>NC_139733.1:22063325-23263325 GCF_964211835.1 Anser anser
ATAAAGAAGGCAGGCACAATACAGGGCACAAACAACTGACGCCAGGCATTACAGTTTCAGGTCTCCCTCGGTGTAACCGCAGCATTTAACGTGCAAAGTCCGTCGCGTGGCCGAGGACAAACCCGCAGCGTGGCACAACGCGCGGGGACGGGGACGTGTTCCAGGCTGGGAACCCAGCGGGCCTGCGGGGTGCTACTCTGCTCGCACCGGAGCCGAGGTACCTGCGAGGCCCTCATCTCACGGCCTCAGGCCTGCACACGTCCTGAGGTCACTCACAGCAAATTCGCTGTCTCGGGAGATTCGGCTACGGAGCGAGCCTGCTGCGACAGCCAGCAGAGCTCAGTGCACAGGGGCCACGGCTGCTTTTTGGGCACTTAACGCACCAACCAAACCGAGCCAGAGAGCACCCTCCTCTAGTTAGAGAGCAGCAGCGCAGGGGCTGTGCTGTGCCGCATCCGTATGAGAAATCCCGGGCTGCTGTTACGTAAGCTCCATGTCGCTGCCGTGCCCCTGACTGGAAGGAGCTTCTGTACGGCAGGAGAGCTCAGCCGTGCTCCACACTTCAAGGAATAACAAACAATACAAGCTGAAAGTGGTAACCAAAACTCAGGTGGTTACGTTGTCTGATCCATCAGGCAGGGCAGCAAGGAGGCAGAGTGCAGCCCAGCACAAGCCCTGCTAAGCGCGGCTCTGGCTGGTGCCTTCCACGTAGCGCTGAAACAGCCCGGCTACACAAGCTGGGTCGCGTTTATGAGCGTCTGAAAACACACAGTGCTGCCCAGACAGACAGCAGCGAAAAGGAGGGAGGGAATGACACTGCCCGTGTCAACGCACAGAGGAGCACAAACGTCGGAGAGGTCTGCTGCAATCGGTAAGCGCTGGAAACACCTCTCCCATCTTCTCCACGGCTCGTAGCAGTCCCAGCGTGTGCTCGGCCGGGCAGGACAGCCGGGGGGAACGCGGCTTCTTCCCTCCTGGAGCAGGAGAGGAGCTCCCGCAGGAGGGGTCCCTGCAGAACACAGGCAGGCGTGAAGCCAGTTGCTGCTGGAGGTGCAGACGACCACGGTTTGGTGGGCTTGGGGCTGGGTTCTGGGTTTTGTTTTGTTTTTTTCCTCTGAATGCAGAGAAGGAAAAACAGCAAGCGAAATGGGGTGCAATTTACTGCTTTCTTACTCGGCTGCTCTTGGGACAATACAATAAAAGCCTGCTGCTCTCTGCAGTCAAGTTGACACATTTTCAATCTCCTCTGGATCAGTTTTGAACATCTAAATGAAACTTTAGACTAAACGGGAAATAGCACCGGCTTAGCTCAAATACATTTTTATTTATTCTTGGGAGTTGGGGTTGGTGCAGGAAAAATATTTTCAGGACAACCCAGGCTGGTACGGTGGTATCCAGTAAACTGGGGCTGTATGAAATGGTCTCCAGACTTCAGGCAATTGAAATCACTAATTCACTTCAATTAGAAGACAACCTAACAGTGCTCTGCCTCGGGCAGCCACCACTACCGTCGCCTTCTGAGTGCCTGCACAAGAAATAGGTGGTGACAAGCGCCTGAACTTGCGTGGGACACTCTTTGTACAGCCTTGCTTTTAAAAAAGTCACCGCAAAATGACACCTGCTTCTGCTTTGTTCTTGCAATCAGCATATGATACGTGTATTTGTTAAATTTGTTGAGATGTGGTTGACTCAAACAGAACTCCAAACAAAGCGAATTGCTTTCCCTTCAGGCATTAATTATCGGTGCATCTTGACTGTTTTCCTCCACTCTTTACATTCTCTGACGTTTCATCTCTTCCCTTGATTGGGAGCAACCATCCTATAAATAGAATTTTTTTGGCAGTAATTGGGAATAAAACTGACTAGCACAGCCTGTAATCATTTGGAAAATTTAGCCTCAAACTGAGTAATTGTACTGGTTTTGGATGCCTGATATACTCCCTCGATGCCTCTCAAGGTTGTTTTCCATTTAATGAGTCTTTGTTGCTTTAAGGGAAGAAAAAATATCACATGGCTTCCAAACAAAGAAGCAAAACTTTGCACGAAACTTTGCACAGCCTGGAGGACGCGCAGCCGCCCGGCGCTGAGCAGGGCTGGGCTGCAAGGCAGGGCCCGAGGCGGGCTGGTTGTGCCGTCCTGCGGAGCAGTCCACAAAGCAGCCGCTCTCGGAAGGGCTCTTCAGGGTTTGAACGCTAAGGGACCATAACAACCAGCTGGGCTGCAAGATCAACGCGTTAAACGAGCATCTGAGGAGGCACGGCTACCTTCAGCAACGTGGCGTTTCTAAACGTTTATGTTGACCCTCTAGAAGCAGCCCTAGCCACTGAATTCGTTTCTTGCAGAATGCTGCAAGAACTTGAAGGGGCGTAAGTTAAATCTCCAAAAAGACAGGCCCTGGGCATGGTACCTGGATTGAAAATGATCCAGAAACCCACCTGGATCGTTTTACTGGATGGGTCCCAAGCACCTTAGACCTATTTAGCAAACTCACACTGATCCATGCGTGCACAGTAGCCTCTCCCTTACCTTTTTTTTTCTCCTGTTTCTTTTAAAGACAGCAGCCTTACATGGCACAGTCTGCTTTCAAAGCCCATCTCCTCACAAATACGTAGCTATAAACCTCAAGGCTGAAGCCTGTAATAACACAAATACATTTCTTTTGGAACAGGCTGAAAAACTCACCGCCAGAAGATGCTGGGATGATTACAGATCTCCTGGAGGGTTTTCTTTGCTTATTTTTCTTTCCTCACCAGCAACATGCAGCAAAGAAAGAGGAAAGATGAGACAAGGAAATAAAAAAAAAAAAAGTAGAAGCAGAAAGCGAACAGATATATGAGAAAAGCAGAAGAGGAATAGAAAAGGTTAAAGAACTAACTTGGACTCAACCAGCTTAAAGAGAGAGACCAGACAGCATAATCTGCGCAATTTAATAAAATATGGGGAAGAGAGGCGAGCACACAGGTCCCATTTACTGACCGAGTCCTTCTGTGCCAAGCACTGTCCAAAAGCATTGGAAAACCTCTGCTAGCGCGGTTGAGATAGGAGGGAGCAAACAACTGCGAACAGGCAGGCAGGCAGCAGTGAAACCTCAGTCAGGAGAGGCAGCATTTCCATTTCAGAGTTTGCCTTCATGAAAAGCCACAGGAACAAGGGAGACCATCAGAACAGTTATATACCAACACTTCCTAGAAGAAATCCTTCAATATCTAGGTAATGTAAAACTTTGGCTTCCATTCTCAAAGCCAATTCAGGGCCCCGGGTTTCCAAAACCACTGGCAGGGTGCTGGCGAGTCACTTGGATCCTTCTGCCTAAAGTAACATCATCTCTAATAACAACTCACCAGAAGCATACCGGAAACCTTCTACAAAGAAAACAAATCTCCAGGGACAAGGAAAATCATTTTCCAGACCAAGCAATCAAGTCGTGTTCATGCAAACTAATCGCTGGTAGTCAATCTTTTGAAGTCCCACTACATTTTGCATTTTAGGGCGCGCAGTGTTATTGCTTTGGTACTACAACAGGATTATCTCTCTTTCAAGCCCCATTTGAAGACCAAGTGGTGACTAATCCTGGAAAAACAGGGGTTTGTTAAATTGTTTTTTAGAAGGATAAATACAGCAGCAAAATCTATCAGGACTTCAGTGTGTCACCTCCTCCTTCAGCTCCCATCTGTATGGCAGTTATTATGCACCCTGCTCTTCGTGAAAAAAGGACTTACAGATATTAGTTTCTTAGCCCAGCGAAGCAATAATCCACGCAGGAAAAAAAGTGCAAATCCCAGCATATGCTGGCCTCAATTTTTTCCAGACATTTTTAAGTCAGCAATAGCATTGCAGAAATCATCGAGGCCGACCCCAGCAGAAGCCCCTCTGCAGGAGCCAAGGAACCCTTCCGGACCGGGCAACTCACAGCGGGCGTTTCTTTGCCCTTTCGCAAGTTGCAGGGTTTTGCTCCAGTTTGCTCCTGAACCCTCTGCGAGGAGCCACTGCCAGCTCTCTGCGTGTGAAAACCGCCAGGACACGGCCTCTGCCTCGGACCCCAGTGCCCTGGGACAAGCCCCCGCAGACGTGGGATTTCAGGAGCCAGGCTGCGCAGACACCCACTGCCCTCCCCATCTGCACGGGCACGGCCCAGTAGGATCCCAACCACAAAGCGCCTGTGCAAGTTTGCGTCTCAGCAAGGAGCTCGAGGCTTTAATTCACCTGCAACAAAAGGGAAACGTTTGCAGGTTTCGCCTGTTGCGCAAGGAAAACAAAGGTTTTGTGCTTGCTAACCTATGGAAACAGCCGCAGCTCCCGGCAGCTTTTACAGACTACAGTAAGGGAAGGGGAAAAATAAAGTGGAAAAGCTCAGGCGTCTAAGATTTCACTTACATATTTTGAAGATACAGCCTAGCCATATTTTTAGCAACACCTCTATGAAACCCCATACATATACCCAAATTCAGATGATGGTGATGTACGGCTTCACTTCTGTGTCAGCTTCCTGCCAGGTTTAACATCCAAATTCGTGATAAACTCTGACTACTCATCAGTTCTCCTGAACCAACCGAGCTGACTGATGGCATTTCTTGCAGCCCTGCAGAATACATATTTTGCCCGGATCGCTATACCAAATTGCATTGTTTTGAATAATTTCCCTGACATTCCTGTGCTAAAGAAAACGCCGTTAGTAAATTATAGAAGTTGCATGAAGAATAATAGCTCAGCAAAGCCCAGCGTGAGATAAATTAAACCTACAGCTTCAAGAAATTCATTAAAAGGTACCTGTAATGATATCCCCAAGAACCATCACTCAGATAGGCTGAGCAGGATCCCTGCCAGAAGTCAAGTCACCCTTATCTCAAGCACTTAATGCCATGGCTCTGAATAAGACTTGGGCTTTGGAGAGATGCCAGCAGCTCTGCTGGGGCTACTGTTTTTGTGAGTCTGCTGGAATCCATAATGAGGAAGAAAATCAAATCCCAACTTCTACAGAAAAGGAACACTTAGCTTTCCCTCTGCGGAAGGCACTCGCGTGCTGTCTCACCCCTGCTGCTTTCCGTCGGTGCCCCCAGGCCGGTCTCACTGGCCCCGAAGGGCCCGTTGGGGTCCCATCCGCAGAGCCGGCTGCACGTGCATTTTTTACCCCCTCCCACCTCCCCAGGTGGGCGAGTAGCCCACCCTCCTCTCGTCCTCACATTAAGGACACTGCTACCCGAGCTTTTTGTTCCCATGCTGTACGTCTGCGCATTAGCAAGGGCTGATGCTTTCTCTCTCCTTCAGCCTCCAAGTTCTTTAATATTTCAGATCTCTCCACATTACTTTATACCTCAGAGACATGACCTTGCATCACGGTGCAATCATTTTACTAAATCTGTTGGCTTTCGTAACTCTGTTTTGCATATCCTTAGCACTTTATTATTCCGCACAGGGTTCTACAGCCAAGGAATGTATGAATTAAATAACATCCACGACAGAGAGTTACGAAATGAAGGCATATCATCCTCAGATGTTCGTATTACCAGTACAAACAACAGGGAGGAAGAAGTCGAGGTGTTTATGTTGGAAATTTAGACCTCCTGGGCTCCAAAATCCAAGATCCAAAATGCTCTCTACCCTTAGCTTAGTTGGAGGGAGAGTTCTGGAAATAATCTGTCTGGTCAGAGAAACTGAACTATTGTGGTCTTCAAGCCTGCCTCGTCGCCCCTGCCCTCTCCCTTGCCCTGGGGCCAGTTTTCTCACTCTGTTTTCTCCCGATGTGCCCATGCATGCGGTGTCTTTTGAACCTTCCTTTTTCCACCTGAATCACGTTGGTATTTATCCCCTTTTCATAACGAAAAGGATGCTGCAGACGTGTGGTAACAGTGGTAAGTTCTACTTAAAATGCAATTTTTTTATGGGGATGCAGCATCAAGTAAGTTGGATTTTTGTCTTCGCCCTGTTTTCTCTACACTTGTTTTGTGTATTTGTTTGAGCGTTTCCCTGATCAGCAGAGGGACAGTTACCAGCTGGAGGGCTGGAACCACTGCTGCTCGGCTCCTCCTCCAGAGCTTTTAGTTAACAGCAGGCGCAGAGGGGCAAAAGATTCGTGCCTGTTCTGGAGAGCTGCCAAGCTCCCAACAAACCCTGCACGTGCCCCTGTGTCCACATCTCTGCTCTGCATGCAGTTGGCCGCTCTCTGTTATATTTAAGTGGTGCAGAGTTCAAAGGAGTCTGAAAGCAAAGACGTGTAAGAAGAATATAGCCTTGTGCACTTACGTAACACCAAACACAAATAAAAACCTGAAAGTTGAACAGAGAGAACCTACTGCCTTTCTTTTATCTGCAAACCTGTCCTTCACAGTGCCAGTAATGGACTGACAAAAAAAAGCATGCACTATTTTAGCAACATGAACGAACCTTCACAAATGTCAAGGATTTACACAGCCTGCCCACAAAGAACCGAGTGGTTTTTTTCAGAAGGAGAAACCCAGTGAGAGCCCCGGTGCGCAAACACACAATATAGCTGCACGCAGGTGTGCAGGTGCCCCGTACACCCCGTACGAAGCACAAGCACTGCCAGTCACCCATCGGGGTATTAAGGGCCCGGGCTCAGGTAATGCTCACACCAAGTCAGCGTTTGTTCCGGGACACGGTTGCGAAGCTCCGCAGTTAACAGCGGGCAGCTGCTTCAACGCTTACTGAATTTATAAAATCACACCGGGTTCCACTGACACTGTTTGCAAACTTCTAACCGGTGGTGGATGGTGGTGTGTCGATACCATCTGCCTCCTGCTCGCGGAGGAAAAAGTAATGGTAACGCACGCAATTCGCCCCACAAGCATCTCCAGCAAAGCTGCCAGGCTCTAGTTTCCTAAGCACGAGGCAGCAACCTTTTGTTTGTCCACTGGATTTGTGGCTTCATGAAACAGCAGATCAGAAATCTGCTGAAAGCACTAGAACCTCCCACAGGAAATTTTTTTCAAGGCCAAACCGTTCTGTAAATAATTCGCTATTACAGACAGGAATCACAATAAAAAATAGCAAAGTCATCTTAAGCTTTTAGTTAGAATTTAAAGGAAAAAATCCACCCGACCTGACACAATCGATGCAAAAGTCACTCCCAATACAGAGCAAATAGAGAACAAAAGAAAAAGGCAGATGAAAACGAGCAGCTGGTTGCTTGAGACCAGTGAACTGTGAAACTAAGCATTTAAATGTTTACAACTGTAATGGTTTTTCTCTGGAGTTTTTTCTCTGCACCGTCTACAACAAGCTGACTTGAGCTACAAGCAAATAAGCTTCAGAAAAGCATGAAAGTCAATCATCAGAACTAGGTACATAATACCCGGCAATACATACGGCAAGTTTTTAGATTACTGGTCGTAATAAAGCTTGCAACACTGGGAGCATCTGGCCATCATTAAAATGAAAGCCTAGAGAAGAGTCCGGGTAAACTTAATCTGACTCATTATGAGAGGAGAATACCGCAGACGCCTAACTGCTTCACTTTGCTATTTGCCTTCACCAGATTCTGTTTATGATTTTTTATCTTTTTACATGAAAGAATCAGACGATGAATCTAACCCAGGAAAACAAACAGCCCTTTATCTCCAGCATCCCCGGAGATCAAACAGCTCTATGTCCTCGGGAGGATATCAGCAGCTAACGATTCCCCATTCCTAGGGTGCCAAGCAGCTTAATTACAAAAAGCACTGTTTTTACAGAAGTTGTTTGTTCAAGTTAATGGTGCACAGCATTACCAGGAGATCCTACGCACCAGCCCTGTGGACAAGCCCTGTGCAGAATTCCCCCGTGTCCTCTCTCCCCATCTCAGCGGAGCAAACGATTCCGCTGGTAAAACTACATCAAAATTCTGGTTTTGTGCTCTCCGTTGCTCCCCAACTCTCTCTGACCTTACACGAAACATTCACTCATTTGCCGTTCCTCTGCTGGGTTGAACGGCAACATTTCCATCTTTTAATAATCTGCATAATAAAACCCTCACTACACCTACTCCTACAGAAAATTAAGCAGGAAATAAAAGGCATACGCACATTATAGTAGCCTTGGGACTCACCCAGAAGCCCAGTTCCATTTTATCTATTCAGGTTGCTTCATTTGATGATGTAAAAATACATTTAACAGCGGCCAGTTTCCACATATGTATATAGTGAAATCCTGTGGCATACATCAATCATGTTAATGTAAGATGCAGCAGAATAAAGTTAATTGAAGGTCACCAGTGTTTTGTTTGTGCATGTGTGTTTGTGGGTTTTGTGTGGTTTTTTTTGTTGTTTTTTGGTTTTTTTTTTAATAATTTGAAGTGCCTCCACTGTCTATCAGCATGGGAGAAAAAAGGTAATTTTGTTAAAGCAGATAGAATTACTATGAGATAAGCAAAGGTTAAATGTCAGGATAGAGAGCAGAGGCTTAATCTTCCTCCAACACACAGCAGACCAGCAGAAAGAACGAGAAAGGGGCATAGTTAAGGAAAGGGGGGGCAAAGAAGAACTTGTGCATTAAAAATGTGCTTGCAAATTTAAACGGACCCAGATCTTGATCAAAGATTATCAAGTTTCCAGTTAATTAGGATTATTCAGAGTTCAGACTTTTTTGGAACAGGTAAGTGAGGTAAGCAAAACCTCTTACCTTAGGAGGAGTCAAGTGGCACTGCGTGAGTACACGGGCACAGAGAGGAGAGAAGGGCCTCTGCTGCTGTGAAGCCCCAGCTGGCCTCCCACGCCACAGCAAGGGAAACACACCAAAAAAAAAGCCAAGAAAGACACAGTTCTATCACCAACTTCCCCTGCCAAAGCCCAAACCGTTCTTCCGATGGAAGCAGAAAACTGAATGCCCATTTTATCACGAACCCTGACTGCGGCACCCTGGGGAGCGCTCCTGCGAGCGCTGCCGGAGGCAGAGGGGCTGCGTTTCCAAGAGGGCCAGCAGCCTCGAGCCGGGGGGCTGCAGAAGTCACCTCCCCGTGCCCTACGAGCTGACACGAGACGGACAGACCGTGTGCTACAGGTTATGCTAAGGAGATGCTCCTGGAAAGCAGAAGTTGTAAGGAAGAGGCTGATAACCTTTTCAGTACGTAAAACCCTGCGGCTTCAGAGCAGGGCAGGAGGGAGAAGGATGAGGTGAGGAGGACGGTTCCCGGGGCAGGATCCCCTGCCAGGCCGTTTGGCACCGCGCAGAGCAGCCGAGGGGCAGGAAGGCACCAGCCGAAAGATGAATCACTAGAGCTGATTTTATTAAGCTATTTTACAGAAGCGTTTGAAGAATTTAACTTCAGCATCATCCTCATAAATGACTAGATGGATACTGGTACTTTGAATGGCAGGTTTCATACAAAGTCATCTGCAAATAATTTAGATTGTAATAAGTTACAGTTAATATGAAGAATAAAGAAAGCATGAAAGATACTGAAATATAAATAAGGGAATAATTTTTCTAAATGACATCCTAAATGAAACGGTTAATGAAGCCGAGAAATCCTGGTAGGTTATTCTATAGGTCACTGAGAAAAAGAGTTCTTGAATAAGCAGATGAAATTTTACTAGAGTACAATAACATAGCATTTCTAAATAAATACAAGTGGAATCCAAGTTTCATTACTGCATTTCCTTTTTGACAATAAAAACGAGTTGTGAAAAAAAAAAAAAAAAAGAATAGCCTCATCATCATACCGGCTGCTTTATCTCGAAGAGGAGGCACTAACATTTTATCATGTGCTTTTAACACTTTTCCTAATTTCAGTATTATCTGTACGAGCAGCTGGTCATCCTATCGTTGTGACTCCCTAGGGGCACCTGCTATTGTGCAAGAGGAATAATTTGCCATCGCATATGATAAGCTAAACACTTGGGGAACGTGGCATTTCGAGCAAAAGCATCACTGCACAGACTGCAGCTCAGTTCAGGGACAGATTATGGGATTTGAATGTCACTCAATGATACTGCTCAACTTAACTATTAACTAAATTATTTATTAAGTAATGTAAGAGACTGAAGCAGTGATCACGGATGCCCAAATGAGTAGCACATGCAGGAAAGGTATCCTGACAACTTAGTAAAGAGAAAGCTAGTGGACTACACAGTGACTTTTAAATAGAATCATAAATTTATAAATCATTTATAACATAAGAGGGAACAATGTCAGCTTTACAGAACTTCCACAGTGTTTTAATTGAGATCTTTTCTATTATCAAGTTTAATTATAAACGACTAAAAAACACAAGTGTGGATAGAATTTGTTGCAGTACTGCAAAAATGAGTGAAGTTTTCAAGAAGGAAAAATATTTAAAATTCAACATTTATACTGACTGAAGCAGCCGATGATGGAATGTTTCACTCCGTGCAAATACCTTTTCAGAACCAGCACAGCCCACCAGCATTTCTTGGCCTACATAAGGCAAGCAAATAGGCTACCAATCCATAATTTTATATTCAATAAAAGCAATTTGCGTGTGTATACAAGACACATTTAATATGCACACAGAAATTCCTGTGTCATCGTGTGTTTTACAATCCTCTAAAAGGGAAGCTCTGACAGAATTCCCTGTACAAGGCATTGTTCGAACCCCAGGACAGCGCTCAACCCGAACCGTGTCACACCAGCCTTACAACCTTTTTTATTTGGTGCACCATATGCCTCAATCTCTCTGTCTGCCACCTTCAGTTTTTAGTTTCTGCGGGAAGCAGCATGCCAAATAGCACGAAGTCTGTCGTCAAATCACATTAGATGTCTCTCCCTGGACTAGACTGAAGTTGGACTACAAACGCACCTCAAAGAGTCTTTATTTCAAAGATTATTAAAGAAACCCTCCCGTCATGGAGTAAACACATTAAGCGTCATTACGCTGACATTCTCCAAAGCAAAATGGGTCCAAATGGAGGCTAAACGTTAGACTCTCAGTACGGACACTGCTTGTCATGCTGCCAGAAGGCCGTGCACATCACGAAGCGGCAGGACCGAGCACAGCCTCGGGGTGGCCGAGGCCTGGGCCACGGCAGGGCGCAGGGTGCACGGCCCAGCTGGGCCCCGGGGCGCACAGCACCGCACCGCGGGCACGCCGGGCCCACCGGGCCGCTCCTCGTGGGGTCTGCCACTGACGGCACAGCCACCCACCGCCTGCTTGTGTTGCCGGTTAGATTTAGGCCATGGATTTTGGAGCCAGGGGTTGTTCTGCAAGGCTTTACTACCTGGGAATTCATCTTCTAGTGCCGGAGTTGGGTTGGGCTGAAGTTGTCCGAACTGTGGAAGTCCAACGAGAGGAGGCAGCGCGTGGGCTGCGTTACGGGAACGCGCCGGCACTGGGAGCCAGCACGCACCTCGTACAGGAGCCGGGCCAGGACCCATCCACCAGCGGTATTCCTTGCTGTAACATCTCCAAATACTACAGCCAGACAAAACCCAGTGAGGCCAGCAGAAATCTCTTGATTTCATCGCTGGAACTGCTATCTATTTTGGTAGCAGGTTTCACCTCCAAAAATAGTCCTCGCAGCTCCGGCAGCTCATTTTCTTCCCAAGTTGTTTGGCAGCTGACCAACTACCACTGCTATTAAAAGCAAGCACTGGTGATGGATGAGCCGAGAGCTGTTTCATTTGACAGGGAAATGGTTTAAGCCCCACATTGCTTTGCATTAGGCCTACCTGAAAGCCTGCAGTTTCATCTCCCTTGCCACCTCAGTGACGGGCTGGGTCCCCTCGGTGAGCATCCGCAGCCCAGCGCCATGCCGGCCCTGCGGGGGGCTCCAGCTGCCGCCCACAGCCTGATTCCTCTCCCTGCACCGATGGGACCTTGGGGGGAAGCTCGAGCTCCTCCGAGCTGATGTATTTGTTCCATAAATACAGACAGTCCTTCAGCCTTCAGGGCTGTCTGGAGTTCGTCATCCACACGGTAACTCACTCCGTTTTAACAAAAGCCTGGAATATGAATAATCTCTCTTCCATAGGCCCCGAAAATGAGAAATATTCTCTCTTTAAATTATTCATCACGTTATTATTACTGAAGTCAAAGGGCCGTTTAATGAAATAACGTTTTAAAAGTACGTTTGCATTAAAAACAGAATGCCACCTCTTTAAAAGACCATCTCTCTCTGTTAGCCTACGCTGAATTATAAGAGAAATGAGTCCAAAATCATGCTTGTAGCTCAAGACAAAACTCCTCTCTGATACACGAATCAATAGATGATTTAATTGTGTTGTATTGCTTTCTTTGCTTCAGTCTGGGGTCAAGAAAAACCCTGAGAACATCCTATTTGCTATTTTCCCAAGTCATGTTCACTCAACATGCGCCTGCTTTTTAATTCTAACCTTCAGGCTTTCTCCAGCTGCAGGGCAGCAGGGAGACTGAAAGAGCAAACAGGTAGCAAGAGGAAGGTATTTATTCCCTTTTTGGACTGCAGCTTGTTGAAAGGTTTTTCCTCTATGATTATCCTCTGAAGATGCCAACAAAATTATGATGGAAAAAAATACAGAGCTAAAATGCTCATTATACAGAAGTGTTCTGCACCATCAGGGTGGCTCTGATAACATGTTATTCTGGTCTCCTGAGTGCAGCCCAACACACCTTTTTGCTAGAAATGCTATTTTATACAGAGTAATGGTCTAAACTCATGCTAAGTTTTAGGGAAAAAAAAAAGAAAAGAATACTAGAAAATGCAATATTTCAATACTGGACTGAGATATTTTTTTCCCATACTCAAAGTACATCCAAAAGATTTGTCAAGCACTGTGTCAGAGCTGAGCTGTCATTTTTCTCACAGACCAATAACAGATCGATTTCCAAACACACAATACTGGTTGATGTCCAAAGCTACACGCGCTAATCCCAGTGAACGAATTCGCACACAGTGTATGCAGACCCTTTTAATTCCTTGGCTTTTTCTAACAGTGGAAGAACTTCTGAAAATTCTTCACCTCAAGATAGAAATCTAGGTTCCTGCTCACTATCTAATCTGTTTCTACTGTACGGCTTTAACCTCTCTCTAACCCCAATACATGGAGTCGATGGCTCTGTTTTGACTTGTACTCTGGAAAATATCTATAGTTCAATTAGAATCAGTAACAATTTTAAACCTAGACACTAACACATTATTTGAAAATGAACTGCTGATTCTTATTCTCCACGAGTCTCCAAGGAGACATTCAATTTTTATAGTATTTATTTAAAGTTTAAAAAAAAAGTGAAATGGATTTTATCTTGGAGGTTGGAAATGCAGTTTAAAGCTTGATTGAGGAAATTAATGGACAACCAGGTTCTAGCTTGGGGTTAGGCATTTATCCAGCCATCCTCCTCCCAAAAGTCTTTAGGTGTCGGGCTGAAAGTGGACCCTCACTCCTCTCTGTCATTCACTGCTGCTCCCACCTGTCTGCAGTATTAAGGCCGACTGCTCTGCATTGCCGTCTGATGGCATTCTGTAGGGTCTTGTACGGGTACATGCATCCCTGTGCACCAAATGGTTTAATGACTTCCAGTGGAAATCTGTCTTACACATACAATTCCTTCCCCTTAGTCTAGTTAAAACAAGCAGTCATTTGCCATTTCTTACCGCTTTTCACTGGTGATTAGATCTGTCCACTGCACAGCTCTTAGATAGGCATTTATTTTTCAAGATACATAAATAGAAAGATTTTAGAAATTAGAGATACGAGAAGACTCCAATTATATAAAAAAAATTGGCACCTGGAGGACTGTTAGGCAAGATAAACCTCCCCACAAGCGTTTATTATTTCTTAGCAAACAGACACGCTGGAAGCAAAATTACTGCTTTCTGCAAACAACCAAAGGATTTGTTTAGTAAGCTGAAAGCAGAATAGACAAATCTGCCTCGGTTATGTTTATATGAAAAAAAACCTTTAATATAAAAACTTGAGTCCTAGTGCAAGTCTCACAAAGGCACATCATGTTTCATTTCCACAGCCAGAATAACAGGGTCTCCTGACAATAGGCTCAGGTCCTCCCAAAAGCCATCTTCTTGAGCAGAACAGAAGATCCATCCCCAAGGCACAAAAATTGCCTTCTGCACTTTCTTTTCTCGTTTAATGGCCATAAAAAAATCCCTGTGTTTGAAGAAGCGTTTTTCCTCCATTATGCACTAATGGTTAATTCACCACAGAGAAAAGCGCTACTTAAAGATCAATTTTACAGTTGGAATTGAAAAAAGTATGGAGAACAATCGCTATTCAAGACATTACAGCAGAGCAAGGATTTGAAGTGCTGAATTCAGATTACACGGCCTACCAGGGGGGCTCAGTCAGCGTCGGCACCCCACCACCACGCCTGTCCCTCCACGAGGCTGGTACCAGCACTGCCAACAACCCACGGGCACCGCGGGCTGCTGGGTTCCAGATGGAAAGGCACGGACGTGGCACAGAGAACCACGCCGGTGGCTAGCAGGACGCCGGGCTGACCCGTGCTGCCTCCTGGGGGCCCCAGCCCCTCTGGCCCCTGCAGAGCGTGTGGTGGTTTTGCTACGCAGGCCAAGTAAAATGGCTTCTAACTAGGAACTGTCAGGTTGTGATGACACACTGGCATACGAAGAGTAAGAAAAGCCCCACAGAGCTGGAGGTTACACAGCCGACAAGAAATAGATACGAAAACACAGGTTGTCAGGAGGAGACGGAGTGTGAGAGACACAGCCGATGAGCTCTAACCGCTCATCGCCGGAGTATCACCAAATCACTCATCTTCCTTCTGGTACTGGGACGGATAAAAGTAAATGGATGGTACTCCTAAATAAGTAGCAAGAAAATAAAATGTTCTTGCAGAACCACGTACCTGTGGTCCTCATTTCTGTCTCTGCAGATCACCTGAAGAGGCCCTTAAGTGCCTGTCTGGCAAAGCTCAGGGAAGATCTTTTGTTCCTTCCAGCTTGATTTTGAATATTTCCACATTCCCAAAATGTGTTATTTCTTCTGCTATAACTCAATATGCAATACGTACATACAGGAGAAATAATTTCCCTTGCATATTAAGCATAGATTGGATTTTACTCTGAGACACCAGCAGGAAGTCATAGAAGCTACCTAGAAAGTTTCGGTATTTGCTGCAAAGAAAGCGAACAGAGGTTTACCCACTATTTTTCATAACAATAATTCACCAGATACCAAAATCATCACAAAGCATCACTGGTAATGCACATTTCTGTAACAAACCATAAACTTTTACGCTGCTGCTTTCACAGGGTCAGCCTCCGGAGCAGAAAGGAGGTCAGAGACCCGCAGCAGGCTCGGCTGCAGCGCGCGGTACTGGTGGCCGACTGTCGTGGTGCTCACCGCTGGTGTCTGAGGGCACAGGTACCACCGCCGGTGGTGTAGGCGTAAACAAGTACAGATTGTGATGCTGTGATGATCTGTGATCCGGAATATCAAAGAGTGAAGAAAAATACTGATGTCTGTCAGGAAAGGATAAGAATAGACGGGGACTAATGAGGTACTTCCAAGATGTGACAACAAAATGACTCATAAAGAGACTGAACACCGCAAACGACAAGAAAGGGGAATATTCTGATGTCTTCCTTCAGTTTTGAGTGTAGTTCTGTGAACTTATTTATTCAATATTTTCTCAGAATAAAAGAGTCTTATTAAAGGCATATGATAGAAGTGTTACAGAGAACTCGAAGGTAGAGCTTGGGAATTGCAATATTGTGAGCGAGAGCTTCACCTTTTGGCTGAAGCACAGGACCAGGAGTCAAGAAACAAGTTCTATTCTTGGCTCTTGCACAAATTTTCAGAAACCTCTTTCAATTTTTCTGCTTCAGCCTTCTCACCAGCGCGCAGGAAGGCGGCGTGCCCTCCCCCTGCTATCACAGTCGTCACTTGCTGCAGTGCAAAGTGCGAGTGCGAAGCACCCATCATCCAGCTACAGCAAGCAGCACTCTGAGCCTCTCCTTCATTCCGGAACGGAACAGACAGCAGGCCTGGCACTGTGTAACGCAAACACGAAAACATCACAGGGAAAGCAGAATCACAGAATATCCCGAGTTGGGGATATTTAAGTATTTTCCAGCTATTTCCTTTCCCAACAGAAAGAAAATTTGCATTTGAGTAACAGCCCCCAGCCCAGTTACTGACTCACAGCTCAGCGGTGATTACAAAGCACAAGAGACCTGTAGCACACAGCGTTACCGCAGCACATTGCACCGCATGTCGCATGGAAATTTATCCTGGAGATCACCACTTTCTCCTAAATTTCTCCCGTCAAGGTTACAGTCTACTGTAACCCAATTAACTGAAGGAGGCTTCCTCAAGGCAGTCAGGCTAGAGAAACACTCTTGCACTAATATTGCCGAATTTAAATTCTCTTCACAGAGCCCATTAGCATTTGTTCTGAGTTGCTCAGGACAGCAGAGCCAATCCAAGCTTCGGGGAAAACGCCACTCGTTCTGCAGCCCTCAAGCGCTCTCAGTGGCAACATCAGAAGAGCGAACTGGAGGAAACCTAAAGCAGATGCTGGCAACGGGCTGGCTTCCCCGTCCGCTTCGGCTGCCCGACTGGGTTCGGCTGGCAAAAGCAGCAGCGCTGGGGTCCTGACAGCGCGTCCCTCGCTGCTGGCAGAGGGAAGGCCTGCAGTCTGCCCACGCTGCCAGGGCCTCGCAGAGCCCTTCTGGAGGCCTCACAGCTCCCCTCCTTTTACAGCTGAATTCACTCTCGCAGGGAGGACGACATCTGAATTTAATGGACAAAAATATCAGCCTGTATTCAATGAACTTAACAACGCACTCATGCCACACAGGTAGCAGATGTGCACTACACACACTATGTAACGCCACTGTTCCCAAAGATCGGGAGTTTGGACCAGGAAGACTTGCTCTAAATACCCGATACGGGTGCCAGAATAGGAGGCTGACGTCTTAATGGGAGATCACAGATTCAGCGGCCTTCGCAAGGACGGCCGATACGACACATGTCCCCTGGGAACGCACGGCCGAGGGCTGCGGCGCGGGGCACAGCGTGGTTGGGCACGCAGCTGCGTCACAGCGAGGAATTCAGAATACACAGCAGCCAGCACATCAGCGCATCCTGCCCGCCAGGCAACGCACACTTTCACGAAAACCTCACTGAAACTGAGAATCCCTCGCATAAAAGCAACCTTAGAAGTCCATAGCATATTTCCAGGGGACTTCTGAGCGCACACAAATACTGATTTTAAAAGGCCCTTTTTATTTGTACTGAAGGCTTCAGAACCATTTTCAACCAGCTTGAGACATTTTATTTTTTAATACTAAACAATACTTTGTAATAGCCTACACAGAGTTATGCCAACGTATTTTAAAAAACAAGATACTCTGGCTCAGCTTCGCAATACCTCCTTGCTACACTGCTGGTAAAACTTTGTTTAATTATATATTTTGATTCTGCATTTTTGAAAAAAGGAAGGAGGTTTACAAGCACAGAGGGCAGATATTGCTATGTTAGAAGTCAGTGGTGACTCCTCAATAGAATAATCTAAACCACGTGGGCATTGTAAGCCTGTCACGCAGAAGGTACCAAACTACCTGTAACA
This sequence comes from Anser anser, assembly GCF_964211835.1. Lineage (NCBI taxonomy): Eukaryota > Metazoa > Chordata > Aves > Anseriformes > Anatidae > Anser > Anser anser. Next base: position 22,080,802 of record NC_139733.1, read on the forward strand.
CTCCTTTGTGTATACCACTGAATCTTAGTTTTATTTTGAGTGAACGGAACATTTCAGCACTGCACTCAACTGCCATGTACAGTGCTTTAACAGCTAGTTACTGAGATCTTCAGATGCAGTTACAATCTGTTACCATATTAATTTCACCCTGTAATTAGCTACCTAGGGAAAATATGTATTATTCAGAGGACACAGGTGAAAGGAAAAATAGCTCCAGAGGAATGAAACTCACGATTTACCTCCCTTCCAAAACAGAAAGGAAAGGCGAGGTGCATCCGTCACTCCATTATACACAATATTTGACCATTTAGCTCTGTGCTGCGAAGTGCAGCGCTGAGAGATGGCCTAGAACAGCACCGCAGAAAATCAACACTACTTCTGATACAAGAGAAAAGCATGAAAAACCTTGCGGTTAAAGATCTTCAGCAGCAAGTTATAAAGAGGCTGCAAGGTATTGTACAATATTTATGAGTATGAGATATCCACTATAGATTAATTCATAAATCCTCCATACATAATTTATAGTCTATTTGCAGAGTAAAACAGTCATCACACAGCAGCCACCACAAATGCCTTCACTTAAACTTAAGGGCATTTGTAATGCCTGCTCAGAAATAAGAAGGCCGTAATAAACCAGTCACTGTCGATGACAAGCTGACTAAAATGTGCAGGAGGAGAAAGGACGGAAATGCATTTTTAAGGCAATTGATGTGCTATCAATTTTTAATGCTCTATAAGATCTTTCATTTACTTCGAAATATTTATATAGTATTAAGCGCATTATTCCAATTCAGAGTAAGAAATTAGTCTGAACTTGTTTTATAGAGCACTTGAATTTTCTTTCCTAAATTTTACTTCCATGCTTAACACATTACAAATTACGGCCCAACAAATTATTTGCACCAAAGCACCATACGTTCCTTTACTCAAAAACCTTCCCCGAACACAATTATTTTCTCTGCAGTTGATCACCTAAAGCAGCCATACATTAGTTTTTTCAACTATCACGTGCAATATATTTGATGATCAAAATCTGATCATTTATGTCATCATTATGTCATCAGTCATTTATGCAGGCATAATGCACAGGTCACCTGGATAAAATTTAAGGCCCCTGGTAAGTAACATGCTCTGGTTAAGTATGTGTTTGCAACCTTGAAACAAAGCAGAATTGCTGTACAATAGCAAGAAGGCAGTGCACTGTGCCGCTGCAATTCTTACACACTGAAGGGAGACGGAATTTACCTTCTCTTGCTGCAGAGCAATTAAAAACCAATCGGCCCTTCAGTTTCACATGGTTCCTCTGTTTCCCCATAGATCGACTTTGAGACCAAAGCTTTGCATTCTGTTATCACACATGCATACATATTTATTTACATGTAGCCTAGATCTCCATGAAAGGAGCACAGAACAGTTCTTAAGGAACGTGCACGATGGGCTTCCTCCTTCACCAGCTGGTTTAAGGAGGACGTGGTGAAAGGATCCTTTTACCAGACAGCGTGTTTCCTATTAGAAAAGAAATGTGTTAAAAAGCCGTAGTGTTACTGGGAATCACAAGGCCCAAGATACACAATTAGCTCTTCGGTTTCTGGTTGAATTACTGCAATAAATGATATTGTATGCCTTGGCACAAAGCCAGCAGATCTCATTACTTAACAGAATGAGCTTGTTGATACAAAGTACACTATTCTCTTTTTGATGATGTGTTTTGTTCTTTAAATGTCTTTACGATGTTCCTCTGCATACACGCAAAGATTTTAAATTGCTATTTAACATTAACAAAGTTTTTTTTGTTGTTTTTTTTTTAAGTCCGTATCCACTTCAAAGTTACAGCTATGTAGATGATTGTTAGAGGTGGTGTAGATGGGACAGAACCAGCACCTACTAGAGCGCAGTTTATTCTGTACACAAGATTGTATAGAGTAAGTAGCAATAGAGAAATTGCAAATTACTAAAGATCTATGATGTCATATTTTTAGTACAGGCTCCTCCAAAATCTGTCATGACCCCATGAAAACTGACAGCTGCCTGATTCTACTTGCGACACTGCTGCCCGACAAGCTCCGTTGTTTAGACTTTTTTGGTAAGAAGTTACAGTTAATTAGTAATCTCAAACTTATTTATCTGTGGTTCAATCACTTTAACCATAATTTCTGACATCTGATAGCAGAACAATTGCTTATGTTTCTAACACTAGATTTGTTGAGATAATAAATCTTCCAGGGTGGTATTTTTCTTTTTTCTAGTGATGTTTTAATTGACTGTTATGGACAAAGCTAATTTTATGTATTTCAGCTTCCTTAATCTCTGATCACTGTTATGGCTTTCTTTAATACAATCACATTCAATGTTAGGTTATTTAAGAAGGTTACTGAGACTTACCATTGAGAACCACACTCAAAGTTACAATTGCAATGCCCCGTGTTTTAGAAATTAGTTGAGCAAGAACCTTGAAACTTATTTTGAACATATTCCCTAAGTCTGTTTTACACAGTTGCATACATGGGAACCTAAGAATTACGTGAAAGAGTAAATCTGACTCTGTTTAATGTATCAAAAGGACTCACTTCCACCTACAAAATCTGTAACTACATGGGATTTGCATTAATCCTTAAAAAGAAATAGGAAAAGCAGATTAGGAGTGAGTACTATTCTGTTGACAGTACCTCAAGTGATTTATGTCAATTATGATTATTCCCATGCTCCTGTGAAGCCACCTTTCAGGCTCAGGAAAAGGGGGATGTTGAAAGATAGGACATCTCAGCACTAACGCAAAGAAGCAGAGCTCCATTTCCCACAGAAAGAACTGCACGTCCTAAAGTTTATCCAGTGAAAAGTCTATTACATTCAACACAGCTTCAAAATCCAAGCTTCAAAGCTATCAAGCAGCAACAAGAGAAAAGTCATTTTTCATTATACTTTCAAGATGCTGCTGAGATAAAGCTATTAAACGGAGTGCCTGATATATGCAAAGGTTGAACTCTTCCAAAGCTAAACCACACGTACTTCTTGCACTGCTACTGCAACTAAATAAGGTCACTGATGACGACAGGAGTCAGAAATTGTGCTATTTTCTTTAGAGAGCTTGAGAGCATGTATGCCGATTCAACTTCAAGCCATGTTCTTAATCTAACGGGAAGATCTTCAGGAATATTTCCGGCAATTGATGAATCATTTTTCAAGTCAAGGCAGAATAGCTATCATAAACCCACCTTCTTGTTACTTCAACAGGCTGCCTTATTAAGAAATCCGCTTGAGCTCTCATTTTTGAATTCACTGTTGGTGACTCCAGAGAAAAAGATTTCCTACCTATCACAAAGACTTTAATTTGCCCCCAGATATTAGCAGAGCTTAATGCTGATCCACAGAACATGTGTTAGAGTAAGTATCTGTGTCAAATGAAAACATGCTGTGTCTGGATGTGTTTCAAATTCAGAAGACGGGCTAACTTCTCCAGAAGCAACGTACTCCCCGAGACTCCTCGGCAAGAACACACACAAAACCAGAAATCAAAGGAGGGCACACAGCAACTGTATCAGCACTCATGAGAATGATAAGCACCAGCCTTCGCACATGCATGTTCATTATTCAACCGCAAACGAACATGCTGGGGGCTGTAGTGGGCTGTATGCAATTTACCCTGGAAATTGACAGTGTTCATCTTTCAGAAGCTTTCCACCGCCATCCCGGAGATCCAACTGCTACCATTCATACACCAATGTCACGTGGGTTACCTGCGAAAACTGCACCGTAATGCTTATCTTTAAGAAAAACTGATTGAGAGAAATGACTAATAAAATGCAAGAATGCTTAATTGGCATATTGTTAGCAGAAGAACACTAATTGCCAACTATAATACAGTGAATAAATTAGCATAGCTAGTTAGCTGAGGACTGACATGCATTATCATGCGTTTCACACTGACTTTTTAATTATTCAGAAAGCAAATAAATTGTTTTCAAGCTTGAATTTTCTTCTGTTTCATGTTGTCCTTGAGGCTTTTAAATATGTTTCTAAAATTCTTTCTTTTAAATCCAAGTCTACCAAGTACTGGTAATTCAGCTTTTCTCTTCTTCTATGAAAGTATCTAACTGGGAAGAGAAATCTTTGTCTCATCTTTAAGATCTGCAAGACCCTATTCATACTTGTAAAACCTAGACATGTAAAGCCTCCAATGACACAACCAATATCTTTCCAGAGGAAGAGGCTGTTTTTCTCAGTTTAAGGCCTATCAATTGACTTAAATATGGTATATTTAGCATTTTTGAGTTCCTCTACCCAAACAAGAGGTTAGCCAAATATAAATCTAAGAAACCATAATGTGGTTTGGATCAATTTAATTACATTTTAACTTGCCCTCCCCCCCCCCCCTTTTTTTTTTTTTTAATTATTCCTAAACTACCAAGACTTTGAACCTTACAGAAAGACCAGCCACGATAGGTCAATCACCACAGGGAGCTCCATGTCTGAGATGGATAATATTCACACTCTTCCCTGACCTATAACTCACCAACTCATACATAGCTGTCTCTAGTTTCCCCTTTCAGTCCCATTTATAAAGACTATTTTTAGCTAGAGCAAATGTCAGAATACAAATAAAATTAAAAATGCAATTAACATTGCCAGATATAATGAGTTGTTTAATTACCCTTGAAACTAGGCCTTGTGAAGATCCAATAAACTTTGAAGTGCTTTTGTTACCAGTCAAATTAACCATCACAGAGAACACCAGATGGTTTGCAGTACGCAGGTACAAGAGTCTAATAGTTGGGACACCAGAGCAAGGAAACGATTTTGCCATTAACCTGCTGCAGGACATTAAAGAAACTTCAGCTTTTCTCCCATCACGCTTTCCATCAGAGAAAACGCCTCGCAAAGAGGAGATCTTCTCTTGAGGGCTTGGACAGCAGCAAGCATAGCTGGCCCGGGCCTCTGCTGAACCTGCTGGCCACGACTGTTGTGCTCCCCAAGAAAGCAGTAATTTTTCCCAAGCCTTTTTGGGGAAAACAGCTGCATTTAAGGAGGAAATAAGCATGCATTAAAAAAAAAAAAATGGATTGTACGGTATTAACACCAATAAGGGGCAGGATCCGTGTACTAGACAATGCAAAATCTTTAAACTGTGGGACTAGCAAGCGTCAACCTATCAAGATGTATTTGGAAAAGAACCAGATTCAGCAGGGACTGAAATCTACATTGTTCTTAAAAATCACACTTTGCAGAGAAGGTGAAAGAATATGTCTGGCCAAGGGACATTTTTTAAAATACGCCACAGCATGGAAAGGTCGGGCTCTCCTGGTTGAATGCCTGCTGCTCTGCACCCCTGCCTCCCCGCGTGCACCGCAGCACGTGTGCCATCCGAGAGTCCTGCCCACATAGATGCTGTCTGTCTGCTTCAGAAAGGTTAAACCACTGACAAGTTGTTCAGCCAGACCGAACCCTGAATAAACATACAAAGTCAGGCAGGACACTATGAATAGAGAACATTTTTCTGATAAGAAAAATGCACCTTCTTCAAAATAAAATTTGAATATATTTTTTAAACAATTCCTAAATATTAAGACAAATAAACTGACAGGCTGGAGGAAAAAAAAAAAAAAACAAAACTCTGCTCCTCACTGTATTTATACAGTACCACGAACGTCCTTCTTTGTAAGCAAGAACATATTTCATCGCTATGTATTTAGTATGCATCTTGTCTGCTAGACCGCTGACAATGGAGTTTGATAATTGCAATTATGGCAGTGACTCTTGTGATATAAATATATGCATTTTAAGATAATTTATTTCCAACAGAGCTACGAAGCATCCATCAAACAGTAACTACTTTCATTTCTATCATTCTGCATTGCATTTTGCTTAAGTGGCCTAAACCAAGTCTATATAGAAATACCAATGAACAACTCAAGAGCTTATCTGTTTACTGAAACTTAAAAAAAATTAACCGAAACACAAAACAAAGCAAAATATTTGCACCTCTCTACCAGATTTAAATTCCAAGCAGGTATCCTTCACGTAAGGTTAGATTAGCCTTTGCAACCATTTTTATAGTAATGGAGATCCTGACAGGCCCTTGACTACACTGGCAAGAAGTGGCAGCACAATAATTACTTTTCGTCTTTGTTAAGATAATGTTCCTGCAATTGTGAAGCTTTTAACACAGGATAGAATGAGTGTCTTAAGTAATTCTCAATTACAACATATCCTAGCACCTTTCTGTCATTTCAGTGGGCACTTCCACTTTCTTTATTACTTCAGAGCATCATTAAATCCCCGAGAACGGAAGGGAGGATCACCTCTGGAGACCCCTAGCCCAACCCTGCTGCTCAAAACAGGGTCAGCTACAACAGAAGGCTGCTCAGTACCGTGTCCAGTCAGGTTTTGAATTTCTTTGTTATTGGAACACGGATCTCTCACTGAGATCGGTTCTTCCTTGCTAGAAGAGCAGCTCTTTGTAAGCTCTAAAGAGAGGAGAGGATGCCGAGTGAAGTACCAAACTTACCTTCCCAAACGGGGATCCGACACCCAGGCCACGTGAATTGCCCTACTCATGCAGGAAGGCTGGCAAAGCTAAGAGCTGAACCCAAACACACTGAGTTTTAAGGCCAGCTTAATTCATTGCTTACTTAAATTCTCCAGTACAAAGCAATACTTTAAAAACTAACTGGCAGATGTAAGACCAAATGTCCCGAATCTCACAGTGCTGTCTTAATGATTAACTTCTCCTCAGCGTGGAATATATTTCAAATGTAGACTTTCAGCTGGAGACTGCTTCAGAAAAGAGATCAGGCTGACACTTGAGAGAAGAATTTTGTGTTCAACCCTTCATTAAGACTATTTTCTGAAGGTTAAAGCCAGTGAGAACTGTTGCTCTTATAGCTGCTTTTTCATATAGTTACTTAATTAAAAAAAAAAAAATCCCCCATATGGACTTTTTTCCCCAAAGTTAATGTGATGATTTTCTGTATAAGGGAAGCTATTTATGTGATTATCACTTTTCTCTAGACAAAATCAACCCCTAGAAATTTTTGATTAATGTGCAGCTTGATGCATAAAAAGTGAGCTTGTGAAATTACCAGAAGTGGTAAATAAATGATTCATGCAGGTTGGTTTTGCATGAATAAATTATTTGTTCCTTCTCTGTGCTTCATTTGAGAGAATAATGCAAAATTCATGCTATTCTATGCAAATAGAAACCCTTTTATAAAATTCTGACATAATTATAGGTGTTTGCTAAGAAACACATACTTTTTTGGGGGAAAAAATTCTTGGTATCATATTAGTGTCATGGAAGGAAAGATTCAATCAATAAAATGTGTCATTTGAGGGTATTTAGTACAGAGACTTATACCACAGTATTAATACTTCTGTCTTCCTAAACCGTTTTCTCTCTGTTGGGGAGGTGATTGGATCCGTACCCAAAATACAACGCCCCTACAGCGAATGCTGTAACACAGCCTATGACTGAAATGAAATCATTGCATATCATGCAAAGATGCGTATCCCAGAAGATTTTCATTAATGCCAATAAAATAGATGGTGTTTAAACTATCTTGTAGCCAAGGAAACAGAGAAGCACCTGACAAGTATTATCCCTTCAGCTTCCTGCTTCAGAGGCAGCCGATTTAAGTAGTAGAGCCCCGTCCCACAACAGGTAACGGCAAAATTAATTCTTAGAACATTAAGTCCTCAATCATGATGGTGCACCTGCTTTCAATAAGAATTGCTCAAAAATCATTTCTTCTGCCATGCAAAAAATGCCAAAATATTTCTTGATACCTACCATCTGACACAACAGAAAACATCTTCCTGCAGAGCCGCCTCTGGCAGAGCCAAAGACAGAAGAAGAATACAACCTTTTCTTCCCAAGCACATGAGAAATCTCACAGAGGAATGTGATGAGCTCGAGCTGGCATCAGCTGCCATCACAAAGCACCCAGCTGAGCTGCAGCCACGGGAGCCTCCCCAGCTCCCCACCGATGGGCTCCCCCCAAGTGACGCAGCCCCTCCCCTACAGGGAAGTTTCATTTCTACAAGGTTTTGCTTTGAACTTTTCCCAACACACAGCCAAGTTATCGTTGTGCTACAGCACCTCAGCTGCTTTCTAGTACCTGCCCACATAAACGTATGGTCCCATCCCTCACATTTCATAACGATGCCGTTTCAGTGATTTAAATGTGAATTCATATCATTGTCAATAAAAGCAGAATTAATTTAGATTTTACAGCTTCTCATCTAGCTGCTCATCACTAAGAAATTCTGTTAAAGAGACTTCACCAGAATAACTGTCCAAAAATTTTGGAAAAAACATCCTTCAAAAGTCTCAAGAATTTAGACGCAAGAACATAGAAGTTATCAAATTAGAAATTGCTTATCTGTGAATATGAAGATACGGAACATTACAAATCTAAAGATTACCTTTAATCTGCATGTTAGCAAAGTAACTGTTACATCATAACACTAATGAGAAAATGGATGGGAGCCAGAATAACAGAAGGAAAGTTTGTGCTGTCAACTACAATATTTTCTACAAAAGTATTTCTCCAGACATTCTGAAGAAGTAAAACATACTAAGCCCTTCAAGAATGTACTTAGCGACTTACTTCAGATAATCCAGAATTAATGAAATCAGTATTTCCTACTTGACCAGTAGTTCGTATTTCAGGTATGTTCACACAGTAGCTTGGGCATATTTGCAAGTGCTTTTCCCCCAGGACAGTTCTTCTGCTGTCATCCTCTGTCTAACCACTGTTTATGTCCATGATAGACACAGATTGATTGATTGATTGATTCCATCAGTCAATCTGAGGATTACAAAGTGGCATTTTGCAACAGAGCTGCATATGAAATTGCCATTAACCGAGACGTCCGCTCTCACCTCCACAGCTGCCGGCTGCTCAGATGCAGTCTCTCCTCTTCAGTTCTGGCCTTCGCTCCTTAATCTCCATCCTGCTGCATTACAACAAACCTGGGTTACCAAGAGGCTTAGCCTACTCTAAATATTAAATACGGACAGGGACGCAATAATTCCTCTATCCATCTTTTTGTCAATTGCAAACTCAAACAGCACTAACTCACGTTAGCACATCGCTGAGCAGCAATCCAGACCCTGTTCCCCAGCAGTGATTCCCCTGGGACAACAGCTTCTATGTATCTACACTGAAAGATGGAATTCTAACTTAGACATGTGATACATATTTAATTCCAATTTATGAGAACTAATTATCTGAAAGGTCAGCCCATAAAGCAATGGGACATTTCGCAAGTTCCAGGCATCGATGGCTGACCACATCCTCCTCAACTGATCCTGCACTCAGGTGCTTCCTCAGTGCAAGAGGTACCAGGAATTTCATCCCCAGGAGCAGGTAGTTAAGCCTGATCTGATTTACAACTAGATAAATCTGGCAGATTTTATGTGTTAAGTGGGTAATTAGCAAGGTAGAGGTTAAACAACCAGAGTATTCTGGTACTGCAGTCCTAGCTTGAATGCCCTTGATAGAAATCAGGGAGGTAACTACTCCAAACATTTTTGTTTCTGTACACAATGTGGCTGCTAAAATTCAAAACAGACAATTTAGTGGGTGGATCTGTAATTAAATTATTATGGCTCGTATCTAATTAAAACAGATTTCAAGGCACATTTCAAGCTGTGGTTGGATGTCAGTTTGAAGTTGCCTCACACAGCTTGGCAAGCAATCACACTGAAGGAGGGCAGAGAGAAACAGCATCCAAGACTAAGAATAGGGGGATCTAAAAATAAAAATGTTTTGGAATGGCTGCCTTTCACTTTGAACCCAGCATTTCATTATTGGCATTATACCATCCCACACCACAGACTTCTCAAACAAGCCTCGAGACTCTTAGGAAGAAATAAGAAGCAACTCAAAATGCACAGACCGTGGCTGCAGCTCAGTTCTATACATAGTTCAACAACAGCAGATGAATACAAGTCCTCACAATTTACGGCAAGACAGTTTCACAGAGGAGATATAATTACCAGCCAGACAACACAGAAAGGTGTAGCCTGGTAAGACACACCACACATCATGATCCCAGAACAGGCTTTACTCTGACAGCGACCATCCCAGCTGGTTTTACTGGTGTGCAGGACAGAGGCAAGCACACCCCGCCAGGAAACGCTGTCCTGGCACGCTCGGCTATCGGTGCCGCTATGTGCCCTCAGCCAGGAACTACAGGACACGCACAGGGTTTTGATGTGACAAGATGGGACAAATCCATTTTGATTCTTCAAACACAGACTTACCATGTGGAAGGTAACTGAACATTTCTAGTTGCTCTGCACCATGTCTCGCAGCTCTGAAAGAGAAAACAATAAAACAATAAAAAGAAAAGCTAACTTACACTTAAAGTGAGAATTCTATGCTCCGCTAAGATTTTGGGTCAATAGTTAACTCATCTGAAGAGCAGCAGTCTTTTCATATTATCACAAAAGATGTATTTGAATTTAAAACTATTCAAAAGTCCAGTGTCAATGTGATTCCTGTTTGGACAGCTATTTATGATTACTTTGCCCTTACCAATACACAACTCCAAGATGGTGATTAGTTTTCTATTGACCCAAGCCTTTGAGAAACGAGGATGGGATTTACACGACCGCCTCGTCATAAACTGTGCAGAGGGCTTTGAACAGGAAAGTTTAACGATGCTGCTGAGTTAACGACTGTGCATTTCTTAGCTCCCTTTAGCAGTCGCACTTCCAAACAAACAGGGCCATGTCCCACCACCGCAGCAGGACGCTGCTTCCACCCCAAGCTCACCGCTGAGCGAGCGGCCGTACTTCCAGAGGAGGCCACGGGGGCCATCAGAGGATCGGGCAGGTAGCTCAGGCCCCCCAGCACGCCCGTCCCGATGCGGCCTGCTAACACCTCGCCCCTCTCTTTTTCCTCAAGCACTTAAATATATTTGAAATGCAACTGCATAAAAAGAGCCTTGTTCACCCAGGCGTTCATAAGCACAGGAACCACTACGACAAAACTCAGACCAAGGCGCTGAACGCTGCCCCTGCGAAGTAATTAAGCCAGTAAAGCTATCAGCAACTTGAAGCGCTCCTTCATTAACAAAGGGAATGCAATTACTCTCCTGCCACCTTCCCTTACTCTGCTGGCCAGACACAGAGGACTGACACCGGGAGCAGCCTGCCTCCTGCCCCCCGGAGCACGCCTACGTACAGGGCCGCAGCGGGGCTGTCAGGGCTCCCAGCGCGGCCTGCCCGCGGCCAGCCCCTGCCAGCCAAGCCCAGCGGTGTCCCGCGGCCCGTCAGGGGCCTGCTGTTTCCAGGAATAAGGATAAATGTACTGCTGAACCACAGCCGCTCAGTGATGACACTCGCACAGCGTAACTCCAGGAATTCTGTCTGAAACCGCGTGTTGCTAAGTGGTAAGCATATCACTACCTCAGCCTCCCCTTTTTTAACCTAATTCTGAATACATTTTTATGACAATGGTGTATGAAAATGTAATTTCTGAAACTACTTTAGGCTCCTGCCTCATCACAGCTCCTAAGCTAAGCAGTATCGGTTGGCAGCGCTATTTGTATTGATAACCTTCAGCGGAAAATCAAGACCCCGCACCAGGCGACATGAATAATTCATTAAGCCACCCAAACGCTACCGTAGCACGGAGATGAGCAAGTCTGAACCTAGCATTAGGGGTCTCTAAACAAATAGATGAGCTGTCTTTTAAATTATTCAAAAAAGCAGAGATCTCGCAGCTCACAAGCCTCCCCGGAGCGCTGGGGATCCAACTCCAGCCGCACACGGCAGTCGTTCGGGGCACGTGTAAGCACATCGCGAGGCCAGGCCGCGCGAGCCCGTATCGCTCAGGGCGACGTGGCTGGAAGCAGGGGGCTCGGCTGGAAGCGGCCCGTTGAAGAACCCCGGGACGCAGCCGCTGCCCGGTACTCCCACCTGCCCTGGGATAAGGGCGACGCGCAGCGAGGCGCTGACCGGGGGCCTGGCAGCCCCCCGCAGGGCCTGGACGGGAGAGGGCTCAAAATACTTGCTTCTTTCCTCAAAAATCTCTGGTGGCGTGCAAAGCAAAAAACCAATCCCTGCCACATCGTTAAAGAGAATTCAACTCAGCGATAGGCTTCCGACTGAGAAGGATGAAATTACAAAGTAATTAAGGATATTAATTGAAGAAAAATTGACCGATGGCTTCCTTGCAGATTTGCTCTAACAAGCGGAAGCATAACTTAAAGGGAGATGGAAACACAAATTAACATATTTCCCGTTAAAACAGCAGAAAGTACAATTCCCCTTGATGTCCGGTCACAGAGAACTTGCAGCAGCAGGCGGCACGGTGTACCAGTAGCCAGAGACGGCTGTACGCGAGGCTGATTTCTGCTGAAGGCTGCTAGGTAAGCTGGTCACCTGTTAGTTCTGAACTCGCGTGTAAAATATTCTTGTGCTTTGCAAGAACACATACTTACAAATTCTGTGGCTTTTATTTGCACGGCTACGATCTCCCAGCCATGCAGCATGACACACCTCATAACCTCCTGAGCCTGGAACTAGGCTGAGAGGTAGCTTTTTTTCTTCCTCCTTTCATTAACAGAAGTTAGCGACTGACAGCCCAGAAAGCCGCTGGCCTGGAAGACAGCTGTGACCAGCAGGTAGCAGCTCAAATGAGGACACCACCTAGACTAGGGCTTGTCTACAACTGGCAGAGTCACAAAAACAAAGCCCAGCTGAGACAGCCGTGTGTAACTTTTGACATTTAAAAATGCCAATGCCACAGCACCTTTGTACCGGGTTTGCTCTAAGTCTTCCACGGGGTGCAGCGGCAGTGTACAAGAGAAATACAACTAACTCGATTAGACAGTGAAATCTATTTGCGATTAATTGGTGAGTAATGAACCTGACGAAGTTTATGATCCTTGAACTAGGAGTAATACAGAGGTACAATGTCAACAGCAAAGTGGCAGCAGCTGATGAGAGAACCCTTCTGCGAAGGAAACAAAATCCTTTCTTCTTTGGCTGGAGGCAAAGGCAGCATCAGACAATTTCAGAAGTGACAAGTGCACTTTCTCTTGAATGGATCTAAAACATTAAATTAAATAATGTCTTCGCTCTTGGTGTAACCTTTGGTAATTGTCTGAAGAAAAAAACAGTGATGCTTTTCTACTTGAGTGCAGCATGCATCATAATTTATATTGAGACATTTGAGCAGCAGTAGGAACATCTGGCAGAAGAAAAGTATTCCTTTTCAAATGCATACAAACTATATTTAAAGTAACATATGGAACAATGTTAGAACAATAAGAAGAACAAGCCATAGAAAAATTACCGTGGAAGATTCCCCCTAAATTCCTTGTTCTCTCTTTTTTTTTTTTCCTAAACTTCACCTGAAAAGCACTGGACTTAATGTCTTCAGAATTAGAAACTGATTCATTCCGATATAAATAAATTGATTCATTCCAATATAAATAAAAGGTAAAGCTTAACTCAGGTCTAGGATCAAACTTGCAATTTCCAATACAGAAATAAAGTTCTCCCCAACCTGGGCACGCTGTGATTTAGGAAATCTCCTGCTCTCCTGTTTCCAGTTTCCTAGGCTTTGTTTCGATTAAATGTCAGCAAACATTAAACACTGCAGTATTTAAAAAAGGATTAACCCTTGGATACTGTGGAGGACTAAGGCAACTGGCGGATGTTCATCCACACCCAAGAATGGTGGAAAAGCTGCTGCAGTCCTTGAATTCAGTGGAGGTATGCTGACTGGGAGTATTTCAGAATCTGGCTCACAGCATCAGACTTAATTCCTTCCAATTGCTGATTTGGGACAAGAAAAAAAATCACAACTGTAAGAAGACATTAGAAATTACGAAGTGGAAGTCTTCTACCCATGCTTTAAAAACCCCACTTGCATTTCCCTTACCCAACAGCGAGCAAAGAGCCCCTCCAAACTTTTCTATGAGCCAGCACAGGCCCTGGAGAGGATCAGTTTAAGCATCTCCGAGACAGGCTTATGCAGCTGTCCCATTATTATTCTGACAGTCACAGGAATTGCCAATTTACTTCTCCCTAATGCCCCAATTTCCCTCTCCAGCTTACAACTTGTCTGAACGAAACACTGTAGCTCACCAAGCTGAGAAGCAATTCTTTAAGATCATTATTGCATTCAATGCTGTTTGTGCGTTCAGGTTTTTCTAGATGCACCCCAAGCAATCTCTCCTCTGTGCTGGGACCTGTCTCACGGAGAGCTGCTCTCCTTTCTTTTAAATCACTTTGTTATTTCATTGCCATCTTATTTGATATCCCCCGACCTGTGCAGAAGCACATGTAGCATGTTTATGGTTTGATTCTGCAGTACATGGGGAAAATAATCAGTAGAAAACCAATGCTTTCTGTTACTGGCAGTCCGGTCTTCAGCACAGAAAATACTGATGACCGCCCTCCCACGTAGAAAAACACTACCCCTCGCAGCACAAGAGGCAAAAAACTTGGAGAATTATTTCTTTCCATTTCTCTTTCCATCACTGGTTATTGGAAAATGGATTGAGTAATCTGGCTAGGCCCTACCAGTCATGTCTCATGCTGGGAGAGGACCATGAAAAGGAACAAATAAATTCAAAACATTTAACACGGGGAAACTTCACTAAAAGCTAAGCAAAAATAGAAGCTACCGAAGGAAAGAAAACTCTTACAGGGGAATGAGGAAATCCATCTCACGGCATCCGCATCACCAGCACGGATGTTGTACAGCCAAGTACTGCAGTAGGTGGAGCACAGCTTGGCGGGGGCAGGAGCAGAGCGTTCCTTACCAGGGCCTGGATGCTCAGTGAGATCAACTGAAGCAGCAAGAAGAACAGAGTTGCACTGGAATTTGAGCAGGTTAAAGGAATAGAAAACAAACACGCTACGCGAGTACCGACTCTCGCTGTGCATGCTGAGACTCTTTAGCATGCGTATTTATAATGAGGATTTACTGTGGAACTGTCAGCGCATCTTAATACTAAAGAAATTCAAACTGAATACTGAAAGAGACAAAGATTACTTGAAATTCAGCTAAATGTGTGCTTCTCTCTGACATACCAGCAAACCGAGGAAAAAGGGTTTTAATTTCAGTGGGTGGTACAATTTTATGACAAAGGGAAACAAATTTTCATCGAGTATGACTGACGTTTCTGAAAACTGTTTTAGCTTTGTTTCCAGCCATCACGTCAAAATAGCTTTGGGTGTTCCTATTCAGATCAGCACCGTAATCAAAAGCCTGGAAAACATCTCCCTCCTTCTGCAGCATTTTGAAGTCACCTCTTCATTTTGCGTGAGGAATTCCCTTCCCCTTTGAAATCTCCGATATTTTTTTTCCAAAATACAGGGCTAGTTTTCTTCATCTGCTTTATTGTATAATCCAGGAATGACAAAACAACTTCTCCTGAAGTGCTGTACTGCCTTGCAGATATTCATTATTAAAAAATAAATAAATAAACCTGTGCTTTCAAAACATCCTGCAGTTTTTGAACTGCAATTACTTGTTGAAAGTAATTTCCAACCCTAGCAAGCTACGTAAACCCTGCTAGCTATATCCATGCTGAAATGCTGAGCAGCAGGTGCTGGGAAGATGTATGAAGGTCACGAGGACGATTTGGTACAAACGTCATGATTTCACAGGTTGTCAATTTATCATCAAAATTCCCTGTGGAGGCTCACAAACAGGTCCAACGAAAGTAGAGCTGCTCTCCTCTCACATGTACAGCAGAACAGCCTCCCTTACAGCCTTCTCCTATCATTGCCTGGAGTCTAAGACACAAACTGGTTTATTCTCCACTTTTAGCAAATGCATATATGTTCAAAGATGCTGCCACTGAGAAAAATAGCAGATTTAGAACTAAAGGGAAGGGTCCTTATGCTCAGCCTGTGGCGGCTGATCTTGGTTAAGGCGTAAGGGCAGTACCAGCTAGCCTTTTTATTTTTTTTTTATTAATAGCAAAAGAGAACGATGCATCTGCTAGAGTCACGGCACAGCGCCCCAGCCTGTAACCCTGTGTTTCTAACTCGGGAGTAAGCACACCCATTTGTGAGCTGCTCCTAAGTTTCACCCCACAGTTTGGAAGCTTCTGCTGCTTATGATTTATCCAGCTGGGCACAGATTTATACTGATGTAACCCAGCCCTCCAGTTCAAAGGTTTAAGTATCGCTACCAGACTTGTGGCTTCTTCAGCACATTTTCAGCCAACCACCATCTCAACTACAAGAGGATATTTATTTTTCTCCTGTTTTTTTAACTGACATTGCTGAAAATGACTGCAATCATTCAGAAGCAATGACTTGAGATCACCCTGGTTGGCTACCCTCTGGCACTCACGTCTACCACGGTAAACACATTTTTCTGCCCTGGCCAGAAGACACAGGACGACTGTCTGCTTATTCACTTTAGGAGGGACTGGTGCTAACCTAACTAGCTCATGCGACTACTGGTTTATTCCAGAATACTAAGGAGATATAAATTAAATGACATTTAGTTACGAAAAGAATAAAAGCAAAAAGAGATTGAGGAAGAACTGTGATCTTTTGTAGCATCAGTTGGATTCGCACGGACACAGCCTCCCCCAGCACGTGGCCACACACGTGAGACTCCCTAGCCACAGGGGTGACTCCACTGATCACACAGAACCACAGAATCAAGTGATCACCTGATGGACCAACACGGCAATCGGCAGGCCCAAAGCCCTCACCTGCTGATACAATTATCACCTGCATTTCAAACCGTAAGAGAATGCCCAGGGCTCCCGATGCTCTGTCTAGCCCAGGTAGGCTCCGGTGACACAGATTACCCCCCCGCTTTGTTACGTGCTCACACCGTTCACAGAAAACTTCCAGGGACAAGCACAGGAGAGGGGTTGCGCAGATCAACAGGAGCTGCGTAGAAGTGAAGCACTCCCAGAACGACACGCTGAGTTTATGGAGTCCCGCGGCACAGCCGAACTTTATTAGAGTGCCCCAAACCTGAGCAATCCCGAGCGGCTGGCGTATTTATGAGCAGAACACCAGTGCGGTCAGGTAAAACAGCCCCTGCTGGGTAAAGAAAAATATACAGGCAAGCCATCTGCTATCCAAGACAGCGATAAAGCAGTTCCCTCAGTACAGATATTTACAGGCAGAACCAAGCTCTTTGAGCCGTGAGTTACTGGCAAGTTGTGACTGTACTTTCAAGGAGTTTTCACCTCACCGGCTGCTCAGCAGCATCGGTTGGAGCAAACGCTTCCGTTCCCATCTTGATGAATTAACCAAGTCAGAAACTGGTTTTAAAACTGAGGCAGTGTGTGCACTTCATCAGCTGTACAGTTCTGTGTAGGCAAAGAGAAAATCAGACCAAGAGGCACGAAAAACACCTGTGTGTATCCATGATTATGAGCAATGTGACCGATGCCAGCTAGTGACATGCATTTTTAGAGGTACTTCCCTTTAGCACTCAAACCTCAGTGGCTGGACACAGAAACACAAGATGACTGTTATCTAGCATCACCAGATGTTATTGACTTCATCCACTTAGCCATCACAAAGAGTAAACTACCACCATATCCATACACACCACAACGCTAAACAAGAAATACATGAGACCCCTGTGAACCACTGGGATGGTGGGAAAAGTCTCCAAAGCTGCTCTCCACAAGCACTGATGACTTTGTCCTGAATCGCCTCCTTTTTTTTTTTTCCCTTCAGAAGCTAAGGACACACTGGGATTTCTGCAGAGCAGAACACTCGCTTCAACACTTACTTTGACTTGCATTAAGCTTTAGTGTAGCATTAGCCAAGTTCAACAATAAAGCATATCAAAAGAGTATGAAAAGGCCATGTCCCCTAGACTTAATTGACTTGCTGTAAGCATCAGCTCACTGAAGCTGGGAATAAAGCCCAAAAGCTTGTAGAAAGCCAGAAAATTAGAAGTTTGACAATATACAACAACTTACTATCCCTGATTTGAATCAGAGCAGATGAGGTTATCAGTCTCCGTTTTGTAATGGCAGTACTTTGAACAAACTGGTAGTGGCCTGAACATTAAAAAAAAAAACACCACCACCATAATTGCAATCAAACAGAGCAAAAACCCAAAATGGTACAATAGAGAGCTTCTCCTGTTGTGCAGCATTCTGGAACACAAGAGCTGCTACCAGCACAGGTTGGCATTAAGATGAGCCATTTCTCTCAGCTCTTCTCCGCTTGCTGTGAAAAATAATGATCTGTTGATCTTGGTTTGTCATTCAAACTGTGTACCCACTAAGTCAGCATCTGTCTCCTTACTGGATCTTCTTCTGTGATGTTTACCAACAGTCAAAACAGAACAGAAACAAAAACTACAAAAAAACTACCAAAAAAACACCCTTCCAGAGATGCTTTCAACATGACATTTGTCAAAAAGCCCTGCCAATAACCCCCACCTAAACTTCAACACTCATCCATAATATTATGACCACATGCATGCCTACAAAAAAAAATAAAATTATATTGTACTTCCAAAATCAATACAGTTTCAAAGTTTTTTTTCCCTGCACTTCCACTATGGAAACTGAATGGGAATGGTTTGTGCTCAGCTATAAAGAAGAAGGCAAGGTTTGCATGACAAATGCACAAAAATAAAGACTTAAACGTTCAAAAGAATGACTTGATCGTCATTCCATTTCTTTCTAAACCAGCAGCTTGGCAGGTGTCCCCCCCACAGAGAAAGCTTTCCAAATAATTCCATCAGCGCGTATTCTGTACGATCTCCTACACCTTCCATAAACTCAAGGAACAACATATCTAACCTGTAAAGATGAAAGACCGAGATTTTAAAGTAAAGCAAACCACTACAGCCACCATAAGATACAATCTAAAAGAAATCACCAAAGTTTCCAGTGGCAAAGCCAGCGTGGGAGGTGCGAGAACAAGCTCAGGTTTGTGTGTGTGTGCCTGAACCAGCACAGGTCATAGCAGCCCAGAAGACCAGCACCCAAAACACAGCGCACTTACCCAAACACCACAAATCAGTTCCAGTCTTTTCCTGTTTGGAAGCAAAGGATTTCCAAATAATAGCAATGTTGTAAGATTCCCTGAAAGCCACTCTCTCAACCGAGTGGTGTCATTTCTCCTTCAAATTCAGTGCTAGTGAGTGTTTAAGAATCCTACATGAAAAATTATTAGAGATTTAACTGGTTCACAGAAAAAAGAAAGACGGGGCAGTCATTGCTGCTTTCAGAATTAAAATCCGTTTCTACATTTTGGAAAGTAGTGCCCAAAGGTGTCTGCACAAGAAGTGCTGCTCTGCAGACAGACTGGAAAAGAAGGATCTTCACCACACAAGGGACAGCCTGTGCACTTTGAGAACTAATGCTGATTACCTGAATTACAAGTTATTTTCCCATTTGAACTCATCCCTCGCTTAATTAATGCAGTCCATTAAGCACTAAAAGTAAAGAGACTGTTCCTATTAATTGGTCAGCATTAGTGATCTCTCCAAGTAGGCTTTTAATTTTACACTGAACTCACTCGCCTTTACCGACTCCTCTCCAAAGTGTGCAATCACCAGCGAAAGGTTCCCAGCTGAGCATCACAGTCTGCTTATGCCAAATGAAACCCACAGCACTTGGCCAAATGTGTAAAAGAAAGCAGAAATGTTTTTATTTAAATGTTTAAAAAAAACTTAATCTCTACTATCATACATGCAGTAAGGGACATGGAAAGCTAACACCCAAGTCAGAACTGTTAAGGCAACCCCTAACAGATAACAAATACACAAAATATTTCAGGTACAGCGACGCTTACAACAGATGCCGGGGTTTACTTCAGTAGAACAACTGGAAAGCATCATTCTTCAGAGGTTTGTGTGAACTAACGTGTGGGCAGTTGTGAAACATCTCCTGCCTCATTCTTACAACAACGTTAAGGGCAGCAAGTGCTGGTTTGCCCTTCCGAGAGGCAGAGAAGCTCGGTACGAGCAGCCTTATTAAACACTGAATCTTTGAGAAAGAATCAGATGTTTTCTGAAATGGAAGCTCAGGCACGCAGAGAAGAGCTGGCAGAGGGGAGCATCAGGGCCTGCACCTGGGACGGAGGGAGGCAGGGAAAAAGGTTCTCGCAGCTTCGGCTGGTAAGAAAACCAAGTCATCCACAGAACCAGCTGCACCAAGAGACATGAAAAATAGCCCGTGCCGAGGCTGTGCAGTGTCACTAAGTGGAGTATGCACACACGTGTCTGTGGCCCCTCTTTCACGAGAGGCCTTCAGCTCACCGTGCTGGAGCCACGGTCGTTGGCAGTGCTGACGGAAATTCCAACAGGGCAAGGATTACCCTCACCACAAACAGCCAACGCGGAGATGTTAAGAGACCTCCTGTAAGTCCTGGTCCTCTCCTGCCCCAAAGGGTGACTCAATTTCTAATTAAGAAGAACGCCCTTGGAAACAGGTTCTCATGTAACACTTCAATAACATTCAAAACTCAATAGTTTGCTCTGGCACTGCACACGCGGTCTGAGCGCACGGCTACTGGTTGTGTAAGAGAACCGGGCAGATGACTGAGGAGCACTGAGGTCATCATTGACACACTCGCAAAATCCTCCAATCTGCACAAACAACATGCAAATTTAGATTTCAAGCGTATCCCTATCTAAATAATTTGCATGAACAGGCAGATAGCTTAAGAGGATGCACTGCGAAGAGATTTTCTCATTATAAACACTACGATTGCACCTGGAAGTACAAGCCAGCTGTACAACTACCAAAGGTGCAAGCACAGAACAGCCCTGCCCAAGGGAAAGGGAAGCGTACGGCCCTAATCCTGGCAGCGCTGGCACGTGCCTGACTGCAGGCAGGAACTATCCCAGCACCTGAAGCTGGAGATACATTTAAGCTTTTGCAGGATCAGGGAATAAAACAGACAAAAGAAAAAACAAATGGAGACAGCAGAAGAGACGGTGAGACAGAAGTCCTCCACAAAACATTCAAGTTAAGCCAAAGAAGGATGGTGCCCACTTGAGTTATTTTCACCTAAGATTAGTTTATTTTTAGGGTATTTTAGTTCAAGTCTTCTTTTACTAGCACATCCTAAAAGATTTACGAGCCTGTTCCAGTGCTGAACTCCCCAAGAGAAGTTTGTATCCCTTGCAGCCCACAGTGGAAGCGGCACAAGAGGAAACCTGGCCAGAAAGCTGACGTATTTTTGGATGGAGACAGAAAAAAAATCTGGGGAGAAACTGATTTGGGAGAAGTTGCTGAAAGCTGTAAGATGAGCCTGTGAATGATTTAAATGTGGGTTTCTCCCCCACTTTTCAGTCACGTGGGCAGCCTATCCACAGCAGTACATTAATATGTTTTACGCGGTGCAGCTGGAGAGGGGAACGAGGCAGAGCCAGCCCCCCTGCCGCACAGAAAATACTCTGTCCTCCCCGCGCAGGCACCAGGGGCTTCAACAAAGCGGAGCAGGGGCTGGCGCTGCCGTGAATCAGCCTTCTGTGCCCAGCTGCCTGGCCGCCTCGGGGATGCACCCTCCGCCACATTCAGACATTCACTCGGCGTTCAGCTACCCCACATCAGCACCAAAAAAAGTGAAGGGAAGCTTTTATGCTCTCTGCAGTTTAGCCAATGCCCTGAAAGAGGCAGACAGCGCTCCTGATCCCAAAACGTGGCTTCTGTGCACAGGGCAGAGATGAATAGCTCAGGAAGCATTTCCACAGCCCAGGCAGGCGGGCTGTGACTTCTGCCAGGACTGCTATTAACAATCTTCCAGTCTAAAATATCTTGCCTTTATGCAAAAATCTCAGTTAACTGATGGCCTTGGTTAAGCCGCGCCGTATCATGAAAATCAGACGCAGACCGCTTATTTAGTATGAATTTTCATTTATTGCGAGAAAACGCAATTATTCATTGTATGAGTACATTTATCCTCATCTTTCTAGCCGGACTCTGGGAAGGCTTACCTAACACACACCCCCCCCTTTCAAATCTCCATTATACCCCAGCGGGAGACAAGGCAGCACACAAAGAATGTGCTCATTGATCACAAAGGCCCTTCCACTCCTTAAGGAGGTTCAGATGGCGGAGCGGCACGCGCGGTGCCCTAGAGCTCTCTCCATGGAAAGCCTGAAGTAAAACGTTCCTTAAATGCACAAAAAGTGGTCCACTGTGCCTTGTAATTTGGCTCCGTAGAGAGATATTTCTGTACCAGACAGGAAAGTTTCAGTCGTGAAGGTGAAGGAGCAGGGAGAGATTAATTGTGTAGCTGAAAGGAAACAGGTGCCGGAGTTTTCCAGCACTGACTCTCACTTACTACTTTGCCACTACAATAAACAACATCTCTACAAGCTCTTTGTTTCTAGATGATCCACAATCAGATGCTAGCCTGGAAATTTTCTTTCTGGAGTTTAAAGAGCTGATTTGAGAGAGCACATTTAGGCAAAGGCAAGTGGTGAAAGAGTTCTGCCTGTTCCTGATGCATCCCTGTGAAATCCAATTCTTCGTTTGGGTTTCTGGGTGAATATAACAGCATGTCGGTGTAGAGCTGATGAAGTGATCTAAACATCACTTCACTGGTTATGGATTTTAGGGGAGGCATTTTTAGGTGCTGACACTACAAGGATGGTTCTTCTCTGTTCCCCCCGCACACGGTGAGGGCTGACCCCTTTCAGACCACAGCTTGGTCTGCTCAGGTGCCCACGTAGCGCCTGACCTGTTCTCTGCAGATGAACGCCTCTTTCAGTTGAGTGTACAAAAGACATTGGTGTGGGGAGAATAGCGCATCCCCCACCGATAAGCCCCACCGTTTCAAAGTCTCCCTTATATGCGAACAGTAGGTGTGGACACCCAGCAGCGCAACGCAAATCCTTCTCTGGAGGCTGACACGCGCAGCGCTGCACACGTAAGGGATGAATTGGTAAGAACTGTTTGGCTTGATGTCGGAGAGCAGGCAATCAATATAAGCACACTTAAGATTTTGCAGATTAATAAATGTATTTTATGGGAATCCTGATGACCAGGGGCTTCAGATAGATCCTTGACAACAATTCTGTATTCTCAAATGAGTTAGGGCCATCAGCCTACAAATTACTAAATAAACAAAATGATTACTCTCCTGTTGCCCAGTATTACTTCTTGAAACATCCAATTTGCTCCTCGTTAAAATCCACCATTAAAAGGGGTTTGAAGGACTCCAGCCTTCCTTATCTATTATTTCATCTGACCATCTGCCCAGGTCCTACAGCAGCAAGCCTGCTTTCTATTGCGGTTAGTAGTTAATGAAAGGAAAAAGGAGATGATCATCCATCACTCTGAGATTGTCTCCTTTCGTTTAGAGAATGAAACAGAGGAGTTAGCAGGAACAGGACAATACACAGGGGAAGCACAAGCAACTGACTCCATCCCTTCCAGGCATCTCCGGGCTAGCCAGCAGCTGGATTACCAAGCAGTATGGCACAGATTAACACCTGTAAACAGTTCAGGAGAAGGGCACATCAATCATTTTACCGCTATTACTCTTATCTTGAGTAAGTGACCCAACCAGAAATATAACCTGCCCTTTTTCTATTGCTCTCTACATTTAGAAAACACAGTTCATGCTTTAACAACGTTTTTTAAAAGCAGTTAGAAATATAACAGTGAAAAAGAGATGAGAATTAGAAAAAAAATCTGAAATACATAGCAAGATTTTTCTGAAAAGATTTGCTAAGTAAATATGATTATTTCTGCCAAAACTCAGTAATTCGCTAAAAGCTACCGAAAAAAATCTGTAATAATAATGGAAAACAAATATATATACAAACATTCATATAAGCACTATTTACAAGCACTATCATGCTCATCAAAAGACGAATTTCCATGCTCCAGTCACGTAATGCTGGAAACAAAAAGATTATGCGTTCTTGTCCAAAGGAAAGAATTACTAACTACCGACTCTAGTGGTTCCTGATCCCAGAAATCATTACTAACTCGGGCAGTATTTGCATATGTGAACAGTCCCCCTGCCAACCCCGCTGCAGTGCAGCTTCGCATCGTGAGGAAGCAGAAAGCAAGCGTTCTGGGTAGCCGAATCCCCTGCGATTGCCCCCGTCCTGCCCATCTTCAGGCAGGAGTCTCTTCTCTCTGTTCCTGCTACAAAGCTGCTCCCCTTCTCCTCTTTCTCCAGAGGAGAACAAAGGCTCTTAAAGAAGATAAAAAGAAAGAAAGAAAGAAAGAAAAAAGCCTCACCCTCACAGAAGGCAGAACACTACAGATGTAAAAACTTTCTTTTATTGTATGTTTGGTGCAGCTCTTATTTAGATACCAAGGAATAAAAGCACAGTGAGCTTCTCATGAGTGAAGCTCAAAGCCAGGGTCTCTCTCCCAGTGTCCCGGTTTACATTGCATGGTCACAGTCAGCTGCAGCACATCGTACAGTGCTCGTCTGGCAAAGCAGACGTTGCAGAGTTAAGATAAGCAGGAGCTTTAGAGAAATGGCTTGGCCTGAGTGATAGCTCCTTTCAGTATTCATACCTTGTCAATTTTTATATTATTAAATTGTAGAACAGGAAAATAAAACTATTAGCATCAAATATAATTACTCATTTCAGAACTGAGCACTAAAGAAAATTACGTACAGTCTGCACAAGAGCAGATCCTTGACTATCCCGGATGACTTCTTTGTGTTACGATGTGACACAGGGGAACCAACTGTAGTTGCCAGAACTGGATTTAAATGAATGTCTTATCACAATGCAAGGTCCTAAGGGCAACGAGGTATAAAGTAATAGCTGCTGATAATTCTAAGATACCGACCACTACTAGTCATTAAGACTTAAGTTTCCAACCATTTCTGAGATTCCTCTGGTAACAGCTACCCTAAGCTTGTTGGCAATTTTTTGTTTTGTTTTGTTTTTTTCCTTTGGCTGCTCTCAGCATTTATATTTGGAGCATAAGTATTCATTTTCTTGGAGTGTCATTATTTACAGCAATCAATATAGCCACGACAAGCAAATGGTCATCTCAAGTTTACTCACTGATGAGAACACAGAAGTAAACCCAACATTTTGGTTTACATGGACATTTTGAATGCCTTCCTATTAGTATCAGGGGAATTATTTCTCATCAATGAAGTATTTGTATGTCGGTCACGGCAACTAACAAGGCATCCTTCTATTATTTCTGCATGCCCCGCTTCCTTTAAGCATGGCAAGTGTGCAAGTTAATCACCTGTCCAGGACAGCTGGGAGAAGAATGCTGCAGCAGCATCGTGCATTCTGGCGACATCTCGTCATCACACTGACAGCAGGATTAGCATGACACCGGCTGGCACGAAGGGGAAAGGATGCCCAGCGTGCTGCACTCTTGGTGTGTTGGTGTTACAAAAAGAATGCCTACGGTAATCATTTCTCTTAATTTTGTAAAAATAAAACAAAAAGGCATTGTAAATTATTTTTTCAATCCAAATATGCTTCAGTTTCAGACCACAGACATTAGGTTCAGCTGCTGCTAGATTTTCTTTTCAACCTTTGCAGCTTCTATGGTTTATCTCTTTTATCTAAAAACATTGTAAACCTGAAATGCCTTTATCCTTTATTTCCTGCCCACTGCAAGGCCACTACCTCCTTCTGCAAAACGTAGCTTGCAAAGTATCCACAAGCTTTCTGGAGGCCAGAAAGCCTGCCGTACAGTTTCTGCCTTCTTCTCCTCTTACTTCAAAGGCACTGAACCCAATTGCGTCTCCTAATAACTGGTAAAACTTTTGTTCGGTGACACTACAACTAATTCCTCAGCACACTACGCCACTACTGGGAACCTCTTTATCATTAAGGTTTTAGATGTGTCAAATAATGGCATGGATATTTCCGTAACAGCCATTACAACAGCCTTTTATTTCAGGAAATATTCCTAATTTTGTTAAAAAATATTTAATAACTATTTTGCCCTTGGCTGGTCAGCTTTCACCCGACACATATACATATTCTTGAAACCTCCCTTCTGAAACCTCTACACTGAAAATCACAACCCACACTACTGGCGTCCCTGGGTTTTTGCTGGTAGTGTGTCTGGAGAGGCACGGATAACTCATGTGGTGAAGCGAGAATTTTTCCCAAAAGTATTTATCATCAGAGTATGATAATCTTTAAATTCACCTGCTAAAATGGCATATGCATGTTTTGTACATTATAAATTCAATTCATCATTGTATATCAGCATTTGTCTATCTCTAACAAATGAGTAGCCTGAGGAAATCAGTGGGACTTTTCATTTACTCAACATTAAGCTTGTCTTTAACTACCTTGATGAATCAGATCTAATGTTTCCTTGCTGGACAGACTGCAGAATACATATGCAACAGGCTGAACAGGGGGGAAGGCTTCAGTTTTATCAATGCCTCAAGCATTATTGGCAACATTACATATCGTTCCTTTAATGTGTAGCACTTAGTGCAATAGGGGGCTGGCTCCAACTGGGGTTCTAAGACATCACAGTTTTAAGTAAATAAGTAAAGCTGAGGAAAAACAGTCATAATAAAGAGAAGAAAAATAAGTTCTATTTCTCAGCCATAACTATGGTAGCAAGGAAGTTAATAAACTTGCCAATAAAACTGGCGACCACACACACACACCAATCTGTTACTGAAGGGACAGAAAATACTAACTTTTCTATGGAATTTTTAAAAGCTCAACAATAGTACTTGATACAGTTACATATCTGCTGTAAAACTGTGTTAGGAAGACCTGGAGAAAGGTCTTACTTTTGTGCCATATTCTATTATGTCGTTACAATAGTCTGCTATAGATTTTTCAGCCACATTCAGCTTTTCAAGACTTTTTCAAAAGGTTATTCAGAAACAGCAACTTACACATGCATAAAATAAGGAGACCCAATAGACAGGAGACTCACAAGAGTGACCCCAATAAGTTTATGTGAGATTGTTTTTTTTAAACCTGTGCAACAGAAAATAATTGCACCTGAGACACTGGCAGGTAACGCAGCTGTGGAGAATGGCTGCTGAATGCCTAAAGACACAGGAGAGAGCACCCAGAGTCACTTAAGTCAGTCTCAGGATTTAAGGATAAAATAGCCTGACACAAAAGCACTTACGGAGCATCCATGCCACCAGGTTTGTGAACGGGTTTCTATACATGCCTAGTAGCTCTGTGACTGCTTTTTTCATTAATATACGATTTCAAAGCTCACGCTGTAACTACATGAAAGCCTTGAAAACAGCACCACTGGTAAACAGAGGACCTTACACAAAAGGGGCAGTGGATTTACTCAGTGACAAACCTCTGAGAAGTTTCCTTGCACCAGTCAATTATACATTCCTAATAAGCACTCACCATTCCTCCTGGGACAAAACTGCACACGCCGGTGGGGCCTCTGTCACTTCTCTGACATCCTTCTGAAAATGTGTCACCTGCATGCCCCGGAGGGCAGCACACCACGTCTGCTCCAGCATGCCCGGCCGCCGCACTGCTGCTGCTGGAGATTGCTGGGCTAGGAAGCCTCTGGCACAGCTTCTCCACACAAACTCTCAGAGGGGCGAACTACAGCCAGAGAGAATAACAAGGAAGAGAATGAGCTAAAAGTAGCTATAGCAGGGTGAGCGGGGCAAGAAGAGATCTGATAGCTATTATTTTGTGCTCTGGTTTTCACAGAGGCAAAGCATGGCAGCTAAATAGTTTTAACCATTAATCTAGTGCCTCCACACAAAGCAGTCAGGTTTCGTTAGCAGCTTTTATACTACGTTTAACTTTCCATTCGTTTAAGTGCCGGGCTGCACCTGCAGGCAGAAGCCCACCACTGAACGTCGTGTTGGAGCTTCTTCTACCCTGAGCGGCCGAAGTCGCAGAGCCTCTTTACTCATGCAGCTTGACTTCCCATCTCAGAGAAGCAAGGCCCAGTAAACGTGTTTTTCCAGCATCCTGATTCAAGCACCCCCAAGGCATTTAGCAGAGAACAGAAATTTGTCTAATTAAAGACCACTTTCTGAAATATTTAGCCTTTGCTGTCTTGCTCAAGGTCATATGCTAAGCGGCTGGAGAACAAACAGATCTGCTAACCTGCAGCAGCGGGAGGAATTAAAACCTCACTTAACTTCAGTACCAACCTTGGTATTTGACACTGTCAAAACATTTTTTCTTTTTAAAGCAGCAGCAGACTGAGTGAGGAGGCAAAAAAAAAAAAAAAAAACGAACTGGCAATGAAATAAGATTATATAATTTATTTCTTTTGTTCTTAATTAGAAAAATATCTAAGAAAAAGGTTGCTTGAGAATATGAAGCAAACTTATTTCTAAACCTAATTTTAGTGGTTCTGCTGGATTACCCAATTGGATTCTAAGTTTAAATTAACTGAAGGTTTTCCTCAGGCATATTGTTCACATTAAACAAGCAGCGCCCAAAACATCTTAAGCACACCCTCCATTTTTTCTTTCTTTTTTTTTCTTTTAATAATACTGAACAATGGCCTAACGAGTCATTTGGTCTGGTAAACAGGTAGAACATTATCAGTATTTTCATAATTTCATACTTTGTAGTTCCTGTTTTCCTGATGGATTAAAAAAAGAGTGAACAAACGTAATCATCCAGTATATTTTCTTCAAGAACATTAAGGCATTATTAAAAATTCCTTTTTTCATATTAAAATATAATTGTCCCAAATACCTGTTTTTCTGCTTATTTCCTACCCTGTTTTTCTGAATTCATCATTCATCGTGAAACAATTGGGCCAGCAAGCACCAAATTTTCTGTCATCGTGATGCTCTATTTCAACAGTTTGTCTGACATTTTAACATACCCTATAAACCCCTACTGAAAATAAAGCATGTCAGTAACTGGGAAGTACCAGCTCAGATGAAGGATTTCAGCAAAGTAGAAAAAAACATTCTGAACAGAACTGGCAGATCACGGCCACTAAAAAAAATCAATTTGGTTATTTAAAATTATCTTGGAAATGAAATAAAATCTACTTCTTAGTTTCCAATTTATTTGATATTAATAGCCCCATGGGATTTAACATACAGTAACGTCCTGCTAGAACAATCACGTAGCCATCAAGAATTTGCTTCCGATTTACACTTACACTCAAACAGAATTTGTTCCACTGCTGACCATATGACTTCTGATGCAAGGAAGGGATGCACAAGTCTTGCTGTAACAATAAAAAAAGAAATGTTCAGCTGCATGGCCAACCAACAGAAAACAAACAAACAAAAAGATATACTGCTCTTACACATAAAACTAAGCATCTTTCCCCAATTAACTAGAGAGGAAAACAGATTCCAAACAAAAAATGTTATTCAGATGAAAACAAAAAGATTTTGTACCATATTAAATCACAGTTATTTGGTCTCAGTTGAAAGGCTGGCAATTCAAGTTTGACACTCTGTTCTTCACCAGGCAGAATTTTAAAAAATGAAAAGCAAATTAACATATTTGACATACTCAGAACTGGGAAACACAAACTGAATTCATCAGAGACAATCTAAGACTTCTGAGTCACACGTTTTCCAGCCAGTGGGAACCTGATTGTTTAAGAAAGGGGAAGAAGACACCGAAATCCTGATTATTTCCAGGATTTGGGTGGGAGCACTGCTAGACCAGCACAGGCAGAGGAAGGGCACATGAAGACAGGCCGCCCCGCAAGCACCGCTGTGCGGTGGGAGCAAGCATGGCCTTCAGTGCGCGGCCCTGCCCGGAGCCTCTAAGGCCAGCGGCCTCCTTCGGCCCTGCCAACGTCCAACGGGCACGTCACGTCATGGGGAGGTTAACACACATAAAGAACCCAAACCAGAACCAACACCAACCCACAGCAACAAAAAACACCAGTTAGAACAAAAAACCTGCGGGCATCTGGAGAGCAGATTTAAGGTGCTGAATGTCGCTATCGGCTCGCGCAGGCTTCAGCCCAGCCCTCACACACGGCTCTGAGCGCTCTTTGAAGGATCGCTCTGCTGTGCTCGCTGGAACTTACATTATTTTGGTTATCACTTGAAAATATTGTTCCTTTCACTTTCTTTGAGATACACCTGAGCCCAGGCAGTGAAGGCCCAGGCAGGTTTCACGGCGCAGGGCTGGCCGCGACGCCACAGCACCTGGCAGCGCTTCACAGAGGCCGGACACCACATGGCCCTGCTCTGCCCTCTCCTTTCTGCCGGCCATCTCTAGCCGCCTGCCACACGGACAATCCGACACCGCCTTATTTCTCTGAACTGAGAAGTGTCTTTTTTCATGCGCCATTTCGTTTCAGAGTTCCTTTATTTCCCTTATTAGCCCCGCTGCCCTGGGCTTTCGTACCGTCGCAGCTTTGCTAAGCTCTGCTTTGTCCATCCTGCCCCCAACACTGGGCACGAGAACCTATTTTCGCTGGATGCTCAACTGCAAACAAATTAAAAAGAATAACAGACCTTGAGGCAGACCAAGGGAAAAGAAGCAATCTGTATCCAAAAGACATAATGGTCTAAAGAGGCCGGAGGGCAGAGATAAGAACGTAAATCCACCAAACGATATGATGGTAAAACTGCCACAATTAAAATATTAAGAAAAACAAAATCCTCAAAATCTCAGTGCTAGCGTGGCTGTCGCTGGAGGGTAGGACAAGTAAGTGAGGGCAGAAGGCAGCTTTGCTTCTGACAGAAGAGGCAATCAAGCAGCATTACAGGACACAGCTGCTTAAAGCAAGGTTTGTACAATGGGACTAACAAACCACGTCAGACTTGAAGGCCCAGATTCACTTTAAAGCTGACAGGTTTTGTTAGAAACGTGGAGTGCTAGAAACAAGGTCGTCACTAACGGCGTAATCAAGTGGCAAAGTACTTTTTTTGCGTACTAATATACGTATCTACAGAAATCTAAAGCTAAGTTTGTGTGTTATTTGCTTTTAATTAGGAGCTATGAAGAAATGTGACAGCAAGCTACACACTGCAATTTTAAAAAATAGATTTGCTAACTCCTGCTCCGTTGGATTCAGGAAACTATGTGCCTCTGGAACAGTGGGACAAAAGGGAAGGCAGGACAAAAGGACTCCTAGATGGCATTCATCACATAAACGCCTTGCATTTCTAAATTAGAAGGTCAAGAGGAATGAAACGAGAAGCAGCCAAATATCCTTCAGTGATAATGCTTGTATGGTCACCCATTAACAGCAATTACAGATGAGCATTTTCAGGGGTAAGACTGCAACTGTAGAAAATACACTTTACAATTTTTGGCAAACTAGTTGGGAAATTTTATTGCGGAACTCTATGTTTTCCAAACCATATGAAAGAGAGTATTGGGCTGCTTTTTCTTGAAGTTAAAAAAAAAAAAACAAAAAAAAACAGTTGTTCTTGAGTGCAAGCTGCTATTTGCAGGCTTGGGCAGGACACTCAAGTGCCCGAGATCAGCAGCAGATACTTCAAATGAAATACATACATCTACACGACCCGCTTTTCAAAACCAATGGGTACCATCTACCCATGGTGGACTTTCCCAAGGAAGGGCTCCAAGTAAGGGCACAGCTCTCTGCACCCATACCGGGGGCACCAACTGTAAATATCTGGAGTGGAGAGCATCACAGAAAGTCAACATTTTGCATGAGAACTGTCGTATTTGCAATTAAACCCACAGAATAACCTCCAATACCCCTAGGTGTAAGGAAGTATCTTGACTTTTGTAAGTAAGCGTGTATTTCTTATTCCTGCCAAGAATTACGCTGACAGTAATCCTGCACCTCACCTGTCGTGCCACCAAGTCAGCAGCCATACACAACGGAGGCACGCACACTGCTATATGACGGGGTAATTCGGCGCTATGGAAATCGGGGAGGGATGATTGAACAAGTTGTTGTACATTTCGGTTACCCCATCTACAATCTTTCTTTACAGAATATGAAATTTTAACGAAGGGATGAACTGAAGATTTATGAATCCAATACTTCTACTGAAAATATTAGGCTGTTTGTCTTCAGATTCAATCAGTCTCTGCAAACTTAAGGTAAGCAAATAGTCACAGGAGTAAGCACACTCTCAGTTCTATTATGATTTCCTAGAATCAATGAGCTACAATGCAAACGTTTGCCCACAAGCATAAGAAGCAGCAGCCCTGCCCGCGCTGCCAATGATCATGACTAATGGAGAGCTGACACGGGAATGGATAGCACAGAATGAAAATGACTTCTGTGCAGCCTTGTTTCATTTGTTTCCATTTTCAAGTAATAATACAATACAAAATTCTATTTTATTTTTAGCTGCCAGAACAGGTGGCATAAGGAAAAAAAATAATTTAAGAACTTATTTGTATGAATACATGGTCCCAATCTGCAGCATTCTTCACTTTGTACTAATGGAATGTAGAATTAGCTGATTCTGAACAAATTGTGCTGTTTTATCACCTGAATTTCCTGCTAAATATTCATATGTTTGCACCCTGCAGACAGCAGAGCATGCAAATTCTGACAATTCTGGCACTCAAAGCATCCTGCTGAGTTCGTCACATCAAACTGGTGGTGACTTCTCGTGGTGAGGCCCGATCCAGAACTCTGAGCTCACCTCAAAGTCACAGTTCAGACGGGTGGCTTTGCAGCTCCTACGGGTCCTTTGTAACGGCCTCGGAGAACACGCGTAGGTCGAGATGCCCCACCAGCACGAGCACCCTGGGTTTCGGATGGGAGTCTGGTTACTGAATGGAAAATGCCTTGCGTGAAATTCCTTCAGGACTACAACAATACACTTGCCTCACGCAAATTCTTTCAAAAAAAGGTGTTCATCCCTACCCAGATCTGTGTTGTGTTACTGCCTTATTGTCAGACTTCCTAAATTTACCTGAAATAACTCGCCCATGCCAATTCCAGTGGGTCACAAACCAGACGGTCTGCTTAGTCTAACTATATGACTTTGGGCAGATATCCCTTTTGAATAACCATGCATACTGGCAACCGACACCACCTGTAATTTGTGTTTAATTTTGGTTTCCTGTACCACCATCACTTGCCTTCCCCATTCTGATCTTTCACTGCTTGCAATATGCAGAATGGGACTGCTTTACTCTTGGTCTTGATTAGCACTACTGAATTTCAACAATTCCATCTCTAACATGTAGCTCTGGAAGCCACAGCAATAACGATAATTGATTTTGTAGCGCATTGGTTTTGTGGGTCTTGTGTTAGAGCCTTGGGAATCGAACCAAACTGGTGCTACAACCCCGGGACACCTGCACCACCGGTCACAGCACTTGTGTCTAACTGACAGAGCTGGAACAAGACGCAGAACTGACAGAAGCACTTTGATCTGTCACCCCTCCTGTCGCGGCCCCAGTGAAACTCTTTTCTTGCCTATGAGTAGCACTGATACGTTTGCAGCAAAGATATGTATTAGAGAAAAGAGGACTAAAACCAGATACAAATTCTTAGGAGAAAAGAATTTAGAACACTTAATTGCTGCCAAAAAAAAATACATAAAAGCAAACAGAGCTCTATAAAAATATATTATTTGCCTACAGCCACAGGGGACAAGCCAAAGGCTATATACATGCCAAATAAAATAAACCGTGCCCCTAAAATTAGCTGTAGACGTATTTTGCAGATATACACAGCAACTCAGCATTCAGATGAATTTATTGCAAAGAATACAAGGCATGTAATGTTTGTCACTATTTCTCATTTCCTGCTTCCATCTGTTTAGACCCAGCTGAAATCTGCTATTGTACATCACACAACCTCTTTTCTCCGGGTCTGTCTGGTTGTTACCATAAGAGGTGAGTAATGAAAAGGCTAACATTAGATCTGGTGCCAGTGTTTTGTACACAGAGATATTTTTCTGTGCCATTTTTGCAGTACTGCAGGGTTTAGAGACAAGTGAAATGCCTAGCAAAATTAAAACAAAGATAAAGCAGAAAAAAAAATCCTGCTTCACAATCTGCTTCTAAGGCTGTCGCATGCTATCAAAGCTGTGGCATTCTTCAGCAGTGAAACCCAAATGAAATCCACAAGTAACTTCACCAAGGGAAATATGGAGCATCACAAGACAGAAGAACATGCACAGAGTTTTACTATGATCTTTCACACATGGAAGTTGAATTAGACGGGAATTTTAATTATATAAGCAGCTCACCATGAGTACTAGCTAGATGATTTATTAAAATGGAAGTCATCGATATTGTCTCCAGCACAAGTGCAGGAAGGATATCGATATGGATGGGTGTATTCTATCAGCTCACTCCTTGGGAGGACCCATGTTAGGTAAAACTTCGAACCCAGCGGTACTGCAGCCAGGTCTGCCCCAGCAAGCGACACGGAGCTGAAGGAAAGCAGCTCCCTGCAGGGCTGCTGTAAGCTCACAGCTGGATGGATCCACAAAGTTGTCAGTCAGAAATACAGTGAAATGTGAGTGCGCTCTTTCCTCTCAGCATTGTCACAACCTACTTTTGTTTCCCATAGTCTATGCTGTAGGGAACTGAATAACCTTTTATTATCCAGTTTGGGAATACGAAAATTAATTAGTCCATATATAAATACAGCAACCCCCCCCCCCAAAAAAAGTATAAACAATGAACAACAGCCTACATTACTTAGGTGTTTTCAAGTCCCTCTGTTATTTTCCATTTATTTGCCAGTGATATTGGATCCACACAACACGGCACTATTCTAACAGGATCCCTGCAAAGCAATTATTTCAGCCAGTGAAAGGCAACGGCTTTTGTGACACAGCAGGTCAGACATCATTATCGGAACTGCTTTTTCTGGTCTTCTAAATTTATAAATACTTAGTCCCTTCAAAGAGGAGGTCATGCTAACTGCAGCCCAGTCCGGAGCAATATGACCACGCTACAACAGGATCAGCTCCAAGCAGCTCTGCTAGGAACATTCTGAGCAGCACAGGGATCAGGGGCTCTAACTGCATAATGAGGAGATAATAAACATTCAGATGACAATTTAGTGGTAAAAGTAACAGAATAAATACTAGGAAAACATAGAGAGAATAGCTGGATGACTTAAAATGACAACATATTTAACAGCCCCCAAATATTCTCAAAGTTCTCATCTTCAAGAGCTCTTGAGTGAATACATCAGCCCTGAAAAGTGACACTCCTGAAGTTCATCCAAGAATCTTCTTATAAATAAACTTATTTATAGTAATAATGGTCAGGATATTTTGTTACAACATTCTGTAAATGTTCTTTTTTATCACTATAGAGAAACCTGCGTATGGTAACTGAATATTAATAATACAGGAAGGCTGACTTTTAATAGGTTCTGTGATTCTTGCCGCATCTGTCTCCATCTCTGCAGTTCCCACAAAGAAACCCAGTAGTGCTCTCCAACCCTTCTGTGTCAAAAGATTAATCCCCAAGCCAGATGTCCTTCTGCATGTTTTTCTGCACTACAAGAGCAATTAGCATTCAGGAATGCAAACCAAAAAAACTTTGGTCTTTACTTTCTAAGGACATACAATTTTGTTTTGTTGTCAATACAAAAAAAAAAACAACAAAAAAAGAACAGTTGGCCATGAATTTTGTTTGGGCTGTTACTTATCATTAATTTTGTTTATATCTGCAGGAATTCTGAATGTCACCGTGGCTCCCTCGCTCTCCCTTCAGGCCAACACTGTTACAGATAGGTCACTGCCTTTAAAACACTGGAGGAAGGATGGGTGAGGGAATTTTTCATGTTCCCTTTATGAAATGTGCACAATGAGAGTTTTAAGGGTTAAAGCAGAAAAATACGAAAAGCCGTGCTCTAAACCACTCTAGGAGAAGTGTTTACACATTCTCCCCACTGAAGAGAAATGATAAAATTTTATAAGGTTTAAATAAAATGAGGCCAGTGGCTAAAACCAAAAGTTGGCATTTCACCAGCTGCCAAAAGCAGATCAATAAATAACCATCTTAGAGTACAGAAGAAAAGGCTCAGCAACGTATTATCAGTAACCTGCGACCCAGGGGAAGGACGCGGGCCCTACACTGCGCCATGCAGGTGTCGCTGCAGAGGGGGAAACGTAAGTGTTTGGCACACCTGGTGTAAGCAGTTGGGCACCTTTCCTTGGGACAGCACCCGGCCCTCGGGCTGCCGACACGGGCAGGGAGCTTGGAGGCAGAGGCAGCAGGCGCCCGCCCGGCACTGGCTGCCCCGGGTGCCCGCAGCGAGCGCAGCCGGAGGCACGCTCTGCGAGGTACGAGCCTGGGTCCGCCGCCAGCACGGGGGAACTCCCACCTGCCTTAGGATCAGGCACCGAGCTCGGCAATACAGACAGGGAATCACGGAGATGCATTTGATAGGAGAAAATTAATACAACTGATATGAAGTTGTTAGAAATTAACTTTAAGCCTCACATACCAGCAAGAGTAGCAACAGTTTCCTAAGCCTGAAACCACACAATTTCTACTATGCTTTTTTGCGTATTAAAATGTCCCCCTTGCTAAAGGGACTTTTCTACCTCTAATCATCCTTCCATTTATACAGAATTTGCACAGACCGAGGATGTTTTTAATGTCTTAATGCTTTAATGTCTTTAAAAAAAAAAGTAAGAGGAAAAAGCATAACTAAGGAGTAACTCAAGTGGCTGAGCTTTATTTAGTTGTCACAAAAGCCACTGTGCAGAGAGCACTGTAAATAACAACACTGCAATGCCCTTTTTTCCTCTTAAAGTGCAATTACTGTGAATAGCATCTTTGGGATTCAAGGATTTTTCATAGGGAAGCTGCTTAGTATGCATGCAAACCCTGTGTGAGGACAGACCAACAAGTCAGCGAGCTTGGCAAGGTCATTTGGCATTTCTTGTCGGCACTCGGGCCCTACCACCTGCACCCAGCCTCGTGTCCCAGCCTCCACCGTGCGGCTCTGGGCGCCACCAGCCCGACGTGGCATTTAGGAGCGGGGCTGTAGGAGCACGGCGCGGGGCCCTCCGCACGTCCCCGTGCAGCAGGCAGGGCTGCAGCTGGCGGACGCGCTGCGGGGGGCGCAGGGAAGCAGCACAAGGAGACGGCACCCGCAAAACTCCAGGCAGACGGCAAATCTCTGCTGCGTGTCGCCCTGTGCCTCGGAGTACAAGAAAGCAGGAGAGGAGAGAACGTCTCACATCGCAGGCTGCCCTGCCGAAGTGTCAGACACAGCCCCCGTGTGACGAAAGGGGAGTGGGGTTGGTGGCCGCGTGCGATGTACGTGCCCGTACCTTCAGTAAGAAAACTCCCCTAATTAAGCCGAATCGCTATTTGCAGAACGATCAACAAAGACTACTTTTCAAGGAATTGCGGAAGTGCTGAATCAGGAGGATCCCAAACAACTTTCAATTTTCTTTGCAATTACATGGCATTAAAATAAACTTCATTTTCCAGGCGTTTCACTAGCAGACTTCCAAAACATACAGCTACCAATAAAATCCTGAAATGGCCATCATGGCGGTGACAATGACATGTCTATAGCATCAAAATGAGATGCCAACCCATCCAAAACCGAACGAAATTGCAATACTCAAGACTCTAAAAGATCCCGAGAGGAACTCAGACAACAGGATGCGAATATACCAGCGAGAAAGAGCATGAGCTCCTGTACTGATGGAGACCAGGTACCTGCAAAGAGCCTGTACACCAGGCCCGCTGCGTTAACCATTAGCTGTGTTGCTGGGATGTTTGCGTGCTGAAACGGCGACGCAGCACCAAGCATCCTGCCGTGGCTGCGGGGCTCGTCCTGCTGCCCAGCGCTCGGCCAGCTCCGAGGCACGCGTGGCAGCCACGAGCCAGGTACTGCTGCCGGAGCTGCAGGACTCCACACAGGCAGCCCAGAGGCACTGGGGATGGGTAAAAGCTCTCAAATTCCCAACGCAGCCCCAAATGACTTTTACCCCAAACCAAAAATTCTGTATTTATCAAACACGGGATAGGGTCTGAATATCCAGCTCTGCCTACAGACGGAACCTGCTGTGGGTTGCAGCACCATGCTGTTTTCTCGCAAGCCTTACAAGCTAGGCAGTGCTCGTGTGAATTTAAAGAAAATGCTCCACATAAACTCAGTGGAGCTGGAAGAGGCTCTTTGTTTTCTTTCTAAATCGCACTTCTAGAAGTGGTACGGAAGGCATAAAAAATGCTACTGAATACACATTTTAAATACTTATTTTTATTCTGTGAAAAATACGATCAGGATTAATGATTTAAACCAACGTGAAAACAAGAGAATCCCTGGAACAAACAAGAAGGCAAGGCACTTGATATACCAGCTGGATACTGGCGTATGCAGCACCGGAAAAAATCCTGACATTTTATTTACTAAAGGTCTAATAGAAAACAACAGAATTATCTTCCAGTGATCCATAAAACAAGGAATATATAAACTGACATAAAGCTAAGAGTACAGAATGGATAAGAGGGCTGCTAAACTCACCAAACAAAGCCATAAAACCAGACAAGCTCTGCAGAAAGCAGCAGCATCTTTCCATGAGTTTCAGTCTGTTATTCTCTACATTTTTAATATAATTTAACACAATGAATCCAGAGCCATCTTTATGATATTGCTGATTTACTAGGGATATAAGTAACTGTCATGGATTTAGTTACGTTTCTTTCCTACAGAAATTCAGATGACCAGAATGCACCAGTGACTCCAAAGCCAGAAAGGACCTTCGGAGGCCGTGCAGTAGGAATACAAAGACTCAGACCCAACCAGCACTTTCTTGGGTCACTTACTTCTTGGCCAACAGCAGGAACTAGGACAGCGTCCCAGACGTGCTGAAGGACTGACACCTGATGATGAAGACGATGAATGGGAACTCCCGAGGTTTGCTCGTTTGCTGAGCCTGGTGCCAGCACTCACAAGGCCATGCACGCTTCTGCTCGCAATGTGCCTCGGGTATTTACCTCACTGATAAACGCGGCCACAGATTGCTCTGGTACTCAAGCTCTTTGAGCTGAAGTCTTTCAAGGGGACTCAAACCTTTTCTATTCCTCAAAAACTTTCTGAATTCACACATTTAACTTTCCCAGTTCCTCTGGTTAGAAGAAGGGAGCACAGTACTTCTGGACTGAAATCATTTTTAAAGGCGTTTTATCAGATAAAAGATAAATAGTAAATACAAAAAAAAAAAAAAGACACTAAGTAACAGAAAGCACAGGGAAGAATGGCATTACCCAAGACAAGTAAATTGGTTTTGTTTTTCAAAGCAATCTTATGTTCCCCTAAAACTGTATCGCTTTTAAGTTAAAAACGCAAGGTAAGGGGTGCGCAACTTCCATACCAGCAAATGGAAGAAAAATCAACATCCAGTGAGGGCAAGAGAAAGGTCAATACTATATAATTTGTCAGCAAACAGGCTAAGAATTAGGACTCCTCATAAAAGTCGTCTTAAAAGGGTTTAATCTTGATCTTTTTTCTTAAAAAATGAAAAGTAAATACAAAGCCCAGCTATAAAAAATAAGAATGACCAGCAGACTAGCTAGAGCAGGAAGGTGAAAGCAAAGCAGGAACGAACCCAGATTTCTCCTAGGACAGTAGCAGCATTGTGCCCATAACCTCCTGTACCTTACCACAACGCCCAACGCTCCTCGCGGCAGCCGCCCAGCCCGATGCAATCAGTTTGGGTGGAACCTCAGCAAAGCTGGACACCGGGACAGGAACAGGGCGACGCTGAGCCGCACGGCGACCTGACCTACCTGAGCCTACCTAGCACATTTTAGCTCACACGCAGTTGTGACACTAGAGCAGCCCATTCCCCATACTGCAAAAGGCTCCTGAAGGTCACTCGTTCGGTCACAAGCAGCACGCCGAAGCAGACGCTGAGCACCAAGCCGAGCGGGGAGGGCCTCCTGTGCTGCAGCACAGCAAGAACGGGACATTATAAAGATGGAACACAAACCAACTTTAATTTCATTGCTTTGTGGGTTTTAGTTTAAGGCCCAACGTTATCTTAATGCGTTTCCTGGCTCCCATAATTAAATTCACTAATCCCCAGTCTTAAGGCATCAGCAAGCTAAGCTAATTTAAAGTTACTACCTGAGCTTATATCCTTTTTTTTTTTTCTTTTCTTTTTCCCCTTTAGCAAAGAAACAAAGTATTGAACCCTTTCTTTAACAAGTAGGTATTTTTGTCTTGTCTTTAATTGCTCCTTCTCCACTGTCCTCATTCTGTACTTTAGGGGGTTAGAAAGGAGGCTCAATATATTAGCTCGTGAAGATTTAGATATAGCTGGATATTTAACCAAGCTACAGAAAAATATCTTACAATATCCTCACTGCATGGCTGCTTGATATTCCCACGCCGGCAGTTATGGTGTATTTGCAAACTCTCCCATCTGTTTAACATCTCCTACTCCCTTGTTCCAGGGTGCTGGGATTCCCGAAGGTAATACCTAAAGAATCAGCACGTCAGTCACGCCTTCCAACGCTGTGATCCTGACAGACATCACAGGTTAAGCAGGACCAGGTTGCCATCAGTCTGTACGCTGCAGACAAACACAATTACTAGATAAAAATCTCACGGAAACATAACTAGATGGAGAAATAAATTTACCCCACTATCTGCAATGAGATCGCCTAAGTTTCTCCATCACTCCAAAATAACGTACCTAGGTCCTCTTTCTAATTACACGGAGAACACATCTCCGAGTATTTCCAACTATATAATCTTCCTCTGGCCTTTCCTGTCAGCAGCATCAGCCATCTCGTGGCCCCATTTTATCTCTGGCAATTATTTGTTCCCCGCTTTAAGTTCCTTCTCACACTTCCAATGAGCGCGGTGCCATTTGCTGCTGCCCAAACCCCAGCGCAGGTCTGGGCCGTTTGCTCAGCTCCCCCAGCCGCCGCGCAGAGCTCCTGGCAGCACCAGCACCTGCACCCCACATCCCTATCGGGTACCACGTGCAGGAGCTCCATGGGGGACGCTCAGTGCTACGAGGTCTCCTTCTCCTGTAGGCTGGCAAAAAGTTATGAGATGAGATCTGCAAAGCCCATTGTCAGTGTTTATGAAATCTCTAACCCAGGCCCAAAATTTCAATAATCACTGTTTAACTAACATTGTATGTTGAAAACAACAACAATGCCCCACCTTATCCGAAGCCATTAATCTTCATATCTCAGGATTTTATGGCAAAGCTTTCAATTAATGT
The DNA here is from genome assembly GCF_964211835.1 of Anser anser. Taxonomy (NCBI): domain Eukaryota; kingdom Metazoa; phylum Chordata; class Aves; order Anseriformes; family Anatidae; genus Anser; species Anser anser. The sequence continues at coordinate 22,121,804 of NC_139733.1, forward strand.
ACCACTTCCAAAGTGGATTTCTTCTCAAAACACGTGTCCGATGCACTACAACTACAGATGTCTGTGTCCTATTCTCTTCCAGATGCTCCTCAACTGACACAAATGCCAGTACCATGGCATGTGCCAAGTGAATACACATTTTCCTTTCTTGTACTTCCTATTAATCACCAATAAAGCGTTTTGTTTTTTGCCTTTGGCCAAGGAACTCACCCTTTGGCCTCAACCCTCCTAAATACACTCAGCTACGAAGTTCATTAAACAACATCCAAGCAGAAGCTTGTTTTTCATTAGAAGTAGTTCAGAAAACCCAGCTTCTAAGTTCACAGTTCACACTGCTAAGTTCCTGCCCTATGCACTTCCTTCCTGAAGTTTGGAATCATTGCTTTTGAGGGAAACAAAATCTCGGTGTGTCCTATTGCACAGAAGGAACTATTTGTTTACCTTTTTTTTTTTTTAACCATTTATTCTTGCCAGAACAGCTCTGGTTCCCTAGCACTTTTTCCTCCTGATTTCTGTTACTGCCAGATCTGATCTGTTACTGCTAACGTATCCGTCCAGATGAAACCAGACAGATTACAAAACTGGTACCCGAAATTGTTCAGTGACTGCTACCTTCATCAACACCCATCTCAGTATAACAGAACGCGCACAGTTAACGCTGGAGTCTGCTCCTGTTTCCCCGGAGGAGCAGGAATGGGGCCGTGCATGTCACAGAGGGCTGTGCCGTGCCCTCGACGCTCGGCCAGCACCCTCCTGCCTACCTGGGAAAGCGCTGAAGGCAGCAGCGCGCTTTGCACCGCCGCTGCGAGGGGAACGGGCGGTGATCGCCGATGGCTCTGAAGGATGGTACTGCTCGCTAAACCTTGGCTCACCCCACCACGGGTTGGTTTTTTACGTTAATTAAACTTTTAAAAGGTAGTTAGGATAAGAAATTATAGGAAAAAAACTGACTTTTTATTGTTTATTCCCTAATTGCCCATGTAATGAGGCAAATTTAAAGTAGTATACCTTAGGACTTACATTTTAATGATGCTTTTATTGTGGTCTGAGTGCTAATGCCCTCATTTTTATTACTGATTACTGCTTTTTAGTGACTGCTCAAAAAATGCTCTTGTTAAGAAATGCTTATAAAGCATTGCAATTATATATTGTATATATTAAAGTTACAGTTAAAGAAGCCAACAATTTAGTTTATGAAAAATACATTGTATATTATGATTTCCTTGTTATAGCCTCTTATTAATGTACAAGGCACAGTCTTGGCAAAAAGCTTTTGAATGCATGCTAGTAGTGTTTTTCATTTACATAAAAATAGCAATTCAACATAAAACAATGCTTTGCTGTTTCCTAACTCGATACGTCATACTTCAACAAATCCAGTGCCAAGAGCCCTTCCATCCCACTCTCCTAGCAGTATGAAGAGCTTAATTTAACGTTATTTCAAAAGTAGTTGTCCAGTTACAGATGCATTTGTATTTGCACGTTGGTTTCCAGCAGCTGCCAGCAGGACGCAGGGTCCCAAGCTCGGTGACCTCCTCACAGAGCCATCCTCCCGAGCACGCTGTTGCAGTCCCACCTCGAAGCGAGGGCCCTCGCCTTTGCGCCAGCGCCGCCTTTACACCAGCCGCGGCTGCACGTTTCCCCTGAAGCACCAGGGGAGCAAAGGCAGGGGCTCTGCAGGACAAATAACCAAATCTCGAATTCTGCTGCGAGAGCGGAGTGAAGAAGCCTCACTTAAAGATAAGGCTATTACCATAATGAGTGACAGCGCAACGGCTCCTGATTGCTGGCCTGACCTTGAAATAATCAGCATATCAATAGGCACTGAACTTCTGTGTCTTCTGGGGCTTTAAATTCCGGAAATGCAAGTTTCTGCTGCTTGAAATTTATGAGAGCTTTCTTCCAATAGAGCAATACCCAGAGAATTACAGCTTCTGTCTAAGGTGCTTACTAAAACAAAGTCACACCAGCACCCTCCAGAAAGGGCGGCAGTGAGGGCACCGCCCCAACGGGCTCGGGCCGGGCCTGGTGCCTCGCTGCCGCTGCCGCGGGGCTCCCCGTCATGGCCACGTCACCCCACAAAGCCATCGGGGGGGCCGCCACGGGCCCGCGCCTCCCGCTGTAGGGCCCCAGGAGGATCGGGGCCATGCCCTCAGGAACCGGAGCTGTCACCTGCCTGCGCCCTGAGAGAGGTTCCGACTCCAGACACCAGAACCGAGTGGTTTTTTACTGCCGTGTATCCAGTAGAGATATTTAATGAGATTAGCATCAAAATGGCCATCGTACGACTGCACTCCTGCTTCCCACAAGACCACCCGAGGTGTGCGCGGCCGGACCCTCCCTACCTGGCCGGCCCTTCCCCACGGCAGGAGAAACAGAGCAAAGTTTTCAAACTGGCAAGATACGATCTATTTAACATCAACAAGTTCCCAAATTCCTGTGAATAAAAATCCTCATTTATGGTGAAAATTTCTAAAGCACCAGCACTTTAAAAAAAAATAAATCTAACTACTTCTGTTGTACTGGTTATATACAAGCTTGACCTACTAAAATCTGAAGAAACTACTCCTATGAAATATTCTCAAAAGCCCTGAAACACTTGTAAATAGATAAAGCTTTAAAAAAATAAAGAACCATAAGCTGATGAGCTGTAGGAGGATCCCCAAAGCTGAACACCTCCACAGGTCCCGTGGAACACCTCACTCACTCAGGCAGGCACGCACCCTTTCAGAGGCCCTCAATCTCTCTGCACTTGGTATTGGCTAGGATATTTCAACAAAACGTGTTCAGTTGCTGCAAGGAAATAGAAATAGCAGAAAAGCTTCCCAAGATGAATCAGCAAAGGCAGCATTTTGCTTTCGACTCCTGCCACTGACGCTGTAGCAGGCAGCGGCAGCAGGAGGATTCAACAGATTGCGGTGAATGTTTTTTGCACGGATCTGTGCAATGGGAAAGGCATCTCGTGTCAGTTTTCTTACAAACTTCCTCTTTCGGTTCAATTGCGAGCCCATCCCCAGCCACCTCAACAGCCACGTAACGGGCTCAGCTAACAAGTCCATGAGATCCAAGAAGCAAGCAGTGAAATAACAAACAGTAATTTCCCCTTCCCTTGTGCTAAACTCAGCAGCTCATAATTTGGCTTTTCTCAATACAAGGTCTCAGCAGGAGACAGCTAATGACTTTTTCCACCTTAAAGTACATCGACCCACCCCGTGCCAGGTAAATCGCGCTTAGCTTTGTGTGGGAAGTCTCAAGTCAGGTAAAAGATAAGCCTCTTATGGCACAAAAAAAAAAAAAAAAGGTATTTTCAAACTAAAATTAGTCATATGGTCTAATATCAACTTCCTAGCATGCACCATCAGCTTTTTTATTTTTATTTTTTCCTGCCTAGATTGAATCAGAGGTGTGTTACCCTGAAGCAGCAATATTCAAATTTAGCCCTAGGCAAGCAAGTGGGACGATTTCAAGAAGGAACTAAAATACAAAATGTGACAGCTTTATTTACTCAAATGATACACAATATATGTCACTCAAGATCACTTATTTTTAACCTGTTGAATTCTCCATCACCTAAGTTTTCTCATTTTCAGTCTTAACTATTGAATTAAATTTTAATTATTAGCAGGTGCCCATTAAGTCAGAAATGACTACAGGATTAACTACCAATTTTTCTTTGATACAAAAACGTGGGTCTGAACACCGAGAAATATTTCCACTAGCGCATTATTATGAATCACTCTCCAAGGTTGTTTACTGGCAGGTTCAGACTACCACAAATCCAAAGGCTTGTCAATTATATACGCGTCAGCTCAGGTTCAGGAAGGAAAGCCCTTGCCTGGTTTGCTTTCCCTACCCACCTTCAGCTGCTCCCTTGTGAAGAGACAAGGAGAGTGAATCAGGCAGCTACCCAAAACGAGGGGCTGAGCCGAGTTCTGGAAGCGAACGGCGGGTTCGCAGAGGGACTTCTTGCTCCCATGAAAAAAGTCCTGCAGAATTTAACCATCGTTACAACTGGACGCATTCTCCAGTAAAATGCGGCCATGTTACACGGAACTCAACACACCAGCTGCTCCTTTTTCCCAGGGAATTTTCCTGGGAATCTTCCAGGTGAGGGAAGGGTAGAAAAGATCCCTTTCCCCACACAGCAGACACGTACACATCCACGTAACGTGGTGTCACGGCTGGCATCCTGGAGCTAACGACCAGATCCCAGAAACAGGCTGCTCAACTACGGGGCTATCACAAAGAGAGATTTTGCTCACTTCTGTAACAGAGAAGAAGAAATTCTTCCATTTTGGTTAAAACAGAGCAGCTGTTATTTCACCATTCTGATTCCCAGACATAACCTTGTCTCGACGGTACGTAATGCAGGCAGTGGCTCAGACTCCCAGTTTCTTCTCACCACCTAAACAGCACGCGCTGCTCATATGAGCACAGGTGAGTTGTGGATCTCACATCTTCGTTTGTACGACCTGCATCAGCTCCAGCACCAATTCCCACAGCTCAAAACAAAGGTGGCAAAACTTGACTGACGCGGAGATGCCTATCTATTAATAGGAGGCAATCCTTCTGTCAACAAGGCTGCTAATTACCATGCTCGGAAATATTTAACTTACTAGATTAATGTTTTTTTTTTTTAATTCCAAGTGGAAAGCTAAAAATAATTTTTCACACATTAACACAACTCGTCACCAGTATTCCCATTTCTAGTGGTAGGAGCTCATAGGAAACAGCAATATTGTTGATTTTGCAGTGCCTAATCATTAGCGCTAGTAAGCCAGCCTAATGAGCTGGAACTGGGCTTAGTGCTGCTTTGCACTGCTCGTCATGCTGCACTACCTAGCTCTCTTACATCCTGCCAGTAGCGTACACGCAGCTGGTCAACAAAAACACCCCTTTCTGTGCACAATTTGGGAGAGGCTGGAAAATAAGTTGAGCGCTGAGATGCCAGCCGTGCCCGGGGCACACGGGTTGGTGCCCAGAAGCCACGGGCAGCTGCCTGCTGGCGGCAGGGGGGCACCGAGCTGTCCCCAAGCCCCCGCACAAGGTGCTGCGTGTCACTTCAAGGTGAAGGAGAAGGCACAAGGCGAAGGGGAAGGCACAAGGCGAAGCTGCGACGTGTCTTGCACGTGCAAAGTGTCCGATGCCCTTTAACTGGAGCCAACCTCTAATTCTGCAGTTCTTCCAACAGAGATGAAAACATCTGGGGGTGGTTCGGCTGCTTCTGCTTTTCGTCCTGCTCGTATAAGAAAGCTTTTCTAGAGATGTACCTGCAGGTAAATGACAGCCGGTGAGCAGTGACAGCACCTGCCTACAGCACAAATAAGCAGCGCTGATGAAAGCAGGCCAAGAGGCGCACAAAGGCACTTCAGAGATGCTCGCTTTCCCCAAGTGGTAGGAGGCGGGTTAGCCCCTGAAGAAGATGCACCAGAACAAAGATAATTTATAAACAGCTTCAAGTTACTGACTCAATCTGAGAGAAGATGTTTCAAAACTAATATCTTCTTGCCCGTGGACGTTTTTCAAATTTCATTGCTAGGTCTGAAAATGAACACCTGAGAACTGATACAGCAGGTCAGGGAAAAGGTCCGCTGGCACAGCACCCTGTCTGCAAGCAGCCGACTGCTGATTTTTATGATTTTTATGACAAGGAAAGCATGACGCTCTTCAAGCACGCCTCCCTCAGAGGCAGCCTGGGGAGCTTCTGAGCCAGGAGTTAACTGAGGCGGTTTTATTTAATATTTACCAGTGGACCCAGCCTCCAAAAATCTATTGCATCCCTTTTTGAGTACAGTTATAGTTCAGATCTCTGCAACATCCTGTGGTGATGAGCTCCATAACGTAATTACATGCTGTGGGCAGAAAGACTGCTTCCTTTTGGTTGTTTTAAATCTGCTACCTAATAATTTCACTAAGGAGCCCTGTGTTTTGTGGGAAATGCTGTATACTCACTCCTGAAGAACCTTCTTTACATATATATATATATATATATTTTTACAGAGCACTAAGCCATGTACGATCACACTTTATCACCTCACCGTTCCTTCCTTTCCCTGGTCAGCTACAAATGCACTGGCCAGCACAAGACCAAGAATGGATCCGTCTGACCAGGGGACGCCTCCCTCCATTCAAACAAAAAGATCTTTCTTATTAACTTTTTGTTTCCTATACACTAGCATGTTATTAATCCATTTTATGTTTTAAATAAAATGTGAATGGGACTTGTATTACTGTTTATTATTTTACTATTGATTACCTATTAAATGCAAAAACAGGATGAATGCCAGACTGTTAAAGACTTCGTTTCAGAGTGTTATTTTATTATGACTGTCAATTCATCCAAATCTTTTTAGCTTATCTTGTGCTTTTTCAATTAATCAGAACACATTCTGACCGTTTCTCGATGTTCTTTGCATTTCCCTCCCTCTGTGAAGAAGCCCCCCTTTGAAGGGTCTCTTTCACTTCCCATTTCAGTCACGCTAGCTTTCGGTGTCCTTCCCAAGCCGCTTTGCCTGAAGGCATCGAACTCTCAGCTGTTCCTTTAGCATTCCTTGTAAGCAGCCTTTTAAGCAGATGTGGGTTTAGAAGTTAAATGTTTTCCTGTGTTGGATTTGCTGCCTCTACCGGGATATCAAATTTAAGTAACCTGACGACCGGCTTCATCGCACTAACTTGGATCACCAAACCCACGAATCCCGCAGCTGCAGGTGCTGGCAGAAGGCGAGACGACAGAACCCGGCTCCGCCGATGCAGATCTGCTCCTGTTTTACAGCCACACACGCGGACCGACACACTGGCCAAGCCTTTTGCCCAGAAGCATTCAATTGCTAAATTCACACTAAGCTCCCTTGGAGAAATGAAGCAATATGCGGGCTACAGATGCTGGGAAGCTACTTGGTACCTGCGGATGAGGAAGGCTGCATCCCAAACGTACCCGCTGTGCTGAGGGCAGGCTGGAGCTGGCACGGCCCAGGAGGGAGCCCTGCTGCCTCCGCTGGGGGCAGGCCCCAGGCAGCCCCTGGCTGTGGCAGGGAACAAGCCAGGCCGACTCCACAAGCAGCACCAGGGATCCATCCCCCTTGGGATCTGGTAACCTAGGTGTATGCGGACAACTTTTGGCCAATTACAAAACAAAACAAAATTTAAAAGAAACCAAAAAGCATGCCGTTGCTTTACCCCAGGCTGCCGTCAGCACAGAAACACGTACACGTGCTCATGCGAACACACCCCACGGCACTGCGAGGCAGCAGCTGTACGGCTCTGGAAGGGGCCACGAGGCGTGCCAGGAGAAACACTCCGGTGTCCCCTTCCTCCAAGGCCCCAGCCTCTGAGCAGAGGTCCCACGCAGAACAGCGTTACTTTGGTTTCCTGAAAATTTTAAAACTTACTGTAAATGAATAACTGCAGGTAAGAAAAAATAGCGTGTCCAGTTGAAATTCTTGTGGTGACTGACCAGGAATCGCTACCACCCCAAAAGAGAAACAAATCTCTTTGTCCAGAGGCACCTGTAGCCACACAAAACCGCGCACCCGGCTCCCCGTGCAAGCCACCAGCACAGCGAGGGCGCTGAGCCGCGGCGGTGCGAGGAGCCCCCAGCATGCCGACGAGGTCGGACTGTGTGGCAGCGCGCTGCAAGCCCTGCTCCTGCCCGCTGGCTTTCACTTGCGATTCCTCAGCTGACACGGCTTCAAAGAGGAGCTCCAGAGTACTTCACAGAAAGACCTTGTTCTGCTTCTCCTACTGAACCTGTTCTTTTTTTGCATAAATAAATATTCAGGAGAGACGGAATTAGAATCCAGGATACCTTTGTCTCACTTTGTCCCTCCCAGGAGTCCTCTACCCCATCGACTCTAATCATTTTTCCCTACCACTGCTCTCTCAAAGACCAAGTTTTTCCTAATAAGTAGAACAACTTCGGCATAAAAGAGTGAGAGATGCGTCCTGTAGAATGCTCCTTAGCCCAGTGCTTTGAATATTTATTGGATATATATGAAAATAAAGAATTGAGCACAAATCCCATAGCAGAAGAAATTAATGATGTGTATTCAGGGCTCTTAGCACTGAGTAAACTATTTGTACAAAGCAATCCCAAAGATACACAGCAAATGTGCCATGACGAGTGAGAAGAGGGATTTGTACCCAGGATGGCTACCACAGAAGGACAAAGGGAAGAACTGCACCGCGTCACTCCATGCCCTGCTCCCCAAAACTGATTTTCCAGGAAACCTTATCACCCCCCTGGCTGCAGGGTGCAGCTTAGGGACGCCCAATACCCACCTCCCTCCATGCTCACCGACTTTTCGGGGAGTTCCCTAGTTCACCGAGGGCAATTAAAGCTGCTGTCGGCACTACCAGCTACCTCAACGCATTTCAGTAACCCAGAAGCCAGTGATTAAGAACTAGGAATGATATCCCAAGGGGCCTCCAGGCCAACAGCACATCAGTGAACAACCCAGGGGACCAAGTGTCAGGACGTCCCCAAACAGCGCGCCCGTCACCACTGATGTGCTGCCACCCACCAGCCTACCTGCCGCACTTCTGCATTTCGCTGTTTCAAAGATCTCTGGGGATGGATAAAACAGGTTTTTCTCTACCAGTTCCTCAGAAAAATGGGCTCCCTGTACAGATCAGCCTGCAAGTGTCCCCTGCCGTCTTTCACCTCTCCCTTGGATCCACAGCCCCACCGAAAGCTGCCAGGTCCTCCCTGGAGCACCAAGCTTCCAACCTGGCGGCGCAGCCGCAAGCGCTGGAGATGCCGTGTCCGACAGTGGTGGGGTGCTGTGTGCTTTCGCAACAAACAACTCTTGCCATCTTCCTTTGCTTCCTGTTCAGCGTGCTCCTGTCTGGCACGCAGCGGCCCAGCCATTTAACGTTGCCAGACGCAGCAGGCATTTTTAAGGGTCTCAGTTTTTCAAGCCTTCTCCCAACTCAATGTGGATGTTACAGCTGCTAGGAACACAAAAGGCTCTCCAAGTACCTCTGCAATTTCAAGGAGTGAAATACGGTTCCTTATCAGTTTTTTAAATGAATTGAACTCAAGCATTAACAAAGAAAACAGACACTAATCATCCAGCTGAAGAAAATGACATTACAAACCTAATGAAAACAGCAGGAGGCACAGGGGAAATAAGAGCAATTCTCTGCCAGTAGCAGCATGTCTGCGGGCACACCGAAGCTACCAGTGAGCTGGCATTTACGGAACAGAGCACAGATGCAACCAAGTTTTATACAGGCTTTCAGACCTCCGGAGAGTTTGCCCTCAGCAGGATCCCAGCCTGAAAAGCTGATCGCACCCCGCTCAGGGTAGCTGCTCCGCAGCGAGGAGCCGAACTTCCATCCCGTTGGATTTGGAGAGGCCCAGAGCAGAGCAGCCGGCTGATCAGGAGGCAGACAGCACAGAGTTACGGTGCCAGAAGGCAGGCAAAGTGTTTTCAGCGTAACAATACATTATTTGGCTTTTGTTAGCACATAACCCTGCTAACAAGCCCTGGGCACCGATATACCAGGGCAGGGGCCAGAGAGCTCTCCCTGCCCCGTGAGCCATCGCCAGCCGAACAGCACTTCTGCATCGTGCCTGTGGATGCGCACAGCTCTTGCGCAAGCAAATTCCAACCCCAGGTATATAACTGGACTTAACCCCGGGAACAGACTACAGCAGCTGCGAAAAACAAGCACTGAAACAAAAACGTTAAAGAAGCCTCACAAGCACACTACAGCTTGCCTCTACTGGGGTTTTAAACCACAGCAACTGCTCTAATGGAAAGGGAAAGTAGGGGACGACGATCTTCAGGCCTTTCCAGCATTATGGCCTTAGTAAGCGGTAGAAAGAGTAGTAGCTAATGCTCAAAGATTCCCAAAGCGCTACTCATTCCTTACGTTGCCTCTTACACTAAAAAAAGCTTGAAGTCATCTACATGATCTCATGATTTAAAAGCAGACAAAAAAAAAGTGCTTAGATTTATAACTGCTTGTTTTGGTAGAGCCCTTAGCTTTCACTGCATCTGAGGGCAATAACCATTTCCAGAAGTCTGTATTAAATCTCCACTGAAGTGCCTCTTCAGGAGGCTGGATTTATTAGTGACAGCAGACTGAAACAATGCTAAAGGAACACACGGACTAGTTCATCTATCTCAAAGAACAAAGCCAACAACCACTCGTGTTTATCCTAGCTCTAAATGTGCACCCATTTTCTAACGCCAGACGAAAGTTCGGTCATCAAACAGTTATTCTGTGCAAGTGCTTTGTCTCCGGTACCTTCCTAACCTGCAGCAGTCAGCTGGCAGCACCTCAGCGAGCAGGCTGTGATTAACACAGGGCTAACGAGCCCGGCACGCAGCCGGGAGATGCTGAAGCGTCCGGACCCAGACGGAGCCGCCCAGGAAGGTGCAGGCACGTCCTGCCGTGCTGCAGGGGTCGGTCCCTCCGCTCGGACGTGGCAGCTTCAGGAGCTCCCTTTGAGACAGGCTGGTCTGGAAAAGTCTGGAAACGCTGCTGTCACCTGCGTGCTTTGCGTCCCCCACTGCTTGCTAGCACAACCAGTAAGCCTAGCCACGTGCCCAGGTCTCAGGACTCCACTGGGAGCCATTTTCTTGCATCTAGTATGAGCGCACTTTCCCCCAGTTAACCCAGCTGGGATGTGATTAAACGGAGGAGGGCTTTAAAACCGAGGAAGCAGCGATCTACAAAATGGAGCTGACCCTAGAGCAGAAAACTTGCATCAGGACTCAGTGCTCAGTACCCAACCGGACTGGTTTCAACCTGGACAGTTACTGTTACGTGCTGTTTCCCACTGCTTTCAGTCCCCCTACAACTACAGTTAGACAGACCAAGCTTTTTATTATTTCTGAAGCGTTCGGTGGTAACAAGCCAGATCTGCTCCAGCTGCCTTCCCTTCCGGAGTTACGGGCACCAAGCACAAAGTAGTCCAAGTTAGGGCTCTGTGGCCCATTTGAAAAACAAACAAACCACCACCAACTGCTGCCGCATCCCACGGAGAGGTGGAAACTGGTAAATCACAGAGCCTGAGCTTTGATTTTCAGATCTACTTCTCACCTAAGAGCAATTAGAACAGCACATACATTGCGAAAATAAAGCGGTATGATGAGAGATTGCTATTAAGAATTAATGTTTTTATTTGTGTTAAACGCCTGAGCTTGATAAAATTCAAGCAAAGCCTCACCCCTAACAGCACGCTAATCAGAACGCCGGCAATCAGCTAACAGAAAGGACATACTTTCCATAAATACACCTCCCCTGGCTCTGCCTTTCTTCTTGTGTGCTCAGCTGTAGCAATTAGGAGAATAATCTATAGGAAGCCTACCCCCAAAAGCCTCTCTCAGCTTTCTCCAGCTGTTTCCTTTTTTTTGTTGCCAGCAAACTCAAGCTCTGAAGAGATGATTCACCTCAGCAGGACTCCAAACTCTACATCTGCTCCGGGGGCATAATCTTTGCTGGGTACACGGAAATGGTCTTTAAACTAATGGAGTCACTAGACTAAGCAAAAATCCTCTTCTCTCAATCTACACACTAAGGTTTTATTTTCAATTATATTTCTAGGCGGATGTTTTCAAGATTATCATCTTTCTTCTTTAATCATCGTAACGCTGCTGTGCCGCACGCAGTGCTTGCTGAAAGCACCGTACCGCACTCGGTAAGTGCAAATCCGCATCATCTTTTTAGAGACAGAGAAACTGGCTGCAGCAACCCGTCCGGCCACGCAGAGAAAACTCCTTGGAAGCAGTGCAATTGGTATTCGGTTACCGTGACTCTCCCAAGCCAGAACCTAATGCTGCCCCACAAACAACGCGGTATTGAGCATTACAAAAATCAGGTTTTAAAAATGGATTTGAGCTTCCCGTTCTTCAAGGCAACGGACTGTTCTCCCTTAATTACAGCGAGGGATTGGAAGAAAGTTGTACGTCTGTAACTCACGCAAAGTATGGCTGCTTATTGCTCCTTAGCTCGGGGAGGACGCCACAATAAAAGTGAGATGGAGGAAGGAGGGAGAAGGATGCAATGGGTTGAGGAGGAAAGCTCAGAAACAGCGGAGCTAATGCTGACAAGCACACTGAAAAAGCCCTTTTCTGTGGGTGGCAGACACAGGAAGATAGAAGGAAATTGCTATGGATAAGAGCAAGGAATCACAGATTATGTCACCCTTTTCGTACCTCCATGTAAAGCAACATATTATTACAGGGTGAGGAAGGGAGAAGGTAAATGATTTTTCCCTGTTCACACGGAAGGAATTCGGGTATTTGGCTCCCAGGACACGTGGGGTGAAGTTTCTGCAAATAAGTATTGTACCAAGAAAAAGAGCGTTTCTTGTTAGTCAACACACTGCAAAAAGCAGCTACTTAGTTATAACATCAAAGGAAATTTACAACATCTTTATATTTGATCAGTAAGATCTTCCCTTTGTGCTTCCTTTCTCAGGGAGGAATACCTTATCCCTGCGAGGCGCGGCGAAGCGGGAAAGAGAAGCACCTCCTCGCACAGCCAGCTGAGAAAAACTGCGCCGGAGCTTGAACGCGTGCCTTTCTTCACCTTACAGAAACGTGGCCGTAAACCAGCCTCTTCTGCTAGCTGCGTGAGAACAGGTTTTGGAAGGCAGCTAACAGGAATCTAACCTATGAGGAGTCACAGAAAATTTCACGGGTATCTAAACGCTGTTTTAACGGAGCCTCGAAAAACATCCTTCTTCATAAACACAAGCCATAGAAAAATAATCAAGAATAATTCTTTCCTTAACAGAGATTTCAGAGCCAGAAAAAAGCCTGGGTTCCATCTGGTTTTATTACACATTCTGCTACCCAAGTTTCCACACAAGACAGAAACCTGAGGACCGTGAAACAAAGCCTGGAGCAGAGCACTCAGTCAGCCCTCGTGCTCTGCCTCCCCAGGGAGCAGGGGAGGAAACCTCGTCCAAAGCTCAGACCGCAGGTACCCGCATGCTGGCCTTGCCAAATCTTTTAGAAAACATAGAAAGGGACCCTGCAACCCCTAAAAGAACATTGGGAGGACTTTTGAGGTTATACACTTTGGCTTCTAAAACACAAACCAGGACCTAGCCATTGCCATGGGCATAAAAAAAGGTAAGGCTGTCTCAGTAATGAATTTGCAGACTCGTACTCAAGCAGACGTTGCTACACACAAGGAGCTCAGAACTCTGTTGTTTGAAAGACAGCATCTGGTTTTGTGTTTGCCGTAGGAACATCAAAGTAAATAGCGAATCAAATGCATCAAAACATCCTCCCCAGCACCTGCTGACAGGGCGGCTGGACCCCAGCTCGCAGGTTCACCCTCTGCACCGCTTCAACAGCTACCGCAGCTCTACTCCGATTTGGAGGATGAAGCTGGCTACAACTTTGAAGAGGTTTTTCAACTCAAGCGCTGATACGCAGCGATGGATCTCAACAAGAAACAGAGCCTTAGTCCCAGCAGACCGCCCCGACACAATCACGTACTGCTGCAACAAACCCACGGCTCCAATCGTGCAGTGCAGCTTGCAGCAAACGCAAACAGATGAAAAAAGTTTCAATAAATTCCACGTCCTGTAGAACTGATATTATAACCTTTTGCTACAAATCTCACCTCCGCTATGGCCTCTGAATGTCAAAACTATCTTTTAATAAGATCAGCTGACAGAACTGGGGATTGTCACACAAACTCTGAAGTACCCCAGCCCTGAAGGCACACCTGGCACCTGACCTACGTGCCCCAGAGCTGCTGGTTTATTCTTATCCCCGCTGAGTTACTTAAAAATAATTTATATATAGACCTTATCTCAAACCTTGTCTTTCACTTAGTTCATTATCAGTTCTGAGGCACTGCTTGCAACACAGAATGAAAGAACGTCCAAGCAAGTGACATATTCCGGTTGGCAGCCCCCTATTACAGGGCTCTGCATCAGCTATCAGTTATTCTCCTCTTTTTGTAGACAGAAAAGGACGTGAAGCTCTCTTTGGTAAATGTAGTCACTCGCTACCCTAATACCCTCATTTGCTTGTCTGTGTTGTATATTACTGTTCATATTGGAAAGTTTAATTAGCCTCTTGCAACTAAAATGATTTCTGACAACAAATAATTGTTATTAGACAAGTGGGATGGACGAAAGACTGCTTTATTGGCAGCTACAAATTGAGGTATGTTTCCTAATGCCATGTATCTTGCTTCACTCCAACCATTTCAGAGAAACATCCTTTACTGTAAAACTCCCACTGCCTTTCATATCCCATTTTTCTTTCTGTCATATCTGGAAGGCGAGGGTCCAAATTATAAACCAACTGATATAAATGGGACGCTTAGAAAACTCTTTATATGAACCAAATAGTACTAAGAGTAAACAACCGTGCCAGCGTTCACGCAGATGTTGAAGTGAGCTCTCCCCGTTAGTCCCTGAAGTACCACGTTGCTGCTCCACAGGTCAGGCATCTGCTGCTTCTCCGCAGCCTCTGCTAACGTGTCCTCGCTTTGCAGGTCTCCTGCAAGCCCCTACCCGAGCACAGCACAGCTCCAGTCTCCCAGGGCTTCTGTCTCCCACTCATCCCTGGCAGCGCTCAGCCTTTAAACGAGAGCTCAGGGAGCGCAGCAGTGAGACGTCTGCCAGTTCAGGCAGGCTGTCAGTGCACGTGGAGCTGAGGCTGCAGCCAGCTCCGGAGCCCAGTGCCTGAGCGAGGACCCACCTACGCGTTAACATTAAGCTCTGGGCTCTTGCTCAAGTGCAGAAGGGCCTCAGGTCCCCGGCATTCCCTGCAAAGGGAATTCCCTGCAGCAGCAGCAAACCTCCACCCTGACGGCTCCTCTTCTGCTCATCGTGCAGCGCGTGGTCGTCCCTTGTGACAAGGAGCAGAATTGGAATTCCGATCTGTAGCATCCTTAATTTTTACCTAGCGAAAACCTAAGGCAGATGGAAAACAGCACAGAGGGTTAGAGAAACTCATTATTACGGAAGATGAACTATTACCCACCGGTCTCTTAGGTCACCTCTGCTATGGCGCTCTTAGCGCAAGGCTCATTAAATGCAGAGCACCTGACAGAATGGGGCTGTGTTTACCTGGGCTGAGAAACATCCAGCATCTTTCTCAAGCAGTTAAATCAAACTGCTACTGAAAAGCATGTTAGGAAGTAACCTACACCAAGCCAGTACCTCAGACCAGCTTTTGCCTTTCTGCTGCTGTACGTGGTAAGGCTGAAAACGCCAAGAGCCACCACGAAGCCACCAGGACGCTACACAAAGGAAGTGAAATCATCTGAGCCTCACAAAGCACAAAGCTTTCCACAGGATCGCAGCTGGTATTTCAGCATGCAGCCTTTGATCACGATTATCTAGACCCTGTCTATACCGTGCTGATTTCCAAGCAGCTGGCCTGGCTGTCCCAGCTTCAGAGCTGACGCTCGATGCTAGCTGGGAAGCAGGCTGACGTGCTGAGCCCTGCTACCATGGCCACTCGGCAGCGCCTGCACAGGGCAGCCAAAAGCCCGCTCGGGTACGTCCCCACCGCGGGCACCCACCTCCTAAAGACCAGGCGACGCTGCCGTGCTGCGCTGCGCTGCTTCCCGGCCAAGGGAACTGGGGAAAGCACTTCGGTAGGAGCTAGGATTTCCCCAGGCACTCCTAGCTGTTGTTCAGGAAGAATATCAACCGTGCTGCTTGGTGTATGGCACCTTTGCGTGGACCACCACCACTGCTTGAAAAAGTTAACAACTCGTCGCACGCTAATTAATAAATCCACTCCGCCTCTTGTCCGGAGTGCACGTGGACAAACGCAGGGCGGTCACTGACAGCCCAGACAAGCCAGCTCTTCCAGCAGGATGAAGCTGCTGTTCTTAGAAAAAGACATTGCCTGGAATATGTCGAAATCAATATTACGCGATCTTGGCCTTCTGCAGTAAACCAGATATGAATATAAGAAGCGAGAGCAAATACGTGTGATCAGCCTGCCCCCCATCAGATATCAGCAGACTGATAAGAGCTGCACACAAGAACTGCAGCGATAAAGCTGTATCGACAAGTTATCTGCTCAGTACAGTGGTCCCTGGCAAAGCAATATACTCGCAGCCTGCGCAGATAGCATTTTATTCAAGATCCTTTCTGTGAATCTCTTCTGGCCTTGTAAAATGCAAATGCCATGGATTTCTGATGCCACAGAGCTTTGCTTCCGGCTGCCACAGCAGCGGGGCACGCTGCGGGTCTGCTCCCCGCAGCAGCAGCTCAGCGCACGCCTCGACTCCAGCCAGCTCTGAGCAGAAAACGCAGACCCAGTACAATCGCGGGGAAATCGGGCTGAAACACCTGATCAGTGAGAAGCCTGCTGTCATAGCCATGTGATAGCACTTCTCGTGAGCCAAACAGCACAGAGGAGGAGGAAATGCTGGTTTGTGATTTTTTTTTTTAATTTATTTTTTAACCCCCCTGACTATTTGGTCTCAGGTGGCTACAGACCGAGGTGCAGGATACGGACTTTTATTAAAGCCCAAACATATCTACTCGATGAAATTTAAGCTGGCCATAAGGGGGTCAGAGGGGCTCTCAGAGCCCTCCTGACACTCCATTCCAGGCAGTGCTTTCTGATGAGGCAGGTATGTAACACAGTCTCAGGAGCGAACGTACCCAGGGCACCATCACGCAACTGGTTCTTGCCTCATTCTCGTCTCACAATTTTTGTAAACAACAACTTATCTGAAATAACTTTTTAATACTAAATGAGACTTCAGCATATCAGATTTAATTACTGAGTTACAATCTTTTTCTACATAAAGTAAGAGAAGATGAAAGTATTATTTTCCTGTTCACACACAACCGTACTGAAAAGTGCTCTCTTCATACCTCCTTCATATCTCATGTGCCTCTTCTTACCTCTGGGTACGCTTCTAACGGCATCGCCAACCAGTTGGTAATTAACTTTTACTCTAGGTTAGTTATTGACCATGTCCCAGGATAGATTATGCAGAAAAACTATTTCACCCATCACGGTTTTAGCCAGAGGTAGAATATGATACCTAGTAACAGACAGGTTTTTTTTTACCCTTCTGGGAGAATAAGTAACCATGGATGCAGAAGAAACAATGCCTGCAGATAGAAAGAATGCCTCCCGATAATAATGTTTGTCAGAAGAGATTTACACATTTCTTTGAACTGATGTATTTATATCCTACTAATTATTTGAGGAAAAAACTCATAGACCTTATCTCAAAGAAAGTCAATGCTACGGTTATATTTTTCTCCCTCAAGTCTAGGTTTATTTTTAAAGTATCCCTCAAACTTTAAAGCTTGCTTTGAACAGTTTTCTTTACAATCGGTTTAGTAACTTACACCTACGCAAACACCTCTGCTCTGCAATGGACCCTTACAGCTTGTCAGGAAACGTCTTTAGAATTCAAGTCCATTACATTTTTTATTTTTACAAGCATTATGGATGGCCTAGGTCACGTTTTGAGAGATCTGACTTTACTGTTAATTACTCACTCTCTTGTTCTTCCGTGTTCCTTCTCTCTCGTTCTCTTTGCCACAGAAAGCAGGGGCTGCTGCTGTTACTGGTACGCAAAGGCCACACAATAAAACTGACAGCACCAATAAGTTGTACAAGTAGGGAGCAAACAACAACAGGTCACCTCAGGGCCTTTTTTCCTTTAGAGCCGCTGGAATTGCAATTTAGAGAATGCTCTGCTCAGCAGGTTTTCAGCTTCCCATTCTCCTTCCGCTCTTAAAGGCAGAGGGGAGGAAAACCCTACAGGAAGGGCTGTGCACAGGCACAAAAGCAGTGCTGCACATGGACCAGCAGAACAGAGAGACAGAAGCAATCTTCCTTCCCCACGGAGGCATAAAAAAGAATGAAACATCCTACCAGCAGCTGACCACTACAGGTGGCTCTGCTGAAGTTGTCTCCACCAGCTGCAGCTTAACGGGCACCTGCTCCGAGCCCAGCACAGCTCCGCCAGCGCCGGGGGACGCAGCTGTGAGCCACGGGCCCGGTGGCACCCTGATATGATCCAGCCCCACGACACCCTGATACAGGGTTAGGGACTGGGGGTGCCACCGCCTTGAGCTCCGTGTAACGCCAACAAGAAGCACCTGGCTGCAGGCCGGGAGACAGGCGGACCGAAGTCCATTGGGCCGAGGGCTGCGTGGAACCCACCCCAGGCGGAGCGAGCTGAAACGTGCACACAGGGCTCGCAAAGAGCTCGTTTTGCTACGGAGTCCAGGGGTTTACAGCATTCAGTACTGACAGGCACACAGCTCATCCCCGCCTCACAACGCAGAAGAGGTTTCAGGCTGCAGACCCTGCCGTAGGAAATACCGTCGTGTTCTGCCCTGCCAGCAGGAGCCGCCACATTCCCGAACCGGGATGCTTACAACCATTTCGCCCCACCACGCACGCAGAGTAAGCGGGAATTGGGAACATCTTCACGGAGGAGCAGACACCTCGCACGCAGCGATCGCTTTTTTGAAGCTCAGTGTCTGTAATTCAATTTCTATTTTGTTTAACTGCTTAGAAGTACTTGGCTTAGAAATACTTTTGCTTGTACTGCCGAGCACGGCCCTAGTGAGTCGCCAAGGACCTACACAGCACGGGGGGAGGGAACAGCACGGCCTGCACCAACTTACCCACGTCACCCAACGCCCAGCCGACGGCACCAGGCACGCACCTCGCAGGGCTGATCCGCGAGCCTCAGAGGCTGGCAGAACCCTGCTTTCAGCGACTTTGCGGAAAAGGAGCTTGTCGCCGTTTTTTATTTTTATCCTTTCCGCCATCTCTTTTCCTGTGCATTAAACAATTTGTCTGCCTTGTTTATACTGTCAATAGCACTCTGTGCCAAGCTTGATATAGAAATTTATTTAGATTTAATTAAGTTTCCAAAGCCACTGGGAAAACAGTGGAAAGTGGGCGTGCGAGAGGAGGAAGGGAAACATCTTCATAATATTAAGTTGGAAGCTCTTCTCCAATTCGTACTTCAAAAGAACCATCCGAATCTCAGACAAGAACTACTTAATCCAATCCCTTTAACAACACACACATCCTTCTCAGGCACTAGAAAGAATATTCAAGCCACAAGGAACAAGCTCAAATGCATTTCACGATCGCAGACTTGTGTATTTGTTTAGATCCTGGAGTCACTTTGAAAATACCTCCTCAGAGCAGGCCGGCCCTGGGATGCCAGCATCTTCGTTCAAAACCCCGCCTTACAAAGCGCTGCGAGAACACAAGTGAGGGGCAGGCGCCTCTAATCAATACGAGCGGTGCCCTGGTGCCAGAGGTTGGGATGAATTTACTGAAGAGAAGCCAGCTGTCAGATTCTGATCTCGCTTACACCAGGTAATCCAGCGCGACCCGACAGAAACCAGAACAGTTGCTGGGCGTTTCTACTAGCATGAAATTCACTTGTCTAAAAGGGCAGGGGAGGAACCCGAGGAAAAAAGAATGAAGGTATTTACAACAC
This sequence comes from Anser anser, assembly GCF_964211835.1. NCBI lineage: Eukaryota > Metazoa > Chordata > Aves > Anseriformes > Anatidae > Anser > Anser anser. The sequence goes on from NC_139733.1 coordinate 22,141,241, forward strand.
ACAGCTCAGGAAGGACTGCTCAGCTAATTCTTTACAGTGAGGAAAGAAAAGGTGTACCAGCCGTAAGGGAAGAAACCCCAGCTCAGTAACCAGATGACAGAACCACGGCAAGCACAACGTTTTGAAATGACGTGGTAGAGGTGGAATGCAAGGCCAAAACGCAGGTAAGAGGCCGCATGAAAAAGTAGATTCTGGGCAAAAGGACAGGACGCTGGTTTTACTACTTTCCCTAAAAACCCTGCCAGTCCTTCCATTGCAAGGAAAGTGCCTGTGTCAGAGAAAGAAACAGAACGAACCAGCCCCAGGTGGGGGAACAAAAGCAGAGCGGTGCCCAGGAGCACGTCGGCAGCCGGCCCCAAACCCGGCTGGCGTACAGCGAACCGGAGCAGTAACCACCAGCTTCGGAGCAGGCTTGGGTGGAAATGCTGCAGAGGAGAGGAACAGATGGAAAGACAAAGGCAATCAGGAATCAAAGCAGGGAATTCAGCAAAGAGTCTCCACCAGCGAACATTTTGCAGGTTTTATTGCCCTAACGAGGTCAAGCAAGTTTTTACCCCCTGCCCGCAGCCTGCCGCAACGATTCCTGAAGTAAGGCAGACCAAAGCCAAAGACACTCAAGAAAATATTCTGGGCATGTGTGGAGAACAAAGACAGAGACACACTCGTGTTGGAAGCCCTTTCAACAAGGAAACATAGCAAAGACACACAGTTAATTCCACTGACATAGGCAACGTGCACTGTGCGTCAAAATTTAACCCAGGTCCAGCCTGGCGCACCACATGAGAACAAACGGACGGGTACAAAACACAAAGCACTTCTCAGAACAACCAGAGGTTGAAGAAAATAATTTACATGCAATGTTGACAGACAGCAAAAAGCCATGGTGATTGCATTCAGTCTTCTTATCGACAGGAATGATTTTTCCTTAATCTTAAAAGTTTCTCTGTACTCCGCTATCGAAGCAAACTTGCGATGCTGACAATAATCCACTTCACTTGTTCGCATCCCACGACCACAGGTGTGTGAACATACAAACTAAAAACCCTGGAGCAAATTAACGTGTTATTCAGGTAAGTCTAGAAACTCTAGGCAACTACTAAAAAAATGCAACCCCTTTCAGCTAGTGCTGCACAGCCACCACCACCAAAAGGCTCTCTCTGTTCCACGCTGCACATCCCGATCATTCAGCGCTGCAACACTGGCATATGGGGAGATAATCCTGAGCAGGGATGATTCTGGATGCTAAGCAACCATTTATTTTGACTAAGTGGGAACACAGATTGGCCATTGTGCACGAGTTTCCATGTGATAACACACAACAGCTTCAGCACGCTTTTTGGCACAAGACGCAGTTCTTCATTTCTAAGAAGAAAGAAGAATTTAGTCAATATTTGATCTAAACCCCCCGAACACCACATGAATTACAAAGACGCTTAGAGCCGACGATTATGTTCCCTCCTCTGCAAAAAGAGGCTGAACCAAAGCCTGTTGATGTCAATGGAAGGATTCCCACTGCCTTTGCTGGTTGTTGGCCCAGACACAGAGGAAAAAATAGGATTGCTTCGGAGCCCCAGGGTAAGGGGAACAGCAGCAGGCTGGAGAACTCGGCTCTAGCTGCGGCGATTTGGCCAGAAGACTGGGACAGACTCGGAAGACCTGAGTCCCACACCGTGTCCTGCCGGGCGAGCTTTGGTGAGCCCGTTCTCAGGCCCTTGCTCCTGCAGCCCTTAACTCGCCTCTTCTGTGAAGGGCTTCAGGATCTCCTGGTGGGGTTTGGTTTGGTTTGGTTATCAGAACAAAAATCACCTCGCTTTGAAGCCACCCTGACCCCCCTGACACTGACCAAGGCCCAGTCCTCTCTCAACTTTTGTCCTTTTGCACCTTGGTCAAGAGCCAACTTGTGGCCTCTGCTGCAGGCACCCCCCTGCAGCGGGACCTGGGACGCGCTGGCCGAGATCGCGGCTGCAAGCAGGACTTGGTAACAGTAAGAGCAACGGCAGCACCGCGAACAGCTGGGTTTAGATTTATTATTCAAATAGTTATAAATTGTGTTCACTCATCACAAAGGTTACTCCAGCTTCTTCAACGGAAAGTGTCTTTACAATGAATATTTATTACCCCTTACCAGATTCTTCTGCCCCACGCTCATTACTGGTGACTTTCAGGGCATCCCCGCGGACCAGTGGAAAACTCTTTCAGAGGGGTTGTAATTGCCCGAGACACTTTCAGCTCCATGGCTCTCCTGACCCCACTGGGGCATCTGGAGACCGCCGCGGTGCCCTGGAGGAGCACAGGTCTCCAGGCGGTGACAGGACTGCTCCTCGCCTCGCACCCTCAGCCCCTGGCGCTCCCCTGCCGTCCCCCGAGGCAAAGCAGCATGCTCCAGCCCTGGCCACAGCCGGGGAGCAGGCAGCAATCCCTGAACACGGTGCTGGGGTCCCAGAGCTGGAACTGCTACGTCGGCGCGGGAGTAACAGGCATGAGAAACGCCTTGGGTCAGAATGGCGTCCTTAAGCAGAAAAGCTAAGGAACACTGCTGCCGATGTGAGTGTTAGCCAGGTAAAAAAAAAATTCTTATTGCATCTTTCTTCAAAGGTACCAGGAAAGTACCAGCACCGACAAATTACTGCAGACCTCACACCTACCTGTCAGGTGCAGGCACAACCACCACAGCAGAACAAAGCAGCCTCCTTTGTGGTCTCAGCGTTAGATATTGACAATGAAATGGAGCATCTTCTGCTTCCCTCTAACCTCCTACCCAGCTTTTCCATAAAACACTGTTATTCAGAGAGCAAAAAATAAGATTTTCCGCTATTAAGAGCTCTGTGTTCCGGCGTGCCCAGAATGACTGGGTGTACAACAGAGACTCAAAGAAGAGCTTTCATATCCTAAAGCATGTTTGTTCTTGTAACTCTGACAAACAGCAGGGCTTACCTCAGCCTACAAGCCTTGCCACACTTGAATATATACAGCACCTAGTAGCGATACAAGGTGACTCATATTGGAGAGTTATGGATTTTTTATTTTTAGTACACCATCCTAAAGAGAACAGCAGCGTTGCATCACTACTGTCCGTGGATCTACACCAGCTGGAAGAGATGCCCAGCGCAAGAACTGCTTCTGGATTTTTCTTAGACACAGAGAAGCCCAGGCACAGTTTGGAAATCTACTCTGCACGCAGCATGGAAGCGTAACACTTCCCAGAGATGAATGAAGAGCACTGCAAAGCAGGCAATCATATAAACTCCTGCACATTTTCCTCAGCCCACGGCGTTTAGGAAACAAGCTGATCAGCGCCGGTCTGTTCTAGGAGAGGCCACCAGAAACCCCAGGGAAGAGCGCTGTGTATTGTCAGAGCCACTAGATTTCCCCACGATCTCATCCGGCACGTTGAACAGCACTTCACTGCCATCTCTTGGCAGATGTCTAGATAACAATTTAAGATCTGTGAAGTACAGGAATAAGTTGACATTAAAAAGACGTTAAAAGAAAAGAACGTATATAGAGATATGCTTCTTTTACTAGCCAAATAAAAACAGACTCAAGTTCTACTTGAACAGTCTAGGCTGCATCCAAATTTCCCTGACTCTCAAGATTAGTATTTAATGTTAGACACAGATCTTAAAAAAAAAAATGTTAAGAGTTTAAATATGGTCTAAAATCTATATATTTTTTTTAGTTTTCCACCAACTAATTCTTAGGGCTGTCCTGGATGAGTAGCACGTTGCCACTGCCTTGCATTCAAGATTTCATCCAAACAGGACCTGAATGTCAGCTGTGGGAAGAAAACATGGATAAAGTTCTTGGTCCTTTCAAGTGTGTTAAAGAATATTGCAAAGACCTACAAAGACAGGAGTACGGCCTGACACCACTGAAAAAACAGTTACCAATTGTTTCTGATGTACAATGTTTACACTCACTGTATTATGTGGTTTTACAGACCTAAGAGAGCACTGAAATATTTCCAGTGGCAGCTCAGAAAGCATCACCAGGATTTTAATTTTTGGCAGCTACCAGTTAAAAATTCAGTTCTGTATTAAGCACGAAGACACACCACCAGCCCCGGGTGGAAATCCTGTCCCTGCTACCATCCAATCTGAGATCAGATAAACAGTTTGAGAGTTCAGTCACACTGAAATCCAGCGGCTCGTCCAGGTTTTTGTAAATGCTACCCCTCATTTCCAAAAGTACGCGCAAGTTATCAACTAAAACGCCCAACGCAGGCCTCAGTCACCCTGTCGCAGATGACACCGAAAGCCTCGGCAGGTCCAACAGCGCAGCGTAACCCTGGGAAAAGAGTCTCCAGGCATTATTTTCAAGGGAGACCAGACAAAGACCAATTCAAGAACAACTGTTACAAAGCACCAAACCTTGCTCTAAGCGTAACCTACCACTGTTCCATTTGAGTGAACAGGAACAATTTGCACCAGCTGAGTCTAGCCCATACAACGTGTCAATCTGCAACAGGCCCTAAATGAACAAGAACAGCACGGGCTTTAAAAGAGCACAGAATTATGCCATTGCGAACACTGCGCTGAGATAAACAAGGTCACTGTCTACTCACTTGAGATGTGGTTATACGAACCTGACCTTTCTGCAATAAGTGGTAATTTCTCTGAAAACAACCTTTCAGAGCAGAAGGAAAGGGAAGTAAGTCATGTATCCTGCAGCTGCAGTTTATGATGAGACTCCCAGCCTTAATTTAAAGGTCACCAGCGAGTCTCTGGAAGGGGGATTGCTTTTCACTTTTTCCATATTTCATATAATGTCATCAGGGTGGCCAGTCCACAACAGCAACACTACACAACTGCCAGGCCAAGAACCTTAACCCTCCCTTCACAACTTTGCCATCTTATCAGGCCTGCCAAAATCAGTAAGAATGCTCCTATAAATAATTATCTTGCTAATCTGCCTTGCTCTGGTACCAAGCAGGGGAACTGAAGACCTTACTGTGCTCGGTGACCTACATAAAGGCTGGACTGGACAGGCAGTCTTTACTTCCCCTTCTCCTAACGTGAGTTTACAAAACTGAGCTCAGACAAAAAATGAAACAGTACAAGGTGGCAAAAAGGAGGACTACGATAAAAAATACAGTGACAAAGACAGCTAGTGCAGATTCCCCAAATCGATTTTAGAAACATTCTGATCTCTATCATAACTGTCTGTTCTTACTGGCTACGACATGAGGAATGCTAGTTGCAGCTGATTTATTTCCTTCATTAGAAAAAAAATATGTGGACATGAAAACAAATTACAGCTTTTAGATCCAACACGTTCAAATTAGTTCATGGTTTGCCTTTTCTGGGAAGGCAGGCAGCTTACCTGCAGCTTTCGTAAGCGCAGGTCTTCAGCCTTTTCCTCATTATTTGACTTCTGAGATAAGTGAATGTAATGCATTTTCAGCCACATAACTAGAGAGAAATAACCAAAAATCAAGAAGCACTTTGGGAAGCTGGGAGGAAAGATGAGAAAACAAGCCGTAACTGAAAGCAGTGTCTTATTAAGGAAACCCTGTTTCTAAATGCAATACCCCAAAGCTGTCAGCTGCTAGACTGTCGAATGCCACCAGTTCAAATAATACTTGTGAGGACGATGCTAACTCCTGTGTCACTCACGAGGCAGCTTAAGTACGTCACTTTCCCTTTGCACCCAAGGAACGCCAACCTAAAATCAGAGCAGACTGTTCCCATAGCGGTTCAGCTGCGTTTCAAGCAGGAACCGTGTTCGCTCCTTCACCTCTGCCTACTCAGCAGTTTGTGCCGTGGGCTGTGCGCCAAGGGTGTGCCTCACCAAGGGCAGCGCAAAAGGCAGGATTAACGACACTCACCGACAGATTCCTGAAAACAAAGCTTCCTACACGGAGACTCCTCAGTGTAACAGTGGGATCCTCACAGTTATAGTTGGAGATGTGATTCGTACGTCTGGAAACGCCTGCTGTGAGATCCTTAACAGAGCTGGAGAACACCTGGGGGGAACAGTTAATGCACAGGGTGCTGCAGCCTGGCTGCATGCAAAGAGCTGTTTGTGCTTTTAACCTCACCTGACAGATTTCTTCAGACACTTCCTTACGCTTGGTAAAGCTCTCTCCAGGGGAGAGGCTCAAGCTCGTATTGCAGAGAGAGGACAAGAACTCTGCGACCAGGCAGCACCGCTAAGCTGAGCACTTCCCTGAGACAAGAGGGCTGGTGCCCTCTCTCTACGCTGAGCAGCGGGAAAGCTCCGCCGCATCCCCGAGGAGCCAGCCCCTGGCACAGAGGAGGGAGAGGCGCTGTGCTGGGCCCCTCCGACACCGCGAGCACCCCAAGAGGGTCCCAGCCCCACGCCCAGCGCCTGCAACAGGCCGGCACTGCGCACAGCCCTGCCCTGGTCAGCTCGCCCGGCGTGGATAAGGACTTCGAAGTCAGTGTTACAATAAACAAGGATGACAGCAGGCCGGAGATGATCTGGAAACATATTCCAAAAATGTCCTTTTCACCGAGCGCTGCGGATGGCTCAGCCCAACAGTGCTGACCTTATCAATTCCTCCTCTTCCCTCCCGTACCAGCAGCCGCTGCTCCGACGGAGGAGAGGGCAAGCGACTCGCTGAAGAGCAGAGGAGAGGTAGCGATGTTCAAAAATTCAGTGACGGTGGCGCTCTCAGGTCCTCAGAGAAAAAGCAATTCATTTCTCTGTGTCTATCCCAGAGAATTTTCACAGAAAGAATACGCTTCTTTCTCTTGCTAGACCCTCACTACTCGTATCATTTTCGAACCCCCTGTCAATCCAGTCACCTGTTTCAGGAAGGACTAAGTTATGGTACAGACTATTTAGATTCTGTTCCTCAGTCTTACAGCCTTACATTTCCTATAACACGCAAAAAAATTACGAGGAAAGCAATATTATAAAGGGAGTCACCAAGAGAGAAACGTTGACTAAGCAGATTATGGTTAAAGCTCTGCACGGTACATGACTATTTTACCCGCTCGGGTGCAGCTCAGTCACAACTGCCTTTCTCACCCCCTTGGCTGCTGCTGTGCAGCCTGCAGGCGTCGTGCGAGGGCAGGACTCGCTGCACACCTCCACGTCCCGCCTCTGAGGAACGTACGTGCAGCTTGCTCCCTCGGAGGCGCTCAGCTGGACCGCTTCTCCCTACTCCCCATTTTCGGGCTGCACTCCAAGGCAAAGCGTTCAGAAACGTCCAGAAATGAGGTAGTTGAAAATTTGTATTTCACGAGGCACACAGAAACAGTGTTGAGGGGATCACTACGATAAAAGTTGAGAGATCACATCAAAATTGATAACGTTGAAAAGTGTTTAAATTCTAAGCACAGGGAATGCTACGTAAAGAAGCTGCTGTGCTTTTGTGTTTTCTTTTTAATAAGGCATTATTTCTTCCCCTCTTTTTCTTCTCCTTTTTTTCCTATAGAAGGAACATTTATAAAGTTTTAGGCATTATGTCTTTGAGAAAATTGTTTATAAAGGTTACCATGCAAAACTAGATGTCTTAGTCCTATACGAGATTGCTTACTAATTGCCCTAGACATGTACGCACTCATAAATTTGTTCATGTACCTTGACAAGGGGAATTGATTTACTATCACAGTGAAGTACTACATTAAACTCACATAATTCTTTCTTTACACTGGTCCTTCCCTCTTAAAAGTGTTCTTTGACTGCGTGCCATACTGAATTATTATTCTTTAATCATAAATTTCAGTGATTTAACTGCTACAGCAGATACAGCTAACATTCATCTATATTCTTACTTTAACTTCACCTTTATGTTTTCTGTTGTCATACCAACAAGGGGAAATTATGGATTTCATTTATACCAAAGTACAGTTCTGGAGCAGGAAGATAAGATAAGAGACATTTTTATTCTTTTGCTTCACATCTTTCTCGATGATGCAAATAAACTACCACAAAATACCATCTTTCTGAAAGCATAAATAGTACAGAAGCAACAGTTTGAGGCCTTGTAAAATATCAGCAAAATATTACTTAAAAAAAAAACATGTTTTTCTTACTGTCGAGTCATGTAACAAAGGAAACACTGCAGACTAAGATGCCACATGTGACAAAAGCTGGAAGGATTTGTTCCACAACCCATCATGAAGATAAAAATGATCACTTCTTACTCAGTCTTTTATTCTGTTCACAGCACAGGAGTTCTCATCAGCCTCAGCTTACGTGCGTTTCTAGCTGACTCTCACTCCAGCCACTCCTGGGAAATACTAACTGGCACGCTGACACCTGGTTAACGCTACGGCCTTGGAACGCACCGAGTCCCTTCCACATTCAGTATGACCGCCTCTGTGTGCTCCTCTTTTACAGCTTGGAGGATCACTACAGTATTTGCCAAGACCAAATTCCACATTTTAGTCAGCATTGCCTTCTATATACAAAGGGGAAGTAAGGGGTAAGAAAACGTGTATCCCCAGAACAAACTTGAAATGTCCCTGAAATCCCCGCTACACAAAGCCATCAGTGCGTTTCTGAGCAGCAGAAAGCCCCCCCCTCACACCAGGCACAGCGCCGTACAACCACGAGCACATTCATCACCACTGCTCTAGGCACACCAAGCAGCAAGCCGTGACGACACGCAGCTACGAACTAAACTGTGCAGAGAAGTTTGCTAAGAGCACTATAGTACTACTGCGTCTTTTGGGAACACTGGCTCCAATCCCTTCACACCTCACACAAACGTAACTGGAGGACATCCAGGGGCTAACTGAGAGCTGTACGTTATAACTAGTCAGGAAGCAATTTGCATGGTGAGGTCTGAATTGTTCCCATCGCTTTAAAAGTGTTCTGCTTGTATCTAAGGATATGACACAATTAAGTCATAAAACATGTTTTTACTTATATTCAAGTCAAGATTTTGTGAGAGAGAAAGAGAGTGTGTGCTGGCAAAGAGAGTTATGGTCCACATTACCTAGGTGATGCTGCAACAGCCGCCTATGAGGCGAGATGAAGCGGCAAGCCCTGTGATAACCAAGAACAATAGCTCAGCCACTGCTCAGCTCATTTCATGTGCTGCTGCACCACTTTTCTTATCTGTAAAAGAACGAAAACAAAGTCCCTCTATCTCTGCACAGCACTCGGAGATATTTTGATAAACTATGTTATTTAAACACAGCGTTTTCCAAGGTCAGTCTCCTCTGCACAGCGAAGGCGTACGTAAACAAGCTGATCCTCAACTTCTCCCTCTCTGGATTCACAAATGTGATTACCAGACGCTTCCTTCCAGCATCCCTGTCCTTCGAGAAGCCTCACCAGCTCATTAGCAGCCAGCCGGGTAGGGCTGCAGCTGCAGCAGCCCCGTGCTGGGGAGCGACCCTCGCAAGCCCTGCTCGAAGCCAGGTGTGACTCGGCTAATGAGCTCGGCCGGGCGAAGAGCAGGCGGCGTGCCAGCCAGCTCCCCTGCACACCGCCGCGGCACTCCTGCTGCAAAGACTGCAGGCTCTCATTATTTCAAGTGCTCGGCCCATAAAGCACTTTAATGTACTTTACAAGCTATAAAACGTAAATAAATTGCACTGCAAATGGGTAAAAACTGGCTTCCTTGCTAAGCAATTAGTAGGCAGTATTAACACGTTTATGTTATTTATCTATGTTACAGAAAATGACAGCGTGGTACAAGAAGCAGATCTTAAAGTAACCCTGGACTGGTCTTACTGAGAATGATTCAAAAGTGGGAAATAGAAAAATATGCGTGTTTCGATTCCCCATCTGCAAACGGAAGAGTAGCGTGCAGAGAGCACGTGGGCAGCAGCAGAGGTGCGTTCATCGCCCGTCCGTGGTACGCACCTCATGCTGACAGAACGCATCACCTCTACACCTCCTCCTTCCCCCGTTCTCTGAGCACTTAAGAACAGGCACTGCTGTGCAATATCAGATTACTAATGTCTACATATCCTAGCCAAATTCCCTGCAGAACATTTATATTGTATTGTTCGGAGGTTTACAGTGGCTAAATAACAGTAAATTGCAAGTGTATCATCATAAATCAAAGTACCTTTTCACATCAGCAGCACTTTTTAAAATCTGGCTGTTTGCAGTGAATCTTCCGTGAACGCATCTTAACGCCTCCTAGCAGGATGTGTTTTATCTTACTTGCCTAGGCAAGACCGCATGGTGAACAAAACACCCACAACTTCAGCGTCTAGACACTCGCCTTTGAACTCCACTGGCCGTAGAACATTGTCGCTCTACTCCACTTAATGGGATATTGATTTTTTATACTCCACTCTCTGCAAATCAATATTCTAATAGACACACAGCGGACTGGCAGAAGGATAGAGAGTACCTGCCCACAAAGCTGATGGAGATGATTATCCAGAAACAAAGGTCAAATCAAAGGAAAACGTAAACCTGACCTGAGGAGAAGAGCAGCACACAGAGAAGAGTATGTCAGCAAGGGAATAAAAAAAAAAAAGAAAAAGTTAGCTAGAGAAGGAAGAAAACCCAGCCTGACTAGAGCATGGACATGGCAGCTAACAAGCTCTCAGCCTGGGAATGGGAATGACAGGCTGACGTTCCTTGCGACTGGCAGAGCCCAATGACGTGATTTATGAGGTATTTTAGGGCTCCTGCAGGAAACATCTCCCATAAACTATACAGGAGATAAGCATCCTTTTAAAGCAAAACATCAAATTTAAATATCCAAGAACCACCTGAATAGCCTATTCAGAACAAAGGCAGACAGAAACCATGTGCAGTATAAAATAATGTACTTAAAAGGAACACCTTGTTCTTCCAGATGTCAGTTCTGTAGGAAAGTAGGAAGCCAAAGGGAGTCTTCAAACAGGCTCTTTCAGTAGAAGAGCTTCTTCTGCTCATGCCTTTCTGGTGCAGGCAGCAAAAAATACTTATTCTACGGCGCTCAGAATGAAAGGAGCCTCTTGTATGGACTACTGACTTGCTGGTGTGGCTTTAGGCAAGCCTGAGACAGGAAATACTCCAACGGTCCAGACAAATGCAAGACCAGTGAAAGATATTTGTGGGCAGAATATCCCCGCACACCAGTACAGACTGGGATCTGGAAACCACCACTGACAACCACCTCTGGGGTTACCACGGATGCCAGCTGCACACAAGCCAACAGCATACTCTCTCTACAAATGAGGCAGACCTCACCCTAGGCTCCACAAGGAGGAACACAGATCCAACAGAGTTATTAATGCTCTCCACTGGGCATGCGGACGTTGCAACACCAACTGTGGCCAGTCTGGGGCCCTCCGGTTCGAAAGATGTGGAAAAACCAGGGATGATCCAGCACAGCATTACCACGACGATGAGGATGTGGCCATATAAGCACATAACCAGTAGGGAACGCTTGAGGGAGATAAGCTTGTTTATTCCAGCAAGTCGGGCACCATGGGGGCTATCTAAAGGAGCGCTACAACTGCTCTCTGAGGAGTATGGACAAAGATGACAGTGAAACTCTTCTTAGTAGCGAGAGATGGGAAGGCATAAAGGCAACAAACTGTAGCTAGGGAAGTCTGGCTGTGACATTTGGAAAAAACCTCTCACTGGGAGGCTGGTACACCACCCACTGGGACCCACGGAGGCTGCGGAATCTCAGCCCTCCAGGGTTTTCCAAAAGTCAGCTCAAGAAGCCACAGCTGACCGGGCTGAGCACTGGCAACACTCCCACTTGATGAAAGAATTAGACCAGACCACCCGAGCTCCCTTCTAAGCGATATTCCCCATGACAGTTCTAAGAATATATAAAATTACTGTACCAGCCATTAATCACTTGAGATTTCTCAGCTTTCACCACACTGATATTAGGAAGACAAGAAGCTTTATAACTACTTTCTTCTAGACTAGGTTCATGCCTAGTTTGCTGAACAAAGCTCCCTTATTCACAGTCTGACGAGTCATGGGTTCATATGTACCCCTGAGCTCTACCACCTCGTTACAAGATACAGCATCCACCACAAAAACTCCGTGATGAAGTGAGATGAAGACAGCTCTCAAATGAACGCACTGTTCCATGCACAGTTAACCTTCCAACCTCTCGTTATCACTGGGATATTAAGGAATCTGAGAAGGCTCAGAGAAGTCATAAAAATGATTAATAGGCAGAAAGCAATTATTTATATAGGGAGAAAAAACAGCTAAATGCATGCAACGTATCAATGAAAAATGATACGTCTGGTGTCATCCTCGGGACAGCAGAACGTGTTGCAAGAGAAATTCCTGGCTGCACGAGGTGCTGTAGTTCAGCATTGTAAAGTTCACATACAGTTCACTTTCATCTCCATTTTATGCTTTCTTTCATCAACAATTTTATGTAACAAATTAAAATGAGCTTTCACCAATTTTTCACCCACCCTGAACATCTCAAGAGTTCAACCCATTCATAGCTCAAGATGATAGAAGCTTAGGGTGGAAGAAGGACATGAAGAAAAACACTGTTTTCCCATGACCTTCTCATGATTTCTAAAATGGCATCTCCAGAACATGTAAGCAATCTGTTTCTTTTACTACAGAGTAATGACTCATTACTTCTGTCATTTCAAAATGGAAAGGAATTCCATCTGGCAATCAGGATTAGCCGCCAAATTATGCGTGTCTTGATCTAAAGGTCGATTTGGTAATAACACAAAGCCCTAAACTACAAAAATAAAGTGTGTTTTAATATCTGCAATCACTCAACATTTCAGTGTCTATCTCATAAAACTGATCTATTGCCTTCCTCACAACGAGAAGAGGTTGCAGGATGAAAGCTCCGCTCCCAGGCAGGCAGGGCTCAGAGGCACCCACAGGCAGCAGTTCGAGGTTGGCTTCAGTCGACAAACTGAGAGTGACCAGCTGTGCGTACCTGAAGCCTTCCGCCGTTTTCATTCCATTCAGTTACGAAGCGCTGGTGCTACAGGTACGTTTCCTGAACATTCATACCAGTACTCATTGCTCCACGGTTTAAACTGACCAAAACCTCTCCAAATTTACGCTGTCCAGACACCAGGAGGCACTGACATTCCTAAGTTCTTGTTTCATACCTTCCCTTCTCTTACAGACTGAGCAAAATCCTAAACAAACCTCTTCGTTTTCTACCTGTTCTGCCATCCCCACTAACCGTCCAACCCACAAGCAAAGGCTTCACTCCCCAGTTTTAGCTGTACCTCCGCTGGTGTTGCTCAGCTCCTCTTCCCAGGCGGGAGGAAGGGCACAGGACAGGTGAAGCCTCCTCCTGCTTCCAGGATGCTGCAAAAAGAGGGAACAGGAACGTCACACCGGTAATCACCGCCAGAAGGGAGAGACAAGAAGCGCACTGCCGGAGGAGCACAGAGCGCGCTCTGCGGTTTTGCAACTGCGAACCATTTCTGTGTCCTCACTCCAAATGGTTATTTGCAGTTGTGATCATTGATTTGTTCAAAAGGTAAAAACATGCTTCCCGTGAAAGGAAAAGGGGCATGGAAAGATTATCTGAGAGCTTCCTCAACCTTTCGCCCCAAAAAACTGACCCAAGAAACAAACATGAGCAGAACGGCCAGTGTCCAAAGCATCTGAAAGCCTGACCCTTCTTCCCTGCCCAGATCTCACTGAGATGGATGGAGCAAGGCCAGCCGTGACTGTGCTGCTCCTGCTCAGTCACACCACAGTGGAATTTTGCCACGACTGCTTTGGCAGCACAGTGCCCCAGCCCATGAGCGCGCGGCTCTCCACAGCCCCTCTCCCTTCGCCCATTAATGCCATTTGCTGAACAACGCACCAAGGAAGCGGCTGAGGGGCTGATCAGGGCCTTTAGCAACAGGACCCACATCTTGTGCCTCCAGCCCCCGGCCAGCACAGCTCCTGAGCCTCCTGAGGGCTGGGCACAGCCTCGCACCGCATGAGGAGACAGGCAGGGTTACGGACCGGGGGAATTCATTTCAAAAACGTGTTTAACTGGAGGTGTACGTGAGGCAGGGCACATTAAAAAAAACCCTCTAGTGCCTTCAGAACACGCAAGGATTTATTCACATGACTGACAACCCGGGGCTGTGAGGTTAACGTTTGAACTCCCAGGACTCCACACCCGTCCCGGGGCCTCGCCAGGGCGGCGGCTCCACAAGATGGCGCCCCGCGCACCGCCTCAAGCGCCCACAGCGCCCGCGCGGCGCCTCCGCCCGCCCGCCCGTCCCGCCGGCCAATCACGGGGCTGCCCCGGCCCGGGGGGACCAATCCGGGCGGGGCGGGGGCGGGGCGGCGCCATGGCGGACGCGAGCGGCGGGAGCGAGGCGGTGGCGGTGGCTGTGGGGGCGGCCCCGCCGCCATTTCAGGTGAGGGGCAGCGGGGGCGGCCCGCTGCGGGCGGTGCGGGGCCGCCCAGCCGGGTGCTGCTGTGGGGATTCAGAGGAGCGGCGAGCTGGCCGCCGGCCTCCGTGCGCCGCCTCGCGGTGCTGTGGCCGCTCAGCTGCCGGGGGACCCGGCCCGGCGGGTGGCGCACCCCGGGCACCCCTCACCCTGACAGGAGAGGCGGCAGCTCGGCTGGGCTCCGGGCGCGAAGCGGTGTGCCGTGCCGTGCCGTGCCGTGCCGTGCCCGCACCGCCTTGTCACGGGCTTAACGGAGAAAGTTTCCATGCAGCGTTTTGAAAAGGGACAGTGAAAGTGCCGTAATTTTAATAAAAGTGGGCATTTGGCATCCTGCGAAGCCAAAGGACTTTTCAAATAACTGTAATGTTATAAGGATTTATTGAGTGCTTTGCAGGGCAAAAAATTAGTTTAAACGTACTTTGGTATTTCTATAAGTAAAAATTTTGTCTAGTAAACTAGATCAAATTAGCTGAAATGTCACCTGCAAATGTTTTTTTGTTTTTTTTTTTCCGGCTAGTACATTATTTTGAGAAATTCAGTCACCAAGATAGTCTTGTTTTGTTTTGTTTTCTTTTTTCAGTACATGTGGAGAATCTGACTTGCATTCTCTAAAAACTTTTAGAAAAGGGACCCTTGTAGTTAGAAGAAGTTTACAGGAAAACAAAGTGGTCGTGATTTCAGTTGCCACCTTCTGAGCCCAGTTGTGGCCCCGTGCTGCCTTCTGAAATAACCTGATGGTCTCTGCGGAAAGACGCTTCGGACGTGACAAGGATTTGATTCTTGTTCTCTTCGCAGTATAGCCCAGACAACGTGCCTGGAGCAGACGGCGACGTCGACCCCACCGAGATCACCTTCCCGGGATGTTCCTGTCGTACCAGCTCCTGTGCGGCTCACGTGTGCTCCTGCCTTCGCCAGGGTGAAAATTACGACAACCTGTGCCTCAGACCTGCAGCCAGCGAGGAGTACGCCAGGCCGATCTTCGAATGCAACGCCATGTGCCAGTGTGGTGAATCCTGTCAGAACAGGGTTGTTCAGAGGGGTTTGCAATTCAGGCTTGAAGTATTCAAGACTGCTAAGAAAGGGTGGGGTCTCCGCACGTTGGAATTCATAGCTAAAGGAAGGTTTGTGTGTGAATATGCTGGTGAAGTTTTAGGCTTCAGTGAGGCACGTAGAAGAATTCAGGCCCAGAAACCCCAGGATTCAAACTATATCATAGCAGTGCGGGAACACCTCCATAGCGGTCAGGTTATGGAGACGTTTGTTGACCCCACGTACATTGGTAACGTAGGCAGATTCCTGAATCATTCTTGCGAACCAAATTTATTTATGGTGCCAGTTCGAGTTGACTCAATGGTGCCTAAACTGGCACTTTTTGCAGCCACAGATATTGCTGCTGGAGAGGAACTTTGTTACGATTATTCTGGGAGATTCTGTAATTCACCACTAACCGACAGAGAACAAAAAACTTCGGAAGAAGATAACAGACTGAGAAAGCCATGCTACTGCGGTTCCCGCGCATGTGCTTCCTTCCTACCCTGGGACGGCTCCCTGTTTTCCACACCAGACGAATGTTCGGAGAGCACTTCATAGCTTTTCGGTCCCTAAGCATACACAATGCTATCATCGTCTCCAGCAGTGAAATTGCAGTTAGACCAAACTCTGATGGTGGATTCCACCAGCAGTATCAAGGAAGTATGTGTGGAGTAAAAGCTTAAAAAATAAGATTTTGAGACTGTCTGCATGCAATATCCCGGAGACCGTTTTCAAGGTGGATGATAAGAGGAAGCACTGGAGCTTCAAGATGTTCCAAAATCAATTACTGAGCTGGGACTGGTACTTTTTTGTTGTTCTTTTCTGACAGCTTACTGTGTGTGAAAGCACTTGTCTTGATCTGTACTAAAGCTTTCAAAAAGAATGTACTTCAACACTGGAACAGAGAAAGGATATGTGATAACAGTGACAAACATCCCTGAAAATTACACGGAGAAGCAAGTGAGACAAAGGAATGTTGACGTTTGCAAAAAGGGCATTAGGTTTTTTAAATTTCATTAAAAGAAATATTTTAAAATGAGTTGCTGTATTTTTTTGTTGTTCCACAAAGCATAAATAATTCTTACTGATGTTAAAAACTTCCCCAGAATGATTAACTTAAATGCTCCTTCCTCCCTCTTCCAGTCACATCTAACTGCTTGCCAAAATTTGCTTTTAAGGGGCTAGTTCAGTTTCATTACCACTTAGCAGCTGGGTAAACTGCGCAGTACCAGGGGCTCTTAGAGTACAATCATCCCATCTTTTTAAACCACATCTTTCTCAAGGCTCATCTAATACGATTTCTGCTGTAATAGCAAGCATCACTTCCACGTTACTTTCCAGCACTGTAATTTTGCACTCAAAAAGCAAATCCAGACTGCATTCTAAACAGCACAAGGCTGCCAGTCTGGCTTCTGAAATGGATTAAAGTGGGAAACGGTAAAGTACATCTGAAAACAACACATTTTGAAAAGCCTCATGTTAAAGTTCCTCCAACTTTGGTATACGGGACAGAAACGGCAACGCCGCTTTGTACGGTGATGCCACGGTGCTCCCTCAGCAGCACGAGCCCTCGGCTTGTTTGCCCTGTACAGTTTGCTCTTTAGCTGTGTTTATAACCGTGGATGTAACACACACACAAGCTAGCTAGCATATCTGAGGGGCTAATTAACTTTTTATTTTAATGAATGCCTTCTTGCTTCCATTCTGAAGAACTGCTGTTGAGATTCACAGCTGGCTATGGTTTGTTTAAGCTGAAGACTACCAAGTGATTTTCTGAAAGCGAACCATTAAGTGGCTCTTCTGCCTGTACAGAATGCTTCCAGAGGAGTTCAGCTGCTTGCAAAGCCCTGCGTGCACACAGCACGGCCAGTAACTTTACTCCTTGCCTGATTTAGGCAGCCTGTTTCTACAGAAATTCAACACTTTCCCTAACCCACAGCGCATGCTTCACCGCGTACCACAATGCAAGACCTCATCTCATTTAGAGGCTTATCTCATTTTCTTCTCCACAGGAGCATTGTGGCAGCCACCCAGACGTTTTCAGCCTACCGGACTGGAGGTCTGGGAGTAGATGATCCAATCTACTTCTTTTTTCCCTGTGGAAAAAGTTTCAGGATTTTTTTTTAACCTCCTGTACTCCTACTCCTCAAGATTAGATGGGTTTTCAAGATGACCCGACTGTTTGCTAGTTTCCTGTTATGAATACGTACTTGGCACGATGGTCAGTAGTTAAGGAAGTATGGATTCAAAAATAAAAAGTACTATCTAGTCCTTGCACCTCCAGCCTTACATCAGAAACCAGAGCCAAGGGTCCTTTGTGCACTCCTACCCTCTCCATCCCAGCACGCTGGTGCTATTTCTAGCAAGTGAACCGAATAGCGATTACCTGATGAGAGCAGATGTCCACGGTACAGGGCAAAAAGAGGCTGTGGCACTGTTAAAATCGGCCGGTCGCATTAAAGGCCCAGCAAGAACATGAAATGATGCGTTGGCAATTGGCAGGGGCCTCGAGCTGCATACGACGTGTATCGCCCTGCAGGGCCTCAGTGCTACAGCTGCCCTGGGTGGGCACCAAAGTCCCTGCGAAACAAAGCCACCAGGAGATGCTTTGAAAGGAACAGCCAGGTTCCCCACTCCGAAAGAGAGACTCACTCACATGGAAATTAGCACAAATTTAAGCTAAATTCCAATTTTTGCTAAGCATCAGTATCATATGAAAATAAACAACACATATATATATACACTCAAGATTCACAAATAGCCAGGGATGATTTTTGGTTAGAAACAGTATTCAAAGCACTGTTGTCTTCTTGTGGTTCATGCTAATTAATTTCCACTCGTTGCACTAGAATAATAGCATTCAAAGAAAAGAAACGGGATACTCCTCCCTTGCAGAAGTGTTTGAACCTGAGACCAACGGTCTCAAAAGTAAAACAAAAATATTAACAGCACTTGGTCAAACTTGGAGATTTACCTTTCCACTGAAATCTGATCAGATTAATTTAAGCGTGCTTAATGAATGACCTTGTAATAAAATACAGGAACCATAATCCAAAAAAGAGCACACATGGGACACCTTTGACAATCTCAGTGGAAGAGCAGGAAGGCTTCCCTCCGCTTATCTCCGAGCCTTGGCATGTTCCCAGTGTTGTGGCACAATGAAGCTGGTTTTAAATAGCGATAAGATCTTTCCAATATACAGAATTACATGGTTGGGTTTTGGTTTTTTCTTTCTTTCCCCTCAAAGCATTTTTTTTCCAGAATAAAAAACGCCACCGATTCTAGGCAACATCTTTAATAAAGTGTTCATTCCTTCTTATAGCAGAAATGCGCCTTTTAGAAAAGTAGAATCTATTAAGAGCAACAGGGAAATACATTTTTAATACAGCGATGTTAATTAAACATTTAGTAGTAGTAAAATAGCCTTTAGAATAGAAAATATTTAACATAGCTTTCAACATGGTGGTGTGTTCCCGAATCCTTTCTTTCTGCTGCTAGAATGACGTGTAGTGTCCATCCCCTCCAGAGGCTGATGCTCCTGGAAGGCGCCCCGGGTGCTCTCCAGTACTCGCCTTTCCCTGTGAAACACAGAAGCGGAGAAGTACCTGGCAAGCCACGGATGTGTAGTGACCCCCACTGAGTTTACTACAAGAAAACAGTGCTGGGAAGGGGTGGCATTAATGCAAAAATTGTGTTACACCAGCACATTTTCACTGTTGCCTCTCGAAGCATCCGACAAGACAGCCAAGATCGATCCCTTCCACACGCAGGCAGCTCAGAGGCCTGGCAGAGGTCGGCCACCCAGCTGAGACAGGACAGCCCTTCTGGGATGGGGCTTACTGCGGGGCCAAGCGGGGCTGCGGTTAGCACAAGCCCTGCCCTGGCATAGCAGTGCCTCCGGCTGCCGCGGTCAGAGCGAGTGAGAGTGCAAAACACTTTGCAAAAGGTCTGAAATAGGTTCAGATCCCCAAACGAGGTAGCTGTCAGTACACCCCCTTCCTCTCCTCCCTGCTGCAATTATTCTATTAAATGAAGTTTTTGTTTGTTTTGAATAGAGAGAACAGTTTCTGAATTTCCTTTTTTAGGCCTTAGGGCTCAGTTACATTTACCCTATTTTCACTTTAGTGATCTGGTTTTCAGGTAGAGTCATTTGTCAGCCCCAGTTTCTAATGCCATTTTTGCACTTTGCAAGTCCCCCAAATAAGCCTACACCGTGTCCAAGAGAAATTCCAAGGAAGTTGCCAGTGTTTTTCCATCAGTAAGAGTCTTAAACCTAAAGAGATGCTTCATGTTTTATTCAACCATATAGATCTCTGATCATCACCGTGAGGATTACCACCCCTCACTTGCAGAAGGCACTTTCTAAAGAAGAGCAAACGCCACACCAGAAAAAACTCGTTCCTGGATCTGATTTTCAGTGCAACCATGATGCAAGGTGAGAGCCGCACTGACTGCCCCTGTGGACAGTTGTCTGCCTTCAGTCTTCACCTCTCCTCAAACTGGTGACTGTGCCTCCGGCAAGGTCACAGAGGCAGGAACTGCTTCAAATTTCTTTTAAAGCTCTCAAATCTATAAAAGTCCTTGTTTATGGGATTTGAGTGTGGAAATTCAAACCATACATAAAACTCTCTCTTAAAGATCTTTTCCAAAGGATCTACAAAACTTAACCTTTTAAAATACAATCAGCATGGTTTTGCTCAGTTTTGCGCCAGCGTAGCTCCAGGACGCTCCCACTGAAACCAACAGCAATAAAAAGGTCGGTCGGGATAGAAATCCAGGCCAGGTTCCCCAAAGATAAATACAGGAAGCTTCCAGCGATGGTGGCTAGTGCTGGATTCCCTGCCCCACAGGAACGTGAAGAGTTCTTCCCTTCTATCTCAGCTGCAGGTGACGCTCCCCGCGTCTTTTCGTCCTTGGGTGCAGCGCAGCCGCTCAGTCCCAGCGCGAGAGCCCCTTTGTCACTGCAGGTCCGGCAAGGCGTCTGCCGCGCAGCGGAAGCCCAGATTTGAAGCGGAGCTGTCAGGCGTGTTCTGACTGCGGGCTGCACAACGGTACCGGTAGCAGTAGGACTGGAGAGAAAAAGGGGAAACGGTAACTTTAGAGCCCGCCACAGCTCGTGTTCCCTTAGGCAGAAGTGTTAGTGACACACCAAGACATTCCAAACGCCGCTGGAAAGACAAACGAGCTGGTACGGATCAAAATCGCTGTGCTAGAGGTAAGGGAAATGTTACTACAAAGAGACCAGCTGCAACACATACAAAGGGTAGTTTGAATGGCACAATGTCTGAAAACAGAGGACTAGGCTAATAACGTATCCTGGTCTGGGCAAAAGCTAAAATGACCATCGTCAGTGCCCTACTCTGCATCAGGGTACCAGGGGGCAACTGAAAATGAGCAGGTACCGGCACCTGTTAGAGAGAGTTTGGCTGAATGAGATGAGGAAAGAAGAAAGGAGGTACCAGACAGAAACTTTTTTGCACCATTCCTCTGGCTAGTGTTTTTTGGATATTTGTAACGGAGATGTAATCTGGTCTGGTGGCTGTAAAAATTATTAACACTTAGAATGAAGCCACTGCTGGAATGATGCAATTGCTTTTCAGATACTCCTAGTAAAAGCTATGAGCAGCCCTCTCCCAGAACAGGCTGCGATCACGCCGCAGCTGCCTCCAAAACCGAAGGCAGGAACCACTGCCACTTCATCTCTGCATGCGCCAAGGGAACGACGCCGTTTGACAGCACTGGTCCTCGCACTGACGTGTGTAGGTGGGCAAGCTCAGAGCTTTCATTCTGCTGGCAGAACTTGGTGCTTCTGCGAGGGGCCAGTTAGATCAAAAACGGCACCTGAAACAATTCCGGTAAGGACCACTGCACTCATGGAACTCCAAGCCTGTACGAGTCACTTTGAGAAACGCCGTTAGCTTACAGCCAGCCGAGTGCTTTGCTGTTACTGCACCGTATCTGGCTGAGGCTCTTTGTTCCTCTCCTCCAGCTGCAAGCTCCTGGCCTCCAACAGAAATGCCGCTGTTCCTTTCCGGCTGGTTCAGCTGCATACGGTCAGGCTCCGAACCACATTTCAGGAACAGTTGAGTTAAAAGGCAGACACCCCCCCCACTCTGGGGGGCTGGGGGAGAACAGAGGGTAGTGCGTGTTTCCCCCACCCCTTTAAGTAAAAATCCCTTCAGAAATTCGGGTGTAGCTACTCCAGCAACTGTCCTTGCACAGCCACGAGGGCAGTGACAGCTCGTGGTCAGGCGGCCGTCACTGAGAAGCGCGCCGTCCCTGCGGAGGCAGCGGGTCACTGATGTTTCTCCCCACGAGCATCTCCATCTAAGGAGACATTCCAGCACCAGTTCCTCGCTCGCCCTGCTACCGACACAAAGCCGGAGAGCAGCAGCTGCCCTGAACAAGAAGGGGGCATGTTGTTGCTGTCGCATGCGGCAGAGGTCTGCCCCTGAACTTCAACAGCACGCTATTAGGATGCAGAAGCTGAACTATTTTGAAAATAAAAGTATGCGCTACGTTTATGTGTAAGAAGGTACATACTTTGTCAGCTCCAAGAGGCAGAAGAGCCATGAGTCTGAACAGATTTTTAGGCAGCTAACGAAAAGCCCTTACACTAATAGTACTTGGTGATTTTTTTTTTTGCCTTGGTATACAGCCTAGTTTCATCACCTACAAAAAACTCTAGGACAGACTAGAATCTTCAGAAGCCTTTAAATTGGGTCGCATTATTCAGCACTGAAGATGAGTCTATTTGAGTGTTAATTTAATCAAAACTGCTAATTAACATCTGACATTGATTTCACCTAAGAAGGAAGTCAGTGTAGAAAATGGGACCTCACTGTAGGAAGATTTAATCTAATTATGAGGATTGTTTGCCAGCAGCAGGCTTTGCAAGGGAAAAAAAAAAGAACAGAACAGCTTTAATGAGAAAGGAGATGTACAGTGAGCATCTTCTCCAGTACAGTGTGAACGGAGTTTGAAACATGATTTATGTTCATGAAAGTAGCTTTGCAAAACATATCCCGTATTTTCCAGTAGAAGTTAAACCAGAAACACATGAAAGGCTGTTCCATGTGGTGGTACCCAGGCTCTCCAGAAAGGATTTCAAGTCTGCTATCATGGAAGCAGAAGCATTTAACTCCCAGCCATCCTTCTCCAAATTTATTATTTATGGAGAAGGACGTATATTATTTTCCAAAGGAAATTCTGGAAATAAGTTAGGGGTCCTCCATGATCGAAAAGTATTTTCTAGGGAGGAACAGCCTAGGAGTGGATGGAGCAGCCCCTACGGCACACTCAGAACCACGTGAGAAGTACTGGTACTCGCCACGCTACCTTGGCTGTTCTCCCAGACACCAGGCGTGCGTTCAGACCTCACTTTGTAGGCTTCAGTTTGAGTTAAAATTTGCATCGAACAATATTTGTGCTGTTTTCCAGGCTGTCGTGCCAAGCCTGGTGACATGATAAAAAGTACTGAAGTTTTTGAATTTCAGATGGTAAAAGGTCAGTTGCCTTTTACACTGAGCTCTATATTTAGCTCCATATAATACAAAGGAACATTTATCTACAACTGGGATCTACTGAACAAGCAGTATCTTGGTCAAGTTGCTTTCAGTTTCCCATGCAACCAAAAACTCTGCAAGTCAGAGCTGAATAAGCTTCAGTTTTCCTGGGCAACAGTATCTATGCCTACTTCCTCCTTGCCACAGAGACATCTGTCTCCTTCCAGAAGGAAACTAGCATTATCTGGTGAGCACAACAAAACAAACACCTATATAGCTTTGTGCAGAACGCTTGCAGCTTGCTGGCGAGGCCTGTCTCTAGCTGCTGTCACATACTGGATGCCCTGGATACCTTCAGTTTAGTCTCATAACATCAAAAATAAGTGGAAATGGCTGGAAAGCAGAAACTGCTAACAAGCCAATGGCTGAACTGACGGATTCTGCTGCAGGCCTTCTCGCCTTACCTTGTGGCACATGTAGGATCCACCCTTCTTCACTTTGTCGGTCCCTGAGGCGGGCCCTTTCTGTGGGGGAGACAACAGCGGTTAGCAGCCCCTCGGAGACCAGTCGCCAACTACAGGGTGAGGGTACAGAGCTGTAGGAACAGGGAGAGGGACAGGGAGCACCCGTGAGTATTCAGAGTGAACAACAAACTTCAGCCGTGTCTGAACAAGGCAGCTTGAAATGATCAGATGGTGAAGGCTTTGCAGGCAGGTGAGTAGATGTTCTCCCCCTCTGCTACTGCAAAATTTCACGTTCCAGTTGCAACCTACCTGCCACGAGCGCGTTGCCTGTTTCTGTAAAGCACCTGATAATAGGCTGTAAAAAGCACAGTGGCAATCATGAGAGCAATCATCTCTGAAAACAGTTCTGATTTTGTAGCCTCAGACAGGTTATGTACCTTCACACACCAGCCTGCACGCTCAGGGGAAGCTGACTTGGCAGCTCCACTGCTCCGTGTCGGCTCCGCAGGGCGCTACACAAACACACCCAAGGCCCTGCCTTCATCGCCGTGCGGCCCCGTGAGCCTCTAAGAACGCAGAGCAGCTCCGTTTTTCTAAGCACAGCTATGCGGATCTGTGGCCAGTTCGAGACGAGGGGCTGCAATATCCGATGCTTGGTGTTTATTCTCTTCCCAGTCCCCAGTGCAGACTCACAACACAAGTCAGAGACTGCGCTGCGAGGCAGTCTGTAACGTCTCCCAGTCACTGGGTACTAAATTTGTTGTTATGTGGGGCTGTGACAGCTAAAAAGGTCTGCAGAAAGCACTGCACTTACGAGCAACAATTTTGTAATTGCAGGTACGTTTGCAGGGTAATGTACGTGATTTATTTAAACTGCTTATGAAATTGGCCCTAGAATTGCTTTAACAAGGTTATTTCACAATTCTTTTTCAATTCCAACTCCAAATAATGGCCCACTAGTTCAAGGAGAAAGCTGGGCTTCCTTGATAACACTCTTCTGCTAGCTAGGTGATTCTGTGATTTGACACACTTATTGCACAGGTGAGCAATTCTCCCACTGCAGTCCTTTTAGCTGTGAAATAGTTACTACTGCAGTCATCCTTAACATCAGACTGCTGCGAGACTTGGTTTCCAGTATTGATACCGAGCGTTCTTACATGCTGCCTACAGTCCCTGTGCATTGAGAAACTGCTTTTAGGAAGGAGCCAAAGTGTCCTATAACATGACAAACAAGATCAAGAAAATAAACGGTGTTTTATCAGGTAAGTGGCAAGCAAAGCCTAAAAGGTAGTACAGCCACTAAGAAGCCTTTCAACATTTACATGTATTTTTATTCTGCACATGCCTCAAGAAAAAGGCCTTGACCAATATAAAACTACACTCACTG
Source organism: Anser anser (assembly GCF_964211835.1). Classification (NCBI taxonomy): domain Eukaryota; kingdom Metazoa; phylum Chordata; class Aves; order Anseriformes; family Anatidae; genus Anser; species Anser anser. The sequence goes on from NC_139733.1 coordinate 22,165,914, forward strand.
AAGGAAATTTTCACCTCTAACACCTCCTGAATGCAGGACTAGTTCCCCGCTAGGAAAGGGGTCCTTTGGGAGGGGATTGCACAGAGAAAAGCAGCGCCCTCAGGACGCCAGCTGCCCAGTTTGGTTACCCCTGGTCACCGCAGTCCTCCCCCGTGGAGGCGTACAGCAGTCCCCCTTCCTGCTCCTGCATTACCAGCATGGAAGTTCCAAACACACCAACACAGGACAAGCATTCATAACACTGAGTAAGATCCACGGGGACTCCCAGAAAGCCCCGAAAGCTGATGCTGGTGCTACAGAAGCTCTCAGCTGCACCCACTGAACGTAACTGCTCTAAGAGCCTTCATGACGAAGCCTTCCCATTCTGGACCTTCAGCAGTCTCACATTTAGTGCAAAAGCTTTTATGAGAACTGGTAGGGGAAAAAAAAAAAAAAGTTTGGCCTACTACATTGAATATCCTACAAATACGCGAGGAAAAACACACCCACGTACTGTGTCCTCTGATTTCCGCGCCTGGGTGCTCCCCCGCAGGGCAGGCACACTCCTTTTCCAAGGTCTCTGGGAACCGACTTCCAAACCTTGCCTGCAGATGCACTGAGCCCCGCTGTACGATAAGCCACGAAGAACAAGCACAATCAACTCAAACAACCTGTTAATCTCATTTTAAGGGAAGCCAGGGTACAGCCAGGCATCAGAAAACTGACCTAAAAAAAGCCGCATGAGAACAAGACAAACCAGAAAACAATGGAGCTGTTGAGCAGGATTTCCCATTAAAAACTGCAGTGCAAACACAGAGCAGTGATCTTTGCTGTTCGCTCCGAAACAGCTCCTCTGAACGACGAGGGGTGTGCTAATTTAGGGTGAGAAGAAGGTTCATTGTCCAGCTACACAACTACAACTGCTGGAGCATACAGTAGAAGTCCTATATGGTCCTATACCTGGCAAAGAGGTTTTGTTGTTGTTTTTTTTTTAAACCACTGTTATGGAACGATATAAATCTAATACTTTGAGAAGACAGCAAACAACTTGCAAAACACTTTCAGATGTCCCAGTTTATTTTTTGCTCTTGGTCATTATTTGTGAATGCAAGCCAATGAATTACAGGAAAAAAGCATGCATAAAATTCCTTGTTACGCTCCTTGTTACCAACCCACAAAATAGCCAAAATCTCTCCAGTTCTAGAAGACGGAAGGTTTCAGATGTTACACTAAATGTGTTAAAAAAATAAAAAAAAACCTTTCACCAAACTGACCCTCTAGAAGAACACCTCGTCTTTTAGGCAGAAGGAACGTATCCTATATATAGGTTACATTGACTTGTACTCTGGAGAGACTTAAGAGATTGGCTCTGATAGATATGGTGCTAATCATTTTTAATGACTCAGAAGATACTGCAGCCTGGCTATTTTGGGACAGCTTTTCACATTATGACATTCAGTTTCTTTATCCATTTAATCAGAAGAACTCTTTGGAATTCACTTTGGAGGGCCTGGCCTCAGACCCTAGATCCTGACACTTGGCTTCCCGATTGAAAATAACTAACAGCATCCTTATTGACACCTCCTTGTTAAATCCCTTCTGAAGCGTTCGGGAAATGTTTGTGCTGAATTTAAAAACCTAAACTTAAGAGACTGTGAGTTTGCGTAACACAGCAAAATTCTGAAGTGAAATAACTCGTTTGTCACCAGCACCTTAATTCAACACAGAACATATGCAAGGCAAGAGCTAGTGTTTGAAAGAGACGGGTGTGTATTTATACATTCAAGAGAATCCATCCAATACAGCTTTTCATTATTACTGAATTATTACAGAAATGGGTAGAAAATTTGAATGATCGTGAAATTTTCAAATTGCATCATCTGACTTATTTGTACACACTGAGAAATAGCACCTGGCGATCCCACACTGCCAAGGTTCCAAAGGAAAGGAGTGTTGCTGCCTTTTTTTTTAAACTATTGTTGAACTGCTATGCCTGCCTGCCAACAAGAAGTAAAGAATGGCCCATCCTATTTCTTTTAAATCGAGCAACAACAACAAAAAAACCTACATTCCCAACATTTCAGTTATTTGGGAAGAGATGTGTAAATATATCATCTGATGCATAGCTTAAGCCACCAGGAAGACCTGAAGGATCTTATTGGGATACAATAACTTGAAATTGGCCACAACCACTGCATAATGTTCATCATGCACCGTATGGGATTAAACATAACTTTCTATTTGTTCTGGAATTATCTACTGCCAAACTTGCTTCAATACTAGGAATAAAAAACGTGATCGGTACACATCAGGTCTCCAGTTTCTCCACCAGGGTGATGAAACTGCTTGTACAGATCTAGGGCAATTTAGACCCCAAGATGAGCCCATTTTCTCATGCTGGCAACATCCTCCTGGAAGAGCAGGATGTCAGCCTCTGCTACGTACTGACCAGCAGAAAAAGTTTAAGAGGCTCCTCGAGCTGCTTCCAACTGCTGACTTCTCAGACAGGGCTGTGATCACGTCCAGCGTACCAGACAAAGGCAGCGTATCACACGAGACCACAGCATGGGGATACTCAAATCCTGCAGCAACAGATAGCTCCTGCCCAGAGAGGTTTAACTCGTTTTCTCATTACAGATAACTGTGTCTGAACAAAACAAGCTCTGTGAGAATGGAGCAGTTCACTTCTCGGATTTAGTCATCCTAGATAAGTGAGAGAGAAGGGGATGTAATATTAGAGCTTGAATCTACTGAGAGATAGCGCATGAGAAACCCCACAAACAAAGCTTACCCTGCTGGGCCTCTTTCTCTGGCTGCCACAAAGAAAACAAAAGATTAACCCCATCAAAGCCCAGCACGCTACTTCTACCCATAAGCATCAGCTTTATTACATGCCAAGTTTTAAATGAGCTAGTAGAAGGCATTAAAATAATTCAGAATGGTTTGTTCTCCACCTGGAGAATGAATTAAATAGCGCAGCTTGTAGCAACAAAACAACCCTCTCGCATTCTATTTATTTTTTTAAAACGTAATTCCACTGTATTGGCAAATTATTGGTCAGCTTGGAAGGATTCAACTGCTAACCAATTGTGGAGGTTTGTCCAAGAAAATAAATAAAATGGCACGACTACACTACTAGTGCAGTGCTGATGACTTGTGGTGTGATACTTGCTGATTCACCAGAACACAGCCCACCCCACACAGAGAGGAGCAAAGCACAGTATGACTCTAAACAGCAACCAGACCAGAGTACCAAGAGGGAGTTCTAAACCTCACATGATACCAATAAAATACTTACGGGGTTATGAGCTTCCTCTGCTGAATGATGAACAGCCCACCAGTCAGACGTCCATTCCCAGGCGTTTCCTACAATGTTGTACAAGCCATACCCATTGGGAGGAAATGCAGTGACCTGCAGAAGATAGGTAGCACAAATGCAAGTTCCTTAAATCACGCCACGTTAAATAAGGTTTTTAAACCTGAAGACCTGTCTGCTGAAGGCACGTTCATCTCTGCCAAGAACACCTGCCTTCGTATCTCAAAGCCAAACAAGCTGGTAGTGCAGAACTATAATACTTTTACATACTCCATTTAAATAAAACTGAATGAAAGAATGCACTGGTATCACCCTCTGTGTTCTCAGCACCGTGTTTCTGTGATGGCACACGGCATCTTCTCATTGGTTTTGATCCTCTAAAGAGGGGCACTGTTTGATCGCAGACCTGCACACAGCATTTGTATTCTAAACTGTGTGCTCATGCCTCTAACTTCCAGATTCCAATTCCCTTTCCCACCTAAGAAAAGCAAGAGCAGCTGTCAGCTCACACGTACAGATTTCTCCGCTGATTAAACTCTCTAGACTTATTTTGACTGCCACATAATTTATGCACAAGCTTGTCTTTAAAAATTCCACTCCATTGTTTGCCATATCGGACAGACTCAGCCTTTCCAATAAGGGAAGTTTCATTTCTTTTAAACTATTGTACAATTTTGTAGCCTTGGGAACACCTAACCAAAAATGAGAGCTAAGAAGTTTGCTATGCCAAATGTGGAGGCAGAAAATATTTCAGCATCTTACTCAAAAGTTACTGGAGACAGGGAAAAGAGGTCAGTTTGAGAGGAACTAGAAGTTAAAACGAAGGTAATCTTTACTTTTCAATTAAACTTTTAAAAAGTGTCCCTTGGTAATAGTCAAGCCTGCAGTGAAATATATTGGAACTTGAAAATATAAAGGTGAAAGAGTACAGTAATGGAAAACATCTGCTGTTCACTGTGTTCAACACAGGCCTCAATTTTAGGAAGAAGTTTGTTTCCGTATGATAATTCACGTTGAGACACACTTACTGGTGCAGTTCCTTTGTACCCATCTTCTGCAGTGTTGTTGCTTGGGAACACTCCCTGCCAGATATTAGCATAGTGTTGGCCTTTTGGCTGAAGCTTGTTGCCCCAGGGGAAAAGCCTGTTAAAAGACAGAAAAACAGTTGTCAAACTTATCTTTTTTTCCTTCAATAAAAATAAAACACCTTAGCCACCCTTACTCTGGGGAAACTGTTTGTATTCCAATTCAGTGTGTACCAGCATCTACCAGAATTAAAAGTTAACGAGGTTCTGCAAGGACAACATGTACACGGAGGAAGGGAAGGCAGCGCTTGCCAGCGCTGCCCTGTGCAGCATGCAGTCCAGGACACAGGAAGGAGAATACACAAACTTGTTCACCTTGTCTTCCTCTTCTCTCTAAGCCCACAGACACCTAACAGGGGTATCCACTGCCCCTAAAGCTGCTGTGAAGCACCACACTTATTTACTTCTCCAGCTCTTTGGCAACTCTTTCAGCCTTGGCGCTAAGCCCCTTTTTTTATCTTCCATCTCTTACGTGCGATGCCAGCAGTCCTGCGTCCTGGCATTGTCACATCTCCTCTGCTCGGCTCTTTGCATTCTTTCTCTGTTACAGACCTTGGATGACAAAACACCCCTCAGGTATTTATGGAAACCAACTTACCTAAAGGAATGTGTTCACAATAAGCCTGTGTTATATTTTCCACAGAAACACATCCTGTACAAGAGACATGCAGGGCAATAAAAAAACCTCAAGGCTTTTCCCAATCCAGTAAATATCAGTTTTACATACTACCAGAGACACATTAGTGGCATTTACCTATTCTCAAGGCCCCCTCGACAGCTGTATTCCCATTCAGCCTCGGTTGGTAATCGCTTCCCCGCCCATGTGCAAAACGCCACAGCATCGTTCCAGGAAACGTGAAGAACCGGATGATCCATTCTGGGGAACAAAACAAACGGGACAAGATCGTCAGCAGAACCGGGCAGCCTCACAGCCACACACCACAGGCACTCGATGAAATTCTGAAGAGCTGGCCACAAAGCACCGTGAGGGAGCTCACAGCCTGGCTACTCATCAGGACTGGACAAGTTACGATAGGTGAGATGAGCGTCCTTACTCCTACCAACACCATCTTTTGCAGCTCCCAACCCACGAAACAGCAAACTGCACGAGTTTAACAAAGCTTTTTTCTTTTGGTGTTTCAGGCAGCCCACAGCTTACACAAAGGCTCCTTTTGTTTCTTTCCTTTGTTCTTTTCCTTTTTGTTCTTCCCTTTGGTTTGGTTCTAGGACTGCATTCGAATCCTGGCTTCCCTTTCCACAAAGCCTGAACGAACGCCTTGTCATGAGGACCCTCCCCATCCAAGCCCCCAGCACACCAAGTCACTTCAAGAGCTGATGGCACTGACCCAGAAGACAGCCTCAGAGGGCTTTCTATTAACTTGTCTGTTCTGCCTCATTTAACGAGCCAGTCTAGGCCTGCTCGGCCGTTGTAGTGCTTCCACACGACGAGCTCGCTAGCAGCAGTACCAGGCCAAGTTTGTACAACACCAGATTTGCGTGGCAGGTTTCCAGATCTCATGTGCTGACTGTGACCTAAATTTCTCAACCTCCCCTAACAATGCCTCCTGATACTATCTCTATTTCTGCCTCAGATAAGTCTTTCATTGCCCTTGGAGAAACGACAACGGACTTGTTACCAAGCCGTGCAGGCAGCAGATGATGTTACACTAACACGACCCTGTCCTTAAGGGACTCCGAAACATGCCAGTATCTACTAGATCTAGGCTAGGGAGGCTGGCTATTTCCAGCAGCGGGTTAGAAACTTTAACTAGGGAAGCAGTTAGCGTCAACTTCGTTGTCACCCGCCTAGTGAAAGGCGTGCAATATATATACGAGGTCCCAAACGAGGACAGTCACATCCAAGCACACAGTAACGTGCACAACTGCAGCAATGGCTCTCAACACGTGCAGCCCAGAGCTACTTCTGCAGCGTCTGCCTAAACTACCTGAGAAAAAATGGAGCATTTTCATTTTCTAGGCATAGAATTCATTCTACTTCTTAACCAGAAGCGATTGTATAAAGATATCGATTAGCAGGTCTCTGAGTTAACACTAGCAAGGCACGACACTCACTGTAGACTGCTCGGAGTACATTTTTCCCAAAGCATTTAGCTTCCAGATAAAGTAACAACTGATTCTGCATGATAATCAGCCCACAAAGTCAGAATACATTAAAAACACAGAACTCTTTAGTCATCTGCTGCCAGAAAGACAGGCCTCTGAATCCCAGATGGAAGACACTACACGCACTGCTCAAGTGTGCACGCAGCTAGCAGTTGCTCTTCACCTCCACAACCAGATTTGCACTGAATATTCCAAACAAACCCTTAAAAGATCAACTCTTCTACTCATATTTATGTACCAGCAGTGGAACACACACACTGAAGCACATTTCAGTATGGTCTCTTTTACCCTGGGGTGGAAAGTAATTACAGATATGCTTGAAATACTGCTGGGACATTAGCCCTACAGCCACTGAATGCTGCACACAGTGCACTGGAGGAACTGAAAATGGCCACAGGAGCAGCAGCAAGCAAGTAACTAATCAAAACCCTTTGTTGCATCTTGGTTCTTGGCGCATGTGTACAGGTTTATTTACAACAAGCATTATTTATATATTTATATTATAATTGAACGGCCATTTACAACTTACCTGCTGACGATATTGGAGTCAGGCCCCTCGGGGTGCTTCCAGTTGGCCCCCTTCACAGGCAGCCACCAGGGAGCAGCTGCAACCTGAAAAGGGACAAGAATGGCCAGAGAAGACCACGTGAATACCCAGCTACAGGTTATTCTGAAACCAACACAACGTGGCAGCTGGCCACAAAGCTTTAACTCACAGCTCGAGGCTCTGCCTGTAGCTAACTGACCCATTACATCCCGAATCATCCCCGATGAACCAGGCTGATCACTTGATCCATGTTACAGTGACACTGGCCAGGAAATAGCCGAAGGTATGGAAAAACACAAAGAAAACACCACCCAAAAACAAGGGGGAGGGAGACCAAATGCTGAGCATACTGAAACAAGGGAGAGGGAGACCAAATGCTGAGCATACTGTCCTCTGGCTGCCTCTCCTTCCCTTCCAGATTTTCTCACCTGCAGGTCTGACACAAGCCAAGGCTTGTTCCTTTGGAAGGCAATGTCTTCAGCGCACTACCTGTGGTGGACCACACTGTCCTCTCAGAAATTCAAGTGTAATTCTTCACATCTGAAAGCCTACGTCAAGTACATCTCAGGTGGCGGTGCATGAAAGAGTTCATCTAGAGCATTACAGTTGTACTTGGGCCTTTCACAACATTACATGCACCGTGCATTTAAACCACTTAGCATCCTGGCTGCTTTTGGTCTGGCACATACTGCAGAGATTATTGAAGACAGCTTTGGCCTTGAGAGGGTTTTCATCTCAATTATTTGCTCCCTGGAGTCAGTGTTTTGGAATAACTAAAACAAAATCCTGATGACATCCTTTAACTAGGGTCAAAAACACGCATCTTGCGACACATTTGCTTTCCAGCTATTTTAACTCAGTAAGCTGAGTCTGAATTCTTGGCTATCAGCTTCCAGAAGGTGGAGACAGAGGTGACACAGAAGTGAAACTTTTTTTTTCTTTGTAAAAAAAAAAAAAAAGTTATCTGCTGAAGATCTCCTTGCAAACAGATTATTGTGTAACAATGTAAACAGAGGGCTTCACTAACCAAAAGTCTCAGATTTGGTTTTGCAAAGCCAAGGAAGTATTCGTTAAGAATTTCTTCTATTGTGCTTACTTCCAAGCTGAGAAGGTCATTGCACAGCACATTTAACTCTTGACTTCTAGAAGGAGGCTTCATTCTTCAACAGTGAAGAGCATTGAACATAATTATTTGTGTTAGAGAACCAGGAGTCATCTCTGACATACATTAGTTAAGGAAAAGTCTCGTCCAAACCTCAGATCTCTCACTTCAATGTTTCAACAGAAAAAAAACATGAAGTGCCTAGGAAATAGAAGTGCTACTAATACACACACACACAGAGCACCTTATTTTTCAAACATGCAATCCAGTCTACACTAAAAATAGCTCCCACGGCAGCTTTTCCCCCTCCTCCTATCGTCACAGGACGGTTTGCCCCCAGCAGATGCCTGGGTACCTTACCTGAAGGCTGGTTGTTGTCAATCAATGGCAATCCTGGACTGAAGTATTTGCTCTCACTAGAAACTCCTGCTTTGTTACTGAGCATTCTAACCCAAAGATGGGATTTCCATTCAGCTGAGATCCTCTCATAGCACTATCCTAAAGCCTCAGAATGGCCAAGCTGCTAAACAGATGCTGCAGTTAATAGGCTTCGAACTAGGCTGATTTAACCAATTCCCTGTATATTATGAGGTTTAATCTACACTCAAGACACGACAGAAATCTGAAGCCAGAATCTGACATCTCTTAACGGAAAATAAGAGAGCCACAGCACTATTTGGTAGATGTTCATGTTGAATATGAAATATCAGCAGTAAAATTTTATCCTGATAGTTATTAAACACAAGTTTTGTGTTTTGGGGTGTTATTTTTTTTCAAATTACACTTCTAGTTTAGGGGAAAAATCTCTGCAAGAGACTGCAAAGACTTACACTTTAGAAGACTAATTATGGAAAACATTTTCATTATGCAAAAGAAAAAGCAGATGCTTTCAATCAAAACGGTTTATTTTAAACCGAGGAAAATATAGTCTCTCCGCTTGAGAGCACTACGCGTGCAGATCTTCTGTTTCTGGCTCCGATGAACTGAACGCCAAATGGCTGCCAGTCTTTGCAGAACACCCAGATCTTTAGAGAAGTTACACACACAGTACTAGGACACCGACAGCAGTGACAGACTACATACAGACTGCAATAATTAATTGGGAACTAATTTAAGTCAGCCACCAACAGCACTGAGTGCGCACCAGGATGCTCCTTCCCAAAGAGGAAGTCACATACCTGAGATGTACAGTCCTTTCAAAAACTTCTCACAAGTCTTTAAAGCTTTTAATTGCTCTAAATCTAATTAGCAGGAAAGCTAATTAGACATAGATATTACAACATCACATTTAGTACAGCAAAGCCCTCCCTTGCCACTAATGAGCTTAGTTACTTCCCTAACGCTGGGCGTTCTCACGCCTCACTCCTAAACACGGGTTCTGGAGACTGGCAGCAGAGCCACTTTGTACAAACAGCAGCATATGCTGCTGAATAGATCCTGAAGAGATGCTAAATTAGAAAAAAAATGGAGCAGAGATCCTTTTCTAGCTCTTTACTGCGTAGCCTATCACTTGTGAGAGAATTGGTTAAACAGAGCAGCTCTGCAAACGTTACACAACTGCCTCAACGCAGACGGAAAGGCAGCTCCAGGAGCAAACCACGCTTCAGAGGCAGAGCAGCTCACTGCTTGGTTTGGTCTGACCCAGCCGAAAATTTGGGATTATCCAGCTCTCTGCTTCAGGATTAAACTTGAAGAACTCCCTGCTCTGCTTGTCACAGACCCTTAGCACTGAAGAAGCGAGAGCCTCTAGGATTACACACCGTGAAGGTGCCTCAACAGTTAACTCCAACCTACGAGCTTTCCGCTCAAATGAAGCAATTTGCACAGCTGAAGCCTTTACTCCCACCAGCAGCTTGCATAAAATTCGAGAAGTTTTAAGTATTCAATTTTCTTATCAAGGTAGGCTGGGATATCCTAACTTTAATTGTTCCATTAACTGCTGGTTTTAAGATTTTTAGACTACTTTGCAATTATCTTGAAGAAAAATCCTTCCTAAATACACACAGAAGAAAAAAAAAGGATAGGGAAACATCAGGAAAGTCGGTTCCATCATCAGCATTATACCATGCTACTGGCACTGCAAAAGCAGTAGGGAAATGTCCTTAAAATAAAAAAATAAATAAATAAATACAGAGAAAGAACTCAACTGAGCAGCTAATTCGGGGTCTAATTCCACTTCTCACACTCAGTCACTCACTTGAAATAGCGACGCTGCAGCTTTCAACACGAAGTCAGACCCAAACGATCATGAGAAATTCATGCTCTTGTCCAGATATGCAGCACCAAACCTTTTTGATATGCTGCAGCATTACAATATTAGTTTCACGTGATAAGGCCTGCATTCACTAAGCAGCATACACCAGGCCAAGATGTGTACCTGAACAACCAACGGCTACTTCACAGCGACAACGTCAGCAATTCAGGAAATCAACTGAAGCCGACTTTCTGATTGAAGAAAAGTCTGTAAAACACCTTAATAATCATTTATTAAAGGGTGGCTTGATAAAAAGACACATCAGTTTCCGAAGGTGAATTAACAGATAGCAGTTCAGTCTGGCTGTGTTAATCACCATACGTCTTTAATTTGCAAAACATCCTCTCGGCTGCAAAAGCAACGTGTGCATAGGCTGGAGGCAGGTAAGTTCTGAAGCATTATCTCTGGGAAATACACCCAATGGACACCCTCATTGCTGTCAGATAAAAGTAGTTCTTTAGTAAAGAATATCGTTTTTGGATGAGATTTTTACCTTATCCACGTAAGGCAGATACACAGACATCTCTGTCAACTTTTCCTCCTCTAAGCCATATTCTAAACCTTGAACAGCTGATTCATGAACTACTGAAGGAAAAAAATTGAACCTTTAACATTTTCAGTAGGGCAAGGAGTTTAAGAAATAAAAATAAATATTGCACAGCAGATGAGCCACTGGCATTTTCCCTTCAGAAACCACAGGTATCGTATTAGGCTGGGTCCTGGTCATAAGCAACTTTATGTTTATTCTTCTGTATAGTATTAGTGTATCTTCCTAATGTCTCCCAAAAACGCCTTCCGTGGCTGAGAGCAGAGCAGAGACCTTCCTGCCACCTCCTGCACTGTGGCGCCTCCTTCCCCGTGCACTGACAGCTGCCGGCAGAGCTGCTTGTGGGCCCAGCAGCTCAGTCCAGCACGGGGATGAGGACTCAGTGATCCCAGACCCAGCAAGCAGCAGATATTCGGGGTGCTGAGTTAGCACAGCCCCACTCCTGGGGCTGACGTGGACCCCGCAGCATGCTGGCTGCTTGCTCGCACCTACTTCAAGCCCACGGTCAGTGGGGAATCAGCGGGGGGCACGAAGCACAGCCCCCTGCCCACTCAGCTTTGTGGTCAAACTGAGAACACGCCATTCGAAGAGGGATGGCTCTGAGCAAGCCGGAGCCGTGCAGCAGCTCCCCTCGGTGCCACAGCCCTTTTCCAGGCGCAAGGAGAAGCCCTGCAGCAGCGGCACGCCGCCCGCGCACCTCGGCCCGCAGCGCTGCCTCTCCCTGCCACCAGCGCGCTGCAAAGGGCACGAGCATGACCTACTTCTGTGGCGCTCCTCATCCCCATGGCGACTGGCCTGTGTTTAAGTTGGAACAGCTGGAACTGAGGCAGGGAGACGTCGCAATGTAAATAGTGGGAGCGCGAGCAGGCTCCGGGGCTCGGCGCGAAGAACGGGTCCCTTGGAGCTGGTTATCGGGGTCGCCAGGGCAGCTGCGGAGGGGACTGCAATCTGCACACGCAGCTGTAACTCGTATTTGCGCTCGAAAATACTCTGCAACAGAGCAAACATTCTGTAATTATGTACGTAAGCTGAACTGCAACGTGATTGCCAAGTTCTCCACCAAACCAGTAATTAAGAACGCTGAAACAGCAGCGAAGCAGAGAGCTGGGGTAACCCCCCGGTAAGTACCACTGGATCTCACCACCTCCTGCAGTGCTACAGGTCTCGTGCTATTTAGTACATCAGTTAAAGGTTCCTGCCCACAAAAGCTCTAATTACAGAAGAATTACAGAAGAATCTGTTTCGCTCTTATTTTCTGACTTCTGGCCTCCCTCATTAGCTCAGAAATGAAAGCAGTAAGGATTTTTGTTCAATATTAGATAATATTTTGTTTTAATATCACCATTAATATTATAGATATTGCTTGCCTTAAGTCCCAATACTTGTGAGTAGTTTGAGATTGCTGTACTGCAAAAATGAAATGTGGCAGCTTTATAGAATTAGAATAAATAGAGTTTAAGTTACAGAAAGGATTTCATATTTAATTGAAAATGAGCCCTTTACTTTTATGAAGAGACATTTTCCTTCACATGAGGAAAGGTCATTGAATCTCCTTCAAACAGGGTTATACTTCACAGCTGTGTGAGTCCTCCAAGAAAAATAGCCAGAACTATTTGATGCTAAAATCCAGCAAGATTCATTAAGTGCAAGTTTTGGAATCCAGAGAAGCTTCTTTTAAGGAACTGATATTCCTGGTGAGTTCCATCTTTGGAAGTTTATTTTTCAGCCAACATCTAAATCTGCACTCAAGCTAGTCATTTTTTCCAATAACCAAATGAATATGAGCTTTAAGAATGAGGCATGCACGGATACACCTCCAGCCTGAGGCACAGGCAATGCCCCACTTTACAGGGGTAGTTTACACCAATAAATACAGACCAATATTAGCGGTAATTTCCAGTGAGAGCTGCCTGTTGCACATCTCTTAGTCCCAGAAGTGAATGGCATAAGAAAATAGAGATCAACATTTCAACAGCTCCACGTGGAGATTTTTTGAAGCACTGGGGGCTGCAAGAAACAAGCTCACCCACCTCCTCCTTTGGTTTCAGTTTCCTCTGAAAGGCCTCTGAAAGAGCAAGAGCCGAGCCTAGTAGAGGCAAAATTTGCTCTTGAAGTACCAAAGTGTTTGTCAGCTTCTGCTTATGCAGAATATATGCTGACATTTCAACAGTACCAGAAAGTACCAATAACCTACCCAATAAACCACCTGCTCTCCCCAAGCCACAGATCAGCTAGTTACACGCTGACAGAAGGCACATTTTTCACAGCAACTGTTGCAAATGCTGAGACCCCTGTCCTGCAAACAGGAGCATTTCAAATTAGTGAGATGACCGATGTGAAATGCACAATGCTTTCACCGTTTTCAGAATGGGACTCAGGACCTTTGAGTTACAAGCTAGAGGAATTGCTCTAAGTAAGTCCATTTGCACAGCTCAGGACTCCTGAACAGGTTTCCGTACAAACGAGGGTGAACCCAGCATCCAGTAGCTCTGGACCAACCCGAACTCCAGTTTAATAACGCTTGCTCAAGTCTGCCAGTCAACTGACTTCACTGCATTCCGGGATTAAAATTGAACACCTCCCAAAAATAAATTATGGCTGCAGGTTTGCATGCTCCCGGTCTCTTCATTGCAAAGTCTGTCTGGCCTAGAAGCAAAAATTAATTTTGCTGTCTTCCACAAGCCAAGGATAAAAACGTTCCCACAACTCTCCAGTGAGCAAATTTGACTTATGCTAAACAGCAGCCTCGGTAAGTGCTGTTCTGTTTGCCTTTTCCATGGTGGCCGCACAGCAAGCAAAAACTCTTGCAGTTATTTGTAAGAGCTCTTCAACCCCTCCTTGGCAAGTACACCTCAGTGCCTCCTCATTTCACAGACACAGCCCGCATGCTCTCTGCTCTAGGATATGTTAAGACGGCATACAAGTGGAATAATAGCACTGGCCATGCATTTCCCCTCTCCGCTTCCTCCTCAACTCAGCCAGGGAAATAAGCGGTCAGGCAAGGAGTCTCATCACAGAATAAGAACAGCAAAACCTCTAAGTGCTGAGGGTGTTTTCCACCCATCTTCCCAACCCCCTCCCAAAAAGAAGGAAAGGAAAAAACCCCTCTGACTGCCAACCCATCGGCAATTCTAGCCTGTTACATCTATGACATGAGAGCCAAGCATCCAGGAAAGGCCACAAGTAATTAACAGCTGCTTTTAACCTGCAAGTCTAAGAAAAGATTTTAATGTTAAGCTATCAAAACTAGTAGGCCCACACAAGAAGCTTCAGTTCTGAAGAACCTTCCCCCATACCCCTAGAAAGTCTTTTTTTTTTTTTTAATTTGAAGAAGTCCTTGCCAGTTCCACCAGCATCCCCTTCATCCGCTACAGTGCTAAATTCCCACTCTCTGCCACGTTAACACAGCAAACGTAGAAGCCAAAATGAAAACTCAAGTCTCCAGAAATCTAGAACAATTCCGTTTTTGGCTGCTACACCCCTTTTTACTGTTTCCTTCCAGAGGAGGATTAGGTCCCACCTACATTCCGGCAGCAGCAGATATCTGGGAGACCACCTCACCTCCAGGAAACGCACACCCAGAGCTCCAACAATTATTCTATGTGCTAAGCTGTTTGCTCCTGCACTAGCTTTCACCAGCCCCACCTCTGTTCTAGTTTAGCTGTCTGCTTCCTTTCAGGGCCTGTGACAAATTTGTCCAGCTTAAGAGTTGGAGAAGCCAAAGCAGCCAGAGAGAACAAAACCCCCAGACACCCCCCCACCCCCCCACGTGCCTCACTCTTTATAGGAGCTGCTGTACACCAGTTGGGTCAGTGTCTTCACTTCCATCTTTCCTCAGTTCTTCACTGTGTATGGAATAAGATTTGCAAAACGCATTCCTATTGCTCTTCCCGTGTCCATCTGCACTTAGCCCCACTGTGCTTCCACGGGAGAAAAGCCTCCAACCACATCCAGGTTATGAGCACAAAGCAGCACAGTCATTTCCCCCATCAGCTCGGTGTGGGTTTGTTTCAGTACCAGTAACACACAAATATTTGTATCTTATTTCTCCCGGTGATAGCTATGGTTCAGGAAGGTACATACCACAAGCTAAGGTATCAGTTGACTCAGGTACACACTGACAAACGAGCCTTACTCTTCTCTGTTACTGATCATCACGATCTGTTGATGCAGACCAACTTCACGCTATTTATACTTCCACTAATTACATTTTAACAGCTACGCTGCAGCAGCCAAGTTTTAAAATATGTTCACTTTTTTTTGTAAATATTTGAATAGTGTTAGATTTCTTCGGCCATTTTTCCTCCAGCAGGGGCTAGTAAGATTTAAACATTTCAGGCAATCTAACAAGCTAGAAATTACCAGTTAGGCGTTTGGCTGTTTTGTTGGGTTTTTTTTCTATTTAAGCTTGCAGACCCCAGGAAGGATTTGCTTTCACGGAGCCCTTAAAAAACCCCCACTATAGCTGGAAAGCTTCCGTGTTTTATCAGTAAGAAGTTTCCTGCAAGTTGTCTGTAGCAACTTGTTTCTTGAAAGCACAACCTATAGAAAGCTACCAATTCTGCCTCCAGAGAATCTGGAGGTTTGAGAAGCCGACTGCATCACATTCTAACAGTGCACCTCAGAGCTAAGGTCTGCACAGCGCTCTCAAGTTATAATCTCTCATAGAAAACACATCCTAGAACAAGACGACACAGCTGTGACAGGCAGGAGCCCATACAAAGTGCTAAGCGGGGTGTTCAGACATCAGAGGTCTCCCTCCAGCTCCACGGCTACCTGCCCTCCGACCCCTTCTCCTGGTAACAGAGGTGCCGGACTTACTTCTGCACCTTCTCACAATATTACAACGTTACAGAATGTAAGCCTGACCCCAGGGACAGCACAAAGTGCCAAACTAGAAGGCAGGCAGTGTTCTCAGAGCACTTAACCAAACAATCAGTACAGTCTTTCTCCAGGTCTATCCCAAAGACGCTCTTTATGCCAGTACCTCCCAAAATGACCTAATAAGAAATATGGAAAAACAGAGCAAAAGGACAGTCACTCTAAGTTCACATTTAACAAATACAGAAAAGCTTCGTAAACAAAAGCAGCCAAAGAGACCAATTTGGGCTCCATTCCAGCCTTCTGGCATAATGCTGCTTCTGTGAGCATTACAGCCAAATTTTCAAGTATTGGCTGACACACCCAGGAAAGCGGCTCCCAGCACCGTATTTGTTTATACAAGTAGCCAAGACTGAACTTATGCTAGAACTCCGTTCAAATAAGAAATAGCCTACTTTAGAGATTTCTGGCTCACAGAACTAAGGCAGAAAAAAGAATGCCTCTAATTCTGACGGCTGGATTTTCTGTGGTGAAGATGTGATGATCCCAGCTACGTTTATACTTCCTTCAACATCAGTTATGCTAGTATTTGGCAAGTCCATTTTAGTCTTCTTAGACCTCACAACACACAAATGCTTATTTTGAATTAGAAGATACAAACTGTTCTCATAATCTTTCTTTCCTTGCAGTAGGAAACCAAACCGCACATTTTTGCCGGTCATTTACTGCACATACTCACATGGAGGTTTCAAGAAATCGTATCAGGCTGTCCCTTTTACCTAATGTAAAATTAAACCCTAAAGTTTCCCCCCCCCTCCACAAAAAGAACATCATTTATATAGAACTATGAACGTTCATTACTCAAAGTTACTGCACCACACACTTGCAAAGAAAATTTTTTCTATCCTTTTGGTGAAAATGACGAACTACCAAAACCCAGGTATTCCCAGTTGTTTGTCTGAATAATACTAACACCCACTAAACTCTTCAACTTGTACCTTGGATCAAACAGCGTGCATAAGTAAAACCCAACGAAGAAATAATTTATTCTCAAACTGTTCCACCTCTCTCTTTGCATACCTAGAGATAAGAGGAAGACCAGAGACCAGGCCGCTGGTCCCCCATACCCCAGGAAATCCAGTACTTTAGGCCAAACGCTTCTCCACATTTTTGTCAATAGCTTTGGAAAAGATCATGCAATTTAGATATTATGGCCATTACCGCTAACATGTCTACCCAGTGACTTCCAAGCAAGTTTTACCCTGCCATGTTACTCACTGCCTGATGGATTTCAGACTTCACTTCTTCACTCAGCATTCCCTCGAACACAAAGGAATCGCCAAATTTCTCTGCCTAGAGAAAGAACAAAAAATTGATCACATTATCAAAGGAACATCCTTAAAATGCCAGTCGCGTTCACAGCTTTATTCTACCAAGAATAAGGAAATCCTAACAGTAATTTTTAGTTTGCTTTTAAAGAAGCTGATTTGGAATCAAAGGGAAGGCATTTATCTCAGGATGTCATTGTTCTTAACAGCCACTGGACAGATGACAGCTCACAGAGCTTCTGCAAATACCTGCAAAACTGTTCAAGAAGCACATTTTGAAAAGAAGGATCCCATTCATCAAATTGCAAGAAGTTTTAGCATCTGACTAATCTTTACGCATTTGGTTTTTATAAATTTAAGAGAAAAAAAAAAGTCTTTTTCCTCTTGCCCAACGTAAAAGAGCCAAAGAGGCAAACGGGTTTAGCAACTGAAGGACCTAAGCTTTCAGTCTGACAGAGAGCCACCGTCAAGAGCTTTGCTCCCCACACCCTTAAAAAATTTAAAAAAGAAAATATTTCTGGTTCAACAAGATATCTGCACATCTGAAGATTTTCCTCTTCAGCTATTTACTTCCACATTTCATTGTCATTAGAGCTCAGTCTAGACTTCTATTAAAGAAAACCAGGAAGTAGGTTGGCTGTTCACTCTCAGTACGCAGGTAACGCGGACATTATTTAAATGCACAAAAAAACCCAGCTTGTCTGCATTACAAAAAAAAATAAAAAAGCTGCAGAATCAGTGCTGATTTTTCCTAACTCTGAGTTTATTTTTCTCAAACGCAGCGTGTGATGGGGTGAAAGGAGAAAGGGCAAGTGGAGCACGCAGCAACACTCAGCACTTCCAGCTGAGGCAGCGCTCCATTCAAATACCTCCGCACACGCGCTCCTTCCAGAAGCTGCGTGCAACAAGTCCATCCTGTTCAAACTCAAAATCGTTAAGCAGCCTTTTCCATAATTAAGCTAAGAACTTAGAATACAAAACTTGCCATAGATAAAAGAAGCCCTTCATCCATCCAGAACGATCCTGTCTTCCAAATGAGAACCAGTTTATCAAGTGAATTCACAAAGTGTCTCCTTTGAGACCTGATCGCTTCCAATGCCTCTATTTGCCTAAAAGGCTTGTCAGGGCTTTCTGAAAGCTGCATAGGAACAGTTAACTGTCAGGATCAGAGCCTCAGGCACAGGTGGCTTCTTTCTTCAAAGAGTCTTAGCACATTCTTTCTGAGTCCATTGTTCCCAGAAACGCGCAGAACACTGTTACTATACTTGCATCTTCTTTAGGCAGCAGGGCTTTCTATTGCTCAGCTTATTATCAAGTAGCTGCACTGAATTAGACTACAGAATCCTCAACTATCACAAAATTTTTCAAATCCCTTCGCTCCTGCTCTTCTAAATTAAGAAAAAAAAAAATTAACAGCATTGTTGTACTAGTACAAAGATGTCCTAGGACCCAAAGGTCAAGGAAATAAATAAATCCGCGTGGACGTCTTCAGCCACCTGTTAACTTAACCCACGCTGCCTCAGTCACACTGCAGGGAAGGTTTTTAGTTCACAGATCAAGACACTTGCTAAAAGTAACAGTAAGTATCTATCCGAATGCCCTTCCAGACTCCTGGGCAGCAAGGCAAGACAATTTGGTCTCTCCACTACTTACATCCAAACCACTCTAGCATGCAAATTCCAATCAAATACCACACTGTGAGGGCCTACAAAAAGGGTACGTTTTAGCGTGGATTTTGCCATCATCAATGATGACAGAAGACGAAACCCCTCCGCCTTACCTCCGTGAGGTACCCGGTAGCATTCACGAACCTCTCGAACTCCTCGTTGCTGACCTCGTGCCGGTCCATGTAGAAGCCGTTAACGCGCACTCTCCTGGCAGGCCACTCTCCATCCTGCCGGATCTCCGGCTCGTCGGTGCCCATCGTGAACTCTCCTCCCGGAATAGCCACCATCTGCAGAGGAAGCAGTCAACACCAAACAGGTTACAAAAATTAAAGACTGACAAGTCTCTCATCGGTCTTACTGCCCCGTTCCCTCATCTTTGAAGGTGCTCTTGGCTTGCAGCAGCGCTTAACCGACGGATGAAAACAGCACAGCAAGGTAACGACATTGACATCACGATCCCCACCCGCCCAGAAAATAACACAAAGCAGAACTTAAATCGAGAGCAAAAACTTTCTTAAACTTAAAACGACCTTAAACTTTAACTGTTTCAGTAAGATGTATTCCCTTTAAGGCTTCAGCCAACTTCCAGGGAACCAAAACACGTTTCCCCTTTGCCTTAGAGGGTTCTTCCTAGGAAGACAAAGGCCCTGAAGGCCTTGCCATACCTCACTGTGCGCTTCCTGAGACCCCGCTGAAGAGCGCAGGCTGAGCAAACCATTCCTCACCCAACAGCTGTTCTCCCAAAAAAACAGGAGCTGCCACGATCCCTGCTCAGGAGCCTGTGCTGGAAGCACAAACGACAGCTCAGGCTCCTTAAAACCTTCCCAGCTGGCAGGCGACGTTTCAGGGGCTAACGCCACCCAAGAGCTACTTCACCGAGAAGCCACCCGACTCCTCACCAGCCAACGAATGCAGTAGGGAAGAAAACTCCCTCTGCTTCGTTCTCAGTATTCCCAAAGTACCCTCAGTCCCAAACTCACGCTGAACTCAGCCACCTCCCTCTGCTGGCAGCGGATCAGAGGCCTGTGCGTGGGCGAGCACCAGGAAATCCTGTCAGCACTGACAGAGGCGTCCCTTAGGGGAATAACCCAGCGTGCACAATGCCCCAGCACACGCTGACAGGGCTCATACCCGTCTGTGCCACACACTGCTCTTACAAGGGATTCAAGGAGGTGAGGCAGTGACAGAAAGCAAAGCGAGTACTGCTCGTTCTGAGGGACAGCAGCACTTGGTGCGAGATCCTGACGTTTGGTACGTCAGAAATGCAGGTCTCATAACAGAACTACTCCACGAGGAAAGTTCCCAGTGTAGCATGGTCCTAACGCTACTCCACAAGTGTCATCTCAGTTCTGGCAAAAAAAAAAGAAGGCTAAAAAAGAACCTCAAAAAGAAGAACCTCTTTCCAATCCGCCGTAGCTAAAACAACTCCTGGAAGCGGTCCTCAAAGCAAGACTGAAAACTCACTCGGGAAGCGCTGTCTGAAACCGTACGAAAAGTTAACTCTCGCTGTGCAGCCTGGCGTTCATTTCCAAACCCTGAAACATCCTGACATTGCCAGGCAGGAACCCTGACAGCCTGCCGGGCGGATTCAGCTGGGAACGCCCCGAGGCTTCCTGACGAGCACCTGCATCCCAGCAGCAGCACCTGGCTTGTGCGCGCAGCTCCGTGTGCTCAGAGGCCCGCTCCGGCAGCGGGGCCCGCAGCGCTGCGGGGCAGCCCCGCTACCACCGGCCTTGCGGTTCCCAGGAGGCGGCGGCACCGCCGCACCCGGCTGCTGCCGAGGCCGGGCCCGATTCCCCTCGCTTCCAGCTGACCGCAGCCGGGTGCGGCCGGCTCTCCGGCTGCCCCCGGCTGCCCGACCCCGCTCCCCGCTCCCCCCGCCGCTCACCGGCCCGCTCCTGCCGCTGCCGCCGCCCGCTGCTGCCGCCACGTAGCGCCGCGCCGCCGCCTCCCGCCCGCCGCCGCGGCCGGCCCCGCAGCCGCAGGCCCCGCTGGGAGCCGGATCCGAATCCGGATTCGAATCCGGATCCGGGTCCGTCCCCGCCGCCAGCAGCAGGGTCAGGGCCAGGAAGAGGGGCAGCGCCCCATAGCCGCAGGGCGCAGCCATCTTGGGCGGCGTCACGTGCTGCCGCGGTCACGTGGCGGCGGCGCCTTAAAGGGGCCGCGCCTGGCTCCCGGTGTTCTCCCCCTCCGCCTGGGGGCTGCCAGGGGCCGCCTCGGGGCGGGGGGGCGCTCGGCTTCTCCTTGCTTCTTCCTGGGGTCACCGCAGTTCTTGGAGAGTTTGGCGCTCCGCCACGTAACTCTTTACGCTGTGGGGAGGTTTCTGCTCAGGTCTGCGCAGAACGGACCCGCTGGGTCCCCGCCACGCTGGAAGAAACTTTCACTCTGTGGGACACCAGATCCCTGCACGTAACTGCACAGATTAGGACATGGCAGCTAAAAGAAGTACGGGCAGAGTGAAGGGGACTCCTGTCTTGTTTTCTCTTACACTAGTACTGCAACTAGTAAGCAACACTACCCAACAGCGTGGGCTGTATGACATTGTAGCGCGTGCTGGCATCACAGCGCTGGGCACCTTCGCAGGCGTGCGTTCCCAGCAGCTATCAGCAGTCCCTTTTGCCCCGTGATGCACTTAGAAAATCAAAAAAAACAAGCGGACACAAACTTGATAATAACCTGCCCCCATCAGAGCCATGAGGTGCCGGCTGTGCCGTTACGGAGCTCAGGAAAACCAGCTCGTTTGCAGCCCGCTGGGACAGGCTGCCGGTGTATCCTGCCTGCTCGTTCCCATTGCTTGCTTCCCTAGAATTCTTTTTTGCATCTTTTCTGTACTTTCATCAGGAAGGTTTACGCTCCTGTGTTGTCTTAGGAGACTAGATGAAACAATTAAAACGACAGGTTGCTTCTGAACAGCACCCAAGTTCCAGCTTGTGACCCTGAGGGCTCCTGAGGACTTCCTTTGGTGTCATTTATCGACTATGTCTGTGCTGCTAAGTCATTTCTTCACAGGCAGGAAATCTCTTCCACACGGAGTTTAATTATTCTCTTTCCTGGTGCTGAGTGTGCTGTGCTTCAGAATTAAGGCACTGATTTGACTGTTATTAAAATATTATAGAAATGGGAGACCTATCCATAATTGTCTTTCCTTCAAATCCAGCAAGTTCTTTGCACTACTCGATCAGTGGTTTTGGCTGGAGGGCCTTCACTGGCACAACCTCCGCGGCCAGTGGAGAACCGACCCAGCAAAGGTAGTCCATGAGAGAAATTGTTGCTCTGATACTCCGTGTTCCAGAGAGGCTGCCAAAGAAGCAGGAGACAAACGACGTGACTGGGTTACGGACAGCGCTGGGCACCGCTGCCCTGCCCGGTTCCCGAGGAGGGACGGCCCGCAGCAGGGCCGGGGGGGGAACGGCGAGCAGGCGGGGCCCGCAGCCACCCCGGCGGGCCCGGGCAGGACCGCGGGCCGCCCTCGCTCCCGGCCCAGCCCTCAGAGGCGCAGCGGCCCCGCCGCCCGCCCCCCGCCCGCGGGGCACGCCGGGCGCTGTAGTCCCGCGGGCTCCCCGCTCTCCGCCCGCTGCCGGCGTCGGCCGGAGGCCGGGACTACGCTTCCCAGCAGCCCCCCGGGCCGCTATATAGCGCCGGGCGGCGCGCCCCGGCGCGCAGTAACCATGCGGACGGGCCGCTGAGCGGCGGCAGCGGGGCGCAGCCTCCGTCCCAACGGCACCGGGCAGCGCCGCCGGCATGGGGCTGCCGCGCCGCCGCTAGCCCGCCCCAGCCGGAGCCAGGTAGGGCCGGGGGGGGGCTCGGCGAGAGCCGGGGGGGCGGCCCTGGGGGGGCTCCCGGGGCTGAGCGGGGGGCGGCGGGGGGGGGGAGCGCGGCCGCTCCGGGCTCGGGGGTCCCCCGGCGGGCGGCACCTGCTCCACCCGCACCCCCGGAGCCGCCCCGGACCCCAGCTCCGCCCGGGGATCTCCGCGGCCCGGCCGTGTGGGAGGCCCCCTGCACGGCACCCCCTTGCAGGGGGGCGCGGGGCGAAGCCCCCATCCATCCCCCCCGCTCCCTCCGGCCGCTCGGCTGCCAGGCGCTGGGTTGCTCCGTTCTGGGCTTCGTTTGGAAGCCCCCTCCGTCAGCCCGCCCCCTCGGGCAGCGGGCACCCCCGGCTCCCGCTGCTGGGCCGTGGGGGTGGTGGCGGCACGGGGCTGGGGGCTGCACGCAGGCACCCCCCCGGTAGCCGCGGGGCCACAAGGAGCCCCACGGCCCGGCACGGCAGGTGGCACCGAGCCGTGTTGGGCTGCACACGTGCGAGGCGGCAGCCGTGCAGCCAGCGGCCGGTGCGTGCGGACGGCAAAGGAGCCAGCGTGGGGTCTGACAGCAGCCCCAGGGGGTTCAAAGCAGTGCTGTTATGGGGTGCTGTCGGTAAACTCGCTGAATTCGTTACTTTTCACGTGTTCCCCAGGACGTCTTCTGTTCGCCAGTAATGATTTTTTCCTGCTAAAATAGCTCGTTTCACCCCCAGTGACAGCGTTTGCTTAGACGAGTTCCGCTGCCCTCCACCTGCTTGCTTTGCAGAGGTCGTGAAGGCTGCAAGTAGGGAGCAATCCGGCTTCCTCCTGCAGAGGTTCGTAAATTAGGAAGTAAACAAACAGCAAGAGTGACTTCGGTTCGCCTCTGCAACCGTGGGGTGGAGCCTAGCTGTGGGAAATAGCGTATTTTTCAAAGAATTGCTGGTCACGAGCAGCAGGGCTGGAGCGTGGGGAAGGCCCTGGTGGAGGGCGGTGAAGAGGGAGAGGGCTTGGCGGTGCCCTGCTCGGCGGCACTTGTTGGAGCCCTCAGAGCCCTGAGGGACTGACAGGCGGGATGCAGCGGGGTGTCAGCGACAGTTGTGGTTCCTGTTAGAAATGAGAGGTTAATGGGGCCTCATGGCGCTGTCCATCCTCTTGCATCACCCCGACAAATCGGTGTGTGGGTTACACCAGAACCCTGAAGAATTAAGTGCAAGTGACGAAAGGGAACCTGAGGTCCTGGCTCCCCACAAGTGCCATCGCAGTCTAAAGCGAGCCTTGCAGACGGTGTGTGACACCAGGTCTTGGGCTCAGCCTTGCTGTAGAGGTAGTGCTGGATCGATGTCAGGACATGGCAGTGTGGGGAGACGGCCAGTCGCCCGCCAGAGCGGCAGACTTTGGGTGAAACGTGCAAGTAAGATTGTGGCGTTTCCCGCGTCGTACGTGCGTGTGAGAGGAGCAGTAACGGTCTGGTTTCTGCCTCGATACCAGCCGGTGGGGTCCTGAGGCCTGTTCTGGAAGCAGGAGCTCCTTCCAGTGCTGGTGTCTGCTGGTGCCTGGCTGAGATGGGCGATATCGAAGCCAAACTTTTTTCAGCAGGCTCCGAGCAGGACGCAGGTCTGTGGAGCCCTCGCCTCGTGCCGTCCCCGGGACGGAGCAGTGGTGAGCCGGTGCGGCCCCCCCGGGCGGCTTTGTTGGTGTCAGCGCGGGGCCTGCTCCTCGGGGCCGTGCGACGTGACAAGTTACGGAGCATGCCGGGAGCCTGCGGCGGCGTCACGCCATAAACATGAGAGTTGTAGTTGTAGGATTGTGCTGGAAGACGGGAGGAATCTCGGAATCCCGTGGGAGGTGGGATGAGGGTAGTGGCTCGGTAGTAGCTGGTAGACTGGCTGCTCGCTCGCCCGTGGGTGAGTGTGAGGGAAGGCAGCTTCACCAAAGCAGCTTACAGGGACCAGAGGGGCTTAGAGCTGGAAGACGGCGTGCTGGTAGAAAGTTATGTAAATGTAACATTTCTGTCACGATGTGGCTGTGGTATTAATCTGGTTTCATAAAAAGCTTCCTTATGGAATGCTCCAAATTCGTTTCTTCTGCTGCTGAGGTGGCACCTTCGCTGGTAGCTACTGCTTCAGGAGCCTGGAGCCGTTTTTCTGCTTGCTGTTGTGTAGTAGCACCGAAGAGGAGTTAAAAACCTTCGAGCAGTAGCCATGTAGCCCCCTGCACTGCAGCCTGAGCACCCAGTGCTGACTGACCTGTAAAGCAGAAGGCTTGAAAAGCCAGCAGACATCTGCGAGCTGCAAGGCAGATCCTGTCCACGTCCACGGTTACTCAGAATGATTCCTGTGTTCTTCGTCGGGCATCTCCCAGTGGCTGCTGCGGGAGGCAGGGTGCCAAGCAGCTCGAGCTTTGATCCGGCCCGATATTCCTTTCTGACTTCTGTTCCCAGCAGACGCCACAAAAGCACCACCGCCGTTGTTGCCTGGCTCTCCGTCTTGGCACGGAAGCGCTGTAGCTGGGGATGGAGACAGAGCTGGCTTCCAGGGGGCTGCAGCTCCGCGCTGGGCTGGCAGAGGCAGCCACGCAAAGTGTCTGCAGTTCTTGCGTACTCTGTACCTGTTGAGAAACTACTTTTCCAGGTCTTCAGCGCAGTTGGGTTCTGTAGGACCGCGTTCTTTTTTTTTGGGGGGGGGGGGGGGAACTTAAGATAAAATAAACTACAGGAACCATAATTCCAAAGTAGAGTGAGGATGCAAAATTCAGCTCTGGATTCTGAACTCAGAAAAGTTTCATTTTCATAGTTGTGGTTTTGGTTAAGCCTATCAAAACTTGCATCAGAACTCTTTTTTCCCCTTCCTACCAGTGTTTTATTGAGAGTAAGAACTACAGATCTGGGGAAGTTAACCCTCTAGGGAGACAAACGCATTAGAAATGTGCGTGGAAGCATGTGTTATTCTGCTGATTTACAGCTTGCAGTGATGTAACTCCATCCTCATCTGCCAGAATGCTAATGTGAGGAGCGCTGCGGCCAGCTTAGTGCTCCTACCTCCCCGATCGCTCTGCTGAGCAGATTATCAAAGGACGGTAAACAGCTCTGAGAAAACTGAGTGCCAGATGAAAAAAAGAATCGGGATTAGAATGTTAGATAACATTTCTGCTTTTGGAGTAATCTGACACTTTAGTTATAGGGAAGGAGGCCTGGATACTGAATCCAGATGTAACGATGTGTACATAAACAGTTCATTCTCTCCTCGTCCCCACCATGTGCAAGATGTCATAAGACAGTAATCTCGGTGCACATACATGTAAGAAATCTATCTCATCACAGTAAGCCAAAAAAAAAATGGCTACTGCCAAAAGATTGTGGCTTTTTTTTTTTTTAATTTCTGGGAATTGCTTAGTAGCAGTTGAGTATGAAAGTTTTACAAACATTTGTTTTGCACCATGGCAAACCCTCTTCACTTCTTCAGAAATTCAGAAATCTGCCAAGAAGTTCTGAAGAAAAGCTTTAATCGTAACTCTGTGATGTCAAGATGTGTCCTATCTGAATCCCTCCCTGGGACATGTGGGCACAAAGGCAGATGCCTGACTGTTTGCTAATGATGCTTGGTCTGAAGGATTAATTGAAAACTGATTTATCTTATGATTAAAGTAACTCATCAGTCCTTGGCCACTCTTCCATCTGTAAGGGTTAAGTAGATCCTCTTGCTAATGCTCCTCATGCGATAAGGTGGTACAATGGCCTGAGCCTTTCCTGCAGACGGACGACTTGTGCTTGCCTTCTAGAAAATTACTGCGGGGAGCTCAGCGTGTACAAGTCAGCCTGAGAAACGGAGCCTTCACCTGCGAAGGAGCCCAGCCGAAGGGTTTTTTAGATCAGGAGGGCGCAAAGTAGGTCTGCTGGCCACCAGTGGTTCTCCCCACGTGCTGGTCACGTGCTGGCGGTGGCTCCTCCTCGTGGGCTGCTCGTCACGGGCATTTAGGGTTTTCTCTGCAGCCCCGGATGCCTGCTGAGGTATCCGGGAGGGAAGAGCAGTGGGCTCACCCTTGGAAGGGCTGCTGCCACTGGGAGCCGCGGGAAGACTTGCAAGCCTTCAGCAGGAGAGACCTGCCGGCGGGAGAAGAGCATCGATATTCCTGCCTGTGGGGACCCGAAGCTGCCAGCAGCCATCCTGCAGGGCCCAGCCGTGGAGGAGGACTCCGGTGCCGCCATGGAGGCCAGGGAGCCCCCGCCCAGGTGCGGTATTGGCAAAGGAGGAAACGGGAAGCGTAGCACGTGGAAGGGCGAAAGTGTTGGGCAGGCAGGGTTACAGGGAGATGAACGGACACAGGCGGATGAAGGCTCGTGGGGCAGGCAGGCAGAAGGAAAATCCCTGGGCGCGTTTGGGGCGTATTGCATTTGCTAGAAAGTTCGCGCCTTGTGAGGAAAGGAGCGGGGCTGAGGAGTTAGCCCCTTCTGTGGCCAAGTCTTGTGGCTACATGGCCATGTGAAACGAAGGGGGGCTGTTCTGTACGCCCTTCTGCCCTGGCCAAACTAGGAGATACTATAAACCAAGCTTGCTCTCTTCCTCATGACACTGGCTGCCCTGGTTCTTTTGGCACGTCCCAAGTCTCTCCTTCTAATAGAAATATTCTGGAAAAGGCTGTGCGCGCTTGTAGGGCCTCCTCCAGAGGCTGACGTCTAAGCTGCTTTCTCTCTTCAGGGTTAGAGGCAGTAAGTATGAACTTCAGTAAGTATCAACTTCAGTAAGCGCTGCCTACTTTTAATGGAATTAAAAAGATGCTGTCAGGTCATATTTGGTTTGAAACTTCAGGAATGATTTGCTTCCCTGACAGCACGTCTCTGATAGATGTTCTTTTTTCAGCTTTCGGCAGGTGCTTGTCAATAGGATCTGTCAGCTGCGTTTCTTACATCAGCCTGATGGCTGCTGTATGAGATACCCCTGTCACAGCGTAACTTCTGCCTGGCGCGTTGTTACGGGTGCTTGACGTGAATTTTCTGAGTACAGCAGGGCTCTTAGCCCGCCTGGTTGCACTGCACAACCAAAAAAGAGGTGCTCTTTCTGAGAAGGGATGCCACGTACATTTGCTTACTTGTGTGGAGGATTTTTGTAGGTTTAAGGTAGCAAGAGGAGTTACTTCATCTGTTTCTACTTTTTTTTTAAGCTGAGTTTCCTTGCACCTATTAAATAGTAATTTCTGAGTAACTTTGTCATTAGTATGGTAACTAAATAAATTCTTCATCTGTGCAGTGGCAAATAGTGTGAATAGAACATAATTAACTTGGCCGTCATCTTGCTGAATGAATTCACTTGTCTCTTCCAACTTTCTTCAAGAATAGGGGGAAACGTATGCTTGATTAGATGTGCAGAGAGACCGAGTTTCCTCCAGGGAGAAGAGAGGCGGAGTGGGCTGGTGGATGGGGATTTGGGAGACCTGGATTCAAATCTAGGCGCTGAGGCTGACCCGCTGCGTGTCCTTGGGAAAGTCACAGCGCGGAGCTGCTTCCTCCTCCCCGCCTCTCACATCCCCCCCGACTGTTCAGACTGCGTGCTGTAGAAAAACCTGCTGCATTACCAGCGGTGGGAGGAAAGTCATTTCTCTGAGAAGGTGCATTTCTCCTCTTTAATCTAACGGTTCATCGGAGGAAAATCTGCCTGCAGATAGCAGGCTGCTGGACATGAAAGGTTGCAGTTAAATGGAAAACAAGATCATGTGGTAGATAAAACACACCATGCTGATTTTTTTTTTCAAGTGTGTTATCTCTAAAATGTAGCTACATGCGCATAAAAGTAACGGTGCAGAGCCCTGTCGAAACCGAACGCGATTCCTGAGCGGTTCCCCCCAAAAGCGTGCGAGGGCGAGCAGCGCGAGGATGCCGACGCTCGAGGCGGTGTGGCAGGACGTACCCTCTGCCGTTGTCGTGCTCCACGAGCCAAACAGCCTCGGCGTTTAGGAAATGCAGAACTTCTCTCTGCTGTTCACATAGCACTCAGCTGAGGAGTTGAATGCTCCTGGGCTGCTCTGCGCGGTGCAGGGCACCTGTCCCAGCCGCCAGGCGCCTGCCGCCTGCGCTCCGCTGCCCCAAATCCCTGGGATTTGTCTTCCCGTGGCGGTGTGCGCGTGCACAAATTGCTCCTTTTAGGTTTGCTCAGTCAGAAGCTTTGAAAATGGCAGTGCTTCATCCTGCAGCCCCAGAAGAGCGATTATTCACTAGATGATCTTTTAAATGGGGCACTTCCTCCTTGCTTGGGCTGTTTTAATGGAATTCATATGAATCTTTCTCACAGCCCTCAGGGAAGAAACCTTCTTTCTTTTTTATTGAAATAAGGATGGAAAACATCACTTTTTTTTTTCAGTTTTCATGAAGATAGCTGCACCTGTAAAAACAGATACCAGATGCTGGGGGAGGGCGGACTGTCCGAAACACATGGAAATCATTAGAAAAGTGTTCACTGAGAGGTACGCTGGATCAAGACTAAAGGGCCAAATTTTTGATCACATCTTGTTGTAAAATTTTGATTTACAGATTTGATTTACAGAAGTACGTGACTAAGTTTCGTGAGTTAGGGTGCATTTTAAAGAGGATAGCCTGCTTGGCCTAATTCAGAAATATTATGGACCCAGTTCTATTCAGTTCAAACAGTTTGACGTAGGTGGTCTTCTGGGTTCCTTGTTGGTGAAGTCTTCCAGTATGGTTACTGGTATCTGCTAATTTATGGATGCTTCTTCATAAGCACAGCAATAGCTTATGCCATTAAGCAGCCCTTTGTTTGCTTTTTGTTGTCTCTATTCTTAAAAATCTGATCTCTTTTCTGTTAAAAACCAAACCAGAATTAATCTTTTGCTGCGAAGCTTCCTGTCTGCAGGAACAAAGTCTAAGCAGTTAAGCACAGTTTGAGATTCGATTCTTGCCTAAACAATCTAAATAGTGAAAAAGACTTGGATAAAGTGCTGCCCCAGTTTCTGGAACGGTACATATAAAATATAAAATTGACGGTCTCTATTTAATTGAGCAATAAACCACAGTGAAAATATGATAATAGAGAACTGAGTACATCGTGGGACTACAGGGCACAGCAAGGAGCTGTCTTGCTCTAAATAAACATTGTTAGAATGATCTTAATCTTTTTAAGTTATTCGTCTCCCAGTTGCTGGAAATCAAGCCATCAGTGATAAGACTTATTTGGTCTCATTTATTTTAGAAATAGGATTTGCAGTCATAGGTTAAAGTATTAAAATCCCACACAAAGCAGACACGTAGGACAAGATATCAGCAAAATAGCTTCAAATTCTTTGAAAAGCCTTTCAGTGTTAAATTGCTTGAGATGAGGAATAGCATATTGCAAAAATCTGGTTACAAACAGTTCCCGTAAGGAGGAACTTCAAAAGGGGGCCTTGACTCTGTTATTCAAGGAAAGCAAACTTTCAGCGTTGCTCTGAAGCCTGTTTTTTCTAACTGAGCATCAAGATCTAGATGAGTGATGGGAGGAATTAGTGTGATATGTTTACCAAGCAGTTGCATTTCCTATTCTGTGATCTTCAAAAAGCAGATGTCTCATTAAGGTATGTGATATTTAACAGTCAGTTTGATTTCTAAGCATTTTCACTGTTAATTCTGCTTTAACTACCGTTACAAAATGTGTTTTCATGCGAAAATGGGTTGAAGCCTCTGAGGTGAATTTTAGTGACTATCAAACTTTTACTGGCTTGCTCAAGGTCCTGAGGCTAAGCACATGATCTGCTTGTGCCCTGAAATGTGGTTGAGTCCTTACAATCTTCCTGAAAGCCAGTGGGGACGTTATAGTGAGGGAGGGTTGGGACAGGAATGCAAGGTGCTTGTGGAGAAGGGCTTTGTAGGAACCCTTTCCAAGAGCTTGTTTTCCATTTCAGATTGGCTCTCCTCATGAGCTTTTGCTGTTGGCAGTGCAGCTTGTTTTGAGGCTATGCACAAGATAATCTATAAGAAAACGATCAGAAATGAACCTGTAATTATTGCAGTCCTGTTCAGTCAGAAGAGCAGACTTGAGGTCTTGTGATGCAGATTTGTGTGCACCGAGGCAGCACAGAGCAGTAGGGGAAAGGCAAGCGCTAAAACTCCTGAGGGAACGGACAGTTTGCTTTGCTTTAATTCGCTGCCTGGATTTAGCTATGCATTTTCAGATCCAGGCCCATACAGCAAAGCTACAGATAGGCAAAATGACTTCTAGAGAAGTGCTTCACAGTTCTCATGAAATTCATCAGGTTTCCATAGTTATTATTTGGGTTATTTCCTTAAACAGAGACTTTATTTTCCTGTGCACATAAACTGTATATAAAGCACATTTAAAGATGTGTTAACATTTATATAGATAATATACATGATGAAGTAATCACCAACATAATCAAAAGAATTCAAGCTGTCAAGGCTTAAAAAAACATCATAGGAAGTGTTAATCTTTCAGGTCTTTTCTATGCGTATGGATAAATACAGTCAGCTTCTCCATGTAACGGTTTACGCTTAGTTCATGTTTCCTTTCTCATCTTAAAAATCGGTAAGTTTGTCTTTGTCAAAATTTGTTCTTTTCCCACTTAGCTGAAGAATCATTGTTTCTTTTAAGAACGCATGTTGCTGCTGTCAACGTTGCTGCCCCTGAGGTAAACCCCAAGTACTTGTTTGGAGAACCCTGACTGTGCTTGTGTGCTAGTATTGCCGCGCTGCTATTGTTTCCTTATCTTCAGTTTTTTTTCAAGTACTTCTACCTGGAAAGGATTTTGTTTCCCCCAGCGTTGAAGAGGGAGAGTACCACCGCTCCAGCACGGCCGTGGTACAGCAGGAACATGGTGGGTTTCCTGCAGAGCTCCTCTCGTGAGGATGCGAGAACAGCGTCACAGCTCGGGCTGTGCGCTGCGACGACTGCACGCCTTCCGTCAGGTCCTCCCCGTCCTCTCCTTCAGTAGTAATCAATTGCTCTTGGCACAGGCATATCTAAAATAAATAAATTGCAGAGTAATGGCCGTATTTATCTACTGAGCACAATTGTTTTTTGAGCAGAGAGATGATGCTTTTAGCTGTGCAAGCCAGCTACTGATTGTGTGCGTAAGAGTCCTCCTTCCCTGGGCGTCCAGGGGATTTCTGGTGGCCATCTCGTGCGTTCAGCTGCCATGACAGCACCCCTTCCTGGACAAGGAAACCTGCGGGACAATTTGGGTCCTGGTGCCCAGGAGGGAGCCTGCTTTCCCTCGTGTATGAGGAGACCTGCAGGACGATTTGGGTCTGGGTGCGCAGGAGGGAACCTGCTCTCAAGTCCATGAGGCCCACCTGTGCTGTGGGCATGGGATAAATGTGCCAGGGTTGGCAGGTCAAGGCTAATGGTTGGACTTCATGATCTCAGAGGTCTTTTCCAACCTAAATAATTCTCTGGTTATCTTCTGTGATCTTCAGTGGCTCAGCTTTCCTAGTCAAATGAGGGAAGTAATCCGTGGTAGCTGATCATTTGAAGGGTTTAATGCAAAGAGTTGGTTAATCAGCAGACAAATTGTGTTAGGTGTCCCAAGCCTTTTGTGAGGAGATGAGGAAAGCCGCTGTGAACTAAGCAAGAGTGGTTTAGAAATTATTCTCTTCACTCGTAAACCTTCTGAGTTGTGAGGCCTGTTGGGCTGTCGAGTCCCTCGCTCCATCTGCGTGGGCAGCATGTTCCTGAGCACGGGCCAACCTCAGGAACGGTGTCTTTAAAGCCAAATGTCAAGTGGACTGGCTTCGGGTATTTGGTTATTAAAGTATGTGATAGACACAGACAGTGTTTGTCGTGTCCTTTTGGAGCATGGGCAAGCGTTAGGACAGACCTCCTGGCAGCCGGATACTGACCGTTGCTGACCATGATATGACTGGAAATGTCAATAAATTGCAGAACTGCTTATTTTAGATGTTAAGCTATCATCATGCACAATACATTGTATGTCTGGAGCTTCCTAGGTAAAGAAAATAATGTTAAAAGGGGCTACATTGTGGAAAGTGATTTGTATGATGTAGAAATTGGATTGCCCATCCTTAGGCCTGGTCTTGATCAGTGGCCTGGGATATCAGTCTTTTTGCCAAGAAAAAAAATCTTCTTCTTCTGTAACAGAAGTCAATAATTTTGACCTCCACATTCTCTTGGGAACAGCTGTGGTGAACATCTGCCTCTTCTAAAGGCAAATGATGTAGTCCAGTAAAGTAGTTCCCCATAAAAGGGATACTGTATGTGTAATTGTAGAATGGGAGAGTTTAGGATCAGAAATACCTTGTGCGTGTAGTAATACCTCAGTGCTCTGCAGCCCCGAAATTCCAAAGCACCAAAAATGAGTGCCAGAGTAGACTTGGTCTCCACCAGAAGTATCTACGTTCCTTCTGGATTTAGTTGCTCGTTGCTTTGGGCTGTATGAATTTAAGGCATTTTTAACTTGGAGGGCCTGAAAACTTCATACGTAAAGTTTGTCGTTAACCTCCAAGTCAGGAAATGAGGAGAGCTGTATTTCTGGTGATGCTAATTCAGTCCCTCTGCATATTTCTATGTGTTTTCTAGCATATATCTTAAAATAGGTAGTGCTGTTTTTCTGTCCCCTTACCAAGAGGGAAAAGAAACAGACTATGTAAGGTACGCAGTGGCTGAAGGACTTGGCGCTAAGCAAGCGACCTGAAGCCATGTTCCTTGCTCCTGTGGGCACACAGATAGGGTTCCGGAGGAACTGAGACTTCTCCCCCTGCATATGAATGCGGCCTGCTATCTTCTGCTTTTTTTTTTTCTGAACTTGATTTTAATTGTGCAAGTGACACAGTGACATGCAGGCATGAGAACGTCTGTAATGGGCTTTGACTTAGTAATCGCTGTGTGATGACTGCCACCAGTACTCGGGGGCAGGGAGGGGAGGGAGCTGTTTGCAGCTTTACAGGAGAGCAGCTTGGCCTTGGCTTTTGCTCACGCTGTGATACCTGCAGGGTGTTACCAACATTAACTTTTAAATCTCCAAGAATCTGACCTTGCTGATCTCCAGCCTTGCTTAATAAACTCGATCCTTACATTTTTGGTAAACAAGATAATGTTCAATGAAAGGGAAGATCTGTCCCACGTACAATGTCAGGGCTGTGTGCTATAATGAACATAATTTCCTGCTGCTTAATTCTCCCAGTGAAAGACCATTTAAAGTTGATTTTGGTGTGTCGTGCTAGATGTCAGGGTGAAAATGTTTTCAATTATTTTCCCCTAAATGCAAGATTCTGATCCTGGGCAAGGCTGCCTTTCAGAGCGTGTCACCAGCCTGCGGGAAGGAGCAGCTTGGAGCAGCCACGTTACTGCCTGCTGTTTGAAACCTCCTGCACAGAAAGCTATTCCAGCGTTTTGAAGTTGGTGATCAAAAACCACGGCTTAGGAGGATCTCCAAGAAACCAGTAAATGGCTTTTAGAAAGACATCTTTGAAAATCTGTTTGGTTGGGATTCTTTTTATCAGGGCTCCTGTTGTTTGTCTCTTTCTTTGTTGCTGTGACAGATAGAAACTTGCTTGTCTATATTTGTTTAAATGACAGGTACGTCTTGTATCAGTCAGTCCAGGATTTGGGGCTTTAAAGAAAATAAAGGTAGCTCTTAATACTGTAGAAGCTGACAGCACTAAGTGGCTGTCCCTTCTGTGTTACATTTAGGCTTTTTTTTTTTTAAACGGGATTGAAGTATTCCTCATTTCACAGGGATTTGGCTTCTTGATGCGTCATTTAAAGAATCCGTCTCTGAAAAATCTTAATCCTTACCTTTTTACATGCAAAATCTGTTGTCAGGCATCTTCAGTGGGTCTTCACGTAATGCCAGCTTTGAGACAGCAGCTCGGAGCGGGTGGCTCACCCCGGCGCTCACGTAGCTGATGGAAGCTATTCCGAGTCGTGTCGGTATTCTACATGTCGATTCCTGGGGGAGCTGTTTCCGCACACCAGGGGACCTTTAAATGTGCTCATACCTACCTTTGATTTTGGCAGAAGTGTTTAGGCAGAGAAAAGTGTTGTACTTTAGATGGTACAAATAATGCGCCTTAATTTAAGGCATTCCTCTTCCCTCCTCCCCTCTCAGATGGGATGAAGGAGGCCAGCACGCCTGGTATGAGATTCTGGGAACATCTGTGGGGATGAATATGGCTCCAGTGAAACAATCCTGCACTGAGCAGGATGCCAGGAGCTTGTTGTTTTTCCTTAGTTTGTTTTTCTAAGCAAGCATTTTGCCATGCCGTGTTTCCCTCGATACCTGAAATTGCAGGGCAAGAACTCGTTGAGTTTTGCAAACAAACACGAAGGGTGCTGTTGTTGTAACCTCCAGTAGCTTGCATGGAGAAATCCTTCTGCCTAATAAATAATGTTTTGCTTTATTTTTCTAGGGGCACTAAGCCGGAGATGACTGACAAGATGTCGAGCTTCCTTCATATTGGAGATATTTGTTCTCTCTATGCAGAGGGCTCAACAAATGGATTTATTAGCACTTTGGGGTAAGGACAGCTGTTCTCTTGTACCGAAACATCCGGAAGAAGGGCTGCCAGAGCTCAATTAGCTATCTCGAGCCTGACTCCCAGGAAATACTGGGTAAAACAAAGTAGCTTTCTGTACAGATCTGGCCCTAAATTTAAAAATGGCCTGAAATTAATATGGCAAGTTAGATTTTGGGGAAGATGGAGAGTGTATCGATGAATGTGCTGTGGTTTTAATGTAGTTGGTGGGGAGGAAGAAGCAGCTTGCCGCGGTCAAGCTGTGGGGAGAGGGAATGAATACAAGAAAATGATTTTCATGTTGTCTGTCCCGTGTCCATCCGTGTGTCCTGTCCTGTTCTCTCCTGCCCACCCCGCCCCTAGCCAGGAATGAATAGGCCTCAGTGCAATCTGCTGATTGGGGAAAAAAAAAAAGGTAGCGATGTAAGTAGGTGGTTTAAAAAAAAAAAAAAAAGAACTTGAGCCAAACCATTCATAAACCACCAACTTACCACTGTGGCTAGTTCTGTCTTGTCTTGCAGTATTTGAGGTTTCTCATACAAACAAAATTGTACTTCTTCAGTCAAAGGAGAACACTTTGAATCTGCAGCTTGCCAATGGCCAGCACCGCCAGAGCTGCAGTGGGAGCCGTGCCCTGCCAGCTCCTGTCCCTGGCGTGCTGCCTCGCAGAGCTGCTTTGTGTTTCCTTCTGCAACCACATCAGGCTAGGTGCTCTGTAGGAGAGAACCTCTCAGGCAGTAAGAAGTGAATGCCACTCTGTTAAACAAAAAGTAGCCCTTCACTTAGGACGAGGAAGACTTTGCAGAGAAAGCACAGAACTGAAATGCAGCCCTGACAGAAGGGACAGGGTATGTTTTATTCTGCTCAACTGCTGCTTAGGAGAAATCTCTCAGAACATCAGAAGCTGGCAGTGGAGCCACGTACTGAGTTTGAAGACCTTCCAGGGGGCTGGATGAGAAGCTAAAAGAGCACATCTGCCACCTCGTTTCAAAGCAGTGGGAAATTAGGGGGAGGGAAATAGTGTGGCATATTGCTCTGGTACTTCAATACTGAATGAATAGCAAAGAAGCAACCAGGAAGCTTGATGATGTGGTGAGTGGGCATACACACAACGTGCTCTTTCTCATTTCCAGTAGCCGTAAGGGCCTCAGGGTGGGTACAGTGACAGCAAATTTTTTGATGCCTACTGTCCAGATGCATCTGATAAATGGATCTCCCAAGCAGGGTACAAAGACAGCATCCTGGTAAGTCTTTCAGCAGGAAACAGTGGGCTGAAATCTCATCAGTGACTCCAAACTAACTTGTAGGTTTAGTCCTCTAGCTATTAGGAATCTGGAAAATAAGGGGGCAGAGAGGAAGCAGACACTGAAGATGCACCATGATCTATTATAGGAAAGAGAAGAAAATATGGGATGCTGCCAGAAAGGAAAGAAGGTATGATAAAAGCAAGGGATGTAGTAAGTAGGGTTGGTTGAATAGTATTTGGCAAATGTATTTGACAAATTTCCCAAAGGTACTCGTCAAATATGACATGCACACTCTGCAGTATTCGATCAGCTGTGTTGTAACTGGCCAAATACTATCTGCTGAAAACTGGCAAAACAAACTGAGCGGTACGATACATTTGGCTTTTTTTTTTATTCCTAGTATTGAAGCAAGTTTGGCAGTAGATAATTCCAGAACAAATAGAAAGTTATGTTATGTTTAATCCCATGCGGTGCATGATGAACATTATGCAGTGGCTGTGGCTTTTGATGGCATTGCTGAGCAGATATTTTTCACCATGGGTAGTCCTTTCAGACATTGCAGGCCCTAAGCACATCTATTTTTTTTAGGCTTGATGAGATGTTCTGATGGCAGGTCTAAATATCCCTTAGTATTAAAGGCATCCTTGTTGATTTGATTTGCAGTGTTTTAAGGTAACTGTATTATATAATGGCCGCACATCTTCTGAGCCTAATTTAAGCCAGAAATCCCAATTGCTATGTGAAACATGAAATGCATTATCATCTTAATAAGCCTTCGTAATCAAATTAGCTTTGTCCCATATTTAATTTAGTCTTTGTCCTGGAGAAAATTAAAGAAGCAAAGGAAAGATTTGGTGTAATTGTACTCTATACCATGTGGAGTTCTGACAGTCTTATGTCATAACAATGTGTAATGACTTGTTCATGTGGTTAATGAAGGTTGAGAAACAGATACCACTATATATTCTAATGTCATTTTAGCCAAGTAACTCTCTTTGAAGAGTGTTCCTATTTAATATTTGTATGACATGACTGTTGCTTAATTGTGACTTTGCTCTTGCTGTTTCCCAAACTCAGTGCTGTCATCACTGTGATTACTGGTGTACTATATGGCCTCCTTCGGGCTTTGCACCCTGTAAAATTATTTTCTTAGTAATTTGGGAAGTTCCTCTTACTTTCTATTTAATATCAGGATAAGAGAGAGCATTTGTACTGAGGTTAACTGTGTGGGGGATTATCAGAATAACCCATTTGGCTTTTAATAATTTTGGCCATTTGTTTGCTAGAAGCAGGTGTTACAGTGAGATCAGGTATTACTAGTATTATTCTTGTTGGAGCACATACATGTTTGTTTAATACTGAACAGGGAGAAAATCCATGGGGAAAAAGTAACGTACTGTGAATGTTTGCATTTGCAAATTTTAGATGCATAGAACTGTTGATCCACTTAGTCTCTCTGATCTCTTAATTTTTATGCACTTCATAATTTTCCATAATTGTTGTCTCAAGATGCTCCCTGCATGTAACCAGCCTCTGCAAGGAACAACTCTCATATTCTAGGTTTCAATCTCTTTCTCAAGTTGATTCTGCATGAGAATGGACATCTCTACCCTTTAAGACCTTGGAGTTTTACTTTCTACTTTCGTGTAGAAAGCCTCTTTGACAGATTGGTTTTAAGGGGCCAAACTGTATAATTTTAAGATCAATTCAGAACCTGCAAGATATTTGGTTACAGTTGCATTTTTTGCTATTTAGAAATAGCGTTTGGTAAAAGAGCAATTCCCTGTAGGTACAAAGCATGCTAAGGGCAGAGCAGTGGTGACAAGTGCATCTTAAATGCTTTATTTATTCTGTGGGCTTTGAGTTCACCCACAGGGTCTTTTGCCAATGTGTATTCACAGGAGAAGCTCTGTGCCGGCATTTCCTATTGAAATCTCTTGGGTTCACTATCCAATTCACGTCCTTTCTGGTAAAACAGGAGGAGGTTAGTTTGCTCTCATGGCTTTGCTTGTGTTGACGACTGGTAAGCAGGAGGGTGTGTTTGTGCCTTCCTGTCTTGTGGGAATCAGTTTGCATTGTGGCAGTTGATGCTTCTGCCTTTTTTGATACTTGAAGGGGTCATAGGATTGGTGTCCAATTTATGCAGTCGTCATATTTTCCTGTTCTCTGTCCTTTACTATGAACACAATTGCAACATTATTTAAATCTGTCCAAGAGGCAATAATTGTTTTAAGGCTGTCTCTCACCTAACTAGAATATGGGCTGTTCTGTCTGCACCTCAAGGAGGGGACATAAAGAAGATGCAGCATACAGGAGCAGTGACTTATTTATTGTCCCACCTATCCAGGAGCATAGCTCTGGGCAACAGTAAAAATTAGCTGCATGCTTCTTAGAAAGATTTGGCATTTGGGGAATGTCTTTTGCTGAAGTGGCCACTCAGATAAAATATTGCAAATAAAACACTTAGGTTTTGCTAACGAGGATATAAGCAGCTGCAAAGGAAAAGAATCTCACTTTATTTCTTGTTTCTTTGCAGCCTTGTGGATGATCGGTGTGTTGTACAGCCAGAAGCAGGTGATCTTAACAACCCACCCAAAAAGTTCAGAGGTAAGTTTACGAGACAGCTTTTTACCCTTCTGGGTGGAAGAAGCCCTTTATTTTGTGTAAACTACTTTTGAGCACCTCACTTTCTACAGAATATTTTAGTGGCATCCTTCTTCCACAAAGGCCGACTCACGAGGAAAGAAAAAGTACGTATGTATGAACATCTGTGAATTGTGCTGTGGGACTTAAAGGAAGGCTTTGTGAAGGGCAGTTGCAAACTGAGGCTGGCTTTCAGATATGTCCAACCAGGATGTCCCTGCAAGTCTCATTTCTTTTTCTCCGAGCGTGTTTTGGTTACT
The DNA here is from genome assembly GCF_964211835.1 of Anser anser. NCBI lineage: Eukaryota > Metazoa > Chordata > Aves > Anseriformes > Anatidae > Anser > Anser anser. The sequence continues at coordinate 22,205,088 of NC_139733.1, forward strand.
ATCCATACGCGCCATTTAGTTACCCAGTACCAAACCTGTTTCTGAGAAGAGGAAAACGGAAAGGAGCAAATGTTTGTTGCAACTGTTGTTGTTCAATCTCATCCATTGTTAGCTAAGCTTGAGTTTGCCTTCTTTATCCCAGGAAACTTACGCTTAGTGTAAGAAATTAACGGCTCCTTCTTTGTGGAGTTTGGCTAGGTCTGATTAAGAAAAAAATTAAGGAGGCAGAGAAGCGCTAATTAATTGGGATATTGCTTGGAAAAATCTTGGTTTCTTTCTTTCACCCCTTGGTCGTGTCTTTTACCCAAAGGATAGCTCAGCCCAAATATTCTTAAAATTTGGTATACCTTTTATTGCTGTTCTCAGATGTGGCAGTTACTAATTATCTCTTTGCTGGATGAATCTTGTTTCTTTGGTTATGCTTCGGTTTTCTCAGGGGCCTAGAATTGCCATAATTCTACTCAAATTTGGCTAGATTGCCCTTGAAAATTGTGTATCTTCTGTGCTGCTGTTTTTGTTTGCATTTGTTTGGGTTTTGTTTCTGTGGTTGTTTTGGTTTGGTGTTTTTCCCATGACATGAGGATGTCTCCTGTAATTAAACTTTTAAAAATGTTACCGAAGTCTGTGAGTTCTTAGTGTTTTTTCCCCATTTTACTGGAAAACTGATAGCTGGTGATTTGGATATTGAACAGCAACCTGGAAAAGCTTTTAGAATTGACTGTTAAGCTCTCCAGAACAAGAACGATGGTATTACCTATCAGTGCTCTAGTTCAAGTAATTCTTGACAGTAAAGTCAAACAAAGGAATAAACCTGGATTTGACTGAGACTACTGGGTATAGAAGAGATTGGGGGTGGAGGTGGAGGAGAAAGAGGCAGGGAAAAAAGGAGAGAGAAACAATTATTTCTAGCACAGTTTAGGAACTGCAAGTACTAAGAAACATTTGCCTGACATGAAACATTGTGGTTGGACATTATAAAAGTTCTCATATTAGTTAAAATTTATACATGGAGAAAGAATGGTATGAACATTTTCCAACCTTTGCAGTTACTTCACTAAAGCTTTCATGAGGAAGTTTATGCTTAACGGTAAATGGCAGCAAAAGTCATAAAAGTTTAGCAGGCACGTCAGTTGTTTATACGCATGCTTTTTAACTGTGGTCTAAGATAAAATGCTTTCCACAATAGATAGTCAGAAGAAACAATAATGAAATCTATCTCACCATCTTCAACACAAATAGAAAATATTCCTTTTTTAATGAAGCAAAGGCGCCCCGATACTTGCCTGGGGTGTTGCCCAGGAAGTCCCTGGCAATGTCGGGAACTACAGCCATGTCTCTTCAATCGTGGGGTTTTAATGGCACCTTCCAAAAATACCCTCCTTGCGAGTGGAACACAGAGTCTTCCCTAAGGTGTATTTATCCAAACAACGTCGTTTACTTCTGGGTTACAAAGCAACAGTGGGCATCTGGTGAATGTAATTCACTACTCCCAATATTTAGTTCTGTCATACTTGAGACTTCGTTTTAATTGCTCTGGGCAGTGCCACAGGTAGAGCAGACCGTAGCACAAGGTCTGGTTTTACCGCAGCAGCGTGTGGAAATGTTATAGCAGCCAATGAATTTTGTAAGCGGTGTCCATGCTTGCTCAGTGATTTCTCACAGTCCACGCTAGCCATCGCAGCTGATGGGGAGTGGTAGTGGAGCTGCTCTGACTGCAGTTTGAGGAGTGTGCGCTTGGTTTGAATTCAGATCGGTGCGAAATGCTGACGCGTAACTGCGAAGTAACTTCTGAAGATCTTATTAAAGCGGGACCAAAATTAATCAGATGTCAGTGACTTACACTGTAGCTTTGAAAAGACACAGTACTGGAAAAATGCCTCCATGCTCTAACCTGGTTTATATCTATGTGAGAATTCTCTTTCAAATGAACTGTGCGTTAAGCTGTCCAGATGCAGGTCGGTCACATCCAAAGTCACCTTCTGCGGGGAACCCTGATAGTGGCTTCATGGCCCCTCCAGAGGGTCTCACTTCAGGTAGTATTTTTAAAAAATAATGCTAAACTTCTCTGAACAGATCTTGGGCAGATGTAAAACTGTTGTAAATATGATCGTCATGCGTCATGTGGTAAGGGATATTTAGAAGCGAGATTTTCTGCTTCGAGATGCATGCATCACTCTTAGAAAATTCAGTGTGAAACTAAAGTGTGTCTATCCAGCAGAAGAATGAATCCATCCTGCCTTTTCGTAGCCATGGATGTTTCAGGTTTTAAAAAGTCTTGTTGCCTAGGCTACACTTAATCAGTTGCATCTCATGCCAGCAGCAGGGCCCTGGGCTACTGCCTGGTGGTTTTTCTTTTCTTCCTACTTCAGGCCCTAGAAATGCAGCAGAGCTGCTGTGCACAGAGTGGTGATATATGTGCACCAGCCTTCCACCTGAAGAGCCTGTACCAAAGGCAAGGCAGTTGACAGTAACACTTCGGGAGCGTACGCTGTCGCTGAGCTCTGATAACCTGCCTGCAGTGCGCAGACAGTCCCGGCCTGGGGAGCCTCTTCCTAAAAGCAAGCACTTTGCTGCTGAAACGGGTTGGTTTATGTTAGTAAGTCACTCCTTTAAAAAAATGTTAGCTTCAAGTTGTCCCAAAGAAAACTTGGTGAGGGAAGCTTGGTTTGTGCCTGGATAAGCTGAATTGAACAGGAGGATTTGCAGCAGCACAACTGGAGTCGGAGATGGGAGCGATAGAGCAGTCTCTACCACTTTCAGTCTGCTCGGAGGAAAGCATACAGAGGTATTTTAAGGACACGAAGGCTTGTTTTGTTGATAAAGTTGTGGAAAAAATAGTCTGACATTAATCTGGTCGTGCTGGAGCACTGAAAGGGAAGAAATGCAAGAGGGGGCTGAGAGGAAGGTGGGATAGAGTTCAGGTAAGATTTGGGGTGCAGAGTAGAAGTACAAATAAAAAAAAATGAAAGCAAAAAGAAACAGAGGTCATGATAGATGGAAAGAACTGAAGTGCCAGAGCTTGAAGGTAGTAGAAGTAGGTCTGTAGAACTCCAAAGAAAGTTATTAGTCCAGCCCACTCAAATCACAACGATCGCTTGCCGGTAGTTATTTCACATGTTAAATGCTGTAGTGCCTTTAGGTCTTTAAAATGTTAGTATAAACACTTGAAGGTGTCGAGGCTGTTTTTTTTTCCTCTTCCTTTTTCCCCATTCCCACCAGAAGTAAATAGCACACAAAGTTAGTGGTTTGAGGTTGGACGGTAAATTATGGCCTGAGATTTCAGTGGATTTTTGTTCTGTCTTTCTGGACCACTTGAAATAATGGTGTGGTTTGTTCTGGTTTTGTTTTTTTCTAAGTAGTGTTTCTCTGGCCCTTCATATTTTCAGCTCCAACTAATTCAGAAACCCTCTAAAACTGCTGTGCAAAACATTAAGACTTCAGAGTTACATTCATTTAGGTGTTTCTTTTTAAAAATGTTAATATGAAAATTCTTGGGAAAGTATTTTGCTTGTCCGAATATACTGTGTACAGATGAGATTCCTGGAAAAAATCCTGGTTGGGGAAGTCTCTAAAAAAAGAAAGTGTGACAGTTCCTTGGTTGTCTGAACTGCTTTGAATAAAAATAAAGACATTTTATGTATTTTATAAAGCTGGAATCTGATAGCTGCCTGTGAGTATGACTGTGCATCTGGGTAGCGACTCTAAGAGAACATCCTTTTGATATGCACGGGTTTATGTGGCAAGTGCAAAGTACAGCTGGCCCTTTGGTGAGGCCAAAAGCACCGCTCTAGTTCATTAGAAAAGAGGCAGACTTGAATGCCGGGAGACGCTTGCTGCTTTCTTTGCAAACTGAAGAAGTCAGACCTAGCAATAGTGGCGAAGCTGAGGCAGAGCCCAGGGCTGGTACTCTGCTTTAGCTGCAGGAGCTGTGCTCTGTGTTAACTTGGGTGCGCTTTGCAGAGGTTTTATTTGTGCCCGTGCTGCAGCGGAACGTAGCGGCGTGCTAAGCCAAGTGTGTTTGCTCAATGCTAGACGCTCGTACTACACCGAAACAGCCTGTCTGACAGCCGGCTCAGGAAATTCCTTACAGCTCTTTATTTGGGATGCAGATTCGTCTGCCAGGGATCCAGAAGCTGCAGCAATAGCTGCCTGAAAGGCAGGGAGACGGGGCGCTTACTGGGTTAATCTGTCCGGCAGCTCCCTCCTCCCAGAGCACTGTTTTAGTAGTTGCTGGGCAACACTCTTTTTTTTGGCAAGATGTTCAAGGAACGAACCCGTATCTCTTAGACTTAAAATACCCTCATGGCGAAGCAGGAGATGAGTAGTTCGCATTCTGTTTGTTCTTTTGATCCTAATCCGTACTGTATGCTCCTCCTGCGTGTTGCTGTCAGGAAGCGTTGGGTTGTGCTCATCTGGCATTGTTAGGGCTGGCGCTGAGGGGCTGAGCCTTTGAACTGCAGCTTCGTCTTCAGCAGGAGAAATGACCTGAGGCTGGGCACTGCAGAGAAGCTTTAATACATATAAACACACCGATGCTTTTTGATAGATTTCTCTTGTATTCTTGCTGTGCCCAGCATTGATCAAAATCAGTACTCCGTAATAAATACCCAGATCCCTCTGCCTGTTAGTGATGGAAAAATCTTTGCAGCATATAAATCTACACTTTTTTGGTAGTAAGGTAGTTCAGTGCCATCCCCTGCACTCATCAAGAATAACTTTTTGCACTACAGGCCTTTAGCTATCGAGTGTTCAGCTTCAGATAAGCGTGCAGCCTAAAATCCTGTTGCTCTCCATATACCTTTGCATACTTCTCCAAATCTACTCTGAAGGCAATTATATCGTCTCGGATTGCTTTTTAAACTTTGATGTGAAATAGTCTGAACTGGATGACTTTCTGCATGTATTAGATGAGTTAGCGTGGGTGTTGTGCAGAGGGTGGAGGGCATGTTCCAGGAGTGACGGTGATGAAAGGAGGGGTGTTGGGCCTGGGCTGCGTGGCCAAGCTTTGGCTCCTTTTTCTCTTACACGGGACTTACAATGCTGGTGAAATATTTGGGTATATTAATTATGCAGATGCCTAGACTACTTTAAGAAACAACTGATGTCTAAATATGGCCTTTTCACTCTGATAACAGCACATGAACAGATAAAATTGCAGCATTCCTTTTTCATTCAAGGCAGGATGTTTGAGAGTGCCTGAATGCTAAGCTGAAAGCTAAGCTCAGCATGGTGGACTTGGAGAGAAATAAATAGGCTGCAATGTATTTGTGACTTCTCAGTTCTGTGATGTCGAAGTCACACGGAAACACACTTGCTGAATATCAAAACTACAAAGTGGGGCAACAGTAGTAAGCACCTACTTGTTTAACTCCTGTTTTTGCAGTGGGGCAAATGCCATAGAAAGAATTGATGATGCTTAGCCCTTGTTCATAAAGGGCACTATTGTGATTGAGTGGAAAATCAAAAGAAACTTCACTGTTAGCATGGTGGAAGAGAAAAATGAGAAATCATTGAAGTCTAAGGTTTTGCCTGTAATTTCTTTATTTAAAACTAAAGCATTGGTTATTCCCTGTGGGTAGGATCTCTGCCTTGCAGAAGTATGATATAGTTAAGTATCCGAAGTACGTTTTCACTGCCTTGATGAGGAATCCTTTAGTATGAGTCTTAAGCATTTATATAACTGTACTAGAAAACTGCCAACTGCCAGTGTGCATTTGAATTCGATGCCCTTTATATGATCAAGAATTCCTGAGCAGTCTCTAAAAAGTGAAGCTTTAGCCCACTGCATCCTACAGACAAGCAGATGTTACAGGCAATTGTCACGGTGGCATTTAGATCTTTCAAAAAACTAAAGTCAGAAGTGTTGTATTTTCATACAAACGTGCTTTATATCTGCAGAGGCTTGGAAAATTCTGCGAAAGGAATCCTAATCAAGAGTTGATGCACCACTTGCATGAACACACCCAAGCTTCCTTCCTCTCTTCCCAGGCGAGGTGGCAGGCAACGTGCAGCGCTCTCTCTCCTTGCCCAGGGAGACTTCAGCGTGATATCACGAACACCTCTTTTCCAAACAGTTTCAACCTCAGATTTTGTCTTCACCAGTCTCATCTGGGATACTTACTTATATGGTCTGCTCTGTTAGCAGGCAGAGAGAGAAGAAAGTGGAGCTTTTTCTTTACGAGCACAGCTAGAGAATAGATGTTATGAGCTAGCTTGTGTAGCTGTTGTGTCCTGTGATTGATTTAAATGTGCAGCAGTAGCTTGCTTTGCTTTGAGAGTAGGGATTGGGTGCAGGAATCAAAGGGCAGCTGTGTTTGTTTGTTTGTGCAGGAAGGTAAGTATTGTCACGCAGGGGGAATCGGCAGGCTGTTCCCACTTAATTTGCCACGTGTATCACAGTGCTGTTCCTCATCGACCTATTAAGCAAGACAAGTTTGTATCCCCTTTGGGGGCTACTGTGCTGAAACAGCAGCGCATCCTAAAGACATTCCACCCCCATGCTGTTAAGTGCTTTGCTGAAACCATGAATAAATGATTGGCTAAATAATTACTGCTTTAAAAAAGATGGTTTAGCAGGGTTTTGCTGCATCCTAACGATGGGGTACCGAGACCATAGTGGAGGAAAGGCCCACGTGGATTACAAGAGTCTTTTTAACTTGGAAGAAAAAAAAAGTTGTAGATACTGAACACGGAGAGGAGACAGGTCTGCTTGGGATCCAAGGCACAGAGCGTGAAGATTGGCTGGGTTAAGTTTGCATGCTGGGCTGTACGTAGAGTGCTGTGCTCAAACAGCTGTCCGCCAACTTCGGGGTTTCGAGTGCTTTCATCTTGGATGCTTTGCATCTAGATGAAGGCAGAGCAAAGCCCCTTTGAAATATAAAGTGGCCGTTAATATGCATCACTGGAACAGTGCACGAAAAACACAATCTGTTGGTTCAGGTACTACAAAAGAAGAGGGGGAATCTTGTTGAAGACCCAGTGTGAAGTTTTATGATCTGTGTGCTTCACTTGCCCATCTAAAAATGTGGGCAGCAATCTCTCCTGATGAGGCATACTGTGCAGGAAGATGGGGAAATGGGCTGAGGTAGTGACCGTGTACTGAAAATGAAGAAATAAGCCAAGTTCTGGTTTAAATGTTCAGCTTTTTTTCTCAACATCTTTCACAAGTCTGAGCTTTTTCCCCTGTGGAAAGTTCAGGGTATTTCAGGTAGGATCAAGGGAGGGATTGCCAAAAAGCAGTGCTTAGCTATTAAGTAGAACACTCCTGTTAATAAACCTAGCCCCAACCTTGTAGACAAAGGAATACTGTGGCTTTGTTGCCATAGTTTCAGTGCAAAATCTGACCTTAGCTACAATAACATTCGGTTAGAAAGAACTAGCTAATCAGTTTTCTAAAATTAGTGTGTTCCCTAGTACATAAGCCAGTATGAACAGGATATTTAATGAAATATTATACTTAGTCACAAGAGCCCAAGGGAGTGAAATGCCTTGATGAATCGTGGGGGTGGGGTGACATTGGTACATATCTTTTAATATAGCAAAGTTATTAAAATTTGTGGCTTGCTTAAAATTTAGGGTAGCTCAACTGTTGTGCTCTTCTGTGTGCTCAGTATACCCTGCTCTGCTCCTTTTAAAAGCTTTTAGTCTGCTCTGTAAGCTGGGAAGACTGGTCTGGCGGTGGCTCTCAGCAGTACTGGTAGTACATAAGCTGCTGCCAGAGGACCCTGATAAACTGCAGAGACACTGCCGTGCTTGTCGTTAGTAGAGCCCGAGCGCTTTGCACATGAAGGAGTCTCCTTCGTATAGAAGGATGCAAATACTGAAGCAGACGGATAAAGTCATCAGCATGAAGTTTGTGGAGAGCACTGTGTATGTGGTGGGAGAGAAGCAGTCTCCTCGGAATTACGTACTGGACATCTCCAGACAGCTTTTCACCGCTTGTGTAGAGTGTTGAGAAATGTAAGGGGGGGAGAGAGACAGAGGCTGGATGTAAGGTCTGGTATGTAAAATACTGTCATCAGTTCATAACGCTTTATTCGAGAGAGCTTTTATTTGAGGCTCACTGACCTAACCTTGAGGGAGATTTTATTAGGCACTGGTAACAGAGTAAAAGATAGCTTCTTCACAGTACGGGAAGTATGATGAATTACCAGGCTTTCTTATATGCCAGTTGGTTATTTGGGTATAACTACATGACAACTGTGCAAACGGGGAGGTGGAGCAGACACTAGGCGAGCTGTCCCGTATTCGCTTGTTTGAAATGTAAGTTCTCATTCAGCCTGCTCACCCTTTCTGCCTGGTTGAGCTGTATTGCATACATAGCTTTGCGGAGCCACCACCATGTTGGATCCTTCTCGCTGTAGGTCTTGAATGGCAGCTTGCAGTTAAGGAAACCGAACTGCCTTCTCTGCCAGCCCAGCGGATGGGGTCATGGTAGTGAAACGCAGCTCTGCTGCTGTCCTTGGCAGCCCTGAGAACAGAGCCCGGGCCATCCAGCTCTCCGCCTCGACTTGCCGGCTGTATCGTGCTGCGATGGGCAGCGTTCCCTCACAGTTCGGTGCTTGAGAGATACCAGTTACACAGGAAGACGATCTAGATGAGGAGGTTCCTCTGAGTGATGCTTACTGTTTGGTATTAGCTTTTGTTATTTCTCTGTCAGCCAGAATAAATTATTGGTGGCCACCTTTTGTGATAGTGCCTTCAGTTAAGGTTAAAAGTGGCCATAATTAGCCAAAGATTTGCATAGCAAATTCCCTGAGTCGGAACCTTGGGACTTCACTGGATGTGCAGAAGCACAAAACTTCAATGACACCTGCACTGGAGTTTGCTTCAGAAAAATGTTTTTCGTCTTGCGTGCACTGACACTTGCATAGAAGAGCTGTCACGTAGTTCCTCTTGGCCCTCGTGGTTTTGCTTCTGTGACACGTAGAACTGAGAAGTCTGCGCTAGGCAAGCTCTCACGAAATCCTCTTACCTTGCTGTGAAAGTCAAAGCGTTTAGGTTGTCATGCCTCCTGTGAGCGTTTCAAATGCTAGAATAGCCATTACAGATTGACTGACACTAAATGTAGCGTTCTTTGAAAATCGTACTGTAATGAACAACTTATTATACAGTCAAGTAAGAGATATTTATGTTAGGACTAACACTTCCTTCGTACCTCATTTGTGAAAATAATTGGTGCCGAGTTCTCCTGTTGGCAATTATCATCTGTTTTGATTACACAGTATACGGAAGTTCAGTGAAAACATAACTCCTTGCTTTTGAGTTGAGGAATCTTTCCATAGCTTTCAGTCAGATTTTTAGAACAAGAAATCACCTCCAAGCTTCACTGACAGCAGAGAAACGGTGACACTGCGAGAAAATGCTGCTACAGGATTCTCTCCCAGCTTCCCTGAAAGAAATTATTTCTGGTTCAGATTTTATTAAGGGTACAAAAAGCTTTGTTATGCAAAAGCAATCTGGTAGTACTTAGACCTTGCGTTCAGTGAATGTTGGCCCATCTATTTGTTGAGGTTAAAAATCATACAAGTGAAAAAATAAGCACAGAGCTTGCAGGCATGAGGAAGTGAGAACTGGATGAGGGAGCAGCCGTCCTGAAAAGGAAAAAATCCTAGCTGTATCTACAAAAATCCGTCCCTCCTCCCCCGCGGAGCCGCACATGATCTCCAGCCAGCACCAGTTAAGCTCAGACATCCCAAAGAGGCAGGGTTTCGCACTGCCGATGGCCCGCCAGCCTCTGGGACCGGGGTGGGGGCTCAGTACGAAAAGAGCTGTTTGTGTTAGGGATTCCAGTCCGTGACTGCTCGTTATGCCATAAAGCTGGGTTTTATTTTCAAAGAAACAAGAATAAATCTCAGTATTATTAGAATGTAACCAGGATCTATGTGCAAAGAGGAAATGTTTACTCCCCTCCCTGCAAAACTCTGGAGTGAATTGTTACAGCCTGAATAGTCTGGGATACAAAATGTGGCTGGAGAGAGGATTGAGTTGGATTTTTGGTTCATTGCCATTTTTTATTTAAAAACAAAAAACTTCAAAAAGCAGAAACTGCAGTATTGCTCTGATGAATGCTCCCATCAGGCCTGCGTGTGGGTTTGTATTAATCGATAGGTTTGCATTCATCAGCACTGAAGGTTTCAGAGAAGGGTTGAAGAACAGCGTGGTGGCTTTGTCATGTTGCTGGTCAATAATAGGTTCAGCACGCACAGAGGAGACTCAACTACAGCCTTTTTCTGTTCATTTAAATAGATGCTCCTGTCAAAGGCATCTGGCTGCCTTTGACTTTTCATGTCTTGACTTCAGTATTAAGCAAAAGTGCATTTTGGAGCAAATAGATTTGTAAGCCTGCTGTTGGGATTGTGTTGGCTTCTGTCTTTCAGAAGTGCATTTTAGGTATTGATTAAAAAGCAAGTATTTTATCCCCGTACTGTGTGATGAGAACAAAGTGACGCTAGAAAGCTGATAAGAACCGAAAGTACTGGACTGCAGGAGAATATCAGCAAATTTTTCTGGGAAACAAAAATTGCATCTTCAGTGGGTGCTGTAGGAGCATTTGGCTGCGGAAGCGGGATGGTGACTGCGTGTGCTCAGTGCTGAGCCATACGTACGAGATTAATCTTTCCCTGCTGCAAAGTGCTTACTGGCTAAATAGGAATACCAGCGCGCTACAAGCTAACGTCTTAAGGACTGGAGGATAAATCTGAAGGCAATATAGATCTTAAAGAGAACTCTTCATTATTATTGACAAGTGTTAAAATAAGCTGAGAATTTATACCCTCCTACTCCTTGTCAGGCAGATGGCCTTGGTCATGAGGAATGACAACGGGGGGAAGATCCTTCAAATATGATTTACAAGTTTTAACTCCAAATATGCAGTTCTTCCCATATGCTCTCAGCTGTGTGCTTAAAGCTTTTTCGCTTTGTGGAGCCTTGGGTTAAATAATGTGTGGGGCGGTAGCTTCTGTGCCTGCTTCCCATTCATACAGAGCAGCAAATGGACCTCAGAAGGGGAAGGCTGACCACTTCATCCCAGTTCAGTGTCCTACTCCTTTCTACAGTAAACTGTAGGCCACAGCATTAATGCTGAACCGTGCGACAGCTTGACAGGTGACAGTTCTGCATTTGGACCAGAATTTGTCTGCACAGACCTCCTTGGGATTTAACAGTTTGTCTTCCCATCTCCTTACAGGTTGGGCTGTGGGTATGTGTAAAATATACAGATTTAAAAATTGCAAGGGAAGGGAGTACACTGTATGAATAGGGGACTTTATATCGAAATGTAGTAGCGTGTGTAACGAATACCACTAGTATTTCCCTTCAGCTGCTTTTAACCTTGATATTGTGGTTGACATTTCATTTCTAATTTTTCTGATGCAAAAATCCAGAGGGTGTTTCCATATTTGTTTATTTTTAGTATTTAGCTTGGAAGTTAGCTGTCACCATAGCTTTTCGGTCTTCACAGTCGCGGTGCTGAATAGCGCTTTGGAGGGCCTTGAGCGCACGTGGCTAGCAGAGAAAGCCAAAAAGTGCTTCTGTAGAGGGCGCAAACGTGAGTAATTAGTGCTTGGCTTCCATGAAAGGTTTGGTGGAGGGGAAACCCTGCAGCTGTGTTGAGGATAAGCCCATTTCAGTTGGTGTGGACAGGCCCGAGCAATGACTGCAGGCCAGTTTGCAGTGGCAGTCGGGTTCCTGAGGGCTGTGAGGAAGCGGCCCTAAAATGGGGTAGTGCTTTAGGGTGGCTGGGGATTTGGGCCACAGCTCGGAACAGGAATTGAGACAGAAGTGATGGTGGGCATGGCAGTGTGTTTCCAGAGAGGTGCTGCAAGTCACCTCTGCCTGCATGCACCAACGCAGCATCAGCTACGGGGGCAAGCAGAGGGGGAGAGGGAGTAACGGGGGGAGAGGAAAGACTTTCTGCAGGCTTCGAGAAGATGGGGAATTTACTGGGGTTCTTATCCTTTACGTTAGTGAGAATCACTGAATGTTCAGAATAGAATTGGAGAAAAGATTGTGTTCTTGTAACTTCTCCAAGAACCCTCTATTGAAAAGAATATGAAAATAGAGAGGTTCTGAAATTCAAATGGAAAAAAAAAAAAGGCAAACAAAAGCCATGGGGAAACTATAAAAGTTCTTAGAAAAAAAAATCAGAAAAAGTATTTTTTTCAGGCATTTTTGGGGAGAGCTCATTTCAGTTTTCAGAAAGTAATTTTTTCCAGCTTTCTATATTAAAGCTTTCATTATGGATACATCTGTGCTGTACTGAGGATCTTTGTGATCCTTTGCTAAGTTTGTTCCTGCACAAAATGTCTGATAACTGGGAAAGGACTGAATAGAGCTTATCATGCAAAATTAATTCCGTCTTGCAGTGCCTTGCTTTCCCCTTGCTCCTAATGTATACGTTTCTATATTCTGTGTTGTTCCCTTTTTGTGCAGAAAGCACTGGATTTGTTTCTGTTCTGGTTTTGTGAGTATAGTTTTAATGGCCTGCCACTACTATATGGATAAAACCACAGCTGAAGGTAATGGGCAGGGATTTGTTAATTGGGCAGTTCATTAAAAGGGGGGTGAGGGATTAGTGACTTCAGATTAGTGACACAAATCCAGAGCTATGGACTGTTATGCTCCCTGTTCATGCCAAAGTCCTACCCCCAGAAGCACCTTTGAGACCATATACCTCTAGTTACCAAACAGTTAACTGTTCTGAAGGGCACTGTGATATTTGTGCAAAGCTTAAATTATGGTTAATACAGGATTAAAATTAAACATCATGTTGGGAACTAGACATCAAAGTTCTCAAAAGAAAAAAAGTGGCAGGAAAATGAGTTGCAGCCTTAGCCTTAAAAACCCAGTAACTTTAAAAGAAAAACTTTTATCCTGCGTTGTGAAGTGCCTGTCACTTAATGTTCTTTCCCTCAAGTCATAGTTAAAGGCTCGTTTCAGAAAACCACAGTGACTCAGCTACTTTGAATGTCTCTTCAGCTAGCATGTGGTTCTTGCTGGAAGCCCTAAGATATTCTTCCACCTCCAAAGATGATTTTTATTGGTGGGTACATCATTGGAAGCATCTTTTTGCACCATGCTAATTTTAGACATAATTTAAATATTTAGATTTTTAAAGAATTGTAAAGGCATCATACCCTGATACTGGTAAGTAGAAAGGAGGACATTTATTTATAAATACTTACTGTTTTGCAAATGCAAAGTTATGTTTATCTAGATTTTTCCCTCGTTTGAAAGTGACTGCTCCATAAACACTGCTGTCTAATGTTTATTGCAATGTAATACTGGGTTATTCTGATCTCTGCTGAAGAATTGAAAACAAGTTCCTTGAATATTTTTTTTTTTGATTGACTGAGTTAACCAGAAGAAATGAACAGTGCGTTGGCCTCCTGAGATCTGCCTGCTGGTCAGGCGGTGGCTTCAGAAGAGTCGGTGGGCATCCTCGCTCATGTCAGGCTTGAATAGCTCGTCTTGGTGGCTCTGCCTTCAGACAAATTCCCCTGTGTTTCTGCTCTGTGCTCCTCGGTAAAGCACTGCACGCTCTTGAGGAGAGGACTTGATGCTTTGTGACATATTCTCGTGGTATGGGAGGTGTGGAGAGAGTTGGTTCGGGGCAGGCTTTTTGCAAAGTAAGTTGGGTGGCCTGGTGAGAGATGCTTCTGTATGCATCAACGCGAATTTCTCAGCAAAACTTGTATAAATAAATGTGAAACAAAATTAGTAGATTGTATAGGAAGAATCTGTGTCAAATCTCCACTTTGATGTAGTAGGGCTGCAATGTATCTTTATTTAGAGGAAAGAAGCTTGAGAGCTAGGAGTGGGTGAGAGCGAACGGGTACTTGTGGTGATTAAAGGAAAGTATGATGTGTAACGGAATAAACCGTCCATAAGGGGTAGTGACCTCCCCGGTGACTTCTTTAATAGCCTGAGATTGGCCTTGGCAGGTGGCATCCTGTGGAGGTTTCCTCTGCTTACAAGCCTGTGGCCCAGCAGCTGGGCCGGGCTTGTCAGGTTCGTTTGGAGCTGGTCCAGCCCCTCGATTCAAACCTCGGCGGGTGACCGAGCTGCCGAAGTGGACGTCATCCTTCGCAATGGCTCTTGATTCCAAGCATCACTCCAGGGCTCGGTCCGAGGAGGCAGAAATAATCCGATATTCATGTTCTCCGCGTTCCCCTTCCACAGGAGTGTTGCCATGGAGGGGAGCGTGGGGGGGAGTGGGCAGGAGCCAGCTGCCGCGGGGCCGTGACGGGAGGAGGGCTGGGGGAGGAGAACGGGAGAGAAACGCCACGAGTCTGCTCTTCAGACAGCCCCAGGAGCTCCTCGCTGTCAGGCATCACGCGCCTCGACGTGGAGGGGCGTTGAGGGCACGTAGGGTGGGTTTTCTCCAGAGGAAATGGATCTCTGCATTGCTTGGGAGGGGAGAGACTGCAGGGCTAGCGTGCGGTGGGCTTCGTGAGCCTCGGGTTTGGTCAGGGTTACCTTGGCCACCCTGTGCACCTTCAGGCGTTGTTTAAACAAGTCCTGCTTTTAATGATATGGCACTTCAAGGAGAAAAGAAAGAAAAGTTCTTCATTTAGCTTAATGGAGCATCACTACTGCTCTGATCTTTAATAAGAAAATTCAGAATTTATGTCTGAATGTTTTTGTAACATGTGCCTTTCGTGTATTTGACTGGAATAGTTGCAGGTTTCTGAATGTTTTCAAAGGGCAGAAAGGAGATGTGCTTGGTATCTGGACATTCATCTTTTAGAAGTCCAGAGACATGCCAGAAAAGTAAATTGAAGTCATTGCTTCTGGTGACTTCCTTTCCGTACCTTGAGTGACTAAAATTGAAAGTTGATGAGGAAAGTCCCAAGTGCTCATCCAGATCTAAAAGCTGAGGAAATCACCGATAACCAACTTTGCACATCTTTGTCACTTAGATTTTTGTTTTCGCGTAGCGTCCTTATCTGCAGGTGTTTTGAGGGGAGCTCGGGTCCTACTTATACGTACAAGGCTGGGGGCACTTGTTTCTCCCAAAGCAAGCGCTGACATCCGTGTGCTAAAAAGTTATCCCTGGGATCTACAGATGATGAAAATAGCTAAGTGCAAACGCCTGCTACTGACTTTTCCCTTTGAAGTCATAAATCTAGCAAGTGTTGTTTCAGACCCCAGCGGGAGGGCTGGCATCAGACGGTGGCATTTAGCGCTGTTAGCTGCCAAGGGACGTTTGGTGGCGGCTGGAAACAGCACCGGGCACCCGGACAGGTGAAGTGGTGTGTTCAGGCATCGCTGCTGGTGCAGTTCTTGTGAGCTCTGTTCGTTTTACAGCAGAGCAGGAGAGGGCCACGGGATTTTTGAAGACGCTCCATCGCGTCTGTGAAACCAGCGGTGTTAGTGTGCCTCTGAAACGTGGTGTGGTCTGTGCTCGAGTGGGGCTGCCTGACCCTGAGTCCCACCTCAGGCTGTCCTGGCCCTTCCTGCTGAAGGGTTTCATCTGCCCGCACTGTCACCGTGTTTCACTCTGCAGCATGACGGGTTTAAGGCACTGCTGTCATATCTGTTGGATATCATCTGTTTGCTTATCGATGCTTCTGCCATTTCCAAATGCCAAGATCTCCTGTAGAGAAGGAAAATGAACCCATAAGAAGGGCATAAACCTGATGTAGGTCTGGACATAGAGGCCGGACCATCTGACACCAGGACACGTTTTTGATAAGGTTATGGTACAAGTAAGAAGTGGGGAAAAAGAAGACAGTGATCGAAACAGGAGAAGAGAAAGGAGCAAGCAATGCTCAAAGATTTCAGTGTGTTTTTCTGAACTGTTAAGGTTGTCGCTGCTTTGAGGCTACTGAGAAAGGTGGTGTTGGTGATCCAGACTCTGCTGACTGTGCTGATGCTGGGGTAGGATGTGTTCAGACAGTGATGCAGCTGGTGTTATTTAATAGCTCTCGCCAGCCCATCCATCACTTCTCAATCAGTTTTGCTTTTGCACTGATTGATATGTTATCATTATGTCAATAAGACAGCGGAAAGATGGCTTAAAACATTGAAAAAAACTAATTAACGCCTGTGTAAAAGGAAATTTTGAAACTAGATGTAGCATGAAGTGGCTTGAATAAATTAATTTTCTCTAGACTTCTCAGAGAGATGCAGGTAGGGATGGGATGCATGTGGTCACGCCGCGATGCTGAGGCTGTCTCCTGCCGCTTCCCTGGGCAGTGCCGGTGCCTGGCGTATTGCTGTTGTGGTCCCTGGGCTACCCTTCAGTTCCACTGCAAGGATCAACTCAAGTTTGCAGAACACATTTTGATTTAAAGCACGTACTTCCAGTGTTAAGGAAGAGCTTTATCCAAGCCCTAGCGGTAGCTAGGTAAAGGTTTAACCTCTGCTTTTCCCCCTCCTGATCTCCAGTTCGTTGTGGTGCTGGGAAGGCCTCCCAGCTGCCAGTGCCAAAAGCCACGCTCGTGTGCAGATCTCATCTTTTTGCAGCTGGCAGAAGAGGGGACTGCGATGAATGGAGCTGTTGATTCACGCAGACTGTGAGAAGGCGCCAATTAATAGGCTTTGAAATTCAATGGCAGATAAATATTGTGTTCTTGATGAGAAAGCGGCTTAGGAAGCAGGCAGCATTCAGGGTTGAGCACGCAGGTGGATGCTCCTTGCTTGCTTTTGGTAGAGCGCCGCTGTGACTGCTGCAAATTTGGAAGGCCAAACACTGCAAAAGTGGAGTGCCCAAGGGCACGGGGCGGAGGAGCCCCCCTCTTTGGCTCTGACTTGCGACAGAGGGATGAAAAGACCTGAGGTCCGGTGCTTGCATGTGCTTATAAAACTATCAGCATAATGGTGGTTTTGGTGTTTCCCATCTCAAAGATTTCAGGGAAAAAAGTAGGTGTTGTCATGTAGCATTACGGCATCTAAAACCAAACTTGTAGGTCTGCTTCGTTGCACAAGGAGTTAAAGAAATGCAGCTAATGCTTCCTTTTAAGGGTATTTTTAACTCATTGATTTACTGTACGAAATGTCAGCGTTCCTGCTGCAAGCAGTTACAGTCTGTTGTCCGGGGACATTGTACCTCTGGTGGTAAAGTGAAAAGTCCTGGAAGCTGCCGTATCCATTGAAAGATAATGTTAACAGAGGGTGTTTATTTCTGCAAAAGGTTTACGTTTGGAGCCTGGATGAAACATCCCTTAAAGACAGATGACAGCGTGTTCTAAGTCTCTTTTCTGGAAGATAATGAAGTAGTAGGGCATGCTAAAATAAATTGAAAGCTGTGCTTTAAAAAGGGGGGAAACAGCTCAGTCTCTTCTGAAGTTGAACAAACGAGCAATATTCTCTTCAGCTTTACAGCTCTGCTCGTCTTCCTGCAGTAGCACATGGGCAGCTCTGTACAGCGGGGTGAATGCAGTGTTTCAGTCCAGAGGCTGGGCACCTACACGGTGTAGGATTTGCTTTTCTTCTGCATGCTCATTGCCCCAAAGTGCCAAGCACGCCAGGCGATGGTAGGTGCCCCGATGCCATCTCTATCCAGGCATAATCTATGGTGATCCTGTCGCTTATTTAGCGTGATGGCGTTGCAATTAAAAAAAAATAAAAAAATCCAGTAAGAATGTGATGTAGATCCCGCAGGCTGGGATAAATGCCTTCAGAGCTCTGCTGGCAGGCTCTGCTTCCGCTCCTGGTTTCTGAACATTTGTTCTTCCCATTTGCAATCCGGTCTGGTGAAGCTGGCTGGTCGGCCTTTCTGCGATCCAGCTGTCCGACCTCCCCGTGCAGCACGGGGCTGCTCTGGCGCCGAGCTCCCGCCTGCCTTTTTTGGTGAAGCAGTGCTGCGGGGCTGTTCCTGGAAGGGGCTGCTTTACGCCCGCGGGGGCTGTTTTCCGCTTTCATTTTTGATCCGTAAAGCTCTAGGTTGCGTTTCAGCAGCCGTGCTGGCAGAGCTCGGCTCTCCTGCTCTAACTGGGATATTTTGCGTTTTAGAAGTGCTTGAAATGTTTTATCCTCGGCCGTGACACGCCGGTGTGCTGCTGCAGGCAGCTGGGGCAGATGCAATATACGGCAGCACTTGCGTTTGCTGTGTATACCTTGTCAGCATAATCTGCTTTTGAAAGTGACAGCCGGAGTGCGATCTTTAGTGCGAAGACTACGTTATGGAGGACTCGGCCAAATTTTAATTAGCTGCATGATTTGTTGGCGTGTTCTGTGCTCTGTTCCTGAGAAGAGGAGTGGCGTGCAGCGAGGGAGCGAGCTGGGACGGATTGAGGAGCATCCTCTGATAGGCTTCAGCGAGAGCACCTCTGGTCCCCTGCCAGCAGGGTGGCGGCTGTTTAAAGTAGAGAGAGGGAGAGGGCCTCAGCGAGCGAGGTGAAAGGCTCAAGCCAAGCACGGGAAAGGAAAGGGAGGAATAAAGCCTTTAGATTGGGAAAATGGATGGGGATGCTGGAGTTTTACTCCATGCGCAGGAGAGCGCAGCGCAGTTCAGCAGCATGACGCTGCTCTAGTCAACTCCAGGGTGCTGTTTCCTGTAATTAAGGCAGGTCTGGCTTCTTGTTGTTGTTGCATCTTCCTTTGCCTTGCTAAGCTCTTGAAATCGTGCTGCTCAAGTCCACCTATAAGCAGTTTACTGGGAGTTTGGACGTCTGTGTGGCAGCACATGCCTTGTGATGCTGTGCCCTACTCTAGCTCCAGGTGAACGCTGCCGTGCTGCTGGTAATTGCATCTGCACAGCCAGCTGTCTCCTGCAAGCTTCGCAGAGAAGAAAACCTGGGAATTTACTCAATTTACACTCAGAATTACCTTGAAAAACAAAGAAATGGTTTGAAAAATGTCCCTGCAGTTCAGTGGGGGCATGTGTCAAAGGCTGCACTTAGCTGACTGAATCCGGGGAGGAGGAGAACAGGCAGACACAGCGGTTCCCTGGGAGCGGGGCTGGGGATTATAGGAATCACGGCTTGAACGGGAGGAGTCAGTGCCGTGCTGTTACAAAAAGTGCAATTGCTGCCTTGGAATATATGAAAAGAAACATTGCCAAAAGACATAGTAAGTAATTATTTTTTCCAATTTTACTTCCTGGCGGAGCCTCAAGTGGAGTATCTTGCTCAGTGGTGCACCTCGTACTGAAAGATGGGAGCCAACGAGAGAAAATCCAGAGGGTGGAATGCTCCCGAACAGTTCTCATCTCCTGCGTCCTGATAGCTGCGGGGCCGCAGCACAGGAGCCGGCAAACACTGCGGGAGAGCGGGGCTGTGCTGTTCTGCACACCTGCAAAGGGAAGGCAGAGATGGGGCTCAAACAATAAAAACGAACGGTTTAGGTACAGAAATAGCAGAGCACTGGAACCACAACTTTGGGAGCTGTCAGGAATGGAGCAGGCACGGTTCATGCTGCCTGTCAGAGGGAGGGATGGGCTGGGTCAGCTCTCTGAGGGTCTTCCAGAGCAGTGGACCTGCGGTGTCGGCACTCGTGCAGAAGGCAGCGGGGCCAACCATCGGGAAGGTAGCAGGCAGTGGAGGAAAGGAACAAACGTACACTTCAGGCAAAGTCTCCCAAGCAGTTTGTTAGCATAAGAAGAATTAAAGCACTGATTTCAGTTTTATTTCTTCAGTTCTTCTAACCTAGACTCCAGTAATACTATCAAATAATCATTTAATGCCCCTCAAACTTCTTTTTTTTGGCAATGCGAGTTTTCTTCTAAGCCAAATGCATTTAAAAGCTGGAAATCGAGTTACTTCGTTGAACAGCTGCACATTTTGCCTTTTGTTTCCCGTGCTGCTGCGTGGCTGGTCCCTTACAGCGCGCACGCAAACTGCTCTTAACCAGAAGCAGCCCTTTCTCCGCCGGTCAGGCACGCCAGCGGCGTCTCACAGCAGAGCCATATTCTTTCCATACCGCTCGGGCCGATGCTCTCAGATGGTGCCTGTAACTCGATCTGCGCCTTGTTCTTCCTGCGCAGAGCCGTCCAAGCCCTTCCCCGCCTCCTGCCCCCGCTTCCTGACCCATTTCGAGCAGGAACTTTATTCCGGAAAAGCAGGAGCAAGTGAAGAAGCAAACGTGAAAATGAAATCCAAGGGGCGAGCGGTTGAAAGAAGATGAAATACAGCCAGCAGATCATGCTTTGATTTGCTGCTGCCATAAAATGCTACAGATGGATGCTGGAAAGACCCAAAGGTTTTGAGGAAGGCTGTCCCAAGGCTCATGTGCTGAGATTTGTGTTTTAGTACCTCGCAGCGGGATTTTTCGTGTAAACTATAAAAAGGCAGATAGCGGATGGCTTCCTGAGTGAAGAGCGCAGCTCTCCAGCTTGTGACAAAGCCTAGAGCCAAGACAGTTCACTTAAAAATGTTTCTGCAATTCTTACGTATGTTAGCTCGCTGAGTTCTCTTCGAATAAAGTATGACACACCGCTCCTTGCAGCGTGTAAAACTTAATTTTTGGTGCTTGTGGGAGAGGGGAGGGGTTGGCCTCTGGACTTGCCTCTTGGCAAGGCTCACCCCTGGTGCAGGATTTCTGTCGTGCTGGACCGGAGACAGAGATGAGCTAAGACAGTAAAAACGCTCACTGGAACCAGTAGCTTTCCTTGAGAGCCTGGATCCGTTCAGATTAATGGCTGCAGTTGCGAGCTCTTCTCTGGGCCGTTTGTGGGGGCTTCTGCCTTGTCTTTTCCCCTCTCCTCAGCACGTAGAGTTTTTTCTGGCTTGTATTTCTCACTCGCCAGGAGCCACCCTGGTGTTTTGACTTTTTAAAGGTCCTTGAGATTATTCTTAGCTTAATTCAAGTAGCTTCTCCTGCTCTGAATTACCCTCTGTGCCTGCAGATACGAGTGGCTCCTTGATGCTCTCCAGGATACCCGGCGGGGCCGCTGGGGCTGTGTCATTGTCGTGTCCCTGGTCACCCGCCCAGGGGGACAGGTCCATGGTGGTGCCGCCCTCAGCTGCGAGGAGCCTGCCAGTTCGCTTGGAGTCAAATGGGATAAGTTGCAATTAAAAAGTGGGAGTTGTTGTAGTTAAGCGCAGCTGGCTTTTTGTCCCCTCTCCTTGCGCTGCTGCCCCTCGTGGCTTTGCATTTGCACAGAGCCTTCGCTCAGCCTTGCTCATACCAGAGACTGGGAAACGTATCTGGTCTTTCCTGCAAATGTTTCCTTTTGGAGCTGCCTGTATATCCAGTGTCTAAATATTTCTCTCTTTTCGAGTAGCAGCTTTCTTTCTGAAGGAGACCAAAGAGGTTACATGCAGAAATAAAACAAACATTGGTGTATCCTGAACTCTTCGGTACCTAAAATGTTTACCTGAAGGTGTTTCTCTCTTGTTAGTCTTTTGGTAGTTTTTTGGGCGCTTGGTCACCCTTGTGGTCTCTGAGGGCTTCTGGAGGGTTTTTGCCTCTAACACGGGGAGCTGCCTCTGCTTTTGCTCTCCGTGCACCCGGAGGAAGAGCAGTGTGCGCAGAGCACCGCCAGGTTACCTTTCCCTGCCGGTGGGGAGCTGGCCTTGCTTTTCCTGGTCAGAAGAAAGTTACCTTACTCGTTTTTTGCTGAAAAACAGCCTTATCCCGCAGTAAATTTGGCCACGCTGTGCATGTAAGCATGCAGTTTATTGCTCTCAAGTTACTTAGTGTTGTGCGGAGTCATGTCCTGCTTTGCGTTTAAACACCATTGCTTTCTAATGAATACTGTATTAATGAATGCTGTTGATTTAATAGGCATTGATATTCAGGGGCCATCTTCCAGGTGTATCTTCTTTCTCTGAAATCACCGGTCTAGTCCCCTTCCTTTGTCTGGTTTTGTGTATGAGCTCTCGGTTAATAATTACTTTATTTCCTATGTTGTTACAGCTTGAAAAAATGAAGTAGCGATTTCCATCGGCAGAGCCGTGCACAAATGAGTACAATGGCGACAGGGTGGTTGCCCTAACGTCTCACAGATGTGAATGGAGGGTGGTTATTTTAATGTAAAAATATACTTAGATCATAGATCATGCAGCCTTTCCGTTTAAATGTTGGTTGCAAGGGTGATTTTTCTTTTGTGCTTTAAAAAGAAAAACATTCAAAGTTCTTGTAACAGGCAGGATGCAACGCTATACAGAAGGGAGGCAACAGATTTCACAGCAGCAGAAACCTCGAACGTATTTTGTCGTGTAACTGGTGCGGGGTTCCAGAGACAGTGACGTACGTGGTCACCAAGAGGTCTTTGGGCTGGGCGTACAAATGTCCTTCTGACCTGCTTTTGAATTTTCCCCAGGTATGTGACAGAACTGTTGGCAACTTGGGAGGAGATTTCAGTGGTCTTTTATTTGGCAAATTGTTTTTTTTTTGCCTTTTTTGCTGGAGCTGCTGTTGGAGTGGGCTCTGCTGGGACAGAAGGTCAAGCATTCAGTGCGCCTTGGCAATGAGCTGCTGTACTCCTAGCAAAGCTTGTGCGCTGCAAATTGAAAATGAAAAGATGTCTTCCCATCACAAAGACAGTAATTTCAGTAGATCAGGTTCTTTTTTCTCCCTCTTTATGGAAGTGCAGGAATGATTAATAATCAACACATTTCTGTAGCCGCTTTTGTTCTATATTCTTTGAACCTCTTAGGCTGTCATCTATTCATTTTAAACATCAGAAAAAGCAAGTACAGAAATAGACAATGTAGTAGTGCAGGGCCTTCTGGGAAGGCGAAACTTGCCTGTGACTGAATATATGGATATTTTATTATTCTGCGTACCTCCTGCATGAAAGTACTTCACTTAAACACAAAAGAGTCTTGAAATAATCTCTGCGTCCATGTGGAGTGTTACCATCTTTGTGAGGGCATTGAGGCCGTGAAACTTTCGTAAATACGATGTGGAGAACTTGTCTTGAGAATATTTCCATCATTGCCAGCTGCATTAACTCTTCGTCTTTCTTGTTATATTTATAAGCGTACTGATTTTTATTATATCCTCTACCATGGGCTTTGATCTTGGGGGAAATGTCAGGTATCTAAGGATAGAGAAGACTAAAGAGGAACTGCGAAATTTCAATGGGGAGCTGCTAATTTTCATTTAATTTTAGTACTGCTGTGCAAAAAGGAGTTGGGTTTTATCAAGTATTGTTTTTCAAGTAAGAACCAACTGCGTTGGGGTTAAATATTCAACAGGTTTTGTAAGTGACTTAGTTAAGTATCTTCCTCTTGGTGGCTTTTCCTCAGGTGGAAGTGCCCTGAAGGAGGCTTTGTGAGAAGGGCTGTCGTCTTGCTTATTTTTGAAGTCACCAACCGCGACTCCAAACTGACAGGAGCTGGACATGCCCTTAACGTAGCGAAGGTGGAAAGCCTTCACAGCAGCTGTTGTCTGGCTGTCACCCGCGTTGGCCAGCTCAGGCACCACGAGGAGCGTTCAACGCCGGCGGTGCACTTTAGCAGCTTCCCAAGCTTCACATGCAGCGGGTGGGTTTGGCACGATGACATCTGTCAGTGCGCCAGGCGGTGCAGAAACCCTCCCCAGGGAAGGTGGGGGTTGCACGTGCCTTCTTGAGTTCGGGTTGTCTGGCTTGTGGTGAGAGCAAGTGATGGGCTTGGGTAGGCTCTGAAATACTACGCCTGCTTCTCCAAATCCTTCCAGCCTCTCTGCTAACAGATGCTTGCAGTTTGGGCAAGTTTTCCGTTTTCTCTTACAATAATATTAACATGCCACCTAAATGCTATTGAAACTCCCATGCAACTTTTAATCAAGTTGCTAAAAAAAAAAAATAAAATCTGAGAGATTAATCTTTGAATGCAGCTTGAACTTTCCTTGGTGCTTTGATGGAGTCTGACTGGGGAGGGGGCACAAAAGGTGGAAAACCTGGTGCCTTTTCAGCAGTTTACTTTGCTGGTTTGGCTCTTCGTTTTTATCACTCGTGGAAGCAAGTAAAGGCACCCAACAGATGTTTTGGATTTATCATGGCTTTTCAAGAATTTTCTTGAAATGCCAGTTGTTCGTTGGATTCTTCTGATTGATTTTAATCATAATAAAAAATAACACGTAACAAGGCAAATATGCTGAGGTGATCGCAATCGATGGTATAAACTCCAGAGGTGTGAGGAAGGTCTGTCTTGCCACCAAGCAATTTTTGTGGCTCCAAAATATTTCCCAACCTAGGAACAAGGAGAGAAGAAATGTAATTCTCCTTCCCCAATGTTTTTGAAATTCCTGAACAATTTTACAACTTAGCCCAAGTAGTAACAGACCAGAGGGAAACGCTGAGCAGGTTTTTGCCATTCTTACAGCTGCCTGCCTTCCTTTCCCCGCGCCAAAACCCCAGGTTTTTCTGGGCACAGAATCAAGACCTCTTCTGTTGGCAATTCCAGGGTTTTTATGCTGACCTTGACTATGGGGGATGAAGTCTGCATTCCTGACTTGTAGTACTCTGATAACCACTAGGCCGTGGTTTCAGGCCACTGCAGAAAGCTGTCGGCTCTGCCACCACAGGAGGGTTGGCCGCTTCCCCTGCAGCTGAACACATCCAAACGGGGAGCAGGCGCCGGAGGGAGCCCTGCGTCCTGCTGGGCTGCCCGGAGCACGGCGGCCAGGTGGGCTTCTTCCATTGACAGCGTGCGTTAAAACAGTCCATTAAGCAAAAAAATCTGGTCAGGTTTTTCATTTTGCTACGACAGCAAAAGCTGTGCGTGCTGTGCCCACCGTGCACAGAACAGGCCCAGGTCTGGCTTTGGGGCAGCTTGCTGATGTGGAGGTGTGTGAAACCACCGTGGCGCGGCCCTTCAGCCTGGTCCTGAGCGTCTGGGTGAAACGTACTCCTTCCTCACGTGTTAGGTGGGGACCTGTCCGTTATTGTCGTGGCAAAGGTGCGGGGGAAGAGAAGGCTGGATTGGGGGCCGGATACATCACTCGGGATGAAAGCAGGGACTGGTCAGACAGGAGGGCTGGGGCTGGAAGGGAAGGCTGCACGCCGGGAGACCAGGACTGGGTGGGAAGGGAGCGAGGTCTAGCACAACAGGAGAGAAAGGGAGAGGGAGATGAGAGCATGAGGAGCGTGGGGTAGAAGGGATTGCAATAATTTATTTATCCCTAATAAAGTAAGACTGGAGTAATCTAGCTGGCAGGTTTCGCTCTTGAATCCCCAAACACTTGAGAACATGGAATTTTCTAGTGTTTCCAGCATCCTTTCATTACTCCTCCGCGATGCTGGTACATGCAGAGGGTAAGGAGGCATTCCTGGCATACTTCAGCGAGCTTCAGGTGGCAGAGGCCCTGTGGGGATCTGAGTGTCCTGGCAGCGAGAACTTGAGTGTGTGGCTGCAGGGCACAATCGTGCATTAAGCCCCCTTTTCTGAAGGCAACTGCTGGCTAAAGAACAAAATTTCGCCTGGAAACAGGTGAATGCATTTGAATGCGTGTCTGTGCAACGTCATTCATTGCCCCTGTGCGCGATGAGGTAATACACAGTTACACAGCCGCTTTTTTCCTGCAGGACTTTGCTCAGTTGGTGCCTGACGACGTGTCCTCACTTAATCAGCAGTTACGGGTTATTTTATTTTCCCGCTGACTCAGTGTGCGACTCTGACGTTTTTCCCATGTATCACGAAGATCTGAAAACAAAATGCATTCCTTCGTCGTTAAAGTTCAGCAAACACTGTTTAGTAAGATGAGATTACGCTGCAGCGATGGCTCTTATTTATCGGCTTTCTCCTGAATCCATGACCAGAGCAGGGAGCGGGTTGTTTCAGCTGCTGGCAAGTCAACTACTTTGCCTTCATCTCGGATCTGTTAGAAACTGAGCGACCTTCCCCACGTACCGCGTCTGACAAGTACTTGGTCTGTATAACGCCGCCGTCACTTCCGTGGATTGCAGACTTGTGACCGTGGTGGTGCTCAGCGAGCACGCGCTTGCATGTTGATTTTTGTAAACACAGAAGCCGGGGGAACCTGGAGATCTAAAAGCTTTCTGGCCATAGGTTTGATCCATGGTAAAATGCATGCGGTGCTAACCAGCCTCTGGTGGTCGCGGTAAGGTGAATGGCAAACAAGGCCAAGTTCATCTCCTCAGCCACTTAAGAAATCGTTTTCTAATTAATATTTGTTTTAGGAGTCTTGGGTGCTTTTTATTGTTAGTTTTTAGATTTGTAGTCTTCTAACTAGGAAGAAAACCTAAGAAAACTATGTTATATTTTCCCCTGTTGCACGGAAGAAGGTCAACACTTGCAGACCTCTCCCCTTGTGCTCGAGGGAGGAGAGGGGGTGCCGGCACTTTTCCATGTGCAAGTTGAGCCTAACTTGAAAACTTTCTTGACTGAAAAGGCTGAAAAAATACACTTGCACTGTGACTAAATCTAGCATACAATTAATTCTTCTATGCAGTTCTGTGTGTTAATTGCTGTCAGTGTGAACTGGTGGTTTGAGCAAAAATAGAAACTTTTATAACTGATGTGTTGCTTACAATGCAGCCTCTGAAAGTGCAAGTCTGCGGTGGCTTCTTGAATCCCATTCCGTGCTGTCAATCTCGATGAATCATCTTCCTGTAAATGAAAAGGGTGTTGAAGAGAGCGTACCTGGAAAGTGTAGTTTGCTCTTCAGTTTCCACTTCTCCTAGCTGTTCAGAAGCCATAAGCCGGCAGTGCCAGGCGGAGGACGTGTCTGCGGACAGATGCACCTAAAGGAAGGCCCTGCCCCTGACCTCAGCTCTTCCTCTCCTTCCCCGGCGTGCAGCGCGCCCTCAGGGGTCGCCAGGGCCGTGCCCAGCTCCTGCCGTGTCCTCTCCTGGCATAGCAGCAACCTGCGGGAGGCGCGGCGGTGCTTTGGAACCAGTGAGCGCCCGGCGTGGCCGTCAGTGGCTCACTGCGGGATGAAAGACAGATCTGCCACTGGTGCTTCGCCCCGTTAGAGGAGTATTTCATTTTGAAGACCTTTGCCCTTCTGTCAGAGGGGTTTGACATTGCCCGGCGTGCTCTCGAGGAAGGGTTGGACAGGCAGGCGGTGCCCCAGCGCGTTGTGTTGTTCTTTGAGCATGAGCAGCGTGGAGGTGGCCATCCCAATGCCCCGCTCAGGGCACGCTTCCAGTGAAGCAAATAAAACCCCCAGGTTGGTCTCTCCGTGGTTTGCTGCTTCCCACGTTCTAGTGCTTGCCCGCAAGCATGCGTCAGTAGTCCTTGGAAGTACGACGGGAATTAGTAGCCTGAAGTCTTATTCCACACCGTCACCAAAGAGGTGCTGGGGGCAGCTGTCCTGGCATTTGGGGCACTTTGGTTAAACTTCGAGGCTGCTACTTCAGGCGCTGTCTTTGAATAGCTTAATTTATTATTTTTTGCGTGTACAGTTGCTTGGCAACAGATGAAAAAATACTAAATGCAGCTAATTTAGTTGTATTACTGATAGGCTAGCATCTCTTTAATATGAAAACGTATTTCTAATAAGACTAATCAGCTGTAATTCCTGGCTTTTGCCAGGCAGAATGTTAAATAAACAGTGTCGATGAACTTGGTAAAGAACCTGGCACCCAAGGGGTTTACTGCCACCTCTGAGCTGTGCTGTGAATGTTTCTTTGCTTTTTCCTGCTGTTGTTTGGGGGTATTTTCTTCTACTGTTGCTACTTATTATGTAAGTTTCTCCAGTTCTTTGCCTGTCATTTTCCTTAGCAATAAAGTGATTTGATTTATTAAAAAATAAATAAATAAATAAACACCCCTAAACACTAACATTGGGTGAAGCAACATACCTGCTAAAGTATAAAAAGTAAAAGTTGTGAGTGAGTAAAATCAATCTGTTTGCCTGGGAAAGCGCTGAAAAGCGTTACCATTTTAGTATGGTGGGGTTTTTGACCGGGACAAGTGATGAATTTTCTGCTCTTGCATCAGATGTTTGGCAGCAACAGTTAATTTTTATCATTCATGGGGCAATGTTCCTGTTGCCCAAAAAAGCATGTGTCTGATCAAGAGCTTTCTGGAATTTGTTCATAAATCTTTCCTTGCTGCTCAAATATTTGGACAATACTAGCAGCAAAAGCCCAGCTAATTATGACTAGTTGAAGCACTTTCTCTGTTTGTTTCATTGTTTTCATAGATTGCCTGTTCAAACTATGTCCCATGAACCGGTACTCTGCTCAGAAGCAGTTCTGGAAAGCAGCAAAGCCCGGAGCTAACAGCACAACAGATGCAGTGCTGCTCAATAAGCTACACGTAAGTATTCAGTTTTGGGCTGCTGTTGATCATAAACGCTCTCATCCATACTGCTTTAATTATTTCCAATCAGCCTGACACTGTTAACAAGGAAATATCAGAGAGGTCTATCAAAATCAGTACCCGAGACTCCTTTTGAGACGTTCACTGAGATGTGACTTACAAGCATCCTCTGATTTATGATAGGTAACGTGCTCTTTGAGGTCTGTGTCCACCAGCAGTGTGTGTGGTACTGGGTTAGAGTCACGAGAGCAATTCAAGATCTTGTCGTTAACCTGTGCTAACTGCAGCAGTGCTCTCCGGGGGCATTTGGGGGGCATCTTTTAATAGTATAAAACCAGAACCCTTCAAACAACTACACAGGAGCAGGTTCTCAGGCGTTGTGCCTCGGTGCATGAAGTCACGGGCGTTAGCTGTGCTGGCAGATGCCATGAGCTATATAAATCTGATAGTCTGATAAATCTATTGAGGTGCCTCACACAAATATTGCTGCTGGGATACATGTAAAGGTTGATGGGTAATTATGACTAATTATAAGGCCAGACAGCCTCTCCTTCCTTATTAGCTTGCAGTATTTAATATTTTTTCTGGCGAAAATGTTGACGTTCAGCAGTTGAAAACCCAGTAAGGCAGTTGATTGCTGGTTCTAGAGTTCCTTTTTTTCACACCAAAAAGCCAACTAACTTAAATACCATCTGTTGACTTTAGAGTTAAATAAACTGCATGTTTATGTTAAAATTACATAGCTGGAGTACTTCATGTCAAAATTACAATTCTAAATATTTTTAGTTTCTTAAAGCCTATATTAAGCTCATTGAAGACTGAAATACAAAATGGCCCTGTAGGAGAGTGTCATTTGCTGATTGCCATATGGCTGCCTTGCGCCTGCATTTCAGAAAGGCTGTTTGACTCATTTTGCTTCTGAAAACATAATTTTATAACCCAGAAGTATTAACTGGGCAAGGAGAAAGTTATTTCTGTACTGGCTGTAACACAGAGGTCCCTCACTTGTGCCGCGTTTCTCCTGCCCTTTTAATGATGATAAGAGAAGGAGACCGTGCCATCAAGCTTGAAGTGTCAGGGGATTCTGGGTTTTGTTTTTCTGGTGGGTAAGGGAAGGGGAGAGTTTATGCCTGTAGGATATGTGTGCGAGTTCATGGAATTTAAAGACAGGTAAGTTCTAAGCACTGCCTCATGCCCGGAGGAAAGCACCATGTAATTGCGCTGGATTACAGTGTCATTTAAAGTCGTCTTCTCTTTCCTCAGTACATGCCAGCTCAGGTGTTTGAGACTTGTAATGTTCAGCTGATGTTTTACTGGTTTGTGACGGGGCCCCTCTGGAAATCCAGGATTAGATATTGCTGGTACTTGTCTCCAGCTGAGGGATGTTTGTACAGAGAAGTGCCACCGTGCATGAACCGCGTACTAGATTAGGTGAAAGGATTTGAGTACTTTACAGTTTTATTGGAAATGGTTCAATATGCATTACTTCCACATAAGGCTAACCTGTTCTGGAGGATGTGCTACATCAGGTCTACCTGGGTCTGATGCATGGCTTTAAAATAACCTGGTCCCATGCACATCATTCATACATCAAAACTTAATTTTCTGCCCGGTATAAGAGCGTGTCATTTATTGGTACACAGAATACACCAAAACCCGTACATTTTGCATAGTGTGTGCTGGGAGGGAAGCAGGCTGTGCCCCCAAGACATGTGCGTGCAGCAGATACCTCTGCCTCTGATTGGACTTCTTTATCAGTGCCTATAGTTTTTAACAAAATCAGCGGTGCGAGATGTATTCATCATCACTTGCCTTTTTTGGCTTCTGTTTGCCTGCTGGTGGAATTTATTGTCTGCTGTGGCACGCTCAATGCTGAGGTCAGGTTATTTTAAGTTAATGCCATTTAAGGGATTTAAAATCTGGGACACTTGTCTTTCTTTGGTATCAAGAATCAGTGCTGCTTGAGAAGCTGACATCTAGTGGCCAGAGAAAGTGCTTTTCTTGAGTGATTGTCAGATTTGGTATGTGCTTCTGAAATCTGTCCAAAGACTTCATTATGTTTTCACAGAATACACCGTTCTCTTTAGTTACAATAATTGTGGCACCCAATCCTGTGCAGGCAGAGAAACCCTCTTGTTTGTGATCCTCATTGATAGTTGAGGGGTATTAGTGTCTTACCTGAATAAATTGTTTTTCAGTGGAGTACTGTGAAATCAAGAAAAAATAATAAAAAGAATTATGCTGCATTGTATTTCTGAATGTATTTTTGTGTTTAAATGAGCAACTGTATTGCAGATTCTCCTGGAGAAAGAACCACTTATCATACCTAGCAGAACTCCTAAAAATAGCAAATTTTTGTAAGCTGAAGAAGGTGAAACTTTAAAACAGTGTAGAGACAGCTCTTCATTTGCAGTAGCTAAGCTGTCTTTTTTTTTTTTTTTTAACTACTTAATATAGTTGGGAATTGCGGGCAGTCTCTTTTCCTCCAAGAGGAAATTGGGCCTAGCATAGTCCTTGAGATTCTTGAGAACCGAGTCATAAACATTCATGCTTAGCCTCCTAAAAAGTCTAGTTTTAAATCACTATTTATCCAGATGCATGTTAAAATAATTATTTCTTATTAAAAAATCAACTTTCATGGGAAATGAGAAGGAATTTCTTTACCAAATGAAAAGGTTTAAAAATGGTTTTAAATAGCTTACTTGTTTTTAAGCAAAACGAAGTACAAGAGAATAGTGAGTACGTAGAGCAGGTGGCAAACGTCAGCCATTGTAAGAAGAGCTGGTTGGTTTATATGGATGGGTTATAAATTAAGTTATTAAATTGAATAATCATAGGGATTAGTTTTTCTATTTTGCATATGTTTTTCCTTTTATTAATGTGCTGGTATGATGCAGAAGTGCACAGCTGTATTTTCCCAGCCAGTCTGTAATGCAGCACCGAGTGGTACCTAATGAGGCGTGAGCTCTGTGATGCTGGGAAGTCAGGACCTTGTGCACTTAGAGCTCCCGTGGGCAAATGTAAATGCCTTCTAAATAATCCTGCTGTGTGACAGAGGTGATCAGATTCATCGTAAAAAGACAGATTGTGGAAGAATGGGCGCCTGTACTGGCAAAGTAAAATAACGAACCAAAGTAAAAGTCCTTTCCTTTCATTTTTTATAGAAGTCAGTAGAAAGGAATATAGACTTCCTGGCTTGGGTTGTTACCATCCCTTTTCTCCTTCCCCCCCGTAGGTGTTTTGTTGTTTTCTAATGCCTCGTCTTCCGTCTTGTAGCAGCTATTTATCAAATGTGTCAAAGTCAAAACACATACCTTTTAAATGTTCGTTATCTTCCTAAGCAACTGAAAAAGGGAATAGGAAATTATACTATTGGAAATTAGGAAAAGGAAATCTTGCTCTATCAGATGTTCACATTTTTTGTAGTTCTGTGAAATACTCTTAAAGCATCTTAGTTGTTTGGCCACGCTGTTTATAAAACAGCAAGTGAATTATTCTCTTTTCATGTCAGCATGCCGCAGATTTGGAAAAGAAACAGAACGAAACTGAAAACAGAAAGCTGCTGGGAACAGTGATCCAGTATGGCAACGTTATCCAGGTAGGTTGTGAACATCTTTGCAAGCTGAATGGGGGAGTTTAAGCTAAATCCTGTGCAATGTGAATTTAAACTTGTGAAATTTGTAGACAAGAATCTGTAGCTTTGCCTGGTGGACAGCATCCTCAGGTATGATCCTGTGAAGCAAGAATTGGGTGTATGGCTGTGATCTCCGTGAGGATACAGATAGATTCATTTTTTTTATTATGGGTTAGCTGTGCTTTTTCCCCTCTGAGGTCACCGTATAATTTATTTATTTGGGAATATTTCTTTTTTGTGCTTACATTATAGTTGGCCATGTGGACCGTGGCACAGACGCTATCTTGCAGTCAGATGTTGAAATATCAAGCACTAAACTGCCCCAAAGGAGAGTGAAGCCATATAAGTCATTGTGGTCCATTTAAACAAAGGTTATACTAGTTGCAGGGAATGAAAAAAATCGAAGTCATACGTCAAACCCAAGAAAAATGAAAAGTACAATAACTGTGTAATAAAGAAAGGCGTGTTTTTAATAAATGGGGAAAGGAATATGCAGCAGGTGCTGGTTCACCCTGAAACCAGAGCAGACATGCTTCTACTAGGTAGAGTGCTGCAGCCCTTTAGAAGAAGTGATGATTACCAGCTGGTTTTGGTTTGATATAATCAGAGTAGGTGACAAGGAGAATGGACATGAGGGTTATTTTTTTTGTTGTTGCAAGAAGTTGGTTGGCAAAGCAGTGGTAGGCTTTGTAGCAACCTGATTGAGGAAGGGCCCAGAAGCATCAGCCTTGGTTGAATTAAATGTGCTATTTGTCTGTATGTTTGAGGCAAGAAATCTAGTTTTACTTATCTGAGGAGAGATAAATACTGTCAATTTTAACAGGACTACAAGCATTTGCACTACTAAGAGCAGTGATAAGCTTTTGCCTGTATTTTCACTGTGGTCAAAATGTACTGTGAGTAACCACTATTTTTAATAGTCAAAAAACATCAAAATTGTCTATACAAAAGTATTTGAAGTTACTGGAAATGTGGCAACAGGTATTTTGAACAACATAGCTGAGGAACTAGGCTGTGCCCTGTTGCAGTTTGCATTTTCATGCTGACTGTGTGCAGCCTGTGTGAGCTGTTAACGCAGTGGAGGGTTGTGGAATGGGGCTTTTTGAAGAGAGTCTTCAAAAAAGCAGTAGAGTTTTCTGTTAAACGAATCAGCCTGAGCAAAGTAATATAAGATCAGCCTTACTTTACACCACCACCTTCTGAACAGGGAAAACTACTTAGTGCCTTACATTTTACAGCTTTTGGTCCTGGGTCTTTGAGCAGGCTGTTGTAAAATGATGTGGGCATTTTTAAGTGTTTATCCTTTGCTGGAGAAGAAACAGATTAGTTGAAGATGTTTTGTGCTCTAAGACTATATATTTACTGAAATATGTGCCAGTGAAATTGTGCATGAATTCATCAATATTTTCATGAGATATCATCTAGCTTTTATTTTGATTCCTGTATGATATTGTGGTTGTCCTATACGTGCTCACTGTTTCTTGAGGGGAGGAAAAATGAGCATTCTTAGAACTGAACTCTAATTCTTATTCTAGCTGCTTCACTTAAAAAGTAACAAATACTTAACAGTAAATAAGAGGCTACCAGCTCTGCTAGAGAAGAATGCTATGAGGGTGACCTTGGACGAAGCCGGAAACGAAGGTTCCTGGTTCTACATACAGCCTTTCTACAAGCTGCGTTCCATTGGAGACAGTGTAAGTGCTGAGAATATCCTCATGTATTGTTCTGTGCACAGCTTGGCAAAGCTTGTTTCGGGAGGTCTGTCTTCCAGTTAATGAAATGCACAGATCTTTTCGTGCCTTACGTTGCAGAAACAACTTTTTTCCTATGCTGTCAGGAGGGGGAGGAAAATTGCTATGGTAACTTGTATTTTGGAAACATGGGATGATTTAACATTGGAAGGAATAAGAGACCTAATTATGGTAGCCTTTCTCAATCCCTGTCCAATTCAAAATGGCAGGAATTGTTGCGTTCCTCTGGTATATTTAGAACAAATAATATCTGGGTTTTCAGTGTTGCCAGTTTTGAATCAAAATTTGCCATCATTTTGTATATGATGAATGAGGTAATAACGAGGCCAAATGGCCCTGTTCATGGGAAAACCAGAAAATAATTGCTTCTGATGCATTACCTTTGTACAAGAGAGTTTGGTGTGCTACCTGCCCCAAACTAGGCATTAATAAGCTTAAGGGTGCTCTGTGGTATAGTCCAGGCATGGATTTGGCACCTAAATCCAGTGAGCTTTATTGAGTAGGAATAATTTCTTCTGTAGAGCAGCCCCATACATTTCGATGTAGCTGTACTTCCTTTTACACACACGCACACAATAAAGCACATGATAATACAGTCTTACAGGCTAGTAAGCTCTTTAAATCCTACCTATTTACAGACACTTTATCATAATGACCAGTTCCTTTCAATACAGAGAAGGGTTTTGTGTTTTAATTTAGGTAAGACTTCACCCTGGAAGAAGGGAAGAAAAGGACCTTTACTGTCCGTAATAAAATGCTTTTGTCTTGAGCCATATGCCAGCCTGGTCAAGAATCTGATATTACAAATGAAAGTGCCTCTCGGAGGAGGAGAGCTTTTGGCTGACCTTTTGCCATAAAAATTACTTATTAAATGTTAACCAATGAAACTAATGGAAAGTAGCAGATAAATTTGTTACTGGAACTGTAAACTGTTTCTTCTGTAAGCCTCTGGATCCGTTAGTATAGGCTTTTTTTTCTGCCCGAATGACTGAATATAGTAAGCTAAATTCTGAAGCAAACAGAATCCTGGTTTTCATATTCAGACTGGCATCTCTCCAAACTGCAAGAAGGTGATTTCCTCCTATCACTCCCATTAACAAAAAAAAAAAAAAAGGAAGGAAGGGAAAAGCTTTCTCAGACTGCAAATTTGTCTGATGCTTCACTTACCTACAGGTTGTCATTGGAGACAAAGTAGTCCTGAATCCTGTCAACGCTGGCCAGCCTCTTCATGCTAGTAGTCATCAGCTTGTTGATAATCCGGGATGCAATGAGGTAAGGGCAGATTGACAGAGCTGGGAGTGCGGGGCTTTGGAACAACTTTACAAGCTCTATGTTGCAGCTAGGCTGCTAGGACTTGTGTTTTAAGAAAATTAAGCCCTCAGTAAGTTCATTAGTACCTCAGGTGGTATTTAGGAATGGTTATCTTGTTGCCCAGCATCTTAAGATATCTACAAGACTTTTCTTGCACCTTTTGGGCACTTGACAAAGGTTAAGTTTGATTTCTCTTGCTTGACTGGCTAGAAATCAGATTTTTCTTCAAAATCAGTAGTCATGGCACCATGATGTGTGACTTACTAACAAGTCAGATTTGCAGTTACCTTTTCTGGAATAGATGCAGAAATGGCTTTCTTTGGAGTAGTGCAACAGGGATGGCAGTGCTCAGCTGAAAAACATGTAAACAGTAAGGCAGTAGCATCTTGTGCAGGCACAAGACAGTGGGGCTAATACCTTTTATTTCTCCTTTCAGGTCAACTCTGTGAATTGCAACACAAGCTGGAAAATAGTCCTTTTCATGAAATGGAGTGATAATAAAGATGATATTCTCAAAGGGGTAAGACTCAAAACTTTAATTGTTTGTGACTTATTTGTTCGCTGATGCATAATGTCTGTATTGATCATGCTGTCTGGACTTTGACAGGGGGATGTGGTAAGGTTGTTTCATGCAGAACAGGAGAAGTTTCTGACTTGCGACGAGCACAGGAAGAAGCAGCACGTCTTCCTGAGAACTACAGGGAGACAGTCTGCCACTTCTGCAACCAGCTCAAAAGCACTGTGGGAAGTAGAGGTAAGGATTGTGATGCAGGTTGAGGGTGGCTTTGTAGTGACAATTACAGTTTCTTTTTAAAAACATTTAGCTGGATTTCCTTTTTTAGGTGACAGTCTTGCCAGTGTTTGAAGTTTAATCTTTAGAATTCTTTTACTTGCTGTGCTTTCTGTGCAAAATCAAAACTGAGGGCTTTCTAATGCTGCAACAGAGAGCTCTGAACCTCAGGTTCTTGACAATTCAGAAGAAGAGGACAGAAGTATCTATGATGCCATTTTTCTTACCAGTCACTGAAATCTAAAACCTAATAATTTCAACTGTCCTGCTGAGTGTACTGAACATTCTATTTTTGGTCTGGAATACTGCGATTATGCATATCCTCATTTGATAGGAGATGGCAACCCTTTGCTAGTCTGTGCATTGTCTGAACCAGTTTTTACTGTACTTGGCTTTTAAATAGTGACTAACACCTTTGCCATCGTTGGCTTCTTAAAATATCCTCCCTCTGTTGGTGTGATAGACAAAGCTGGTTGTTTTACGTAGATACGATTTTAAATGCCTGCCACGTGAAGCCACGTGAACTGCCTGAGAGATCCATAAAATTAATTGCAATGGTGGATATAATTTTCCTGTTGTCTTTCCAGAAGTATCTGGTTTGATATGCACATTTTCCCCCATTTCAATTGCAAGTTTACCTGTGATTAGTGTTAGTTGAGCGTGTTACAACACATCAGAGGCTTTTGTGATAACTGTTCACATACATGCAGATACCCAATGATAAATGTGAGGAGTTCAGAGGTGAGCTAGTCCCCCCCAAAATGCAGAGGTCAGCTATGTTTTCCCTAAGTACATGGATGTACCCCCAGAGTGGAGGTTCTGCTTTCCACAGAGGTTTGCAGACCATCATATTTTCCCTCCAATACTCTTGTACAACACTGCATTTGAAACAATTCCAGATGTCTTCCATTACCTGCTTTCAGAAGGTCAAATATTTTTTATACCAGAAGGTAAAGGATCTGCTGCATCTCTTTAGGAAAGCTGTTTCAGGACTTAGCAACACATGCACATCTAGAGCACCGTCTTTAATTCTCTGCTGCTAGCACCATAATCTTCCTGCTGTCACCCACCAGATATCGCTCTGCTCCTAATGGGGTACCAGCTGTGGTCAGTGACTTTGCAGAATGTTACTTGTCAACGAGCAGAAAATCGATGTTTGTAAATTGAAGTGAACTAATTGTAGTCTGCTCAAACTATTTGGTGTACTACATGTTGTTTGTGCATGAAAGATTGTTTATCTTTTCTGGAGTTCCTTGCTATGTTCATCCTTACCTGTAAGTGAAATACAGCAAGTCACTAATGTGTAGTGCAAATGTTTCCTTTTATTGTAGGTAGTGCAGCACGATCCTTGTCGTGGTGGCGCAGGGTACTGGAACAGCCTTTTCAGGTTCAAACATCTTGCTACTGGACACTACTTAGCAGCAGAGGTAAGTGTTGGGGCTTGTTTAGAAGCTCTGCCTTTCCTTCCACAGCATCTTCTTTCTTTTACCCCTTCTGAAAATCTGTTTCCCACCCTAAAAATAGAAACAGATGAGAGGAGGAGAGTGAAGCTTGGGTCCTGTATTAATAAAAAAGTGGATGGCTAGACATAGAAAACATGGTCAAAGAGATGTGTAATTACACCACTGTGCAGGGGGTAGTCTTGAGCTTTTTGCACTTTCTATTTGAATTCTGAAGGCAATAGCTTTTCTACAAAGGATAGGTGCTAAATACTAGTATACTGTCATGTGGGCAGTAAGAATCTGGGCAGTAAGAATCAGGGTGAATTTATGAATACACGGGTTGATTGCAAATAGCTGAGAGCCTTTGGGGGGGGAAATGAATTCAGTCAACTGTTGTTAGTTTCTCTTGAATCACTGATTTCCTAATAGAAGCGAAGGACTGACTGCAAAATGGAATTGCAGCTAGGCTTCAGGCCAGCCTGGTAAGAACTGCAGGTAACACTTAGCTGTCCAAGCACAAAACAAATAAATTGTTTTGTGCACCAAAGTGGACATCTCTCCTTTCCACCTTGAAGAAAAACTTCAAGACCATTTATTAAAAAAAAGGAAGTCCAAGGGTTATAATTTTGAGAGTTTTGCTGCTTAACACTTGTCAATGTTTACTAAAGTTAGTTTTACTTAGTTTTACTTAGTTCTACTTAGTTTTACTTAGTTCACAGCATAGATATACCAATACAGGCACCTCTGTAAATAAAGGCTGCCCTGGATGTAAAAATGCATAGTAGGGCAGAAAGCCTGTCTCAGCCCACGTTGTTGACATGAGAACATTTTCAGTGGGAAAAGTCCATATTAAATATCCCATTTTAAACTCCTCTAACAAGCAGATTGGAAAAGCAGCAATGCTTTGTCACATGTACATGCACACATCCTTTTCAATAATGGTCCAATACTGAGCTTTTCCAGTAAATCTTGGGTTTGCTAATCAGCCAAAACAAAAACACGTTCTTACATCACATAAAATACGACAGAGGAGATTGCTCACCTTATCCATGGTTAGAAGGGTGTTTGTTCGAAAAGATTTTTGCCAAGTCAGTGATTTCTGGTGGAAATTCCATTTGGAATTTTTAAAAAAGTGAAACTTGATAACTCTTTTATTCCTCTTGCTCCTTTAGTGATTATCATGGGCAAGTTTCATCTGTCTGCATGTTTGCAGATTATTTTACTGCTTAATTCATGGACAGACAGTTGCCCGATTAAGAATAAATCTATTTGCATAGTATATTTGTTCTGCATGCCTGGTAGTGTTGTAGCAGTAGAGTGCATCCTTTACAAAGCAAGATAAGATCATGCTGAGGTTGTTTCCCACTGCTAGCTCTGTTAGTTTTGACATGCCTGTGATTCTGTTTCATCAGGTAAACCCTGACTATGAGGAAGATGACCAGGAGTGTCAATCCTCAGTAAGTATAGGCAAGAGTACGATCTTGCCCCTAATTGAGGAGGGCTTGCACAGGCCCTGCTATTTAACTGGCCAGTGCATAGATTGTCCAGGCCTTGTTGCTAGTGAAGACACTAAAAAACAGAATGAGCTTTTAAGGTCTGTCCAGAGGACTGGATATTAAAACCTGGAGTAGGCTTTAGTGAAGAGCAATAGAGTTGTAACCGAATTCCTGTATTACTCAGACCCCTTTCCTCCCCACTGTGTAGAATGTCTTTGTCTTCCTGTTTCTTAAACCTTTGTTTCCTTGAAGCACGCTTTGAATAGGTTTGAAAAGCAAGTTGCTCAAGATGACATCGGATGTCAAGTGTTCGTAATGGGATGTTAACGTAGTGCTGTGCCAGTCCTCTGCCCTCCTTGTTCAGTTCATGAATTCCCTCTCGTTTTAGTGTGTCACAGGAAAGCCATGACAAAGGGCCTAGAGAGCAAGAATGGCAGGGTGAGAATGATTTCAGTGCCATTCTTCCAATTTTTCTGTGAAAGCAAGTTCTTTTCAGTAATTTTTTTGTGTCAAAGATAGAGTGTGCTGATGCTTTGTGCTAATAGAATCTTCTCGCTGATGTCAAAAGGAAAACAGCATTGCTTCAGCAGGAGAAAAGAGTTAGGACTGGAACAGCGCTTTCCATTGTAGATTATATTTTTAGTTGAATGAGATTGTAGGCTTATGCAACTTGCTTGGTCATTTATCCTGTATAGGAAAAATCTGCGCCACTTAGAAACGAGAAAGAACTCCTCCATATTTAAAAGGAGGTGAACACCTGGTGGTGCTTTGAAGTGCAGTGGGGTAGTTTTCTCCTGCAAAAAGGATTTGTTATCGCAGTCTAGCCATTAAAAGGCTAACCCTTGCCCCCAGATACTGAGCTGATATCCTGGTTATTTCTTGGCAGTATTTGGCAGCAAATGCTGATCTTCTGACGGCTTGTCTTCAGTAAGTGGAGTTGAAAAGTGAAAAAAATAACACGAACAAAAAACCCACACAGCTATTGTTCCAGTGGAAAAAAAAATTAACACTGAAGTGCTTTGTTGGCTTAACTTTCAAAAGTTAATCAGTTTATAGATCTTTAATATAGACATCCCTCCTACTGGTGTTATGCTAATGTCTCCTTCTGAAAATAAGTGCAGTAATAACAGTAACGCGCTGGTTTCAGAGTTGTGCTGATTTTTTTCCCTACTGTGTCTCTTTACCACTAGGTGGCAAAAATAGACCACAAAGAGTAGGATCAGGCACATAGAATTCATTTCTGACACAAAATTACTGCATCTTTTAACATGCACTAGTGACAAGATGGTGTGGGCTGCTTACCACTGCTCCGATACAGAAATTTCAACTTCACTCAAATGAGAGCTTTCTGCAGGACTGCAGGTTTCATTGCACAGCTCTGTGTTGTTGGTGTTGTCTCTTTATACTTCAGTGAGCTGTACAAGAATAGGGTTTAAATGGCACAGGTGAGATGCCAGCTAGTACCTGTTCGAAAGGAGAGTGGGCTGCTTCTGTCAGCTTTGTGGTTGAAGTTTAATTCTCCCTAAATTGCCGCAGTTCCTAATTCCCAATTTACTAATTCTCGTTTTCATCTTTGCCACAGTTTCTGTAGCTGACAAATTGTCTCCTGATGTGTCAAAGGTACTACAAATTGTGAGTGTAGAGTGGCTGCCTTACTGTGGGGATGGAGGAGACAGATGAAACTCGGAGAATTCATTCCAAGTGAGTGAATTTCTCCTGGTGTAAAGCCTCCAGATGGACTCGCCTGAGTATATAGTTGCTTCTTCATTTGAGGCACATTCCCAATATATAATTCTGTTCCATACAGCTAACTGTCTGTTCCCATGTGCAAAATCAAAGACTTGAAATGTCACTATCTTGCAGCCAAGTTCACTGACTACAAATGTGCTAGCTGCAGAGTATCCTGAGGCACCAGCAACGTTAGCTAGCTCGTCTTTATGTTTAAGGGTTGGAATGCCTTACACCGGGACTTTGAAAGACAGGTGCTTGCGTTCTGACTCCTTGGGGTGCCCACCTTCCACTGGTGCCAAGATCACAGAAGCTG
Organism: Anser anser; assembly: GCF_964211835.1. NCBI lineage: Eukaryota > Metazoa > Chordata > Aves > Anseriformes > Anatidae > Anser > Anser anser. Next base: position 22,245,662 of record NC_139733.1, read on the forward strand.
GTAAATTCCTTGGTGATCACTTTGTAAGCTACATGTAGGATTTAGGTGTTTGTTTCTATATTGGTAGCTGGTTTCTATGTTTTGTCAGATGACAGATTTTTTGTTGACTAATTATAACTGCTAGTTCCTGAGGAAAGCTTTTAGAAAAAGATGTGGTTCCTTTTTCCCAGTGTATTTTTTTCCCCTAACCTTTTATCCTTTCATCTTAAAATCTAGTGTTTTACTCACTCATTTGATGGTCGTGTATTTACTTTGATAAAGCAGGCTGGTAATTTGCTAGCACCTTAGACACGAAGATACTTGTGATGCCATGTCCTTTGTAGTGTATCACTGTGTTGGAGTGCATCCTGAGCTGAAGCGTAAGCAGCAAGGCAGCTAACTTCTGGATTAGCTCTTGCTTTGTTCATTTGCAGTTGATAGGCCCGAGTCCCATTTTTGCTGTTGAAGTTGATCATTTCCCAGCAAGGCTGTTGGTACTTAGTGTTGCTGGTTTTTATATTTGTTGCTCATGTAATTTCTTCTAGGGTGACAACTGCCATACATTAAATGCATTTCAAAAGCCAGTAGTGTCTAGGGTGGTGATCTGAGCAGACGTGGATCATCTGAAACTGCTCAGAGTTCCTGGTGTGCTGTGGGTGAGCAGCTGGGAGATGTTGAGTCTCTTGGCACTCTGCAAGACACAACCTCTCTTGTCTAGGATTTATTGTGTTTATAACCCAGAAATGCTCAGAAGTTATTAACACTAAGGAAAGCAAAGAAATGTTTGACAAGAGGAGCTACTTTCACGTTTACTGGTACCCTGAAGTGTAGTCATCTTAACCAGTGCTTGGAGTGGTTCAGAGCTATGTCTACAAATCACAGAGCGCATCTATTCAGCGCTAGGCAGCTGGGTCTGGAGGGCTTGGTCTGACTGTGTGTGATGGGACTTCTTCTGCAGCTGGACCCTGAGCAGGATGCCTCCAGAAGGGGCTTGCGTGATGCTCAGGAGAAGATGGCGTACTCTCTGGTGTCCGTGCCTGAAGGAAACGATATCTCCTCCATATTTGAGTTGGACCCTACCACCTTGCGAGGAGGAGACAGCCTTGTCCCCAGGTACGAGCTAACGATCGCATTAGAGCTGACTACCTGCCTTGGAGTTTGGCTTCGGTTTGGTTTGGTTTTAGGTAAAGCTCTTTCTCACTGTTTATTTTGGTATGAAATTAAGGTTCTCCTTCAAATTAATATAGAAATGATTAACAAAGGCCTAGTGCTTCAGTATAGTATTTTACAATAAACTTGTAAGTAACAACATCTGATTTTACAGGTAGGGAAACTGAGATTAAGTGACTTTCTTGCCAGTTAAGAAACTGACAAAAGTCTGGGGTCTATGATAATGCTAATTCCCATGACCTGTCTGTATTGTATTTGCTAGGACACAACATCCAGTGTTTAGCATTTCATTTTCTGTTGCATATGGTTGTTTAACTGGTCATATCGTAGCTCTTGCTACTCAAAAGATGCTGTATCTCTAAAGATGCACAATTTGAATGTGGGCTCTTTGCTATCCGCTCCCACCCAGAAAGCATGACATATTTGTTTGATCTACTTCATCCAAGTTACTCTTTAAAAAATCAGATACTCTAAGGTGGTGTAAGTTAACGTGGCCACCAAATGCAGCAGTCCTGGCTGCCCGTTCCTTTGGGCTGCCACAGTTTGTGGAGTGACAATTTTTTTCACTTGTTCTTGGCAACAGTTTGCATTTTTGAACAATGCTAAAATTTCTTGACTGGGAAACTGACTCACATTTTGAAACTTTTGACTTTCTTTCAGGAACTCTTACGTCAGACTTAGACACCTTTGCACTAACACCTGGGTTCATAGTACCAATATCCCTATAGATAAGGAAGAAGAGAAACCTGTGATGCTTAAAGTAAGCCCTGCTACTTTTTTTATACTCACATCCTTTAATTTCTGTACTTTCACCAGTATGTTGTTGGTAGAAGTTCCAGTCCCTTGGGACTTTGGGGTTTGTCAAACAGGTAGCAGCATAACAGTGGTAAATAGTGCCTACACAAAATATATTATCTAAAAGATTAGGTTTTCATAGAAGTTTAATAGTTACACTGTTAAATTTCTAATTTACAACAGCACATGGAGAATTTTTTCCTACTCCCTGTGGCAGTATTTTCTAGTCTCACCTGATGTTTCTCTGTACTGGGAACACCTATGAGCTTGTACAGGGTGCTACTGTTCTCATACCGTCTCTGAGTGAGGCTGTGTAGGAGTATGGCTTTTTCTCTTTTTTAGTATCAATGAGTGAAGCACTAGTTTACTTTCTGCCTTTTGGTTTGATAATAAAACTTCTTTGGGTTTTAGATTGGTACTTCTCCAGTGAAAGAGGACAAAGAAGCTTTTGCTATAGTACCAGTTTCTCCTGCAGAGGTTCGGGACTTGGACTTTGCAAATGATGCAAGTAAGGTTTTAGGTTCCATCGCTGGCAAGCTGGAAAAGGGAACAATAACCCAGAATGAAAGAAGGTAAGGAGACAAGAATTTGGTTCAGGTAATATTTATTTGCTTTACTCAATAAGTGTTTCTTTTATTGTTGATTTGTCCATAGTGAAGGTTCTCAAGCCATATTCTGTCAGCCCCTCCTTGGTGCTCTGTGAAATGGGGGCATGGGAACTGTTGTTGTGAACTTGGAGGAATAATCCATAGCATGCCTTTCTTGATGGGCTTTGCAAAATGAGTGTGGGAATTTATAATCCATCTTGTGAAGAGTGAACATATGACTTCTGGCAAATCCTCTGACAATGTCTTTGAAAAATATGTGGCCACTCAAAAAGAATGCACAGTCTACTGTGTAAAACCAGGGTCCGTGTGCTTCCATAGCCAACAGCTTTTCTTTGGTCTTGGGGAGATTATCATCTGATTTATTTTTTCTGGCAATACAAAAGAACTGCCAAATAGGATTTAGGGAGCATATAGTTGCCTTAAAGTGATATTGTTGTCTTACTGCTTCTGTAGTTTGGCTATTAAACAATAATCTGTAACAAAAAGGGAGCACTAGTTCCTAATTTAAAGTTCCATACAAACCTAGGGGCTTTATCCAACGTCTGGGTTAGTCTCTAATTGATGTTTTTTTGTCACTTAACATTTTGAAATCTGTATAACCTTATCACTGTTATTGTGCTTTTAACAGATAAAACTTAGTCTTGTATTAACAACTTCTGGCTTTTCTGTAGATCTGTTACCAAATTGTTGGAGGATTTGGTCTACTTTGTTACTGGTGGAACTAATTCTGGGCAAGACGTGCTTGAAGTGGTATTTTCTAAACCCAATAGAGAACGGCAAAAACTGATGAGAGAACAGAATATTCTAAAGCAGGTAGACTGCATTTTTCTTTAAACTCTGCCTACCAGAAGGGTTGTCAGAAAGAAAATCCGAATAGTAGAGAACCTGGTCAAAATATTGGGACCAAAGGATCCTTTCAGCAGGTTGTCAGTGGACTCCAGGCATAGTACTGCTAGAACAAAAAAATACAGCATATGTTGGTAAATAAACCTGATAAGCAGTGTCTTCTGTACAGGCTGTACTTTGGCCAAGAAACAAACATTGCAATTATAGCGTATTTCTGATGCATCTTGTAGAAATTCAAAGATACGAACACATTAATTTACTTTAATTTTACATTTACATTAATTTTAATCAAACGAAGGCAGTACCTCATGGGATTTAAATGCCTGGTTTTTAATAAATCCATAGATTTTCAAGTTGTTGCAAGCACCATTTACGGACAGCGGTGATGGCCCCATGCTGCGGTTGGAGGAGCTTGGAGACCAGCGGCACGCTCCCTTCAGACACATATGTCGGCTTTGCTACAGAGTGCTGAGGCACTCTCAGCAGGATTACAGAAAGAATCAGGTTTGAAATATGTTTGCAGCTTTCAATGGCACTGATACTGTTCCTTTGCTCCAAAAAATAAGAGCTACATCCTGTTAATTAAACCCTGCTAATGCTGTGGTGTGATTGCACCGTCAGCAAGAGATTTTTTTGATTGCTCAATTTTACTTTATCTGCCATCTTTCGTCTCTGTCAGACTATGTGCAGTGTAATTAGTGCTAGTTCTAAGGGAAATGTCTGAAAGAAATGGAATTGCTGTTGATCCAGGTGAACTTTAAGGTTTTCTTTACTCTTGCGTACTACAAGCTCCATTGAAAGTTGAACTGTGAAATGTACATTTTTTGTTGCCAGCTATTAAAAACAAACTCATGTCAGATGGGGATAAATGCTTTGATGGTCTCCAGCCCAGAGGTGAAGATGTTCAGACTGTCATTACTCACTTTTTCTCAAAGGAAGTACAATTAGAATATAATCCAGTTCGCTTCTTGGGATGGTGGCATTAACAAGTCTTACTGTTTTGTTATTGATGATTTTCTGAAATTCTGAGACTTAATTACACCACCTTTGTCCTTCTCTTTGGTTCAAAGGAATACATTGCAAAGCAGTTCGGCTTCATGCAGAAACAAATTGGCTATGATGTCTTGGCTGAGGACACTATCACCGCACTGCTTCATAACAATCGCAAGCTCTTGGAGAAGCACATCACAGCTGCCGAGATTGATACTTTTGTTAGCCTTGTGAGGAAAAATAGGGAGCCCAGGTGAGATCCACGTTTTCAAGTAAATAATTACCCTTTCCTCTTGGTCTTCTGAGAAAAATCTGTACTTGCCAACTTGCTAGCAAGAACACAACTAGCTCACTTCTTTTTTGGCATTTGCCATAACTTCCTACTAGGGCAGCAGTCTCACTCTGCTGTGTAAAATCGGAGTTCTGATTTTTTTCTTTCTGAAATATAGATTGCCTCAGTCTAAGTCTCAACATGGATTGATACCCTTCTGGCTTACGTTTTCCAACAGGTTTTTGGATTATCTCTCAGATCTGTGCGTTTCTATGAACAAGTCTATTCCAGTGACACAGGAGTTGATTTGTAAAGCCGTTCTGAATCCAGCGAATGCAGACATACTCATTGAAACTAAGTAAGTAAATCCTTTAAAGATGGTTTTGCTGGTGTGAAACAGAAGGGAGGTGATTCAAAGCAGAGAGCACTGCTGGCACGTCTAGAGAAAGCAGTGTGGAGTCCTCTTTGGATGCACAATAAATGGATATTGATGACTGCAAAAGTCTGCAGTAAGTGTTCTCAGCCCAGTAGTCAGAGACATCTTTCGGATGTTTCATGTTTGATCAAAGTAGATGACTTCTTGTGAAGGTTCCATGGGCCTGATTCTCTGCTGGGCCTCAGGCTTTCCTCTTTGAGCTGTCTGATGTGAGTGAACACTTCTTGGGTACATGCATACTGTGCTCAGCTTGCAGCAAAACAGAAGCTGATGCATCTCTGCTCACCCCTTTCTCCCCCTGCATCACAGCAGGCACTAAATCCCAACCATCTTTTGTAGTGACTCAATATGTGGAATAGGGCACAGATAATCAATATCAAAATACTGTAAGAGGGAAACAGATCTTTGTCAGGTAACATTTAAAATCCACATGGATTAGAATATTCTTGAAGATGTATGAAATTATATGAAATTATAATTCTTCATGAAATTATAAGGACTATTTATTTCCACCAGCAATTGAAGTTACTACATCAGTTACTGGTTCTTATCTCGTACATTTCATTTATATTGTTCAGATGTATGATCTTTCTTTTGCTGAAGAACTAAAAGCTGTAGTTGCATTTTTAGTGGCTGATTTGTTTCTAGCTTTGTCACATAAGCAGAAAAGTTTTGATCCAGTTGCTATTTAGGGGATCCAGTACTGATCAAATGTTAGATATTTTTGTTTACCAAATCTTTTCTTAGCTTGTTGAATGTTCTTTAAACAAATTCTCCCATAAAGATGTTTTTTGAAAGTCAGTTAGCCGTAATGTCTTTGCTTCTTTATTTTCGTCAGTTGAGTGGAGGTGAAATGTATGTGTACCGTTGATCTTTTCAGGGCTATATGGAAAGCTTATAATCTAAATTCACTCTAATGCTTTTAATACTAAAACCTAAAGACTTTACGTAGTAAACTGCTACTGCTGAAAGAGTAAGATATTCAGCTTTTACTTGGCAGAGTTCAGGAATAAAATGTGTTTTCTTAATGCAGGTGAGATCATAAAATTACTTTTATATCGCCAGTACATTTCAGCAAGTGTTTTAAAAGAAATGTTCTTAAAGATTTGCATGGGTCTTGGCAGTTTGTAATCTAACCACACTTCATTCTGGCAGGCTGGTCCTCTCTCGATTTGAGTTTGAAGAAGTGTCAAGTGGAGAAAATGCCTTGGAAGTTGGAGAAGATGAGGAAGAAGTGTGGCTATTCTGGAGAGACAGTAACAAGGAAATCCGCAGTAAGAGTATCAGAGAGCTGGCTCAGGATGCTAAGGAAGGGCAGAAGGAAGATCGGGACGTACTCAGCTATTACAGGTTAACAGCATGTACAGTAGTTGGCTAGCAAAGTTCATTGAGACTATTGCTGCGGGGGGACTTTCAGTGTATAGGCTTTAGTTGAATTTGTGGAAGGATGCAGCTCTAATGGACTAAATAGCCATTGGAGTGTAAGGATGAAGTTGGAGCATAAGGTTTGTGGCAAGAAGTCACATTATCAGCATGAGCAAGTTTAAACTGTTTTAAACTAGCTGAAGCTTAGAGTGCATTGAATTTGCACACCATTGCCTGGATTCCTGCTTGGTTTCCAGATAAATGGATGTTAACACCGAGTCTGTGTGCTAACTGTTTAGGTTAACTGTACGGAAATGGTAATTGGGGTGAACAACCATTTGCAGGAGCAACAGGATTTCAGTGCACAAGTGGCTTTGCTTTTGATTTTAAAAAAGAGCTACTGCTGTTCTCCCTGCCTTCTAAACTTCTTTCTAACCTCAAAGCATTTAGCAGTCCTGTAGCCCTCAGCAGGACAGTATATGAACTTAGGAAAATGCCACAAGTTTGGTTTGATGAATGCTCTGTTCTTTCATACAGCTTAAGCTATGCTTTTAGCAGTTTCTAATGTGAAGTGATATTTCCAGATGACTTGACAAGACACCAAGTTCTTGGCATAGTGTAAGATCAGGTTTCAGCCCAAACCAAATTCCTGTGTCTGGGTTATAAACTTCTGAAAATAGTTTGACAGACTCGACTGTGGTGGTGCAGAAAGTACAACTAGATTTTTTCTAATAGCTGTATTTTATTGTATTTTTTGCATTATCTTTTGCATTGAAAGGTTTCATATAGTAGACTTAATACATGTTTTTATTTGAGCCTATTGGAGGGCTGTGCTCAAAAGATGATCTTTTATAATACTTATTTTGAAAAATTATATTTGATTTCAAGATGAGTTTTCTTGCATTTTCTTTTGAAGAGAATTGCTAGTGTTAATTATTTTCAGCTCACTTTATAGACTTGTGCATGTGCTTAAAACAACTATTTAGTGTAGAGTTTGGTCTAGGCCCCATGAGAAGTGCTTAGAGCTAAAAGGAGCCTGTTTCCAATTAAACATTCATTTCTTTAGGAAATGTAGTTTACACTGTTCAACACAAATTGGTATGAATACTTATGAATGTTGGACATGTGCTTTATGACTAAAAGTTAATTATCGGTCTGTTGAACATGCATAACTTAAATGCCAGTTGCTTGCTCTTAGCTTCTAGGCTGAAAAGCTGAGGAATAAAGTTGTTTTTTTGTCTACAGATTCTTTGACTGAAGGGAACAGAACTCAGTAGCTGTTTAATCGTACCTAATTTTTAAGGATTCTGTAGCCTATTTGCACTGTTCCTCAGCGAACCACTGTGGCTTCAGCATTAGGAAGAAGTGCTCCATCTTCTAGAGTGTTTGGGCTGACTCGCCTTAAGTGTTTTCTGGATTCTTCTGTAACTTTTATAAATAGCATTAATTAATTCTGTATAACTCTCAGGAAAATATGATGACCACATTTATTCTATTTTCCACTATGTTTCCACTATTACTAGTGATTGGTAAATAACCTTTTTTTCTATAATGACTATGTAATTGTTTATCAGCTCTATACCCAGTGGAAGGTTCCGGAAATTAAAGTGTAAGCTGTTTGTTTATGTATTTCCCCCCCACCCCAAAGATACCAGCTAAACCTCTTTGCTAGAATGTGCCTTGATCGACAGTACTTAGCCATAAACGAAATATCTGGCCAGCTGGATGTGGACCTCATTCTCCGTTGCATGTCTGATGAAAACTTGCCGTATGATCTGAGAGCATCTTTCTGCCGGCTAATGCTTCATATGCATGTTGATCGTGACCCCCAGGAACAAGTCACGCCAGTGAAGTACGCTCGTCTGTGGTCTGAGATACCTTCTGAAATTGCTATTGATGAGTAAGTGCTTGCTGGAATCATTCCATCGTCTTAAAAATGAAAGCGGATCAATCCTAAACTGATGCATCGTTTATGCTGTTTCTGGGTTTTTTAAAAAAAAAAGGGGGTGAGAGAGAAAAAAGGTCTTATTCTTACAAGTTCTGTTATTCAATCCATGTAGCTTCATTTGTCTGTAATGTTTTCTGGAGAGAACCTTCTGAGTATAGAATAACCTTCTTGTACGTGCCTGGTGTAAACTAGGAAGGTGTATGTGATTTTTCTCCAGAACATCCAGTGATCACAGTGACGTTTGCCTCTGACTGGGGTGATGTGATGAGTGACCTAGCTCTGGGAAAGCAACAGAGAACTATTTTGATTTTCCTCATGCCTTATTCACTTAGAGTATTGACTCTTCAAGGCAGATTGTCCATACAGAAGCTAGCACAGTCAGAAGTGAAGACAAGGGGGAAGACGCTGAAACAAGTCATGTCCTGGATACAGAGTCCTGTTGCTTAAACCCCAATGGAAAATACTCTGATGCAGGGGTAAAAGGCCTATACAAAACCACAGCCAGACTGGAGACTTGATTTTTTTTGACCGTAGACTCATATCAACTCGATTGTAGGGATAACTTAACACTTAGAGTAGTTCGGTGACTCAACTTCTTCAGTCGGAGGAAACGAACATTTTACAACTGTGTTAAATTTTAAGAATGAGTCTTTCAGTGTTAGTACTGGTGTTCACGGGTTTTTGCCCTCCCTTCCCTCAAGAGCCTAGTCGTCTTCTCTGAGCGAAATGCAATAGATCATATTCAGCTTTAAATGCCGAAACAGAAACAAATGGCTTAAGCTCTGGCAGAGGCTAAATGGTGAGTGACCCTTGACCAGACAGTAAGAGGGGAAAAAAAGGCAGTTAGTGGAAGGTTATGGGGATTCTCCTTTTACAATGCTCTACACACGCTGAGAAACCAACGTAACATTTCTATTAAGTTCAAGTCTACTTGGAATATATATTGTTTTTATTTGCAGTCAGCATCTCTTGGCCACATCTGTTCTCCTTAGTGCTGTACATAGGTTGTCACTGTTCTGGTTTAAAAGAAAGAAAAAAAAAAAGGCTTCTTTATTGGGACAAGACTCTTTTTTGTTTGTTTTTGCTTGTTCATTTGCTTTTGTTTTCATCAGACACTCTTAAATAGTGCAAAATGAGTATATGGGATAAAACAGTAAAAGCCAGGAAATTATGGTGTCAGCTTCTTGGTTTCCTCATTTGGATAAGTTATTTAACAGCCTTTAACTTCTCCTGGATTTTTGCAAATCACTGAAATATTGTATCAGGGGAAAGCCCTGTGTGTTTGCATGCTAAGTTTTGTTTTTGTTTTTGTTTTGTTTTTTCCCTCTTCAGCTATGATAGCAGTGGAACCTCCAAAGATGAAATTAAGGAGAGATTTGCACAAACAATGGAATTTGTAGAGGAATATTTAAGAGATGTGGTGTGTCAGAGGTTCCCTTTTTCTGATAAAGAGAAAAATAAGCTCACTTTTGAGGTAGTTATCCAGTTCTCATTTTTATCCTTTTTTAGTGGCATGTGTTACTTTTTTCAACACCAGATAGGTGGGCAAGTACTTAGTGAATACTAAGCCACAGCATGCTTGTGCTGTCAAGTGTGCTCCTTTCTCACACAGGCAACCCCACTGAAGTTAGTGATAGTTTGCAATGACAGTTCTTGACATACAATTAATGAATATAAGCTTATGTCTTGGGCTCGCAGCAGCCTTGTTTACTTTCTGTGCTCTGTGTTATTACAAAGTCAAGCTTTAATGGCATAAATACTCAGTAAAACTGAACACTTTGCATGCACAGATATGCTGTAGAGCTTACAGTATTATCCATGAAGAGAACAATACAGTACCTGGGGACTTCCTGACCAATTGAAATATTCTGTCTGTGCAAATAAAGTGTAGCAAACGCATGCAGTAGTATTCTTGAACAGTTAATTTAAAAAAATTGAAATTATTTGAGGAATGTGCAGCTGTTGGGCCTGCCTTAAATATTTGCACTACATGTGAAATTATTTTTGTGGATTGTGAAGCAGTGCATGTGGAGGACGTGTGGGAAAGCTTGATAACTTGGGAACAGTAATCTCTGGATACAGCGTGTTTTCTTGTCAAAGAAAACCGTTCTCTCTGGTCTGGATCTATTTTACTTTGTAATGAGACAAATACAGTATGACTTTGTAGCTATAGAATATGAATTGTAGGTACAGACTGTTACTGCAGGTGTTTCAGTATTTGTAGACAAGTAGAAAGCTTTCTGATAACATGCAGAACTATACAGTCTTACATGGAATTATGAGGTATTGTAATCAGAATGACTCGCAACCAGATTATTGGTCTTTTCATTCTGTTGAAAACTTGTTTTTTGTAGCAAAATGCTTAGTAATAATCAGGCTTTCTATTGTTGTTTTGGTAGGTTGTTAACCTAGCCAGAAATCTGATATATTTTGGTTTCTACAACTTCTGTGACCTCCTCAGACTAACCAAAATCCTCCTTGCTATATTAGACTGCGTGCACATCACTACCATCTTCCCTATTACCAAGATGGCAAAGGGCGAGGAAAGTAAAGGTAAGACTGAAAAACGAGCGGCACAGGAGATGATTCATCAGCAGTTTCTGGTTCATACAAAAATGTCAGTTTGGGTTCAACATCTCCTACTCTGTGGCTTTGCTGTAAAGCAGGGTGATGTCTGAGGAAAGAGGGAGAGGGCAGGTGTCCCCTGCAAATACCGCAGTGCTCCTCTTGCCTTCCTTCTGCTCCAGGCACTCAGGTGTCCAGCTGGCATTGTTTCATGTTGAGACAATTTCTCTTTGTAGGACGTGAAGGGTCCTTGCTCTGTTAATGTGGTCCCATTCCACCAGCATAACCTTACCTGTTTACCTACCTCTCTGAAGGGAGCAATGTGATGAGATCAATCCACGGAGTCGGTGAGCTGATGACCCAGGTGGTGCTCAGAGGTGGCGGGTTCTTGCCCATGACTCCGCTTGCTGCTGCTCCTGAGGGAAATGTCAAGCAGAGCGAACCAGAGAAGGAGGACATCCTGGTAATGGACACCAAGCTGAAGATCATAGAAATACTTCAGGTATTAGCAATGCAAAGTAATGTAGCATCTTGTGCTGCATTTAAGTCTTAGTATAGTGCCATGCTGCCACTTAATTCACTCCTGCCTTGTATGTCCCACTCTTCAATGGGTGCAGTGTTACAAGGGCAACTTTTCCAGGCATGCAGCACTCATCTCACGTATGACAATACTACTATGCCACGACTGAAACCCTGCAATAGAAATGAGTCAGCAGTGGACTTCTGCGTATGACAGAAGTGTAACAGTGACTTGTAAATATCTGATCTGCTGAAGTGGAGAGCTCATAGTCCCCCTGCTGTCATTATAGTTTCTCTAAATCCCCAGGAACAACTTGTTAGGTGTCCCAAGGAAGGGAGTTATACTTGATACTTCTCTCTGTATAGCTGTCGGCCTGAGCGGTGTTTTACGCATGCACCAGCCTCTTGCAGCCTCCTCCATCTTTGCCTGGCTTTTTCCACTTGTTCACTCCTAAGGCTTCAGAACACAAAGACAAAAGTTTTTTTTCCCCTTTTCCACAGCTCTGTCTTGATCTTTTTGTGTTGGTGACACAAAATTGCTATGCTGAAATCCCTCTTCCCTCCCTCACTGTACAAGTCCCTGTTCTGTTCAGTAACTTCATGGGCAAGTTCACGTAGGCCAAAATGCTGCAAAAGGCGCGTGGGCGAAGTACACAAGGCAGCAGGAACGCCGTGGTGTTCCTTCCCTGTGCCCTCTGTGGGAGGTTTTGCACGTAGCTGGATTTGGGGTCGTGCCCTTCCGCTCAGCAACAGATGCAGCATGCAGGGGAGGCTTGATTCACTTCCTTTCACCATTTCTAATTTTAGTTAAACTCAGAACTGCTCTCATATGGCCTGGCATGTTGCAGCAGGGTATTTTAATGTGCCAGTGTTCCCCCTGTTACCATGGGTTATTAAAACTGGCGTTAAGCATTTTCCCCTGAATTGCAGATAACTGCAAGTGCTCTCTGCATTGTACTTTGTTCCTCAAGAAAATTGTTAAGATTTAATTGTAAATCACTGAGAAGGAGACGGCTGAGCTGTACTAGCTCGTGCCGATGACACCCCCAGCACACCTGAAGTGCCCCCTGTTGGGCTGCAGCAGGCTGTGGGGCTCTGCTTGGGGCAGTGACCTGGCTCTGGAGCTCGTGTTCAGAACAGAGAGAGAAACGCTTTCCTCGTCGCCGAGGGAGGCAGTGCGAGGGTGCGTGCATTGGACAGTAATAAGGGATCAAAACTCTGTCAAAGTCTTTTACCTGTAAGTATCCACATTGAAGTTGCTGAAAAAAAACTGTATTCTGGGGATTTTAAAACAAAACAAAACAAAACCCTTTTGTGTACCAAGTTAAATCCACGTTCTTACTGTGGTGATCTTGTGTGTTGGTATCACTGCATTTTGCATAAGTTGTGTGTATGTGTGCTGGAAGCAGGCAAGTTATTGCAACGTTTCTACTACTTTATATCACTAGTTTATTTTGAATGTGAGATTGGACTACAGAATCTCCTGCCTACTTTGTATATTTAAACATGAATTCGATGAAAGCAATGCCCAGATGACTGAATCGCCCACTGGAAGCAGCAATCAAGAAATGCCAGCAAATGTACCAGGTTAGTCACTTTGCAAAGAATGAGTTCGTGTATGTTAGGGAAGGCTCTTTAATCTTAGAGTTGCCAACTGAATAATTGATTCAGGTTCTTGCTTTGGCATATGACGAGTGGTCCCACTGAAGCAGTGGTCATGTCTTGTCATGTACTGTGCTCTGTCCCCCCAAAAATGCCAGCAGCAAACACCACTGTCATGTGAATCTGATTCCCATATCCATTTCCCCTGTGCTGATTCCTCTACGCACCAAAACTTTTATTCCCCAAAAGTACTGTGGGAAGGAAAGGTATCAGAGGTTACCCTGTGTCAGTACTGATAGACAAGGGTATGTCAGTAAGCTTGTCGATGACCAGTGTTCTTAACTGAAAGCAGGATGGTTGGTGCATTGGGTAGATGTAGTGCTGTTAATTGCTGTACCACTATCCATGGAAAAAAGCATTCTGTAGTTAAGACCTGCACCATGAAAAATCGCTGGATTTTAAAAGGGCAGCTTATTAGACAGCAAACAGTTTTTCTCACTTGATTTGGGGACTGTATCCCTAGATGTAACAGGGAAAGATAAGAAAAATGTGTTTTAGACGTCAAGTCTTCAAAAGAAAGACTACTACTTTTGATCTCACTTCAAAGGGGCTGTGTTTACTTTTTTTTTTTCCTTGGACTGCGTGTCCAGCAGCCCCCCAGGGTACCAAGGCCTTCAAAACGGGCTGGTTGGGGAGCACAAGAGCTCTTTCTGTCAGCTAAACTTTGGAGGAAAGGGGGGAGCAGATGTTTTTGGCAAAGATGTTAAATCCGTATGCTCTCTTTCCATTCCATTTGGAAATGGTTGTGAAAGATTCAGATCTCCAAGTCTAAAGCATCTGGGCTCAGACCAGGGTCAGACATCAGTAGTCTGTCTATTTTGTACTCGCCATCAGTGGGTTTTTATTCAAAATTTCCTTCTAATTTCATTGCCCCTTGTGCCCAATGGCAGGTCTTGTCCTTTAACTATTTCATAGATCAGTAAGCCCAGTGAATTCAGACCAAGATGCCCTTTGTCATTTCTGCTGGTTGGAGTGTTGGGGCAGCAGAGAGGGAAGAACTGCATGTTTGTGCAGCATGTAGCTGAGAAATGTCCAGGGGAAAAAAAAGCCAAACACATTTTACTATTTTTTCTTTTGTATTTTGGAAGATAAGTCATTGCCAATGCGATAATATTTACTTTACACTGGAAAATATAAAGCCCTTTTTATCGACCAAGCCACAGGGGTATGGTTGTCACTGCTGAATGTAATGCTTTGGAACTTAGAGCTGAAGCTTGGTGTGTCTTGTGAGTGGCCCCTCTGAATGACAACGTTTCCCATCAGTGTCCTGGAACAATGCTGGTAAAATCTAAAAATAGACGAGAATAATAACCCTGGATGTTGCTGAAGTGATTGTGCAGTTTAATTTGTGAGCTGATGGCGGGTTAATTTATTGTCTTGTTATCTTAGCAAACTGCTTCAGTAATTTCTGCTCCTTTCAGCTCGTGATGACCCTCTTGCTTACACCTACATCACTTCTTGCAGTTCGAAATGTTTTTAGGCTGCAAAAACATCTCTGGTGCAACTCTGACATAACGTTTGCCTGTTCTTATTTTCTCAGGAGCCCTGGACTTTGAGCATATTGAAGAACAAGCTGAAGGGATCTTTGGTGGAAGGAAAGTATCACTTCAGTAGTGCTAATTGAAGTGTAGCTCAGCGGTGCCCAGGCTGCAGCCCCAAGTGTGCTCATAAGGGGGGGGACTGCAGTTGCAATTGAGGTGGTAAATGGGAAAAGATTGGAAACAGCTGCCCCACTCAATTACTTAGGCTTCATTTTCCTGAAATGCCTTTGATACAGCTTAAAGTAATGTCCATTTGAATTAAAAGCCATGGATAAGGCACAGGTGGTCCTTCAGTCAAAAAAGATCTTCATTGGAGTGCTTCACTTGTAAGGATGAAAGCAAAGTTGGAGGATTAGTGCATCTCAGCCGAGTGCTGCTTTAAAATCTTAGAGAAAAGTTTGTGTGGGCAAGGATTGGAACTTCTAAGACAGGTATCTACTTAGCCATGCCTTTTTTTTTTTAAATGCAGCATTAGACTGTGCAAGACACAGCAAGCTGTGTCTTCAGTACCTGTTTTCTTTCTGGAGTTGCTTATGCCCTTCCTTTAACCACGGGATGATGAGTCAGTGACAGGCTTCAAGTACTTGAGCTATCCTGATATTCTGCCCGCTCTGCGTTGAAGCCCTGTGAAGGTGTCTATTCTAACAGTCCTTAGCTGCTTGGAGAGCTGCAGTTCTTTTCTATAAACCTCAGATAACTGTTTTCTTAAATGGGGAGGGAGAGAGATTCGTTTACCGAATTAATAACCAGAATTTGTAGTGCAAGTGTGCAGGCTCAGTTGGAAGCAGAATTTGGGAAAGATTCAGAGTAACTGATAAAGAAAAAATAGGTAGTTTATCATCTTCTGAAAAGAAGTGCAGAGGAAAGAGCAAAGAAGAGGGTTGTAAGTGCTTGACATAATTAGCTTTGCAACGGTGATATTGAGGAAGGGTTGTATTTTGTGGGTAGAAAAGGCAGTATTAGGAATGCTCAAGAACTATTTGAGTAATAGCATAAGACTGACATAGGGCTGAATAACTAGTCATAATTTGTCCATGAAAAAGTTAGAAACTGTATGCTGAGTGAACCATGAGTAATGAATTTCTGGAAGTCTTACGATTAAGCAGCACATGGAAAAAAAAAAAAGAAAAAAAAAGAAAAAACAAACACCAACCTCTTATATTTTAAGGTAACGTTTGATTTGACAAATGCCTTACTTATTTCAAAATAAGAAAAAAGTTTTCCACCACGGGAGGCTGGACTTAGGAACCTGCTGGGGTGTTAGGCCCAATATGACAGTTAATTCCTATGCTTTGTTTTCAGTGAGGAGAATACACCGCTGGATTTGGATGATCATGGCGGCAGAACATTTCTCAGAGTTTTGTTGCATTTAACGATGCACGACTATCCTCCTCTGGTGTCTGGGGCACTTCAGCTGCTCTTCCGGCACTTCAGTCAGAGACAAGAAGTCCTTCAAGCTTTTAAGCAGGTATGTGCGTGTATTAAGAACGTTATTCCTCATCTGAATGTGTATATTGCAGTTTAAAAATAAATCCTTTTGTGCAACTAATGGATTGCATTCATATAAGGTTCAACTGCTTGTTACCAGCCAAGATGTTGACAACTACAAGCAGATAAAACAAGATTTGGACCAGCTGAGGTCTATTGTGGAAAAATCGGAGCTTTGGGTATACAAAGGCCAGGGTCCCGATGAGGTGATGGATGGAGTGCAAGGAGAAAATGAACACAAGAAAAAAGAGGTAATTAGGTTGTGCTTCCCAAAATTCATATGCTAATGTTTTCTGAAAGTGTAACTGCTCCCAGAACTGTGAGTACAAAAAGTATCCCTTCTGCATGCTGCATAGCTTGGGGAGGCTGTTTGCATTGCTGTTAGAATAAGGCAAGAATAAGAGGAAAGCTTGGACCAGCGGATGCCAGTTAGTCTTGGGTAGAAACTGCTCAGAATTAGCAGCTGCTGTAGTGTCATCTTTAGGCCCTAACAGAGCAGTTGGTTTGGGTTTTGCTGTGCCACTTGTGTCGTCCTTGCAGCACTGGGAGACTGCGTGACTTCTTTGGGTGGTCAGCCAGCAGAGGACAGCTGCGAATGGTTTGGGTGATGCTACGCTGTGATTCACAATGCACGTGTGCTGGTGCGGCGTTTGAGAACTGGGAAGGGCAGCAGAGAAGTGGCAAGAGGGCTCTGGGGCAGGTGCAGGCAGGGGCTGCAGGCAGGGGCTGCAGTGCAGATCCCAGGGAGAGGGGGCAGCAGTGCGTTGTGCAGCAGTGCATCGGGCAGCTGTGCCTGGTCTCTGCGAGGGCACTGGCAGCACCAGCTGCTGTGCGGAGGCACAGTGGGGACACCCAGGTGCCTGCACCCAAAGGAAGTCATATGGACCATCCTTCCAACACATTTGATTTTTTCCATATCCTTTGGCTAAATTATTTGTATATGTAACGTGGGGTTGCTTTTTTTTTTTTTTACAACTTGTAGCTATTAATATGATAATATTATTATATATAGTAAGCCCACAAGTGAAGCTAATGAATGCTGAGGTGAACACAATGTGCAAAAGCACTGTATCAAAACAAAATACAACACTCTAGAGAAAAGACTTGAAAAATCCCTGAATATTTCTTAGTTTCTGCAGTTTTGAGTATTCACTTCTATGAAATGGCAGAAGAGCACAGTGCTTAAGAACCGGGTAAATGCTGGTGCTTTATCACACCTGATAGTACTGCACTTCCCTGGCATGCACATCTGGCCTAGAACTAATTAAATGCTTCAATCTCAGTGTGACTGTAATCAGAAAACACTGGATGAGAGAATGCAAGAAATAATCCCTGGGATATGAATATTTATCATTGGAAGTAAATAAAAGTAATTTATTTGTCACTTTCCATGTGTGTAGTTAGGCATCTCCTGCTATCTGTAGGATGACAGTTTAATAATAGTAAAGGGGGAGAGAAAATAAGTTTTATGCGGTGGGGACTGGATTACAGATGGAACGTGCCAAGTGAAGGAAAGGACAGGAGGTTACTATCTCTAAAATTATCCCACCCTCATGTTATTTTATGTTATAGAGGTCAATGTGGGATGACAGGGTAACTGTGTGTTTTTCTGAGACTGTCAGCAAACTGAAGGATGACGCTCCTTTCCAGGAAGAGAGCAGTCACTAGCCTAGAACGGTAATTTTAGTCCTCATGAAGAGCGTACTATAAGCTGCTAATAAATTGTATGATTTTTATCCACAGGAAGGTCACAGCAAGTCACAGAAGCCTGAAAGTACTAGCAGCTACAACTACCGAGTAGTAAAAGAGGTAAAACCGTTTCTTGATAGTTAAGTGGAAGTGTAAATGAGTAACTCAGCCCTGGAGAGCTGCAGTCAGAAGGAGACACCCAGGAAAGTCTGAGTCACTCTTCCATTGTGGAAACTATTTGCTGAGTAATAACATATCCCAGTTTGAATGAGAAGCCAGGAATATAATAAGCACAACATGTGTATTCTTTCCTAAAGAATGGATTAGTGAGAAATGCGACATTTTGTTGCTGTTTCAATGGTAACACAATATTTTTATTAAAGGCTATAAAGCAAGTAAGCAAGTCAAGAAGCTATTTAAATTGCTCTGTCCTGAGTAGTTTACATGCAAAAAGCTCTGTGCTCTTGAAATTTAATTTCAAAAATACCAGACAAAGAGCATGCATTGGCGCTCCTGTCTTCTTAGGTAATGGGTTTTCTGCGGCACTGTGCTGCGGAGCCAGACGTTAGGTTCACTTTACACGGCTGAATTCCACAGGAGCGGTGCTAGTTAGAGCTGAAATGGATAGTGCCCAGGCCAGTAAACCACCAGATGTGATGATAGAGCTGTTGCCTCACTGCTTCCCTTGCCTGTGCCAGGGTGATGAAAGACTGCCCTGGCTGCTGCGTCTCCAGGAGGGTGGCGAGGGGGTGGCAGACACCGCAGCTGCCTCCTGCCCTGACGTTTCCCAAAGGCTCTCATCTCCAGCCTGGTCCTTCCGCATCTCTGCTGTTGTTGCAGGAGCAGGCAGGCTTTAGCCCAGTCTTTGCTCCTCATCTTGAGACCACAAAACTTGATTTTGCTGCCTAGAGTCGCTGTGGTTCATGCAGATGTGTGTTCTGACGCTAGTTCTCTCCGAGAGCCACCTGGCATGTTCTGAAATAAAACCCAGTTCTAAAGCAAGTCTCTTCTCCAGATCCTGCTTCGACTTAGCAAGCTGTGTGTGCAGGAGAGTGCCACTGTCAGGAAGAGCCGGAAGCAGCAGCAGCGGCTTCTGAGGAACATGGGAGCGCACGCGGTTGTGCTTGAGTTGCTGCAGATCCCTTACGAAAAGGTTGGGTTTCTGTACAGCTATTGCCTTACTTCGTGTTACATTGATGGGTTTTTAACACCTCATCTGAATCTTCCTGAAACTTCTACCTTTTTAACTGGATTCAAAGAAGCTATTTTAAATATCGAAATACCAAAACTAATTGAAAACCTATATAGGTTTTGTTTGCTTAAAGTCTTTGAATGTAGTGTTCTGTACTAATTTCTGAAGAAATGTTTGTCCATCGTAGCTCGGAGTAAGACCAAGGCTGAACTTTCAGCTTTCTATGGGAGGTGTGTTTTGCTGCCTTCAAGTTAAGCTGTCAGTGGAAGCAAGACGCTATTGCTACGCGGTAGCTGTATGGAAGCCATGCCGGGAGCACTAAGGGACATGCGGGAGCCTGCTCCCCTGTGGGATTTATCAGCAGGTCTGTCCAGTAGTTAGACATGAAACAGACGCCCCACCACCACACCTGTCTCCCAGTTACAGAGTCCCAAACTCCCTCTTAGGAATAAATAAATACCAACTGGCTCGAGACAAGGTCTGCAGTTCATAATTAACCCTGTCAGAGTGCCATGTAATGTCAGTGGTATGGTGTGGAACCCCCTCTGACCGTGCTGCTGTGCAGTTGGAGCTTGCACAGCACCGCATCGTGCTGATGGAGCACACCCCGAGTGCGTCACGTTGGCTGCCCATTAGTCACTGGTGACAGGTACTTATCATCGCACAGGTGAGGGAGCTTTTCCAGCTTACTCTCCTGTCATCTGCTCCAAACTCCACAGGTTTCTGAGAACCAGTCATTGCAGGCACTAGCTTTGAGAAATGTTAAACTAAGTCTCATGCTGTCCTGCTTCATATTTTGCTAAAAAATCAGCAGAAGTAGCCCCTTCGATAGCTCTTGTCACCATTCTGTCCCATACTTACGAACACACTAGTGAACAGGCAGTATGGAAAGTGTTTCACCTTTGGAAATAGATGAAACTCCTTAAAAATAAAAGCAGACAGTAATTTTTCCAAACTGCGTTTTATACCATCAGTAATCTACGCTGATGTCAGAGGAGAGGCACTGATTCCTGAACTGTGCTTGGAAGCATGCAAGTAGTGTGCAGATTCCAGTAAATATAAATTGGGCTTAACTGTTGCAATAACAACTTTCCATCTCTTCTTTGCCATGAACTACCTTTCTGTCACTGCTGAAATGCATTTCAACAGAACATGGCAATTTTCCTCCGTAGCCCTAAGGTGATGATGTGTGGTTTGGCCAGTGCACTGGTATGTTCAGAAGTGTAAAAGTGACTAAAGCACGTTGCTGGCAGGCTTGGTCATAGGGTATGCAATTTTAGAGAATAAACTACTGTAATTTCTATTATGGTCTTTATTTTTGATGATCTTTAGAACTGCGAAGCAGGCCAAACTCATCCCTAATGTCTGTGAACTGGGTGGAGGTTTGTTTTTCTTTGGAGTGTGAGAGAGACGTGACAGTTCTCTTGCAGAGCTGGAGCTGAGACTCATCTAGTTAGTGCTCACCTGAAAGTGAACCTTCGGATTCTTTTTAACCCCATCTTATTTGTCATGCAATCACAGGCTGAAGACACAAGGATGCAGGAGATAATGAAGCTTGCACACGAGTTTTTGCAGAACTTTTGTGCTGGGAACCAACAGAACCAGGCATTGCTGCACAAGCACATAAACCTGTTTCTTAACCCAGGGGTAAGAACAACCTCATGCCGTAATTTTTTTTCCATCAAGAAAAAAGAATGGATTGTCCTTGGTGATTGCCTCTGGGCCTGTTCTGTTGCAAGACCAGTTGAAGGGGTCACATTTCGTTTTCCTTCTAAAGCCTTGAAATTTTGTTTAGGACCATTTCAGTGAAGAAAGTTCAAGAGGCTGAAGTGGACTGAAAAAATAGGCGTAGATACAAGCCAGTGTGTTGAAATATTAGGTCCTCAGAAATGTTCTGTTCAGTCCTGAACCCTGCAGGAGTGTTGACTTTATCCTGACCTCTCTGTGGATTTGGTGGTTTATTTACTTTCTAATTTCTTTCTTTGTTTTATCATCTTCCTTAGATTCTGGAAGCAGTAACAATGCAGCACATTTTCATGAACAATTTCCAGCTTTGCAGTGAGATTAATGAACGCGTCGTTCAGCACTTCGTCCACTGTATAGAAACACATGGCAGAAATGTTCAGTACATAAAGTTCCTGCAGACAATTGTCAAGGCGGAAGGAAAATTCATTAAGAAATGCCAAGATATGGTAATGGCTGAGGTGAGAGCTGCAGAGATTTGCGAGGTCTGAACAGAAGTTTTCACATACCATTTGGTGAAAATGACAAATTGATCCTCTCGCTTCTGGGACTGCCAAGAAGCTGACAGTTAGCTCTCACAATGCAAAAAGAGCATACAGCTACCAGAAAGCATAGACTTCTTGTGACCAAAAGCGTTCTGAGCTCTTCACCTATAGATATAGAGAGTGGTTAGTTACTAATGATATTTGCAAGTTATTTTCCAGGCTTCTACAAAGCAGTATATAGGCAGGCTTGGTTTGAAGGAAGGCTGCCTTTCCACAGGAAAATTGGCAATAAGAGAAATAGTTTAATTTCAGCGTTCTAATGGAGAAGGAAAATTTTACCATGATAATAGAATAATTTGATGAGAATTTCTTTGTATCTTAAACAGCTGAACATGTAAGCCTTGGTAAGGGCTGAAGGAAGAAAAGACTGAGGGTCTTCAGCAATTTAGGCGTGTAGGTAACTGAAATCGGGTTGTCAGGATAGGAGAGGTAAGAAAAGGGTAAATAAGTCCCTTTAAGTGGGATATTTGTAGGTGATCAGTTTGACGTTCTGTTTGTGTGTCTGGCATTTTTTTTTGGCCTCCTCGGCAGGGGGAGCCCAAGGATCAGATTTCTCAAGCTCCAGCTTCTGTGTATGTCAGTTTACTAGAGTAATCAGAGGTCTTCCATAGTTTGTAGTTCAGTTTAAAGTGGTTTTGTGAGCTTTCCAACAAGGAGTTATGTTTGTAAAGATGCTCAGCACTTAGCTTTGACAGGGATCAGAAGCTGCTGAGGAAGAAGGGGTTGCCTTCTGCATTTTGTCTAGCTGATTGCCACAAGCTCTGCGTGGAAGGGTATCTCTGATCCCTACATTTGCATGCTAAGAAGTGCTCAGCCCCTGAGTAGGTCTCAACCTGCTTGCTGTCATTTCCTTCGTGGAGTTACAGAAGGTCTGAGCTACTCTGGAAATCTGGCCATCCAGATCTAAAATGTGAAGTTGGTAGAAATCTTCAGCGTGTGACTTAACATGTCACTTGCTAGTGCTGGAAGATTGATGATGTTTGTTCAGAAGGGCGGAATTACTGAGCCCTGCAGCCCTCCCATCCAGCATGCCCCTGAGGCGTTTCTCTGAACAAAATGGTCCGGCTACAGCTCTCTGTATTAAAAAGTCAGCTGAGGCAATGTACGTGAAATAAAAAAAAGCACAATGGAAAGTCACAAGCTTCTTGGCAAAACTTCTGTCTAGGCAGTCAGTTGGACTGACTTTGAAGTTCTTCAGCAGTTTAGAAGTGGTAAATTCTTTAAGAGAAATTGTCATACTTGAGCCATCTGCCCCATGAAGGAGAGCACAAGCGGAATGTCCAGCTGACTTGGTGGCTGCGCTTCTTAAGTTTCTAAGGAATAGCGAATTGGGATTTTCACTGTGACAGTCAGCCCACAGACTGGGGAGGATGCTGTGGGGAGATGCCCAGGCTTTGATCTGTTAATGGAGTGTTTTTCTTTCTTGTTAGCTGGTGAATGCAGGAGAAGACGTCCTAGTGTTCTACAATGACAGGGCCTCCTTCCAGACTTTGGTGCAGATGATGAGATCAGAAAGAGATCGGATGGATGAAAACAGCCCGCTGATGTACCACATCCACTTAGTAGAACTGCTCGCTGTGTGCACAGAAGGCAAAAATGTCTACACAGAAATAAAATGCAATTCCCTTCTTCCTCTGGATGACATTGTTAGGGTAGTAACCCATGAGGATTGCATACCTGAGGTGAGGGCTGTTTGGGGGCACTGGCCTTGTATGTATTTGAAATGTACTGACTTTGGGTGAGAGAGATTTGATGTTGAGTCTCTTGCCTGGGAAAGCTGGTGGGGCAGGTGAGCAGTACTTGTGAGCTGGGTGCTTGGGTACCATTCCTTTCCTGGTTTTGCCGTAGACAACCCCAGTAAATAGCTAAGCTAAATCCTTTCATACTTGTTTCCTTGCCCTTAAAATGGGGATGTGATGCTGTACTTCTTTTATAGGGTTCTAGAGGCAGAGAGGTTTATGGAGTATGCTGCTAACCTTGAACAGATGGTTCTGCAGAACTGGAAACGATTATTATGCTGACATTTTGTCTGCGATAATCCCAGTGTTTTTTTATTGGATGGTGTCTTTCTATTCATGGCATTAAATTTCACCAGTGCTTAAATAAAAAGAAGTAGTGAAGCTGCAGATGACTTATAGCAGTTTTAATGTGACATTATATCCATTCGTGATACCATTCAAGTTTTTTTAATGGTAATTTTTTTCTTCCACTTTTAGGTTAAAATTGCATACATCAACTTCTTGAATCATTGCTATGTGGACACAGAAGTAGAAATGAAAGAGATTTACACCAGTAATCATATGTGGAAGCTATTTGAGAACTTCCTGGTTGACATCTGTCGGGTAATGATTTCTGTATCTGGGAACTGAATTCAGAAAGTTTAAATTAACCTATCTGGTGTATAGCAGTAAAAATAAGACATAGCAGTGCTGCATCGAGACAGTAAGCGCCCTAAACGCTGTGCTGCTTCATATTTGTATTTGCCTTTTCCCTTGTGCCTGTGGATTTCATTAGTCATATTCCATGGAACGCATTAATATTTTCCTTTTAAAAAAATCAGAAAAGCCCCACACCCTACTCCTTTGTCTAATGCCTTTTTCTGTTCTGCCACCTGGCTTGCTTATTCTGGCTGTGATAGTTAACTTCTTCCCAAGCAATAGTCAATGTTTTTTTGGCAGGTCAGGACAAATTTTTTCCAAGCTTGGCATTTGTTTGTCCATGTGGCTTTTTGCCTGGGATTCCAAGTATTTCCCCATACGAAAGCGTTACACCTCAGTCCTCCCGACCCTACTAGTTCCTTTCCTCTAAGGTACTCTTTCTTCCCCTCCCTCTTGAACATGCTATATGCCAACACATTAGAACACGTTAAAACAATAACAGTGTTGAGCTTCTGCCTATGCATGTGCTAGAAATACAAAGATACCAGTTTCATAAATATTGTTGTGACAGGGAATTGCACTGACTAGGCTGATACTCCAGTCTGTAGCACTTATTAGACTACCTTGGTTGAGCTGTTTCTGATCCAATAATGAATTACCTTGCAGGCTTGTAACAACACCAGCGACAGAAAGCATGCTGACTCCATATTGGAGAAGTACGTTACAGAAATAGTGATGAGTATAGTCACCACTTTCTTCAGTTCCCCATTCTCTGATCAGAGCACTACTCTGCAGGTAGGAAAATGTAGAGACGTAAGAGTGAAGATGTATTGTCGATGCAGTGATGCTAATTCCACTTTGGTTCTATTATCAGTTAAAAAGAGGCACACGGTGGGTCAAATGTATTCTTTGTGACCAAGATGTTTGTTTTTGCTGTAGAAATTGAAAGATTTGTATTATCAGAGTACAAACATTTTCCATGGAAGCTGTCACAACTTCATCAGTAAATTCAGTTCTGTACTGCCATTGAGACCACGTAGAAACTCCCTCCAAAAGGCCTACATGTCATTGCCAGGTTCAGGGTGAGAAAATCACAGTGCAAGTAAGGCAATGAAGGTTTTAACCATGTTTTGTATTCCAGTTATATCTGAGGGGTCAGGCCCTCTTTGCTGAC
The DNA here is from genome assembly GCF_964211835.1 of Anser anser. Classification (NCBI taxonomy): domain Eukaryota; kingdom Metazoa; phylum Chordata; class Aves; order Anseriformes; family Anatidae; genus Anser; species Anser anser. The sequence continues at coordinate 22,270,566 of NC_139733.1, forward strand.
AGTTATCTGAGTACAGCTGAAGGTGATGTGGGCAGGTGTAGGAGGGCAAACAATTTTGCTTTGGGCATGCCAGCTCTCTAGCAGTGGTAAAGCAGCTGCATGGCAGGAAGGAGTTCTCCAGAGCACCTTGAAGAACGAAAATAAAAATAAAACAACTTTGCTGGCAAGCGTTCCAGGTAGAGGGAGAGAGCGTTGCATTACAGAGGGTACAAAGACAGCATGTTTTTATAAAAGGATTCAAATTTCCTTTAAAAAATAAAACAACAAATAAACAAAATCCAAGGGTTCTTGTTCTATTAAGCTGAGTAACTTCTGATCTTGTACAAAAAATTGAGAAGTGTGGAGGAGGAGCTTGGAACATTTGTGAAGTGACAGAAGATAGAGATTTCCACAGCAGAACAGCAGTGTCAGGACATTGCCATAATATTTGTATTGCAGCACAATGATAACATCATTTTTTTATTCATAAATAACTTCTTGGGAGGAGTGTGGGTGGAGTGGTCAGGTGCCTGGCTGTTCTGTCAGGTTTGGATATGGTAATTGCTGAAACTTGATGCAGCTTCATCATGCCAAAGGCAGTTGTTCAAAGTGCAGACTCCAGGTTTGTAATTGAATGCAACTGGCAGCAGGTTAGGAAGCATCTGGTTCCCAAAAGCAGCCATAAAGGGCACCTGGCAGTTTGCCGTGTCAGTCCCTCATCAAGGAACTTATGCTAACCCTTTGGGTCATGGTGTGCTGACTGGGTGACTGCAGTCCTCCAGGAAAATGCACATAAAACTGCTGCATGACTGTATCAGGTGATATTATTAGCATATCAGTATTAGCAGTGTGCTTGTTCTTTTCTCTTGCTGACACTGCCCTCCTTGAGGCAGGATGAGTACTCAGCCTGTGTCTGGGTGACCAGTTTCCAGCCTCACCCAACCAACTGCTTTATATTCAAGAGGCCTGCTTCTCCTAGCAGCTAGCCCTCCTTATTCAGGCAAGAAGATGGTTGCGTCGAAAGCAACAGAGCAGCATTTGAGATTGGCTCAAATACTCTTAAACTGCCAAACTGTGTGCTTTGCCTGCGAGAGCACAGAGGGCTGCAGCAGCTGTGTTTGGGCTGAGCAGCTTTATTAGGGTTGTGTCTTCACTTCTGCAAGTCTGAGCAGTCCAGCAGTTGATTTGCTCTTCATGTGACTTTCAAAATGTCAGCAACTACTGTGGTATCAGCTTCCACGATAGCTTGTCACAATTTCATCAGAAGAAAATGGGAAATTGAGATGAGTGGTTAGCCGTGTCCCCCAGGGCTCTGTCCTTCTGCTCTTCCCTCTGGACTGTGTACCTTGCTGTCATACTCTTAATTGTCATCTTTGAGTGTACAGCATTTGAATACACTTCCTTACCATCATATTTTAGCCCTTAACTTTATATGCCAATGGGTTTTCTTTAGTTTCTCATTCTCTCCTTCTGTCTAGCAGGATGAAATAATTCTTCTTCACCATCTCAGCTGATCGCTCTGTCTTTGTCTTACCCTACATTTTTCCTCTATATCTTTAAGTTAAAAGCTCTGTTTCTCTACCTTTTTCTGCCTGTCAAGACTCTTGCACATAACCAAGAACTCTCCCACCTGAGGAGTACATCCTGTTGTACTGCCTGCTGGGTGTCCGTAACTCCTCCAGGTGGGATTTTGCACTCACATCTGAGATTCTGCAGGACTGCCTGCAGCTGCTTTTACCTGATCATGTGCCACTGTCTCCAGAAGTGAGTGACCTTTGCCATTCAACTGTGTTTTGCCTTTGGATTCAATCGCTCCCCATTCTTTCTGCTACACCTTGTCATCTTGTTTCTTCTCATGCGAGCCTCTTCTTGTCTCATGCTCTTTCATGTTATGGCTCGTTGGACTTACATTGTACCTCCCCTGAGTCAGGACCAGCCTTGCTTGTTCAGGGAACACCTTGTACATCTATCATAAAGTTCAAATAATATAAAATTAGGAGAACATAAATATGTCTTTTCAAAGAACAGCTGCCCCAAAATTTTCCTCTTTAAGAAGTACGGTTCAGCTTGTTTGCCTCCTAAGGGTGCTCCTGCCTGAGGCTTTCCTTCACAAATGTAGTCAGAGAGATGTGGGACATGGAATACATTTCTTATTAGATTTATGGACCTAGTTTAAGCAAATGAAACATCTTTGAAGCTTTTTAGACTGACATGTCTTTAAAAATGAACTGGAAGGACTATGTCAGTGGCTGAAGTCCAAAAGTGCAGGTATGTTCAGTGCCTTGGAGAATACTGCTGTCTGCCATGTTTTTGATGTTTGGCTTATTTCTAGAAAGGATAATGGGTGTTTGCCTCTTAGTAATTTTTGGTTCTTGAATTTTGATTCTCCTTTTGTACATTTCATAATGGTGTTATTAAATGAATTAATTTAATGGGTTTAATTATCTAATAGATTTGGCTTTTTCCTCTAACTCCACTTTTTTCTTACAAACAGACATCAGTCTTGACCAGAATAAAGGAGGTATTTTTTCACTGGTGTTCCTCAGTCTTGTGGGCTTTGCACTGTGGTGTAGTTCACTTAGCTGATAGAAACGTGAAATAGCTAATAGGCACAGGGACACAGGTATTCCTTCCCAATCTAGGTTCATTTGAAATATTTTAAAATACAGGTAAAATAAATGAATTATTCTACTAATTGCTGTACAAAAGCAAACAGGGAGTTCTGGTCAATGTAGTTGGAATGGTGCAAAGACAAAAGAACAGAGTTCGTGTGTGCTGGAATAGCTGACCTATCTGTAGTGGGAGATCACCTTGCAATTACAGGGCTAAAAACCCCGCCTGAATTTTGGCCAATCCATAGCAGCCATAGTATTTACCACTAACTACTACCTATATTCAAAATAACAAATGTGCAGCTGGTTTCTTCGGTAAATTAGGTACCAGCTAATATTTGAAATGAGTTTTCAACTCTGTTGCTGTGCTGGTGTTTGGCCAGGAGCGAAGTCCCATTTACCTGTGGACTATTGAGTCAGCTGCTGGTCAGCGCTAAGAGAAGAATCTCGATGCCACGTTTGCTGATAACTCTTGATTAAACAGATGAAGATTACTGCTTATTTCCTTTGCTTAGTCAGGCTTCAATTACTAAAGCTTTATGCTTTAGAAGCTGTCTATTTAATATTTCCCATCCAGCCCTCGTTCCCACCCTTTCCATTCAGTTGCTGATTGTGTGGTAGATACGCTGTCTACAGCATGAAGTTGTCTAACAAGTGGATGCAGACCAGTTAGAAGTGACTGGTGTGCAGAAAGTCAGGGCTGGAGCTGGAAACTGGTGTTACCTCAAGTTGATGCTGATACATCTCAATGTGATGCAATGAGTTTGATTTTTCTCTAACCTTGTGTTCTAGACTCGCCAGCCTGTGTTCGTACAGTTGCTACAAGGTGTGTTCAGAGTGTACCATTGCAACTGGCTAATGCCAAGCCAGAAGGCATCGGTGGAAAGCTGCATTCGGGTGCTCTCAGATGTAGGTAAGAAATGCGTGTAATCAGATCTAAATATGCTGCAAATGTGGTCATCCAGTATTCGCTGCTTACATGGCATCCTTCCAAAAATAAAGTTCAGCTTGCTTCCTGCTGGGGCCGCTTGCAACTAATTCAGTGCCAAGGCATACTACAAAGCCAGGCTTATGCTGGTACATTGTCGTTATTGAGCAATGTTGTCACTGTAACCTGAAGTGCTTTCTTGGATTAACCTCAGAACTCTGCAATCCTGTTGATCTGTGACCAGGAAATGGTCCATCTGGAGTTTTGTATCACTCCTCCCACTAATTTGCTCCGCTTTTAGCAGCAAAGAGAGTAATTTGCACTGGATGTGAGGTCAAATCCTGTTGGATAGGTGCATGCTAACACACGTGAGATGTGTGTGACGCATTCCTGCTCATACAATTTGAAGACAGTAAACTGATCAGAGGTGTGAAAGCCTTTAAACATAATGCTACAGAGGGGTCTGACCCATTACACAGGGACTGAGCATTGTGTTGTTTAAAATGCATACGAGGTAGATTGTAGAAGGAATTGCAAGTAGAGCTTGTCTTGTTCTTGCATTGACTGTAATACATGGGTAAAGGAATCAATTCTTACTAAATTTTTTGCTTGTTGCAGCAAAAAGCCGAGCAATTGCAATTCCTGTAGACTTGGACAGTCAGGTCAACAATCTCTTCCTGAAATCTCATAATATTGTACAGAAGACTGCAATGAACTGGCGAATGACTGCAAGGAATGCTGCCCGCAGAGATTCAGTGCTTGCTGCCTCCAGGGATTATCGAAACATAATTGAAAGATTACAGGTGACTACACAGCACCCCTTCCACCTTTGATAACCACTTGCGTATCTACACAAAAGGAGGAATTCACTAAGTAAAGACACTAAGTGGGAATTAGTCAAAAGCTTCATGGTGAACGTTAGCTGATGCTGAATGTAATACTGTGTGTAAAATCAAATGTAAGCCATTGTATCAAGAAAGGTAATTGAATGTACATGGTACATGAACACAGAGGTTTTATTGTCCTAGGAAGTGACGATACATGAAGTTACTGGTACTTGAGACATTCTTGTTTTACCATTAGTTTGAAATAAAGCATTATTTTTGCCAGACAGGACATTTTCACTGTCTCAGCCACACCCCTACAGTGCTTTGCTCCTTGTACACCAACCCTCTCGGTACAGCAAAAGGTGCCACAGGCCTGCCTGGAAGCCACTGCATGGCTTGAAATAAAGGGATGATTGGCTCTTTGTGACACAGTTGCATCTGGAGTCATTTCCCTGAAATGGCTGTGTTCCCACGCTGTTTCTACTTAAAATAATATTTAAACATAATGCTTCATAGCATTATGAAATAGGGACTGAGGTATTCTAGCTATATTCTATGTTCAGATCAGAAGACAGTTCAATAAGGCCTTTTTTATACCAAATAAAATTCATCATCTTGAACTATTATTCTTTGACGATTTGTGCTCTGTTCTAACTAACTTTATGGAAACTTATTATATAATGTAAAAACACTGCCCAACCCGTGCTCACTGAAATAGCTTGTTCCTCTTTATCCATTCCTGTCTATTTATTCATTTCAATTTGATTAAACTTCCTCTCTGGCTTCGTATGTATCTCAGTGTTCTCTGATTGCTGAAATATTTGGGAAAAATGTGGTTTCGTTTTAAGGTAGATACAGCTTTCCTGTAGGAACAGGAGAAGGGAAGAATTCTATTTCTGCATAATTTTAAGTGGTACTTCTTTTGTCAGTATGTGTAAACATAAATGTCCTGATGGTTATCACAAAGTTTAAATGCAGCTATAAATCCACATTTTTCTTTCTTTTATGTGAAAATGATCATCTACAAGGTTGGGGAGTGTAGAGGAACTAAGTAACATGGGAGGGGGTTGCTAGAAGATAAGACTTCCCCTTTAAAGAAGGCTAATAAATGATACAACTTGGCCAAACTATCCAGGCAGGACACTCGTATTTTTCTGCCCTTTGTGAAATTAATTTGTATATAACTTTCATGTGTTTAATGCTTGCTAAATCTCTCTATATGGTTATATTCTAGGACATCGTGTCAGCTTTAGAGGATCGTTTACGTCCTCTTGTCCAAGCGGAGTTATCAGTACTGGTAGATGTGCTTCACAGACCCGAACTGCTCTTCCCAGAGAACACAGATGCAAGGAGGAAATGTGAAAGTGGAGGTTTCATTTGCAAGTAAGCTGTCTTCTGCCTTGAAGTCTGGCTTGTTGGGAGGGTTTTTTGTTTTGTTTTTGTGGTTTTTTTGTTTTTTTTCCCCCAATTTTCCCATGCCCTAGGGAGTGATGTCTCCATGCTCAGTTTTATACAAAGCATGGTATTTCATGCTATGGTAAATACAATTTCTCATTTTGGTAGGGGGAAGCTCTTGGAGTGGGGGAAATTGATATGCTCTCATAGCTAATGCTTAAAAATCTCTATTTGCTGTAGGATACAAATGTAATGAACTCTAGTATAAATTAGTATAAAATTTTGAGCTGATCCCTGCCTTCAACCCTAATGATGTTTGCGAGGTACTTGTCCTTGTAGCACTTGATACTGGGGAACTATGTCAAAATCAATTGTTATCACATGCATCACCTACCTTGTGCCCAAATCTGGAGTGAAGGGAAAGGAAAGATTACAGGGTCATTTCGAGGGCAATTCAGAGCAGAATCCCGGCTCTCAGATCACCTCCCGAAGAGGTGGATTGTGCACAGAGCTTAGGGAAGCTAGGTAACTGAGTAAGTAACAAAGGCTGGGCAGAGTGGATTTCTAATTGCACAATCACGGACTCTCAGTATGTTTTTAACAAAGTAGCGTGTGGAACGGTTTTCTTCTTAGTGTTTGTTCTGGAGGATCATCAAGTCTTAAATTACATTGCTCCTTCCTCCGATTCCTTTCTGCTTGTAGGCAGATGGGTTTTATCTAGCTATCCTCCTGCCAGGGACTTTGCAAGTTTCCTTCACAGCTTCACCAAAGCCCAGAGTCCTAGTAGCTTGTTAAATGTTGCTCTTGAGAGAATATTCCCAAGGTGGTTGTATAATGGTATGACAGAACTATGTTTTAATAAAAACCTGTTTGCAGCTTAAACTAATTAAGAGAGCCACATATCCCATTTTTAGAATATTAGTACTAAAATGAACTGATTGATTGCTTATTTTCAGATTAATAAAGCATACTAAACAGCTGCTGGAGGAGAATGAGGAGAAACTGTGTATTAAAGTATTACAGACGCTCAGGGAAATGATGACCAAAGATAGAGGCTATGGAGAAAAGGTAATGTAATTTACAGTTCATCATTCTGTGTTAAGCACTGTATTTATTATTCGGTAAAGGAAAATATTATTCTGGCTCTTTCAAGCTGTTTTGTATGTGTAAGCATTTCTGTGGATCAGGAACAAAAAATTTTTAGTCAACAACTTCAAATATAATTTGAAAGGTAAGCTTGCTTCTGTTGCTTTTGTACTTTAGATTTGCAAGTTTAACTCAATTCTTGTGGTTGCTGCCACTGTGAAAAAAATAAAAATTGGTTAGATTTTTACGAAGGATATAACCTCCTTATCTGTTTGCTGGGTCTAGGTGACTCTTCATCAGGTCACATAACCTTGCAATAAGAGGATATTTTGTGGTTTAATTTTAATTTGTGTACATCTGAGTCATCATCTTGTGAGTTATAGATGGAAACTGTCTGTACAGCCACCCATGTATTTTTCTTTCCCTTTCCCACATACAACTCCTTTGTCAGGTGAGAGGAATGTCATTCTGTAGGTACAAGCCTATTCTCTATTTGAGTCAGAAGTGTGTGTCTACACCAGTATGTTTGGGCATCTAGGCATTCCTACAGCCATTCCCAAAATCCCAATCTAAAGCATCTCCTGCATTTTTAAAGCTATTTAGGTTATGAACATGCCATGCAAGAGGCATACAGTATGTCCTCCCAGTGAAGGTGCTCATGAACAGTTCAGAATTGGCAGCTGGGTCCAGGGGGGGAGGCAGTGGCGTGGAAGGATGTGTGCTGCAGCTGGGAGCCTGTGCCTGAAGCAGATGGTGTCTCGTGTCCCATTCTCACTTGCTGTAGGGCTTGAAGTTGTTGCACAGTGCAAGATTCACAGCCCCAAAAGGCAAAAGCTATAGAGCTCAGACAGCTTTGTAGTAGTGACTGTTTCTAGCTGTAGCTACAGCTGCAGCCACCAGGGAAGGAGAAGCTGTGAAGGCAGAGGAAGCTGTAGCACCACGAGGGTGAATGCCCAGCTGGGATGTCACAGCCAACCTCTGCTTTGGCTGGCTTAGCTGGAAACGAGACTGTAGGAGCAGTGAGTAGCTCTCCGTTGCCAGTTCAGCAGGAGGCAAGCACTCGCACGCCAGAGCGCAGGGACCTGGAGGAGCTGGCAGGAGGGAGAGCAAATGGAGCACGGAGGCTGCCTGTGGGTGCGCGTGTGGGCTGCTGCCCGAGCACACCCAGCTGAGCACGCAGCGCTGCCATGAGTGAGCGGGAGACTCCTAGGAAAATGCCCACGGGGCAGGGATGGCCTGGGCTGTGCTCCCTGACGTGTCAGGGACTGCTCTTCCCACCTGCTGCTACCACCTCTCGGCTGCCCGAGATCCAGCCTGCCTCCTGCTGCTTTGCTCTAGACTGCTGCGGTACCGAGGGGTTTTCCTCACTTTGCATAGCAGTAGTTTCCAATAAACTGACTTCGGGAGAATGGCCTAATCAACTGTAAGAAAGAAGCATATGTACGTGGGAAGAGCCAGGGGATCAGGATTGATTGTTAGGAAAGGGCAGCAAGTGCAGCTTCCAGCTTGTTTTCAACGTGTTGTCCTTCTCTGTAAAGTGGCAGCATCCTGTTCTGAGTCACAGCCCTCTCCCTGCAAAGCCCTGAGGCAGTCCTCAGCCCCTTGGATGCAGCTGGAAGCCTTCAGCACCATGTCCCTTTATTAAGACATCTGCAATATGGCATAAGTCAGATCTGTTAGGGGACAAGCCAGAGCCAGCAGCAGTTAGGCTGCTCCAGCAAGAGGGAGTTGTGCTGGATGAGCCCTTTCAGCAAGTGCTGAGTGCTGATGCCTTCTCCTGCCCAAAGTGGTGGGATGTAAAAGATTAAACATAATCATATGTTCGGTTTCACATTTTGTTAGTAAATTTATCGGTGTAGATTCTCCCGTTAAAAACAGCCAAGAGAGGCCCTCTAAGGTCAGCTTAGCTAATGTGAGTGGTGGCTGATCTTATACATGAACAGAACCCAGATTCGAGCCTTAAGTTTTTAATGTGATAGAACAGTTCATTTTTCTAAATGGAAATTCATTTACGGGAGTTCCTTATTTTTTTTGCGAGCTTGAGTAAAGCAGTATTTCTAGAAGACTGAGCTAGTAGATCATTCAGACTATGGAGAATCCTACAAGAATCTCAGTCTTCAAAGTAGAAAATGTATTAATTTCTGAAACAGCAGATAGTTACATAATGTGAGATAAGAATACGCTTGCTTGTGAAGTAGATTTCTGAATATGAAAAAGCAACTGATTGCTTACAGATAGACTGCTAGTAGTAGTAGGACAGCTTCTACTGTCTGGCTGTGAGAAGTGCAGTCATATTTATTCTCCCTTGTGACTCATATAACTGTATTTAGTCACCACTTAAAAGGCAATACCTTTGCTTTTAAAATCATCCAGAAGTGTAAAAAGAAAGAAAGAAAGAAAATCATACCCACTAGATGTAAATACAGGAGTCCCTGCATAACGTAAAGGTGGCAAAGCTCATTCCTGTGACCAGGATATCGACCATCCAGGCCGTGCTGCCGTAGGTGAGATGTTCCCAGAACTGACAGCAGTCACTTCAAAGCAGTGTTCAGCAACAGAGTGCAAGGAAAGTTTTGGCATGGCATGTGATTTTCCTGTAATGCTGCGTGGTGCTCGCTGGAACAATCCGATTTATAAAAAGATCGTACTCCTCCTCTCACACTTAATCTTCCAGCACAAATAGTAAAAATACCACACCCTCTGGCCCGTGCGCTTGTCCCTTTTGTAGGTGGGAAGCGTAATGAGAATGCAGTGTTGTCTGATCCCATTAGCTAAGGCCTTCATTAAACAGCTGGGATTCCTTTGCAGCATGCAAAAAACGTGGTGAGAACACAGATGTACAGAAGCCTGTGGGAAGGCTTGAAGTTTTACATATTGCTAAAGACTCCTAGTCTTGGCATGCGCTCAGGCTCTCGGCGATGGGTAGCATACTGTGGTATATTTAATATGCTGGAAACTTTACTACATTGACAGTGTAGACTAGACCCAAGTTTTTTACTTTGCTGAAACATGTCATTCATGCACATCTTTCTGCTGTCTGTCAGATGATTAGCCTAAAATACAGCTCTTGTGTTTAAAATTCCACTTCTGTTCCCAAACTGGAAATCCAGCTTCTGGACTCTCACTGCTGCTCGCAGCTCACGCTAGCGATGACTCTTAGGCCCAAGGGTGACGCCGCTGGATCTCGGTCAGCAGCCTGCGGGGTTTGTCACTTGGCGCAGGAACAAAGCCAGGCGCATCCTGTCTCCGGAGCTCCCTGGCGCGGCGCTCCCAGCGCTGTCAGGGCCCTAACGCGCCGCATCCCAGCCGCTTGCAAACGTTGCTGGTGCTGACTGTAAAATATGCACAGTGTTGGGTTACAGTATTAAAGTGTTAAATGATTTATAAGATCCTAATGTGAAATTTATCTGTAATTTCTCTTACTAATGCTCGCTTTCAATTCTTCCCCTTCTTTCTTTTCCAGCAGATTACCATTGAATTGGATAATGCTGAGGTCTTAATTTTATTTATCTTCTACGGTGTTGTTTCTATGGTGTTTGTTTTATGAGTAGCCCTGTGATTTGTCCTGTTGTCTCTTCAGCACGGAGCTTTCTGATTTGTATGCCTGTGTCAGTGAATTAGTTGAGTTTTCAGTCTGCCGTGTGTCTACGCTGGGAATAGTTACCCTAACTAATTCCATATGTCATTACTTAGAATATTAGTCCAAATGTAGTTACAGTTTCTGGCAGTCTGCAATCATCTGGTACCATAATAGTTCTCATAAAGTTTAGGACCAGATCTGAGTGCTTTCGGAATACGAACTGCCGTAAGCACCATTAAAATGTCAGTGTTTAGCACTCCGCTGTGATACCCCTGTCATCCGCGAACAGGTCCTTTCAGCTATTTGGAAAACCAAATACTGACTTTTTAATGGCATTCCTATAGAAGTTGGAAGAACCTGTCAGAAGCCAGCTGGAGAGGAGCCCGCGTGAGCTGTCTCTGCTCGCTGCCTGGTGAGAGCCATTACTCACTTCCCAGGGCACGGCGCGCTGGGTGCCCGTGAGCGCTGTGCCCTGGTGTACAGCCTGCCTCGCTTTCCTTACCGAAAAAGGTGACAGGAATGCTGTTCCCCAGAATAACGAGCTGGCTTTCCTGTTGCTTCTTAGTCAGGTTTGGTACATAAAGCCACGTAAAACGTTAGGACATGTTGTGAAAGCGGTGTGGTGTAACTCTATGAAAATTACCGGTCTGGGCGAAAAGCTTCCTGCCGTGAAAAGCGCGCCTTCAGTTGGCAGTGCAACAGCCCGGTCCGTGTCTGTGCTACGTGTAGTCGTTCTACAAGCAGAAAAGCTGTATTTGAATGAGAGCTTTCAGTGTAACTGAACTGAAGCTTTCTAAGGACTTGTAAAAGTGGCGTGTTTTGTTCGGGCACCGGTGTGCGGGCTGGGGTGAGCGAGCTGGGCTGGCTGAGCTGCAGCAACTTCCTCCTGCAGCTCCAAAATGTGAGTGTGGGTGCTAAATTTGAGATGCGTTTTGCATAAATGTATAATGCTGAGAAAGTGATTGACTGGCACCTTATTCTACTGAAATACCAGGAAAAAAAGAAGTATTTTCCCTGTTGTGGTTTGTTTCCTGTGTTCTCTCCCAAGCCAGCCTTTTATATGGAACAAAATTCAACCACTTACAATGCTGCTCCTCTTTGTTTGGTAGAATAGATAATGATATATGCTCCAAGTTGCTTTCTGTAGAACGTGTACATTTTGATGCCGATCAGCTGAATTTATCAGTATAAACTTCACACATAGAACAAAATAATATTTGAAGTCTAACCGATTTGTTACAAAAATAGACCAAAAAGCATACACATCCCCCGGCACTGGATTGAAGGCTTTTCTCCTGTTAAGTGAGGCTTTTGAGGGAAGGAAGGAACTGAGTTCCTCATGAGAACAAACTGGGGTTGTGACTTCTTTGTGGTGCTTTTACCCCAGCAGTGTTGGGACGCTCAGGCCCCTGCCTTGCCGCTCCCTGAGCCGGCCCGGTCCCCTCGCGCAGAAGGCCCAGCCCGGCGCTGTGACACCTTTCCGGAGAGAAACTTCACGAGTCTCCCATCGCTGCTTTCAGTTTCAATGAACAACTCAATCAGCTGTGGAGATTTTCTGCTCATAGTGTGCAGAGCTAACAGGGGCAGGCTGGATGTGGAGAGCAGAGGCCCGGCCGTGTCCTGCATGCCCCCATTTCGCGTGGGGCGTCTGCCTGCGGCCCTGCCATCGCCTCTGGCCTGCCCGTGTGAGACACCTCATGCGTCTCCAGGTCTCATCCAAATTTAGGATTACATAGCTGCAGAAGTGCCTTGTCTCCTTCTCTACACACATTTTTAAACTGATTTTTGCGGCCCCCAGACTCCACCCCCCCCCCTTTACCTGGGGAACACACAGCATCGATGTGCCCTGGTTTTGAACAAAAGCCCTGTAGCGCCTCAGCATCGCAGTCAGGTGCTAGACCCCTCCGACTGCACGGTGCTTCGGCTTCCAAGAATAGCATACATAATTTCATCTTGGAGAAACTTCAGACAGAACGTTGAATTGTTTAATTGCAAATTAAGTCATAATGTGAAACTCTTTCCCATTTAGTTTCTGGCTGTAATGCACTGTCTTTGCCTGCAATAAATCAGCCAGAGTGTGTGGAGCAATTTAGGATTTCATCTGGAGGCTGCAAAGGAGGAACTTTATTGCTCCTCAGTGGAGCAGCTGCACGGAGGGAGCAGGTGTGTTTATAACTATCGGAAATGAGCCCTGCTGCTTATAGGAAGGAATTCAGACAGGGCTTAGAACCACTGACAATTTTCAAAGGAAATCCTGGTGTTCCCTTTTTTTTTTTAGCTTGTCACCCCTGGCAACAGTAAACATTTAGGGCAAAGAATACAGAAATCTCTAGCGTTAGTAAAAAGTTATTAAATTCCCTCCCCGTCAAACTCTGCACAACTTAATTTTTCTGATCAGCTGAAATGCTCCTTATACCTTCGGGGTAAAACTTGAATAAAGTAGCTGTTTTATGGTGTAGTTGCATGATTTCAGAGTGCATGATTGTGATCGTAGATAGAGCTACACATCTGATACTTGTTTACTGAGAGGTGATTTCAGTACGTGGTGAGCCCCAGTTGCAGCGATATCCATGATGATGAAAATGACGGAAGGCTCATGCATTTGTTGCTGAGAGTTAGGATAGATAAAAAGAAAATTGGAGCTACAAGTCCCCCTTATCAGTTTTGAGAGTGCAGAAAGGGAGTGCCCTTTTAGCTGGGTGAATAATGCTGGAATTCACCTTGGCAGTAGGAAATCCCCTGCAGAACAGGAAGGACTGTAAAGGGCCGCGGGGCGACATACCTCTGTGACAGCCGGCTGAGCGTGCGGGTGTCTGGAGTGTCTGCAGTGCTGAATGTTGTGGAAATGAAGGGAGCAAGGAGCGCGTTTTGATCCCGTTGCCCGTACTCTGCCTACTCCCTGTGCTTTCTATTGAGGGATTTATCCTGAATTTGCTTTTGGTGTCACTCCTGAAAAGGAGGGAGAGGAGGGAACTGGAGTTTTCCGAGAAGTGGTATAGTGTTGTTTGTTTTTAACATCTCCTAATATAGGCTGAGGACCATGATCTGTTCTGGCAGAAATATCCCAGTAGGATTTTTAAGCCTTTGTAGATGTTTTTCAAGCTCTGCAGCATCCTGTATTGCGGCAGAATTCATGTTGAACGCTTCTTTTGGGACAGAAATTATGATGCATTAAAAACGAAAGTCACCCTTGCAGCATTTCCAAAGCATTCTGGTTCCTGTAAAGTTCTGAGAGTTCACAGACCTTCAGCACAGGGTCTGCATAAGACTGGTATTAAAACAGAGAGCAGAAGAGGTATCTTGAAAGATTGAGGGAAAGCATGATTTGTTTTAATTAAAACAAATGAACAAAAACCAACAAAGCCCAGTGTTGCTTTGGGGTTTTGTCATGACCTTAGGGCGTGCTTGGTACAGAGCTTGTCCTTTGGCTTGCTGCAGAGCTGCTGATGGTATCGGGCTGATGTTTGGGGCTGCAGAGCTCAGCAGAGGGGTCGTAGCGTTGGCTCTGGGCAGGTGTCTCAGGTAGTGAAGAACTCCCCAAGGCAGGATGCTGGCATGTTCTCTGTGAAAGCCCTGGGGCTGACTCTTTAATTTACTCCTCACCGGGCTTGCACTGGTGTGACTTTGTTCTTGGTGGAGTAGTTGGCAATGCTGCTCTTTCAGAGAGGAGGTCCAGGACCAGGTCCAGGTCCAGGACCAAGCTAAATTTTTTCAAGAGTCACCAAGTGTGAATCTTTACACAACAGCGATTACTGACCCCTAGTTGTAATTGGACACAACAGCTTAATTGACTTTTAATTTAACCCCCAATCCACTCAAATGTCCAAACATGATGCAAAAGCAGATTTTGCAGCTTTTCAGAAGCCACGTCGGGATGGTGAGCTCCACCTCGGGTTCCCTGTGATCCCGGAGGACAGCAGCACATTTCCCTCTGCATCGGGCATTTGTTTGCAAGGCCGCTCTCCTCCGCCCAGACAGGTGTCTGGGGACAGCGCGGCCCAGTTTCCGCACGTCTCGGGCACCAAAACACATGCGTCCGAGAGAAACATTAATATTTTTATGGACTGAAAAGAAGTGTGAGCGCTGACCTGCAGGTGGCATGCTCAGGATGCTGAATGGGGCTGGGAGATGTCCTACTTTTTTCTTTTTTTTCCCCTCCCCTCCCAGCCACATTGCAGCGAACTGCTCCATTGGGCACCTGCCAACATTCAGGCAGCAGTTACATAAGAACTGCTTTTTTTCCTGGAATTTAGGCCCGCTGCTGATGTGTGACCTTCAGCGGCGATTGCCAATAAACGTGGTGGAGCTGTTTACAGTTACCTCGGCCCGCGGCTGCCAGCAGCCGAGCCTCCGCCGGTGCCGCAGTGTGCGCGCCGCTGCCTCTCGTGATAAGGCCGTTCCCGTGTGGTGGGGTCCCTGCGTGGCTCGGAGGGGCTGACCGCGGGCGAGGGGTGAGGGCAGGCAGCTCCGTCACGCTGCCGTCCATCTGCAGAGCCGCCGCAGCTCCGTGCCGGAGCCGTCCTGCCCCGAGCGCCGCGGCTGTCCCTGGCCGGCCCCTGGCTGCAGAGAGCCAGCAAGAGCCTGAAGGACCAAACCCAGCAGAACGCCCGGAACACCCTGAGTTTCCATTGTCGTTACGTGGTACTGAGGATGTGCAGGATTTGAACTAAAAAAAAAAAAAAACAACAAAACAACAAAAACAAAAAAACAATCAAGTAAAACCCCACTCACATACATTTTTTTTGAATTCTGTAATGGTATTTCATGCGGCTGATGAAACAGTAACCAGCAAAATACACCTGCAAAAACCCACTCAATATAGGTTGCTTTTTTTGTTGTTGTTTTTTGGTTTTTGTTTTTTTACCTCTTCACTTTTGTCTTGAGGTTTCAAGTAGGTGAAAAAGGGAACTGAGAATTCGGGTTCAAAGGGGATTGACTGAAGAAGTAACCTTTACTATGCTGTTTATCAATGATAAACTATAAAGCTGTAGTGGCTGAGCAAGGTGCAAAATATAGGCTACTTTGTGGATCTTTTGATTGGAATTGGAAAACTTCTTAACCTCCTGAGTGCTGGAGAGAGGCAGTTTTAAATTTTCTTTGCAGAGAGAGCTCGTACGACAGTCATCTCTCTTGTGTATTTTGCACTTAGACAGTGCTTCACTTGTTATGTCTCAAGTAGAGGAAATGCAGGCTCTAATAAATTTTTGTGGGCTGCCTTATATTTTTTTCCTTCAGAAATCCTGCAATCTTTGGACTGTTTTTATTGCACAAACTGGAACTAGAATTGGTAAGCTCTTTGGAAAAGGAGACTGGAACTTTTTTAAAGTTATTTGTAATAATAACAACAAAAATTTGCACCCTTTTTCTAGTTAATTAAAAGTACTAATGTGGGATGTGTAGAGAAGGTAGTCCTTTATCTATTCAGTTACTGTGTGAGACCTGCAAGATCGAGGGTTTAAAGAGAAGCAAGTGGGATTTCATTGCTAGTGAAGGTCAGTGGCGTATCAGAGACTGAGGTCTCTAGCTCTAGGAAAGCCCCCGCCCAAGTAAAACACGCTGCTTCGACTGAAAACTCTGGAAAATTAAAGGAAGTCCCGCAGGCAGATCTCGGTGACCTTTCAGTCCAGGCGCTGACGGCCCTTACGCCAAATTTCCCACCTCATCGTCTGGCAGCTCACAAAGGCTCTGCAAATTCCCTGAGATAAGGGGGGGGGGGGGGAAAGAAAGCGAGCGCTGCTCCTGCTGGGGACAGCCACGTCCCCGTGCTGGGTGCAGGGTGCGGGCGCTGCGCTGCCATGCGGCTGCGGCAGGGCCGGGGCAGAGCCGGGGGCTGCCCGTGCCCCTGGAAACCCCCCACAGCTCCTGCAAGGGGAGCCCGTGCCCTGACGGCGAGCTGCTGCACGGCTTGCACCGCCTCATAATCGAGGCAGGGTAAAACCCTCCGGCACCTGCTAAAAATACGCTGCACAGCAAAGCCGGCATGGGTCGTTACAGCAGAAAGCTGCCATGTGGGATGTTCGGCAAACAGGTTCGGTGCTCTTGGGTCCCAGTTACTCCCCCCTGTCCTGAAACTTACCCGTGGCAAGTCAAGTACGTGTTTGACAGACACACCCACAGCTCATCTGCGGAGGCTAGAACTTTGCCACCCAACCCTTTTCTTGGTTCTGCGAGGTAACAGCGTTGGCCCCGTGAAGGAGGCTTTGCAAGTAACCTGTGTGGAGGTACCCGCAGCTACTGAACACTTGCAGAGACCGGCAACGTAACTTGTTCTGCCTGGTGTCGTCAGCCAGAAGAGGTGGCAGGATGGCAACATTTCACTTCTGCTTTGTGTGTTTAAAGTAAGAGCTGTACTAAATGTATTCCGCAGAGAGAAGAAGAGAGAAATTCAGAAAAGGGAGGAACACAGTGGAAAGGGGCTGCTAGGAGGGTGCCTAAAAGACCCGTCCCAGCTGGGTCTCCAGCTGATACCGCAACAGTTAAGGCAGAAAAACCAGGGGCACTGGTTTGAGCATGTGACATCTGAGATCCTTACCGTAGTTCTTTACATCTGGATACACAACCTAGCTATCAGCAGCCCAACATGACTTTGGCTAGCTGACTCTGTTTTTGTTTTTCCCCTCTTTCCTCCTCTATGCCAGATCTCTCTGCTCGCCACCCCGATAATGAGCTGCCATATGCGGGGAGTTGGGTCAGTTCCTGCATTCACAGCTTTCGGGACCAGAAGGCACCATTCAGCAATTTAACCCGACTTCCTGAGCAACGCAGGGCCTCTCGCAATTACTTCTGCGCCACGCCAAATAAACGCAGCTTGCCTAAGCTCCTTCGCGTTGATGTTCGCCGTGGTGCTGAGCGCCTCCCCGGCTGGGTGCTGCTCACTCCTCACTGCATTGCCCTCGCTTGGCACCTCCCTGTCTGGTGGGAGGGCGGGCTGGGAAATGACCCAGAGGAGATGTGAGGTGCTTTGGAAAGTGGCATCGGCCTGGGCAAGTTCAACAGCCTGGGGTTTGCCACCTGTCAAATCCTCAGACTTAGAGAGGGCTGGAAATGGAGGAGGCTTCTGCTTTTAGTGTGCAGTTTTATCCATTTTTTGGTCAAAATTTCGAAGCTCCGTGAGGTTGAAGAAAAAAGGGTCACTTTTTTTTTAAAGTGTTTTTATGTGTGTGCTCACACACATGCAGCTTTTTCTGATAAGGTTCTTTTCCACCCATTTTTAACTTTACAATAAGAGATGTTTTCTGTCCTGTATTGCTGAAGTCGTTACTTGGAGGAGACCCCATCTATGTGAACTGGAACCTCCGCCTGTCTTCCAAATGCATTTCAGCCCTTTTCAGCACTTCTGTTCTAGATGTTTACTACATAGTTGAGTTTAAAAAAAATAATGAGAAAAGCAGTCCTGAGGGTTCCAACCTAAATGAAAGTCTCTCTGCATTTCCTCAAACCATTTTCACTTTTTTTATCCCTAATGCTAGGTGTCTGAATTTTCCATGAGAGGCAGGAACTTTAGGCAACTTTCATCTTGATTTTTTTTATATTTTTAATGCAAATGAAAATAAAACTTGTATACCTTCTTCAAAACCAGATAGAAAAGACAAAAACCTCTTCCATATGTCATTAGGTTGAGATGAAATGAGTTCAGGCTTGAGCTGTCGCTTGCTGTGGTGGTTTTTGAGGTGGACACCTCCAGTGTTGAGTCAGATGAAGACCATTCTGGGAAACACGCACAGCCTGTGTTGGGGAAATGGATGTTAGAGGCATTACAGTCACCGACAGGTCAACGAAATTGTAGTTCTCCTGTTATGGCTAATGATGAGTGGTTTATTTGCCAGCCTTGTGGGAATGGAAACTTAAAAGGAAGAGGGTTTTTGTACAGCAAATTGAAAGGAGCTTTTGCTACTGCTAGTGAAAAGGAAAAACACCGTACTCCTCTCTGACCCTGCCGCCCATTACGTTTCAGTTTAAAAGCCGGCTGCTTTGTGCATGCCACTCACCTGGCCTCTCCTAGTGAAGTGTCTTCCTGGTCCGTGAGCTTACCGCCCTGTTGCCCCTTCCCCCCAGGACTCTCACTTTTCGTCTGGGTGCAGAACTGAGGTATACGGAAGCGCAAGAAATTTAGCAAAATTACCGTTTCAATCTTCTCTCCCTATTCAATCCTTCTTGTGAAGCATAAGCTAATATTGTGCTTTTGCAGTACAAAGGACGGTGCAAAGACTAGCACAGTAGCTATAACTGAATAATTCTTTCCTGTTTTAACCCATTTTGATGTGAAGAATACCAATTTCAGTATTTGGAGTTTATATTCTTACTGAAAGATCGCTGAAAGCTATGGTAATTTGGAGTGATCCACCGGAGCCTTGCCAAGGCCAGTGGTTTCTGCTTGCAGATGAGTTTGTGAGGCTGGTTCTAACATGCTGATCTATTTATACATGCTGTCTGTGCTAAAGTGGGAAGGCACAGGAGTTTGCAAACTGGAATGCTTACTTTTCCCTTCTTCAATTTAAGTTGGAAAGATCAAACTAATTCAGCGCTGATTCTTCTTCTCTGCTGGTTTTCAGCCCCAAAATGTACATGCAGGTTTGATTAATTTGGGGTCATGATGTAAGCCAAGTCCAGTCCATCGTCTCGCTGCAGTCATATCCACTTGACCTCCCAGCTTCAGTCTTTCCTTCTTTGGAAGGAAGGTGCCCAATTTCTCTTATAGAGATTACACACAATTTATGCACTGTTGTTGATGAACTTAAATGAAAGAGGTATTTTTTGCTTTTCTCTGAAGCGAGTTATCCTGGCAGTGTCAGGACAATGTGCCCAGACTCCCTAATGACTCGATATGGCTTTCCCAGTATCCAGCCTACAAGCAGCCAAGGGTGTACTCAGCGCGGCGCGATGTGCAGGAACTGTGTGTTCCTCTGCATAAATGAGGGTCTTCCTGTTAACTTTTGATCCTCTGGCTTAAATACTCTGTGCTTCAGTTTAGCCAAGAAAGAAATGGTTTGCATGCTTGTGAAGTTTCCAAGAGAGGTGACAATGCAAGGAAATGGCGTACCAAAGGCCGCGTGAATTAGCCAGGAGGAAAGTCCATTAGGAGGAGGATGGAGAACGGTTCTTCCTGGCCAAGGAGCCCCTGCCCACGGAGCACCACAAGGGAAGGGCTCGCTCCTCTGGCTCCTTCCTGCGAAGTAAGATCTCTCCATATTTAGCCTCTCGGATCCCAACAGCCTTCCTCTCTCCGCTGTGCGTTTCCCAGGCTACAGCGGATATTGGGTTAAACCACCACGGTCGCTCTCCCAGCCTATGCTTGATTTTTCTGTCTAGTTCGTGTGCCCTCTAGGCAGACACGGGCAATCAGCTGCAGACTTAATTTGGTATTGCTGTATCGTCAGAGTCTTATTTCTTAGTGTATGTTCCTGAGAAGTTAAATCAATTTACCCGCGATTAAGTAGGCAGTTTGATTTGAATGCTTAGGTCTCTGTTGTATGTCTAAGTCCTACTTGATAAAAGTTGCTTGTCTTTATCTGTTTCAATGTGATGATCAGCATTTTAAATTTGAAAAACTGTCACCGTTAAGCTTATTTCATTGTTCATGTTTGGTACTGTATTACATATCTCTTATCTCAGGAAAAATGTTTATAGCTGGGAATCCATAGGAACCATTTTTAATTAGTGTTTGAAGTCTTTTTGTGACATGCAGCATTTGCTTCTTCCTCCTCCCCGCTGGGGGTGTGTGTGCTATGTTCACTGTGTGCAAGTCGCAGATGCCGTGTACGTGGTCTGAACGAGCTGCCCAAAAGTGCATTATTTCTGGGCGGCAGGCCTGTGTGCACCTGCAACTAAAGCTTTTAGCTTGTGCCTTTGTGCTCATGCAAAGTAGTTTGGGATGTTCAAAGGATACCTGCTAAATTTTCAAAATGTAGCTCTTTTAGGAGCATGGTGGGTGGCTGGGAGGGTGTAAATGGTAATTATGCCCTAATTCATTTGTGATGATTCAGCTGAAGTCGAGTGGTTTGCTAGTTCCCTTCCCCTAAGTGTTGACCACTAGATTTCTGTTGGGATGAAAGTATCTTGAAGAATGACTAATTTTTCTGCATTTTACTTTCAACTAGCTGCCGCAACCTCCAGAAACGGAAAGCTCGGTAGAGGTGTGTCACTCACCTATATTTGTACAACAGCAAATATTGGTGTTCTGAAGTAGTCCTGGTGGAGTGTCTTGTTGGTAGAAAAAACAGCTGTGAAATGTGTGTCTGAGTGGTATAGACAGTGAAAAATGAGCAGATTGGTTGAAGTGCTTGAGTCTGATGCAGCCATCAGCAAGACAGACTGAAAATACACAGAATCACGTAAACCAGTCCCAAATATTTTGTTCCTGCAAAGTAAGGGACCCAAAGGACAAGTGGTTTAACGTATCCAAGGTAGTACAAGCCTTCCAGCCATTTGTCTTGGGCTTTTAGTGCAGGCACTCCTTGAGAAGTCTCCTCCCAAATCTCCCTTCAGCAAAATAAGACTTCATTTCTATGGTTCCCTGTAAAGAGTTTTGGTTTCCCCTTATCTTACATATTTAAAGCCTTTAAGGAAATAGAGGTGAAAAAAGAAGTTAGTGGAATTTTCATAATTCCAGAGCAGCTGGGTGTCCCGTTTGAAACTGTTAATTGTCACTTCACACCAAGAAGGTTCCTAGCTCTTCAGTGAATTGGATATGTAGGAGCATTTCATTTATGAGACACGCCAGCATCAGGTGGCCTAAGGCAGATTTGGGAAAAAAAAAAAAAAAAGAAAAGAACGTGAGAACTTATGAAATCTCAAATTCTTTTGGAATTAATGGGATACCTGGAGGTGGCATCGATAGATTTCACATCTGGGTGCTCTATCAGTGCAAATTTCAGTGAAACAACAATGAAGTCTTAATCTAGGAGGACGTTGATTCTCTGACGTATTTAAGTGTGAAGTTTTTATGTGTGTTTTGAAATAACAAAGAAAAATGAAGTTTGTGATGCTTTAAATCTTTGTACTTGTAATTTTTGTGGAATAGTACTTAAATAGAAGCCGAAACTCTCAGTGGTCATAGAATGACTTTGAGATGTCTGGAAGATGGCTCCTGGTTTAAGATGGGTCCCTGTATAGAGTGGTTTCAGAATATTTCCACATTTTCAGAATGCTTTAAAGCAACAAGAACTTGAAGTACTTTAGGTTTCCAAAGTGGAAGTTCAAGTCTGTACGAAGTTCCTGAAAATTTGCTTCCTTTATATACCTAATATCTAAAATATGAGAGACTTGATTTGGAAATAGGCATGTGCCAAGGGACTTCTTTCAATAAATCAGTGAAATCTCTACTGAAGTCCACGGCATTGGAATGAAAACCCTGTGGGTTTTGTCAGAGGCCCTCCACAATCTCAAAAGAGCTTCCTTGACCACAATCAGACATGTTAAAGTGCCTACACTTCCACCAGAAGTGTGTGCGTGTAGTGGGAAGGGGGCGTTTGTATGTGTACGTGTGTGTATATGTGTATATGTATGCATGGGCATAATGCATGGTTTGAGTTCTTGAACTGTCGTGTGGTACCTGTAAAATTAGGTAGACTGTGTTTTCTTCAAGTCCCTGAGAATGTGTTGGCATATGTGCATGCCATGGTGGTCTGCTGGCGAGTGTCAGAGCAGACTGGTTAAGTACTGTGGGAGCTAATTAAGGGCTGATGTTTTATTTAGTTAGCTTGTCGGTTGGTCTTCCTCATCTCCCCGTTGCTTTCAGCTGTGACTTCCCTTAATATTTTCCATGAGCGCAAAGATGTTAGTGTCTCTTTAGTGTTGTTCTCCTTTAAAATGAAATTTCTGCGTGCACAGCAGGAGCTTGATCAAAGTCTACCGCAGAGGCAACTGGAGGATCATAGAAGGGTATGTACAGCAGTCAAGCACATTCAGAACTAATTCTCTACCTTTTCCTTTTAAACGGTGGAGTTTAAGTCATGTAAGACACTTCTGTGGTTAACTGCTTGCCAGTCTGTTAGAAAATCCAAAACTAGCAGCCGTGCTTACAAAACAGGGTATGGGGGCACTTTCTGTTGTGTTCAGTGGAAGGGGCAAGTGCTTGGCTTAATTGGTTTAATCCTTGGCAGGATTAAACCTCAGATCCTGCTCTAGTCTGTTCACACTTCTTAAAGCACTCCCTTTGGTGATGATCGCAAAATTACAGTGAGATTATTCAGTGCCTGTGGAGTTTGCTTGCTTTGGCCCTACCTGCCCCCTTCATAAACAATCAAGCTGCCAAATCAACATTGTTAGCACATTTCTTAATTTATTCTGCTCTTGTAGCTCAGAACAGAAAAGTAGCGACTCCTAACTGCTTCACTCTTAAATTTTATTAAAGATTCCCCATTTTAAAGGTCGTAACAGGTTTTTGATAACACCTGAACTGTATATTGCATCTGTTTTACCGATATGTTTAATACCGTTTGTATGTAGCTTACTGTTAGTTGCTGATGAATGCAGATGAAACTGAATGCTAGTAGGTAGCATATTTGATTTTTCTCGCTGCCGCCAAACATCTGATATTTGTTTGCATATTGTACGCATCAAAGTGGTGTATAACAGTAACAGGATGGTTAAGGAACTGTTCTGAAGCCAAGCAGCACAGCTGAATTAATTATAACATTTCTTAACATTTTTCTCCTTTATTTTGATCACATTTTCATACACTTATTAGCTAACACAGTGTTTTTGAATAATTTTGTAGTAAATGGTGAAGTTTTTATTCCCAGTTAGAATTTTAAATGATACCGAATGTGGGAACGGATTGCCAAACCTCTGAAACCGTGGATCAGCATGCTTTCAGACTAAAACCAGCAAATGCTTGATAACGTGTTCCCACTTGTATTTTCTGCTTGCTTGTCCTGCTTTGGGTATACCACAGGCACAGACAGCAGAGGTGCAGCAGGTCTGTCCGAGGAGCAGGAGCTCCGCTCAGGTCTGCCCACTCACGGGAACCATTTTGAGCATGGAATAGAAGTTACCTTCTGCTCTGCAGTGGGCTAGGAGGAAAGCCTAGGGACAATCCCGTGAGCTTGAGTTACCCTTCTGGACTTGGGATGAGGTGGAGCTTACCAAGCAGCAGTTCTTGTAGTCAGATGCGCGTTTTGATCTTTGTAGTAAGTAGTAAAAAATCCTGCTTTTAAATGCCAGTTGCTGTGACAACTGCTAGTCAGCTTAACAGAGGAGAAAAAGGTAACGGGAGAGCTCCGCTGTGACTTGGTTTTGGCATGGGGCTCTGTAAGTATCAAGTTTCCTCTCTAATCAGTACACATGTAGAAGAAAGATGTAGTTAAGGTGTCGGGGTTTTTTTCTGCCTGTCTTGGCCTTGTTCTGTCATGTATCTTTCCTTACCTGCCAGACTGAGAGCAGAAAGAGTGGGTAAGGCACTACAGCGTGTACTAAACGCTATCTTGTCGTTGTCAGTCAAAGTAGTTCCTCCAGGATGAGTTTGCTGGGGCCCTGGAATTAGTCTCTTGCCTCTGCCACACGTTCACAGTTTGGCCCAAGCAGTGACAGCAAGTGGATGTCCCTTGGAAAAGGACTGGTTTTCTTCTACTTTTGTTTCCAGAAGAACTTGCCTTTTTTTTTCTTCCTTCTGACTTTTGGAAGCAGCTGGTTGGAAAGCTCTCTTAGTGCTTATCTTCATCTCGTCTCCCTGTCATTTCCCCGTCCCCATCTGATTCTGTAAAACGCAGCTCCCGCGCTGCAGCCCTCGCCCTGCCGGGCGGTGGGACGCCTGCTGGCTGCCGGGGCACGAGCTGCGGCCGCGGGTGGGCTTCCCCAGCTCGGGAGGGATTTGGTCGAGGATTGTTAGTTTCTGACAGGTTTTTTGTCTTTCCAGCGCACGGGGGTGTAAGGCTTTACCTAAGCTATGTTCTGTGAGCGCTGGCTTCATCTCAAAAGCAGTCTGGCTGCGGCAGGGCTGGGCTCTGGCTGAGGCAGCTAGCGCACACACGCGTTGCTCCATTTACTTACGTGTGTTTTAAAGGCCCCTTGTGAAAGTTTAAGGAAGAAGGCTTTGCTTTTTTGACAGCTAATATTGAGCCCTGTAGTTGATGACATTTTGAATTCACAGCCAGACTGCTAATCTGGTTTGAAATACAGCTGAAAGTAAGCATCAAGCACGTTTTGTCTGAAATCATTGTTGCCTAGTTCAAATTTTTTGGAGTCCTCAGGAAATAAATCCTGCGTCCCCTCTCCGACAGCGGCTCAGGGTGGCACTGCTGCAGTCACAGCACACCCCCAGTAGCGGAGCAGCAGCTCACAGTTAAAACAATTACCTGTCTCTCTTAATGCACAAAGGCCTTGTAAAAATCTGTTAGCCCAGCCGCAGTGTTTCTGCATCTGCCTACCGCTGGCGCTACAGCCGGCTTTTCTACCCCTCTCTAAATTACCGGGGATTCTTGTGAAGACTTCAGCGAGCACAGCGCAGGGTCCGCAGGTTAACGTTCAACCTGGGAGCTGCTTGGATCTCCTCCGACTTCTGCTGACGGCAGCAGCGCGTGCTTCGCGCGGCCGTGCCGGGTGTCCCCGGGCCGCGCGGGGCTGGGACGCTGGGGTTATCCGAGGACCGCTGCCCCGCGGTGCCCGCGGGCTCATGTGCTCGGGTGCTGACTGCCGGCGTGACGGGGAACAAAGAGCCGGGGCGCGGCGGGGAGCGCTCGGGTCCCCGCTGGGTGGCTGGCGGCGGTGCCGTGCTCCGCTGGCTGGTGGCGGGGAGGGAGAGGGGAGCGCCGTGCCGTAGCGCTCCGGTGGGCGGCAAGAGAGGCTAGGTCTGAGGAGATGGGGTTGCTTGCTCAGATAACCGGTTCTAATGGCAGTATTTCTCTGATCCTCCTCTTTATTTCATCTTGGTGCTGTACAGATTTATTATTTTTTTTTTACCCTTAAGACAGGCAATAGTCCTCAATTTGAAAAGGAAAACAAAACACGCTGAAAATAAAATCTGGCTAGAAAGCATTAGGAAAGTCTGGACTGTAGCTGTTTCTGGTGCTGGGAACCCTTAATCTTATTTGAGCCCCGTGCAACCTCCCAGCCTGCCTGTGAACCCCAGGGGATGCCCAGCAGATCTTTCCAAATCTCCGGGGTCTCGGGTCCCCCACCTCGCTGCGAGTAGGCTCATGGTAACAGCACTCCTCCCGTACCGCGTGTTGCTGGCGTATTTCTTCCCGAAGCTCGAATCATGACTTGGTTATCCTCTTTGAATCAAGGGTGAGGCCCTCAGGCAAGTCTTGGTCAACCGTTACTACGGCAACGTGCGGCCTGCGGGACGGCGGGAGAGCCTCACCAGCTTCGGCAATGGCCCCCTCTCAGCTGGCGGCGCCAGCAAGGCCGGGGCAGGAGGTAGGACACGGCGCGTCTGTCTGTCCGTCCGCGCGGCCCGTCGGTGTCTTGCACGTCCAAGTCTTTTCCCCTCAGACTTTTCCCTTACTGTTCTGTTTCTGTGAAATACAAAGCAAACAAATGAAAACCACCACCAACAAAAAAATTACCCACAGCGGTCGGGGAAGAACTCTTAATCCCACGTTTTCCCTGGCTTTGGAAACTCCAGTGTTTCAACTCTCCTTGAGGGATTTCACTTTAAGCTGAGCAGAACATGGCTCTCCTGTCTCTAATCACGTAAACTGCTTTTTCCTTACGCAGATGAGCATAGTGTTCTTGTTTTCCTGACTGCATTTGAGAACATACTTCAGAGTTAAGGAGGCCGAGCTTTTTTTATGCTTTCTAGAGACTTTCTTGGGGTGTCTTGGATTTTGTAGTCTTGCTTTGAATGGATGTACTTAGGAAATCTGAGCAATTTAACATTTGCAATAATACTTGGGAGATGTGCTCATAGGGACGTCAGATTAACCGTATCTAAAACAAAAACATTTTGTTGCATTACGGAGAGATTGCAGGGTAAGATGAGCAAAAATCAGGTTTGAAGTCAACTGTAGAGTGCAGTTTATTTAATTTGAAACCATTGCTAAAAAAGTCAGTTAGGCATGTTTTCATCAAACACCATTCAGTGGGTTTTGCCTCTAACGACTGTCGGTAATCCCGTTGAAGGCAGGTCTGATCAGAAACAAACAAAACAAAAAAATCCCTCCCTCATTTTTTAAGTTGAGCTGTAATTACATTTGCCTTTGCGTAGTGCTGCCTGCTGTGATACTCTTTCGCTTTCTAGATCATTTTGCTTCAGTTCTTGTTCTTTCTGCCTCTTCCACCAAATCTTGTGTGCTTTATCTTGTTTGATCTGTTTCATCCATGAATTTTTATGCTTCTGTAATTGTACAGAAGCATAGCGTTGGCTTTGCCATCTGCTGGAATTTGTCTTGCCTTTTCTCCATCACTTCGCTGGTACCACTGAGCTTTTACCTCTTTGTATCTCTGAATCCATACTGCTTCCAGAATCCTCTTTCGGTACACCAGCGCTCCTTCCAACTTCTGCTAGCAGTGAGGGTGATAGTGGCAAGAACTATTTCTCCTTGACAGCCCGAGCTTTCTTCCTCAGGACTTAGGAGCCTCGCACACATTAAAGCAGCATTAAGTGCCCATCGTATGATGCGTCCCATCTGCCCTCTAAGTTAAAAACACTTGCAGAAATGCTAGGAGTTGAGTTCATCGCTGTTAATAAACATGTGCCATTCAGGATACTTAATAATTTAAGCCAGAAGAGAGGTGCCATCACTGTAGGGTAGCAGGATTTGAATCTCAGGCTGTCATGATCACCTTTATAGGAGGAAGCTCTGGATCAAGTTCAATGAGCCGAGGTGAGATGAGTTTGGCAGATGTCCAGTGTCATCTGGATAAAGAAGGTGCATCCAACCTGGTCATAGACCTCATCATGAATGCCACCAGTGACAGAGTCTTCCATGAGAGTATCCTACTTGCCATTGCCCTTCTGGAAGGTGGGAACACTACAATACAGGTAGGAAAATGGAAAACATTAAGCTTCTAACTAAAACATGTCGGGAAGGGAAATATTTTTGAGATCCAGGAAACTTGAAGAGATTAAGGAGAAGATGGGAGGGGAAATGACTAAATGATCTTTGACCTGTAATTAAGGGAAATATCAGTGTCTACCATGCAAAAGTTAACTTATTAAATGTTTGCATGGGCACTAGGTAATTGAGGTATTTCCCAGGGCAATACAGAGGTATGAATGTATAACAAAACAGCTTTGTACCGTAAGTTAATATGACTGCTTTTACAAGTAAGTTTAAGCAACTGCAAGATGCTTTGAGACTTTTACAACTATAGGTCTTACATTTCAGATCAGAATTTAAAATACCACTGTATGGTAAAGTCCAGGCCACCACTGTTTTACTGTTATCATGTTGTACTTCATTTCGGTGTTTTGAATACAAATTTGGTGTCCTTAAATGAGAACTGTACCTGGTATGGATTTTAGTGAACGTACAGCAACTAACTCGCTGCATTTCAGAAATAGGGTATTCTTCCAAACAGAAAGAAAACCTTATTATGGCAAAATACGACTACAAAGATTATTAAATATGTAATATCTAATTTTTTTGACTTTGTGTTCGTTCTGCATGCGAACAGTCTTGGACAATGGTCCTTGTGCATAGCTGTTCCAGAGTTTGTTTTCCCTTTCCTCACCCTCCTGCCACTTGTTTCACGCCTGAAGAAAACAATCAGTGATTTGTTTAAGAAGGTCAATTTTACAGGTTGTTGCTTTCAGATAAATATGTTCAAGCATTTGATACACATACAGAGTTAGGCTTACAACTTGATACCATTTGTGCTGCAACCTAATGAGGAACAACTATTTAGGTACTTGAATCAGGATCCAGGTAAAGTTTTCAGAAGAGCTTGGACAAATAGAACTAAGAAAACCTTCTATACGTGCCCCAGTGTTCCCAGTACAATATAACCACTCCCCAGTCCTTTATTTGTTACTGTCCTGAAAACCAAACTACCCAAAGCATGCGGTTGGTCTCTGGTATCGTTGCAGTGGCTAAGAGGGCTAAGAGCCACCACAATGACAACGTTATTCTTGCTAGACCTCTGTGGCAGCTTCTGTGATAAATGTGGAACAGACCAGGGGCAGTGCTCCACGTTGTGCTTGATCTAATATAACTGTGGGCTGTAGCCAAAACAGCTCGTCCCGTTCTGGTTAGCTCTGTTTGTCCCTTCCTTTGTATGGCTTGTGCAGCTGTGGAGAGAGTTGATCTGATGGAAAACCAGCCTGCCGGCAGCAACAGATTCAGTGCTATAGAAAAGGTCTGTGTAAAACCTGACCAGAGATGTGCAAAAGAGCGGCGCTTTCCTCTGGGTAGCACTGTGCGGTGAGACTTGATCAAGTGTAACATGAGGCTGAGTTCTGACTGGTTATAATTGATGATTATGATTAAAACTTTAACTGCATCTACAGCAGCACCACCTTGTTTTCACACAAACTTCTGCTGAGAGGGGAGAGAATCTTTTCGGGTTCCCTCGTCGCTTGGCTCTGTAATCAGTACCTTCTTTTTTCCCTGTATATGTGCTCTAGAGTGAAGCTCCTTTGCAAAAGACAAGGTGGGAACAAAGCATTTAAAATCCCATGTCATCTTAAAATGCAGTCACAGGATTAACATGCCATGGGGAGAGTCACTCCTTTCAATTTCCTGCTCTCTTCAGATCTGAAGGAAGCTGAGCTTTCATCTTCCTCGCTCACAGGTAGCCTCAGGTAACCTCACACTGCTGTGCTGGAAGGAAAAACAAATACTGCACCAGCCTGAAACGGAGAGAGCTTTTGCTTGTCCTGGAACCCAGAACTAATGGAGTGAGCAGAGTCACTTCCCTGCTGTGCACGAATTGTTGTTAGAGTTGGAAGCAGATTCCTTAGCTCCTTGGGTCAAAACAAACAGGGAAGTCTTCCATCCACGTCCAGAGACACCTCTTTCACCAAAAAGCAAGGGGTTTTTTTAGTTTGCATTTGCTGCCTATAGCTGCAGGTTGGGAGTCTGTGAAATAATTACGTGGTTAGGAGCGAGCTGTTGTCGTACAGTGGTTACAGCAAATGGCAGAGCTCTCTCGCGCCCGCGCGTTAGGGTCCTGCCAATTTCTGCTGCACTCCTGCCTTTATAGACGTTACTTCCGACAAGCCAGAGTAACTATTTTCCATCCTTTTCCACTCAGGAAAAAGTGCTTAGTGGCTGCCTTTACCTTTAGAGAAATGTCCTGGGCAGCCAGGAGTTGCTTTGTCCATGTGTGTACGTGCCGTAATGGAACAGCGAGGGGTTGGGGATTATGGACCTGGTTGCTTTTGAGTACAGAATGTTTTAGGAACCAAATCGCTTTCTGATGCCTACAGCTAATGCTGTGTAAGGCTGAGGTCTTGGACACACCCAGGAGCTCTTACTCATGCATGGGAAGTACAGAGGAGACTTTATTGAAAATATCCTATGAAGTGGTCCCAGTCCAGCAGCCTAATAGCAAAAGGCAAAAAAGGAGGTTTATCAGTGCGCAACGTTCCCTGGGTTACCTCTGCCTTGGTTAATCTGTTCCCCGGGGCCTTGCTTTGCTTGCGCGATCTCCAGCACAGTCAGGGCCCATGGAGACTACCACAACATCAGTCAGGAGCGGCACTTACTCAGCTCTCTCATCTTTCAGTAGTAATGAGTCATGAAAGCCAAGTAAATAAAACTTTAATGTAGAAAAACACCAACCACAAAGCCTAATTTCTGGGAGAACAGCTGGCTCGACGCTGGTGAATCAAAGCGAACGTGGAGGTTTGCTCTTTAGTAAAATCACAATTTCTGTTCTCTATCTCCCAGAGTGATTGCTGAATGATGTCCAAGTTAAACTGGCATCTTGAGACAGTAAATTCATGTAACCAAGCTTTTCTCTCTTCGCATAGTGAGCTGGCTTATCTGCTCACCCAGAAAATACCGAAGGCTCCGGGTGAAACCTAGCTGTTAGCAATTCTGCAGAGGCAGTACTCCCTGCAGGAGAGCAGCCACTAGCCTGCACAGCTTCAAATCTGGTGGTTTTTATGAAGCAGTCTTTCACTACAGTACAGATTTAGTAATGGTACAGCAGTGTGATGGTCTCCTGTTTAGTAAGACTTTATTTCTACAAAAAGCCCTGCAAAATTTTTTGTCTGCTTGTGGAAACTAGGCATGCTTATGAAACTAGGTGCACTTATGAAAATGAACCCAGTGCTCTCTGTGGTCTTTTATCCTGATCTTTCTCTAATCTGTATTCTTTCTGTGAGTTTTGCAGATCAGGTGGGGCTTCACAACCTCTGCAACTTGCAGAGTGGATTTTCTGAAATTCTATGGCAGTTTCCAGTAACTGTCAGTGGAAGAGTCATCTACAGTCACTGGACTAATAATTGTGTTCAATTTGCATCAGATACATCTGTCATTGTGAAAGTCACCCTAGCCAAGTCGGCTAGCTTTGTCTTTGGGTTCTAACACAGCTCATCGTCATTTCACATTTTTTTTTGGTTATTATTAGCAGCTCTTCGTTTATAGTATTCTGAATAAGTTCATTCTGTGCTCCATCTGAATAATTTTTACTAACCTTAAATTGCTTATATCTACAGTCCTTTGAGAATAGGAAACTAGTGGGATAGAGACAGGTTATGTAAAAAGGCTTTTTGGCAGTACAGCCAGAAATATGTCGCCCCTGCATGGCATTTTCTTAACTCCAGGTTTTCACACGGGAAATGAGTTCAGCCTGAAGTTAAGCAAAAGTCTGTACTGACACACAGGAACTCGCACATGACGTTTGTAATATGGTTAATAATGGGAGTTCCCGGGTGACTCCCATGAGCTTTAGTGGGAGAACAGATCCCCGTGATGTTGGAAAGGGATAACTGGAATAGGTGTTACTGCTTCATTACGTGTATGCAGGGCCAATATTAAGGCTAGGCAAAGTAGGTGGTTGCCAACTCTAGCAGAAAAGCAAATCTAGAAATGTTCCTTATTATAATTGGCAGGAGTGATTTTTATTGTATTGTTAAGAAAATTAACGTGGGGGAGAAGCAGGACAAGAAAAAATATTCCTGGTTTATCTTAGGCAATAGGCTAAGAGGGAAGTGTACGGCACGTTTAATCCCAGCTGCTCGGTGTTCTGTTGTTGGGAGTGAACGTGGATGTGATAAATTTACTGTCTGGGGAGAAAGACAGGTCTTTGCCCACTCAGAGCTCTCTGGATGGAAACTTCTCAGTGTTGTTTTTTTGAATACGTTTGGAAGCAGGGCCAGGTGCTTTGGTAACAGGTGCTGGTGGCGGTGCCGGAGCTGTGCCCGGTGAGCTGCCTGCTCCCGGCAGCCACAGCTCCCGGCTCCGATGGGAAGCCTGCCCTCATTTGTAACGAGGCAGGAGCGGAGGTGGAACCGCAGGGTCAAAGCCGAGCAGCAAATTAACTTGACAAATGGTGCTGTTCACTGAACTGAAAATTATATAAACCCCTTTATTAATTTATATAACCCTCAGCATCCGCCTCGAGAGAGCTTGCGTCAGCGGTTCTGCGCGGGGCAGCCCTGGGAGGGCAGGTGCCCTGCTGGCCCCATGCTCTGCTCCGAAATTTGAGGGGTGAGCAGCGTGCCCCCAGCTGGGGCACTGCCAGCGGGTGTACGGCACCCATCCCCGCAGGTGCTGGCTTGGGCGTGCTTCGCAGGAGCTTGCGTGGCCGTTGCCATTGCTCATAGGCATGCTTACCGCAGAGCTGCTGCTCCTTTGGAGAGATCAAAGGATGGTCCGTTCCTTGCGCAACCTGCAACACAGCGAGTTTTCCTTGGTTAAAGCAATCCCGGGAAATGAATGACAGTGAAGAAAATTGCTGAGGACTTCTCCTGTAGCACTTGTCTCTCATCTGCCAAATAAAAATTATACGCACCATATACTCTGCTTCACCTCCGTGGAGTTTCAGGATTCCTAGGTCCATGGAAGTTACCGACAAGTAAAGTCCCTTATGTAACCACCTCTCCGTGGAGAGTTTGGTCCACTCGTTTAATTAGGGATCTTCTCAAAAGTTAGATGATGTGACAAATTACCCACACACGTTGGTATTTTCAGCAAGGGAAGGTAAAGTGAGGTTGATGACATTAAGGCATTTTTAAGTGATGTGATGCAGAGCTACCACTTCGACGTGCAGCGTTGCCTTTCCCTCACCCCTTCATCCACAGTTCTTCCCACGGCACGCTGCAAACACAAGACGTGGTAAAGGGAGTCAGTACCAAGGAAGAGGTGATTATTTTTCAGAACAGAAAAGGGATTTGCTCCTAGCTTTCATGTGAGCGGTCGCTGCCCAATGACTGACACAATGCTCCTGCCTTCAGCTCTGTCTTGCACCATGTAACGTGCTTCGGCTTGGTTACCTTTTCTCCTCGTGTGCTACCACCAGCAACCAAACTCCAGCAAGGTGAATTGCAGTCTCCTTTGCGAAACTCAGTGCCTCAGACTGTCCAACGATGATTGATTGTTATTAAGTAATTGCATATTTGCACGAAAAGGAGTTGAATCCAGACTTGTCCAACTCCTATCTGTATTTCTGGTGCACAGGACCGAAGCAGGACCCAAGTGAACCAGGTTGCTAACCAGGCGCAGAGAGGACACCTAGTCAGTGCACTTTTGTCTTGGTATTGGGAGTGCCCAGACGCGCTGAGAAGCATTTCAGGTTCTGGCCTTGTGCTAAGAACAACGTGGGAGCCATGAGAATCCCAAAAGCTAAGTACAAATATTCCAATATGCGGCTCCCAAAACCCTCTGGGACGCTGCCTCGGGGAGGCCCAGCCCGTCGCAGTGCACAGACGTGGCAGCCCCAGCGGTCACTTTTACTGCTGCCAGCCACAGCTCTTCTTTTACGAGGCAGTAACTTTGAGACAGATCTGTGCCCTTCAGCTTCCTGTAGCGCTGGCTGCGAAGCAGTGACAAAACCGAAGGGTAAGCGATGCTAAGGAAAACAGCAGTGAAATAGCTGGAACACGCCAGTCAACCTGTTCCTTTTTTTTTTCCCCTTTCTCTGTTGGCCTGGATGTGTACTGCCCTATTAGCTGCCAAGACACTTAGGGTTTTTCTCTGTTGCTGCAGTTGTCCTCCAAAATCAGGAGAAAATTTGGCAAAATGATACAGAAGGTATCGGTAATTCAAAACATAGATTTAGTGACATAACGGTGTTCTGGGGTTTGTGATTTGGACTTTTTAACCAAATGTACTTCTTGCAGGCTATGCAGCAGT
Source organism: Anser anser (assembly GCF_964211835.1). Classification (NCBI taxonomy): domain Eukaryota; kingdom Metazoa; phylum Chordata; class Aves; order Anseriformes; family Anatidae; genus Anser; species Anser anser. The sequence goes on from NC_139733.1 coordinate 22,304,159, forward strand.
CACAGATACCTGTGAGCACATAAAACTGTACGTGGTGGTAAATGCTTCAAAAACTGTACGTGGTGGTAAATGCTTCAGAGGCAAGAATATTGTTGGGTCGCTAGACTTCTGTGAATAGCACTTGAGAACTTTTGATCACTGGAAAAAAAAGTCTCTTCATTTCCAGTCTGAGAACTCCTCGTCCAGACAGAACGTGAGAAAAAGTGCTGATGTTTGTTTTTAACAGGCAGTCAGAATTTTTTGATATAGGATGTTGTTATCTTTTTTCATTGCTTCGATAATGTCTGTTGCGGAAACTAATGCAAAACCAGCGAGGTGTCGGTGCCTATTAAGTAATCACCTGTGTCTTCCACAATTTTAATAAGTCTTTCTCAAGGCAAACTGTACCATAACATTGTTTTGACATCCTGAGTATGTTACTTCTGAACACGATATACAAAAAAAGTAAATCTTAGTAAAGACCTGCATCAAACAGGGCGCTGAGCTGGGGGCTGTGACCGAGAGAGAGCCAAACGAAGCACAGCGCAAATCCAGAACCCAGGGTTACCTTCAAAACAAGGCGTTGAACTTGCAGTAGTAATTAAGCGAGTGCTGAGGAAATCCATCTCCCGATGCATTGCTGATTGTCATGCAGGTGAGCAGATTGCAAGCCCTTGGGCACACACGGTCTCTTTCACGTGTGCTTCAACGCATTTAGTACAGGGAAGGCTGGGATCTCACCTGGCCGTGAGACGCCACCGTGTTAAAAACAAACACGCCCTGGTAATAATGCACCGAGAGAGTGAAAAGCTGTTAGGAGTCATTACTGCCCTTTACAAAGATGATTTCATTTTCACTGGGGGCAGCGGGATGCATGGATGAGGTTGGGAAGCAGGGTGGGTGAAGTGGGGCTGAAGTGGCAGCACTTGGAGGCTTCCTACTTCAGTTGCAGCCGATGCTACTGGAAGCATTTGGGGGCCATCGGTGCTCCCGTATCATAGCATCTTTCAGCCTTTTTACCCAAAGGGGAGCTTTTCCACATAGATACTGAGACGCCCGTGTGTGCGATTGAGCGATACAGGCAAGAAAGGAGGAGGTGTACTACACCAGAGCTCGGCTGCTTTGCTCCTCGCCTGGTCTCGGTAGCTGCGAATACCGCATCATTCATGGTTGGGCGTTACCACAGACCTCTCCTGCGGCCTCTCCCTCGGCGTTCAGATGCGATCCCGGTGCTCTGCGTGGCGATGGGAGTCGCTACTTCTCCCTGTTCCCCTCCACGGAGTCCACATCCAACTTTTAAGATGATCCCTAACAGGATTAAAGTCCTCCACAAGCAGGCAGAGGCAAGCTATTCAGAAAAACAAGGTCATGCTGCATTTTTATTTTTTTTTTGGTAAGCACAGGAATCAACAAAGAGATGTTATATAACTTCTATTTATATCCCACTTGCTCACTAGCTGCAGGCACACACGAGTAGCTGAGGAGGGAATTTAATGAGCTCTCAGGGCTTGCTCACCTTCCAGAGCTGGTAGGAGCCAGCTTGTTTTTGAAGTGCGTCAGCAAATGAAACTGGTGGTGGGTGGGTGGTTTGGGTAGGTGGACTGACTTGTTGCTATGGTTTTCTTTAATTCCTCTGTCTCTCAAGAAGATCTTACACATTTTTTTTTTTCTTTTGGGGAGTCTGCAGACTTCCTTGTTTCTCACACCTACACACAGCTCGCTGGTTCACCAAGGAAGTGGGATTCGTGCTCCTGCCACACAGGAGCCTCGCACAGATTAGCTGTGTGACCCGCCGGTGCGTGCTCGCACATGCACGCAGGAGGAACTCAAATCAGGCTCCGTGCTGAAAGCAGGTCGGGCCCCCAAGTCTCCCACGCTGTGAGAGCCATCTGCTCCCTGCTCGGAGGGATTTAAACCCCGAACCGAAGTCACGTTCCTACCTGTAACTCCGCCAGCGGGCCTTGGCTTCCCTCTGCTCACCCGGCATCACCTCGCTGGCCGCAGGGCGCGGGGTCGGGCCGTGTTTGTGAGGGGCTGACCTGTGCTTGGTGCTGGCTTTACTCCTCCCTGTGAAAGGACGAGACCGCATCAGGGTTTTGAGCGTTACAGTAGGAAAACGTGCAGGATATAAGGGCTCTTCCCGATGCGAGCGGTGCAATTCTCCCGCTGCTTTCATTTAATGCTCGTTGGGAAAGCCGAGTGAGTGCCCGGGTCGGTCTGTGCATCCTCAGGTCGGGCTGTGCGTGCTCCTCGCCCGCTGCAAACCTCCTGCGTGCCCCGCGGCAGGCTCCAGCTAAGGGCGAGCCCTGCAGGATTGCACGTGGATGCCCGTGGCAGCGGGAGTTTGTCTTCCTTGTGGAAAATAGAGTGGAAGTCCCCCTCTGCTTTCAGGACAGAGTTTATTTTACAGTTTGCAAAACAAAACAAAACAAAAAACGCAGTCAGTTGAGGTGTTCTGGCAGATTTTCCTTATGGGTTTGTTTCAAACTGTGAAGTATGTTCAGCCTGAATTATTTCAGCTGCCGTTTCACTCGGCTCTGCAAGAGTAATGATATTCATCACTCGTGCCCGGGAATGATGGCTCCTTAGGGAACCGGGATGTATGGAAGATTTTGGGAAAAGAGGGGGGGTCATTTATATTAATAAATAAATAAAGGGGGAGGGGATGAGAAAGAAAAGTTAGGTTTTAAATTCTGCAGCGGAACCCCTCGTGATAAGTTTAGGCAGAACATAAAGGGTTGGTGTTTGTGCTTAATTTGGCGCCTGTGTTAGCGGTGCAGTTCCCCTTCTTCTTAAAATGTGGCTGCTTTGAAGTAGTCCTGCCGTAAGAAATGGTACGGGGGTGGCAAGCTCGTTCCGCAAACATGAAGCAGCACAGAAGTTTCGCATTAGTTCTTGCTGGCAGCCTGTCCGGGTAACCCAGGCAAGTTAACGTCCCCGTCGTAATTTCTCTTTAGCGTTGGAATAAAATGTCCTGAACTCAAGCCAGAGAGCTGATCTTTCTCTCGTATCTGGAGGGACTTTCCTCTCTGAAATAGCCCTGACTCGCCGGGCTGATAGGACCTTTTCTGTTCGTTGACGTTAGAGAGACGGCTCGCTTGAATTTGTGCGAGGTGTTTGCTGGGGCTTTCCTGTATTTATTTGTAACCAAATATTTGTTTTCCTGGGGAGTTCTTTGGGACGGGTTGCGATGCTCGGGCAGGGCTCGACGGCCGTGGTGTGAAGCAGCTCCGGGAGCTGCGGAGGGTGTGGAGCAGAAACCGCTCCGTCCCCTGCGGGACGACGGCCAGCCCTGCTTGGGTTTTGCAGCCAAATGCTTTCCTAAAATCAGGCCAGCCTTCTTTCAGGGAGAAGCACGCATCTGAACAGATGTATCTAGAACCCAGCGTTTGCTGATAGCTTTAAATATTTCTCCCAACACGGCCACTCAGCGCGTCTCGTCCAGCCGTAGTCACTGAGGTGGGGAGGAAAGCCGGGCTGATGGGTGCCCAGCAATCCGGCCGGTGGGCCTCCCGGCAGGCGGCAAAGCCGCCGGTTGTGACCTGGGTGCAGATGCAGCCGCCAGGAACCTGCCCCAGGGGAAGGTGGCAGCGAGCCGACAAAGGGATGAGCCTTGGGAAGGGAGAGCTAGAAACAAGCTGCCGTCAGCTGGCTGCTCGTCCCCATCGAGCGGTCCTGTGGTGTAATAAAGTAATAAGCGCAGAAAACTTGATGAATCCCGAATAAAAGGCCAACAAACAAGATTGGAAAAAATATTCGGATATTTTTTCAGTTTAGCAAAAGATAGGTAAACATCTAGTATTGCATGTAAACGCTCTGAAGAGGAAAAGATGCCAAGCTCCTGAGATAACCGTGGAAGAGAGGTGGTCTTTAAAAATAAATAAATAAATCAGTGACTGGAAATTGTGACATAGAGGAACTTAGGCACGCGTTTCTAACAGTGATTAACCACTACAGAGAGACATAGTTCACCATCTCTGATGCCTTCTAAAGAAAGGGGATGTTTTTCTTGAAAAGATGTGTTACTTAAACACAGCTTCAGGTTTGCTTACTGAGCAGGACCTCCGGGCTGGTGGTGCTCAGGGGTGGCCGGGACTGTAGCTAATCAACGCACGGAAATTTAAACTTCACCTTTGATTTATTTTCTACTCACATCAGTCACTGGTCTTTCAGCTTTGCTCCTGCAAAATGCACAGACCGGTGAAATAAAGTTGTAGAAAACATAATATATCAGTAAATAATCGCTGCTGGAGGTATTTACTTAATGTCCTTTTTTTTTAAGCTCCAAGGCAGTGTGCTGGAGTTGAGAAGGTGTAAGGGGGATTTTCTGCTGCACGAGAGGTTTCTGGGTGGATTTCTCCAGGAGCAGGGTTGGGTGGTGGAGGGTGGAGGGAAGGAAGGAGACGTTACTGCACAGGTTTCCTGGTACTGGCTTTTATTGGTTGCTTTACTTTGGTAGCTTAACTGAGCACTGGATGTCAGGAGGAGGAATCGGGGTCCAACGTGGCGTTGCAGACCAGCGAAGCTTGTGCTGGGTTCTTCTTTCCATCCCCTTGAAACAAACACGCTAACACTCAGGATACTGAATGCTTGTAAAAGGTGCAGCACACTGCTGCTTGCCCAGGGCTCCACGCCGGCACGGAAACAGCGCACCACAAAAATGCGTGTCCTCTGCCACCGGCAGGGCGTACAGCTTGCAGACCTTCACGCGAGGAGGTTTTCCCCTCGTGTTTCTGTGCAGTTCAGCAAAGCCCTTTCCATTGCCCCGGATGAAAGCTAAGCCATGAAGGTCTGAACGAGTTGTGTAGGTGGCTGTCGCTCCGTCTTTAAAAGCGTTTAAGAAGTCTTTGTGTGATGCCCTTACGTACTGTGATCGGGCTGGCGTGTGAGAAGCTTCTGGATTTCGTGTGCATGTTTTCTGAGTTTCTTTCATTCTGTGGCTCTGTAATTAATTGCAGTCACGTTATCTCTGATCCTTGCATCAGAGAAGTCTCGGCTCATTCAGTCGGCTGGTGGATGTGCTCTGGAGCTGTCTGCCTTTCATGGAGGTGCGGGCACTTGTGGAGCTGCGCTTGCTGAATCCAGCATTCATAAAACAAACCTCATGATCTGCTTTGTGCCATGTGATGTCTCGTGTTCAGCGGCAACGAGTGTCAGGGAAACCAAATAGTCGTACACTGCTCCGTCAGAGCAGAGAGCTGGTCCCCTGCCAGCTCCTCCAGTACAAAACTAGCTCATACCTTCACTTTCAGCATCCTCGGGTACCTCGCGCTGGAATAGCCGAGTGACTGTACAGGTGTGGAAGGGGCCGCGTTTCCCTTCCCTGGTCTCCGGTCGGTTTCCTGGAGGCCGCAAGTCCCAGCTTGCTGGCAGCCGAATTGGAGGAGCCAGCGTGAGCTGCTCTGCCCGGTACAGGTGAGGGCAGCGCTCTGTCGCGCAGGCAAAACACTTGGCTGTGGGGCCGGCAGGGATTTCCTAGGGAGCCCCCAAAGGAGGAGGTGAGGTTAAATGCTGCCGTATCAGCGGTACTTGAGGAGTGCCTTTCTCGAGCACGGTGTTCAGGTAGAGCTTTGCTGGTCCTCGTGTTCCAAGTGCAGCACGCTTGCTCCTCCAGCGCTCTTGCCTGTGGCTACATGATGGGGTACAAGCCGGGATCCTGGCACACCGCAATCTAGAATGGCTGCTCCACTTCTGCGTTAAAAAAGGGAGATTTTCCCAGTTTTTGTTTTCAGGCTATATCTGAAAATAAGTTTAAGGATTTCTGCCATAATTAGCACCGCCAATTACCTGTTGGAGCACAACTTGCAAGATCGCACCTCTTAAAGAACAGTGTCTTTGATAGCTGGCATGTGGTTGATTCATATGTGTGAAGGTGTTAGGCATCCTGACCCAAAGCGAAACAATCATTTTGTGACAACCATTGAACGTATGCACAGCACGCACAAGAACGCTTTACTGGAAACGTTCGTTTCATTTGTTTTTTCTCTGAAGTGCAGTGGAAAGTCAGTTAAGAAGCTCGAAAAGACGACCAAAATCAAGCCTGTCAGCAAGTAACAATTACTCGCATGCAAGGTATTTCTTCAGTGTGGTTCATTAGAATGGTTCACCACTGGTTCATCACAGGGAAAATCTTCCTGTACAGGCTCTTCAGATGTGCAGTCAGGTGACGGCAGTCACTGGCTTGAACTGCAAATCATGGTGTTTTTCAGAAAGCGGTTACCCTTTCTAGAACCGATGGTTTATGCTGGTCTGTCTGTAACATATTATTGTTACGTGCTTTGTTTAATACCGTGAAATTTCCAAGATGCAACTTAGATACCAACCCTTCCTCTGTTTGTGCTTACGGGCAGCAAGTAAGAGAGAGCGAACCTGGGTTTGGTTACGGGTCAGCAGCTCAGGGAAACCACGTTATGGCATCGCTTGCTTGGGATTGCAGTGTGGCAGGATCCTATCCATCATCTCTGGTCACATCAAAGGATCAGTGTAGGATAAATATATTACCTGGATAAGTAATCTGTCATTCAAAGGCTGTTTAGAGAGAAAACGTTAGAATTCTTGATATAAAATACTGGATTAGAGAATAATTCTGCAAATATTATTAAATGAACTGGGCACCCAAGTCACCTCTTGTCATGTCACAGGGCCCAGAAAAGTGTCTGTGCTGCTCTAAGCCTGTTGGCAGGGTGCATCTCTTCCAGTGCTGCCTGCTAGTGAAAGTGCGCTTGGCCCTTGTGAGAGATCAGGTGAAACCTTTACTGCTTCCCACATAGATCTTCGCGACCTGGATCGCTTCCACACATCTTCACATCTGGGATCCCCGTGTTTGCTCCGTGAATTTATTGTCCCTGTGGATGTCATTTGCAAGTATAACACCGTGTGTGTCCTGAAACTTCTCCTTTGCTTTTTTTTTCTTTTCTATTACTCATTTGCGGCTATCGGCAGGGTCAGAAGTTGGTGGCTCCCTGTTATTTGGTGGCTCCCTGTTGGTTCTAACCACTCGCTCTCCTCTAACTCCAAGCGTGTTGAATGCGAAGGTGTGAGGGGGATCTTCTGTTGCCAGAGGGCTTTCTGGTTGCGTTGTTTAGGAGCAGAGTGGGTGATGGAGAAGAAAGGAAGGTGAAGTTACCGCATCGGTTTCCTGGTACCTGACGTTATCAATTGCTTTGCTCTGTGGTACTTTGACTATTTGAATGGGTGTCAGGAGAAAGGATCCGTGTGGGTGGCTTTGCAGACATGCGATGCTCGTGCAGGGTTCTTCTTTCCATCCTCTGATAATCGCTAGAACAAACAAACTCTTTAAAGTTTATCTGAGGTGCCTCGGGCAGGTAGAAAGTATTGCAGAGGTGGGAGGGATGTCTCACGTGAGTATTGACCAGCTTCTTTAAATAGTAGCACTCCTCCTCTGCCTGCAATCAAAGCAGCAACTTTTTTAGCGTTTCAAAGTCATTCAGCGGTGTCCTGACTGCAACAGCTTGGGAGTGATCAAAGGCAGGCGTCCGAGAGACAGGCTTGTGTGCTCTGCTTCTCACAAAAGCAGGCAGGATAGATTACTATTCCCGTTTTTCATATTTTTTTTTCAATAAATCAGGTTTCATTCCTATTCATCATGTAAAGCTGTTGGATTGTGAGCCACTGCAGAATGCTAACTAATTTCATAATGCTCTGCATAAGGTGACCCACTTACAAGTTCATCCTTCAGTCATGTTTAAGCTCTGGTCCTGATTTACGGAACAGCGTATTGGTTTCATCAAGACTTGTCTGATCGCTTACTGCGTTGGCTCCTTTTTGACCTGTACGTGATTTGTAGTCTCTTCAACTGTAGGGTCAGCTTTCTGTCTCTGTGCACATATGGGCAGAAGAGCATTAATAAACCTTCTCAAAACTAGTCAGTGCTCTGAGCTCGTCTGTCACTTATAGGCATATTGGAGCAGGAATTAGAAGGGGTTTTAAGAAGTCTGCAGACAGGGCAATGGAAACTTAGCACGAAATATCCCTTGTTACATGTGCCCTGTTTGTACGGTTTTGGACTGTGATTAATATCGACTACTGCATATTATGAGTCATGGTCCCTTTGATTCAAGCTTGGGAAGGCAGGCTGCTACTTTCTCCTCTGTATTTTTTCATGTTGTTTTGTTTCTGAACAGAGAATCAAATTACAGATAATTCTTATGTCCTTACCTTACCTTTATTTGTTATACTTACGTTAATTCTGCTGTTGAGAGAAAAGTATGCTGCCTAAATGTATGAGGGCTAGCATGATTTATTGCACTTGCTTCTTTAAAAACACATTTGGAAGTAATTGATAAGGGAGCTACCATAGCTGAGACACTTTTTCTTCCTTAAAAATAAGGTTTGAGTTTCCATTTTTCTAGGTTTCAGTTTACTGAAAACTAATTAACTTTCCAGTCCTTCAGGATGTCACACGTTGCAGAAAGGTGAAATAATCTGTATTCAAACCTCTGTATGAAGATATTTATCCTGTTCCTCTCTCTTTTGTAGCATTCATTCTTCTGCCGACTAACAGAAGATAAGAAATCTGAGAAGTTCTTTAAGGTTTTTTATGATCGCATGAAAGTAGCACAGCAAGAAATCAAGGCTACTGTCACAGTCAACACTAGTGACTTAGGAAATAAAAAGAAAGATGAAGACTCAGACAGAGATGTACCGACAAGAAAAAAAGGTAATCCCCAGTTGTTCCCTTTCTAGAGTGACAAGGGAGTAAAACGCTGTTTTGAACTTATTTCAATTGATGCAATAATGCTCTGATCTCTGATCCCACAGAGCAAAGTTCAGAGATCAGTGGTGCCCTGGCTTGGGATTTCAAGAGCTTCATCCCCTCTTCATCCATTTGTGAGATTGTACTGTTGAAATGATGAAAAGTATTTCTGAGATGAGACTCTGCCACCTTGTCTCTCGTGACAAGCTGCCCAAATCCGATTCGTAGTAATGACCCTGGACTGTAGGTTGTGGTCAGTGCCTTCTCTAACAAAAAGTGGAGAAATGCTCATTTTCTTCTAGAGCAGGTCCTCTTATTATAACTCCTGCTAGTGCTAGATGTGTGTTCCCTAACCAATTAATATTGGAATTTGTAACTTTAATGTGGTTTGCGTAAAAGGTGTGAAGAGATGACGTGACATCCTTCTAAACGCGGGACCCTCACATGACACTAAACGTACTGACCAGAAAGAACTGCTGGTGAATAGCCGGCCTGCCTGTGGAACCGTAATGGGAAACGTGTGAATAGATTTTCTGGTCCCCTCCATTCAGTTTGCTCTGTTCTTATGTATTTCAGCGAGAGAGCCTATGACCCAAATTACAGAGGAAGTCCGGGATCAGTTACTGGAGGCCTCTGCAGCTACAAGAAAGGCTTACAGCACTTACCGGAGGGAAGCTGATTCTGATGACCATTATTCAGCTGGGGAAGGAGCACAGCCAGCAACAGACAAGAATAAAGATGAGCTGGAGATGAGTGCTGTGATCTCAATAATGCAACCCATCCTCCGTTTCTTGCAGCTGCTCTGTGAAAACCACAATCGGGATTTGCAGGTACAGTCTGATCGCTAAGCAAGCGTGCTCATGTAGCTTGTGTAGTTACTGCTGTCACATCAGTCTCTCTAATCCCCTCCCTTTCTATACGGATACATAAGTGACTGATTTCTTTGGCCTTTAAGGTAATCCAATAAAAGTATTTATAAGTTGCTGGACAAATACAAGTCCAGTTATCTCGCAGTCTTTTCAATGTATATAAAAGGTGGTGGGATCACCATTTGAAGTGGCTTTTTTAAACATACACCTAAAGCAAGCAGGTGTTCTGCTGTGAAGTTGTCGATCCTCTTCGAGAGGGGAAAGAAGAAAGCAGTGGGAAAATAGAGAGCGCTGAGACTTTGGTTCCAGCAGCCCTTAAGCATGTGCTTGCTTCTCAGTGAACAGCTTATTTCAGTGACACCCATCCACATGCACAGAATCGAGCGTGCTGGGATGACGTTAGGAAAGCCTTAGCTAGAGCTGAATCTGGAAAGGGACATGGAAGACGACAAAAGGGTTTCTATGTGAGCATCAGCAGCATAAGGAGGTTAGAGAGAGCCTGGGCTTGCCGGTGAATGGGGCAAGGGCCCTGGTGCTAAGAGACATGGAGAAGGCCAAGATGCTCAATGCCACCTTTACCTTGGTCTTTACTGGCAAGATTGATCTTCACAAACCCCAGGTCTCGGAGACCACAGGGGAATTTGGAGCTAAAAAGACTTAGCCTCCCTGGAGAATAATTAGGTTAGAAAACATGCAAACAAGATGGAATTGCACAGGTCCAGGGGTCCTGGTGGCACACACCCACGAGAGCTGAGGGAGTTGCCTGATGTCACTGTGAGGCTGCCCTTGGTTGTCTTTGAAGAGTCATGGTGACCAGGGAAGGTTCTTGAGGGCTGGAAGAAAGCAAATGTCACTTCTGTCTTCAAGAAGGAAGACAGAAACTGTGCACAGGCTAATCAGGCTCACCTCGATCCCAGAGAAGACGATGCGATAACTAATCCTGGAAGCCACTTTCAAAGATAATAAGAGCAAGAAGGCGACTGGGAGTAGTTTTGGATTTATCATTGGAGAAGCTGATGAAATGCAGGATAGAGAAATAGGCATCAAAAACCCCACTGGCCAGTCCTGGGAAGCCTCCTGTTGCTGCCCCTGCTCTGAGCAGCCATGGGGCTAGGCAGAATCCAAAGGTCTCTGCCACCTTCGGTGGTCTGTGATGTTCTGTGATGTGTCTGTAGCATTCCAGTAGTGAGACTCATCTGATTTAGCACATGCCTCCACAGGAGATAAGATTCTTGCTTGCAAATGGACTGTAATTAACATGATTTTCGTTCAGCATAACCACTGCCGCTGGATTAGAATTGAACGTGAGGAGCTCGAGAGACACAGTACAATGCACTAAATGCCCTCATAAAGGAGGAATAATTGCCTTGATTGCATATTGTTGTACAGTATGCCAGAACTGTAAGACCCTGTGTGAATGCTTTTCAGACCTGCCAAATCACTTCCGCCGAACTTGAATGCCCTGCTGCTGGCAATATTTGAAATCAGAGCTGTATGTTAATGTTTCTGTGCTATGAACATGTAATTCTTCCAGCGTTTTATAGGTGCTGAGGTTACATACACCAGGCTTTCTCCTAATTTTTCGAAAACTGTTTGATCTTTGTTTTGTCAAACAATTTTCATGCCGTTAGCAATGTCGGAGACAAGTAGGACGCCAGTTTTGCGTGGCAGTAGTCCAAACCGCACGCACAGGATCCTTTCTTGCTGCTGTCTTTGGCTAGGCACTGAAAGCTATAGGAACAAAATTGAATTCAAGCCAATGCGAAAACTTGGCCTGAGCTATTCACCGTCCTGAACAATTAAATTCCCCGAGCATCTAGTAGCTGCATTCAGCTCTGGGAGAAAAAAGGTTAAAATAAAAGTAGAAAGAACAATTTTTCAAAAATAATCTTATTACTGCTTGCCTGCCTTGATGCTTGCCTTTCTCCTTCAGCACTGAAGCAGAGGTAGGAATGTATGGGGCTTCAAAACCTGTCTGCAGCTAGCAGGTTATAACGGAACCCCTATCGATATCGCCAGTGGGTTCCCTACTTAAAGGAATAAACAAGACTTGTTCTTTATTCTGGAAACCATACGTCGTCCCAGGTTACATAATTGAGGCTTAAATTTGGGTGATTCCTCTTCACTTCTATTAGTGCAATTAGAGGTCTGTCGAACCAGGCATTTTACAAGCTGTTGGAAAACATCAGGCTGCTCGCAACTGCTAAAGGCGGGGGAATGCAAATCGCCTCTGTGAGAGCCTGGAAGGGGATGTGTTTAAGTGAGGCAGAAGCCTTTGAAATGGCTCGCCAAGTTGCAATACCGTGCCTTTTGCATCACTCTTCTTCCTTCTGGACCAGCCTGTGCACGAGGCAAGGACCGGCCCTCCCACCCCGCCACGCTTAAACACGCAGCTCCATTGCTACGCTTACTTCTCCCCATCAAGATCAAATTGTTAGTGCTTCAGTTCTTTTCTTATCGAGTGGCTTATCTCTGCAAAATAAGATAAATATTGCAGTAATATGCTAGCAAGTTGTGCTAAGATGAAAGCTCTAAGCCAGTAGGCTAAATACTGCTTTTGTGCAAAAAAAGAATGAATTGACATAACTTTTCCTGGTGGTTTTTAATGTTTGTTTGTTTCTATTCCTAATCGCTGAAGGCACAGCGTAGGTTATAAAGAAGTAAAGCTTTGCCTGCTGCAGAGCAGTGATTCAATGATTTGGCTGGCAGGGCAGTACTACAGCATGCAGAGAATGAGCAGGTTTAGCTTGTCATGTTTTAGGCAGGAAGCCTGTCTGAGAATTAACTTTTAAAGACCAATATAGACCACAATATTCAGTGAAAAATGCCTTGCCGTACTTGATTGCTAGTAAAGAAAAATCTGATCACTTAAAAATCTCACTGTACTGAGACTTGGCTCTTATTTGTGTTTTCTTTGCAAAGTTTTTTGCAGTCAGGGATCAGGTTTCTGCTAAAACAAAGGCCGTCCAATGACAACACCGAGGCTTGTGGGGGAATTACCGATGTAAATGGCAGAGGTCTTCCTTCCAAGGATTCTGTGCTCATCCGTGCTTGAACAAAGTGCGCTAGTGTTCTGCTAGTAGCCAACTTTATTTTTATCCAACGTGTTTTCTGTAAAGGGTGCTCAGCTTTAGGCTGTGTACAGGGAAGCAAGTTCTCCGACAGCCCAACGTGCTGCTCAGGCATTAAGGACCCGCTGCAGGTGCTGCCTTCCCGAATGTGGCCATGTCCAGTCGTGTGTCCCAGACGTGGGCAGGATGGCAGCATGAAACATCTCCAGCAGGTTGTTCGCAAAAGCAGGACTTTAATGACTGCCTTTGAGTGCACTTCATCCCCTTGGAAAGCGTTTCTCTCTCAAATGACCATACAGGATGCTTTAATTTAAGCAGTACGAGTGCTTTTTCCTGCTTTCTCCTCCTGATCCCACAAGCTGCATATTTTTCACGTTTAGCTGAATCTGCAGCCCCGTCGCTCTTTATTGTGAATGCAGGGTCTTGCAGGTGGTGCCTCAGGTTCATTCCCACCAGAAGTTACAGGAGGGCACTTGTGATATTAAGGGTTGTGTTCCCATGTCGTAGCCCTCGGGATGGCCTGGGTGGTAGGAAAGGACAAGCTGGGACTCCAGCAGGTTCCCTGGGGCAGTGTCTCCCAGCGCAGAGGGACTTGTTTTCTGCCGTATTTTCCTTCACCTTGTTTAGCCATCTAACGTTGTCCTTTTGCCTCCTGTACCTCATTCCTCCTCTTCCCTTTGTTTTTATTGACTTTGGATCAACAAGTTCGGCTAGGTACTCTCAGAATTAATGCCATGCCACAGGAGCATTTTGTTTCCTAGATTTCGATATTATCCATGATTTTTGCTTTTTTTTTCCCGGAGGGAAGGGAAGAGCTCTGCTTTCTGTAGCATCAACCTTTCTACTTTCTGACAAGTTAATCAAAAGTCAGGATATTAAATGAGCAATCAGTTGAAATGTGCTGAATCACTGTCACCTTTAGTCTGTATTCAGAGACAGCATTTTCCTTTTTTAGCTTAGCCTTCAATTGAATCTGGCAATTTCTCAGTCTGCTTGCCTTAAAAGACTTATTAGTCTGACGCAGCCACCAGAGGCAATCAGTTAGCAGCGCTCTGCTGCAGGCTGGTAGAAAAGACTTTGCTGGTTCCATAGTCCCATGCATTTTGCTCGTCAAAGGGTGTTTTTTTTTTTCCACCTTTAAAACGAAGTGTTTTGTAACCTGCTAGAATTGAGCCAGATAGGAGATCTCCTGCTGAAGCTTCTAGGAAAAGAAAGTGGTGGTGTCTGTCTGTTTTCACAGAGCACTGCTGGGAACATACTGACAAATAGCATCTGAGTCACTGGGAAATTGTTTTTCATTAATTGTCCCTCTTCGGGTTTGTTTTTTTTCTTTTTCCTCATTTGGAATACAGGAGAGGGGAAACACATTTAATCCATGCTGATAAGTCTGGTGTTGCATGAGAGGAGCTGCTCCTAATCAGCAGCTTCAAGCAGGGATTACAGTAATTATGTGGGAAGAAATGCAATTGAGAGAATTGCATTTAAAGACGCTCTCCTTCAAGTCATGCAGCCAGGTGCCTCCTTGCCATGCAGGTGGGGCTGCTGTGAAGCCAAGGCCAGGGAACGGCATTTTCCGTCTGGGAGAAAGGTCTCAGGAGGAGTCTTCGGTGATCATCAGTAGTGAAATGTAACGTGTAGGGTAGAAAGAAAGCTTCCAGGCTTGGAGGAGCTTTCTGATCTGTAGTGAATTGCCTATTCTGTGTTGCTGCTTAGTGCTCTAATGGATGCACTCTGTTTATTACTTGTTGTCTTCTATAAAATTTGAAGCCAACAAGCTGCTCCGGAGAGCAGCACGTTGCAAGCAAGCCCTGGAAGAGTCTTAAATTGCTTGTCCAGGCTCCCTGTAATGAAGTTCCAGTGAAATTAGAGCAATATACCATGCAGTGCAATTGCGGGTTGATGAACTTAATAAAACGTTATGATCCAAACATCAATTTGTATGCCTTTTTCCTGTCCTCCCCCCTGCCCTGGCTGTGACACTCTCACTGCAGAATTTCCTACGCTGCCAGAACAACAAGACGAACTACAACCTGGTGTGCGAGACACTCCAGTTTCTGGACTGCATCTGTGGAAGCACAACTGGAGGACTTGGGCTTCTTGGTCTGTACATAAATGAGAAAAACGTAGCGCTGATCAACCAGACACTGGAAAGTTTGACCGAATACTGTCAGGGGCCATGCCACGAAAACCAGGTAACGTGTCTGTAGCTGGACAAAGCTCATCCCTGTCTCCCCGTGCCTGCAGCGTGTGCTCTGCTTGGCTTGGCTCTCAGCCTGCTCAACTTGTGTTGTCTTACACTGCTACTCACTTTGCTTGCCTGACAAAGGGATTTTGGTTTGGCGTTATTTTTTCTTTATAAACTCACAACAGTCACCTACTCTTTCTTGGGGCCTCCCTCAAGGAGTTAAACCACTCCAAGCATCACTCGAAAATTTTCTGCTTTTGCTAGGATTAAAGCTGTTATATTAGACATGAGAGACAGGGAGAGTGGGACATTTTTGTACTTAAAATCCGTTATAGTAAAATTGTCACTAAAACCAAGCCATGTTGCCCGTGGTAAATGAGCAATGTGGCCCCCAGCCAAGCGGGAGAAGCTGGAGCTCTGTGGCCTTGTTAATGAAGGTGATAACCCTGCGGGGGGGCTCGAGGCTCTTTTCAGATTTTGTCTTGTGGGCAGCCCCAGCTGCGTGTCGCTGCTGACCGCCTGTGCCAGCGCAGGGGACGTGGTGCTGGCTCCCGAGGAGCCTCTGCCTGGCTGCCAGTGCTGTAGGTGACCCTATGAGCAGGATGCTTTGGAGCAGGCGTGGCGGTTTGAGCAATGACGTTACAGGGAAGGCAACTGGGGAACGGCAATAAATAGATAAATATCAGACTATTGATAGAGCAGTTACTGACCCACAGCTGGACCTGGTCTGTTCTGTGCTTCTGCGGCCAAATGGTTAAGAATGAATCCAGGAAAATGCTTTGTCTGGATAAGCAGGAGTTCGTAGCTGCTCGAGAACTGCGGTTTGCTCCAGTGGGAAGGACCACAGGGCGAAGCAGCTGTACTGCTTGGCTCTGCTTTCCCACTTCATCGCCCCACCTCCTCGGCTGTTGTACAGCCGCGTTTTAGAGCAGCACCACCAATTAAGCAGTCCCATGCTTCTGCCCTTGGTCTGAATGTGATTCTTGCTATAATTGTTTCAATTAGGCAAATGAAGTCTGAAGTCTGAAAGTCTAGAATAACTATAGATAACAAGAGATAGCTACGCCTAAATAATTTCCTAAACTCTGGCTGCTCTTTGGTATTGACTAAATAACACGTGCTCAGTATGTGTTAGGGGAGAATTTTTGCACTGGGCTGGCAAGATCTGATCGTCATGTCTTCCTTTTAACACACGAGTCTCTGGGATTAGAAAATGGATATCTGCTGCTTCTCTGCATTTGCATTCTGTTGGAGTCTTAGTATGGTACAGAAAGACTAGAATATGCCTTTTCCAAAGGTCTTAAAGAAAACCTGTCCTTTGAAGCACCTTTGTCTGTCCAATTGTAATTTACAGGAGAGCTAAACAAAGCGTGGTGGGGATGACAGAGATGTTCAGGTGAAATCATATTTATGCAAAATAATGCATGAAGCTTTACGCGTCCATTTGTATTTTATCTCTGTAATACAGACCACAGACTAGGAGGAGTAACCACCTTTAAATGTGAGCATGCATCTTTGCAGAGGAGCTCAATAAGAGAGCAAGGCTCTGCCATTGGAAGTAGCAAGCTGCTGTCAGTTCGTACGTTTTAGTTACAGGCAGTTATAAGAGCAAGGTTACAGGGCAAGCACGAAGGATATGGAAAGTCACATTCTTTGATTAGAAGGCTCTGAAGTTGGTGGTGTTTGGCACATCGAGAACAAAGAAAACTCTCCCTAACCTTAGTAAAAGTGTTCTTCCTTAGCTATTTATTCAGCCTGAGCACTTTGGCATGTAAATACTTAGTTTTTCAACTGTGTTGCTTTCTGCTTCCTGAGTCTGGGTGGTTTCAGTAGGGCATGCCGTGGCTGATTATAGGAAAAGCTTGAAACAAAATGCTTTTATCTCTTGTTATTGCACTGTCTGGAGTATTGTGTTCAGTTATCCACCTTAAACAGCTTGCCAGGTGATGAAAGAACTAACTCTTCTGTCCTGGCTGCATCACTAGCTTAGGTTTCGTTTGTAGTTAGACAATCAGTGAAGTTTGATTAATTTTCTTTGGACAGAACTGCATTGCTACTCATGAGTCCAATGGTATTGACATCATCACAGCATTAATCCTCAATGATATCAACCCTTTGGGAAAGAAGAGGATGGACCTTGTATTGGAGCTGAAGGCAAGTGAATGTTTTATGTGATCGACGTTCACATAAGCAGGATGAAACAAATTTATTGTTGGAATAATATGGGTGTTTGTTATATCCCAATAATCACAAGTGCCAAAAAATTATATGCATCAGAGAGCTGAACGCGGTGCCCAAAGACTGTCTCAGGCAATATCGTATTTTAAATGATAACACGGAGTCACCAGTTTTCAGATGTGGTGACTGCAGACAATCAAGATGTGCTGAGGAGTCCTAAAATAATTACCTGTTAAAAAATTAATTCCAATTAAAACTTCTCTGTTGGTAAGCTTTTACATGTACAATGGAAGTAAAATTTCTCGTGCTACATCTAGTTCCCTAATACTTTATTGCTGCTGTTAAATCAGTTGATGTTTAGTCATCAAGATTTTTTTATGGCTATTCGTATTAATGCTGAAATAATTAGCCCTGGTGCTGTTTTCAAAATACCCTAGCAGGTTGTCTTCTGGCTACAATAGTCACAGAGTACTCCTACTTCAGCATATGTTTGAGAAGTATTTCCTTTCCGACTTACTGTCCTGTCTTATAGTGCAATGTCTCGTTGTTTTCCGCTGCCGACTCACACCATTATTATGGCTAGTGTGGCTTTTTTATTATTCTAAATAAAAAATGCTTTTAGACTCAATTAGCATTATACTTCAAAATTAAATACTTTTATTGGTTTTTATTGTCAGTCATGATGGATTTTAATCTTAATTGTTCGTATTAAAGTAGTCTGGTGCCTTGTGGTAGTTTCCCATTTCCTCCTCCTATTTCTTGGCATGAGCAGGTCGCAGAGTAATTTTCAGTTAAAAGCAGCGAAGCACGTCTGTGTCTTCAGCCTTGGCTGTCCTTTGATTTAATCAACAGAATCTTGAGTAAAGCTGAGCTGCACCATTGTGGGGTTGAAAGCCTGTAGTAATGCTGCAGCATTTTTAACACTACAAAATAATACACACCAGCTTCAAAACCTCACTATTTGAGAAATCTAAACCTTAATTTGGTGTTCGCTGATAAATAGGGTTTGGGAAGTAAACTGATTTTAAAAAATAAACAAGCAATAAAAAACCCACCTAAGCTGTATAGCCAAATAATTAGATGAGAGGGAGTGCTTGGCACGCTGAGGCTGTAGGAGCCCTGCCGTAGCTCCAGCAGGGTGGCTCTGCCTTGCCTGGTGCTTGTACTCACAGAAACCAAGTATCTCGAGCCCTTCTGGGCAGTGTGTATGGAGGAGCCGGAGCTGGATATGCTCTGCTTTTGACTCCATGCAGTGACTGGTGGTGTTCTTCCTTCCCTTCAGAACAACGCTTCAAAGTTGCTCTTGGCAATCATGGAGAGCAGGCACGACAGCGAGAATGCAGAGAGGATCCTCTACAACATGAGGCCCAAGGAGCTGGTGAGTCCCTGGGCTGCCCCGACGCTCCTGGCTAGGTGTCGTCGTGGGGTGAGCCCAGGCACTGTGCAGCTCTGCGCACAGGTCGCGGTCAACTGCAGGTCTTGGCACGGGTTTGACTGAATGCGGTGTTTGCCGAGCATGGACCTGGTTAGCCCCCAGGGAGCAGGAGCACTTCAGTTGTGCTGAATGCTCCGGAGACAGCTGCTTTGCTGCTGCATAAAGAAGGGAAGAGGGCATCGCCTTACACTTTGGAATCTGTGTAAAGACACTATTTGTGCACAAAACAGATATATTGTGACCTAAAAGCTGTTCAGTAAACTCTAGCAGCATTTTGGGCTGTTTAATGTGTTAATTGGTAAAGACACAAACAGATTCAAAGTACCCCTGAAACACTGACAGCTCGTCCAAGTGTGTGTAGTCATGGCAGGGGCCAAAGATCAGACGTGATGTAGTGTGCCATGAGCACGGCCCAGAACGTATTACTTGGAGGGAAATGTAAAGTTTGGTTTCTCGTGTTGATGAGCCAGGCTGAAGATGCTGAGTTCAGGTCTCCTGTTTTATCCTGGATGTTGAAGCCCACTGCCCTTCCTCTTGAATGTGTACGGTCAGCTTTCTTTCACTGCTCTAAGAGCACCAAATGTGTATGGGCCTTAGCAGACTTCAGCCCTCAAACTGAGCCGTCTCTTCATTGGCCTGTGTCTGTTTTTCTAGGTGGAAGTGATAAAGAAGGCATACCTACAAGGCGAAGTAGAATTTGAGGATGGAGAGAATGGAGAAGATCTTGCAGCATCTCCTCGGAACGTGGGGCACAACATTTATATATTAGCTCATCAGGTAGAATTGAATTCGCAGCTTTTGTTAGCACTAAGTAACACAAATTGTGAATAACAAGAGGTCTGCTTTTCACTGAAATTGTTTTAATGGCTCAGAGACAAACTCACTGCATGTTCTCTTTGTATAACAGCAAAATCTTATCTTTAAAAAAGTCAAAAATGAAACTTCTGTAATGAATAAGAAACTGTTCAGAGTTTTATAATGGGAAACAGGCAGCTTCTTGACCAAGTTTCTGAGGACACACAACTGAAGTTCTTGGCAGAACTGGGGAGCAAAATATTATTTTTCAGCTGTATCAGAAGTTACTTTCTACTCCCAAATAAATTATTCTCATGGATCATTTAAACCTTAAGCAGAAATCTCACCCTGCTTTTATTGTTTGTGCCACGTTCTCTCTGTCATCATTTATGTTGGAGCTGGTCGGGTTTGCTGCATTGATACAGCGTGGTGTTGGAAAGGTCAAAGACCAAGGGGAGAAAAAAATCTAGGTCTGTTTATGTAACGATGCTACATAGATCCCTCCATTAGAGACTCCTTGTTCCTTTTGCATCTGAGAAAAAAAAAACACACTGTCATTATGCTATAAAAGTAATTTAGAGCATCCAGAAGCATTTTTTTGAGCAGTGTTCTGTGAATCTGCTTTTTAGGTGATGCAAACGTTCTCCTCCATCCCTGCCTCAATACTTGAGCAGTAGGCACACCTTTGAATTAGGGTGGGTGTAGAAGGATAGACTGAATGTGAATGGTCAGAAACTTTCCCAAGTCAGGCAAACAGTGGGAGAAAATGGATAAAAGAGGAATACACCGTGGATATTAAAATATATATTGGAATCTTTCTGACTTGCTCCCAGAATAGAGCTGCAGGGTGTCTGGTTGGAATAGAAGAAGCCTTCTGTCAACTTTGCCCTTTCTTAGCAGCTGACTGCATACTATTTCTTTTTTTATGCCAAAAATCAGAAATTTAATATCATAGAGAGACATCTGGTGTTTCCCACTCCCTTTGCATTCCTTTATTTTAGTTGGCTCGTCATAACAAAGAGCTGCAGAACATGCTGAAGCCGGGAGGTCAGATAGAGGGAGATGAGGCTCTGGAGTTTTACGCCAAGCACACGGCACAGATTGAGGTAAAGGGAAACATGGGGGGCATGGGGAGATGTGGTCTTCTGGGGAAGGAGCGGTTTGGAAGAAAATCTGTGTAATGAAACAACAGTTACATTATACATGATATTTTGATTGAACTGACTACCTGTGTGGACTGTCATCTTTGACATAAGAACTTTTTTTGACAGCCTCTGGGAGGGGAGCTATTTTTGAGCTGTCATGTGTGGGCTTTAAGATGGAGCTGAGCAGAGCTCTGTTGGCAGGAGGAAGTGTAACTTCACTTATGTTACATTTTGGCCGGTACTATTGCTTAATCCATAGTTAGTGATATCTTCTGCCATTCTTTCTGTATTAAAATGAGCGTTTTGGCCTGTTGTACAGTCAATCTGAGGTGCTTTTAAAAAGTAAAACATATACAAACATGGAGAGTTCACAAAACTCTGTAATAAGCAAGATAAATATAACTGTTACTCCTTATACTTTCCTGCTCAATGTGTTGCTAAAACTTGCTAAGTTTCCTGAATCGAGTGACCAGATTGTGCTGAAATTCAGAGCAGCTTTGGTGCAGGATTTACTGGGCCCCTTGGAAATCCCAGCTCTGAACAGTATTGCCAGAATAAGACCACAGCATGGAAATTATCAATCTTGGAGCAAAATGTAGGCCTGCTTTGAAAGGTAAATCGGCTGAAGTGTCTGTCAGGCTGCTGTTCTACAGAAATGCATCCAAGTTCTACACGTAGCTGGTTTTAAAGGGTGCAGAAGAAGAAAGCAGACAAACCAAGAAATAAAAACATTTAAAACTAGGGAAAACTCCAATAAGACTGTTGTTCAGATTGTCAGGTCGGACCGTACAATGGAGCAAATCGTCTTCCCTGTGCCCAGTATATGTGAATTCCTCACCAAGGAGTCCAAGCTGCGGATATATTACACCACGGAGAGGGATGAACAAGGCAGTAAGATCAATGATTTCTTCATGAAGTCAGAAGACCTCTTTAATGAGATGAACTGGCAAAAGAAATTGCGAGGTAAGTGGCTGTTACGAGTGCGGAGGGTTACCAGCAGAGTACTTAGGTCAGGTTTTAAAAAATTTAAAACGTTGACTTGATAGCAGATGGTTCCCCAGTGTGGCAGCAACCTTGATGATTGTTTGAAAGAATCTGCTCCTCTGCACGATGGCAATGTGCCGTAATGAATTCAAGCTTAACGCCACAGCAATATGGACCAACTGGAGGGGATCCAGGGGACAGCAGTAAGAAAGATCACAGGTCGTCTTTTTTAAGATGCAAGAGAAAGGAACACATTTGTGGAGGCTTCGCTTAAATGAGATGGCATTTGGTGGTAGGGAGAAATGAAGAGGGCCAAACTGAAGGGAGCAGTGGTCCGTTCTCCTTGCCTGCGCTGGGTACAAGCAGCACTTCCCTTGCATTGCAAGAAAGACTAAGGCTGGGTAACGCAGCACAAACGTGGGCTGCCTGTGGTGGGTATGGCATCTCCTGCAGTGGAGGTGTTTAAGAACAGGTTAAACATGTGCTTTCCAGTAATAGTTAAAGTTAATCCTTTCTGTGGGCAAGGAGTAGACTAGAGGACGTGCTGAGTAAGTCCCTTACAGCCCTGTGATGCTGATATCTGAAAGCAAATATTTTCAAGCACTGCTTTTCCCTCTGAGGTTCCCACTGGCAGCTGGGAAAACTTTTAGAACTATATTTTAATCCATACAGTGCCACCATTTCACCCAGTAAACTTTCTAGCTTGTTTGCTTAAAATTATTTAAAAAAAAAAATCTTTTTTTTTTTTGCTGAAGGAGAAATGTTGTGCATGAGGCTCAGCTTCAGTGGGCAGTGGTTAGAATTTACCAACATTGCCACTCGGAAATGTCAGATAAAGTGGTTATTTCCTCCTCGAGTCAACATCTGCCATCTGATACCCCTGTTGTTTCCCATGCTTGAATCAGCTAAATACCAGTAATTAGTGCAAGAGCACAAAGAGTCCAGGACTCCCTACAAAAGCAAATGTGGGAGTGGGCTTCTGTACGGCTGTGTGCCGCTGCCAGCCACCGAAACCTGCCTGTGGGGCTGGACAAATCCACACCGGTGTGGTGGCAAAGCTTTTTCCCCGATGGAGACGTTGGTGGTACTCAGTCCGTGGCATCTTGTAGGGGAAAAAAAGGGTTGAGAAGGGACCTCTTGATCTTTCTTGTTCTGAAGATTACTTTTAATGAAATGATTTCCCTTGTTGCAACCTCCAATTGCGTTTTGCCCTTTCAATGTGCACCTCCAAGAAAAGCCTGGATTCTCTCCGCTTTGTTGTTAGGATGCATAGGCACAGTTCACACCAGAGCTGATGATGTCTTGCACATTTGGCAACAGAAACTCAGTATTTGCTTCAGATAATTGGGGTGTATGTATTTCTATGTTTTCTTTTAACAAAGAAAAGCAATTGTAATTTTGTTTAAAATTATCAAGATCAGATATAGGTAGGACAGCCTGAAACTTGATCAGCTCTATTGAAATTTAGCTCTACTTAAATTTTTCATTTTTATGAATACTAGAGTGGAGCTATTTCCACTTAACAATGGATTAATACTTCTCTCAGCATCAAACCCCCCCAGTAAGCTGCTTCCTAAAATGACTTCTAAGAACTCTACAAGAAAGATGGTATATGACATGTTAAACAAATGGGCAACTTTGCGTTTGACAGCATCCATATATTCTGTTGGATTTTGCTGTTTAAGTCTAGATTTCTGGGTTACTTTAGTTGTCTTTGAGGCAATCTCCAAGCAAGCTGTGAAGATATCCAAAATTAACAGCAGGCTGCAAATTAATCAAGATCCATATGCAAAAATGGAAAATATTTCTTTTTTCTTTGAAGAACTGGAATTTTTCATTAAGATTATAATTCTGTTACACCATGCGGGAAATCATTCAGGCTGTCTCCTAATGTTCTGGTTTTGTTAGGCCTCTGACTGATAGTCTACATTTATACAATCATTTCTCACATCTTCAGTGCAGGTTTGTGTTTTTGAGACATGACAGGCTGGCAGTGCTGTGTTGTGCTCATGTGATCCACTTGCAATTTATTGAAACCCGAGAAAGGCATCAGCCCGAGATGTTAAACTTGGAAAGAAACATTTTTCTAAAAAGTCTTTAAAGATTATTATTTCCACCCCTCTTCAGCTCCTGGAGCTGACTCATGATCTGAGCACCGTAAGTCTCTCAAGGTCTTAATAAGGAACTCAGAGGAGCCTGCCAAAACCAGGTGAAAGTGCCTCATAGGGCAGGTAGTCTGTGCCCACCCCCAAATAGCAGTGTAAGGTAAAACCTGGAATTTTGTAATGACCCTTTGTACAAGAATTACATACAAATTCATTCAACCTGCTTACAAATTCATTCAGTTAAAACGAGATCGGGAAGAGAAGTAATACAGAATGCAATGCCTCGTGTATTCAGGACACTGCCACATCTCATTCCATCGAAGCTTAACGTGTGCCTGGCTAATCAGGTGCAACGGAGCTTTTATTCTTACAGCGACTGGGTGCCTTTTTGTCGTCCTTTCCTTTACATTCAGCTGTTGCATGCATATGCTTTTTATGTGCGTTTCAACTCCGTATAATGAAGCATTGTATAACTCTTTTAACCCACTTTTTTGCTTAGGATGCTAGACGAGGTGATTTACTGAAGAGAGGTGGTGACGACTGTGATGCTCAGAACTGCTGCATTCGTTAATTTACTCTTCTTTGCAGCCTCAGAGTTTGCATTTTAATCTCTTCCCTAAATTTCACTGTGAGCTTCTTTGCCTTTGCTCTCTGGTATCTGTATGCATTACCTCCTTCCAAAAGGGAAAAACATTCCCTTCTTTGAAAGAATTTTTAATAGATTTTTCACTACTGTAGATTTCAGGAGTACACAATTTGCTGCACAATAAGCCTGCAGGAGCTAAATTCTGGGGGATTTTGCCTTGATGCAGAGGGAATTACTGTGAGGCAGCTTTTTAGTTGTCCTTTTCATCTTATTGTCCATGACCACTTCAGAAAATGAATCTTTCTGCTTTTGTGCCTCTTGGTTCTAGCTGCAGAGATTATTAATTTTAATAAGGCTTTTTTAAGGGCATTTGTATGTATTCAAAAATACACAGCTATTTAACTGTACCCCTAGCTCCGTGCGGTTACATATGTGCCCTTTGCCCACAGTACAGAGGGAAGGCCAGCTGAGCTTCAACTGGTTTATTATTTTGGGACTATATTGGTCTATTATCAGCTTGAAGTAAAGTTGTTTTATTTGCTTGGCAGCCAGTCCTAAACATTTTAGCTTTATTGTTATGTCGCTACGCTGCGTTTTGTGTCTTAATTGTGCACCTAGGCCTTCGCTGTGTTGTTTCTGGCTTGCTGCAGTGGAAAGGAAGCCTGAACGCGGGCAGGCGTTGAGGGCAGGGGAGCTGCTGCCAGCAGCGGTAGCAGCACAGCTGGGAGGGATGGGGCTGAATCTCACCGATGCGAACGTGTACACATTTTCTTCCTCCTAATCGTTCTCTGTGTGACTCTGAGTACAAAGTACGTTATTAGGGGAAACCTGAAGTCCTTGACCTCTTGTATTTCTGAACTTGTTCTCATGCTGCTGCTAAATCAATTCATGTTAGGAAATACTCTCCTTTTTAACATTAGTTCTTTGCCTTAAAGCACGATCTAAGAAGCTGGAAGTACCCCAAAGATAAAGAGTAATCAAATAAACTTCAGGATAAGCAATGAATACTAGTGCTGTTGATGCTGTGCTTTTGGGCAAACAGAAAATAATCAGCTTGATGGAAATGATGTGTTTGTTTTTTTTTATATATAGACATCTTGGTTTTTTAAATGCTCCATTATTAATAAGAATTATTTTTGTTGTTTTGCAGCTCAGCCTTTCCTGTACTGGTGTGCTCGCAACATGTCCTTCTGGAGCAGTATTTCCTTTAACCTGGCTGTCCTTATGAACTTGCTCGTAGCATTTTTCTATCCATTCAAAGGAATTCGAGGAGGTACCAATATCAGACATATAAAAATATATGAACAAATAAGGTCTGATGAGCCAAATTCTGTCCCCTGTGTGTCTGCACATCCCTATTAACTTCAGTAGAGCCAGTAGAACAGAAATTGGCTTTTTTAATTGCTTTGATTTAAATTGTGTTATTTTCTGACTTTTTCTTGGGGCATTTGTAAAGAAAATGTAGAGCTGTGCTTTTTCCTAGGAAAAATTACCAAAGACAGACATCTACTTTTAATTACTTGACTGTTCTACTTTGTTTTAAAATTCTGTCATGAAATATTGAACTAAGAATATAAGAAATGTTAATTTATTGCTTTTTTTAATGTCATTTTTCATAAAGCTTCATGGTTACATAGCAGATCAGGAAGTCTGTGAGTGTTGTACAGGGTCGGGAGCTTGCCTTGAGTTCTGGCAGGTGAGACGTATGAGAAGTGACCTGCCTCGTGCCTTGAAAGTTGTTGGAGGATCGAGAATATGAGCTTGGTTCCCCTCCTGCTGCTGTCTCTTCAGGAGCACCTTACCTCTGCGAGTGCTTAGAGCAGAGGTTGCCTTAGGGAGTGCAGAAGAGTGTGCCAGCCTCCTCTCCTGGCTCAGGAACAACCTGCATTTCCTTGCCATAAGTGGGTAGCAGCTGGGCCTGCTATCATCTCTAACATAAAGTATGGGTTAACATGTGTGGCTCAGGGGGGGATTGCACAATCTTGCTGTAATAGCTCTCATGGAAGTTGCTTTTGATCCAAACAGTGGGTTTGTGCGACGGTGGTGGTTCTTAGAGCCAATTCAGTAAATACTTCCAATAGAAGCTGATTAGATTCAGCTGCTCTTCCTTAGATTCAGCCTCTGCAAAGAGAAGCACCCTAGGGCAGATTGATTGGTGGATTCATGTCAGCAAGAATCAGAAAATCTGGAGAAATATTCCCGCAAAGGCTCTATCACGGCTATTGCTTGCAAAGCTGGTATGGAGGAAGCATCTGGATGGGAGCTTTTTCCACATCTCTGTCAACTGGAGTAAATAAGGACCCCAAAAGTAAAACCCCGTCCTGGAAAGGGTTATTCATGTTCAAACTTTCACTTCCCTTTCTTAAACGTTCATGATGCAACAGGGCCAGATAGATGCTTATCTCTTCCCATTGAACTTCCCTCGGCCTCTTTCTCTTGTTG
This sequence comes from Anser anser, assembly GCF_964211835.1. Classification (NCBI taxonomy): domain Eukaryota; kingdom Metazoa; phylum Chordata; class Aves; order Anseriformes; family Anatidae; genus Anser; species Anser anser. The sequence continues at coordinate 22,330,649 of NC_139733.1, forward strand.
ATTGCTAACTACAGAGCCTACAGAAAATACAGCTGAAGGGCAGCAGTAGCCTCAATGTAAGAAAGTTATTGTCTGGGCTCTGTGTGCAACATAAAAGCCACTTCACACCCTCTGCGGCTCACCAGTTAATTTGAGGAGAGCTGTCATTTTGTCCAGGTAGTGTTTGACGGCAGCTGTCTTAGCAGGGGAATAAAGACAATGAGCACGGAAAGCGTGTGGTTCTGGGCTTCTGCATCCTGAGCACGCTCAGGTAAAGCGTGTGGGAAAGTACGGGATATATTAGACCGAAGTCTGGTGTTCCTGAAAGAGGGAAGAGGACAGATAACTTCTGGAACAGGCTTGGGTTTCAGCAGCTGTACCTCCGTGTCACACCGTGGGACGGCAGACCTCGGGGTCACCCCGGCTCCCTTCTGGCCAGCAGCTGGTTGAAAGGGCTTAACCAGCACGAAGAGCAGCTGAATTTTCTGTCTCCAGTCTCAAAGATCACAAGTTAAAATTTAAAAGTCTGAATTAATGGCTGCTAGCAAAGCTGGTAATTAAACAAGTTTGTTGAGACTACAAGTTGCAGGACTGGGGGGTGCGGAGAATCATTTGGCATTTTTTATGTGCCCTACCCTGCATATTTGAAATACTTTATCAGGTAACATTTTGATAAAATCTCTTCCTCTATGAGTTACAACCAGCCATGTAAATAATAAATATGCATATATTTATTTTAGCCTTAAAAAAGTTGGACTTTTGAAAACAGACCAGCTGGGGGAAGTTCTGTGTGTCCTGAGCAGCTCAGACACGCTGACCCGAGCAGCTGATCAGCATGTGGCCGTAGCAGGAATTGTAAAACTTCTGACTCGAGGAGCAGAAACAAAACTGGATGCATGGGATTAGGTACTGAAACTGCGGGAATTCCAGAGAGGCAGAACTTCCCTGCAAGTTCTCTGGGTTACGCCATCCTCCTGCCAGCAGGCTCGTAGTGGAGTCCATGTGCTCACAGCAAGCGCTTTAAGGTTAGGTTGGGTGCGGACCTCGGTGTCGAGTGAACGCTGGCTTCATGATCCTCATTTTCCAAGGGCAGATACCGCTTCCGATTTGCTCCCAGTCTCTTTCTGGTCCCTAGGAATGAGAAACAAGCTGAGGCCCAGAACCCACTCTTCTGTGAGTGCTCCCCTGGCCGCTGAGCCCCGTTACAGTCTTTATCTTTTGCTCCTTGTTCTCATGGTGATGAGCAGCCCCTGTGTAGGTGTGTGTCACCAGCAATACCAAGGACTTCATTAATTCTAGTTACTTTTGCAGGCCTGCAGAGGCAAGGGGATCTTGCCTTTTTCCTTGTCAAGATACCGTTTTCTTGAAGAAAAGCATTTTTAATGCAAGTTTTAAGAAAAAGATGTCTTTTATATTCTGCATAAACCTAGGTTAAACAGTATTTTAGGCTGGGTATTTTTCATGGTTCTTTGAGAAGTGTATTTTTAGATACACAGGCTGATGTTATGTAAGCAGGCAGTCTCATGGGACAGTCTAAATAGAACCAGAAATAGCAAGAGATACAAAAAAAAAAAAATGGTGCAAGGTTTTTTTACCAGAAACATAATAGGAGACTCAGGATGAATATGTGAATCGGGACCTGGATGTATTTGTCGTCTTCCTTCACCTCCACATTCAGTCATCTACAGAGTACACTAGCGAAACTCCTCTCCTTTTCAGTATTCAAGTTGTCTAAGTAATGAACACTAAAATGAAGAATCCTATAATACTGTTTATCATTTACATAATGCTTTAGTAATAAGTTTGTAATTAAGCTCTGCTGAAGGCGCTGGTCTCAGACGTTCCACTTAGCACTTTGAAATCAGGAACGTCTGAACGTGAGGATTAATGGCGCTCCACCAAAGATAAGATAAAATGGCATTTATCTGGCTATTTTGGTTTTGTTTTGCTTGGTGTACAAAGTATTGAAACATTTTTTGTTTTTTTCTCCTTCATCCTAGGTACACTAGAGCCCCACTTGTCAGGCCTGCTGTGGACAGCTATGCTGATATCTCTGGCTATAGTCATAGCTCTTCCTAAGCCCCATGGTATCAGAGCCTTAATAGCTTCTACAATATTACGCCTAATATTTTCAGTTGGTTTACAACCTACTTTATTTCTTCTGGGTGCATTCAACGTAAGTATCAAGTTGGGTTTTTTGAAGTTCTGTTGCTTCTTATGTAAGGGCTTCTTACCTGCTCCGAGGCAAAAATAGGCTGGAACACTGTGGCAGAACTGGGGTAAGGAGTCATTCCCTCCTCGGTCGTTGCTAGCAGAAGTACTTTACTGCTGCTCATTTAATTCTGCTTCCCTAAGCCGGAGGGCCCTGAGGTCTCGCTCAGTTTTGTCACAGTCTAGTAACAGCTCCCACCCCAGCCAGAAATGTACACAAGTCTCTGTGACCCTTCAGCAATAGGATGTTCGCTCAAACCCGTCTCCTGCTCAGCGACTGAGCTGCAGTATTTACAGGATTGTGTAAGATGTACTAAACAATGCATTTCCCAAATGTCTGTCTGCAGTCTACCTGCCAGCCAAGAGCTGACACTAAGCAGTTTTGCTACAGTTACGCGTGGACTGAGCATGTAAACTGAGCCGCCAGAAAACTTCATTAATGCTCAAACCCGGATACTTGTGGTTTCTAGGCAAGTAAGCCAAAAATGTTTCTTTGACTGAGTCAGCAGGAGCTGTGCAAAGATGCATCTTCTTGAAGCATTGGCCTTTATTACAAAGTTCTCAGCTTTAACGTGCATCATTTAATAGTGTTCCTTGTCTTCAAAATATGTCACCAAGTGCTGTGTGCTAAAGAATCAGAGTTGCGTTGTTAGCATTGTTGCCGTTGTTGATAATTGCAGTGTTTAGCAGGTTCCAGGTAAGTCAAAGGCAGCTCTCCTTCAGTGCTGATGGCTGGGGCTATACAGGAGGATTCCTGTGTGCATGATCTGAGAGTGAAATGCTGGGGCAATCTGGAGCGCTCGCTTATTAGCGAGCAGTAGGGGCTGTTTCAGAAATGTAAGGGCTGCTGGAGGCTAGCAAGTAATTTGATTGCAGAAAGTGCAGAGCTTAGAGGGTTTTTTTAGGGCAGTTCACCTCTCACACCAGGGAGTGTTCTTACTTTCTTTAAATCTTGAAGTCCTGATGCCCTTTGACAACCAGCTGGGGACAGGAGTCGATGTTCCTGTTTTATAGATGTGTTAAGTTTTAGTTGTGGCTCACTGTCTCAGCTGTGCAGAAAATGCAACAGAAAGCAGCCATTGACTGACACGTAAAATGCTGGCATGTAACAGACAATTCAGCACAGTTGTTGGTGTTGCCGTATAGCTGAGTTACCACCAGCTTTGAAAAATTGCCTTTTTTCCTGCAGGCTATGTATTGCAACTAATTTATGATTAATCTTTCCTTAGGTTTGTAATAAAATCATTTTTCTGATGAGTTTTGTGGGCAACTGTGGAACCTTCACTAGAGGATACAAGGCAATGATCATGGATGTAGAGTTTCTTTATCACCTGCTGTACCTCCTGATTTGTGCTCTGGGGCTTTTTGTACATGAATTCTTTTATAGTTTGTTGGTAGGTATTCATTTTGTCTTCAGAATGTTTTTCTTCCTATGTGCTTGTAAAGTCCCACCTGGATGTCATCCACTGCTTGCTTTCTGCTTTACAGCCGGACACTGTCGTGCAAGCACTCTTTTGAAAATGGGGCTCTGGTGATTTCACTTAGAAGTTACTGTGGAAGGCTACAGGATCCCTGCCCTATCTCCTCTTCCTGATTTTTACAGACAAATGGAGAATTTTGTGTCTTTTCAAGCATATTACGCCAGGCACCTGTTTGAGGTTAAGTTTAGTTAAAACTGCTTGTTAGGGTAAATGTGTGTGCACAAAGATATTTAGTATTTCCCCTCGTGGTAGTTAGCCGTCATCTCGGACACTAAGGTCTATAGGCTCTCTAGGTTAGAGGTACTGCTTGTGGCCCTGCTCTGACTTCCAAGATAATAAACCATTTTAAATTGGTTTGACTCCGGGTAATATCACTGCCTGGTGAAAGTTTAAATCTTTTAAGGTCACATAGGCTCTTGCATGAGAAAAAAATAATTGAAAAATCTAGCCGTAGAAAAGGTAACTGAGCAGTAGGTACTTGAGGAGTTGCCATGCTGTGAGTTATTTTTTTAAATAAGAAAGTATTCTAAAATATTAATTTATTTTAAAAATAGGTTTACTAGACACACAGTCCAGAAGATACTGATATTAACAGAGAAAACTAATTATATAACACAGTGTTCATGCTCTTTGAGTACTTGGTTAGCTGTGGAGCATCTCTGTACCTACGGCTGTACTCTAGGCCTTGCACAACTGACAGGGATGCCTGGCATACATGTTTTTTCTGTTTGGGGTGGAATTCATCCTGTGCGGTGCAATTCTTCTAAGAATAAGCAGTTAAAGGAGTATATCTAGTGTTGGTGGAGAAAATGTGTCGCTTGTAATGCAAACCCAAAATCCCATTCGGAGCTCTCTGTTTTCATCCCTTTGTTTGATGTCTGCTACATCCTCTGGTAACTGAATTGCTTATTTTCTGTATTCACATAGGTCCACATTAACAAATACCTGTCCTCTCATTGTCAGCCAGCACATAGCCAGCAACCTGACTGGGCTATGCTCGTGACATGTCACAGGCCCAGAGGAGTGAGGAATGTAAAGACATTTAAATGGAAAATTTTCTTCCCAACACTAATTTGGGTGAAAATATTGCTCACTGTTAGTGTGCCACAAAAGATATTGGTAGTACATGTGAAAAACAGCCATTGATTTTGTTTGTTGTCCCCCAGCTCTTTGACTTGGTGTACCGAGAGGAGACCTTGCTGAACGTCATCAAAAGTGTCACTCGCAACGGGCGTTCCATCATCCTGACGGCTGTTCTTGCGCTCATCTTGGTGTACCTCTTCTCTATAGTGGGGTACCTGTTCTTCAAAGATGACTTCATCCTGGAAGTAGACAAGCTCCCGAACGAAACGTTATTGCCAGGTTGGTAGCAGTGACTCATTTTGACTGTTCTAGTGTTGAAGAAAGTAATGGACTTCTGTTCCCCGGAGCATGCTGAGTGTCTTCCACCTTTTGTGAGAAATACTGGTTATCTCACAAGTTTGACAATTTCTTTCTTACCAAGGGCTCTGCTTAAATAAATAAATAAAACAGATTGGAGCAAATGGATGCCATATTTACCCTTTAAATTTTGACAAGATGCTGTAATCGGCTGCAACATATAGAGAGGTGGGGTAGCAGAACCCCTGAAGACAGCACTTGGGCTTTTCTGCACACTGAAGATTTCTCTTCTGTTTGCTAAAACAGTTGAGATTATCTAATTCATCTAACACCTACTCCCTCCCCCAGTTTAATTACAAACAGACTTTAGGTAGGCTATCGTGGGGAAGGCTCTGCACTAGGGGGATATTTAGTTCTGCCTCAGTTTGCCAGATTTTGTATGCTTATATTGGCTTTTAATGGTGCGTTCTAGTTTCAACATAAGAAAAATTAATATTTTACCTAAAATAACCCCGTGAATATAAATGAAGGGAAATTACCTTCAAAGCCACGATCCTGTGAAGCTGAGGTCTCTGTGTCAAACTCTGGTTTGCTCATAGTTTTTATAGACTGTATTAATCTCCCTCAATTTGTTGCTATAGTTTAAATTCCATAGTAGACTTCTCAGTGCTGAACATAGGTTGCATATTGTAAGATAAAACGTTTTGTTGTTTTCTTTTCCCTTGCCCTATAGCATCAAGTAAGCAACTCAGTGGATGGGAAGCATAGGAATTAAATTTGTTAGAGAAGGAGTTTGGGTTTTGGCTTATTCTGACTTCTTGTTTTTCTCTCACTTGAGTTACTCAGACAAGCACTGTTTGACATACCCACTATTTTTTCTAATTTTACTGCCTACCCTGTAGGACACCCAAACCTCACTGACCTTATTATTTCACATTTCCACCAAGCTGGAGAAATGCCAAAGATGTGTTACTGTGTGGCACTAGGGTGGTTTTGATACTTGCGAGATGTTGAAGGGCAATTTTTCAATCACCTTGAAAATTCACTGTGCACTAGAACGTAATATTTTTGGAACAATTTCAATTACTTTCGCAACTTCGGAGCTAATGCAAAATAAATGCACAACTATGGTCTTGAATTCATAGAAATAAGTTTATATTTGAAATTAAAATCACTGAATGTGTGAATTGGAAAGGACTGTGGCTGCCTAAACTCTAGGATAACATACAACTCTAAATCTGCCTAGTAATTGCAGACTGAATACGATGAGATATCTTAATATCTGAAAAGTAATCTTGAAAAACACAAAATATTAAATTATTTGACTCATCGCTTTTTTGGTTTTAGATCGCACAGAACCGGGTGAGACCATGACTGGCGAGTTTCTCTATTCAGATGTGTGCAAAGCAGGTAGCAGTGAAAACTGTTCTTCAATCATTCCTTCAGACCGTGAGTATCTGCTTAGCTGCTTTGGAATGACTAACTTCTTATCCTGAAGTTTTCACACTTTTTCGAGTTAAGCACCTTAAGTAAAATTTGAAGGGAAAAAAAAGCCCTGTATACTAAAAGGGGTAACAAAATTAAAAGAGAATCAAGTTAAGCCAACAGCAAAAATGACATTTGCAGCATGAATTCTGCAGAGAAACTTGTTGTAACCGAGCAATCCTTTGATAAAACATTGACATATGCTTTGATTTTCTACCTTATCAATTTGAAAAGGAAGTGATGTAGTTTACCTTCTTACAAGGTTATTATTTTAAAACATTAGGCTCTTAAATGTGATCTCAGAGGATAATGCTCTGAAATATGGAACAGAACATTGTTTACTGTCAGCATTATTTTATCTAGTTAACTAAGGAAACTGTTTTTAATATCATGTCAGGAAGTAGTCAATGGATTAAGCAGACAGGGTAGGTTTGGGGGGTTTTTGAGATCAAGAAAGTGCATGTGAGATATTACTTGTAGCATAATCACCCGCCTCAGACTGGGCACTGAAAATTTTCAGTTTTATTTTCTAGAAAATGTAATTTACTAACTTTGAGATTTATGATGCTGGCTGAGAAAGCCAGACAGAACATCGCTATTTCTCTTAGAAGTGGAGCTCTTATATGGTCAAATGTTTCAAATGTCAATAATGGCCACAAGCCCATGCTCTCAAGAGGAGATGGCTCTGTTTTGCTCAAGTGTCCTCTTTGATAAAATAAGATTCAACATAGATACAAGAATAGCTTCTTTATTCGGCTCTAAGAAGAGTGTGCTTTGTCTTTATGCGCTCTGGCTGCAGAAAGGAAAACTTCAGAGATGTGTTTATATCGTAAATAATCAACTTGATATCAGGGTCTTATGTGGACAGAGATGTTAACGATGCCCAAATCTTTAGCATCATTTCTGTACCCTCTTGGGTTTGGGGTATTTCTGGATTTCTCAGGGATTTAGACCCATCTAAGGCTTGCCGTGGGAAGGTGGGATCCACTCATGAGCATTTCTATGATGAAATGTAAGTCATGAGACTTTTAATAGGTACAGGGAAAGTATATGAAATTAGGTAATTAATTCTCAGAGTCCTGGAACTGCAACAGTGAAGTTGGAGGCTTCAGCCAAATGGAGAGAGGGTCATAAAAAATAGTGCTACTTTTTTAGTAAAATGCTGTTTCCATAAGCAGTGATATTTTAGCCATTTGAAAAATAAGAGTTGAAGTTGCCATTTTGAGTACAGCCCAAAGGCTGTGCAATCTGTTAGGCACCAAGGGAGAGTGTAAGAGGCAACACTTTGTCCTCTGAGCTGTCAAAAAGCTATGATTCTGTATAAACAGGCAGCTGGTGATCCAAAGCTATGCATACTAACAGAAATGGAAAGAGATATTTAACCAAGTCAAAGACAGCAGTTAAAGCACAAAAGAAAACTCTGCTGGTGAGGAGAGGAGGGCAGGCTGGAGCCACCAGAGTAGGAGACCTGCTCTGATGGTCTGCTCGTAGCGTTTGCAGTGCTGCTGGAAATCACCCGTTTTTGCAAAGGGGAGTGAGAGTGTAGCCAGCAAAGGATGGAGAGAATTATTTAAAACCGATCTTGCCTTCTAAACGTGTCTTTGCTTGCTGTGTTAACAGAAGTGATTGCTGAAGAAATGGAGGAAGAGAATAAAGAGCATACGTGCGAGACGTTACTGATGTGCATTGTTACTGTACTGAGTCATGGGCTCAGGAGTGGGGGTGGAGTAGGTGATGTGCTCAGGAAACCATCCAAAGAGGTAAATTATCACTGAGTGGGGGTGGAAAAGTGATAACCGTGGAGGGCTGGGGATCTAGTTCTGCTGGGGAAAATGTGCGTATGTTCTTGAAACAGATGTAGACCTTGCGAACTAGAAGGGAGCACGCTTTCTCTCTGTGTAATAGTCAAATTTCAGTGGTACCAAATCAAACAGCAGCCAGTTCAAACGAGCTTTGAACCATGGGTTTTTTTCTTAGTACATGAGACCTTTTTCAGCTTAAGGGAATCCAGAACGAGGCCCAAATGAACAGAAATGGTGTAGCCAACAGTTTGTGCTTTGGGAGTTCAGGATTTGAAAAAGTAAGAAAGGGACAAGCTAGCAAAGGATTACGTTAGGTAGCAGAATGAAAGTGGTGTGGTGGCTGATACTATGCGAGTGGCTTTAGTTGCTTTCGGGAACATTACTGAGAAAGGTGAGATGTATAAAACAGGGAATGGGATGAGAGGACAGGGACCAAGATGGCTTGGAGCTGGGGCTGTGGGGAAAGGAAGGGCAGAGCAAAGACTGGTCAAAAACAGCAGGAATTTTTCATAGTGCCCAAAGCTGCCCACATAGCTGTTTGAGTAGCTCATTGCACCTATCAGAGCCTCAGGCTTGCCTCTCTCTGGTCATTCCCCAAAAGCATATTAGAGACAAAGGGGCAGTCTTGGTCAGAGTGGATGCTTTGCACCATGTAGCAGGGGAAAGGAAAGAGGGTTCTCTTCAGCCTCATTTTGCCCTCTTTGAGTAGCGTTGTGTCTGCCTGCTTTGTTCCCAGCAGATAACAGGAGTTAAGTATAGGGTCTGTAATTTCAAGGTGTTATCCAATGTTTAGCCTTATTTTCAGCTTAAAATGGTTTAAAGGCTATATAATTCCCAGCAAACGTTTGGCACCCAGCTGGCCAGGGTGGTTCTGAAAATGGGGGTTAGGCAATAAACATGACATGGGCACTGCTAAGTCCAGCTTTCCATCCAGTTTTATTCAAAACAGCATACTTGGTTTTTAAGATAAACAAATACTATGATATTCCAATAAAAGATTTTATAATTAATACTGGTACTATATTGATATAGAGGCAGATTAATATAAGGATATATTTTGGATTGGCTTGCAGTGAGCGGGTGAGGAGAGGAAAAAATTCATTGTGTGAGAGAGAAGAGCAAAGACTTGGACGTAGTAAACAGAAAGAACAACTCCAGTGATTGCGTACCATTAGCTGACTAATTCGGCTTTTTTCAGTAATCTTGCATTTTAGTTTCACTTAATGTTTGAGTTCTAAGTTATCATTGGAGAACATCAGAAATGGAGACTCTAAAGGGAGGAGTTGTGGGGCTGCGAACTTGTCGCTGAACTGCAAGAAATGTGTTGTAAGGTTTAGATGGACATGGATTTGGGTTGTTAATAATTAAAATATGTATCTTGCAGGAACCTCTCTTTGCTGCTAGAGTGATATATGATCTGTTATTCTTCTTCATGGTCATCATTATTGTCCTTAACCTGATTTTTGGTGTGATCATTGACACTTTTGCTGATTTAAGGAGTGAAAAACAGAAGAAAGAAGAGATTTTAAAAACAACTTGCTTTATTTGTGGTAAGTGTAGAAACACACTTAATACAGGGTTAGGTTCCACATGCATAGAAACTTGGCAGGAAGATGAGATGGGGAATGTATTTTTATACTGCCTTTTCCTTAAATCCTTAGTTTCTGCTTCTCCTGTGCTTCAAATAATTTTGTATTGGAATAGGAGAGATTTTATAAACAGTCATTTTTCAAGGATGCAGCGTTGAGTGGTGTCTGAGAAAGTTTCTCACAGTAGATTTGGAATTAAGCTGCTGAGCCTTTGAGGCCAGTGCAATTAACTGACATGGTAGTGCAGAAGTTGCATAACACGTAGGCTGACAGAAGTAACCTTTGGAAGTTTGCTGCAAAGCAAATGTTGCATTTGGTATCATTTTGCCTAAAAATAGGAGATGTGTTATGAAATTCAGCTGTTTGCATACAAGGTAGCTACCTTTTTTTTAACCAAAAGTTTTCTGTTACATGTACCAAATGTGACCAGCGCTTGTAATGCCCTCTCTCCTCTCTCCCTCTTCCCTCTGTTAGGTGGCTGTCTGTTAGAGTTTATGCCTGTTATTCCATGTTCGTTTAGGAATGCTTGTGACTGTTAAGATCTGCAGCAGACTGTAGATTTTTTTTTCTTAGAGCTCATTTTCTTAGTCCCAGTTTGTAAATACTAAGAGTTATAAATGTGTCACTCTTGTAGGTTTGGAAAGAGATAAGTTTGATAACAAGACAGTCACGTTTGAAGAGCATATTAAAGAAGAGCACAACATGTGGCATTATTTGTGCTTTATTGTATTAGTGAAAGTAAAAGATTCAACAGAATATACAGGACCAGAAAGTTATGTGGCAGAAATGATCAAGGTGAGTTTTGAGTATTCTCTATTTTACTTTCTTTGTAAGCAAAGACTTGGAGCAATATTTTTCCTACAATAATAGGCTTAATCCAATGCCTTTCCTTTTCAAAGTGTCTTCTAAAGATATGTGTTTATGAATGTGCTTGGCGAGATAACTCGATAAAAGATAACACATTGATGGCACCACGTTGCAACGTGCTACAAATGGATGGTGCAGGCAGGGTCACCTGTGGGAGGCTACGTGTGCTGCAGCACAGCAATTTGCAGCTTCGTGGCTGCAGCTTCTCAGCAGCTGGAATACGCACGAGTGTGTGCCAGAGTAGGTGGCAGTGAGCAGGGACAGCTAGGTAGTCGCCGTGGTTTCAGATCGGATAAAGAAGCTATTGTTTTCAAAACTCATGTACTGCTGTTCAAAAGAATATTTTCACGTTGGTGGAAGTGCCTGAAGTATAATAAACAGTTTTTAACCTGTCCCAGCATAAACGTCTTTCAAAGACTTGTAAGTTTTGTTGTCATATGATCGTATGATTTTAGCTTACTATTGTAAGAAACTAAAATTAATATCTGCTCAGTTGTAATGCCTTTTAATGAGAGAATTAAAAGCCTCATCTCTGCCAAGTGGCAGGTTCAGTGCTCCTGGAATTAGATCCTAAACCCCAATTACTAATTTGTGTGTCTTCTGGCTGGTTAGCAAAAGCTGTTTCTGGTTTATAATGTTTAGTTGTTATTTATTTGCCTTCAGACAAATAAAAGCAGAATACTTGTCCTATTTATCTCTACAGTTTTTGCTGTGGAGGTGCAACCTTCCATTAAGTGGGGGATTTATCTCGGTCTGGTCAGAATGTAAATCTCACCAAGATTTCTTAGAGGTTAGACATGTTACTTTGGGGTCACTAAAGTGTGTGTCCTAGTTCTGGATTTCTGCCTCTGTAATGAGGGCTTAAAGAAATCTTGTGAGCAGTCACCTGACAGAGGATTAGCACAGTGAGATAACTAAGTACATCACTGCTGCCTCGATTATATTGCTCCCTTTATTTATCCCACTGCAGTAGGCATTACTTCAGGGGGGAAGCGTTGTACTCTTTAAAATGTTTCTGCTTGTAAAAGAATATTTTGTGTTGTGTTCAAACTAGTTTAAAAAAATGTTCAAACTGGCTAGCATTTTATTAACAAATGATTATTTCAGATTAAAAGCTTAACTTAGGTAAGAACCAAAAATTCAGTCTTTGAATGTGATTACAGTAATCACAAAAAATAGAAAACTTTTCCTAGAATTCCCATTCGTAGAAGTATCGGCAGCGGGCAGTTACCATGTGTTGAATGGGAACATGCATATGCACAGACCAAGTGTCTCACGCAGCTGAAATTTTGTACAGCTGCGTGTCCCAGGTAGAGGTTTTGAGCGTGTCTTGTGGCTGTTGCTTTTTGCATTTCAGGAACCAGTTTTAAATTGAGAACTGAGGGTTCTCAGGGTCTCGGTGCAATGCTGTTGAAAGCACGGTGTAACCGTACAAGCTGTGGAATGGGAAGTAAATTTGCTTTGCACATGAGCGGTCTGCCACAGCTCAGCCCGGGCATGGCTGGAGGAGCTGGGGCTGGGGCTGGCCTCACGCCGCAGTTCCCAGCAGCATTTTCCAGGGGCCGTACTCCTTAGGGCTGGTGTGGCCATTGACTCTGAAACTCAAACAATTTATTTCCGTTGTTGTTTAATATTAAAATGTTCGCGTGCTCTTTTCCACCCCAGAAAATCGGAATGTAAAACCTGCTGAATGTGTTTCTTTGTCAACCCTCTTTTAAATACTTCTGTAAAAGTCGGAAGCCCGTTTTTCTGCTGAAGGTGTGTCTAGGAGTAACTTACAGCATGGTTCGGTTCATCTTTTACTCAAGCCACCTGTATTTATCCCGTAAATCTGGAAGGACATGCAAAAGGAAAGTCTTAAATGTCAGCAGTTCCAGAGATTCAGATTCACCTGTTGAGGGTGAGGGTTTATTTTGTGTTTGTACAGAGTGTGAATGGGAACCTATGGCTGCTTAATGTCTGCAGCTACCAGATTCTCCTTGAACACCTAGTTAGTTCGTGGTTACACTTAAAAGGGACTTTTCCCCATGTTTTCAAACTGAAGGTGGCACTCTAACATCTTTGATACTGACATAGATGGGGCATGTCTTTTTCCATGGACTGTTATGCAGTACCATTGTTCAGCTGAAATCTATACCCATTTTTAGTAGCTGGGGGTAGGAAGCATAATGTGCTCCGAGTCATACTGTGATTGCAGAATACACCTCAAATATGCTTCACCTTTGTTCCGACTCCCAGCAAATATCCTTAGAAACATCTTGGATTTCTGCCTTTTGGCGATTTAAAAAAATAGAAAAATTACTTCTGCCATTTAGTACTTGTATTTTTTCAACACCACAGAACATTAAATAAAACAGAATTTAGGACACTAAAATGGGATTCACCATCAGCTGGTGAGTGCATCCAGTGCTGCTTGTACAGTGCTTTAGAGATATTTTAAGCATTGTGGTCTCAAAAGAATCCTGGACAATTTCACTTATGCCAAATAGTGAATATTCAGAAGCCTTAAGAGTGATCTTGAATTTTGATGTTCTCTAGTCTAAAAATAATGTGTACAGAGAGGCAGTTCTGAGGCTGTCCACTGAACTGGATATGGCAGAACTGAATCGTGCCCACAGAATTCATCTTGCAGCCTGCAGGAATCTGACCCAGTATAAAAATAAGTTGTAGCCAGGAAAGTTAATGATTAACTACAATTCTCTAGTGAATTTTATATTTTTTCACGGATAGAAGCTAACTAAGTTAAAATGCGGTGTGCAGAACGAAGTCAACAGTTAAATTGGGAAACGAAATTTAAGGAGCATTTTGAACACCATAAGCATGTACAAAATAAATACCAAAGAAACCACAGTGATCTGACAGAATCGAACGCACCGTGTTTCAGTACTGATTTGTAACTATACCTTCCATAATGCTTTTCTGTCCCGTGAGACCAATGTGGGCCCGTGTTTGTGCTTGTAATTCTGGGATTGTTTTCATTAAAGTTTCTGTTTGGTTGTGGAGCGCTGTTTGTTTGTGTACCGTAGCGTGGGAAGCCGTGCTGCATTGCTCGTGTAGCTACAAGTCGGGCTTTCTGATTAGCAGACCTGGAATTCATCGCCAGCCCGCTCCCCCGTAAATAGGGATAATGCTCACTTTCATCAGTAAGGTGAACACGTGCCCGCTGTGCCGCGTAAAGCTTGTGAGAGAGATTAGGAACCTTAGCTGGGAATTGCTGGAGAAATGCGAGGGGGAAGATGGGGTGGCTGGTGCCGTTTGATGTAAAGCTAAGCTTGCATCCACGCCCTCGCTGCTGCAGTGAATCATCTGCTGTCCTGCAGCTCTTAGCAGCGCTTCCAAGGTTGATAAGTTTATGGTTTGCAGGAGATGGCAAGCAGAAGCTTGGTACGAAGCAGATCACCCTCAAATTGCATTCTTGAGTGGTCTCGTAATGCCTATTTAATATCGCAGAAAGTACCCGAGGACGCGAGGAAAACCTCTGGTGGCAATAGAGCTGGTCTTTAATTCCCAGTGTTTATAAAGCCCTTCCGATGACCTGACTTGTGTTCATCTGGTAAATCACTGCAGATGTGCACTTAAGATAGCGAGGCTTCACGATAGATCGATGCCTTTTGAAAAGTGTTTATCTGGAAAGTATGCTAATTGTGCCGCAAAGCTGGTAGTCCAGCGCATCCTGCGTTTCCCAGGAACAAAGGCGTATGGTTCGGCTGCTGCATTGCTTTGTAGTCACCAGGGAAGATCAGGTGATGTCTGAATAATACCATGTGTGTAGGAGGTGGGGGGATCCACTTATCGTGTTGGCCAGACATTGACATCCACACCCAAATGACTAATGTGAACTTGGTGCAACTCCCTACAGATTAGTTCATTTAAATGTCTTATCTACCCATCCTCTCAGTCTTGAGAATTTCTTCTGCAGTTTTCTGCGTTTGCCCCCAGCTCCTGCAGCAGCCTCACTCGTATCTGCCCCTTTGGCACAGCTGTCTTCCGAGTCCTGGCAAAGCTCTGCTACAAACAGCTGTTTGTAGGCATTTATAATATGTTAAAAAAAAAAAAAACCTTCTCTGAAGCTTGATACATGGAGAACCACAAATACAAATCAGCTTTCTGTGCGCTCACAGGCTGTCGTGCTGCAGCTGCAGCGTACTGTCACTTGCATGGACAAATATTTGCATACACAACTCTTGCATACACTAAAATAAGGATTTGCATATACACCTTCACGTTGGTGTTTGATCAGAGTGGGTAAGAGCTGAGTGATTGTATGCACGCAGATATGCATATTAAAAATAGACTTGTTTGGAAGAGTTCATAACACAAAACTTCCTAACTAGCTCTTGCAATTTCCACAGACTTTTAATGTAGCGTTGTGCCAAGAAGGATCCATGTCATTAACCTCTGTTACAACACTGAGGCAGAGGTGTTAGGGATTGCCCAAGCTCACATGTCCAGATCTAGAGCGCTGAGTCCTGAACTTTAAATGGGATTGTGTTGTCATCTGAAAATGAACCATTTATAAATAGAAGTGATGGTGCAGATATCCTTAAAGGAATTTGGAATGGAAATGAAGGCTAAGGGTTTCCTTTTGTGCCTGAATTAATCTCTTTGTATAAAACTGGGCATTTAAATGTAGCGCTGGGCTTTCTTCTTTTGGTCTTGAGCTACGTGCTACCATGGTTGGAAAGTGTTTCTTCTTATCGAGTATCCAGTGTGGCCTGTAAATTCTGCCTCCCAATCAGCAACAGCAAGGTTTCAGTAGTCTCAAGCTTTAGAATTGCATTCTTCCAGAAGTGTGAGTTCAACTTGAAGCCTCCTTTAAGGAGTTAAGCCACGATTGTCGTGCTCTGCAACATGGCAGGAGCGTGTGATTCATGACATGCACGGCTCTCCCTGGTAATGGCTTTGAAGGGTTGCTGCCCCCAGGCCCCGGGCTGAGTACGCTGCAGCTGGAAGTGGCTGGGACTGGATCTGAACTGAAGCCCCTGCAGCAAAAACAAGTGGCCAAGGCATTGCAAAAGGGGCTTACCAGTCCCAGCGTTGGTGAAAGACGTGTGGCTGAGATTAGTCTAAGTGTTAGAACTTGGTCATGTTCGTGTGTAGTTTGTGCCTGGGAATCCTTTACTTTAGGGCCAAATCAAGTAGAAAAGATTTGTCATGCCTGTAGATTGTGAACAGACTGCAGGCACGGAAGAGAGCAGCCCGTACGAGTCTCTTGTATGCAGTTGTTGGGCTGTCAGTGGAGAGCCCAGGGCGTCAGAGCTGGGCACTGACCGCAGGCCGGGGAGCAGGAGGGCCGAGGAGGTCAGCGCTGGAGCTGATTGTGCTTAATTTGGTGTGGTATCTTCCAAACAAGCTGCATCTTGAGATACCTTACCGGGTTAGCTAACATAATTGCAGGGTTAAATAATAAATAATAGCAGGGGCAGAGAAGAGCCAAGAGGTGTGCTTGGCAGGAGGCCCTTGGCTGCTGGAAACTCTGCGTCACAGGCACGGGCCGGAGCGTTGGGCTTCGTTAGCCCAGCTCCTGGTTGCACCCTCGACACGAAAGGCAAGGCGCAAACGGGCAGCGCGGGGAGAGGCGCTCGGTCAGGCCGACCTTCCCCGCGCGGTGCCGGCGTGCCGGTCCCTCCCAGGCGTGCGAGGCGGCGTGCCTGCGGCCTTCACCAGAGAACACCCCTGCGCCGCCTTCCCGGGCCTTGGTCTTCCCCGATCAGTGACCCGGGCAGGGCCGTGCCCTGCAGGGAGCCTGCGAGAACAAAGGCGCGGTGGGTGGTACCTGGAAGGAAGGAGCCTGGCCTTGGGAGTGCTCTGATTAAATATCTGACATCCCTGCAGCGGCTGCAGTCGGGGGGGGGGCATTTGTCCTCCTTCACCTGTTCGGCACAGTGCAGGGAGAGGCGTAAGCCTTGCTGTTCTCCAGCAGCGCTCTCCTCTCCGACAGCGCCCAGCACAACTTCCTTTTGTGTTTGGAATTTTTTTTTCTTTCCTTCCCCTCGCCCCCAGCATCCTCCTCACGTCACCCCCTGGTGCCGAGGTGGCCTCGTGCCTCCCCAGCAGGCAGCCGGGTGCTGGCGCGAGACCCTGCCGGTGTCTGGGCTGCGGGCAGCAGCTTTGCAGCCCTGGGGGCACCTCGGGCTTCGCTTGGGCCCAGCGAGTCTCCATGCGCCAGAAAAAGGGTCTGGGTGGGCGACAGAAGCAGCGCAGGGTGCAGCGCAGTTCCCTGTTCGCATAAGGTGCTCAGAGAGGGCCGGGTCCCGACGCCCGCAGGGTACGCGCCCGCTCTGTCCTTGCTGCTGGAGCCCGGCCCCGGAGGGAGGGAGAGGGGAGCGCTGGGGGCAAAATAAACTGTTCTGTCTGCAGCCTGGGCCGCACGCGGTGAGGAGATGGCCGTCCCCTGAGTCATCGCCGCCGCTTCCTCCAGCCCACAAGTGCCCCCGGAGGCCCTGACCCCGTGCCGCGGGTGCTCCGGAGGCCACCCAGGCCCTTACCGGACATGTTGAGCAAGAGGAGGTGGGTCGCCGCAGCCGCCGGCAGCTGTTTGCTCAGGCTTTGCATGTTTAATTGTTTTGTCCTGCCCAACGGCTCGTGATGTAATACGCCCTACTTTAGTTAAAATCTAGATCCAAACAACCAGAAGTAGGTTGCTGCGAAGAGGTGGCACTGTCCGCTCGGAAGGAGCGAGGTCTCCTCCGGGAGCTCCCACCAGGGCCACCCGCCTCAGTCACGTTGAGCTGGTGGTGTTTGGTGAGGTAACCCCGCTTGTGATAAACAAACGGCCAGCTCCAGTGAGTCACTTCAGCAGAACTGTTACTGGGATGGATGGTGGGATCGTTCCTACGCAGATGTGGTCTTCTTCCACCTTTGGAAGCTGTCTGCCCTCCAGGTTCCCTGCTGCTGCCGGGCTCTGCGCCAGTGCAGATGCCACTTCTGTGCTATAGCAACAGTGAAAAAGGAGATTGATTTATTATTATTTTTTTATATATGTGTATCATTAGCCTCCAATTTAAAGACACAGGTGGGGCTTGAAACTATTCTTAGCGTGGAGTGGGGGCACCATCAAGTTCTTCGTGAAGAGGGGAGAAGTCGATTTGGTGTGGAAGAGGTGACGGTAAGCCCTTGGCAGAAGGGAGAGAGAGAGCCTGACGTGGGGCTTTTACCAAGAAGCACAAAGAAGAACCACGAGGGGTTGCATCTTGCCACAAACAAAACAACGACAAATTGCACAGAGCTTTTCAGTTTCAAAGCACTTCCAGAGCTGTTCATTAGGTGTGGGATTTTTAATGACACGTGACAAATTGAAATCTGCTGCCATCACCTCCCCTGACTAAGCAGAGGCCTGCTGCGCCGGCTATCGGGATTTATTTTTTGACGAGCACCGAATCAGCCTTTCAGCACCCTATAAATATTAGGCAGGGCAGTAGCTGACAGAACGGAGGCCCAGAATAGGAGCGGCGACTTCCTCGGGGCCGGCGGCGAGGCCGAGCCCGGCTGCGCCGTTAGCGGCCGCCTCGTGCCCGGGGAGCGGAGCTAATGCAGCTCCTGGCACGTTCCGCGCCGAGGTCGCCCCGGGAACCTTTCTTAGAATAAACTCTTCGGCAGAAGCAGGGAAGAGCGGGCACTTCTCAGAATGAATTGCATCTGCATCATGCAACGCAGCTTCCTCTTTTTCAAATTTCCAATCATGGACGTTTTAAGAGACTGGTCAGCATCGCCCCCATGTCTGAGATTTAATGATATTTGCTTTACAAGAGGGACTTTTCCAACTTTACCTAGAAAAGAGCTAACCCGAAACCCAGCGCTTGTGGTTAGCCAGCTTCCGTCAGTGGCTGTAGGCAGTTCGTCTGCTCAAACAGAGGAAGCTGCGACTGTGACGGGAAGAGGGAGCTGACTGCACACCAGGATCGCGGTGCCTCGGCTTGCAGGAGGACCACAGCAGACAGTGCATAACTGCATCGGTATGCGGGGTGCCAGCAGCCGCCGAGGGCGCGCGGCAGCCCGGTGGACAGGCAGGGGAACGGGATGGAGGCCTGGGCTTTAGGGCTCGCCTGGTGCCTTTAAAAACATACAAACAAACAAAAAAAAACACCTACCAAACCTCGAGTGAAGGATGTCAGGCTGTATCTTTAAAGGCACCCTGGTGTTCAGTTAAAGTTCAGCAGAAACTAGATCATCAAGATATAAATCTTTTATTCAACCCTGAATAGCATTTCTCTGCAGACCGAGCGCTGCTGGGAGGCGCGGGGCCGGGGAGCCGGGCTGGCTGCGCACACCGGCCCCGCGGGCCCCCCAGCAAGCGACCTTTTCACATTCCTGCTCGGTTCCGTTGCCACCATCTCCGCCGAAGGCATCGCTGTCAATTATTTAAAAGCCCCCCCAGCAGCCAGGGACGGGCGTTGGGGCAGAATCCAGCACCTCAGCAAGGTGCGCCCAAGCTCCCGGGCTTCTTTCTGCGGAGCGGGGGGCGGATGGGAGAAGGGGCTGGAGGTCGCCCAGGCCAGCAGAACGGCCGGCAGGGCCTCGCAGGCGTTCCCCTCGCCCTGTCCCTGCCTGCGCAGGAAATTCCCAGGTGCCCAGGCTCGCTCTTGGGCAGGCAGAGCAGGCGCGGGGCGCTGTGCCCCGTCCCGGGGGCCGT
Source organism: Anser anser (assembly GCF_964211835.1). Lineage (NCBI taxonomy): Eukaryota > Metazoa > Chordata > Aves > Anseriformes > Anatidae > Anser > Anser anser. The sequence goes on from NC_139733.1 coordinate 22,350,075, forward strand.
TCCTGCCCTCCCACCTCAGGAGGCCGACAGGGAAGCCATCGGTCTTGTCGCCTTTTCGTCAGCCTTCTCCTTTCTCAGCTCGCGGAGTTCACGTGGATCACTTTTATTTTTAATCCTTCACCGTAGCCACGAGAGCTACAGAAGGTATTCTGTTGGTTTGTTCAAGTGAAAGCCGAGATTTGATTTCCCATACTGAAGGGACTTCAAGAGCCGGGGCTTTCAGAAAGCCACTAAGCACAAAACTCCAGCAGCAGCTCCAGCCTCTGCTCGTATCGCAAAGTAGAAAAGGTTTGGGGTGTTTGTTAACGAAACATCACGGGTAGGGAAAAGGTGCCGGCCCCGGGTCCTGCTCCACGAGCGGGACGTACGGATGAGGGCCTGGGAGCACTGTGGGCAGGGAAAGCTCACCCCTTTGGGAGCGAGGGTAAGAAAATATTGCCACGGCGAGTAAGGGACGGGCAGGAGGTGGGCACAGCTGCCAGGCTCTGCTCTTGGGTCTGCCTGCAAGCTTCAGGACGTGGCCTTGGGGTCCGGGCCAGCCTGTGAGTGTAAATTGCGTTTTAGTCCAATTTGCTCTGTCCTTGAAAATGTTTAGCTTCGAGGACAGCAGGGAGGGGAACAGCAATTTCTTAGTTATCCCCCTGCCCCGTTCGGGGAAGATGCGTTGTGGCAGTAGTGAACGCAAGCGACAGGGCTGCCCGCTCGTCCCTAACCCGGTGTTTTACTCCTGCTGGAAGCACGCAGTGAACTGCTGCCCGTTACTGCTCTTAAATCTTAGCTGTGGGACTGTCTTTCCCTAAAGTCCAAAATATTTTGGCACTTGTCTTGATAAAGGCATGTTTTTTGTATATATATTTTTTCTTTTATTAGCAGAAACCATCTGCCCTGCAAACAGAGATCAGGAGAAAAGCCTTTCTGGCAGTTTTGCATCATGTGGGAATCCTGTGTTGCACTGCATGGGAGAGGGCCTAATTTATGCCTTTTAATCTCTGCAGTAGTAAACTCCAAGCAGATCAGAAGCAACTAATTTAAGATGATGATTCTTGGCAAGAGATCTGAATTGCAGAAAGGCCGTGACTGTGACTCTCCGTAGAGGTGCGCAGCCCTCATTTCAGCACCGTGCATGCTCCTGGAAAAGACTGAGCACGGCGGGGGGGCAGAGAGGTGGGGGAGTGGGGTTGAATTAGAGGTTTAGGCAGGCGATGGCAAAAATCCAAAGCGAGTTCACAGTGCCATAAAAATAAGCTGTAGTTTTGAGAAAGTGCCCAGCCCGGCCTGCGGAAGCGCTGGGAAGTTCCCCCAACTTTGGTTGGTGTTGATCGGTGGTGCCGAGCGGCCTTTGGTTTGGGATGCTGCTCGGCCAGTAGGCTGTTAGCAGCTCATCTGGTCCGTCTGAAACAGGAACAGCTGCTAAATGTCACCTGTGAGAGCACACATCCTCCTCTCGTCCTGTGTTACCTTCACTTCCATTTTAGAGAGCATCTCCAGTGTGGGAGGGGAACCAGACTAGATAGGAAACCAGCGCTAAACTTTAGGTGTCGAGATGCGGTACGCACCCCTCCGCCTCTTTTGTGGCTTTCTATTCCGTTCCTGCTTTTATTTTTAACGTCACTGGCGTGTAAGTGAGGGTATGTGTGAACCTCTGTGTACATATTAATAAAACCAAGCATCTGTCCGCTAAGTTCCTGACCGTACCTTGAGCGTGGAGCATCAGAGACTTTATCTCTGAGTGAAAACTTGGTTATGAGCAATACATTGCAATTTAACCTGTCCACACGTTTTAAATTGAACCATCTGGTCATAACGTGGATTTTTTTCCTTTTTCATTAAAAAGAAGGTATTTCAACTGTAGAAGCATTTTGAGGTAGAACACGGTTCCTTCCAGCAGAAAGCACAGCCAAGCTTTGCTTGACCCAAGTAGAAAAACCAACTGCATCAGCACAAAATTTCAACAAACGTGAGTTAGAAAACTGTAAGGTGGCAGCAATTTGCTAGCACTGGGAAGTGCTTTGTGCTGACGTGAAGCGTGGTTGGTTTCTTTCTCCGATGCCCATGTCTCACACTGAAGTGCAGCTGGGAAAGAAACGGCTGCGGGTTATGAGCTGCTGGAAAGGAAAAGCCAACGAGAAGAGTGAGTTTTCAGTAGGTACGCCTGGAGTGCCTCATTGCCTCTAGTGGGCAATTTTGCAACCTTCCCAGTGAGATGGAAGTGCTGCAGGGCTCGTGTCCCTGAGCAGTGCCCCAGCGTGGCGCTGTGCTCCCCGCCGCCCGGGTGCGGGCTTTCCCACGGCGAGCGCTAATGACAAACCTGTGCCTGATCCTCAGGAGCGAAACCTGGACTGGTTCCCCCGGATGCGTGCCATGTCTCTGGTCAGCAGCGACTCGGAAGGAGAGCAGAATGAGCTGAGGAACCTGCAGGAGAAGCTGGAGTCCACCATGAAGCTGGTGACCAACCTCTCTGGCCAGCTGTCAGAGCTCAAAGACCAGGTAAGGGAGACCTGACGGTGGGCGTGCAGGCGCACACACACACACAGGTGTGTGGGCAGCTCAGAGCTCCTGCGCGCCTCTCTTACCAGCGGCCTTTTGCAGCTCCACGGACTCTGTGAGCCCTGTGCAGCACTTCTCTAAAGTAACTCGTGTTTAGGAAAGCAGTGAACAAAAGCCATCCTCCCAAAGCCCAGTACCACAGCACACCTGCCTGGCAGCGCTGAGAGAACCAGCGTAGCCTAAAGTGGCCCCCTCCTGAAAGGAAAAACTTGCATTGAAAACTCAAAGCTGACATTAATTGTAGTCAGTTTTCACCAGCGCAGGTCGCCTGTATTTTTTTTGTTTATATTTTTGTTGTTAATACACCTTCTAACCCCAAGACATGATCCTGTAAGTCAGAGGATATTGAGAAAAGCGTAGTGCTGCTGCGCGGACCTCAAAACCCACTGAGAAACTGGAGAAATTCTTGAGTGGTTAGCTTGCAGTGGTCTCCTTCGTGCTACAGCCACACTGCTCGTGCAGATAAGAGCCTGCTACTGTTAGGCTTAAACCTACAGCACAGGCGTACCCACAGAACTGTTTTGCATTGCGTGTATTGCTTCTGCTTAACACGAGAACCCTGGATAGACCTCTGGTAGTTCTTCAGTGCAGCAGTTCTTGGTGCAATGAGAGTTTGAGATGTGTTAACTTCTGGTTTTGTCCATCTCCTTCCTGCATGTAACTGCGATCAATGGCTTTAAGTGTTTTGAAGTTGTACTTCTTGTGTAAACATTGTTCTTTCTGGGAGAGGTTCGCAACGGATTATTTAAGATAACGTGAAGCTGAAGTAATAGCTGATCAGAGACAACATCTGTGAATTAACTGCACCGTAGTTTGTAACTCCTCGTAGCTGACGTTTCACTGACAGCTGGGACAGGGTAGAACCCTCCAAAAACAAGAGATCTGGGTGGAGGAAGGTTTCAGCTGGGTTGCTGTGGTCACTGTCACATTGCTCTACAGAGAAGTACTGGAGGTTATGCTTATCCGTACAGCACATACAATTTTAAGAAAGGAGAGGAGACCCCCTATATCCCCAAAGGGACGTGGTGACCGCTTCTCCCTGCCCTGTGTGTGCCCTTGTGTTGGCTTTGCACTCGCCAAAATTTCCCTCTGAAGGGGAGTTCAGTGAGTGTTCAGTGAGTACCCCCAGCTAGTCATTTGTTAGCTCCCTACTCCCATCTTCTGTACAAACAACCCCAACTCCAGGATTAATTACAGATGCTTAATAGGCCGTGCCTCCTTTTTTAAATGTTTCATTAGGGTCAGAACAAATAGCCACTAGTAGCTTTTGATGGCACAGACGGCGCTGTCCCGGGAGTCCCCTTGGTTTTGCTGAGGAGCGAGGGCATTGCTGGGATCGCTCCCTGCCCAAACGCAGCGATGGCCCTGCAGAAGCCCGGCAGGCAGCAGCGGTTCCCTTCGTGTTGTCTGTATGGACTGCAGCCTAACTGGGAGCAAAAGGACAAAATGCTGCTGCTCGCCCTGCGGAGCCGTTTGTGGCAGTCAAGTGACTAGCTGCTTGTCTTCGTGGATCAATAACCGACGGCAGGCGGTTCAGTTAGCTGAGATGGAGAGAGCTGCGCTGGATGAAGTGGGTTGTGGGCTTGCACATGACAGTATCCCAGGGCAGTCGGTGGCGTTGTGGAGGGCAGAAACGGCCAACGAATTTGGTTCATTATCAGAGTTGATCTACCTACTGCACAATAGTCGGCACGGCTCTCTTCAGTACTAACCTGATGCCTGCTTCCCACCCCTACCCCGCTTTGGCCTCTTTCCTGCTCAGGCAAGTCGCCCTCGTGGGTGCCTGCTTGGGAAGACGGCACCGACGGAGACCCGGCGCCCCGGCTTCCGATCACGCTCTGCTCTTCTGATGAGCGGGGCCTTCCCCAGCGCCCCGCGGAGCACAGGGAGGGATTAGTGTCGGCCTGAGAGCAGGAAATCTTGCTGCTCTTGGCTGTAATTAGTTTTCAGACACCGTGCCACGGACCCCCATGCTCCAGTTGGTTTTGAGGGCAGAGGATAGAGGCAGTTGCTCTTTTGTCTGGGCTCAAATACTTGCTGGGTAGTGTTTTTGCTCTTTTGCCTGGAAACAATTATCTTGAAACATGTGTCTTATGTCTTCCTGTTGAAGGGTCTGACTCAAAGTGGTCTGCAGTCAACAGGAGTCTTTCCATCGACTGAAGCCAGCTTTGGATGAACGCATTTATTTCTAAAGCTTGCAGCTCTTGGCTGCCCAAGCACTAAAAAAACCTTCTTGCTCTTTGTGAAAATACGAATGAAGGATTTAGCTTTTAAAGAGCTATTTGACTGTAAAAGCAAAAGAGGAAACCAGCTTCATTAATGTTGTGATAGCTTTTAGGAATTCCCCTAAGTACCGTTAGTGAGAGAACCCTGCTTTGGCTGCAGGATGCTCCAATTATGTGACAGAACTGGTGCGTCCCTCCTCCCGGTTAGGAACTGTCTCCAGGAAAAGGAACTAGCTCAGGGAACTTCTATTTGTATTTATTTTCTTGCAATCAAATAAAGGGCAAGCCTCTCATTCATCTGCTGTTCAAGCCCGTTGGGTTTCTGCAGAGAGTGTTTAAAGCCGAAGTGCAGCGTGCCCGCTCTCTGAAACGGGAGTAACGCACCGAGAGCCGGTTAAATCTTGATGGTCTTCTGCGCAAAGAGCTCACAACACAACCGTCTGCGGCAGCAGGGCCTTAGCTGTAGTCATTCAGACGTCCTTCCCAACGCTTCCTATCTCAGCAAGCGAAGGCACCGCAGGAGACGTCGGCGTCTTTGGAGCCGGGCCTTGCCCCCGTCCCGCACCCCGCCCGCGCCGGTGCCGGTGCCGGGCACGCAGCAGGGGAGGCGAGCGCTGCGGGCTGCGTGGCACGTTGTGCGTGTGCGGCCGGGTCCTGCCCACGCAGCTGGCACATGCGGCGCTCGCGCTGCCGGAGTCGGTTCCAACTCAGAGGTAACCTTTGGAACTGGGCAGAGCGCACCTACGTAACCGCACGCGGTTATCTGGGAGCCCAGCTGGACTCGGCTGAACTGCGCGCCCCGTGGTTTGGTTTTGTCGTTTCGTCCTTTCGGCGTCGCTCACCTGCTCGTGGCCCCCCCCCCGGCAGCTGGCAGCTCCCCTGCCAAGCGTTGCGCGGCTCCTGTTGGTTTCCAGGCCCCGGGCGCAGGTCGCTGCGGCCGCCGAGCCCTCGCAGCAGGCTCGCTCTCCGCATCGGTGGGGTAGGGACGGAAACTGCCCCATCGTGCAGCCCCATGCCTCCCGGACAAGAGCCGTGCACTTTGCAGGCTGAGTAACGTTCTGCATGGGCATTGCGTTCGTGTTCCTGTTTCCAGAAGGCAGGGCCGGCTCCTTCTAAGTGCGCCTGTGTCAGAGCGCACCATCTCTTTGGGATTTCACAGAACACGAAAGCTGCCTCGTGCAGGCCCGTTACATTGCTCGCTCCCCGTCCTTTCCTGTTTGTACTTCACGTGTCCTCTGAATCACTCTGTGTGAAATCAGGGCTCCTGGTTTGCTCAGTGAAACTAATTAATGGAAACAGGCGCCTTTAAAACGCCGGCCTCGTCGCCTCCTTGCGCTGCCAACTTGTGGGTTATGTTGGAGGAGAAGTCCCAGCTGGCCCGGCAGGAGAGCAGCGTGCCTGCAGAGACCCCTCTCTTCCACTCGCCTACTCCTGCGAAGCCTCGGGAGCTTTTTGTGAAAGTAGACTTCCAAAAGTATGTGACAGAGAACGCGAGGTGTGACCTAGCCTTGTGAGAGTGTGGTAACTTTTCTTAAAAAGTAACAGAAAATAACAGTTCTGCCTCCCCTTTGGTCAGGCGTTGAGCAAGGCACCAGGCTGTAATCGAGTTTAATTATGGTTTCGGGATGAATGTCGGATTTCAGTCCTTTCCCTGGTGAATAAGCGAGCGTAATTATACGCACCCGGCCCGTTTAGGTGCCGAGCCTGGCGGTGCGCGCGGTGCTGCACGGCCTGTGGGACGCCGAGGGGCTTTCGGAGGCTGCCCGGCGCTGCCTGTTGTGACCAAGTCCTTTTCCCACGCCGGGCTCGCACCTGAGCACTCGCTGCCTCTGAAACGCAGGGCCTGGGACGCGTGTGACACTGCGAGCTGCGAGGCGGTGACAGCAGCGGGTCGCAGATCTCCCCGTGAGCTCCCGGGCGGGTTCGGAGTCACCTTTTCCACCCGCTGGCACTTGGCTGGCGGAGCGGGCAGGAGCGCGTTACTTGCAGAAAGCGGATTTCAGCCCAAACCCTGCCCACAGAGCGCGGCGCCGGGGCACTCTGCGTGCTGACGCACAGGAAGCGGCTAGGCCTAATGAGCAAACTTTTTAATTTTCCAGATGACCGAACAGAGGAAGCAGAAACAGCGCATCGGTCTCCTAGGACACCCTCCTCCCATGAATGTGAACCCACAGCAACCAGCGTAAGTCAGAAGGGTCACTTCTCCCTCTCGCACCGACATGAATAATGCTAAACGAGTTCAGATCCAACCACTGAGGCTGCTTCTGTGTATGTTTAGTTCATTTTGTACATACCCTGTTTTTATACTGTATGTATATGACTGCTACTATATAAAGTTTTGGGCATACGTATTGTAATTAGAACTGTTGGCACACGAAGGAGGGCAAACTTGTGCCAAAACTATCAAAATTGCCTTTTTATTGGAAGGACTAAAGAGAGCACCTGAATTGCACTTGAAAAGAATATTTGACTATGTGACATGTATTTTGTATTTAAAAAAAAATAGAATAGCTAGTATTTATGTTTTTATACAATTGTGCAATATGACTTATGCAATCACGATATATTTGTAACTCCTGAATGTCCTAAAGGGAGTGCACATCTTTGAATCCGGTGTGTTAGTACAGTGTAATAAATGGTATAAAATTACAGGTGTAAATGAGGCTGCTGCAAAATTGTGTTACTGGTGATTTTTCATACCCTTGGACATTTTTGTACCATGTGTGTAAATATCTTGCAATGCCATTATCTGTTGCCTCTTCCTCCCAGAGATAACGCTGGGAACCCACGAGCTGTTAAATTGATACCAATTAAACCAAAACCTTACCTTGAAGCTTCCAGAGGAGGAAAACAGGAGGTATTTTTTCAAGCGATTTCTTCAAAGTACTGAGGCTAGAAGAGCTCAGATACCAATTTTTTTTAAATGCTAAGATTTCTTAAAGGGAACTTTTTATGCAAAATGAAGTTTAGGATGAGTATGCACTACTGGTGAGTCGGTGCAGTCTCTTACTGGCATTTTGTGCCATGACACCCGAGACCTATAACGAGGCTGTCCAGGCTTTGCATTCCTCAGTGTAGGATCCTTTCCTTTTGTTTTTTTGTTAGAGACCTCTGTGCCTGCTAAAGCTTCAGCAGACAGGCATTGCACCACCTGAAACGTGAACTATCCCGTTAGGACTGTAGCTGAGCACTGACATATGTAATACTTGTGAGAGAGCCACTTGTTGTGAGGTTGTTTTGTCCCACCCCTTTCTCTCCCTCTCCCCCTCCATTTGGTCACTTTCTTTGGTTTCTGATTCTAGAAAGTATGAGAGGAACTTCTTTTTTTTTTCTTCAATCTGTTGCATAGTTTTATACATGGACCTCATTTTACAAAAGCTAACTTCTCTGCAATACTGTCAACAAAAAAAAAAAAGAAAGAAAAAAAGCTACAAACAGAGCTATGAAAATTTGTAAATGCATAAATATAGGTATTTAAATAAATGATGCAAAATACTACGTGCTCGCAGGCTGCTGGTGGTTTGTCCCCCCTCCAGGGCGGGGGGTGGCTCTGCTCGGTCTCACACTTGCCCGGGCGCCCGGGAAGCTGCTCCGAAGGGGCCTTGCAGGCAAGGATCGCGCTCGTCCGTGCCCAGCTCTGGGGGCAGAGGTGGGTCTGGAAATCGCAGAGCCAAGTCATCCCTCCTCCGGCAGAGGGGCACTGCCGCCCCTGCGGCCTCACGGGAACGCTCTCCAGTTTCTGACACTTCAGACTTGGACTGCTGATATTTTGGGCATGGCATCCTCTGGCTGAGGGGGAAAAAAAAAAGGCGCCAGTTCCACGGTGTGCGCAGGAGCGCTGCTGACTGTCTGTTTGATGAAGATGTAGCAGGAACCACCTGGTACCATTAATCATCTTTAATCTGGTAAGCGAACACAACTGTCTGAAAAGGGCGCGTCTCCCTGCCACAGGTCATCGCAAAACACCCACCAAACGCATCCCACGGAGGAGGGGAATCCTGACCTGCAGTCTCCGAGCCAGAGATCTGCTGGTGGTTCTGTGACTACTTCACCACACATCGTTTCCATACGTATCCCAGTAAACGCTGCCTTCTCTGCAGCCGCTGGCTGCCAGCAAGGTGCATGCACAGGGAACGTGACAGATGCAACTGCTATCAGGGGTTGTGCAATAAAGGGAGGAGGATTTCATTTTCTCTGAACAGTAGAGACATGCATCTGACTCACTTCTTCCCTTCGTGCCATCCGGGGATAAACACACACACACACACTGTCAGGCTTCCTGGTGTTTCCCGCAGTTCAGGTGAGAGGGAGGAGGCTCCGCACTCGCGGGGGGGAGGCAGGAGAGCCTCCAGCAGGCGTGAGCCCCATGTGGGGCACGGACGTGCAGCCCTGCTTTGTCTTTGCCTTAAAAAGGCAAAAATAGCAGGCGCTTCAGCGAGAGGCGCAGACCTCGGTGTGTGCAGCGATCCGTGTGACAACCAGCTGTGTAAAACCTGCTGTTTTCACGTGTGGTTGTCATTTCCCAGGAGATGCGGTGAGATGCAAAAAGCTTTTTCCCCCGAGCTCCAGCTGCAGCCGGGTGCCTGAAGCGAAGCGAAGCCCCCCTGGCGGCAGGGGGCAGGGGGCAGGGGGCAGGGGGCAGGGGGCAGGGGGCTGCGTGCCGGGGCCTGGGGCTGGTCCCGCATCCCGGCCTGGCGGCGGTTCTGGTCGGCAGAGGAGCGCTGCTGTCTTCTTCCTGCCCTCCACCAGCAAGCGTAGCACTCACTTCTGGAAATTCATTTTCATGACAAAATTTCGCCTATTCCCACCACGTTGTACTTTTCTCTTCTTGCTCCGTTTGGCTTCCAAGGCTTTTTGACTTTTCTCTCCAGCCTGCATCACCTGGGATGTGCGACCGCTGCGGCCGTGGCTGTGGCAGCAGGGGGGGGAGTGGACAAAGCCCCCAGCGTACGGCGCTCGCGACCCCACAGATTTTGGGGGTTCTTGCCTGTGTAGGGTTTTGGTTCAGGGCTGAGGGCTGGCACCTCGGGGCACCTGGTGACGGAGCTCCAGCAGAGCTGCCTCGGGGAGCAATTGGACTGCCGCCTTGTCGGGGTTCTTGTCCCCAAAAGCTGATTGTCTGTTGAAACTACAGAAACGTTTATTTGCTATTTGTGGCCTTCAAAGTGAAAAAAAAATCTCCAAAACCTAGGACTAGACTCTAATGACGCCCATGGGCCTTTGCTGCCAGGACCTCAGAGGCCGAGTCCCTTGAGGCGCCGTGGGATGCGGTACGAGGTTCCCGCTGTCCACCCCTGCAGCTCTTGTAGCAGCTTTTCTCAGAAACGTCAGAAATGAGCTGTCGTCCTGCTCGGGGAAACCTCCACGAACGGTGAGATGGGCGCGCACCGCTCACTTGGAACAGCTCCGAATATCGGCACGTTACTTCAAGGAACAGAACCGGCGCTGCCGGCCGCAGCCAGAGGCGTGTGCGCAGGAGCCGGCCTGCTCTTGATCAAAGCCCCGGTTCCGGGGTGGCCAGGAGGAGCGGCTCCTCCCTGCCCCACTGCTTTCCCCTCAGCCCACAGCCGCGCGTGTCAGCGGTCAGCCGGAGGAGAGGAAGGGGAACCGGGCACCCCGGGGCTGGCTACGCAGGAGGAGGAGGGCTGCGGGGGCCACCTGGGAGCGTGGGTGCTCCTGTGGCCAAGTTGGCTCCAGGCCGGACACGTGGGCCCCGCTCCGCTCCAGCTGCTACCCCCGGGACCCCTCCTGGAGGGCCTTTAGTTGGGTCGCACCTTCAGGAGAGTGGCGTGGACGGGGCAGAGGGGGCGGGAGGAAAGCAGGAAGGATTTCGAGATGCGGGACGAGGTGACTCGTGAGGAACTGGAATTGCGTGGTCTCGGAAACAGGGAGTGGGAGAGGAAGCAAGATTTCCCGAGTATTATCCGAGAGGATGCAACCACATCTGCGGAGGATGTGAGGGGTAGAAACTGCCCGGCTGAGAGCCCAGGAGGTTTGGGTCCCTCACGATGGAGAACTTTGTGACTGAGAACGCTTCCCTGACCGCCAATAAAACTAACGATGCCGTGACGCTTCCAGGTGGCAGTTTAAGGATTAGGTTAAAACTTGGGCGTTTCCACCGGTCTTGCAGGCATCTGTGATCGCTTAGCTTGGAATCTGATTTTTTAAAGCAGGGCTGCTGTATCTGAAAGTTTGGGAATACAATTCCTTCGTCTTAAACGAGAACTTTCATTCTGAGGTGAAAATGAAAGTGACCTTCCAAAGAGGAAGGAACAAAAAGAATCTACCAATTTTTCTAATAATGGAAAGTCCTCGAGGGGAAGGATCTCCGTGCATTTTTCAATTTGCATGAATGGCTGAATCTGTGGATGAGAATTTTCGTTGCTAATGAAGCGGGTGACATGCTAATCAAGGCGATGCAAATAACTGCTCAGAAAGCACAGCCCTAGCACCCTGGCCCCGAGACGGCTACAACGGCAAATCCTCGCCTTGCCCTCAATTTTGCAGCAAATTGGCACAGGGCAGGACAAAGGAGCCTGGATTACAGTCTCGGTGCTCGCGGCAGGGACTCGCGATGGGGCGCGTGTGATGGATACCTCGTTACATAATGGAGTCTTGATTGATACTTTGTCGGGGAAGTCATAATATAGCTCCCTATAACAATTCAACTTGTCTCCCAGAATGGGAAATGCTCCTACACACATGCTTAACAGGTTTTTTTAAATTGCCTATTGTATTTCTGAACAAGAGAAACTTATTTGGAGTACTTTCCCTTTTACGTTTTCAACATAAGCATCTGAAGACGTTGCCGTGTGTGTTCTTTGTGCCGCTGCGGGCCCCTGCGGCAGGCCGCTCTGCGCGGCGTTACAGCGGTGCTCGGGACGTGCGGCAATGCACGAGCGTCCGAACTCCGACCGCACCGGGCAGCTGCTGCGGGACGGGGCACGACAGAGCTGTAACCCCACCAGCGGGTCTCCGGGGGGGAGATTTGTGTTCTCAGCGGGGACCTCCTGGTTCGGAGCCGATGTGGCCGTGCTCTCCTGGGCTCTGATGGGCGTTCGGTCTTGAAAGGCAAATTTCCTGCCTCTCACCGGTGCGGAGCGCGACCTTTACGCTTAACGCAGTAAACGGCGTGACCCGTGTTCAACTTTGAACTTGGTCAGTGGAAGAGGTTGGTATTTGGAGTCAAATCGGTATCAGCACTCTGCCAGTGCGAGGCTGGCACTTTAACCGAGGGATAAATGATACCTTCAGGGGAGATGCAGTATTTGTGTGTCCGTTTTTTTATTTACTACCTTTCCAACCTTCTTTCAGACTAAACATGTTAATTTGATGAATGTCAAAACCACCCACAAGTAAACCGAGTTGTCCCATCCAGTAGGCTAATGTCAATTTGTTTTTAGTAACTAGCAAGGATGCTGGAAAACCCCTATAAAGATTTCATTTTTAACAAAAAGTACCAAAAACTCCACCAGTTTTGCATCACAAAGTAGTGGTTAAAGTAAAGATTTGAGTAAAGCAGCATGTCTGTGGTTTTTGTGGGTGGATGCATCTCGGAATGACTATCAATCTGTCAAAGGGGAGATCTGCATGTCATCTCTGCATATGACAAGCAAAATCTGCAGTGACAAATATCTTTCCAGTACTCGGCTACACTGCGAGCTTCATAACCTTGCTGCCAGCCAGCATAGTTAAGTCTTGTCAGCACAGGAACCCACTTTTTTTTTTTTTTGACAGAGTTTAGAACTAACTGAGATAACCGAGGAAGGAAAGACAAATATGGAGCAGTGCTCTGAAGATGCCATCAAACACCACAACCAGCGTGCTTAGTCATATAGAAATTCAACTATGATACGCGCACAGGAGGTGCCATGCCGAGTAGCCGTATTAGACCAGCTAGCCTACTTCTAGCATGCTCTCACGAGTTTTTGGGACTCTTCTCTACTGTAGTTACATGTGTGAGTGGGACACCTGGAAATGAAATTGTGTAAGGCTGGAACGGAAAATTAAAAAAAAAAAAAAATCAACTCTACCAAATCAAGGTAGCTCTGGGGAAGTCTGAGTACAGATGCAATTGGAACTGGAACTAGAAAAGTTTGCAGAAAGAAAACAGAGAACACCGATCGATTTAGACCTCAGCTGCTGTAGGAGGATGCACAAAGCCTGCTGCGCTTTTGTTGCGTGTCGCGAGAGCGCAGTGGCAGCGCCCGGAGCGCGGTGCCCCGGCTGTGACACTGCTCAAAGCCGCTGCTGCAGCTCGGCTCCGCTCGCAGCTGGAGCCGCTCCTTCCCGCGCTCGCTTCTCCGTGGGAAAGATGGAAGTGGTTTGTCCCAGTGCAACACAGCGAAAATTTCTGAAATTTCAAAAATAATCACGAGATGGGAAAACCATCCTGTGCCTAGCTGCAGTCACAATCCCAGGATGCATTCATTGTCTGTGTGAAAACAAGCTGACAGCTGGATAAATTGCCTTAGGCCAGGTGCTTCCCCAGGAGCACACGGAGCAGGAACAGCCAGACTTATTTCGAGTCAGCCTTTTCATCCACAAGAGCTATCATCCTTCAGATTCATCTCGCAGCTTTCTCTCGCCCATTATTCCTCCTCTGCTGTCTGTTCTCACCCTGGCACTCCAGCCTTTTCTTCCTTTCTTTTTTTTCCTTTCTCTCTGTTGTCTCATTTCGGAATGACTTTGCAGCTCTCACTTGCACAGAGCACTTCCTTTGCCTGGAAATGGTACTCAGTCCTAAGGGAAAGGCTAGAATCGAAGCCTGTTTACTGGTGCTTTTTCAGATGATAATTTTGTTTTCACTTTCCATCCCTAGCACTAAGTAAATACACAGAGCGCTGAATCTGAAGGCAGCAGAGAGTGGAATTTCGTATCCGTTCCATGTGTTTCAATACGACTCTTAAAATAGTGAAGATGGCATGTTATGATTTCCATTTCACTTGTGTCCGTAATACTGTTTTTACACAACAGAGATGGAAACACAATCTGTTACGTCTGTAAGAAAGTTTTACTTATGAATGATAGGAGCAATGTAGTACGCAATTAAATTGCAGTGAGAAAATTGTATCCCCTCAGTGCTAGCATACCTGATAGTAGTTAAAATTTGCAGTTGGCCTCTATTTACACGCCAGGGGAATCTTCACAGCAATTTAATCCCAGGATGATTCATTATTCGTGAACCAGCAGAACCATTACAATCCACTAGCACGGCTACCTGCAGGATCCAGACCACGGACTATCTCCCAGTGGTTCCCATCCCCAGCCCCATAACTGGTGGATAATCTGCTCCTCGTTTCCACCAAGAACCTCTCCCCGTGACTGCAGCTTTAGTGTGGACTTCGGCAATACGTCCCAGTGACTAACTGCCTGAACCGTACTGCTCGTCTCCAGTTCGAATTTTCGCAGCCACTGAATCTCGTTCAAGTACGAAAGGTCATCCCTAGGGCTTAGGAGACTTTTGCACAGAGTGATCTGGATTGCGTTCACTTAGATCTAGAGCTGACAAGAGGCTTGGGTTATCTAAACCCAAAATGCAGAGCCTCAAAGCTCCAGACTCGTCCTGAAGACACCCCAGAGCCTTCAGCTGCTCTGTGTCTGGCAGAGCGAGGACGAGAGCGAACAAAACCCTCCCGTGGGCACGGCCAGACAGGGGCGGATTGTCCGCAGGGAAACGCTGTGGGTGGGCCTGCCCTGAGCCTGCTCCCGACGGCGTGCGTCTGTGGCTGCCAACAGGAGCCTGCTCTTCTTTTTCCTGGAATTAGGAAGTGGGAGGAATACCAGGAAACGACATCCAAAGCCTGCTCCATGTAAATGCTGGGACGAGAGTTGGAAGCGCAGGTTCCTCGCAGTGCCTTTGATGTCGGCGCCGCCAGGCCGCTCCCGGCTTCCCTCATGGCCTGCTGCTGATGCTCTGCAGGGCGCCAGCGGCGTGAGGGCACCCGGGCAGGGTGGCGGCACGGCAGGCCACACCGGGCAGGACGGCCTCATGGCTCCTCGGCTGCTGCCACCCACAAATGGCCGCCGGGCCTTCGTGCTCGCTGCGCGCCCCGGGCCCTCCTCCTGGCTGCGCGCCGCCGGCCCTCTCTGAAGCGTGACCGGCAGGTGCGGGGCACCGGGGTGGCTGCGAAAGGGCTCGGCAGGCCCCAGCAGGGGCTGGTGAGATCCCAGGAGTGCGGGGACGCACCAAGGGCAAGCCACGTGGGAAATACTCAGCTTCCCTGAAGTGCGTGAAGCACTGGGGTGTGAGCACATGCAGGCCCCGTGCCAGGCTCCTGGTGCTGACTGAGACCCAGCGCCTGCGTCACCCTCTCCGTCCACCAAAAAGCACCGCCGGACTGTGCCCGAGACCTGCTCCTAGACACCTGCCTGCTGTCCCAGCTCCTCAGTTCCTGTTCGTGGCCCTACCCGGGGCAATCTGTGCTTCAGCAACACCCAGGGCCCCGCAACTTGCACGCACCCAAGCCCCTGCCCGCGTGAGCGGGCGTGTTCCCAGAGATGGGACAGGGAGCGGGCCTGCGTGCAGTTGCTGTTTGAGTGAATATGGATTAAAAATAGTTACCATAGCCTGGGGCAGGCATGGGCAGTGGTTTCTGTAGCGCAGAGCAGTGTGCCAGCCGATCTCACCCGGGGGACAACAGCGTCAGATGGTCCAAAGCAGGACACGTGCCAGGGGAAGGCAGGCGCGCCTGTCTCGGGGATGCCTCGGTACCCAGAGCTTTCAGGCACTCGCTACCTTCGTGGCTGCCCTGTGCAGCCACCCTTCTCCTCCCGTTCCCCGCCTGGGAAGCCCAGACCCCAATTTTGTGGCTTGAGTGGGTGACAACACGGTGAGAACTGAAACTCTCAGATTTTTGCTTTCAGACCTTTTGTGAGACTAGTCCCTAGCTCAGACTTTCTGTGGGTCTAGTACTCAGCCTGGCAGGACAGCAGGGAGAAGCCTTACTCCTCACCCATATCCTCACCCTATTTATGAGCAACCCCGCAGAAGGGAAGGTCACCTGCCTGTAAAATACCTGCAGTGCTACCGCCAGCCTCTCCCAGCTGCACTCTTTGGGAAAGCAGGGTTATCTCTGCCTATGCCAAAACCAGATTTTTTAAACTGGAAAAATAAATAGGCAGACCATTAAGCTTTCCTGAACCAAAAAAGCAGAGGTGGTGCATTAAATCGTGCAAGAGCAAGCCGGGCAGACAGGATGAATCAGAGGGACCAGTGACAACACGGAGGAGGAAAGCCCTTCTGGCAGCGCGCCACGATGAGGCAGAGCTCCTATTGCGTGCATTCCCGCAGCATCCTACCCACCCACCTGACAAACCCTTTCAGTCAACAATGAATAACAGTGGGAAGCCGACGACCAAAGTCCTTCATCTGGCAGCTCAGTTGTCTCATTTGGGGTGAATATTAAACACGCTATCTGAAAATAAATTGCTCTCAAATTCGGAGTTATCGCATTTTGGCTTGCCTGGGGTAGACCTGTGATTCAAGCCTCTCGTCTGTGAATGGGAAGCGTGCATAAACGCGTAACCCTATATTAGCAGAAGAGAAATGTAAGGTTGCCACCTCCAGAAAGGAAAAGCACCTGCTTGCAGTTACAGAAGAGCACACAGGTCAGCGGTGGTGCTGAGCCCGGCGCCCCCAGGCAGGCCGGCAGCAGGCACCGCGCAGCGCCCCGTCCGCGGGCTGCCTGTCCCCGCTGCGTGCAGCTGCCCGCGGGCCTTCGTCCGGCGTGTTTACTGTAACCACAGGATGAACAGTGCGCATAAATTACTGTATTTACACTGCGTTACACCATTACTCGGTGGTCCTTGGAACGAGCTTCGCTTTTAACTCAAAATCGAGATAGAAATAATATAAATCATTAACCCAAGAGTCCTGCCTAAACAAACACATCACGCTCTCCCAGCGCATACGCCGATGAGCGTGCCCGAGCCCTCAGGGAAGCGCTGTGAGAGGAGAGGGCCCCTCCTGCCCTCTCCTCGCTGTGGCGGGCCATGCCGCGGGCTGTCCCCGTGCCGCAGCGGTGACCGTAAAGGTTGAGGCCGGCGCAGGCTGCTGCACCCAGCGGCACCGCTCGGCCGGGCTGCGCCGGCTAATTGCCACCGACCCCGTGACAATGAGGTAATGTCTCTGACTCCCGGGTCAGATAAATACCGCTCATTTTAGAACCACCAGACATGTTACTGAAAAACAGATAGGAAGCAACCAAAAGTCCCCCGATCGGCTGAATACAAGCTCCACTACAACTATTACTCCGGGCCTTAATTTGAATGCTCGCGTTTTTCCTCCTAACAGACATTAAGATGCAGCCGCAGAACGTGCCCAGGGATGCTCGCATTGGTTTGCAGCTCACATTTTAACTCAACTTTTTTTTTTTTTTTTCCCGCTCCAGCTGTAACTCGGCAATGTTAATTTGCCTGGCACTTTGCACCAGCTGCACAAAAGCTATTTATACAGGAAAGGGGCAAATATTTTCTACACCTTCTTTGACCTTCTCCCACATTCCTCTACTACCAATTTCTTTTCCGCACGTTTTGGTGGTAAGGGAGATTCCTTGCTTTGGACGGTGGGTGCAGACCTCTGCCGTGTTTCTGCACGTACCCATCACCTGTGCACCAGCACCAGTGGTATTTGGGGCTGTCTTGCATGACTGCAAGAGTTTCCTGCTGAACACAAAGATGCACGACCGATCCACTTTTTTTGCATTTGTTTGTCTTCTAAAAACGCTTTTCAGAGGCTAACAGCTCTAGAGAAGTTTCACCTTCTTGTGCAGCACGTCTGTTTTGTTCTGTCATCTAGCATTGTTCGTTATTAGTCACTGCTTTGGTAGGGAACGCTGGGTTACCCGCACGGAGGCTGGTGCTGACCTTCTGTGCACGAGCCTGAGCACAGGCGTGCCGCTCTGCCTTCCTTCCTCGCGGGCGAGCCACCCTGCGGGGACAGCCGATTCTAGACCCAGAAAATGTGTTTACTACAAAAAGCAGCCATTAAATAGAAGAATTAGCACAACAAACTTGCAAGCATTTAGAAAAGTCATTGGTACGTATGGCAACCACTCGTTGAAACATTTTAAAAGAAAGCTTTAAACCTTCCATTTTCAGATCAGACATTTACCTTACAAAATCTCCAAAAGTACTCTTCCTAAACGTAAGTTACCAACTCCCAAGGAAAAGAACCAAAATGAGTGCAGCTCCACCAGCTCCACTCACTTCTGCATTCACTTAGGAGGAGGTCGGACGAGAGGTTTTTTTGCACGGAGCAGGGCAGCAGATTCGGGAACTGGCCAACCCCACGAGGTCGTACTGCTCAGACAGGACACGCAGGGCATAAGCAGGAACTCAAAGGCCAAGCCCCGCGAGGTTCTTCATTTATTGATCTGGCAAGAAACGCCTGCCCATGCAAACCTAGGCTTTAATACGCTGGTGGTTATTTTGAGGGGAAAAGGCAGTGGCAGTTTCTTCAAAATCCCTTGGTGTCTCAGTCGTGTGAAAATACCGAAATGGCAGAAAATCTTTCCCCTCCAGGCTGGCACAACCTGGATGTTTGACTTAAAAAATGAGTGTGCTGGTTTTATTTTTGTTGTTGCGTTGTTTTTGTTTCCCACCCCCCCCCCCCCCCCCCATTTGATTCTTGTTAATAATCATTGTCCTTTCCCTTATTACTGGAACAAGCACGAGCACATTTGAATTACGTTACGCTGTTTTAAAGAGAAATCATTTCACATGCTTTCACTATGCATAGTCCCTCTCAAAGGATGTTTACGTAAAGCACAACTTAAACATCAAGCATATTTTAAGATACTAAGAGATGGAACAACTTTTCTGCACCATTTTATTGACGAAATACAAGACCTACGGCAGATTTGGGGGCACTGAATCAAACACCGTGAAAGGTTTCTTTCCTAAAGGAAACAAGACATGGATGGAGCAAAGGTGCTAAGTTACGGATTTCTGCTGAACCAAGCCTATCAGCTGGGGCTAAATAACTTCTGACCAGCGCTGAATGCAACTAATGGACGTTTGCACATCGGTCATAACGCTGTGGCAATAAATCTGCCACCAGCTGCAGAGGCATAAGCCCTGCCCTCACGATCTAAGGACTGGCTGGAAAATCACATCTCTGCCCAGCCCTGAGCCAAGCGGATCAGCAGACACTCGGGCAAATGCGGTTCCGCGCTGATACACAGTAAGCTGCAAGATAATGGCCTAACGAGCAGGTCTTTTCACGAACAAGTTAAAAAAGTTAAGTAATTAACTACAAAATGTTAAAAAGCAAGGATGTTAGTTTCTGAAAAGTGGAGTTCTAACAACTTTTTTTTTTTTTTTTTAGTGTGAAAAGTAAAACTCAGTGTAATTACAGGCATAACATTTGAATATTATGCAAGTGCATGCTTAGGCCTTTTGGAAAGAACAAGGTCTCACATGTTCTTCTATTTTAAATGCCTGCCGCAGCTCCTGAAATCTACGGGGAACGTGCTTAGCAAAAGGTGAGCTCAACATCTCTAAAATAACACCCTCGCCACGACCGTACTCAAAAATTAAAGCCGTGCCGGTGCTCAGCACACGATGCACGTTCACAGGTGGTTACCTGGACGCCCAGGCTGGCTTAGCGGAGCCGCAGTGTGACATTGCCTCCTCTGTGCACTTCTGATGATTCCATGGCTTAAAAAATAAAATTCTAAAGCTGTTTTGTTTTATCCTAAAAGGAATGCAGGAAGCTCAGCTAATAGGAGAACCTGCAGCGGGCTCCAGGACTGCAGCGTGCTGCGAAGCAGTGCTACCTGCCTGATAATGGGATTGTTGGTTTTTTTTATTATTATTTTATTTAAACACAAAGCAGCCTGCTCACCAGAGGTCATCTGAAATCTGTTTGCGATCCCTCGCTACAAAGGCTAGCCACATCCTGGCATAAAAATGTTGTTTCATAAACAGAAAGCACACACAAACTCAGCGGCACTATTCGGCCCGGTCCAGCTGCCATACGTTGGTTTATTCTTTATTTTTACCCCCCGCGCTCAGCCAGAGCTCGGCCCGGGGTTTTCACCGGCCCCGTGCCCGGGTGTAAGGGGAGCCGGGTGCGCAGGGAGCCGGCTGGCGGAGGGGACGGAGGGAAGGAGGCAGGGAAGGGAGGAGGACGGAGGGCCGGCGGCAGGGAGATGCGGGCCCGGCCCCCCCCTCGCCGCGGGGCCGCCGCATTCCCAGCCGCGCCGCCCTGCCAAGGCACGTCGCTGCCGGCCGGAGGGAGCAGCCTGGAAACCCCCGCGGCGGCGGCTGCCAGCCGCCATCGGGCCGGGCCGGGCCGGGCGGCAGCGGCGGCAGGAAGGCCGGCGGACACGGGCGGTGCGGCCCTGCCCGCGGGGGAGGCCCTGGCCGCCCGCCCGGCCCTGACGCGCCCTGGCCGCCCGCCCGGCCCGGCCCGGCCCGGCCCCGCCGCAGCCGCCAGCCGCCAGCCGGGCCGCGAGGGGCCGGGGCCGGCGGGGGCGCAGCGCGGCGCCGCCTCCTCCTGCCCCTTCCCTCCCCGCTCACGTTCCGCTCCGCATGGCCCGGCACGGCCCGGCACGGCCCGGCTCGGCTCGGCTCGGCTCGGCACGCCCCGCAGGCGGCGCCGCGAGGCCCGGGCCCTGCCCCTGCCCCGCCGTGCCCTGGCCGAGCCGGGCCGAGCCGTGCCTGGCTGCTGGGCCTCGCCTCGGGGCTCCCCGCGGCGCTACCAGCCCTCACCGCGTGCCCAAGCCGATTCGTCCCCCCGCGGGGTTGCACGCTGATGGGAATTAGCGCCCCCCCCCCCCTTTATTATTATTATTTTTTGAATAAATTCTGTCAGTTTTGCATCTGGAGCCCTGAGGACGTGGCCAGCCGGTGCGCAGCGTTCTGCTCCGGGGCCTGCAGGGATGGCTCCAAGTGCCCGTGGGGTTCTTACCTGTAGCCAAACGCGGGTGCTCCGCGCCGCCCGCCGGTGTGAGGAGCTGCGCGGGGAGGTGCCCGGGGCACCCCGCTGTCCTCCTGCCAGACCCAGCGCAACCAACAGGCCCAGCACAGCCTCCCTCACCTGGCCGTGCCCGCTGCCCGCCCGTCTCTCCAGGTCCCTCTCAGCACCACTTCTTTATTTTCCCCGCCTGCGTACAGCATCTGGCACAGTGAAGCCCCGGATAATTACCACAGGGAAACACTGACAGACGGCCATTTCTGTGGTTGCGAAATCAAGAACTGAAAGGTTCGGAGATGCCCGTGCAAAATTAATTCGACTTATCTTTGGGCATGAATTAGAAGCCTTATTAGATAATCACGTCCTGCTTTTTCCACTGGAGCCCTGTTTAGGGAACGGAGTGGACAGCCTTCACTTAATGAAGCGTTTCCCAGTATTCTACTTCAGTTTTTTTTTTTTTTTCTTTGTAGTGCAGCGTGTGGCTTGAGGCCCTAAAAGCCAAGGTGCTTCAGACCCGGCTGGGAGGCAGGGCGAGTCGCATCGCCCCGGGCCTCGGTGAGGTGCATGTGGGAGCGTGCAGGTCTGCTGCCCCGGAGCTGCTGGCGTGCGGTGGCAGGAGGTCAGCGGTGTGCTGTGTGCTGGTGGGTGTCAGCGGCGGGCAGGACGCCCTGCCAGGAGGCTTCGTGGACGCTTGTGGCAGCAGAGGAGCGGTGGTGCCCGCTCTGAGCTCCGAACGGGAGCTTTGTTCTGTGCAACGCAGGGCTTGGGAACGCCGGGAGTCTGCCTTGCAGACTGTTCTCGTCCCTCCTCACTCACGGCTGTTTGTGCTAACATCCTTGCCCAGCTGCTCCCAGTCTCCTTTCCAGCCCTACCACTCCCTACCTCAATTTCTGAAAAATGACTTCGCGGAAAAATAAATGGCTGTTTCTCAAACACAAGTCCAGCTTTCGTCCTTTCTGCTCGCAAACTGGGAAGCTTCCGCCTCCACAGGTTGCTGAGATTACAAGGAAGATAAACGTCCCGTCTTCAGTCCGAGTGCCTGGTCCGAGCCCAAACCACAGCAGCTCACACCTGCAGGTGCAGAGGAGATCGCTCTAAGCCGCAGAGAGATGAAATCTTTGGGGAATGTAGCTGGGAGCATCCATCAAACCTCTACCAAGATACTGTGCAAGCTGCAGCTCCTCAGAGGCTAAGTGGTTGTCCACGTGCTGGTTGAGTTGTCATTGCGATGGCAAAGCTCTCCCTTCCTTCCACAGCCAGATTTCAGGCTGTAATTCCAAGGCTTGGTGGCATTAGACCTTTTCACAGGAAATCTCTAAAATATTTCAGTATGGATAAAAGCTTGCCCCCCCGTTCCTTGCTTGAAACAACCAGTGAAGCTTTTCAAAATTTTTATCAACTTAGAATGGGATTTTATTATTATTATTATTACTATGGAAAGTATTGGGCAACCTTTATAACAGGTGTACCAATCTGCCTGGAATATTCCTGGAAACTCTAAGTGCAGGGCGTCGGGCCGAAGATGTGCGCTGGTTGTTGAGATAAGTGTCCGGAAGGAAAGTTCTAGGTGCTTTCTGTGACCTCAGAGGTCCTAATGACGGGCGCCATCCGAGGAACGACCCAGATGGCGTGACAGTGAGCAGCGAGTTCAGAGTCCACTTGAAAATGCTTCTGCTGCAGAAGCAACGCGTCTGTGATCCCTGTCTGTACGTCTGTGATCTCTGCCCGTATTTCTGTGCTCTGCAAGAAGCTCTGGGCTGAGACCAGGCAAAAAGCAGACAAAACTGTGGCGTTACAGTGTGATAAAACAGAGAGAGAAAAGAGAAGAGATACAACTGTCCTAGGTGTGAAGGAATAAGCAATGTTATAAGGTGAATAAGCAATGTTATATATAATGTTATAATGTTATAATGCTTATAATGTTATATAAGCAATGTCGGTCCTCGTGCCTTCTCAGGAGCCGAGCGCACACAAGTAGCAGGCTCCCAGAGGCTAGGTTTCATTCTTCTGGGGGTCACTCAAATGCCTGTCAGGAACTAGAGAAAATACGCTTAATGAGAAACATGGGGCATTTATTGAAAGCTGCGGGCTCGCATTCCCCTGAACACTGACTTTGAGTAACCCCACCGAAGTGAAAAATGAGTTAAATTAATCTTGGGTATAACCACTGAGGGAGGCCAGCAGTATTGCAACAGAGAATTATGCGAGGCTGAACCTGCGTCCGAGCCAAACTGCGTAAAATTGTAGAGAAAGCATTAACTGAGGTTCTTGGGCCTTGATTTTACTAGAGCCGCCTGAGCGAGGGAGGACGTTAGGAGAGACCCTTGCTGGGATGTGCCGTCGCAGGCTGCCGCGCAGCAGTGTTCCCGGTCACGTAGGGCTGTGCTAAGCAGCGAGAGGTACCCGCGCCGCTGACAGCTTTTATTGGAGAGCATTGTGTGTTTGCTAAAGGTCTCGCAGAGCCATGGTAACAGCAGCGCGCTCCGTGTCTCCCTGGGAGATGAGGCACTGGCGGAGGCCTGCGGAGCCCTGCAGGAAGGGCTGGATGCCTTCGGACTGCTGCCTGCCGCCGCGGCTGGAGCAGCCGGCGTGCGAGGGAGACTGCTAGGGCTCAGAGACCCTCCCCAGATTAAGCCTTAGGCTTCATTTTCCTGGCGTTCCGCTAAAAATCCTACCTACAGACAGCAAGGATGTCAGTGTGCGTGTGTGCGCTCTGCTCGGCTGGCGGCTGCGCGGTGCCTCTCGCTGCCTGGCAGGGGCTCCTCCAGGTCAGCTCCAGCAGGCAGCTCTGCAAATACCTCGGAGCTGCAGTTCGGTGGAGGAGATATATTCCTGTACCGCACATGTTTGGATAGGAGGAGATACGGCCCCCTCTTCTCTGTGGGCAGCTGTGATGGATGTGGCTTGCTGGGGTGACGTTGTGCCTTCAAATGTCGTGCGTCGTGGAGAGTATCCCAGGTCTGATTAAGAATTGCGTGCCCTTTCCTACTGGCATGCCTAGCACAACAAAGTGAACCTGATAGACAAGTGGCTTGTTAGTAAGTGCAATTGAGCAGTGTGGGGGCTTAATTTTATCAGAAGTTGTGGGTAAAACTACAGAATATTTTATGAAGCTCGTTTCATGCTAATGAAATGATAGATAGTTTTCTAGAGGAACACCTCAGAAATCCTTTTTGTTTGTTTGTTTCCTGGCTCGGAAGACTTGTGCTGTTTTTCTGTGTGAAGGAGTTAATTTGTTTCCTTTTTGTTTTTACAATTATTCACATTATGAGCCAGTCACCCCAGGGACCTCTGTGTGGAGGTTCCCCTTGAAGAACCCCACCAGTGGGTCTGATAAAGCATTCATCAAGGCCCGCCAAAATACAGCTGTTTCTTAACAATGCAGGGAGAAGTCAGTCACGATCAAAGAAAAATTATCCCTCTGGCTTGACCTGGGGAGTCTGGAAATGCTGTAGCCCATATCTGCAGTTGTCTGCCACATAGCAGGGAGGTTGTAGGAGGTGTCACGATCCCACAGAGATGCTTTCTTTCATTTCTGCATGGCTGGGGCTCCACTCGTCGGGAACAGGGATCGAGGCCGGAGCTGAGCCCCCTCCTGCTGTCTGCCAGAGCTGCAGTTGATGGAATGCTGTGGGGAAAGCTACCAGCAAGCCAGTCCGGGGGCATCATTTCCATTGAAAGGAAACACATTTCTGGGAATATTGCGCTTTCAGATTAATTTGGAGATAATTTTGAAGAGACCAGGAACTCACTGGGCGTCGTTCAGTCACCTCCGCGCAGCTGCTGAGAATTAGGAGTACTCGGTGAAATAAAGCATGGACTACACCTCTTGTAAAACACTCTGAGAAGCAACCTCTGAACTAAATGAATTCTTGAGACCCCAGACAAGGATGATGAGCAAAAAAATGGACAGTTTGTGGGTTGTGGATTTATCAGAAAACAGAGCATAAAGAAACCATTAGCACAAACTGCACCTGGAGTGATCAGGTCAGTATTGGCCAATGTAGGAAAAGGGAAAGGAGAAGGAGACAAGCTCTCTCTGAAAGCAAGCACAGACACCAGGAGAGAGAGGCAGGCAGCTGTGTGGCTTGGGGTTAGGTTGTTTTTCAGGAAAAGAAAATCTAGTGAGAATCATGAAAGGTTGTTCAATGAAGGGTCTGAGATTGGAAGGGCTTTGGTAAATACTAATAAATAGAGAAGCACCCACATGCGTGTTTTTAAAGGCTAAATTACAGGCTGTCAGCAAGGTCCTGAAGAAGTGGAAGATGCTGAAGACACTGCCTGCAGGACGCCTTGAGACACCCGGGAGCGAACCTCCCTGCACAGCCACAGGAGTGAGAAGCGGCGTGAGAGATGGCAGCGAGCTCGGGAGCGCTCGAAGGGGACCGAGGATGGTGGAGGCCATTTGCAAAGGCCAGCAAAAGCAGCCCACCTCTATAAATAAAAGTTTTGTCAGTTCCAGTTCTGAACTTTGCCCTCTCTCCATAATTTACCGTTTACATGATAGCCCTTCTCGCTTGTCTTCACCTCAGCATTTATAGAGCAGCAGGCGACGATTATCTCGGGGCAGCTCTCTGTGCCTTTGACATCCCTTAATTAAACTATGACATTTGCTAAGTATGGAAGAGAAAAATACTGGAGGAAAAAAAAAAAAACCAACCACTGCATTCTCATTAGACCACTGTATTCATGAGACTTTGGGTGCCATGCAGGAGATAGGTACAAAGGATATTTTTAACGAGCTTTAGTAAAGGTGCCCTTGCTTTTAGTTTGTCCTTAATTGTATGAGCTTTGATCTTGATTTCTTCAAGAGAAATCTCACTGTGCACTTAGATATATCTGAGCAGTTTTTCTTTGGCCAGTTTCTAGGAGAAGAAAAATATTTCCAGTGGAACGCGGTTCCAGCGAAAGTTTCACTGAGAGCATCTTCAGGATCTGGCCTGATAACAGGCTACAAATAGGCTCTGCATAGGGAAGAAAGCATGCTCAAGTGACACGTGATGGATGCACTGAGATAGATGAAGTCAAATGCTAAATTGATGGATATGCTTCATGCTCAGCTATCATGTGCAGAGGTGAGGAAAGCTTTAGAAATACATAAAAGCAGCTGAGGAATATTGCAATGCTGTGGGGGAGTACAAACTGATCTAATGGCTTGAGACCTCTTAGCCGGTTCACTCGCCTTCACATTACATCTCCAGGCAGACTGGAAGCCTCCTGGGAGGGTACTTCTGCTCTTATCACCGTGCGGCACCTTTCCACTTTTAACCCCTGATGCAGTCAGCACCAGGCCTGCCCTAGAAGACACCTGAAATCTGTTTTTCTGATGGGAATCACTTAGTGTTTTTCTTATCGGTAAAGCAGTCAAACAAGATATGAACTCAAGGTAACTTTGAAGCTGCTTTTAAATTTATCTTGGCATTTTGATGCTTGACAAATCCAGACGCAGGGGCCTCTGAAGTCCTTGCAAGGGAATAGCAAGGCAGTAGCAAATGAAGTTTTCATTCAGGAGGGATCGAGTCTGGAAGTTTCTCTGTTTCAGACCGTGGCTTTACAGCTAAGGTTGCCAGCAGCGAAGCTTATCTGAGCCTGACTGGGCTCACTGGGTGGAGAGCCTTCACTTCAGGGAGAGCCCAGGCACTTAGGCAGAGGCTGCCTTAAATTAATACTTCTTCATACTAGAGCCTTCGATTTGAGTTTAGGGGCAGCTGGCAAGAATACAGTCTTGGAACACAATCTATAGCACAGAGCAGCTATACTTGGGCTGTGAGCCTTCCTCTCTCCGCTGAGAGCAGAGGATAAAACATGCTGGGACTTCCTTGGTACCCTGCCATGCGCTGCCTTCTCCAGCACCTTTTCATCTTCCCTTGCATGAATATTAACAACAGTCCTTTCACTCTGAAAACCTGCAATGTTAGAATACCTGCAGACAAGCCTCCTGAAGTCTCCGTGGCTCTCACTCCATCCCTCCGAGTTCAGTTTTGCAGCGAGGCTGCTCGCTCTCAGACTCAGATGCTGTTTTGCAATGAAGACGTGCCTTCACTGAGCCTGTCTCCATACAGGACACTTGAGCAGCCAGGTACACCAGCGGCTGGTTGCCGTTATTGAGCTGGGTTGAATTTAATCAACAGCCGTGGGGAGCACACTATTTACAAAGCCGTACCCATCCATCTGGAGAGCTTGGAGGTCACCAGCAGGAGACTGCGCTGAGCTGGGCTTTGGTTCTTCCCTGGCGATAGGTTTACAAAAGACAGGAAGAGAAAAAGTCCTGAAGCTTCAGATACTCTCCCAGATAAAGTTCCAGCACAGTGAAAGTTAGCTGCAGCTCTCGCAGTCAGCATGTGTCTGCAGTTCATTAATCATGACTCAATGGAAAAGCTCACTTTTACTGGAGTGAGTTAGTGCTGCTGAGGGGCAGCTCCGCTGGTGAGGGCAACATCCTGTTTGCAAGGTGCAGCCCTAACCTTTAGAGATGCTGTGAAAGCAGTTTTGTTCCCATGTCTTCTGGATGTTTGTTTGCGCTTTTTTTTATTATTTTTTTTTTCCCCTCAGCTATTGGCAGATTGCTCTGATTAAATTATTCAGGGAATAAATCACTGCCCCATGAGAAGTATAAGATAAGTCTCGTGTTTCACCCTCGTCTCTCTCACTCCCACACATGACTTTGCATGTGAATCTTTAAGACCTGTATGCCCTATATTTTTTCACTCTAATGCTGCAATTAATCACATTACATAACCAGCCTGCCGCTGATTCTAATTAATTTTTTTTTTTTTTTTTGGAGGGGGGGGGGGAGGAGGGTGCGAAGAAGAACCCTGCATTTAAATAACGGGAAGGGTCTGTCTGCGGTGACAATGCCAGGAAAGGGAGCAGGACGGCTCCCTCCATCCTCCATCCTCCTCTCACCCCCGTGCGCCGGCAGCGCAGGGCCCCGCGTTATGCAACGTCCCACGCCGGGGCTGACTCACGCGCTCTTACCTCACCGGGGACAGGCTAAAAATAGGGTTTCATTCTTAACTCTGCGCAGCCGGGCTCTGCCTCGCTTCCAAGAAGACCCTTGGCGGGATTAAAATAGAGCAAGTCCTGCGCTTCGTTTCCTGCCGGAGATGTCTGCCCTGCACCCTTGCACAACTGCTGTTTGTTTGTCTGGGGTTTCAGTGCATCGGCGAGCGTGCCGGATGCTTTCCGAGGCAGGCAAAACACGATCCGACGCTCGCACGATTTGCACGCGGGTCGGACAGGGCGCCGCGGGGAGAAGTTATGTGGCAGCGGGGAGGCTGGGCGAGGGGAACCGCGCCACGGGGGGCTGCGAGCCGGCAGTCCCGCAGCCTTGGGAAGGGACTGGAAGGATGTGAGATCAGCCCCGGCGCAGGAGGGAGGGGATTGCCAGCCCCAGCACGGTGATGCAGGGGAGAGCCGCTTCCTTTTCCTGCCAAAAAGCTTTGCTCTGCATCTCCAGCACGGAGGAGCGAGGCGACCCGCTGCCTCCCGCCGCGCTGACGGGAGCAGCCCCGGCCAACGCAGGCCGCGGGCCGGGCACGGCGCTGCCAGGAGGGCAGGAAGGAAGCAGGCGAGCAGCCCCGCTGTGGTGGCTGCAGCAGGGCCCTGGCACGGCTCCTCGTCCCCTCTCACGGCAGCGTGGCCCGTGGAGCGCGCACGTGCCTCGGCTCCTTCGCGAGGCCCTCGGCTCCCAGAGCTCTGGGATTACCGGGGAGCTCCGCTCTCGGCCCGAAACAAAGCCGCTGCCCGGCCGTCACCGTGGCTGTAAGTGCAGCCTGGAGCCCGCACGGCCACAGAGGAATCAGAAAAGATGAAAACTCCGGCGCTGGGCACATCGCTGGCAGCGTTTCTGGCCGGCCGGGAGCAGCTCTGGACGCTGCCGGGTGCGTGGCCCGGGCCGCGCGGCCCTGTGGTGCCAGAATCGGCCTCGGCTGGTTGGGAGGCCTAAACAATGTCAGAGTGGAAACGTGCTACCTGAAACAGCACCTGTTTTCCTTTTAACTGCCTTTTCGAAAGCACTGTCTGTTTCTAAATTGGCTTCTTTCACTTGGGGTTTGAGTTCGGGCCTGTTGAAATGGCAGCCGGGACAAACAAAGTGAACCACAGGCTCCTTGGAGGAGCTTAAACCCGGGTGTTTGCTGCTCCTGTTTAGCCGATTGGACACGCTCTCTGTAGGTTTACCATAATGACAGAGTTTCTTAAACATAAATCCTGTGCTTAGGGGGATGCGTGACCATTCATTGATTCCAGAGCTAACTTTACAGAATATTTGTAAGGAATTTTAATCAGATTATAACTAACATATCTGCTTTCTAAAAGCCACGTAAAGACTCGTCTTCTTTAACTTTCTGCTTCTCTCCAAGGGCACAGACGCTATGGGGGCAGCCGGTTGTGCCCGGTTGTTTCTCCCCTGGCTTTCTGCCCTTGCAGCGCAGCCCTCGCCCTGCAGCCGTGCAGGGACCCTGCGCATTGGGGATGCACAAGGGTGGTCGCTTATGTTATTTATTGCATCTTCAGGCCCTTCTGGCCTCGATGACAGCCCCTCATGCACCCCATCACTTCATGGCAAGGTGAATCTGAGCTTCCTCCACCCATTAGATGCGGCAAATAATACATCCCCGGTGCAGGGAGAGCATTGCCCTAGCTCAGGAGCCACAGCAGCAAGGCTCATGACTGTGGTGTGTGGCTGCAGGACCACCAGACGTCCATCCTGGCAGATGGTCCCACTGGACATGAACCCGGCCAAGACCTTCTGCTGGCAAGTCTTCTGCACGCCACTCGGGCTGGGGTTTCTGTGGCTACTGTGCAGAAGAATTGCTCGGTGGGATTTTGTGAATAGAGTGGCAGGAGGCTTTGATGCCGGCCAGCTGGCTGGGGCGTCTCCCTGGGTGCTGCTGCACTGACGTCGCCTGTTTGATGTGACTGAGAAAGAAGGCAAGTGGCCTTGCAGGAAACCTGAGCAAAGAGAAAGGAGACGCTGGCTAACTGTGAGGAGACAGCAGCAAAGAGAGCAAGGGAGAGAAGAACTGTCCAAGGAAAGAGGCTCTTTAACAAAAAGAAGAAAAAATGGGGACCAGAATAAGGGACAGCAACAAGAAGGCAAAATAAAAAATATAAATAAAAGGAACGTGCAGGAAACAAAGATCATAAACGAGAGGGTAGAGTGAAGGAAG
Source organism: Anser anser (assembly GCF_964211835.1). NCBI lineage: Eukaryota > Metazoa > Chordata > Aves > Anseriformes > Anatidae > Anser > Anser anser. The sequence goes on from NC_139733.1 coordinate 22,379,942, forward strand.
GAAATGGGAAGAGAGGAACTGGTCTGTGAAATGGAGAAAGCCAAGGCCCTCACAGCCTGCACGTTACCAGCAGGTTGGTGGTACATGTCCTACATCGCTGCAGAAGTGCAGGAAAGGGTGCAGGAGGAAGTGCTGGAGCCTAATTACTACCTCCTGTTATTTGGGACAAGTGTTTTAAATTTGCATTCTGCTCTGACAAGCATTACTCCCTCTAATAATCTCAAGTCTCGGTTTGGAGCTGGAAGAAGATTTCCAAATAACATAAAAGTAAGTCCTGGCCTTGGAGATGGGAGCAGGAAGCACGCTGGTGTGCTGGGAGCCGGGTGCTCTGCTTCGTCATTTCTTTAATGCTGTCTGGTGGCTAGAAGAGAAATGTGTCTCTGGCTATGCCTGCCCTGCCATGATCTGAAAGCTAAGCAGGGAAGGTTGACGGAGAGGCTCTCCTTTGTGTCTGCTTTTCATATGTACTTGCTGTGGGCCAGGTTCTGTGTTCTTCTGTGCTGATCGTGCTGCTGTACGTGATGTAATGCAAAGCTAAAACAGCCAGGGAGTCCCACAGGAGAGTTTTCTGTTTACATAAAACTCAGAGAAATGGCATAGTTGCTTTCTACATCATCTGCACGCAGTTTGTTCTGGTAGAAGGGATAAAAGGTGGAGGAGCAGGACAGCCTGCACCAGCAACGTCTGTGAGTTTGACGTGATTAACCACGGACGGGTTTACAAAGGTTGCAGATGTTGGGCTGGCATCCCTGATGCTGCAGGAAGGAGACAGATGGAAATCGGGGAGGCAAAGCTCGCTCCTGAGGGCTGCAGCCTGTGGCGTGCACTCCTACGGAGAAACTGAGCCGTGAGCCACGCGGCTCAGCTCGGTGCCACCCCCACGAAAGGGGCCGGTTTGCTCAGGGCGGATGGGGAGCGATATTCCCACGTCTTCCTTGTGGATGGTACGGAAGCAGCGTGGCCTGATGCTGCACCGGCGTAGGCTGGAGAGCTCCCAGGCACTTTAGCCAGGCCTCACTGTGCTGTGCGTGCATCTCCTCCGTTACCCCACTCCCTGAGTTTCCTAACTGGGCCATTAAATAAACAAACACCAGATAAATCCAGTGTGGGCAGCCGGCTTCTCAAGCTGGAGAGCCCAAAGGGATCGTTGCATTGCTGGGGGTTCCTATGCTGTAATCACAAGCTGAGGGAGAGAGTCTGAAATTAATGCGAGGGGGGAAAAGGCCGGTGTGGGACTGAGAAGGAGCAGGGAGATGAGAGCAGGGAAACGCTGCCCGTGGTCTGGTTGAGAAACATGCTCAGAGATTAGCTCCTGGCCAGGTCAGTGGGCTTGCAGACATTATGGTGAAAAGAGATCTTGTTAGAGGTGCTGGGGAAAAAATAGGCTAGCGCCCTCCAAAAAGCAGCAAATTCCCCCAACTCCAGCCAGGTGGCACCTGGGTCATCCCCTGAACGAGGGTGTCCTGGGAGTACAGCACAGGTGGGACCTCCCTCCCCGGCCACCCTGTGGTCCTGCTCGCGGCGCTGCTGCTGCCAGCGCTCACGTGTCAGGCTTTGAGCTCGTCCTGCTGTCAGTACAACAAAACAAATCGCTCCGAAGCAGATTTTACTCAAAGCCAATACTCACATAAAGCCGTAGGATTTTTGGGTTGGAAGGGAAGGTCATCTAGTCCACCCCCCCTGCGGTGGGCAGGGACATCTTTCACTAAATCGGGTTTCTCACAGCCCCATCCAAGTCTTCCCTTATTCCTTCAAGGTAGGTGGATTTTGCGGTGCAGGTTTGAGCCCCGGACGCCCTGCCTTGTTCTCCCGGCGTGGTGCCCGGTTCGCTGGCCTCCCCGGGGCTTCCCAGGCACCGCGGGGACACGGCCTGTCTGGCACGAGCTGCTTGGTCAGCAGCTGTGATTCAGCTGTTGATGCTACAGTTTAATAACTTACTTAACTGCAATACTTTGATTAAAGAGCAATCTGTCTAATGATATCAAGGAAATTTCTCTTCAAAGCAGCACAGAGGTGCATTTTTAATGGGTGAAGGAAGAGCCCGCGCAGCCCCAGCACCGTGCTCCCAGTGACCCCCAGCGTTTGTCACCCGCGTGCGAGCGGCTGCCTGGGGCCGACACGTCGCCTGGGCCCGGGCTGCTGCAGGAGAGCTGGCAGTATGCTGTCGGAAGTCATCTGGGGAGGCTGCACTGCATGAATCAGTCTGGATTTCTCTAATGGTTTTCTAGCCAGAGTCTTCAAGCAAATACGTACTTTTGCATCACAACAGCTGTCGCCCTTTCTGCCAGTTTCTAACGCTTGTGGTTGCCCGCTTGGCTTTCACACAGCTTTCCACCCATTACAAACAAATCCCACCCATGTTTTTTAGATGAAAGCAAAGATCTGTGTGTGAAATGTTGAACGGGGTATGGAAAACGTGGGGTGCATGTTGCTTAGTGATGTGGTCAGGCGTAGTTATCGGGATGTGCCTGGGCTCCATGTCCACATCGCACCTTCCCCGATCGCCAACCCAAGCGCGCAGGCTTCAGCCCATGCCTTACAGAAGGGCAACGGCATTGGTAAAGCAAAGTCACTCCTGCTTACAGTGGGGATGTGTGGTGGCTTCGTGGCGGAAATGTTAAGTAGCATAGCTATGATTTTCCATCCAGTTTTCCTGGGAAAAGGCGTTATCTGTCTTCACGCTTCGGGGTCTTAAAGAAGCTGAACTCTCAGATGTCTTCTGCGGCTGATGTCTTGCATTTGGGACTGATTAAGAAAGCACTAAGTAATTATGTCTCTGAGTAATAAATGCTCCAGAGAGAGTGTCTGGAGTGAAAAGTATATGGCACTGACAGGCAAGATACTGAGCGGTGACTCAGGAAATGTCAGGGTGGTGATAGGGCAAATGAGAGAGCAGTTCTGCTCCTCTAATCAAGGAACCCAGGCAAGGAGCTGCAGCAAGGGGGGACTCTGCAGAGAAGGGAGAAGCTGTTAGCAACTGCTAAGAGAAGTGTAAGAGCTCTTTTTCCTAACTGCATTTCTATGAGCTGCTTAAACTTTAATGATACTCAGTATTTGCACTTCTTTTCTCCAGTTACGTGTTTTTCACCGTGTAAGGCCCTTAAGTGGGTAAGAGGGGGAAACAAGCGAAGATCTCCTGCATTTTGCTTTCAGTGCATTGTGATTTCTGCATCCGCGTTGGAAATCTGGCGCTGCCGGAGGCTTAATTAACCTTTGGATCCTGGGCTGATTCAAAGCCTGCCGGAGTCAGCGCCGAGGTGCCGGCTGACCTCAGTGTTGTTTGCAGCTGCCTGGAAGGGCATGAAGAAATACGTTTGAGGAATGGTAGTCAGAGCTTTCCTGTGACTGTCCCTCCTCCTTTATCCAAAGGGAATTCCCTGCATTTGGAAAGGTTGTTCAGCCTCAGGAACCGGAGCCAAGTTACTGAGGTGCAGCAAAGGTCCCAACAGCTCTCATGGCAATGAAGGAGCAACAGGGACACTCCTTCCCTGGCAGCAGGCCTGAAAGCATTGCCATATCAATTCCCTTAGGAAAAAAAAAAAAGAAAAGAAAAAAGGCTTTATACCTGAGAATGAACAGTCGTGAAAGGCAGTTAATGCTTGAAAATTGGCCAAAGTGAAAGCTTGTGGTTGAGAGGCTTGTGGTGTCGCCAGTGCCTGGTCCCAGCATCAGATGAGCGACGTAAATCAGGAGCAACCCCAAACTGGGGAACGAGGGGAAGAAAATATCTGAGACTGGAAAACTGAGGACAGTTATATATAGTGTTTTGCATAATCAAAGGGGTTATTTTGAGCCCTCTTGCATTTTACTTTGGGTTTTCGTGCCTCTTGAGGCTCCAGTGAGACTCACACCTGACCTGTCGCAGCTGCCCAGTGCCACCAGAAGTTTTATGAAAGCGTTTCTGTGGTTCATGCAAAAGGGCAACCCGTTTGGTTTGGGTCTGACCCTTCCGGACTGCGTGAACAAAGACAGGTATATCCCTGCCCTCCAGAGACACATCTCAAGTTCGTCTGAGATCTCCCAAGGATTTGAAAAATTCTCCCCATAAATGTTACCTGCCGGACAAGCGCTGCCGGGCCACCACTAATAGCATCTCAGAGCCACACGCAGCTACTTCCTCCCATCGGACGCACGTGTGAAAGGCTTAAAGATTTGCAAAAGCAAGTAAGAGAGGCTTTCAAAACTTTTCTGGCCTTGAATTTTGTTGTAATGCCTCTCCTGGTCCAGCGGCAGCCCGCAGCGGCCAGCGAGCCTGCGCTGCTAAATGTCACGGTGACTCAACGGGTCCCGGCATCCTGCTGGGTCAGGAGGGGAAAGGTTCAAGCCCAGGGCAGGAGGCTGCTGGAGGTGATGGCCCGTGGAGAAGCCGATACCCCGTGCTGCCTCCTGCCTGCCTGCCCTCTGCCCGCTTGGCAGCCGCGGGACCTGGGGAGCTCTCGGAAGGGCATCGGAGCAACCCGGGCGTCCCGGCCGGCCTTCGCTGCCCCCTCAAAGCCAGCCTTCGTACCCAAACTCGTGGGCGAGCACTGGCGAGCGTTTTTGGTATTGTTTTCTCTTGCTCTGTCCCCGGCTCTGCGCATTTAATTTAGTGCCTCTTTAATTAACTTGAACTCCCCCAGCGGCCCCGCAGAATGCTTTGTGCCCCCCTGGCTGGCGCAGATGCCGTGAGGGACACCGCTCTTTTCTTGGGCGGGGGTGAGGAGGAGACTGGAAAGCTCTACTGCTGAATGCGTAATTAACTGGATACAAACGAGCTTTCCTCGGGACTTTGTTTAGCTGGGCCTTGGGGGGAAAAAGTAGGTGGCCTGAGAAGAACTAGTGCTCTGCCCAGTCTCGTTCCTGTCTGAAAGGAATGAATTTCTGAGTTTCTCCCTGCTGGTGCTCTGGCAGGAAGCAGCACCGCCATCAATAATTTATTTGTTTCTTTAGCAAAAAGACTTTATGACTCCTCCGCTAAAGGGGTCTGTCGTCCCAGCAAGCCCAGCTCTGGTCCCCCAAGCCCTGCTGGAGACTTGTCACCAGCTCCAGGCTGGAATTTCTCTGGCTCACTGAAAGCAGCATCGGGCTCCCCGGCGCTGGGGAGGAATCAGGCAGCTGCGGGCTCTGCTTCGTGTCAGGTGAGCCCCCGCGGACAGAGCTTCACCACTCGTCTGCAGCTGCCTCGCCTGCCAGGTGTCCTTGTGTCCCTCGGGAGCACCAGGAGCTTTCAGCTTCCTACCAGGGGACCCCCACACTGCTGGGGGGCGGCAGGAGGCTCTCCGCACCCGGAGCACCCGCAGAGCCGCGCGCGCTGCAGCTGCACCGGTGCCTCCCCCCCACCCCACCGGGCTTGGCTTTCGTTTGGGGTTGTCACTTCACCTGCTAGAAAGTTAGACTCGGACACCTCATTTAATCTTGCTGTTTTTATCTAAACATGCACTCTGCCCTGTAAAGCTTCTTTTAAATTCCTTTTCTAAGCATTCAAAAAAAGGTGAAATGAAAACAGCATTGCAGAGACACTTCAATGTCATTAACGCAGGGTAATTCCTACAGTCTTTCCCCCCTTTTCATTTTATTTTGAGCAGACGGTAACGCGTTGGAAAAGATAGCTGGAAAAGTTAATTTTTGAACACCCCTTCTCCCGAAGGGAGAAGGAAAAAAAAAAAAAAAGAAGAAGAAGAAAGAATGGTCCTTTCAAAGAATCATTGACCTAAATTGCACTTTAATGCACATACCATGCTGTCCACACCACCTACGTGTCTCCAGGAATACTGCTAAATAACAAGCACTAAATGTTTAGTCATTTCCTGCATCACGTTTGCAGGAGTCAGTAGCTCCGCGCTATTAGCATATGTAAGTGCACTGCAGTTCAAACAGTTGGTTTCCATATCAGCAGCTGCTCGCCTTAATCTCCTTTTGGGAAAGGTGCCACGGGGAGCACTGCAGCGTGCCGCAGGTTAATGCTTCAGCCGCCTTTCTGCACAATTCCCAGCAAAGGGCTGCTGCTGCTGCTCCAAAACGGGGCTGCCCCCTCCGCGGCGTGCCCTGGGAGAAGCTGCCTGCCAAAGCTAACGGCGTGGCTCTCTCCCTCTTTGCGGCAGAGCCTTCGGGGAGGTTTGGTGCTGTATTTTATCCGTCGTGTAAGTCGAAGGGCTGGGCGGCAACGAGGCTGGCGGGGGCTCACACAGGCTCCCCCGACCCGCTCTCGCCTCCTCCTGCGGGGAGCTGGGGTGGGCCGGGTGGCCCCGTGCTGCTCGCCCCTACGGAAAATGCAGAATTGCTCGAGAGGTCGGGAGTTCCTGTGCCGGCCTTTCAGCTGGCGCCGGAGCAGGTTTCTGTCCGAGGAACGGAGGGCTTGACGCTCGCGCTTTTTTAAGCGCCTGCCTTCAAAATGGTGCCTGCTTCTCGCTTGAAGTTCATGGGAACAGATGGTGAGATCTCAGAGACATTAGCTAAAAGCTATAGGGTGTTTTTCACCATGTGTTGCTAGTTTCCCTCCTAAAAAAAAAAAATTAAAAAAAAAAACCTGAGTGAGAGCCCTCGAACATGACAGGCCAAATCTGACCGTCTGTTGGGTTTGCTTTATATAACGTGCGAGTGCCACGGAGGGGCCTTTGAAACGTCGGAGCCCATCGCTGGGGAGCCACGGGCGCTGGGGAGCGCGGGGCAGCGCTGCCCCGCAGCACCAGCCTGGTCCCGAGCCAAGAAGCACCTCGCTGCAGAGACTCGATTTTGGGTGCAGAGCGGGGCGAATCTGCCCAAAGGAGCTTTAATAAGGGCTGCGTGGGGGACCGGGGATTCGTGTGCGCATTCGGGGCATAGTAAGGGCTCGTGAAATAGCGTGCACCTCCTGTGCAGCCCACCATCGCTCTCAGACTCATTTAGCAGAGAGAACAAGCAGAAATCTCACAACTCGAGTAAGAGCATATGCTCTGGGAGACCTCGCTACGTTGCATAAGCCTTCCCATTAAAGGATCTGGCTTTGTGAGCACAGCACATGAGTCAACAGCACAGCTAGACTTGTAACGTGGGAGTCACACCTACTCTTGGCTGCAGAATTATCCAGAGAAACAGAAGGTTAATAGGAACAAAATAAAGACTAAGGAACCCTTAAAGGTTAGCTGCAGGATTTTATTCAATTGGCAAGAGGGGAAAAAAAGAGATGAAATGGGTCAAGCCAAGGGAGAGAGAGCAGGGTAATAAAAAGCCACGTCGTCTGTCTCCTATGCAAAGACAGTTCAGTTTAGATCAGTAAAAATGTGATCAATAAAACATTTTTTTCCCATATTAGCTAGTTCTGGAGAGGGTCATTATTGATTACAGAAAGAAAAAGTCACTTGACTGATGAGCAAGTGAGTGGAGTGAGCTCCAGGATGCTCAAGAAATCCTAGCAGTGCCTGCATGCAGTGCGGCAGTGCCTCCCAAAAACAAGGAAATAGAGGCAAAAACCAGCACGCATCGGGAGCAGTATCACGTCCCTTGGCTTTGCTTCTGCCTTTATGTCCTTATTTTGTGTTGAGGCATTTTGGAAGTACACACAAACAAGGAGGACGCCTGTCGTTGGCCCTTGTAAAGCCTCGATGTCCTTGGTCCCCTGGCCTTCAGTGCACGGGTGCAGGCTGGGCAAGGCGAGGTGGGAGCAGGAGTGTCCTCGGTGTATGAACGCCCACCCGTGGAGCTTCTCGCCTTGGGAAGGGTTCTGCTCAGCAAATCTTACCCCGACACTGAGTCCTTACTGAGCCGGTTCCATATAGACAGACCAGGGGCATTGCAGCTTTACATTTAGGAATGCGGTGGCCTCGCTGGCCTCTTAAGAAGAAAAAAAATTCAGAGCGTTGTGTTTTGCCTGCAGGATGCCATCCTTGTTCTTCCTCCTAAGGCTTCGTGTGCCCCAGCCTGGCATCAGCCACGGTGTGGGCTTGCCTGCCTACGACCCACCTCAGCGTCTGGACGAGGCTCTCAGACAGACGGTTTACTTTTCAGGTAGTTGTGCGTGGAGCCAGGAGTTGGGCTCGATGATCTTCGTGGGTCCCTTCCAGCTTGGGATATTCTGCGACGCTGCGATTCTGTGACTCAGTCCCAAATCTGTGCTGTAAAAACCAGGGATTACCGGGATGGGAGTGAGAAAACCTTGATAGCTCCGAGCTTCTGATCGGAGCACATAGAAGAGCCCCGCGCTGGGCTGCCCTCGCGTTGCTTTTGTTATTGCCTCGGCCTCTTGGCTCTCCTCCACGTGTACCAAGGTCTAAGAGGAGCGTGTCCGTGGAGGAGGCGTTGGGCAACACAAGCGATGTTTCATCCCTCGCTCTCAGTGCTCTTGTGGAGGGAGAGATCGTCTTGTGATCAAAGCACAAGACCAGCAGTCAGACGATCTGGGTTACTGCAAGGTTTTGATTTGCCAATATCAGCTCACAGTTCTGGCACCTCCGAAGGCAGGGGCTGTCAGGGAGCCTGAAGCTTGCCTGCTGCCACGCACGGAGCAGGTTTTGGGGTTCTTGTGCCTCTTGCGGAATGAGGAACTGCTCGGCGGGCCTAGCAAAATAATTTGCCAGTGGTGGGGGTGAGGAACACTTGGTGGCCTTAGCCTGAAGCTTTAAAAATGTGTGATGTGTGCCTGGCAAAGGGTAGCGGCGGGGGGAAGACGGAGAAGGTCCGACCGGGTGGTCTCCACGTGCACCCCGAGCAGGAGGGCGCCCGTGGAGTGCGGGTTTATGGTCTCGCCATAAAACCCTGTGCCTGAGGCAGTGAAAATCCAAACGCAGCCCTGAAGGTCAACTGATCTCCTTCCTAAAGCGCACGTCCTGACCCTGTGACATCAGGTCCTGGGGGGGGGGGGTGCCTGGGGAGCCATGCAATGGTGCTCCGGGCACAGCGGAGAAGGGGGCAGCGCATCTGACCAAGCCTCTGCATCCCCTGCATGGCACCAGGGCAGCAGGAAGGCTGCCGAGGTCCTTGCGTTGGCTCCGGGGCGGTAAAAGGACTTCTGTGGGTGAAGCGGAGTGTCTTGGGGAGCCCAGCCGGTAGATTAGGGGGCAGGTCCCTGGGGGAGCTGAACCCAGCGTCTCTGCACGCTGCCGACCACGGGTCTCCGGCTGCGCCGTCTGGCAACGAGCTGTAGCAGCCTTCAGGAGCCGGAGCTAGATCCCCGCCTGCCCGCCAGCAGCTGCCATGGGTCCTGGCACAGGAGCCTGCTCAGTTTTTCCTAAATCTGGCTGAGCAGTCTCCGGGGAAATGGGAGTCAGCTTGCTTGCCATCCCGCCCGCATCAGTCCAAGAGCAGCAGGCGGGGAGTCAAAGTCCCTCCTGGGCTGAAGACAGAGAGAGGAGCTTTCATCCTCAAACATACGTGTTTTGAAAATTTCGCGGGGAAAAAAAAAAAAGAGGTTTCCTTATGGGAAAAAGAATTAGTAAATTGAATTGGCTCCTCTGTGCACAACGGGGTAAAATCTGAAGAGGTGAAAAAAGACAGAAAGGAGGGAGAAATCCCCGCTCAGAAGGCCCCGGGTGGCTTCAGGTGGAAAAAAGGGCTCCTGCGATGGAGGTTTAGGGAAACGCCAGCGTTGCCAGCAAGGAGCTCAGCCGAAAGCCTTCAGCCCTGGCCCTGCCGGGGGCTTTGGGGGCCGGTCCCGATGCCGTGGCCCTGCCTGCGCTGTGGCAGCCCCGCACAGGGATTCGGGTGCCTGCCCTGCGCCGCCCGTGGGAAACCCGCACGGCTCCAAACCACGGGTCTTGTGATTACTATTATATTTTTTTTAATTCTTATTATTTCAGTCCCATGATTTTGTTTTCACTGTTTCTAATTCTTTGCCTTGGGGAAGGGAGGCAGGGAACTGCTGTGGTTTTCTGGGTGTTGTGGGCCATAATCTGAATTTTAACTGACAAGGCATTGCCATCCAGACTGCGGGAGGCAGATGTAGTGATAAACGGTGGTAATGCAGCTTTGGAGGAGCTGTGTTTGCAGCATAACCAGTGGTTTCACTTCGTTTCACTATTTCACTTCTTTCCTTCTCTTTATCCAAGCAGTGAAATCAATCAATCGTCAGTCTCCCGGCAGAAATCGCGGCGTTGTGCTCACTTCAGGGCAGTTGCTAGGACATCTTGGTGGAGTGCAAGAATGTGCTTGGCCAATGGCAGGTAAAGATTAAATCCTACACCACGCTGAGTTTTCAGAACTGGAGGGATTACATTATTTCCAGGTAATTTAAATGGCTCCGAGAGATGGAGTTTTAAACTTGCACGGTATTTTTCATTCTAAAAAGTCCCAGAGCACTTTCCTGGCAGATTGGGATAGAGAAACTGTCCCCAGAGATAAAATATGGCAAGCGAGCGATAGCACCTGCAGTAAAGTGAAGCAAAACCTCGTTGTCTGAATGCCAGGAGAGGGGGCACCCAGGCAGACACACGTCTACGTGCCCATGCCGCACGCCCTCGTGAGCAAGGCGCGAGGAAGCGTTCAGCTTTGGGGTTTGCGTGAAGGTGAGCCCGGGGGTGGCTCCGTGTGCCGGCCCCGCTGCCCCCCTCCCCGTCCCACTCCCCCAGCTCGTCCCCGCTGCCCTGCCACGTCCCCTCCTCTGAGTCACCGGCCCTGCAGCTGCGCTCGGTGCGCGGCCTGTGTCAGGCCCCGGGGGTTTTCCGCGCCTTGCTATCAGAAAGAAATCAGCTGGGGCTGCGGTGGCGGGGGATCGGGATGGTGAACGTCCCGTTGGCGACGTGGCCGTGCTCCCACCTCGGCTGCAGCCTCCTGCGCCCGTGTGCCCCCCTAGCAGGACGGGGTGGCAGCACCTACCGTGGGGCGAGCGAGCATCGGCACCGTTCAGGCCGGGGGGGGAACGCTGTTACCCTCAGTTAAGCAACGCAGACCCCTCTGAGTGCCCATCGTTATCCCTAATTTAACACCGGCTGCGTTGTGTTTAAAGAGCACGAGCGAGGCCTGGGTGAGCCTGCAGCCCCAGCACATCGCAGCTCCTCTCCTGAAAGTTTCTTCGCTGCCTTTCTCAGGAACACGCAGAATGGAAATAGGAGCTCCTGCCAGGGAATTTCCGCCCCAAGTCGGTAACGTTTGAGCCGTGTGAATGAGATGCCAAAAGAGTTGATTTTTCTTTTATTTTTGCTGGAAAGTTGGCTGGGTAGGGGTGTGGTGTGGTTGCGGGTGTGGTGGCCCTGGTGCTGCACGGAGCCGGGCTCCTCAATGCTGCTCAGTGGGGAAGAAAGGGACAGCCACGGGTGTCCCCGGAGAGGTCAGGGCACCCCTGCAGCACCACGCAGAATGGGTTTCGGAGCTGCTTTCTGCCGGAGAGCGCTTTCAGAGCTGTCTTTGCAAACAGGGAGGTAATTTATTCATATTTCAAAAGCTCACAGCAAACCGAAAACTACAGATCTCCCACTAAGTTTCTGAGGAAGTGACTCCCAGCTGAAAGCAGCTCTGCATCCAAAGCCCACGAGGAGGAGCGGCGTGGAGGAGGTCAGGGCCGCCAGCTGTGGCGGTGCCGTTGCTCAGCGCGCTGACGCGCTCCGCACGGGGTGTCGCTGGCAGGCTGGAGGTGGCTGCACGACGGAAGACGGGGCTAAATAAAGGTCTGCCACCTCCATAATTCCGGCAGCTGAATTTCAGCACGGTATCTAGTCACAACGTGACATATCTGCTCGGATTGAAAAGCCAACCTCAAACCTCTCTAATTTTGGCAATGCTGGGCTGCAGCCAAAATGATTAATGGAGCGATCTCTGCTAAGGTGGGTTGTGCCCGAGGTAGTCTGCCGCATATCTTCCCTGCACCTATCTGTGCAGATTATCTGCAGCAAGCCCTGGTTCTGGTTAGCTGACATTAATGTAATTTATTTCAAAAACCTGTCTTCAGGAGGTGCCTTTTGCAGTGAATTAGCATCTAAAGGATGGAAATCCGCGTGGTGGCGGGGCCCCAGCATCAGGCTGTCCTGGCACTGTGGTTTCCGATGAAACCAGGGCTGTGAAACCTTCCAGTGAAACCTTGGCTGTGCTTGGGGCACCCCGGCAGCTCCTCGCTGCTGGCTGGGAGCCCTGCGAGCACTCGCCTGGGATGGCTGTCAAAATCAGTGTAGTGTTTTTAAAGAGTGGCCAAAATCGAAGGGCTTCAGCCAGCTGTTTGTGCCACTATTTTATTTCTATTTTTTTTTTCCTTTCGTGTGCTGCTCCCAGTTGCCCTCATCTCAGTGCAGCAGCAGTGACGGTGGTACAAAAAAGGATTTGGGGAGGTTTAATGGTGTCTTGGAGTGAGCTCTGAGCCAAAGCTGCCAGCCTGGGTCGTTGTCCACGTTGTAGCTGAGGTCTGACTTGGGTCTCCCCCCTCTGCCTCTCCAAGCCGCCCCCAGCCCCGCCGGGTGCCCCCACCTGCCCTGGCCGAGCTGTAGGGTGTCCTTGGGAAGTTTCGGGGTACCCAGTGCCTCGCCAAAGGGCTGCGGTACGTCACAGCTCAGCTCTGGGGCCCTCTGAGCACCGCAGAGCTCACCCGATGGCAGGCTTTGGAGGGCAAATGTCCAAGCACAAATGGTGGGGTGGTGGAGAACGGGGCGGTGGGAGCCCGAGGGCAGGAGCTGGGGCAGAGCTGCAGGCACCTGGGCTTGGTCCTGGAAGGGCTCGGGGGGGGGGGACATCTGGTCCCCCAGGAGAAGCAGGGGGGTGCTGCTCTGTGGGCTGGGTGTCAGGAGAGGCCCGGCCGCCTGGGCGAAGGTCTCCAGGGGGTGCTTCTGAGGAGGACTTCCCCGGGAGGAAGAGAGAGAGAGGCCTGGAGAAGATCCAAGCCCTCTTCTGGGAAAGAGGGTGAGGCCAGACAGGGTTGGTTCGGGACTTTGTTTGGGTGTGCTTGGAGCCGCGTGGAGCTGGGGAAGCACCAGGAGCGGGAGGATGAAGATAAGCTGTGGGCTGCGGTGCTGGATGGAGCCGGGCCGCGGGCTGCTGGCGGGGGTGAATCACCCACCCACACCTGCAGAAAGCACCTTGCTGCCTGCGTTTGCAGCTATCTCTGCTGAACTGTTGTTTTTTTTTTGATGTAAATAGGAAATGACTTCTGCAGCTGAGCCTTTGTGGGCACAGGGCTATAAAAGGCACTGCCATTTTACATACCACATCTCAGCCGGAGAGAGAGGAAGGAGGCTTTGCTATTACAGCGACATAGTTAATAAGCAAATATATGTGGCTCCATAGGGCTTGAATATCTTCTGGAAGCAAAATAGTTATGAGGGCTGAGTCCTTCGCCTGCTCTACATGACTAAAAAAAAAAAATTGTTTTTATTTCACGCAGGGAGCCACAGAGCCCGGCTGTTTCCACGTAAGGCGCCTGGCTCCAGCTCGCTGTCTGCAGCTCGCGAGGACCGAGCCTCCCGCTGGGTGCGGGCATTGCCCCCGGGGCTGGACGCAGCCGAGTTTTCTTCCAGGCTTCTGTCTGGGCTTGTGCTTGCTGTGGGAGGCTCGGGAAGGCCGCGGCCCGCGGCCCCTCGCTGCAGCGGGCAGCGCTGAGGGCAGCAGGGGTTGCTCGAGGCCCCGCGGTGCTCGCCGCTGGCTGTGAAAGGTCGCCGGTGGCGTCCTGCTGCGCCCATGGGCGAGGGCCTCGCGGCCGTCAGGGTGCATCACCAGGGGGTGATTCAGCAGCTTTCTAGAAACGCCAGGGCCTAAAAGAAGCGAAGAAGGAAGTTTTCCTTCTGTGTCTCATTGTATGTTAAGAAATAAGGCAGCTTGGGTTGTCCCTTTAGGGAAAAGGGAAATTTGGCACAAAAAAGCCCCTCCCTACCTCCACACATCTCTCCACCGCATGCCTCCGCTTTGCTATTCACTTGTTTTGACATAAAGTACTTTCCCCAAGAGATATTAGTCACAACTTTTGGCTTCCACCAGCCAACTCTTCACCTTCCTCAGAACAGCCTGGAGCGGCGAGGTTGGTGGGTGCGATGGCGCTGGGGCGGGGGCTGCATTTAGCGCCCGTGGGAGGCTCCGTGCCGAGGGTCGGGAGCCCCAAATCTGCCGCCTGCGGGGCCGGCACAGGCTGCGAGAAGGGGCCCGGGGGATGTGCCAGCAGGTGAGAGGGGCTCGGGCTGGCCCCTCGAAGGCGACGAGGTGTGAGGACAGAAAGCTGGGACGCCGGCTAGTAGCGTCATGGGGGTGCTTACGTTAGTTTAGCCCAAAAAGGCTGGAGTGATGGGTACAGCATAATGTTGACTAAGCCGTGCTGACGGGTGTCAGATGTGAATTATCTGCCCCAAATCCTGTTTTCCAGCAGTAACTGCTTTCCCAAGCAGCTCAGCACCAAGGGGAAGAAAACCAGAAGGCGGCACGTTGGATCAGCTGCGTGCTCCCGAGGGTTCCTGGGCAGGCAGGAGCTCTCGCTTCTCGTGTCTGCTTCAACGCAGCCCTAAAATATTCCCAGCCCGTAGCAGATGCACACACGAGCAAGCTTGTAGTCGCTGTGGGATCGAGGAGGCAATGAGCCCTGTCATCCCCTACCCTTCCTCAAGTAATTATCACGCACTTCGCACCCTAATGAGAACTGCTCCATTTTCCTCTCCTTCCACTCCGCTGCTCCTTCCTCGTGGCTGCTTCTCAGAGGTCTCCTTTATAAAGCTGATCTGGCAAAGAGGTTATATTTTATTTTAAAAAAGAGAAATCTTTGGGAATCAGCAGCGTGGCTGTGCGTTATCACGCCCGTGACCCGCTGACTGGGGGACAAGTCCGTGAGGATGGCGGTGCAGGACGAGGGGCAGAGCGCAGCGAGGACGGCAGCGGCACAAGGGCTTCGGCGGGATGCTGACAGGAACGGGGGAGCAACAAATCCCTGCAGACACATGAGACCGAAGGAATATGAGCAGGTACCGCTAACACGAAGCCCTTTGTGAAACAGCCAAACCCAGGCCGTGGGCAGGACGCCCCTGGAGTGAGGCGCCGGGGGCAGCTCGGGGCGGTGGTGCTGCGCTGGGCGGCGGGGCAGGGCAGGCTGGGGGTTAAAGCATCGTCTGGGGCGGATGCTCTCAGGGTGAGAGAGGGAGGAGGGCGCCCTGAGGGGCTCCTGGCCAGCGGTCAGGCGGGCGGTGAGTCTGTATTTCAGCGTGATGGGCGCTGAGGGGCCGGGTGAGCTCACAGGCACCACCAGGTGCAGCTGGGAGGTGGCCGAAGCCAGGCTGCAGCTCAGAGGAAGCAGCCAGCCTGCCATCCCCAACTCCCTCCCCCCCAAAAAAGAAACGACTCAGGAAGGAAACAACAAACTCCATCCCTTTGCCAGGGATGCTCCCTGCTCAGGAGTGCTTTTTGAGGCTCTCTCTCGTGCAGGCAGGTCTGCAGGAGGCAGAGGAGGAGGCGCGCTCTGTGTGCGAGGCCCTTCAGCCTGTGACCACAACCCGCGGGGCTTTGGCTCACCCCAGCCCCTGCCGGACCTCTCCTGCTCCAAACCCTGCGGAGAAGCAGGTCAGTGCACGTACACGGCTCCTCGAGCACGATGCGGGGTGCTGAGCCGCACCCGTAAAGAAAAGGGGCTTCCACCTTGTTAGGTCTGGAGGCTCACGGCAGCTAATTGCCTGCGTTCTGCATGATCTGGCTTCCTACGGCAGGAGAGCCGCCCGTCTGCCGGGGCTGCTACCAGTCAGGCGACTGCTGATTTCCACCCCCTGCATCCATTACCGGGGCTGCATCTCCCAAATCTGCTCTCACACGGCTGTGAGTCGGTGGCAGAAGAGCTGAGCACAGGCAAACCCGGGATAAGCGCTGGGAAAAAAGGACTCGAGTGGGCCTGGTGAGGCTGGGAAGGGGCTGCCTTCTCAGAAATGCTGTAAGCCCAGCCCAAAATCCCTCTTGCTCCTGCAGCTGCATGCAGGGCCGTGGGCTTCCCCTCTGTAACTGCGAAGGAGAATGCAGTGCTGTGGGACCCGTGGGCGAGCTGGGGTCTGGTGGCTTCAGCCAACAATGTCGCTGGCTCAGGGATTCCGGGGAAAACTCAAAAACCTTGGAAAGCTGGGAAACAGGAATGCAGAGTAGGGCGAGAGAAAATGAGACAAAGTCATCGCTTCCCAAAACCTTCACAGTGAAGGAAACACCTCCCACTGTCTGGAGGATCCATGGGAATATTATAATATTTGTTCCAAAAACATGACTGGGTGGATCCAGAATTACTGACGCAGGCACAGGCAGCTAATTGAATTCATACGTAGGAACCCTGGACACCATCTGGCCTCAATAAAACGTGGGTCCGTAGCTGCTTCTTAGCAGATGGTTCTTCATTTTCATAATCTTAAATCAAAAGATCATCTTTATATCTGGAGATCAAAGGCACCTAATGTCTCTCTGGTCAAGGTTTATACAGCGAAACCTCTCTCCGTTTTGGCTGACGTGAGAGTCAGACAGGGTTTTCCCCTGGAACATTTGCCGAGGGTCCGGGCAGTGACATCTGGGTAGCAGCTGCAGATGTGCTCAGCTCCTCAGGGCAGGGACTTCATTTTCATTCTATAGTTCATGCAGTTTAAAAAATCAGAAGGGACGGTCGTAATTTTCTTGCGTGGCCATTTATGTTTCCCCACATTACTGGGATATATCCCCCGTGATTTATTTTTTATGATGAAATTATTCTTTCTTCCCTTGCTCAGAGCGTTGCCTGACCCGCCGGCTGTCTGTCCCGTGCCAAGCCCCACCGCGTGGCCGTGCCAGGCCGCCCTGTGCTCCGGCTCCCCTGGGAGATGAGCCCGGCCAGGATCGCAGCAAGCCCCTGCTCGGCTCCAGGTGTGTGCGGGTGGGGAGCGCTCGGCCGCACCGGGGAGAGGGGTGGGAGACGTGCTCAGGTGGAAAGTGCCTCCACGCCCACCCAAAACCTCCAGGACAGACCTGATCTTTGCCA
The DNA here is from genome assembly GCF_964211835.1 of Anser anser. Taxonomy (NCBI): domain Eukaryota; kingdom Metazoa; phylum Chordata; class Aves; order Anseriformes; family Anatidae; genus Anser; species Anser anser. Next base: position 22,396,764 of record NC_139733.1, read on the forward strand.
CCTAAGAATGAAAGGTGCGGGGCTGCTCGGAGCACCCTAGGTACAGGTTGCACCAAACTGAGCCCTGTAGCCTGCTCCTGAACCTCCCTTTGACCGTGGCTATCCGCTCGCTGGTGCTTGGTTCTCATCGGCTCGGAGGCGCAGGGAAAAACGCGCCTCTCTCCTGCGCCGGAGCTCTCTTTGCACTTCAAACGCCGCTGCCTGTGGTTGGTGTTTGCGCCACAAGCAGCAGGCATCTCCGAGGGGGCCGAGGAGGAGAGAGCCAGCACTTCCCCGCCATTGTGTGGGTTTCGCCTGCAAACCTCACCGCCCCGTCTGGGAGATGGCAGCGATCCTCCCAGCAGACAGCAGGGTCCCACCTCGGTTCCTATTCACCTGGAGATGAAAGTGCTCTGGCCGCCCGTGTAGGCGGGGCAAAACTATTTAAAAACCTCATTAGAGAAAGTATTTGGGGAAGACAGCAACACCCTCAGTTGTGGTTTGCTCCAGCGCTTCTCAGCCAGATCGCTTCTGATAGAGAGGGAAGGGCACCCTGAGACACATTCCTGTCAGCTGTTTCTCCTCTCGGCGGTGTGTTCGGGGCGCTTTGCCCCGCTCCGGCCCCGGGGCTGCGTTCGCTGCGGAAACGCGGGCGCGCTCCCCCCCAGGTGCCGAGGCCGGCTGCGGGAGGCTTCTGCAGTGCGGAGTGGTCCTGGGTCGGGCTGGAGGAAAGCGAGAGCGTGTGTGTGTCATCTTGATTAGGCACAAATCCACCGTGAATATTTCCTATTCCACTTAATTCCTGTTCGTGCTTATTTCGGCTGCACTTGCAGCAGGAGGAATGCCCGGCCCGCGTCTGGCTCGCCATACGCAGGGGATCGGAGCGGCACGCTGGGAGGAGGCAGGTCTGCATTCGGAGTTTTGGCTCCTCGTTTAGAGAGCGCCTGACTGCGCTGAGCCAGGCTGCCCCGCAGCTCAGCCACGTTCACATCCGAGTGCTTGTAAGGCCGCACGGCCAGCAAACCTCCCGTGTGCGGTGTGTGCTGGTGCTGCGCACCTGCACTGCCTTTACCTCCTGTGTTTTCTTTGCACGAGAATTCAATTTAATCAAACGGGTCAAATGCTCACTGACGACCAGTACGCTCAGGCACCCGGGGTCCTTTTCCCTCTCCCGACGGAGGAGCCACGTGCAGCCTGCCACCAGCAGCTCGCCGCTGAGCAGGTGCCCCGGGCGTGGTGCTAGCGGCCTGCAGAGCACAGGCTGGGCTCAGCGGGCCCCCCGCTGTAGCTGGGCTCGCCTGCCTTTATCCCCAGCAAGCATCCCTGCCACGTGGGCTGCGTCCCCATGTGCCACCACCGGCACCACCCTCGCCCTTAACTTCTGCCACGAACCGCTGGGGCCCTCCCTCTGCGCCTGCCACCTCCCTCGGTGCCTGCCAGCTCTGACGTTTCTGCTCGGAACCGCGTCCCCCTGGACCGACCAGGAGTCGCCCCGTGTGCCATCAGCACGTGGATCGCACAGACCTCGTCCCACAGGCTTGGGGTTCAGAGGCCAAGGTTTAAGCCACCCATGTCCTGACACGAGCCAGAAGGACAACGCTCCCACTCCCTTCTTGTGCCTGCTTGGTTTTTATCTTTTATTGGTTTTGGGGGGTAATCTTTTAAATCCAGTTAGCAAGCTGAGAACACTTTTAATGTAACTGACTCAGAGGAAATGCATCGTGGCCCTGCAGCTGCTGTTCCCCACATCCCACAGACAGAACAAAATCTACCCAGACGACGAGCTCCCGCAGTATTGATTCTTACCGGGGTACGTGGATGCCAGTGAAAAATAAATAATGCTGCAGTTGAAAGGTGTGGCGTTTCCTAAGCCAAAGATCTGAAAGCACCTCGCTTTGCTTTGCATACCTGCAGAGCACCGTGCTTTCTGCTTTTCAGATATGAAAGCTGAGGCACGGAGACATCTGATGAGGCTCCGCCGCTGACTCACTGTTTGATGTTAGGCAGAGCTGCGAGCGTGATCAGATAGCATTGTGCAGAGCGCTCACCAGACGGCTGTGTCACCCGGGAGGAAAAGCAGCGCTCGGGCACGACGGCGTCTGCACCCGCAGCTGCCCCCCCCCGTGCCCCGCAGCGACCCTCGGGATCGGTGGCCAGGGATGTGGTGGCCTTGCCCTGTCCCCCCCAGACCTGCCGGGCAGAGGGGTGTGCGGCCGAACCCCAAAGTCCCTCTTGCAATGGGGACTGCAGATGGGGCTCGAGGCGGTGCCGCGGAGGCGCGCAGGGCGGTGCGCGGAGCGTGCCGAGGGCTCGTTCTCACGCGATGGAGCACGCGGCCGGCGGGGAGCTGGTTAAGCAGCGCGAGCGCCCGGGTTTGGCTCGCAGCGTGGGGCAGGGCAGGCTGTCACAGCGAGGCAGGGATGTTTTATTAAACAGAGTCTCAAAGTGGGCTAAAGTCTCTTATTATGAATTGTAATGTCCACAGATTTTGCCACTTCCAAATAGTTTCCACCTACGTATTCCTCCCACTGCTGCGTTCAGTGCTGGCAAACATCTCCGCGCACGGAGGAGAACGGCTTTCATTTGAATAGTCCGCAGGCAAGTTTCGCTGCGCGGTGCCAGCGTCCTGCCCGCAGCACGCACGTGCCCAGCAGCCACCCAGCGCCATTTACTTGCCCAGGACGCCACAGGGAGAGCGGCTCTCGTCGGCTTTTCCCAGTGTTTTGTCCAAACACGGCCCGTGGTAGCCCGAAACGCTGTCGCGAAACGTGAAATCTCAACTTCTAACTGGCGGGCGATTCCTTTCATCGCGCGAGGCAGCGTGGCCAGCTGTGCTGCTGAGACGGTGAGTCAGACACGCACCGGGCTGAAACCACGGTGCTTCACGGTGAAGTCAAGCTTTTGCAACTACCTGCAGGCTACCAGAGGAGGAAGGCAGAGCCCCGGCGGATGACAAACTCTTCCTCACATCCTGAGCTGCTAAGTCACGCAGTGCCCCTTTCGCCCCTCCGGCTGCGGGCTCGCCCTGGGCAGCACCTGGGGGGGCTCCCAGCAGCCGCTGACCCCAGGACCCCAGGGTGCGCGCTGCGTGGGCCGGCAGCAGGGCCGTGCGGCTCGGCCTGCAGGGCAGCTGAGCCACGTCCCGTGGCTGGCAGAGCCCCGCTGCCCCCCCTGCCCGCTCGCGCCGGTGCCGGCGGCTGGGGACGTGCCAGGCCGGGCACGAGGGCTGTCTGCAGGCAGCGTGGCTCCCGGCGCGCTTCTCCTCCTGCAGAGCGCTGGGGGATGCCCGGCGGGTGCCGGGAGCGGAGCGCATCCACACAGCGCCGCCCGCCCGCCCGCGTGCCCTTCGCTTCCAGCCCAAGCCACGGCTGTCCTTTAACCTCCGGTGCCAGTAACCTGAGCCGGGATTGCTGGAAATGAGAGAGGAGGAGAGCCGGCTATTTGATTACAGGCCACAGGCACATGCCTGGCCTTCGCGGATATATTAAGTAAGAGACATTTTAAAACAAAACCACCCTCGGTAACCTTATCGTAAGCCCGAATCCACAACCCATCTGCTAACTCCCGGCGCTGCCCACATAGGCTCCCATCAGGCGCCGGTGCCGGGGATTTTCAGAACGTTTCGCCCCAAATCGCCGTGCTGGGAGGCAGCGCCCCGGGAAGGTGCCGCCGCGGGAACCCGATCCCCTCAGCACGCCCTCAGGAGCAAGCTGCGAACCCTCGCCTTTTCGTGCGTCTGTAAATAACTCCAAATCCCCGCGGGACGCGAGCTGCTGCTATCCTGTGACACTCAGCCCCTCCGAGACAAGCCTCCGGAGGCCTGCTGCTCTCCTCGTGGCTTTAGAAAATTAAAGCCTTTTTAAACATTTCGCTGCTGCCCTAACCGTACGCTGCAGAGGAACCTTCCACGTAGAAATAATTCAGCAAACAAAATCGAGACGGCAAATTGATGATTGCATCAGCCCCAGCTTATGAAAGCTGATCCTCGGGAAAATGTAATTCAACGCTCGGCAATCTAACTTGATGCCCAAGAATGCGATGGCTTCGTTCGGGTCCTCTTTTTAGGGGGACTCCTAAATCCTTGGCAACTTCCCTTAAGGTCATGAGTAAATCCCGATATGGAGAATTGTTTGGCAAGCAGGAGAACAGTAAAAGGGCTAAATAATTGGGGATTACCTCTGACCCTGATTTGTAGCTCACCACCCACTGCAGGAATGTACCGAATATCTCAAAGAGCGTGCAGGGATCAGACAATTCATGGGCATGAAACTGTCCACGTACAGGGAGCCTGAACTTAAAATGCAGAGCAGGTTGGCCCCATGCCTCATTTTTCATCAGCAATCAGCTGCAGCAAGCTCTAATTATTTCTCTAGCCTCGGACAGAGGGTCAGCGATGGGACAGAGCATAAATCGTACGTAATTTTGTCCCCTGTTTGTTTGGAAAGTAGCAGCTCGGGTCTTGGGGGCAGAAAGAGGATGAAGCACCCGATTCCCCCCATCATTTCTGACGGTGACCGTCCCCCGTGCTGCAGGAGGGGACAAACACATCACCTCCATTTTTCCGATGGTTATCACCGAGCTTGTCGAGTGCCTGTACGCACGGCCAGCCCCGCTGCGAGCCCTCAGCCCGGGGCTGTGACCCTGCCCCATGTGTGCTCAGCGCTTCGTTTTGGGCAGGCGAGCCCCCTCCTCTGCGGCGGAGCGGCCTCACAACGCCGCTCTGGGTGCACAGCACCACGGCAGCCCCTGGGGATCCCGGAGCCAGCGCCAGGTCTGCAGGCTCGGACCAGAGCCGCGAGAAGAGCAGCCTGCCTGGGGCAGCCTCAGCCCGCTCCGGGCTCTGCGCTCCGTCCTTGGCTGTGCGTGCTGCTGCTGCAGCTGGGAGCTTGGAAGGAGTTTAGGAGGTGGTTGTGTGTTGGTTTTTTTTTTAAAAGAAAAACTTACGTTTACAGCCAGCAGATTTCTGCAAGGCTCTAATTTCTCCTGGGATTCCTGCCGGTAACAACAGGCACCTTCAGAGGCCGGTGAGCCTTGAAAGGGCTGCCTCCAGCTCCGGTATCCAGCCTCTCGGTGCTCTCACGTAACAGCTGCTGACCTCAGATTCCTCCCTACGTGGAGCAGCCCAGGACCGAGGCGATAACAGAGGCAGCGCGCTCAAGTTCTGCCATTACCTTATCTCGCTCGGTGCGCCTTTTATCTGATGAGCTTGCCTCCACTTGCTCAGCGCTCGGCAGGGAAAAATGACCGTAGCCCTTCGGGAGGAGAGGTTTGCTTTGGCAGCTACACGGCAGCCAGCGCAGCCACGCTCGGCGGTTTTGCAACAGCTGGCACCCAGCAGCCGGGGGATGCTGCGCAGGAGGGGTGAACCCCCCCGAGGGTGAAACCCCCCGAGGGTGAAGCCCCCCCAAGGTGAACCCCCCCGAGGGTGAAGCCCCCCCAGGGTGAAGCCCCCCGAGGGTGAACCCCCCCCCCGAGGGTGAACCCTCCCGGGGGTGAACCCCCCCGAGGGTGAACCCCCCCGAGGGTGAGCCCCCCCGAGGGTGAACCCTCCCGGGGGTGAACCCCCCCGAGGGTGAAGCCCCCCGAGCCCCCCCACGACCCCCTCCAGCCGAGCCCCCCGCCGCGGGTGCGCATCCCCATCGCCCCTCCGCCTTTTGGGGTGCCTCCAAAGGAAGGGCGGGGGGGGGGGGGGAGGAAAATCCCAAATCCCCGCGGGAAATGAGTGCGGGAGGGGGATGCTCGGTGGGCGCCCCCCCCCCCCGTGCCCTGGCCGCCCCCCGGGGCAGCACCGGGGGCGCACCCGGAGGCGGCCCGGGCCCGGTGCGCGCCGTCGGGGCCGCCTCGAGCCGCGAGATCCGAGCCCGTGCGCCCCGGGGGCGGCTCCTCCTGGCCCCCCCCCGTCCCCGTCCCCGTCCCCCCCCCTCTCCCGGCACGTTGCGAGGCGGCGGCGGCTCTGCCTCCACGTGAGCCTCATGTGATGGGGACGGGGGGGGAAGGACGGGAGGGGGGGGGCGGCCCGGCGCGCCCGCCCCGGCGGCCGCCAGACGTGCCGGGAGTCACAGGGTAGCGCACGTCGCCGCCGTCCACCCACTCGCCCGCATTTAACCCGGGCCGCCGCCTCCCGGAGCTCCTCAGCCGGCGCGGACACGGCATGAGCAGCCCGGCCTGAGCTCTGCCCTGCCCGCGGCTCCTTCGTGGCCCCCCCCGTCCCTCCCCACCCCTCCCCTTTCCCCGGCTCGGCTCCGCACCGCGCAGGATGGAGCGCATCCCCAGCGCGCAGCCCCCGCCCGCCTGCCTGGGCAAGCTGCCCGCCCTGGAGAGCGGCGACGTGCCGGGGTAAGGGCTGCGGGCTCGGGGGGAGGAGGAGGAGGAGGAGGATTTGGAGAGGAGAGGAAAGGAGAGGAGAGGACCCCCCCCCCCCAACCCCGCTCCCCAGCCGCGGCCCCCCGGGGGTAACCCGGCTGCTTTCGTTTCGCCCGTGCAGGCTGGACTTCGCGCACATGTACCAAGTGTACAAGCCCAGGAGGGGGCTGAAGCGCAGCGAGGACACCAAGGTAAGGCGCGGGGGACCCCGGGCTGCCCCCCAGCCCCGTCCTGACGGCTCTCGGGGACCGGGGAGGGGGGGGAGTGGGACGCGCACAGAGCCCCCCCCCCCCCGGCCCCGGAGCCCTGCGGGGTGGCCGTGCGGAGCGCTCACCCGGCGCCGCTCCCCGCAGGAGACCTACAAGCTGCCCCACAGGCTCATCGAGAAGAAGCGGCGCGACCGCATCAACGAGTGCATCGCCCAGCTCAAGGACCTGCTGCCCGAGCACCTCAAGCTCACGGTGGGTGCCGCCGGGACCCGCTCCCCGCCCGTGCCCCCTTGCCCGCCGCGCACCCCGGCACCGCCACCCCGGGGGCGCACGGACCAGGGCTGCCCCTGCTCCTGCTCCTGCCCCTGCTCCTGCCCCTGCTTCTGCCCCTACCCCTGCTCCTGTTCCTGCTCCCGGAGCCCCGCACAGCCCCGCAGAGCCCCTGCCCGGGGGGGTGGCGGTGCCGGGGGTGCCGGGCACGGAGGGGGACTCGCTTCTCTGCGCCCCCCCGGGCGCTCCGAAAATACCCGTGCAGCGCACCGACAGCCGCCCCGGGCTGCCTGGCAGCTGCCTGCCGGGGAGCGCCGTGCACAGAAAGCGCGCCCTGGGCTGCGGGGGGGCAGCGGGGATCCCCCGGGCACGGGGCTGCCTCTAAGCCTGTGCCCCAAAGCGCATCGACCCATCCCCTGATGCCCGCCTCCCCTTCCCCTGCCGCCCACCGCCCCATCCCCTGCCACCCACTGCCCCATCCATCGCCACCCGTCACCCCTTCCTTCCCCGTAACCCCAGCCCCCCGTCACCCCGTCCTTGCCCCACCGCCCCGGACACGCTGGCAGCCCCATCAGGCCCCGGGTGCGTGGCCGAGCCGCGGCGGGCGCCAACCTGTCCCTCTGCTTTCAGACCCTGGGTCACCTGGAGAAGGCTGTGGTTCTCGAGCTTACCTTGAAGCATGTGAAAGCACTAACCAACCTCATCGAGCAGCAGCAGCAGAAAATAATTGCTTTACAGAACGGTTTACAAGCGGGTGAGTATTCACGCCGTACCGGGTGAGAAGCGGCGCGCGCTCGGTGACTTTCTGCCGGGTCTTTGAAAGGCTGTGGTGGCTCCTCGCTCCCGAGAAGGGAGGAGGCAGGACGCGCTTCTTTTAATCGCCTTCATTTTCTCTATCTTTGCTTGTGAGCTTGCGCAAAAAAAAAAAAAGATGTGTTTCTGAGTGTGGTCAGCCTCAAGTGCACTGTGCAGTTGTTTTAAAATTAAAGTGGGTTTTAAGTAGTTTTATTTAAAGCCCGGGTTTGCTGTGAGGTTCTCTCCAAAGCCATTCATATCTTTACATTCACGTTTGAGAGCTTTGGATCGAGTCCGGTTGTGTTTCTTTGCTTTTTCTCAAAACGCACAAAAACCTGCTCTATAAGCACCTTTGCAGGTCTCTGTAAGCTCGCTGCCAGTGCTCTGCAGGCGAAGGGGGACCCGGTGTAGCAGCTTATCGTGCTTTAGATGTACTTCCTCCTTCTGTTTTCACATGTGGCGCTCACGTGAATCTGATAAGTAAAATCTAGTTTTCCTGAGGAGCCTTCCCCGGCTCTGCCAGCCACGGGGAGTGCAGCAGAGCTCTCAGCACAGGACCTGGAGCGGGATCGCCCGGGGCAGCGGCTCCGGAGCTTTCCCTGCCTGCACAGCGGGCGCCGCGCGGCCGCTGCCTCCCCCCTGCCGGTTCCCAGGGCTCATGCAGTCAGTGCAGAATTGCAAGTGCGTATGTGAAAGTGGGCAGAGGGAGGTAAAAGCGGTAAATCAGCTTCTCGCGCAGAAACGTAGGCAAAATTCAGGCTGGCCGTCACGTCTGCCTCGCTCGCTGTGTGGCACCGAGAGTTTGGCATCGCCCCCAGCGCGCCTTGGAGCTGGTAATGGAACTATTTAGGCACGCTGTTAATTTTTAATTTCTCTCTTGTTAATGTTTCCTCAGGTGACCTGTCATCAAGAAACCTTGATTCCAGCCAGGAAATGTTTCGATCTGGTTTCCAGATGTGTGCCAAGGAAATGCTGCAATACCTGGCAAAGCACGAGAACGGCAAGGAGCTGAAGTCGTCCCAGCTGGTCAGCCATCTGCACCGCATGGCCTCCGAGGTGCTCCAGGGCGGAGCCGGCCGAAAGGCCGGAGACATCCCTCCTAAAATGGTGGACCTGAAAGAGAAACCCGTCTCCTTGAGCAAAGCGGCCGAGGGGCACGGGAAGAACTGTGTGCCCGTGATCCAGAGGACATTTGCGCACTCCAGCGGGGAGCAGAGCGGCAGCGACACAGACACAGACAGCGGGTACGGGGGAGAGCTGGAGAAAAGTGACTCCAAATCCGAACAGCAGTATTTTAAAAAGGATACCGATCTCAAATACACTGTCCAGGAGAGAATAAGCTCTATTAAGCAAGAGACTGAGGACCCGCCGGCCAAAAGGAGCAGGCTGGAGACGCCTGAAGACGAAGGGCCTTTTGGCAGTGACATGATGGGCTCCTCCAACGGCTTCCTGGGCCCCCACGCTCACCAGCCCCCCTTGTGCCTGCCTTTTTATTTGATCCCGCCGTCCGCAACGGCCTATCTGCCGATGCTGGAGAAGTGCTGGTACCCAGCGTCCGTCCCCGTCCTGTACCCCAGCCTCCCGGCCTCCGCCGCAGCGCTCACGGGGTTCATGAACCCCGACAAAATCTCCCCCCCTCTGCTGATGCCCCAGAGACTCCCTTCCCCGGTACCAGCCCATTCCCCCATCGACTCCTCGGCTCTGCTTCAAGCTTTGAAGCAGATTCCTCCGTTGAACTTGGAAACCAAAGACTGAGCGCAGTGTGACCTTTTATTTTTTTGTCGTTGGTTTTTTTTAGTTTTTTTTTTTTTTTAGTTTGAGACTGTTTCACTTTTGTACATTGGCTGGACTGAGGTGTGGGGATAAGGTTCACTGCGCGTAGGAAGTTAAATCCCCTTTTCTCTGACTTGTCAGGTAGCTTGGAGAAGGATGAAGGATGCACCCAGGTTAGCTAGTCAGAACTACTTCCGAAAGGACAGAAAAGAAAAAAAAAAAAAAGGGTTTTATGCTTTACCCCTTAACTTCTTCCCTCTCCGCACCCGCAGAACAACAGTTGACTTTGTCGGCTGCGATTACGTTTCAAAGCTGTGAAAAAATAATTCCATTCGGCAGATCTAGGTTTTAGGGTCTGTGGCTATCAAACCATGGTACTTCTCGCAAGGGCTTTTTTAGCGCAGCGGCCCCCCCCGGGAGCCCGCGCCGGGCCGGGCCGTGGCGGTGCCCCCGCGGTGCCACGCCGGAGGCACGCGGCGCGCATGGCGCTCGCTGGTGGCGGTCGGTCCCTGCACGTGCAGGAGGAGCAGTGCAGCGCTCACTGGTGGGTCGTGCACAGTCAGTGGTTCAGGTAGATTTAAGACGGGTTTCTCTCCACACCTTTGCTGATATATATATATATATATATTTTTAATAAATAAAAGGTAGATGCTGCTTGGAAGCTTTACATGGCGTACATCTAATAAATAAATTAACACGCGCCCCTTCCTGTAACTTGAGCTGCTAGTTTGGGCCGGGCAGGGGAGAAAATATCCCAAGGATCACTTTGCTTGCTGCACCTGACTCGGGGCCTCTCCTGCTGCTGTCCTGCCTCCGCCGCCGGCGTTTGGGGGCCGGGGGCGGCAGGGGCACGGCGGGGCAGGTCGGGAGCAGGGTGCAGGGGGAGCGCTCCGCTGGACGCCGGCGCGCTGCCCGCCGGCCCTGCCCCGCCAGCGCCTTTGAGAAGCGAAAGGCTGGGATTTTCAAAGGAGCCTGATCCGGCGGGGCCTGAGCATCCACGTTCCTCAGTCTCCTTGGCAAACCCTGGCCCGCATTTCTGCATTAAACAAAGAGGGTTAGGGCTGTGACACTTGTCCCATTAAATCCTAGAGCTGCAGGGGTCTTTCACCGCAGGCAAACATCTTGTCCAATTTGGCTTTCTGTTAAAAAACAAACAAACTTCACTGCAAAGTGCAGTGCTCTACTTTTTTTTTTTTACTTTTTTTTTTTCCTTACTGGTTTTGAGAACTGGTATCCGGAACAACAGTTGTATGGATTTTCATTTCATCCTCCCATTGCACCAGCTGTTGAGATGCACTATGCTTGATTGCAGGTTGTGTTCTAACGTTTAATTTTTTGTTTTTGTTTTTGTTTTTTTTGGTATACAGTTGTTGCCTTTATTTGTAAAATCCTGTTATAAATATATATATATTATATAAATATATTAAAAGGTAAAACGTTTCAGATGTTTATTATTTGTATAACTACTTGAGCATAAAAGAAGTGAGAAATATGAATGTATTCTTGTTTCTGGGTTGTCTTTTTTTTTTTTGAAGAGAAGAGTTTTTTGTTTTTCTCTAGGGAGAGGTACAGTGTTTATATTTTGGAGCCTTCTTCAAGGTGGGATATTGTACATATTTTTATCTCGAGTAAATGTTAAGTAGTTGTTTAAAAATACTTAATAAAATAATTCTTTTCCTGTGGAAGATAAGGGTTGGCCTCCTGTGCTTTTAAATATTTGATCAGGGTCATTTTGCAGGGCTCGATCCAGCAATGACTGGCGGCAGGATGGGGTCCCACAGAGGACTTGGGCTTTCCGTGCTCCTCGCGCTGGTCCTTTGCAGTCTGCCCGTGTCACTGCTCGTGTCGCCGGGGATATTCAGTCCTTCGAACTCCGTCCGCACCATCGGGGATTGCCTCCCTTATTGCCTCCAGTCCTGGGCCAGGTGAGCCCGGCCGCCTTGGCACCTTCCCCCCGTTTGGTTTTGCGTTCTTCGGGCCTGACCGGCAGATCCTGCACGCCTTCAGCGCGGCGGGCGGCAGGAGGAGCGGCAGGGCGCGGGTCGGGCCGCCCTGCCCTGCTCCTCTGGGCGCTTCCTTGGCTCGGGCGCTGAGGCTGGCGCTTCCCGAACGCCCAGGTACGGGAGAAAGCAAGCCGCCGAGCTGCTGCCCCAAATTGCCTCCGCTCCCCAGCCCTGGCGCTGCTCTCCTCTCCTGCCTCCCGTGCCCCGGCCCCACGTCTCAGAGCCCTTTGGGGCAGGTGTGTGGGGGTGTCACTGCGGGTCACCACGGTCCCAGCCCCGTGCCGGCTGCTGGATCCCAACCCCTGGGGCTGTGGAGCAGCTCTGAGCCCCGGGTGGCTCCGGTCAGGCCCGGGGTGACGCCGTGCAGAGGCAGGAAGGGGCAGCTCGGTGCCAGCAGCAGCTTTGCTGGGCCGGAGCCCCTTGGCCAGCATCACATCTCCGGCCTGCAGCGAGCCCAAAGCCTCGGTGCGCGGGTGCAGGGACGTGCCGGGGGGGCCCCGCCGCACTGACGCTGCCCTGGCTGGCGGGGGGCCGGGGTCACCCCTTCTGCACAGCTCCTGGGCTGGGTAAATCCCCGGCTGCCTCCGCCTTGGGCACACGGGGATGAGCAGGAGCCTCGGCCCTGTCCCCCGGCACGCTGCCGCCCGGCTCCCACGGTGCCAAGGGAGTCGCCGGTTGTGCCCGTTTGGGCTCCCTTTTAATCGGCGTTGTAGCCACGGGCGAGAGCCCGGCGCACGTTCGCTGAGGCCGCTGCAGAACAGGTCGGGAGCGACACCGCGCACCTGGCAGCGGCTCCGGGCAGCGCCTCGTCCCGGCCTCGTCCCGGCCTCATCCTGCAGAGAGGCACCGAACCTCTCCCCGCGGGCAAGGCCTGAGAGCCGCCGGGCCAGGCGTTGGAGCTTCGCCCCAGCTGCGAGAGACAGGTGAAGGAGCTCGGCCCCGTCTCCTCGTGGCTGCCCTGGGTCCGGGGGGAGGCTTTGGGCTGTGTTTGTTGGCTCCTCCTGGCCTCGGAGGCTGTGGTGTGGGCCGGGTGCGTGGGCACAAAGCCCCGCCAGTGAGGTGGATGGGGTTAATGGCTGCGTGCCATCGCGGCCCGGCCGGCCTTCGGTGGCCTCCTCTCTGCGTGCCGCTCACGGACGCTGGGAATCTTTAATAATTTACCCCGAGCAGACAGGACGTGCGCACATGTGCACGGCGCGTGGGCACGGCGCTGGCGTTTCAGGTTTTCATGGTGCAGACGAGTCCCAAAACCCAGTGGGAGGTGACGGGCCTGAGCGGGACGGTGCTGAGCCGTCCCCGCACCTCCGAGCCCCGCGAGGTTCGCGTCGCACGGCGATAACGCAGCGACCGACCCGCACACGGCTGCTGCATCTGTGTGTCTGGGGACTCCATACGTCCTGGCGCTTGTGTTTGTTTTAATTACGGCTAAATATTGATCTCACTGAAGGCAGCCGCACTTAACCCCCTTTTGGGGACAACATTTGGTGCTCAGCGCAGTCACGTTTCGGATCCTCGTTAACTGCTGGATTTCCGGCTCGTTTCCACAGCCCTCACCCCGCTTCATCTCCGTCTTCTGTCCCACCTCAGCCGAGGGTGGGAGGGCGCGCAGGAGCCTCAGAAACCCGGTGACGGAGGAAAGAGCTGTAAAAAAACAAGTGGAAGAGATAACATTTGTACAGGAAGCCAGCGCTAATTACGGGCTGGGTATTTTCTCGCCGGCGTGGCGCGGCGCCAGGAGGACAGGTGAAGCTGCCGGGGCAGAGCAGCCCTCGTCCGCTCCCCGCGGGGCCGGGGGGCTCCGTGCCCCTCGCTGGGGCCGCCCAGCTCCTCCGGCAGCTCCCTGCTCCCCGCAGGGCCGGGTAGGGCTGGGCAGGGGTTGGGGGAGCCACGGGGCCGCGGGGAGACCCCGACCCCGACCCCAACCCCGGCCCCGGCGGCATCGCGCCAAGGTGCCCGCAGCCCGTGGCGGCGGGCCGCGCCGAGTTCCCCTGCCTTGTTTTCATGGTCTCACCCAGCTCTGACCTGCCTCAAATGTTGACACAATGTCACGTTTCCGACTGCAGTCTTTCATGTGCAGCCGGAGGCTAAATACGGCTGCTGGTTCCTGGAAAAAGACGTGCCTGGCACCCTTTCAGCAGAAACCCGATCCCCATGCAGGCTTGGCACAACAGCTGAATAACATGGCAATAACTCTTTCAGCAGCATTTCAACCCATAAATAGGGCTTCCCGAGCAACTCCTTGAAGGAAGGCAAGGAAGATACACTCTTTTTTTTTTTTTTCTTTTCGTTTTTCAAAAAAAAAAAAGGAAAAGAAAGCCAGAGTGCAAGAAAAGCGAATAGGAGGAAGCAGCCTGGTTAGAAGCAGATCAAAGGAAATCGTGGAGATGCTGAACGTGGTCTGGTGAATACGAACACAGGACTGCCTCAAAAGGAAAGCAATGCTCGTGAATTTTTTACTGTCTCAGTCCCGTTTTCTGCCAGCCCTGTGGCAGTGGGATAAGAGCCTTCCTGAAAGCGAGGACCCTCCCTAACCCCGGCGAGGACACAGACACACATAATTTTAGCTTTTCACCACCTGTTTGGAAAGCTCCTGTAGCTGAGCGCTATGGGACTGGATGGTTTTTACAGGCATGTACCCCAGGAGCTGCTTATTTGCATTATGCATGGACCAGGGCCTAAAATAATCTGCAGTGACGCACATTTTTTGCTGTGATTTTTTTTTCCTTTTTTTTTTTTCTTTTTTTTTTTCTTTCAGGACTCCATTTTTTGTGACTTTTCAGGAACAGGCGCCCAGAAGGGGACTCGGCCCCGGGCTCCCCAGCCCCGGAGGCAGCGTGGCCGGGCCCACCAGGGAGCGGGGGCTCGGCCCCCCGGCCGTGACATGGCCACGCGGGGAGAGGTGCCCTTCTGCGCTGCCCTGGCTTTCATCTGCAAAGCATGTAGCTGCAAGTGCCGAGTGTTTACAAATGCAGGCATTGCAAGATCCCTTGAACTGTGTCCTAGTACAAAAGAGGCTTTGAAACAAGAAACACGTTGTCATGGCATGTTCCAGGCCAGCAGCACCAGACTGAACCAGATAATTGCTGTTTCTGCTTTAGCTGCTTCATTGTGGAAGAAGCCGTCGGTCTTGAGCAAGCCTCCTTCCCTGCAGACGGCCGGGGCGCTGGGGGGGGGCCACGGGGCAGGCCGGGCGCTCTGCACCCTCCTCGTCCCCCGCCCGTGCTTCTTGCCAGCAAAGTCACGGCGCTGGGCTCAGGCTGTGAAACCGTAGCCGGAGGAGCCGGGGCGCTGACCCTCGCTGCGTGACCCGGGTTAGCGATGCCCAGCCCTGGCTCAGGGCGCGCTGCGGCAGCCGGGGAATGCGTCCGTCGCCACCCGCCGCGCGCCGGCCTTCTCCCCGGCCCCACTCGGGGAGCCGGGTGGCACCGCCGAGGTACCCGAGTAGCTCTCGGCGGCCGCTGGCCCTGCGAAAACTGCTGGCGGGGCACACGGCGGCTCTGCCCCGTTACACACGGCGGGGGGGACTGAGGGTGGGTGGCGAGAGGGGCCGGCGCTGGGACCTGCCCAGGTCACTCGCGGTGGGATTCGAGAAATGGAGGTGGGATTTGCGTCTGGAATTTTGAAATAAGGCGTTTCTTACACATCTCCCTTTCTCCTGGGCGTGTGTCTGCTCTGGGCACCTCTCTCCATGAAGCCAGATATTGCCCTTATGCCCGGTGGCTTTGGAAACTGTGCAGCAGCCGAACTGTTTGGTTAGTGCTGGTGGCTATGTGAGCGTCGATAGAAACTGCAGGACCAGGGAGGGCCGGGGAACACCAACAAAACAGAGGTGGCCGGGCAGGGCGCAGGCACCTAGCAGGGCTGGTGCGGGTTGGGCACGCCGGGCTTGGTCGGGTCGGGAGGGCTTGGCTGGGTCCCCACCCTGACCTCTGCCTTTTGCTCCGTTACTCAGCACAGGATGCCGTTTTATTATTTTTCTGAACACCACCTTGGTGCAAACCGGTGACAACGGCCTGTAATCACCAGCGCCGTCTCAGAGGAATGGGTCATTGCTCTGCTCTCTGCCATCCGGCTTCCCTCCCAGCCCCGGGGGCTGCCCCCTTCCCCTCCGCCGGAGCCGTCCGCCTGCCCTTGGGGCAGCCAGAGGGAAAGGCAAAGGTAAATTCTGGTGTAAAGCACTGATGAACATGCAGACAGCGATTCCTGGAATATTACTTATCCTCGTCACAGGGTACATGCGGAGTTCGTGTCGGCGCTTTGCCCGAGGATATACACAACACGAACGTGGATCTGAGCAGCTTATGGAAGATTTAACTCTTATTTCTATTCTCGACAGCGAGTCATTAGCACAGTGATGGCAACGTTAAAGGGCCTTCCCCAGCGCTATCATCTTGCTGCATCTGGTGCTTGGAAGCCTGCCTGGATAGCTTCACTGCAGCTATCGACTGGTGCACGGCAGGGGCAATATTTCATTCCGCACGGGAGCAGTCACCGGCGGTTATCGTGGGGCGCTAGCACGGGTCGTGGAATCGGTGTGACTCGTGGCAAAACGCGACCTTTGGGCGCGCAGAGCTTGCAGCACGCTGCGTGTGTGTGGCGTGCGGCACGGTGGGCGCGGGGCGCGGCGAGCCGTCCCTGCCGCGGCACCGCGCTGAGCGGACCCCAGGCTTGCTCCCTCCCGCCCCGGGGAAGCGGTGGGAGGTCTGTCCCTGCCCTCGGCGAGCGCTGGACCACAGCCAGCTTTTACTTCGCAGGACAAATTATTCCGTGGGATTAACGAGCGAGAGGGACCCCGCTCCCTGCTCGGGGCTCCGTGGCAGGGAGGTTGCCTTGGGGTGCTGGGAGGGGGGTGAGGGCACCCCCGGCACTGCTGCCTCCCGCTCCCCCTGTGCATTTGAACCCCCTCGGGGTGTGACTGGGGCCAGACCGTGGTCAGGACCGCATCCTGTGAGAGCACAGCACTGCCAGCCAGGCTGGGGGCACTGCTCCCCGGGGTGCAGGCTAACGGCGCCGTGCTGGGCGCTCCCTGGTTCAGCTCTCTGAGCAAAATTACGCCGCTGCGTCGGGACAAGGCACGCGGGGTGACTGCGGGGTGACTGCGAATTGGTACCAAATTAAAAACCTGAACAAGCGCCGGGAGCCGGGAGGAGGCTCGGGCGCCGAGCACGGCGGTCAGCAGCCCGCTGGGGAGGGGTTTTCTCTGGTTCTTGATTTCAGGCAGGCGTCTGACTGCGCGCCCGCACCCGCTGCCCTCGGGCCGAGTTCCCCTTGTGGTCTCCCAGCACCTCCAGGCTGTGGGCGCGATCCCGGCGGGGCCGTGCCAGTCCCAGACCCCGCGGGCACCCAGCCCCTGCGGCCGGGGTGACTCAGGGCCACCCCCCCGTGCTGCTGGGGAACTGAAGCCATCTGTTTATCATGGAAAAACTGCTCTTTGCTGCAATTCAAACGGAAACTTCCCAGAATGACTGTTTCAGAGCTTTCCCCTTGAATCACCATCTCTCCGAAGAGCAGCTTTCGAAGATGATGCCCTCAGGAAGGCTTTCGGTGGCCTTGGCCGTGCCGCGGTGTGACCGAGGCCCATCCCAGCCTCTTTTTGGGCCCACTGCTACCGGAGCACCCCTGCCCAGCGCGGCCGGGCTTCTGCTGCTGGCAGTGCTGGGGGAACGGGGCCGGGATGTGGGATCCCCTGGGGACCTTGGGCTGGGGCTCAGCTCGGGCGCTGCGCCTGGCTTTGGGGCCGTAGGGCACAGCAGGAGCTTGCACCGGGAGGGACGGGTACGTGACCAGCACGGAGGGACGGGGGCGCTGACGGCAGCACCTCACAAGGGCCGTGCGCTCCTTTTCCCTGCCCGCTGGCTGCCCGTCACCCTTTCCATGGTTTAAATGAGCGTCCAAAGGTCACGGCAAATTCAGCCTCTGCCCAGCGGCTCACGTCCTCGAATGAATAAGCAGTGGGTGTGCAGCGCCTGAGTCAAACCTCCCCTGCCGCACACCCGCCGAGCGCTTCCCATCACGTGCCAGCCGGCCGAGCGGGGCCCCGGGGGATGCTCGCCCCGAGGGATGTGCTCCTGGGGCCACCCCGGCCCCGAAGCTTCCCCCACGGGGTGTTTGGGGGTGTGCAGCCCCAGCTGCGTGTAATGGTCTGAGTTATCAGCCGTGGCGCACCGGGGAAAGACGTGAACTGCCCGTGTGTCGCAAGGGGGCAGGCGGCCACGCAGCTGGGCGGGTGATGGGGCACGAGGGCAGGTTGTTACGCCTGGGTTATTTCCTCCGCTGGCGTCTGTGCGGAGCTGCCGCCGTGTTTTCTGCATTTACTCGTTTTGCTCACTTCCAGGTGTTCCTGCGGGGCTTGTCCCCGACGCAGCAGAGCAGCCCGTCCCCGTGCTGTGGCACTGCGACATCCCCGGGGCTGCTGGTGGGAAACTGAGGCACCGCAGGGCCCAGATCTCGCAGGCGTTGGGCGCGCTTGGCTCCCGGGGCTCGGCACGTTCACCGAGGTTGCGCGGACACGCAGAGGCTGCAGGGGTGAGCACGTCCCCACTGCAGAGAGCTGCCACAAACTGCCCTGAGCCTGCCGGAGCCGTGGCCCCGCTGCACCGAGCGTGCCGGCAGCTGTTCGGAGCATCCCCTCCGGCAGCACCCGTGGGACTCTCCCTCCCCCGGGGGCCCCATCCAGCCGGTTTGGGCGCTCGTCCCTCTCTGGTGGCTGGGACCCAGCGGGAGCTCGCCCCGGGGCGAAGGCGGCCGGGGACAGGCGCTGGTCCCTGGGGCACAGGCAGGTGTCGGGGCCGGTGCCCAGGGGGACCCCGCTGATCCCCTTTTTTGCTCCGGCGAGGCCGGGCGCTGCCACGCGCGTGACCAGCACGAGCCCCGGCGGCTGCGTGCCGGTGAGGCACCGACCACAGGGGGGTTTTCCAGCTGCAGCCGGGCTCTGGCAAACACCTGGGCACCTGAGGCCAGGAGGCATTTGCAACGCGGGCGTTTGAACCCAGGAGTGAGGCAAAGGCGGTTATGAGGAGGCCGGGAGATGGAGATCTCCGTGCGGATCCTGGAGCCGCTCAGAAGAAAGATGAGTCAAAGGATTCCTGAAATTATTACGGCTGCGAGGGACGGCAGCACCGGCACATCCACTGTCAGCAGAACTGCCAGGCTGCCTTGGACAGCTGCTAGCGCTTGCAGGTTAATAAGACATATTAGGCAATTTCCCATTAAAAATGTTTATGCGAATGTATAAATATTCATTTATACGGAACTCGCCTGGCCCTCTGCACGCGGAGCGGTGTCGGGGAGGACGTGAATTGCTGTAAATCTATCGAAGAGCTCGGGACTGAAGTTGCCCTCGCTGTCCCGCAGCAGCCCCGCGGGGCTGAGCTCGGCTCCTCGCAGCACCCGCCCTGCACCGCGCTCCCCGCCGGGCTGCACGGGGCCGCCGCGGGACCTGCGCCACGTCCCTCCCTGCTGCAGCTGGCGGAGGGCAGGGTTTTCCCTGGTGTGATTTCCCAATGGCCACAGGAAGAGCAAGCACAGACCCGAGCTGGATTAAATCAAAGGAAATTTTTTTTTTTTTTTCATTTGCTGTCTTACGCGCTGACCACTAAACCACATCCTTCGAGCTTGAGACCAGCACAGTGAAACAAAAACTAGGCCAGGGCTTTTTGCTCTTTTTTTTTTTCCCCCCTAGTGTTCCTCCCAGTGCTAGCGATGGGGGAACCCCTCCGTCAGCTGCTGCGGCCTCCCCTCGAGCAGCGCGGTCCTGCCGGGTCCTGCTGGCCCTATCGAGCCGAGTTCTGCGTTTCGCTCAGTGACCCCAGCTGCTGGATCCAGCGGGGCCCCGGGCAGCGGGATGCACGTGGGACGTGGCTCCCCGCGTTTGGCCAGCACGGATCGCCAGCTGCTTCGGCAGAGCAGAAAGCGAGCGAGCACCTCGCGTCCCCCTGGGGCGACCCAGAGCTCCTGCGCTCCCTGAGCTCCAGGCAGCCTGGAGCTCCCCCCCCGCTGAGCCAAGCACTCGCAGCTCCACGTGCAGCCGGTAACTGCAGATTATGCTCACGGAGCATCAGGGGGAGCAAATACAGAGCAGTGCTAAGCAATGACGCCCTGGCAGATCATGTTGCCGGTGCCTAATGAGAAGCAGCGCGGGGATTGCACTCGGCTGCCACCCGAGCGCATCAAGCAGCCGGGCGTTTCGCAGGCTGGGGGGGAACCGCCGGCGGAGAGCCGCGGGCGCTGGCAGAAACGGAGGCTGCAGCAGGACACCTGCCCCTTCCCGACGGCTTGGGAGCATCGGTTGTGATCCGGCTGCATGGGGAAGTTCTCACGTTTAAAGAACAGACAGCAGCTTTATTGGTTTAGTTTGCAAACCAAAACCAGCCGGGAGTTTCTGAAGTGTCTGCCATCCCCGCAGAGAGCTGTTTAGTCATGCCTTGTGTGCATGCATGTGAGACAGAGTGCAGGGGAGGGAGTCTCTAGGACTTTGCAAAGATTAAAGATTTATGCTGACCCTTGAATCTGATCCAAGACTACTAATCTGCCCTGATCCTATCGTCGGCTCTGGGTGGATCTATTTCACTTTCCTTTATGGTATTCCTGAGTCACTCCACTCCCACTCCAGGCCAGCCCAGTGGGAATGGGAAGCACTACCACATATTTGTTTGGGTTTGCATTTAAAGCTTTGGCCCTGTAGTGGGTGCAGCTCATAAAGGAAACCAGCGTGGATAAGATATGGGTGAGCTGAATGCTTGGAAACCACTCCCAAGCCCAAGCTGAAGTGGTTAGAAATCAAGGTGGAGTGATGTGCGGAAGGCACAATGCTTGGCAGCTACGCCCAGCATGTGAGAAAGGCATCTAAACCCGAGGTGGTAAGGTAGGCAGAGCATCGGGCGTGCTCCAGAGGGAGACCTCGGGGCTTCGCAAGGTCTTTAAAGGGGACAGAGGGGGTCTCGGCCCCCTCTGCCCCCTCTCCTGCTCTGCCCCTTCCGCCCCTCGCCAGCCCCCAGAGGTGCCTGGCTCTGCCCTCAGACCTCCTGCTGCTCGCGCCCCACCGCCAGGTACCGAAACGCTCCCGAAGGCGGCTGGGGCTTTACTGTGAAAAGCGAAGCGCAGAGGGAAATACAGGCGTGATTGTGCTGAAGGCAGAATTAATCTGCTCTGCCCTTGCAAAAAAAAAGGTGTGGCAGAAAGAGAAACACGAGCTCGCCGCCCCCGCGCGCCTCTCCTCGGCCTCGGCCCCACGCGTGGATTCCTCTGGAGGAAGGCAGGGGCCGAGGGCAGCTCCTGCCCGCTGGCAGCTGGGGGCCGGGGGCAGCAGCGTGGCAGCGGGGCTGGCAGGCTGGCCGGCGAGCCAGCAGGGCCCGCGTCTGAACTGGCCGGAGACGGAGAGCGCGGCGTATCCGATTTCAGCCCCCCTGGGACATCCTGTTCTCCCGATAACCGATGATATGTAAATATAGCAAATGCAAAGCGAGGCACTTTCCTACCATGCCTCGCTCAGGCTGCATATAGAAGGGGGCTGAAACCTAGCAGCACAGTTGGAAACACCCATCTGCAACTGTTAAATAGGCATCGTGTTTTATTTTTAGGTTAAAATGAAGTTCCTGTTTGTAAGGCCAGAAGGGTTACAGGAAAAAAAAAAATGATGAAGCGGGATCATTTACTGCTATTTTTCTTTTCACGTGTCCTTCCTTCCTTCCTCCCTCCTGAGAAATAGGATGTAGAACATCACCCTTCCAGCCTGCAACATTCGTTAACAGCGAAGCTGGTTCTGATCCCTTCCAACAGGACCATTACGCCTTGTGTAACAAAAGACACCGGGCTGCCTGACTATGCCAATTAGCCCCGATGTCTAGTTGCTACATGAAGGCGCTTATCTCATGTAAATTAAACGCTGCCTTAACACTGACTCTTACTTCCTTTCTCTTTCGTCAGACTTTTGGGCTGCCCTGCCAGGCAGGGGTGAAGGGCAGGTCAGGCGGGAGGCACGAGCATCCCTCGCCTCCCGACAGCCCGATCCCCCCGTGCCTCGTCAGGACAGACAGAAACGACATGAAGCCTTTGGCCATGTCAGCCAAACGAGCTGTTCTAACTAGCGAATCTGGGTGCTAATTAGTCTGCCGTTCAATTAATTGACCCAGCACCCAGGCCTCCTGTGTTAGGCGGGGTGGAACTGGATGAGCTTTAAGGCCCCTTCCAATCCGAGCTGTTCTGTAATTTCATGGTTTCTCCTTCTAGCTGGGGTCTTCTAGGATTTATGGAGCGGGAGCATTTTGGCAGGTGCCTGCAGAGTTTTCTCCTTTCGGTGCCCCAGGAGGGAAGGTAATCGTGAGCTGGCAGGAGGGGAAGGGAGAGCTGCTGGGAATTCCCAGCCCAGGGTTTTCAGGAGCCTTGGTGCGTGGATTAGGTTGCTTGTACGCACTGTCGTGTGAAGGAAACAGGCAGCTTGCTAGTGCCCTTGCACTTTAGTTTAATAAAGCAGGATCGGTCTGGTGGGAAAGAGGCGCGGTGGGATTTAGGCTGTGCGAGTCGTGTGCGTGGTGCTACAGCAGGGCTGGCTGGGGAGGGGGCGTGCAGCCCCCACATCGCCTCTCCCCCACGCTCTTCTCTTTTTAACCGTGGTTTCTGAGTGCCTGCACCATCAGATGAGCTTTAGTTGGGACTAAGTTTATGAAAAATCTGTATGCAGATTCCTGCACTAAATTCTGGAGCCCAGATTTTCAGAACTAGGAGTGCCCTGGGTCTAGGGGACCCCAGCCCGCTTGGTCTGGGAGCGCTGGGGGCTGCTTTGGCCCTAGGCCAAGACCCACATAAACTGAGAAAGGATAAAGAGAGGGGTGGATAGCACACACCGAGAGAAGGGGCAAATTAATATCTGGTACAGCCTCTGAAGGGAAACTAGATCCTTCTGCTTCTGATTTTAATGAGAAAAGCCCCAGTGGAAATTTTAAATCTGGATCTGCATCAACTCCTCAAAGTTCAGGGAGTTTAGGACAACGAGTTCGGTCCAGTCCATCATGCAAGAGAGCTATCTGCGAAATTCACAGCATAACGTGTGTTTTTTTTTTCTTTTTCTTTTTTTTTTTTTTCCAGTGATGGGTTCTGCCAAAGATGAGTGCTTGGATGTGAGGCATTTTTCTTCTTTTTCATCCCTTTTGCTAATTTAATTCCCAGATCTAAATCTAATTTTTCCGTCTCAGACTCCTATGACCTGGGATGTATTGTTTGCAGTTATGAAACTGTTGTGGCTTTGTCACTCCCAGCATTGCCCGATGAAACATCTGCAGTGTTTACCTGTCTGCAACAGCCCGGTGTGGGGAGGCCTCAAGGTTAGGTGCTGGGCAGGTTTGTTGCTAAATTGAGCCAAAGCTTTCTGATGTGATAGCAAGCAAATCATTACATTGCTCCTCTTCTGCATTTCTTTGTTATTAAAAGAAAATAAAACCCTACCAGTTTTTGTGATATGCTCAAATGTGCCACTGAGGAGGGCCGTGAGCAACCAGGAGGATTTTCTGAGGAGCCTGGGAGCAGTGTGGCACAGAAGCCATGCCCTGGGCTCTCCCTTATTTTCATTCTTTCTTATTTTCTTGGTTGTAGAATAAGAGATAATCAGCGATGCTCTGCAGCAGGCTTTTGTGTGCAGCATTACAGTAAAATCCTAAATTCCCTTTCCTGCTCATGCATACAAAGCAGGAAGAACTAACATGGCTGCAGACTGTTTCTGTTTTCAGCTGACTTAGCCAAGGAGAAAACAACTGGGTGGCTGAAAGAAAGAAAGCATTTGGTGGGAAACAACCCTGGAGCACAGCTCCAACGTGATGGCACGTGAGGTGTCCAGCGTCCTGAGATGCCCGTGCTCCCAGAAATGTCAACTGCCAGAGGAGACAGCAAGGGACAATGAGGAAAACCAGAGCATGCAGGATCTGATGGATGAGAGACTTCTTCCTCCTCAGAGCTGGGTGCTCCCTTCTGCTCCTGGTTCCAGCACTGACACAGGGAAAGTTCCTCCTGGCCAATTTAGGGCTGCTGTTAGGTGCTGTGGCGGCGAGCCAGGAATTCGGCTAGTGTAAATCAGCGCAGCTCAGCGGGCTTGGTTCAAGCGAGGATGTTTGTACCCGGGGATGAGCTGCTGCTGCCCAAACCAAGGGCAGGGACTCCGGCCCCTGCACCTGGACATGCCCTCCTTTAGGGCAGGGCAGGTTCTCCATGGCAGAGAGCCTTGCAGTGATACCTGAGCAAAGCCCGACGCCTCCCTGTGCATCGCTTCATGGTCTGTGGTCGGCAGCCTGCAGGAGAAACCTCAGCTTGCCCACAGCCTGGGGTCTGTGCCTGGCTCTGGGCACGTGGCTTTTCCTGCCCCTGCTTCAGCACCCCGACTGCATGATGCTCTGTGAGGCGCTTTGAATATCACTGATTAAAAAGTATTAAATGAGACCGTCTGGTCCCTCGGGCACGTTGCGCAGCCACGGCAGCTGGGCACAAACACCCCTCCGGCTCCCTCGTTTTGAAGCTTCACCCAATTCCCAGGATTATCCCCCCTTGTCTGTGACAACGTGGAAAGGCGCTGGGGCGACACGAGGCCAAGTGTCGCTGCGTGCCCCCGGCCATCTCCTGCCGGCACCTGGGGCCGATGAAACCCCTCGCTGTGGATTTATGCCGGGTGCTGCAGAGATGTGCTGGGGGGCGAGGGGATTTGGGGAGGCTGAGGTGAGGTGAGGTGAGGCCGGGGCGAGGCTGAGGCTGAAGCTTTGGAGGCCCCGGGCGAGGGGCACGGTTTGGGTGAGGTTGCACCCCCACCTGCTGGATAAGCCAAGCAAGGACAGGAGAGAGGCCTCCTGCCGGGGACAAGCGGGGCGAGAAAAGGAGAAAATTAATACTCGAGGAGGGCAAAGCAGCCCCGGCTTCCTGGTGTCTGCGGGGGCACAGGGCGGAGACCCCGCTGCCCGCCCGGGGAGCTGGGTGTCCCCACGGGGTGACACTGAGTTGGGTGCTGGGTGTCCCATGGGGTGACACTGAGTTGGGTGCTGGGTGTCCCCACGGGGTGACACTGAGTTGGGTGCTGGGTGTCCCCACGGGGTGACACTGAGTTGGGTGCTGGGTGTCCCCACGGGGTGACACTGAGCGGGTCCAGGCCATGAGGGGACCGTGACCCGGGCTGCGAGGGCCTGGACGCGTGGAGCAGGCCGAGCAGAGCTGCTCCATGCTGCTTCGTGCCCAGGCGGTGCCGAGGGGCCACGGCCAGAGGGTGCTGGGGTACAGAACCGGTGGCCTTGGTGGGACTTAAACGTGTAGAGGAACCCGAACCACAGGTGCCCAGATTTATCAGCAGTGGTGCCACAGGGCCATCTATGCTCCGTGATCTATGTGACCAGCACCCTCGCAGCGAGCGGGCAGAAGCCCTGGGAAGGAAAACAATGCTGTTTTGAGGCACAGGGCCTCCCCCAGGACCTCTAGGAGGCTGCTGCTGTGGGTTTTCCCTTGGTGTTGGCTTCCTCTGAATTCAGTAGTACACGTGTCTGCACCAATCTGGAGGCTCAGGGCTCCGCGCCCTTCTTGCAGAGGCTCACTTGGAGACTGTTGGTGGCTACACTTAGCACTGGAAGAATGTTTTTCTTTTTTTTTTTTCTTTTTGGATTTTAAATCTAAATTGTAGAGAGGGTGAAATGGTGTGACTTAGCTGGCGAAGGCCCTGACTGTGCAATAAATCTGCAAGCATGGGCTGGCTTTTTTACAGGGGTCTGTGCAAGTGCCAAGGTCTCTGCTAATAAATCTGACTGGAAAACCAGGAGGAAACTTTTTAAAAAAACTTATTGCTAACAGCAGGCTCCTTTTTTAACCATCATTTTTTCCCCTCTCTCTTCTGCTGATTCATGCTCCTGTTGCCTCGCCGCGGGGAGACTCCAGCATTCCTGAAGGTCATCACTTGCATGCAGCAGCTCACGCTGCAAAGTGTTTGCCAGCATCTACCAAGTCAGAACGCTAAAGGGACTGCGATCATTTATCTTTTTCATTGCCAGCAATGGAAAAACTTGCATCTTGCCAGCCTCTTAGCTGCCACGTTTCCAGCCTGCTAGGGTACCAGAAGGCAGAAGGGGTGCACGAAAGGCAGTTCCTCCTGGCAAACCTGATGCCAGGTCGCCTCACTGCTGTGGCAGCCCAAGGATTTCCACCTGGGCTCACTTATGGGCAGTCCCCTCGGAGATCAGGAAAACCTAGAGCCCCAGAAGGCACCCACCTGGCAGCGCAGCCCGTCCCTCAGCCAAGTATGCAAGACGCTGGGGAACGAGATAGTGGTGTACAGGTCGGGTTTCCTGCAGGCGTCGCAGCGCTGCCTGCGGCCTCAGCTTCCCTCGCCAGTGCCTCCCTCCCCTTTTGCGTCCCTCCTCCCCAGCATGGGAAAGGCTTTACGCTGTCCTGTGCGACAGAAGGGAGGCAGGATTGAAAGGCACGCTATCAGCATTCAAATATCTCCAAGAAAATACAAATTATGTTTTAATTTTCGATGCATGTCTCACTTTTAATGGCAAAGGAATACTTCTGTTTTAGCTCAAACAATAATAGCACAACAGACAACTTTCTTTCTGAGAAAAGGTGTGGGGAAAACACAGTGAAATCCTTCCTTTACTCTGTTAGTATTTCCACTGTGGCAGTACCCAAAAGTCCCAGAAAAGAGCAAGCAAGCCCTGAGTACAAGTGCGGGAAGCCACGGGTCACTGCCCCCGGTGCGTCCGGCCACACCAGGTGTCACAGGCTGCGTGCCAGCCTTAGATCTTGTTACAGCTACTTTGATGTCCATCTCTTCAGCTGTTTCTTTAGAAAAAGGAAGTAGTGCAGAAAGAGAAACGACTCTTCTGCTGTTAGTATGAGTACTTAGAAACTGCCCCAGCTGCTGTATGGGGGGGAGAAGGGGAGGAATCTACCTGATTTGTTGTGGTCTGCTTTTGGCCAGCAACAGCGATCGCAGAGTACCACTGATTAAAGGGGGGAAAAATAAAAATAAAAAAATAAAAGTCCAGCATTAGGCTGGGATGGCATTTAATGTGGATGAACAGGCGGTTTGTTGATGTAGGTCTGATTCACCTGAGCTGAGATTGCCAACGTATTAGGCTCCAGCTGCTGCCAAAGGGATATGCAGCTCTGGGCAGAGGTGATGATGGTGTCCGTCAGCCTTATCACTTTCTTTGAGCGTCTGTAACACGAGGGTGACACATATATTGCATACGCTACCGCACGCCTGCTTTTCTGTTCCTAATACTTTAAGTTGGACTTGAAAATCCAGAAGCGGAAGCAGGCCCCACCTGCTGGTGCTGCGAAGCAAGAGTCCCAGTCAGGGCCACTTTGTTCACAAAACTCCTGCTTAGCTGCACCAGTTCCCCCCTCGGTAAGGGAGGATGCCTGATCTGGAAGGCACCGCCAGCTTCTAAGACATTTCGCAAATCCTTCTTGAAAGAAAACCGGTGCCCAAGTGAGCAGAAGGCACAAACGAGGTGTGTATACTTGCCTCCTTAAAGCATGAAACATGAACAAGCAGAAATGTAAAATCTCAGAGCAATATTGATGCTGTTATTTTGCCAAGGTTGCTTGTTCAGCAGCAGGGGAAGAGCCACACAGCGAGGTTCTGTAACTAATCAAATCAATTAGTTTCTTTGTCTGCATCAGCCAGTGGGAGTAGTCTTTAGCTGAAGACAAATTAAAGAAATGTCCAGTAAGATATTCTATTTTGAGAGGAGCTGTCCTATTTTCTCATGCTAATGACAGACTCAGAAATCTGTGCACAATTTAGCTCGTTATTAGGACTAATTGGTGCCAGGCATTCCATCCTCTTTGATACGGCTAGACATGGCTAGAAAATTTTCTGAGTTAATGAACCATAAAATGGATTAAGAACTTTCAAAGTGTAGTTCATATCACGGCTTAATTGGAAGGAGTGTAGTAGTTGGCTTTTTATGGACACAAAGAAAAGCCGTGTTTTGGGGTGGGAAAGCACATGCACAGCCACCTTCCCTGCCGCTGGGGAGCTGGGAAATTTCTAATTTCAGTGCCGCAGAGCAGTCTCGTTTCATAGCAGGCACCTTCCACGAAGGCAGCACAGTACGCCGTGCAGCCCGGCTCAGTGGGATCTCTGCAGCAGAGGTGGATGGATGGGCTTTTCTCTCTGCGTGCGGTACTTAGCATTCCTCCTGCGTAACGCTGTGCGGAGAGAAACCAATTAATACAGATCCCCCAGCAAGGTCAGTGGAGCTGCCAAGCGGACGAGGTGCCAGTAGGAAATGTAGCATGAATCCTCCTGATGTGGCTGGCATCGCTGATGCCAGACTGTCACGCCCGAGTGTGCAGGCCCAGTGGTTTTACACAAACCTCATTCTGTTTGCTTTTTTACATCTGTTTGACAGTGGTCTGTAAGAGTAGATTTCCTCCCTCCCTTTCTTAACTGTTGGCTTGGGAAAATAATGTAGTGTTATTTAGAAAATTTCCTTCCAGCAGTGATGCTGAAGGAGAATGAGCAGGTGTCCCACAGTGGGATGGAGCAATGGGCTGCAGGATCCCAACGAGATCACTGTAATGCCTTGGGACCCTAATGATACCAGGTGAAATGGAGTACATCTGTATACACACAGGCACATGTACATCACTGAGCAGTGCTGACCAGAGATGTAATACTCTGTGTTACCTTTCATTATGTCAATATTTTCCTGAACATGCATGGAAAAATCTGAAGCCTTTGTCCTTAGTAGGAGTTACACGGCATTTTTTTTTCTTGCATTATCCAAACATTATGAACTTCAATGTTTCACCTGAGGATACAGCAATTTACCATTTCATGTTATGACAGAAATTTGGCAATTTAGGTAATGTGTAATTTAAATGAGTGCCAACCAAAGTGTACCCATCCCAAATATATTTGGGATGATGTGTTGTGTCACTGGGTGAATCCAGTGGCTCTCCTCTTGTGCCTTGCAACCTCCAGAGAATTTCCAGGAAATGTCTAGACACAGAAAGTGATAATCTGGCTTCTGTTTTCATGTGCTCTTTTCCTCTAATATGGCCATCTGCAGACTGGTCCTCCTCAAATGCCAGAAATATCCTGCAAGCCATGGCATCAGTAATTGCATTGCTGTAAGTGCTCTGCACTGCCGCAATAATGAGCGCAAAGATTCCCAGGGTGCTTTATGCAGACAGCCTGACAGTGGAAATGTGAAGCAGAGTCAAAGTCTAAAGACCTGAGAAACCCTGTGTGGAACAGTCAGTAGAATTATGTACCCAGATTAGTGCTCAGTGCTGCCTTGCCGATCATAGCAAAAGGGATTTTGGAGAGCCCCATAATTTGAGGTGAATGCCAAGAATGTACTATTAACTCGGTGTAACGAATTTTATCATTCCTTTGCGTTTAGACACACATAGCTTTTGTTATGCTGCACACTATAGCAGGATTTTAATGGGAGAAATATTCATAATGTTCAAACGCAGACACATCAGAACCTGCAAATGCCTGAAATACTCTGCAACTTCCCTAGGCTCGAGAAAACAGATGCAGCATCCCCATTTGCTGGCTCTGGAAGTATCTGATAGTAAATCACAGTCTGTTGCCTGAAAACACGCCACAAATGGGAAGAGACTTCCTCTACTAAGGATTTGCAGCCCATGCAGAAGGTCTCTCTGATATCTTTGCAGTACAGTGGGAGGGGGCATCGTGTTGTTGTTGTCAGCTATAAAAGCGCTGGGTACCTCTCGCACTATTTTGTTCCAGTTGGTGAATTAGCAAATTGGATTGGCTCCCGGGAGTAAAATATTCATTTATCATTTAATCGAAAACATGACTGCTGTATACAATGTGCTATTGCCTGTTCCACATCTGTTTCCAGTGAGCTACTATGCTCACTTCAGGAAGCTTTTATCTTTGAAATAATGACGGGCACACGGGAGCAACCGGCCTCTCAGATCAGCCCTTAGCTGGCTCGTTCAGTCTGAGTGCTACAGCTTCCAGCTCCTGCAAAATCTTCAACACATACCTGTGCAAACCACAGGCAGAAAGGGACTTTGGAAGATAGTCTTCTGTGCTTTAGCCAAAAAGCAGAGAATACTGTGGGCTGCCAGGTCCTCAGATGCGCGATGTACTAGCAGTGGTGGGGCTGGGGCAGGGGGTGGCCCCCCAGCTGTGTGGGGGCTGACAGGGCAAGGCAGGGGAGCCACTGTCTGGTTCTGGGCCCCCCAGTACAAGAGAGACCTGGGCATACTGGTAGGGCGACCAAGGTGGTGGAGGGGCTGCAGCACCTCTGCTGCGAGGAGAGGCTGGGAGAGCTGGGGCTGCTCGGCCTGCACGAGAGGAGGCTCCGGGGAGGCTCCCCCGTGTCCGTAAGCACCTGAAGGAAGGTGTGGGGAGGACGGAGCCTGGCTGCGCTCGGCAGTGCCTGGTGCCAGGACCAGGGGCAGTGGGCACAGCCTGGAGCACCGGAGGCACCCGCAGGTGTCTCCAGCCTTATCTGGTCTGGGACTCTGTGATCCTGCGACAAACAGATCCTGTTACATATTCATTTGAGAGGGTGGTTGGGCACTGGAACGGGCTCCCCAGGGATGTGGCCATGGCACCAAGCCTGCTGGAGTTCAAGAAGCGGTTGGAGAGCGCTCTCAGACACACGGCCTGATTTTTGGGTGGTCCTGTGTGGAGCCAGGAGCTGGACCTGATGATTCTTGTGGGTCCCGTCCAACTCAGGATATTCTATGATAATACAATCCACTAATAACTCTTAATGGAGGGAATTCAAGTGATAACAATTTTTCTTCAGCATCGTAAGAAATCCTGAGGAAAAAAGAGTGCACTTCAGGTGAAGGGACATGGTTCTCCTCCCTTGGGCACCTCAGGGACCCTCCTACGTTCGTTTTTGATCTCTGCCTCCACATGCTCAGCTCACATCCCTCCTGCCTTGGCCTCCCTCAGCAGGTGCCACAGTTGAAGTCTGTGGAGCTGGCTCTAAACAACAGACAGGTTGTTTAGAGGAGTGGTGTTTGCTATGTAGGTGAAGGTGTCCAGTGCGTAACTCTGCACTGCTCCTGCCACCTTTGCTTAGGTGTGTGCACTGGTTTGTGTTCTTTTTCTGCTGTTCTTTAATAGAGTTAGGGATTTCTGATCTCCCTCCACCTGCTATTGGCTCTTCTGTACGGAACCACGGTTAGCTTGGCTGGGGAGGAAAATAACCAGCTTCAGGTCCGTGACTGGTGGAGATGCAGTGCCCAGGGCAAGTTCCCTGAAAAGCTCTACACAAAATGCAGGGCAGAAACTGGAGAGCGAGCAGGCATGCAAGAACAGCCAGTTGTGAAGCTGAGCCTGCTTCTGGATTCCCCGCGAGCACGCCTTCCTTTGTGTTTCACTCGTTTGACACCAGCGGGTCCCGCTCACACCGCGGCACCACCGCCCCTCACTCCCCATCCCCCGCCCGCCTTCCCCAGCGCCCACCCGGGGGCGCCCCAAGATGGCGGCGCGGCCCGCCCCCCCCCCCCGCCGCGCTCCCGCCCAAGATGGCGGCGCCGCCCCTCTCCCCGCCGGTCCTCCCGGGGCGCCGTGCGGGCGGCGGCCGGCAGGGGGCGCTGCGGCGGGCGGCCGGGGGGTGGCGGCGGCGGCCGGGCCGCGGCGTCACATGAGGGCGGCGCGGGGGCGAGCCGGCAGCGCGGGTGCCCGAGAGCCGCCGGAGCGCTGCCCGCCGCCGTCCCCGTCCCCGTCCCGTCAGCGAGGGCCCGGCCGCAGCCATGCTGGCGCTGCTGTCCCGGCTGCTGGACTGGTTCCGCTCGCTCTTCTGGAAGGAGGAGATGGAGCTGACCCTGGTGGGGCTGCAGTACTCGGGCAAGACCACCTTCGTCAACGTCATCGCGGTGAGCGGCAGGGACCGGGCTGAGGGGGGCGGTGCGGCCCGGGGGTGCGGCCGGGCGCGGTGCTGGGCCGGGGGGCGGCAGCACTGAGGGGGCCCTGCCCGGCCCGGCCTCATCGTGCGGCCTTCCCGGGGCTCCCCCCCGGCCCAGCACGGGGCCGCCACCCGCCGTCCCCTCCCTCCCTCCCTCCCTCCTGCCCGGCCGCAGTTTCGGGGTTCCCCCCCTCGCAGCTGCGCTCCCGGTTTTGCCTCTCGTGGC
The DNA here is from genome assembly GCF_964211835.1 of Anser anser. Lineage (NCBI taxonomy): Eukaryota > Metazoa > Chordata > Aves > Anseriformes > Anatidae > Anser > Anser anser. The sequence continues at coordinate 22,428,265 of NC_139733.1, forward strand.
CGCCGAGGCCCGCGCCCATTGCCTCCTCGCTCTGGAGGTGTGCGCTGAGCCCGGCAGCAGCCTGCCGAGCCCGGGCCTACTTGTCTGATAGCCGCCTGGAGCAGATGAGGGAAGGGTGTGGGAATCCTCCCACACGGAGCTCTCCCGCTGTCGAACGAGAGCAAGAGTGGCGTGCTTAAATGGCTTGTTCGGCTTCTTCAGCGCCCTGCCCGGCGGATCCACGCCACAGAACGACCGAGGGGGCGAGTTCAGAAGGGGGGGCTGACGGGGGCAGGCAGGGGGCCTTGGTGCTCTGCAGGGACCGGGACTGGCCTGAGTCTAGCGCACCTAGAATTGTCCGCAACTTCAGGCCCAAACAGACCTTCAGCCTCTTCTATGAGGTGGCATCTTAATGTTTCTGAGTGTTCTTATGAATGTATTTATTTAAGTGCCACAGTTGATTGAAAAACTGGATAGGGAAAAAGACTCATTCTTCTGCAGTTACACATGGTTCTTGTTACAGGGACAGTGTCAAAACCTAACAAAGCTCTTGTGCAGCTGAATCTTAGTCTTAATGGTCTTCACGATACCCACGTGAAGTGGGTCTGCCTTAGTTAAAAGGTGACCCTTCCTCGGCCTGGTTAAGGAAAAGTTGCTGGACTCACCTGAGGGCTCCAGAAGCCTTTCCTCTCACACGCCAGTGGCTGCAGCTTCCTCTGCTCCTGGATTTCTGCAAGTGGAACTCATGAGCCACTGAACAACCTCAATGTGGGGGCCCTGAACTGATACTGCTTGGTGCGTTCTTGCAACTGAATTTGAGTAATTGGGATTACTCTGCAGGTTTCTCCCCTTATGTCATCCCAGATGGCGACTGCACGTGTTGAAGTACTGCTCATCTGTGCCTTGAAGCACAGCTCCTTCAAGGAGTTAGGTGAAACTGCTGCAGGTAACGTGGAGTACCACAGGATAGCTGCAGTGGTCACACAGCATTTTCGTCCATCTAGATTGTCCCAGGTGGTAAAAGCACTGGAAGTAAAGCTGGCAACTGCGTCCAGCTTGCTTTGCTAGAGGTTGAATCTTGCAAGGTTTTGACTGCTCATTAGGATCACACCCAGAAATTTATCTGAGTAAGTGTCATTCAAATAGGCTTGCAAAACTGACTGAAATAAGGAAGTCATTATGCATAAGACACAGGATCATTTACTGCTTCAAGTCTGGAAGCAGTAAGGCACATTTCTGAGGCTTTTAATTAGGAAATCTAGTGCCTCTTTAAGAAAAGCAGAGTGAGGGAAACTTGCTTAGGTTTTTATTATTGGCTTAAGAAAAATAGCGTGAGCTTTAGTTGTCAGCACAATGCAGTCCGTGGCGTGCAGAGCTAACCTCTTGTCAGGTGTTGTCTTGTCTTTAGTTCAGAGCGTGCGCAGGGAAATTAGTGCTGGAAAAGAATAACTGCTCTCTGCAGGCCAGTTAATGCTTTGGGTGGAAGTAGCTGTCAAGCACTGGGATTCCATAAAACTGAAATGAGAGGAATGACACAGCAAGATGCTAGTCCTGTAGATAGCTTTAAAAGCTGGATTACGTGCCAGGATGTAGCTTAAGGTTGCATTCTGCCTAGCAAGGGGCTGTTACCAGTCTCCTGACAGCAGTGAGTTTAATGTGAGTCTCCAGCGTAGTCTTGTGTCTGGCATGGGTCCCCGCTACGATCCGGCACATGTAACCAGAGGGAAAGCTTGAGCCCATTACGTTGGAGGCTCGATACAACTCCTGGATGACCGCTGAGGTGGAAATGCCACGAGAGGCAAACAGTCCAGTTCTAGAGCAGCGTTTGTAGGCAGTGAGCTGGTTTGGGCCGTATTTATCTTTCTAGTCTGAACAAGGAGTTAGTTTGTAACCAGACCAAACTTCGTTTGACTAGGGGGCTTAGCAGCCTCAGCAGTGAGATCTGCTCGCAGCTGGATGCAGCTTCTGCTTTGCTGTTGGCTTCATATTAGTCACGGCCTCTAATTAGATATTTAGCATAAGTTTTCCGTGTGCGTGAGTAAACTTGCTCACAAGGGAGGATATCATTTCCTTCTGCTCCTAATTTCCATAAAGTAGATGGCCTGTGGCTCCTTTCAGAGAAACTGCATGTCATCCAGCATCGCATCGGGCACGGCGGGCTCCTTATCCGAGGGCTGGAAGTGACCATTATTTTCTGGAGTCTGCAGCATCTTCTGTCGCTCGCCTCTCTGCAGCCAGCGCCTGTCCACGGGCTTTCATCAGACCTGCTGTCAGAGCTGCAAGTCACAGCCACGCTGCCGCGGGAGGCAGGACAGGCAACCGAGCTCCGTCACGTGGCGCAGCTGCAACATGACTCGAATAAACGGGCCGCTTCCAGGCGGCAGGGCTGCTTCCGCGGCAGGAAGGTGCTCCGTGGAGGGGCGCTGCGCCCTGTTGGCAACCTTGCATGCAGCGCCGTGCAGCGATCCTCGACCCAGGCGTCTGCAACGCTGCAGCTTCGGGGTCTGGGCTGCAGCGGGCAGGAGAGGGGAGCTGCGAGGGAGGCAGGCTGCCCTGGTGTGGTTGTCGGGTTTAAGAGCTAAACTTAATCTGTTCTGTTTGTGCTGATAGGATAAATAAGATCTCTCTTTAGGATTTCTGTCAAGGCCTGAAGCAGTGTGTGTTTTCTCTAACTGTGGTGTGTCTGACAAGCCTTTGAGTGAGGCTTTGGTCCCTGGAAAGAGACAACACCAAACGAAGCTCCTCGGAATGAACGGCTCCGCTGGGCAGCAGCAGCCGTGGCTTCCTTCGGTCCTCGTGACTGTTACACGTAACTTTGTCTTAGAGTTGTCCTGGAGGAGCATGGAAAAGCATTGTTCCAACCAGCTTCAGCGCTGGCTTAGTGCCTTCTGAAGCACCCAGGTAGGCTGTAAAGAGTTTACGTTGACGCTTGGTAGCACTTCAGTGAGAAGTGCGGTACATCTTTAAGTGAAGTGCTCCTTAGTTGCAGGAGTCTATTGAAATGGATTGCCTCACTTCATTAGGTAATAGGGCAACACCAAGTGACTCATGTTCAGTTAATACTGTCTTTGAGGTCCTGCTTGCTGTACCCCAAGTGGTCTGAGATAGAAATGTTTCTCTGTTGTCACGGTCTTGAGTTCTCACGTAGCTTGTGAACTTGTGTTCAAGCTTCTGAACGTGATCACAAGTAGCTGAAATGCTGAAGTACTTCAAGAGGAAGGTGACTGCAGGAACCATGGAGCCGACTTGTCCTTGTGTGATGCACGCCTGTGGTTGAGGCCATCAGTGCTGCAGAAGAGGCATAGTGTACGGGTAGCTTTATATAATGCTAAAGTGACTGCTTTTTGAAAAGAACCTGTAAGATGCAGCTTTTTTCATAGTGTAGGCAGAAATCTAGGGGCAAACAGCGGGACTTACGATGGTGTTCTCATTCAGGTGGACTAGGAGTGTCCTGGCTGGAGTCTTTGTGCAGTAACAAAACTTATGTGAAGAAATCTGTCCTATAGCAGTAATAAATCACGTTAGCTTTGAGATGCAAACCAAGGTCAGCCCTGCCACTCCCTGTTGCTATAAAGAATCCCCTCGTGCAGGCAGCGGAATGGTGATCTTGTAGCTGGTCACCGAGGACCAGGTGGATGAGCCATTGTAGATGTGGTTTCTGGTGCCAGCAAGAAAGCTGCCACACTAGCCAGAAGGAAAGAGGAAGGAATGCGAGCTTTACTGCTGCAACTCAAGTTCTGCCTCTTAATTGTTTCAGCATCCTTAACATTTTAAAGAATCTTTAGGGAAGGTACAGGAAACAGGAGCTCCAGTCTTAAGCTTAGTTACTTGCTTGAGTTGCTTTGGCATTTATGCTGCCAGCCCGGTAAGGGTACCTTTCTGGAAGCTGGCAGTCCTCTGGCTGTAGCTTGTGGCTACAGAAAGGCGGGCGGGAGCTGGAGTCTCTCTTGCTTTGTTCTTTTGACTCGAGACAGCTGAAAATGGTACAGCTAGTAAGCAGCTTGTTTCAATGCTATGTATTTAAAGAAAAAAACAGCATCCTGTGTATACTTTTCAAAAGCTAGATGATGCTAGGCTAAATGCTTGTCTAGAGCACTCATATCCTCCCCTCCTGCAATACGAAGTGTAGCTGTAACTGGCACACCGCAGTCTTGTTCCTGAGGGAAAACTCTGGGGATGCTGGCTGGCGAGGCTGCCTCGGGGCTGCCGGTGGGCTGAACAAAAGAGACCAGGGCTGCGGGAGAGCAGTGCAGACCCAGGAAGGCACTCTGGCAGAGTTCAAGGTAGAAAGCAGTGCATGTGGTTGTACTTTAACACGTTTGGTTGTGTTTCAGGACACACAGCGGCCGCAAGACCCCGTTAAAGCGGGTGCAAACCGAGGAGCCGACCGTGGCAGCAGTGCAGAGCCTGGGCTGATGAGCGGTGTGAGGGCGCCCAGCAAACCGCTCGGGTGCCTGTTGCTTCCCTGTAACAAGGAACTGTACGGTGAAGTTCAGCGCAGTGCAGCCCCAAACCAAAGCTAGCATTAGCTGGTGTGTAACAGGCGGACCAGGTTGGTGTGGAGAGCGTTCGTGAGTGCCGCGGTCTGTGCAAGGGTTGGAACTGGCTGTGCTAGTCACAGGGGAGCTGAGTCCAAACTGATGTCTGCCCTGTACTCCTAAATTACTTAGTCCAGCCTAGAAGCAGTTTTGCTTCTCTCAGTAACCCTTATCCAAGGCAGGCTGATACTTGGGCAGGTAAGGGGTGCGTAGTGCCCTGCGGGAGAAGGTTACCTGTATCTCACCTGCCAGCTCGTTACGAGAACTGTCTCTCGGAGTGGGCAAGCATGGCGCAAGGCTGGTTTGTTTGCTGCCTGTGTAGCTAGCTAGTAACCCCTGTCCTCTTAAAGCGCTTAAGGTCTGGCGCTGGGTGTGATTTTTTGCCTGACCTGGAATATAAGAACTGTTGGGTCGAGGTGGTCTTCACTGGGCAGTTCCACACTGAGCTTCCCTGTGTTGCTGGGACTTCAGCCTCATGGTTTTGTGCACCAGGTCCCAGTTAATAGTGGGATGACTGTAGGCAGATGTGAGGGTTTCAAAAGGGTTGTTGTTTGCCCATTATCCATGACATACCAAGTGTGAAGGGAATATAGTGTCCAGATACGTGAGGAACAGGTACCAGAGGGCACTTCTAGCTCATCTCCGTCACTGCTGCAGGGGCTGGTACTGTCTTCTGTTAAACAGGTTATAGGTTTAATTCTAATATTCAAATACCTTAATATAAATGCTGTGGAACTGCCTGCTGATGTGCCTGACCTTAGGAACTGGATGACACTAAACTTCTGATACATCACGTGCTTGGGTTTTCCAGGAGCACGGAATATTGTAAAGGGAGCATCTCTTAAACCCAGAGGCTTAAAGACTAATCCTGCAGGTTCTTTCTGCGGTCTCTGGAATTCAGTCCGTTTAGTCTCCCTCTTATCTTTCACTTATGGACGAGAGGTTACTAACTCTGTTTTGTGACCTTCAGTGAACAGCTTCTGTTAGTGCTGTGTGGTCTGTGTGACCTCAGAGCTACGGGCTGAATTCACAACCCCTTGCAGGGCACAAGGCTGATCCGGGAGGCCTGAATGAAGCGCAGTGTCTGCCTGTCGGGGTGTTCACGGGTGCTGAAAACAGATGCTGTGGCTAGGTTTGCAAGCAGCTACTCTGCTGTCCTTGAGCGTTTGAGCAATGTGTGACAACAGCCAAGTACTTTCAGGCTGGGGATTGACAATATTTCTGTGCTTATCAAACTTGTTTTGAAGCCGATGCCTATTTTAGGAGGAGAAAGCATCATATTGTGAAAACGAGGGATAGGGCTGAGTAATTTGCTTTGTGTTCGTATGGGGGGAGGCAGGGGAGAAGCCCAACTCAAACAGAACTGTGTGCAGATGAGGAGTTCCTCTTATCTGAAGGAATCTGTGTTCTAAAGGTGCAGTGGGAGAGCATAAGCTATCGATGGGAACAGCTCTCTGTTGAAGGATCTGGAAGTAGCTGTGAGTAGGAACAGCTAACAGCATGTGGGGTACTGTGAAGTAGCACAGAAGTGGAGGTTCAGGGAGTGTTCAGGAGACGCTTGGTTAGAAGATGTGGGTGTAGGGTGTGACTGCAGAGGGAGGAATGCAGTGGTTCTTGAGCAACCGTGGCAAGCTGACCCTTCAAAGGCAAGACTGGCAGTGCATGCTTTGAGCTAAGCTGCATCAAACGTGGAAACAATGCTTACCCTTCTGCTGTTGAATTACACACAATCAAACGGGCTGAAACGGCCAAGCTGGGCACTAGGCTTTCAGGGCCGTAACGGGAAGCTAATAAGGAGGCGTTCAGGTTGCGCACCTACCTCGCTGAGCTTGGCAGAAAGGTTTGAGCAGTTCCTGAAGCGGCGCTGCGTGAGACTGCTGCGTGTTCTTCTGTGTAGTCTAGGCAGCTGAAACTCCATTTAAATGGAAATGCAAAACATCTGCTTAAAGAGGCTTAAGTTGTTCACTTTTAGGTCATCACTGTTTTTAGTTACATTCCTCAGATTCAAGGACTTAGTTATTTTCAAACGCCTCTTAAGACTGTCTGTATAACTGTACAACTGGGAAGCAGATCTTAAATGTGACAAACCACCACCGTTTCAGGGGGCTGCTGCCTTCGTGTTCAAGCTCTGGATATATTTGTTTTGGAGGTCACCCAGAACAATGTGCCGCTTAGCTTTTCAGCTGAAGAGTTTCAGTTTGGCCAGATAAACAAAAATGAGATTGTCATCCATATGTTTTCAATGTATTTTAGTGTCATATTGTGTATTGTGTGAAGCTTCTGGCTTTGGTTTGCTAGTGGAGGTTCGCAGTTCTGCTGGGGAGGGGAACAAACCTATGAAAGCATGGGGTTTTTAGGTCAAGAGCTGAATGACAGCGCACTGATATTACAAACTTCTGGTTGCAGACTCTGAAAAGCATGTAGTCAAAGCACGTCCAGTCAGACTAAGCCAGTACTTCCAGCTCGTGAGCAGCTGGGCCCTAACTTGTAGGGTGATGTGATGTCTGCTTCAGCTGTTGTAAAGGGGCTTTTCATTCAGGCTGCCTTCTCTGTGCAGCTTGGGGGGAGAGAAGCAGGCTTCCTCCTGCTGTGATATCGAGCACTAATTAAACAACTGAATGCATCTGAATTGACCTTTTTTTTCCAAATCTGTCTGGTTCTGTTAAATGCAGTGGATGTAGTGAGATGCATAATGCCCGCCGTGGTTGAGATTCACCTTCTGCCAGATAGCCAAGGTTGCATGGGAGAAATCTGTACTGCTGTTGATAACACGTGTTGTGACTGCTGGGCTAGCTACCAGAGATAGCTGTGAACTTGGCTTTCAGGCTGTTACAGATAAAAGTGTAACTGATAGTAAAACATCTGCCATTAGAGAGCCTCCCTAATGCATCACTGTTCGGCAGCAGTTATACCAGAGCTTAAAGTGATGCTGAACTGGTAGAAGCAGGAGGAAACGCTCTCCACTTGTTTTGGTCACCTCTTGCACTGCTGAACGAGTTGGACACTGTAGCCACACAGGAAGCAGCCCGGGCAGGTCCTTCCACTTGCCAGCCTTTTAAGGCTCCTCAGGTGCTAACCATACCTGTGGGTTGAAGGCTTACTCCACAAGAGTGATTTATTACTGCAAATGTTGCCCATAGAGTAGCTTGCATCAGAGGAACAGCTGGCTATTTAGAGCTTCCAGGAGACTCGCAGATCCTGAAGCACAGAACTTGGCTCCAGCAGAAGTAGGTGAATGGCTTTCGTCCTATACTTCTGGCTGTCCATCTGTTAAGCTGTGTAAAGCACTGCTCTATAAGTAACTTTGTGTCTCTGACTCCCTCAAGGCTTGAAAGATTATTTAAGTGCTTTTAAGAAATGCTGTGACTGCCAGTGCAAGCTTCAACACCCATCAGTGTAATACCTGTGACTTCCTGGCTATAAGGCCTTCAACAGGAAGGCTTGTGGTATTTTACCACATAAACTAGTTGTATGAGAAGTGCTAGACTTAACTTTCTTTTATTTTTTTTTCCAGTCAGGTCAATTCAGTGAAGATATGATTCCTACTGTGGGCTTCAACATGAGAAAAGTTACAAAGGGTAATGTTACAATAAAGGTATGTTAACATTGACAGTCTTTCTTTTTAAACCCATACTAAATTGTCTTCAAGTTCTAGTTTAAAAATTGTACACTTAATCTGTTTTGTTCCCACTATTGGGACAAGTATAGCAAACTGAACAGGCTCCACTAAATCTGTAAAATAGTGTAAGAATACAGTTATGTTTATTTACAGAGTTTCTTAAATGAGAAAAAGTGTGTGATTTCCAGATTCTTGGACTAGTTAAAGCAGTGCTTTAATAATGATGTCTGGCTTTAATCTGAGTTAATTTTCACATTTCTCCTGTTCTTCTTCTGCTCTTCAGTATTGCTCAAAGCTTAAGTCAAAACCAGTGTGTGAAGTTGGTACATTGTATTTTTGTGCACTCTACAGTATGCTTCTGAGAAAACTTAATACACAGGTTTTCATGCATCTGATATAAGATGTTCTAGTTTATATCTTACACTATTGGGCCTGTGAGATTTGAGCAGCTGTATTTTCACTGCTTGCAGAGATTATTTCCATTCTAATAAGTGAAAGGTCCTGCAGCTAGCATAAGGAAAGAAGAAAACTGTTTTGACTTCTCGTCTTGTATGTATGACATGCTTAAATAGTGTGTGGCTAAATTGTCTTTTTTCCTTCCACTTCAGATTTGGGATATAGGAGGGCAACCACGATTCCGAAGCATGTGGGAACGATACTGCAGAGGAGTTAATGCTATTGTGTAAGTGTCATTTTCCTTAGGCTTATGTTTAACTGCAGATTTGCTTCTCTTCTGTATCTAGTGTAGTAGTACACAATGGACTTGGTATGCTCGTGTTAATTCTGAAACTGTTCTGCAACCGTATTAAGTAACTTCTGTACCCTCAAGTTCAGGGCTCAGGATGTGTTATTTTCTCATCAGTGTCTAATCCTGAGTACTAACTACTTTCAGTTTGACTTGGAAGGCAGAGTAGTCTAACGGAAAGAATTTTCCCACTTCTCTGATTGTGGGGAATTTCTTTGAAAAGAACTGAATTCCTTGCTCAGAAGACCTAGCTTTGTTTAAAGCTTTGAATGTGCTCAGACCTGACAGTTTAAAGCAAAGACTGCTGTTTCTGAAGTAGTTGAGTCCTGCTGAACTAACCTTAAATTCTCCTTAAAGCTACATGGTAGATGCTGCAGATCGTGAAAAAATAGAAGCCTCTCGGAATGAGCTGCACAATCTTCTAGATAAGCCACAGTTACAAGGAATCCCTGTAAGTATTATTGTCTCACATCACTGTTAAACTTTCTTGAGAAATATACGTAGTTTAGTGCATCTGAAGAGTGTCTTGACCTCTTTAAGTCCAGTGTAAGCACTGTAAGCAATACCTCTCCCTAGTGCCTTAAATACAATTGTTGACCTTGATCGTTCCTTCAGTGATAATATTTGTTCAGTACCCACAAAAAAAAAAAGTAGAGCAGTAATGTAGAGAACCGTATTCTACCATATGGGCTTGTGCTCTTCTAGTTACTATAGTACCTGTTAATCAGGTAGTACAGAAATACCACGTAAGTTTGGGAAACTTCAGCTGAAAGTTTATTGGAATTGTTCACACATGCGCAAAAAGCAAGCATGAGAACACATCAGTTCACAAGAGTTTATTTGGATGCCCCCTTTTCCTATGACTAGGTAAATCTTCCCTCTTGACCTCGTTTACTATTAAATGTCTTAATCCCTTGGATTTAAGTCGAGTGTTGACTGCTCGTCAGGCTCTCCTGAAACTTTTTTTTTAAAAAAAAAAAAAGGTGCAACTGTTTTCTTCTGATTTGGATTTCAGGTTCTAGTACTTGGAAACAAGAGAGACCTTCCTAACGCTTTGGATGAGAAACAACTAATTGAAAAGATGTAAGTCTAACCCTTCCTGAGAAAAGCTACCTTAACTCGATAAAGGAATTGATGTACATAGGGATGTTAGATCAAAAACTTGTATTATAAGTAGAAAACACAGCAACAGGTGGTAACTGAAACATTGTACAGAAACAAGTTACGTGGAGAAGATGAAGTGGGAGTAGTTTAGATTCTTTGTGAAAGAGTACTTGTTGTAAGGGGAGCGTGTGTTTAAATTTTCTCTCTTTTGTAGGAACCTTGCTGCTATTCAGGACAGAGAAATCTGCTGCTACTCAATTTCATGCAAAGAGAAAGATAATATAGGTAACTATTAACCTAAAATGTTGTGTGTTATAAAGACCATCAGAACGGATTGGGGGATTGTAACTTCTTAAACATAAGTGTTCTTGCTTCAGGAAAGTGGTAACAAATCCGACAGCAACACTTAAATGCACTGGTTAAATGTGGTATGACTCCTGATGGCAGCGAGGAAGCTTGACTGGTGTTAGTTTGTGAAGGGGCTGTAGTTAGCAAAGCATATCATAGCCTACTCTGACACCTGCTGCCTTTAATTAGTTTGCAGGAAATACCTGACTAGTCTCACGATTAGCTTGCCCTAAATTTTATCCTTCTATCAGGTACTCTTAACTTGGCTTTGCTTGGAGGCTGTAGGTGCTAGCAAGCCCTTGCAGCAAGCTTTTCCTCATCAGTCATTCTCATGAAATAATCATCTTCCCTCTCTGGTTTATCGAAGATGGTCACGTAGTGGCCTGTGCTAGTCACTACTCCAGGCAGCCAAATAATAGATTTTTCTGGTGCTGATGTCAATTGCTTTAGAATTTGTGGAATTCAAAGGCAGAAACCATGCTACTATGTAATTACAAATACTAGTGTCAAGTACTTGTTATACTGAATAATCTCAACTGAATGAAAGCACTTCACACCTGCCGTCCTTCTCCTGGTGCCTTCATATGCCTGCCATGAAATTAACACTGGTTCACTGGCTGCCTAACGTGAATTTGCTGATGAGGAAATCTTCAGTCTAGTGGTCACAAGAACAAACTGTACAGGATACCAGAACTGCTTCGTGTCAAGAACTTGACTTCTGACCAGGAAAAATGAACAGCCTGTGGAGCTCTTACGGTTTCTTATTCAAGAAACCCCTGTCACTTTGCCTTCAGTTAGAGATGCAAACAAGGGGGATAGGAGAAGGGGATGTTTCCTTCCGTCGTATCTCCCACACAAGGCTTACAGCACAGCTAAGCCTCACTGGTGCTATAGGGGAGCTGTTGCTGCAAGCATTATGCTGGTGTGATGTTTGCGCATTTCACTGCCTTTAGAGAACCTCTTCCAAGAAGGGAGAAGCTTGATGCCCACTAACATTGTTTCCACCAGGTGAGGATAGGCAGCACAGGCTGTCAGGCTGGTGTAAATGTAGCGATGTTGATGACAAGTGAGCATGAGAGCGAGACCGAGGCATCAGATTAATGGAAGTCTCTTAGAAGTGTGGTTGACTGAGGAACGTGGATGTCTGAGGCAGTTCCTTCACATGTTGCTCACAGGACTCTGGGCAGTTAGAGGACCAAAGTACAGACAGCAAGCCTTCAAAAAATGATTGTTAATCCATCTTGGATCAGCCTGTAGAGAAAGGCTGTCTACTCTTATGTGTTTGAGGACATGAGCATACCAAAGTGGTGCTGGTTATGCAAATACAAATCAACACTTGAATATGGAACTTCTCTTCTCTCTCCAGATATCACGCTTCAGTGGCTTATTCAGCATTCAAAATCTAGAAGAAGCTGAAGTCTTCCTGGAATCTCCAGTACCAGTTGGCCATAATCTCAATTGTCCACTTCCCTCCATAACGAGATATTACCCAAAAATCCTGTAATGAGAATCTGCCTTTTCACAGTTCATTTCTCATGTGCACTGCTGAAGACTTGTATTCCTATTATGTCACAAAACAACTAGAGTTGTCATAAAGTCAGCACAAATATTTATTTTACAACCATCTATGGTGGGAGGGTTGGGGGGGGGCTTTTTAAAAAAAAAAAAGATCTCTACCATGTTAACTATGATGGTACACTGTTCTGGTTTTTCAGGGCCAGGTTTTTATATGATTTTCAGCAAGTGTTTTATTTCTAGTGTTTAGTGGCTTGAAGATGCTGACGCCTGACAGCATTGAAATTCTGTAAGATGCCACATACAGTAGTTAGAAAACATTTAAGCGTGAGTTGTGGGATACTAATCTGTCTCACAAATGCATGTGATGTGTGTATGTTAGCAGAGAAATGGAAACTGTTTGCAGAGGGGAGCACAAGACACAGATCAGCATCACTAATCTACAGCTGAGATCTTACCCTGTCACTTAAAAACAAAACAAAACAAAACTCTTATCATGAATTAGGGGAGCCGACTGTTTAAATTCATTTTGTTGCTTCTGTTTAACATTTGTCTGGGGGATAGGAATGGACTGTTCTATTAAGCTTTCAAAAATTGGAGTATTCCAGCATGAAAACAAACTGCTAGGAACATCAGACTTTGTCCAAACACATTTTTCTGTCTCCAGATACTAGTGATCTCTATCTGAAACCAGAATATACATTCTGAGCGGCTGCATGACACTTAAATTACTGATGTTTTTGTAGAGAGTCAGTTGTTGGCCTTTAGCACAATATCTATGTAATTGTCTAGTGTCTCTCCTGCTCATGAAATAGCTGGGCACAGTTTCACCTGGTGCTATGAAACATCTCGGCTATTGTGACAACTCTAGACCTGCCTGCTTTCTTGATGTAACCATGTGCAAAGTCTGTAAGTTGCAAGATGAAATGTTCAACTGTGTCAAAGCACAAGAGAGCCAACGAATCGATCCTATTTCTTGACTAGCTTCTACAGTATAGGGAAGTATGTATAAACTAAAGATTGTAATGTTTTTGTAGCTTTACTTTCTCAATGACTTCAATATATTTAAAGGGACAGACTTGTTAAGACTGGTTTGTTCATACAGTAATGTCAGTGTAGCTTGCTAGTGTATACAAATACATGGTACACCTGCTTGTGTTGCCTCACACTGTGTGTGATTCTTCCTTACCTAACTGTGGAGTTTGCGTTACTCTGGGGTCCTCGGTTGCAAACACTGTTTAGTCCGTATCAGTTGTGACAAACCAGTTTTAATTTGGACTGCCATGGCCTTACTGTTCTGTACCAACTGTCGCACCGTTGCACAGACACTACATGCTGCCTGCATTCAGTCTGAACTTGCATTTAACTTTTTGTCCCCTTTCAGTTCTCTGAAGCATGATTTCAATTAATTCATACTCTGGTGCTGTAGAGGAGAGGGTGTATTAACTTGCTACTGTAGTCCCTAGTTCACCGTGAACTGCTACAGGTACTTTTATTTAGCAAACTTGCTTGTGCCTAAAATATGGAAACTAAACTAGAATGTGTGGATCTTTGTGGGGGACCAGGTCACTGTTTAGTTAACTGGCCTATAGCTAAACTTGATGTGTTTGGTGTTTATATACTTCACTGCTTTCAGCATTAATGGCATCCAAACACTACCAATTGTTAACCTGTGCATTATTCTCTGCATGTGAACAACTTATACAATTACTGAACTTTGTAAATATGTGGATTTTTTTATTTAGGTGGATGCATATGTTGGTTTACTGCTCTTCAGCTTTATTCAATAAACTTATGTTTTGAGGGTTGTATTGACACTTAACTGCCTGACTTGAGTTGAGTGGCTTAACTCATGGCGCTGCACTGTGGGCTGTCTGTCTCCTCTGATAAAATTAAAATGGGTGAAGAAGGCTGAGTATAAATACCTGAGCTGCTTTATGTTCTGCGGTTAAACTATTAAAGCGAAGTGCTCCTAAAACTACCTTTCACAAGCCATGGGGCTTTCTCAGCAGAAAGAGCAGGTTTAGCTAGAGTCAACCTCAGTGCTCAGTGCTTTTTACGCCTATGAAAGGCACTGATTAGTCAGCTGAAGGGTTGTGAGCAGGTCAGCCTTCTGGAGTTCTGTTTTTGGGGAGAAAAATGCATGCATCTAAAAGCTTGTTTCTTGTCATCACGCCTAAAGTCCTTGCTTTCCTAGCACAAATATCAGATCTAGCAGATCATTCGCTGCCAATTAAAGCGTAGAGATTTTTGTCTCACTGGAGAGGTGAGGCTTTCATTGACTAAGGTCTTAAACAAAATCCTTTCTTGTGATTATTTTTTCAGTCTGAACTGCACTGACTGTGGCTCCCAAACACTGATTTATTTCTTAGGTGACTGACTGACCTGTAGGACCATATGTCAACATCTTCCAAGTAATGGTAACAAGTTAGACGTCTTCTATGCAGTCTGCCTCCGTATAAGCCTTCAAACTCCCTGAACTGTAGCAGGTTAGTTCTTAGGCCTGAATACTGGTCGGTTAGCATCCTTCACATCGGTTAGCATCCCCACAGGCTTGGGGGAAGGAGTAAGAACTGTTGAGTGAAACATCATATGCCTATTTCTTCAGTTGACAGGAGTTTCCTGCATGCAAAATTAGCTACCTGGAGCTAATACTCAAAGCAAAACTGCCTTGTGACAGTCTCAAAATGCTGTTACTGCTGTGTGTGTGATCTGTCACCCTGGCAGGTCACTCAAATAAGCTGCAGTGTAAACTTGGCCAACAGCTGATTGCTTGAGGTGGTATTTAAATAATGGTCAGTTGCTACTTCTACTTAATAGCAAGGAAGACTACACTGGCCACCTGTAATGTACATATTTCAAACTGTACATTTGTGTTACTCACAAAATGACTCTGCTTAAGTTTCCACAGCTATTCTTGTACTGTTCTTGCAGATGCCCTTAGTTAGTTACGTGGCAGAAATGTAGACCTCAAAGTGACTATCTGAATCTAATGCTGAGGATTATGCTCTTTTTTTGAGGGCTCGTTGGACTTGCCAGTTACCTTCATTTTGAGATGGAATGGAAGTGTAGTAAGTCTTTCTAGAGAAGTGAGGCTGTTTCTCTCCACCTTTCTGCCTTGGACTGAAAAAGACTCTGCTCTTCTGGCATGACTTAAGTCCAAGGTTAAACCTTTTCTGTTCTAAAAAAAATAAAAAAAAAAAATGGAGAGCCGAAGGTATTAGCAGTGTTGTTGCTGAACTTGGTTGCTGTAGTAGTGTTCTGCTTCTAGAAATCTGTCGGGTCAATCTAATCTCTCAGATTACTTGACTCAGGCTCCGTAGTGAGCAAGCTCTCTTCTGATGTACCTGCAGTAGGCCTAGACCGTTATCATATTAAGAGAACTGAGTCTTGTGAAAAGGCAAATATTGAGCCAGAGACAACTCTTGGTCATGAATATGCATGTGATCATCAATATGCACACAAGTTAGACGTCAGTCATACCTGTATGGCCTTGTGGTGTGTTAGTCTTGTATGGTGTTCTTACGGTTTGCAGTAGCTGTCAGCCCCAAGCGCTTGTTGATTTTGTTCAGTGCTACGTGATCCCTCACCGATCACGGAGCACCAAGTCTCTAGGCTAGCCTGGGAAGAACCGATGGTGCGTGCGCCCACAGCACTGGGCTGTGTGCAAGTTTTCCTTGGGAAGTGTTTATGGCCCATCGGGTGGTTTATGTGATGTTGTGCGTGGCTGGTGGCTTCTTGCAGTGCGGCACAGTGCGCATCATCACCCCCTAGCGCAGCCCGGTGTCTTAGCAGCTGCACAGGCAATTCTGCCCTATCACAACATGAAAAATGCACACATGGAGCTGTTTCATGGTCTGTGGAACTAATAGCCTAGGTTCTTAGCAGTTTTTTGTTTTCACTTCTTCACGGAAACAAGTTGGGAAGACCGTCCTTTTCGGATGCTCAGATTAAAAAAAAAAACTGCATTATTTTCACTTTCTGGTGGAAGAAAAGAGGCCAAAGGAAATGCCTTAAACAGTCTTTCTGGTTAAATTAACGAGCGTCGTGCAAGGGTCTACAATAAGAGAAGTATGACTTAGCTAGATTATCAAGTTTTTAACTTTTCTAACGTTTGATTTTATAGTTACTCTGACTGTGCAATGGGTGTACTGGCATGTCACGATTTGCTTGGTGTGTGTTTAATGAATGTTAAAGAAATGCTCTTCTTCCCGGGTAGCATGCCTCAGCTCTGCTCCCTGCTGCCTTGTTCTTGCACTGACCCATACGCTAGAGCGAGCTGTATGAGTACTTGACAGCGGGTATAAATCAGATTATTTAAGCTACCTTGCTAAGAGTGGTGTGCTGCCAAGTATGTGAACGGCAAACCAGTAAATCATGTTAAAGGAGAAGTGATGTGTGAATATTTAAGACTGGTAAATGCTCCGGGACTTTTGTTCCAAAAATGTGAGTTCAGAATGACTTTTCTCATGAAATCATAAACCTGCTAAAAACTGTCTGTTGCTTTAGAACTACTACGCATGCTGAAAGTCAAAGTACGCCCTGGTGAAACATCAGGGACTTCTTTCACATGTCGCTTAAACGCAGTATGGCACTCGGAGGGGGTGTGCTCGTACTCCTTTAAAGGAGAAGTGAAAGTTTGGTGTTTTTGTCTCCCTCACAGTGGAAGGTGGGTAAGTAGACCTTTGTGCCAGGATCAGTGCCTTTCAATTAAGACATTACAGGTTTTATTCTGTTAAAGGCAACGTCTATCATGTGAACATTTTGAAGTGCTTCAATAAAAGTGTTGTTGAAAACCCTTCTTTGGCGTGTTCATTTGTAGCCGCACGGCTGTTTTGTTAGAAATAGGGACTGAGTTATGGAGAACGCTGCACTCAGCTAACCCATCGCAGCTCTTCGTCAGTTCTGGGGAGCGCGAGCTCCTTGGGGCAGCCCTGGTGGGGTCTGGGGCTGCTTTCAAGCTGCGAGAGGAGCGTGAGGCACCTTCACCAACTCTTTTGGGGCCTGATGAGGAAATTTCACATTTTAAAGACTGCCAGAAACTGGTGGTCGGGGCTGCAACGTGGGACGAGCCTTATTTCTGAACTAGACTCGATTTTAAGCCGCGTCTATCAGCTCTCAGTCAGGAACCCAGCAGCTTTCAGTCACAGACGGGCCGGGGCCGGGTCAGGGCCGTGCCCTCCCCGGGGCGAGGCCGGGCCCCGCCGCCTCCTTCCGGGCCGTGCCACGACAGCCCCCGCCGCCCCGCCCCGCCCCTCCCGCCCCTTTAAACCCCCGCCTCCCCTCCCCTCTTGACTGACGCCACAACGCGCCTATCCGCGAACGCCTCCCCCTCCTCCCCGCGCTCCCCACCCAATGAGCGCCGCGCGGGGCGGGACTCCCCGCGCCGTTTCCACTTCCTCACTTAAAGGCGCCGCTGCCCGCTGTGTGTGGGGGGGGTGCAGTCGGAGCGGAGCGCGGGCCGCCCGTGAACGATGCGCGCGGCGCGGGGGGCACCATGCAATGGCGCTCGCTGCTGCTGGGGCTGCTGCTGCTGAGGCTGGGCCTGCACGCGCTGCTGGCGCTGCTGCCCGCGCTGGCGCCGGGCCTCTGCGTGCGCCGCCGCCTGCCCTTCCCCTTCCCCTTCCCGCCGCGCGCCCCCGCGCCCGGCCGCGGCAGCGAGGAGCCGCCCGGCCGCGCGCTCTGGGTGCCGGCGGCGCTCTGGGGCTCGCGGCCGCGGCCCGGCGGGGAGGGGGCGGCCGTTGGGGAGGGGGGGGGTGGTGGTGGCGGCGGGGGGGGGGAGGACGAGTATGAGGCGCGCTACAGCGGGGCCTTCCCCCCGCAGCTCCGCGCCCGCCTGCGCGACGCCGCCCGCGGCATGTTCGCCTTCGGCTACGACAGCTACATGCGGCACGCCTTCCCCAGCGACGAGCTCGACCCCCTGCACTGCTGCGGCCGAGGGCCCGACCGCGACGACCCGTGAGGAGAGGGCCGGGGGGGGGGGGCGGGGGGGACGCGACACGACACGACCCCAAAAGCCCCGAATCCCAGAGCCCTAGGCCCAAATCCCCACCTCTCAGACCCGAATCCCAAAGCCCGACCCCCCAAATCCCAAAGCCTGACCCCCCCAAATCCCCTGCCCCCAAATCCCAGAGCCTTGGCCCCAAATCCCAGAGCCTTGGCCCCAAATCCCAGAGCCCGACCCCCAAATCCCAAATTCCCTGGCCCCAAAGCCCAATCCCCCAAATCCCAAAGTTTGCCTCCCCAAATCCCAAATTCCCCAGCCCCAAATCCCAGAGCCCTGGCCCCAAATCTCAAGCCCCAAATCTCAAATCCCAAAGTCCCGGCCCCAAATCCCAGCCCCCCCCCCGGCTCTAAATCCCAGATCCTAAACTGCAGATCCCAGAGCCACATCCCCAAATCCCAATCCCCCAAACCCCAGAGCCCCAACCCGAAATCCTGAATCCCAGAGCCCCAGCCCCAAATCCCAACCCCCCAGTCCTAAATGCTGAATCCCAGAGCCCTAGCGCCAAATCCCAACACCTCAAACTCCAAAGTCCTGGCCCCAAATCCCAAAGCCCAACTCCCCAAATTCCTTGGCCCCAAATCCCAGAGCTTTGGCCCCAAACCCCAAATCCTCACCCCCTGGCCCTAAATCCCAAATCCTAAACCGCAAATCCCAGCGCCATGACCCAAAATCCCAAATCCCCAAATCCCACAGCCCTGGCCCGAAATCCCGAATCCCAGAGCCCCAGCCCCAAATCCCAACCCCTTAAATCCCAGGCCCCAAAGCCCCAGTCCTCAATCCTGAATCCCAGAGCCCCAGCCCCAAATCCCAACCCCTTAAATCCCAGGCCCTAAAGCCCCAGTCTTCAATCCTGAATCCCAGAGCCCCAGCCCCAAATCCCAGCCCCCCAGCCTCAAATCCAAAATTCCAACCCCCCAAATCCCTGAGCTCTGGCCCCAAATCCTGGAGCCCTGGCCCCAAAGCCCTGGCCCTAAATCCTGAATCCCAGGGCCCTGGCCCTATATCCAAATATCCTATATCCTGGCCCCAAATCCAAAATCCCAGCTTCCCAAATCCTAGCCCCCTGGCCTGAAATCCCCAAAGCCCTGGCCCCAAATCCCAGCCCCTCAGCCCCAAAAATCGCAGAGCCCTGTCCCGAAATCCCCAAAGCCCTGGGCCCAAATTCCAACCCCTCAGCCCCCAAGATCGCAGAGCCCCGGCCCCAAATCCCACCCCGGTGACTTTGCCGAGCCCTAACGCGGAGCCGTGTGTTTCTCTGCCCCGACACCGAGCTGTGTGTTTATTTTCCAGCACAAACCTGAACATCAACGATGTTTTGGGCAACTACTCGCTGACGCTGATAGATGCCCTGGACACCCTAGCGGTGAGTCGCCGGGACGCTTTGGGTCTCCTTCCCACTTTCCTTTTTGGGAATAACACACGCTGTCCCGAACAGGAATCAGTAGTTATAAGGGTCGTGGTGTCCTGGGGAGGAGGGGTATCGGCGCCCCGTCACCTGCAGGGAGAAGCTAAAAGGGTGCTGTGAAATCCTCCCTGCCCTGTGGGTAGCTACCGAGCCTTAAAATCACGGAACAGCCAAGCTCCAAAGTCAGTCCTCCTTAAAGAAGGCTTTAATCGGCCCGACCTCAGTGACCCTGCTCCTGCTGCACGATAAAGCCTCGGAATTACTGCCCAGCCGCTGCGAAATTCAATCAGAAAGCTCAGGAAGGAAGTTGAGAAAGGTCAGCGTGAGAGGCTGAAAGGAACAAACTGATTTTACAAATTAGTTTAAAGGTACGCTAAGGTAGCTGGGATGTAATGCCGAAGAGTAATTATTTGGCTAATTAAAATGTAAAGGCCGTGTCTTAACAGGATATGGCCGTGAATGTCTGAGAGGATGAAGTCAGCTGCGCGAGGGGTTTGAGAGACGTGAGAAACACCAGGTGCTCTGAAGGCACGGGTGTCTCGGTTGTTCTCTTGGTCTGGTTGTTAGCAGCGGAAACGAGGCTAGGAAAGGGGGAGGCTGTCACGTTTGTTGGTTTAGTTTGGACCCAGGTGTGGGAAACCTAGAACCAGAACTCTGGCACGGGGCTTCTTTTAGAAGGCTTGTGAAACTCGGGCCTCAGCTGCAGGACAGCTCGAGTCGAGGTAGAAGTACGGCTGCGAACTAAACTTCTGCTAGGTAGCGTCTCAGAACAGACTCTGAAAGAAGAAGGTAAAGGGGAGAACGGGGAGCATCGATTTACTTGGTGTCTTCTTGAAGATGGGTCATGCAAAGTTCATCAGCCCTGTTACAGAACAATTCTGATGTTGTCCTTTGCTCTGAGGTTGAACTTAGACCGCAGCAGAACAACAACAGGAAAAAAAAAAAACACAAACCAAAACAAATACAAAAGAAAGCCAAACAGCAGCACCCAAACCACAGCAGAAAGCACCCAATGCCTCCCACCCCCTCCAACAAACACCAAAAGCAAGCTAGTGGAGCTGAAGAAGAGGAGAGAACGTAAAAGAAACTTGTTGAGAAATTGAAGGAAGGCAGCAACGAAAAGTGTTAAATGGGAGGGAGCTGGTCCGTGGCATGTTCCGAGGGCCTGCCACAGAACAGGCGCCGTTTAGTCTTTGTGTTTTTAATGCAAAAATGCTGATGTTTCACACTAAGTTGCTGACAGAAATGGAGATCAGTACTTAACGTGAAGAGAAGGTGAAATGTCCTTGTGAGGAGTGATGAAAACCTGTCAGGAGGTTGAGCAGCACGAACTGGAAGTGCCCAGTGTTCTGTAGGAGCGAGGCTCAGCCCGTCCCTCCCGGGGAGGCGGAGGTGCTGGGTGTGTAGCAGCTGGAGCACGAGCAAGCAGCGTGCTGGGAACGCAGGGAAGGGCGAGCGTGCTTGGGCGTCGAGTTGGGCTCGAGGATCCTCGTGGGTCCCTCCAGCTCGGGATGTTCTACGATCAAGAGAGATCTCCGGAAGAGATGGAGGCAATTTCAGTGGTTTTCCCCAGCGCCCAGATGAGATCTCTTTTGGAGTACTCCTGTTGTGCTGGTGTTCAGGAGGGGTGGGTTTGAACTGCAGTTTGCCTGGGTGCTGAGATGGTGTGAGGAGAGTTCGTCTTACTCAGGAACGCGGTAAGAGCTCTGATCGTGCTGCTGGGCTGGGAGGGCCTGATGGGTGTGTAAATCCTTACGGAGTGTGGTGAAAGGAAAGGGGGGAAAGGCTGTAAAGCTGCCACAGTAGCCTGTCACATGCATTTCTGGTGAAATTTGACGATAAAGTGATAAGCAGCTCAGTTTTATGTTAGTAGTACCAGTAGTGCGGCACCATGGAGAAGCATCCCCTCCTTGAACTCCTTACGCCCTCTGGAGAGGGACCGGGGCCCGTCCACGCGCAGGATCCCTGCAGCACTTCTCTCGTCTGGAGGTGGAGGTGTGTGCGAGGACGCCGGGTTATACGGTGCCTCCAGCTGCTGAAATGGGAGCGCAGCTCTGCCTGAAGGGGTCTCAGCTGCTGCTCTGAGCGTGGCGGTCAGGAGCAGAACTGAAAGCAGGAAGTGAGGAAACGTTGGCTTTAACTGAAGCAGCAGCCGGGGATGTGAGCTGTGCGCCTGGCCGCGTGCTGGTTAAACGGTGCCTTCCTGTCCTCCTTCACCGGGGGCTCCGTGTCCTGTCTGTGCCTCGGGGGACAGTGTTTGACTTCTCCAATATAAAACTTCTGGTTTCTGGAGTCTCTTCTGCTTCGGAAGCTTCTGTGGGGAGAAAGCTGTTTTGTTCTTCATACCCTCAGCTCAAGCGTGTGAATGCTTCCCACTAGGTCTGGGTGTTGGAAAGAGCAGGCTGGCTGGCACCGGTGCTCTGATGGTTAAAGAGCTGTACGCCCGGCCTTATCGTGAACTTACGCAAGGGATCTGTGCTCTCCTTCCGCATTCCTGCTTCCCTGAACCTGGAGCTGAGTTTGCCTCGGTCTCTGGATCTGGTGGGGACTGGCTGAGGTACACCTGTACAAACCCGGCACCCTTTGTCCTGGGCACAGCGTGCAGTGAGTGTTGTTTAAAAAAAAAAAAAAGTCAAAAGCCCAAGACGTTGGATGCCCTGGTCAAGTAAATGTCAAATCAGACTTCATTGTTCTTCAGGTCATGTTACCTTTTAAGCTAAACTTAACTCTTAAGCTAATGTGTGTGTATAGCAAAGCAGGTAAATGTTCAGTATGCTGATCTTAAGAGATCTTAGGCTCGTGGGCTAAGAGATCACCCACAATGGTGACCTTGGGTGAACGGGAGTGCATAGACTTGTGAAAAGGACAAAAATACATCAGGATTTCCCTGTTTTAACATTATATATATGTATTTAAATGCAGTTTTTCATGTCAGTGGTATGGTTAACTTCCTGGAAAGTCTGTTACCAGGAGCTTGAAGTACTTGTTTGAGATCTAGTGCGTATGACTGTTGGTCTAAAATGTGGGCTGGCCATTCTCTTGTTTTCCCTCCTCTTCTGAAGCAGTAATTAGACTTTATTTTTTTTCTTGTATAAAAGGTAATGGGAAATTCCTCGGAATTCCAGAAAGCAGTGAAGTTGGTGATTGATACGGTCTCATTTGACAAAGACTCAACTGTTCAAGTGTTTGAGGCAACGATCAGGTAGGTAGCCCTGAGTTTCCGTCGTTAAAACAGTGACAAGGTTAAAGGCTCGCTGTGTGTATGTGGGAGATCCAAAGTAAAATCATTGATAAAGATATCTCTGGTGGGTTTTATGCCATGAATGTTCCTTGACTAAGGTTTTTTTTTAACCCTGCTATGAAAGGATTGCATCTTTTCATATTTAAAATGATTTTAATGAGTCATGGGATTTGATGCGGTGGTACAATGGCAGTCTCAGCTCTCTCTGGGTTGCAGACTGCTACGTTTTTGTTGCTGCTCCTGCAGCAGAGACACAGATCTGTGCACAACAAACAACCCTGCTGACAGGTTTTCCTTGTCTTGGTTGTTTGCCACGGACCTTCTGCTTGCTTTCACTTTTGTTCTAGATGAAAAACAGGCCTGTCGGTCTTAGAGATGAGTTGAAGATGTTGTCTAGTATTAAATGGCTTCGTTATTTGAATAACTGTCTTAAACTGTAAACCTGCTAGGATTTCTTTTTTTGGGAATGCTAAATTTGTTACATAAACTTAATGTCGTTTGTAGCAGTAAAATGACTGCAAGAAAAGGTGGGGGAATGTAGTCTTTGCTCATAAATAGGCTCGGTATGTTAAAAGGAGCTACTAAGTTAGGTAAATTTTGCAGAACAGGATCTTGAGGTTTCTGTGGGTAACAAAAAACGACTTCTGGATGTTTTCACTAATGGTGGGGAAAAAAGGAGATCTCTTTCTGTAGTGCCTGTAAGATGCACAAAGCAATGCTTGTTAAACATGATAGTGGTAAGGGGTTAGCTGAAGAACTAGGTTCAAGTTAGAATTAAAACCTGGATATCTTTTTCTTTTTCAATAGGGTTTTGGGAAGCCTGCTTTCTGCCCACATAATAATTACAGATACCAAACAGCCCTTTGGTGATATGACCATTAAGGATTACGATAACGAACTGTTGCACATGGCTCACGACCTGGCAGTGAGACTACTTCCAGCCTTTGAGAACACCAAAACTGGAATCCCCTATCCTCGGGTAAGTGAGCACATCGGCACGGTGCGGCAAGAATCTAAAAGTAGTGACTCTCCTGCCCTACAGCTCAAATTCTGCGTCCACATTTCTGCGTGCACCTGGGGCAATGAGCCTGTTACACTGAAATGGGGTGTGGGGGGGAACTGCACAAAGTTGTGGTGAAATGGGCGACGTGTGAGTTGCTCCTGGTGTGCAGTAACCGTTTTCTGTAGGCTGTTTCCTCACCCCGTATATATTGCTCCCTGTGGGTCAGTAGTTGTTTGCTTCCATGCTGGTTGGCTAGAACGTGCCCTGCCCCATGCTTTCCACGTCTGTGTCGTATGCTAACAAACAGTGCTGGCAGCAAGAAGGTTAACCAGAAATACTGCGAAGGCAAATAGTTTAAGCAAGTATCTTTGTTGGTGACTTGGTACTAATATCGTTGTGGTGACAAAATAAAACCGGTCTGAAATAATTGTCACGTTGGGCTTGGTATTTGTCATTGTCTCGAGTGCTGCTCAGTAAGCACTCCAGAACACTGCGGTATTCTTGAATGCTGCGTCCCCTGGTTTTAAACATGCAGTGGATAAGGAGAGGGGCATAAATTCTAGGGGAAGAACTCTAAACCACAAAACTAATTAGCACTTCCCTGACTGCTTTGAGTTTCTGGGGATGCTGTGCAGCACTGCTGTACTTCCAGACGTGTCGGGCTGTAGACACAGGAGCTTTCACTTCTGCTCAGAGCGCAGTAAAGCAGCTGAAGGTGGCGCAACTTCCCTTGAGCGTTTTGCACCATGGGGAAGTTGAAGAGCATTTGCTGGTGAAGCTCTTGATTTTGGGAGCCCTAAACTAGGGGAAGCAGTGCTCGTGTCACCCTGCAAGAACCTGAATGGTTAGTAAAAAAGACGAAAAAGCGGATTGAAATTTGGAAGGATTATCAAGTGTAAGAGTAACAAAGTGAGGATTTCTCACCTTGAGAGTGATGTTATAAATTCAGAAGATGAATTTCAGGATTTTTTAGCAAAGTTTTTTGACCAGGCAGAAATATTCTGGTTTTCAATGCATTGCAAAAACTAATGGAAAAAAAGCTTTCTAATAAATATAAGACACTGGATTAGAGCACAACTGTATGAGGAGCAGCCTGCCTCCTTGCTGTTAGCACTCTCTGCTTTACAGGTCAATCTGAAGAAGGGAGTACCTCCAAACAGCAATAATGAAACCTGTACTGCAGGAGCTGGTTCCTTGTTGGTGGAGTTTGGTATTCTGAGCAGGCTGCTGGGTGATTCCACATTCGAATGGGTGGCCAGGAGAGCTGTCAAAGCGCTCTGGAGTCTCAGGAGCAATAACACTGGACTGCTAGGTAATCTCCTCTGGGGTGGTGCTGCATTGACTGGCTCTGTGCTTTATGCTGCCTCAGTCTCCTGTAGCAGAATACCCTCACTCTACAGGTTTCTTTGGCGTATCAGAAACTTTGTTGATCTGCTTCCCCTGCAGCTGTGGACTTGTGCTCTCCTCGTGTACTTGTGCTTTCCGTTGAACAAATGGCACTTTCTAATTTCATAAGAAAAATGGATTACCTGAATGACTCCTTAGGGCACAGCTTTCCAAAGACAAATTTTTCATTAAACTGGGAAATGAACCTGAAGTGCTTGTATTCGTATTCCCATTAATATGATTTAGACTGGCAGATGGCTAAAAGTACTTAAAATGACTGCAGGTGTATCCTAGTTCCGTGGATGAATGCACTGTAACACCCACATTGATAAGTGGGAACAAAAAAAAGATTTTTAAGACTTTGAAAATTTAATAGTTTTAAGTTCTATCTCTTGAATGTTTTCTTTTTCTCTCTGATGTACTCAGCTACTTCAGACTAAACCTTTTGTCTGTTCTAAAAGGGAATGTTGTGAATATCCAAACTGGCCATTGGGTTGGAAAGCAAAGTGGCTTGGGAGCAGGGTCAGATTCATTCTACGAATATCTTCTGAAGTCTTACATCCTCTTTGGAGAACAGGAAGACTTGGAGATGTTCAATGATGCTTATCGGAACATTCAGAACCACTTAAGGAGAGGGTAAGTTATTTCACATGAGTATCGATTCCTTAAACATATAAATACTCCAGCAAGTTACGACAGGTTGTGGAGTGTTTTGGTCACCTTCTGGAAAATTTGTTCTCTTTTGTTCTTTAAAAAAGAAAAAAACTTATTTCTGTGTTAGTCACTGTGGAAAGAAATTTTAACATTCTCTTCACTCCTTAGTCAGCTGATGTAGATGGCATTATTGGTGCAAAGAAGCTGAACTGGTTACTGTCCAAATTCGTAAATGCTAGGCTGAGAGAAAGCTGTAGGGCTGTGAAGGAAATGCGCTACGCCGGCTAACTTAATACTTCTTAAGGCCTCATCTTACCTAGTGTGACTTTTTGGCAGGCATCTTGCTGACATACCTGAAGGATAAGGTGTGCATGCCTTTATGGATTGTTTTTCTGAGAGCTGAATGGACTTCTTGGTTCCTTTTGAAATGGCTTTGAAGTGGCCTAACACTGACAGAACTGCAACTTGTTCTCTTTGCTGGTGGCAGTAAAATGTCTGTAAAATGGAACAAGCATCGTGTTCTAAACCAGGGAATGTTTACACATGCTTATTGTCATTTGGCAGTCGAGAAGCTTGCAACGAAGGTGAAGGTGACCCGCCTTTGTATGTTAATGTAAACATGTTCACTGGGCAGCTGATGAACACTTGGATTGACTCCTTGCAAGCCTTTTTTCCAGGACTACAGGTAAAGTAAACTTTGGTTTTGTTAAAGACTGAATGACACAGTGGAGGGGTTCTCAGAGAGGCTCGTTCTAATCATAGCCTTCACATGAACGCGAGCGTCTCTTCGGAGATGAGTTTAACTTGCAGGCTTACACCTGGCTGTTCTGGTGAGAGAGGCTTAGGGCAGTTCAGTGTCTGTGTCAGGGTAGCAGTGCTTCAGTTCAGCATAGCGATACTGGGTGTCTCGGCGTGCTTTGTATGGAACTTGAGATACTTCTCACTTACCTCATTTAACCTCAGCATTTGTATACCATGTTCTGGGGGGAGTGTTTTGCTATGTGATATGGTCTTAGTACAGAGTAGAAAGTAACTTGCTGGCCTGCAGTGTTAAGCATACGTGTTTATGGCTGTTGTTACACCTAGGTACTGATAGGAGATGTGGAGGATGCTATTTGTCTCCATGCTTTTTATTATGCCATATGGAAACGATACGGAGCTCTCCCAGAGAGGTACAACTGGCAACTGCAAGCTCCGGATGTTCCCTTTTATCCGCTGAGGCCGGAGTTAGTGGAATCCACATATCTTCTTTATCAGGTACTCGACTCTCAGAAAGTCACTTTTTACACCCCTACTTTCTGCCATGTCCTTGGGTCACTGGTGGACCGTTAAAGCTTAGTGCCTCCGTGTCTGGATGCTCTTATATAGAGGTCTCTGTATAAGCAGTTGACTTATGTAATGTAGTTGCTATGTTGCTTGCTTTGAAAATAGCCCTTTTTATAGGACAGGCAAAAGTGAGACTAAACAACCTGTTGAAAAATGGCTGGCAGATTTTTACACAGTAGAGACTTGTGACTTAATAGAAATCATTGAAGTAAGTGTAATAGCTTTCTTTGCTATATTGTCCAGGTACAGTCTCTGACTGGCAGCAGATGCAGTAAACTAAAATAAATTTCTGGCTGCAAGGAAGCTATCAGAGCTTGAATTTATTACAACTTTTACTAGGTTCTTGCTCAGAGTAATCTAAGTCATGTTCCTGTAAAGGTAAGTTTACTGTGACACATGAGAATCTGATACTACTGCGCCTTTGCTGTAAGTGTTATTTTTACAAAATTTCCAAATTGCTGGCTCTACCTGTTCTCTTTTTCCCTTATCCAGGCCACAAAGAACCCATTTTATCTTCACGTGGGAATGGATATTCTACAGAGTTTGGAAAAATACACAAAAGCAAAGTCAGTCTTCAGTGTTCTTTGCTTTCTGTCACTGCTATATACGTATATTTTTATATAAATGCTCTATACAAACCAATCTGCCAAATGTAGGTAAATCAGGAAACCCAGTCTGTAGGTAAACCAGAAAGCCACAAGTGATGATTTATTTATTGAACAATTATTTTTCTAATTTGAAAATGAAATTTATTGTCCAGTGACAAATTTATGTCTTCAGAATTTTATAACATTTTAAAAAGGGTTTGTTCATGATCAGGTGGCAAAACTGGTAAGGTTATTTTTTTTCCCTGTGGCTCCTGCAAGAATAATTAAAACCTCATGGACTCGTGGTATTCAGCTAAACTGAGGGGATGGCCTCCAAGCTAGACTCTGCTGCATATCAGCTTTCTTCCCAAGACAGTAACTATGAATCCTGACTTTAATAGTACATACATGAACTTCTTGCAAGACTCAAAGGGAAGATAGCAGATTTTAATTCAACTGTTGGAATTTGCTTTCATAGACAAGTCTCTATTAACTACAGGGCAGTATAAAATGGTGCTGTTCTGCAGTTAAATGGGATTCAGATGCAGTATAGGGGTGTGACTGAAATAATTCCAAGTGCATTCCAAGTATATTTTAGCTTCAGCATTTGTAAGGGTCAGTGGGAGGGAAGAGTAGTTGCTAGCTTGGGAAAAAACATTCGTGTGAGAGCAGGCTTCCAGACCTGGGTCTCTCGTGTGCTCGCTATGGGGAAATTACCTGTGCATGCAGCGTGACTTGAGAGCATCTTGCTTCTCTGAAAGACTCTTTCAATACGTCCGTACAATGACACTGTGGTTGGGCTATTCCAATGATTACAGTCTCATCAGGATACCAGGAATCAATAATCGATGCTTCCATGTAAAAGAGACTTTTCCTTTTAACCTCACCCCTAGTGAATTGGAATGGTCTGAAGTTGAGGGAAATTTAGGGAGTTCTTCAAGATCAGAATTTGTGGGAACTAAGCCCAAACTTAACCTTATATCTTTCAGGTGTGGCTATGCTACATTACACCATGTTGTAGAGAAGACAAAAGAAGATCGAATGGAGAGCTTTTTTCTCAGTGAAACTTGTAAATATTTGTACCTGGTATGTAAATGTTCTTCATTTCAAAAATACTATTGCAAGTCTTGTGCACAAAGATGGCACAAGGAAGCAGGTGCTGTTAGAAACTGTGCTGGGCTGTGGGGAGCAGAGGTGTTTACGTATCAGAGTACTGGAGAGTGTGCTCTTCTTTCTTTGCCCCCACCCTAATCTTGGAGGTTTGGGCAGCTGCCTGAGCTGCTTGTCCTGAAATGGAAGAGCTGGTAGCTCTTTCAGGGGAAAGCTGAAAGGAGAGGGAGCGAGACTGGAGGGAAGGTACGGCTCAGCTGTAAGTTAAATTGCTGTAGCCATTTTGCCTGAATAGCAGCAGCCTCCAATTACTCCCCATCGAGCTTTGGCAGTCACAGGAGAAAGCATTTGAGCCAACACTGCTTAAGCTACTCTTCTCAATTTCCTTTAGTAGAGAGAAGAAGAAGGGGGGGGTGGAAGGGGAGGAAAAAAAAAAAACCTGTGACTGAATAGCAGCAGTGGATGCCAGCCTAGAAATGCCTGCGTAGTGCAGCATACAAAGAGAAGGTTGCTTTAAGTAGCGTGAGAAGTTTTTTCTTTTGATCTCCTCTTTTAACTGCTAAAATAAATCACTTGCATTAAAGTTGTTTATTTCCATTTGCTTTAATAGTAGTTGGCCATTTAGGACGAAAAGGTGTGCTTTTCGTGTGATCCTTCAAATGCATCCATGTGCTTCACTTCTTGATGAGGGGGACTTGAAAAATGTTGCACACTTAATTCAGATCTGTCTCTCATGTCTCTTGTTTAGTTGTTTGATGAAGACAATCCAGTGCATAAGTCTGGAAACAAATACATGTTTACTACTGAGGGACATATCGTGTCTGTGGATGAACGCTTCCGGAACTCACTGTGGCAAGACATCCTCCCTGGAGAAGAGGACCGCGCAGAAAAAGTTAAACCTAATGAATTAAAGGCAGTCAACTTCAGTTCTAATGTAAGGAATACACAGACCACGTGTGCTTGGGCTTCTGGAAAAGGAATGTATGTTGGCTTAGGCTAGGCAGTGGAAAAAGGAAAGTGGAAAAGTCCTGTAGAAAAAGAGCATTATTTAAAAAATAATAATTCACAGTTGTCATAGTGAGGGGAGTCTCAGTTGAATAACAAGCTGCAGTAGTTTGGCTTGTGTTTGGAATCCTACAGCCCCCACTAAGGAAACACTTGCTGTTCATCGATACTGTTTGTGCTCTAAGTTTGCAAAGGGTGAGGGAGAGTAGGGACCAAAAGTGCTGTTGGTTACAATTTTCTGCACTGGGAAGAAGTCTGTGGTCACTGATACCGAAATGCCAGCTATGTTAAATAGGATATGGGATGGACCGTTTCCGGATTTGAGTTCTTAAAAATATTCTTGTTTTGTTAACAGTGTAACAGAGTTCCTGATGAGAGGAGGTATTTACTGCCGCTGAAGAGCAACTACATGAGGCAGATTGATCGAATGGTGGGCTTGATCTGAATGGTTCTTCAGAGTAACTTCTATCGTATGTCTGGAGGAGTATGGGATTTGGCTCTAGACATTCCTCTTCAGCACACATCTGCATATGCTGAGTCACTTGGGTATCCCCAATGCTTGTTAGTTTTTGATTATGGACCTGAAGGGAGATTTTGTTCTCTTACGAGTTCAGTCTTCTGAACTATGGTAACTCCATGTGCCACATGAATAGAGATTTCTTGTTTTAAGACTTCCAGTGAAAAATGTTGCAAATGAAGGTTGGATATACTTTAAAAAAAAAAAAAAGGAAAAAAAAAAAAGAGAAAATTGGCACGTGCCACTTAGCTACCTCTTTGTAGCTGCATTACAGATTTCCCTTTGGAAAAGGGTCAGGTATTTAATTTGAAATGATCTTGGGATTGGGGAAGGAATGGGAAAGTGCAATTTCTTACACCAAGGTTAATTATTGAGTTATTCTGACTAGCAATACACAATCTTAAGTACTTCTCAGGTAGCAACCCACTGGTAGTGGGTTCTTGCTGAAACAAAAATGCTCTATTTAGAATAGTATCCTGAAAAGATAACTCTTGATCATACAAGAAGCTATCAGTAGAGTCATGAGTTCTCTCATGTACACAATTGTATAGAACTGCACAGTCAAAAGGGCCTGTAGCTACAGAAACCAGTAATAAAACAAATTAGGTGCCTTTTTTTGTAAGGGAAGGGGGGAGTGAATTACAAAGCCACTCAGCTGTTGAAGCAGCTAACTTGATATAGCTCAGCTGAGCAGAAGTTTGAAGAGTTACGTTGTCTGCCCATGTATCTAGTGCCTCTTCAGGACAGATGCTGCTAAGAAAAGAACTGGTGTACAAGTATATGAAGAACAAACTGTTTCATATTCCTTACAGCATTAATGTGTTAGTGCCTTGCATTTTCTTCACTTGTAGGAAAAGCTGAGCTTACTTGGGAGGAGGGATGAAGTATTTTTGAATAGCTAGTTAAAATATACGGTGGGTCCCAAAGTAACATATGAAGTAACTTACATGTGAGACAACTCTTCATTTTTTTTAAATGATGCAAGAATATCAACAGCTGTGCCCCTCCCAGAGAATACTTAC
Organism: Anser anser; assembly: GCF_964211835.1. NCBI lineage: Eukaryota > Metazoa > Chordata > Aves > Anseriformes > Anatidae > Anser > Anser anser. The sequence goes on from NC_139733.1 coordinate 22,459,376, forward strand.
GAGCTGGTTTATTCTCTTTGTCAGTGTAATTAGGACAGGGGCTGTCTCTGCGTCATCCTAGGGAAGGAGCTGGTAAGAGATCTGAGCTTGCAGTGCACTAATTTCCTTCTGTTACAGGACAGTTTGGTCTATGCCAGCATAACGGGATCATGCCTGCAGAAACTATTGATGTTGACAGTAGTGCTATAATCTAACTGCAAACTGTGCCTTTTGGTTCCAGTAAGGAATGATGAAAAACTGCTGTTGTCTCTTCCCAGCATCATAAAGTGCAGCTCAGATATGTTTGAGGAGTAACTATATATGAACTTCCAGGAAAAAAGCATTTGAGTTCAGGCAGCACTGTCGTGAGAGATGAAAAACTGAGGCCAGACAGCTTACTCTGTTTTTTCAGTGGCTGCCTGTTGCTTACATGCTCTTTACTTCTGGCTGCAGTTGAAGTAGTTAAATGTTGTTATTGGGTTCATTATTTTTAAATTAGGGCTTAAATGTAAGGGCAAACTTGATCTGCTGTATTTTCACCTTCTATGATAATACTGGTTTTCATAAACATTGGTTTTCATAAGCCATATGTTGCAACTTGGAACATTTCTAATAAATATGAAGTTAGTGCTTAAGAGGTTATTGCTTGAATCTTTAGCATACAGATGCATCTCAGGGACTTCATTATAGAATCTTCTATTTCTTGATAGTAGAATCTTATATTCAGGCAAAAAAATATATCCTGTCTTCCTAGTCTTAATGTATGTGTTTTAACAAGGGGTTTGAAAGGTAGGGGAGGGGAATATGTTAAGATTTCCCAAAATGTTGCAATAGGATCAATTGCCTTGCTATTTGAGGTAGCTGGCAATTTGAACTCTTTTAGAATTGCCTTTGCAAATCTTTTCCTAGAATGTGTTAGTTGCCTGTAAACACTGACTGGGCATGCTGGCACACTTCAGTCTGTAAACACCTACAGGAGCGTGGGAGGACACAGCAAGGGAGCGCGTTCTGCCCGCTGCGGGAGGGAGAAAGCAGAAATGTCTGGGGTTTCTGAAATGCTCTTGCTGGGTCAGATCTTCTGATTTTAACTCTGAAATAAGAAGTGCTTGGTAACGTGGAAGCAAAACCCAGCATTCTGGTACAGGCCATGTAAAGTCACGGTGTGCAGATGCCAACACAAACATTGCCCTAGGTGTGTTTGTGGATGCTTCTGGTAATGATTTTTCCCCGACTTGCATTTTAGCTCTCCGAATGTGCATTTATGCATCTTGCAATTGCCTCTGTGTTTTGTGCCTTCTAAAAACAAAAAAAAACTGAGCTCTGGTAAGGGTTCCAGCTGAGTGTTATGCACAGAAATCTGTTTCAGAGTTTTCCTCAGAGAATTACATGACTGTAATGAAGTTGCACAAGTGTTCTACACCTTGCTTTTTCACTTCTTGTGTATTGCCAGAAACAGTGGAAGGTGGCTGTACAGTGGGAACAGTACAGGCGAGTATTACTGCCTTTCAGCCCTTAGTGGCTCGGACCATTACAGTGCCAAATAGTTTGTGGTCAGCTTCTCATTAGAAACTGTGCTGAAATTCGTGTTGCCAAGGTGATCCAAGTTATCATCCTGTAGGAGCGGGTTCAGTCTGCTAGGAGACTGGTACTGGCTACTTGCTGAAAGGCTTTGTATTCCTTAAGGAGCCAACTTTCCTTTGTTTTAAAAATACTGATAAGTTTTTACTCTGCAATGACAGGGCACATGCTATGCACTAAAATGGAAATTTTTGTCTAAGTCAATGGTATCAAAATGAAATTGATAACACTGCTGGAATAACTTACTGAAACAGACTTTTGTATTTCTCAGTATAATGTGCAATATAATTTTTTCCTAATTAAAAATGCAATGTATGCTTAATTGTTGTTTTTCAACAGTATTTAATTGGGGGTGGGAAACTTGTAAGGGGACCAAATGTGCTTTCATGAAATGTCCTAAATTTTCAAAACTGAGCTTAAATTTTAAAGTTTTGCATTAAAAATTGTGTATTTGAGCACTTGTGTTTTTCTTCTGGTGTAGTTTTTGTAAGGTCATCGTGAATCTTACAGGTGATCTCCCAAAGGGAGAGGAAAAAACGAGTTTGGGTGCGTATACCTCATCTTTGCCAGTCATCAGACAGGAAGGCTTTGGGAGGTGAGGGTGATCTGGGAGTGGCGGTGAGTAAGGGAAGGCATACCTGACGTCTGTGTTGGAGCACATCTGTGGCTCTTACTAATATTTCCCTGGGCTTGGGCTATCTGAAGAGCTGGAGACCTCTCACTTCAACACAGCGACCCAAGGCCTAAATCAGTTCTCCAGTTCTGTTGTGGGTGTGTAGGGCAGCCCTGTGTGTGAAGAATGCAAGTCTCCACCTGTGTGCCACACAGAGTAGGCTGGGAATTCACTTTTTTTTTAATGAGCTATCCCCAGCCATGAGGAGCTGTCACCGCCAAGAGCATTCCTGTCTGTTACAGCAAATGCCGTGTTACAGCCCTTAGAGATCGAGCGTACCGCTGGGTATTTTGGGGGAGGAAGGAAAAGACTGCTTAACCCACAACCTGACAATTCTTTTCCTCCAAGGATAACTTGTCTCTGTCTCTGCGTTGGACCTGTTTAGCACAGGAGCACATAATTGAGGTGTGTAAGAAATAGCATTTACTTTCCCTGCGGGAGATTAGAGAGACTTCTCAACCGCATCCTTGCAGCAACACGCAATAAGTGGGTTTGGAGAAGCATTTGCTGTCTGGTGAGGGGTTTCTTGGCAACTTCATCTGCCTTTGTCACTAGCCGTAAGATATTTACGTGCTGGATTTTCATCTAGCTGGGAACAAGGGATGGCTCCATATTGCAGGAAAACAAAACAAAAAAAACCCCACACCCTCACCTGCAGCACAAAAAGCCTCCCTCTGCCCCTTCCCTGCCACTTGTGCAGTGACTCAAGGGGCAGCCAGTGCTGAAGCAGGGATTTGATGTGGAATGAGGAAAGGAAGCGTGGCATCGAGCTGTCACCCGGGGAGCAGGTAACTGAGCGAGAGGTGAGCGACCTGCTGGTGTCTCTCAATGCCACTGCCTGCAGGTGGGTCCATGAAGAGCGCAGTGCACGTGGGAGTTCTGCACCGACAGCCTTGCTGGGCTCTCTCAGGGCTTGGGAGAACTGTACGCTAATGAGCTCACAGGGTATTTAAAACAGGGCTGTGAAAACAAAGTATTTGATCATCACTTTGATTTTTTTTTTCTGTATTTGTTTTCTCTGACTGACATCTGTTCTGTTGTATGTTTTGTAGTCCCGATTCAAGGGCTGCTGGAGCTGAAAGGACATTTCATTGTCTGTCTTTGGCTCTTGATCAAACCCCAAGTTACGAGGAAATGCCTGTTGACCATTACTGATTGTACAGACTGGATTTTTGTAGTGGTTTTACATTTTTTTCCTGTTTTTTTTTTTTTTTTTTTTATGATGAGATTTTTGCTTTCTACTGGTGCTTTTGCTGGCTTCAGACTGGCAGTTCCTTAGTACCTTCAGTGGGCTGAAGTCCTGCCTTTGAAGAACCAGAGCCCTAACGTCCTTCACTGCAGTTGCCCATTTACTGGTGGTGTCACTGCCCCGAGCAACTGTTTGCTGTCCCTATTTACCACGTGCCTTATCTCGTTTTCCCTCTTATCTGCTGTCGGAAAGTCGGTGGGTTGGAAAGTGGCTGTTACGCCTCTGAAACGGAACTGTTTTGATAGTAGTTTCTCTGAAGTCCGTGTTTATTAAAATAACTCCAAAAAGCTTCTATTCCCATTCTCACTTTTCTGGCAGGTTTGGATTCCCGTGCGTTTGGTGAGAGTGGTGTAGGTCTGATCTGCTTCCACAAGAGACCACTCTTGTGCCACTGTTTGAAATGTCTGCTCTGGAGCTGTGAAACAGAAGTAATATCTTGTAGGCGGAGTGTTTGGAAATGTAGCCTTTTTATAGCTTTGGTGAGCGCCGCTTCTCCTTCAGGTGGAGCTGCAAAGCATTGAGGAAAGATGAGAGAAAAGCGCCAACGTGTCCCGCTGCTGGCAGATTGTCCCAGCAGCTCAGCTCAGGACAAAAATCATTTTTCCTAATTCAGAGGCGTTTATCTGTGTCCTTGCTTGAAATTTCTTTTAGAGAAAATTTTTGTTTCACTGATCACCACTTCCGTAATTTATTCACTGAAAAAGATAAGCACGTGTTCACTAAAAGCTGCTTTGTACTATGTTCGCTTTGTCCCCCACTTAACTGAAGTAGATGAGAAGGTCGTTTGGCCTTCACATTGAAAAGCAGCTTTTTTCAAAGGTAATTCAATTTCTGTTGCCTTAAATTTTTGCCTGGCTGTAGAAAAGGACAGCTTGGGATTGCCACTTGAGCCTCGCTGGCACAACTCGGCATTGCAGCGACGCGAACTGGTCGCTCCCGGAGGAGACGGGGTTTGATTAGTAACTCTGTGAAGTTCTGTAAAGTCATTTATTATTTAGATAGTGCTAATAAATAGGAAAAAAATCCCCCGGTTCTGCAGAACGCCGTCTCGTGGCTTGTGGTCTGATAGAAGGGGCTGGCAGAATGGGGGTTGTTGAAGGGAGAGCCGCGATCCAGAGACGAGCTTGCTGAATTCTGCAGGGAGCTGCGTGCTGTTGCGCTCAGCGGAGCAATTTACGGGGAAGGGATGCGGTCTGTCTTAGCTGTGTTGTTTTGAACTGGGTGCTTCGGAGAAATGGAACGAAACCGCTGTGAAAATGATCCTGGTGTGTTTATGACCACTCCTGAAACACGGTGGGTGGGGGTGTTGGTGCTGAGGGGTGCCTTCAGCTAAATGGCTTCCTGAGCCTGTCCCGTTACTGGGTCCCTGCAGCCAGCACTGTAGGCCCGGTGGCCAAAAAAAGGGGCAATTACTTGTGCCTGGAGACACGTCCGTGCTGTGGGCATGCCGACAGCAGGCAGCTTTCAGGGAGCCTTCGGAGCTCCTCGGGGCGGCTCTGGACTGCAGGCGCCCTGGGCCGCGGCCAGCACGGGGGGCACAAACGCCCTGCCGAGAGCAGGAAGGCGAAGGCCTTGTGAAACCAAGTCACAGCTCTGCCATTCCCACCCCTCTGCCAGCGGGTGCTGAGCTCTCGGCCTCCTGCGGGCAGCTCTGGCAGGGCTGAAGGCTGCGATCCCGCCGTGGATTTATTGGGGCCGGGGGAGGCCCAGGTCTCTCTGCCCCCTGCCCACCCCTCTCCGGGTCCATCTCCTGTTCGGTGCCCAGAGGGGCAGCTCTGCCTCTCCGTCCCGTCTGACGGCGTGAACCTGACTGAAATCTGCATCCGGCCCTGCTGCCATCTCCGCGTACGTGTTCAGCGAGTGGATGCTTAAATTCAAACGATTTAACCCACGGTTTCAAATGAAATAATGTGTAAACGAACTTACGGGGCCCTCAGCTGCTCGGCAGAGTGCTTCGGTCTCCCCAGGGAGCAGCTGGTGGCCCAGGGCCTCCCCCGCTGGCAGCACGGACCTGCCTGGGGACCTGTCCCTGAGGACGTTGTCGTTGCACAGCTCCGGAGGTAGATCACAAAACACAGTGGCATTTGCCCCCGTGATGTGAGGCAGATGCTCTAAAACTGTGAAAAAAGACATTAGGAAAATTATAAAAAATTATTTTCCTTTATTAATATTTTTAAATAATTGAAACTACTTGCCCTGTAAGGCCCAGAGGCCTTCGCAGTAATGGAAATCTGCACACTATTAATTTTTTAAAGTATTCATTTGGTGGAATAAGTAATTCTTAACATTAACAGTTCTTGAAAAGTACCTCGAATCAATTATCTTCATCACATGAAGGTAGTGTTAGCAGTCTGGAGTTACGTCGTTCTGTCGAGGAGCTGTGTTACCTTAACTTCAGATGAAATATAAAATTCTGTTTTGAAAAAAACACTGCTTTTGCCTCTTCTCTTACAGAGGAGATTGATTTTTAAAGCAGCCTTCAGGAGGAAAAATAAAAAGGAGTTTTTAAATAAGCATTTTTAATAGAACAAATATCCTCTTACCCTCAGATGCTGCTTATGAAAAAACAAACTATGCAGTAGATATAGATTTATTTATTTGTTTGAAAATGACTTCTCCTCCTTTCCTTTTGCTTCCATTCCTGCAGATGAGTGCAGCACAGATACTCCACAGCAGAGCACGGATCTGCATTTTTATGCACATCAACAGGCTTTTTGCCATTTTAATATGCTGTTATTAAGCAGTGAGGTACTTTGTGGAGAGTACTAAGAATAATTAATCCATAATTCACCAAAAGAAAAATCGCATCCAACAGGCTTCATTTTCTTTTTGCCAACTTTTTTTTTTTCTATTATTATTTTTTTTGCCCTCTGTAAGCCTCAGCCAGCGTGTTTTGCACCCGATTGCACAGTGACTGAAGAGTGATGGGCTGAGCTGCTTTGCTGCCTGGAGGGGCCGAGCAGGTTGCGTGATATTATAAAGGCTGTGATAATAGCAAGTGACATTTTGATGGGAGTTTTATGCTTGCTGGGTCACTGAGGCTGGTGGCTGATCGCTGAGACAGCGAGAGGAGAGGTGCTGGCGGGCATCTGGAAATGGGAGGCTCTGGAGTTGTCCCCTCCTGCCCCAGGCTTGGCTGGGGAAGCCCCCGTGCCCGCGGGGCTGCGTGGGAGCGATGTGCCGTCCAGCGGTGCCTCTCCCAGCCACAGCCGGCGGGCACCCGCTTGCCACAAAAATAAAAACACTGAGCCAAGCTCATTAAGGGTACCAGGATTGATGCCTTTCATTTGAAATGGGCTTCATTCCTGGGAGCAGTGAAATTACGCCACAAACACGGTTGTGCTTCAGGGTGGGTGGAAGGTTCTGTTTATTCCGGCCTGTGGGGAGCCAGGAGGGCGGCCTCCCCAAACCTCTCCTCGGACCTTAACCTGCCAACCTCCAGTGGAGCTGAAGTGACAGCAGCAGCCCGGGCCCCAGCCAGGAGCCCGAAATTGTGCCCCTCTGGCCGGGCCCTCCGGGGTTTGCAGCGGCCGCAGGAGCTGCAGCGAGCGGTGCCTGTGCGCCAAGGGGTCGGCTCTGCCTCCTGGTGCTCCCCTTGGGCATGGGGGGGCCCAGACTGCAGCCATCCAAATCCTTCACAATTTGCTGTGATCGCTAAAATCCAAGTAACAGGTGTCGTGGTGCTGCGGTTGCTGTACAGCAGCTCTTTGTGGGGCATGCTTTGATATGGTTAACGGCTCCTCAGCTGCTGAAATGGTTCTCCTAAAAATCCTGGGATCTCAGCAGCTGGCACGGGCTGCAAATGTGCGGTGAGGAGAAGGAAGGGAGGGTCTGCGATGTTGACTTTGAGACTGACTGAAGTTCAGGCTGTTCTTTTTGTGGCGTGAGACCACAGAGATGAAGCCACAGCATGCCCTGAGCTCAGCACCTGTGGGTTAATCCACAGCTCCCTTCAACCTGAGCACGCTTCTGCACTGAAACCTGCAGGTAGAGCAAGGCTGGCACGGCGTAAAGGGGGTTAAGGTGATGTGTGTAAAACTCCCGAAATGGAAATGCTATTAAAAATGTATTATTCATAATGTGAAAAATGTAGCTTTTCACTTCTGTTGACATACAATTATTAGGTGTTTGAGGATTACTGTACCTGAAGTTGTTTTGCTACTGACGCAACTTGAATGAATATCAGAACTTTTTGAACCAAGGAAGTGATTTAGTAATCCCGTGCTATGGTAAAGAAAAACAAATAGGCCTTGTCTGTTAGCATGTAATGGCCCTAAAAATATACGGTTGCAATTTCATGGCTGACCTGTGCTGTAATTTGATCGTGATGACTCAGGAGCTGAACGCACATTTACATTTTGGTCCCCTGCCCGTCAGCAAAACAAACACACGGCTTGTGTAGGGCCGGGCGGTTGGATGCACAGGCGACCTGGTGAGACTCGAGGTGCTCCCCGGGGACCACCGCCACCCTTCCACCCGCCTGTTTGTCTGCGTAGCTTTGTGTTTCTCGGCTAATAACCAAAACCCTGGGTTTTGGTGTCCCTGGGGACACCGCTAAAACCCTGAGATTTGGTTTCTGTGTCAGGCCGGCTGGCCGGGTTCGTCCAGCGGCGGTAGGGGCAGGGTGGGTTGTACCCCACGTGCTCTGAGAGCTGCAGATTCCCCCAGACCATGGGGCAGGGCAGAAATGGGCGCTCAGCCTGTCCTCTCCCATCCTCTCCCCTCCTCTCCCTTCCCTTTTCAGTGATCTCACTAGCTTAATGCTGGAAAGATTTCAGCACTGAGCAATGTTTCAGTTTGGTGATTAATTAGTACTGCTGTTAATACAAGATGCAACTCCATTAGATTAATGTATCTTATTGGTCAGGCTTTAATTAATTAGGTAATAAAACCGACCCTAAAAAAAAAAACAACCCTCAACAGCGGTTAATGAAACCCATGGATCTACTTATTAAGAATTAAAACCTTTCTCTATTTAATATTTTTCTGCATTATTAAACCCTGCTTGGTTTCTTTGTATGGTATGTCCCATTAATGATGAGAGTCTTATTTCTAAATTACTTTGTGTGAGCCCAGAAATCTAGTATTATCTAATTAGGGAGAACTCTTCCTGCATAATAAACGCAGGAGCAGCAAAATCAATTTGTTCCAGGCACTTTGTATTACTCTTAAAAAAATCCAATCTGATAGACCGTATACCAGTTCTCACAGAACAAAAGCAGAAACGCTATGGGACCGTTGACAAGCTGCCCCAAATCCTGCGTTTTTGCCATGGTTTAGGTTACAGGTGCTCGTCAGCAGCCTCTGCTCGCGCTCCGAGGAGATGCCCTCGGCTGGGCCATCGCAGCGGGGAGGGCAGCGGGGCCGGCCAAAAAGATATGTGCAGAAAGAAACGTAGTATGAAGAGCAAACCCAATCTCAGTACGTTTGCCCCCACCCCTGTGCTCTCTCGTGTGTGGTTATTTTGGTTCGGGGACGTCTCGGCTCCCAGGAGCAGGTCAGGGCTGGGTGGGATGGTGCTGGCTCACGTGTTGGGCGAGAGATGCGATAAAGCAGTTTTTGCCTTGTTTTCCAGTTTATTGACTTATCCTTTTTCTTTCCCGTGCCTAGGGCCAGGGATTTCATTGGGATTTGCTGTGATAAAAGTTCAGCAACTTCACTGCAGGAGCAATTTTGAGGCTTTAATACTGAAAGAATCCAGAGGATCTTTTCTCACCTGTTTCACCCTCTCACGTCAAAACGTTTATGGACAAAGCTTGAGTGTTTGGAGGCCTTTTGGAGATGGCAGCAGGCGGTGCAGTCCGGCACATGGGGATGGGGACACGTTGTGGGGACACCATTAGATTAGTGCCCGAGGTTTGGCTGACTTCTGGAGCAAGAGCCTTTGGTAAGTTATCGTTCTGAGAAAAGGAGGAGACTCTAAGCTCTATTTAAAACATAATTAAAAAGATATAAGTGGATTCAACATTAAAAAAAATTAGATAAATGCAAACAATAGAAGGCAGAGAAAACTAGGAAATGTAAGTAATGTTCCAGCCCCATTAGAAGTCCGTTCTAATGGCAGCCCTTCACGGCAGAGGAATGACATTAATAGCCCTGCTTATTGCCGTCCGCTGACTTTAAAGCTGCCTCAAACTGACCATTGTGGGATTCACGGCACTCGCATTAATCCAAGGAAATTTGTGACCTGGTTTTCTTGGAAGCAGTCTGAAGCGAATGGTGGCAGAGGGCTGCTGGGTCCTGGATGTGACCCTTAGTGTTGCACATAAGGAAAATAATATAAGAAAAAGTCATCAGGCAGCTTGGCATTTCTGAGTAATTATCTTTGGAGAGCGTTCTTAGTACTAAAATAAAGGTAAATGACTGTGAAATAATGATTAAACCTCTCAGTGTGTTATAAATTATTGAAATTGTGCCACAAGTGACCACAGAACTACCACAAATAAAATGTCGGTACAGACTTCTTTAAACATAAAGAATTTCTGATAGAGCAACAAGCAAGGATTTTGTCTGCTGTTTTTAATTTTAAACAGGCTGTGGCCGGAGGCATTCTGGTAACCCTGTGTAATGAGCAGCTTTCCCCGGGCTTTTGGAAAGGTGGTGATCAGAAATGCAGGAGTGCACCACAGATAGAAGAAAATGCAAGTTTTTTTTCCCTTTGAAATGGAGGAATGAATCAAGCTGAAGCCAAGAAGAAAAATGTCACACCTGCAGAGACATCGCATCGGCTTCTGTAACGTAACAGTAGCGGGCACAATAAATTAGTGGTGCCCTGAAATTAAAATTTCTTATTCAGGAAGTTTTGGGCTGGCTTGTGCTGCCAAAAAATGACCTTGGAGCAATTATGTGGTGATAAAGCTGGGGGGTGGTTAATCAATACCAGAGGCTGTGTACACTTGCCTTTTTAATTTAGAGGTTATGGTTTTTAGATGCCATTCTAAAACTTGCTCTTAGATTAAGGAGTTGTTTGAGCTCTGTGCCCCGAGGCCTGCCTACTGACGCTTGTCCTGCTCCGAAAGCTGTCCCGCACCAGCCTCTGAGTCCGGGGCCTTTTTTCTTTTGCCTTCTAAATATCAAGCAGAGCTTTAAAGCAGGAGATTTTATTTTCTTGGGAAGAAGCTGGGAAGGCTTTAGGGGTAAGCTTATGCCTCTCTACACGTCAAAGTGCGGCTGTTACTTTCATGGTCTGGGTGCGGACGGGGAACGTGCTGGTGCCCGAGGGGCTGCTGCTCCGGGCACTGGTGGGCAGGCTGCAGCCTCCCGGAGTTTTAGACAACGCCACAGTGTGCCATTATGCTTTGCTTGAACCTTGAGAAAATAAGGTAAAATCTGATCCCTGGGAATTATTTCAGTTGCACTGAAGGATCCTATGCAAACAGACGAGAGTGGCCTTTGGAGTAAATACTTGACGGCAATTTCAATTTAATCTGTTTACGTGAAATCCTGTTTGGAGAGAGAGGAGAACTGTAATCCTTTCCAGTGCAGTTCTCCGACTTGTGTTGAGCTGTTGCTGCTCTGTTTCTGTTTTCCTGTCAGTGAGGTTTCGGGGTCTGATCCTGTTTTTCCTTGGCTGTGAGCAGCACTAACCTACTTCTGTTTTATAGCTTCCCTGTTGCAACTTCCAGATATTGTAGCAGGGAGCCTGCCAGTATAATTACAATGTGTAATTTATCTTTGGTTCTCAGATACTCCAGTGTAATTTCCTGGAGGGATAACTCAAATGATAATGAATGCACGGTTATGAAAGTTGCATTGCTTTGTAATAATAGTAAAAATGAAAGGTAAATTAAACAAAAACGTATTAGAGCACGTTGTGCTGAAACAGAGAGGTATTCACCTCTCTGTTATTCAGCTGTGGCTGCAGGTTGGGATGAGCTCCTCATGCGGAAGCGCAAGTGCTGGGGTTTGCAGGAGCAGATCCCGTCTGACCCAGGCGGTCCCTGAGCGTTGTAGGGTGTTATAGGGTCAGGAGCGCTGCTGGGGTGCAGCCTGGAGCTGGCACCCACTGTGGGGGGTGGCCGGGGTATGTCTGTGTGAAACCATGTTTTATCGCTAAGTCTGCAATCGATAGGGCTGCTCTGACCCCCAGCTCCTGCAATTCGTGCAAATCCTGATTTATATTAATCATTCGGCAAAACTCAATGAACACAAACCTAATTAGCTTTACAGCAAGGCCTAAGCAGGGTCTGTAACGAGCTTGTGAGCCCGGCTTTATGACAAACAAACCAAAACCAAACCAGGCTGAACCCCTAACGACCAACATACCCTAAGTCCTTGCCCTACAGACGGTGAAGAAACGCGGCGATTGGTGTGAGGGCTGGGGCTCCTGCCCGGCTGTGCCCCACACGGACCGAGTCCCAGCGCTGCCGAAAGCCAAGCAGCGGGTGCTGACTCCCGTGGCCGGGCTCTGCGAGCCGTGGGGCTCAGCACGGGGTGGGCCTGGTGCCGTGGCCATGGCCAGGAGCCCCCACAGAGCCCCCGGGGCAGGGCAGGGCCGCGTGAGGCCTGCTCCCTCCTGGTCAGGCCTCAAAGCGAAGGGCTGGCGGGAGTCGGGGTACGTGAGGCGAGGCCTCGCTGTTAACGTGGAGCTGGAGCCTCGGGGCGTTATATGAATTAACTGAGCCGAGAGCCCTCCAAGGAAACAAAGACGTAATTAACTTCTGCTGTATCAGTTCTAATAGCTTAAAAAGAAAACTAAAAAGTGCTGTGCTGAAGTAACCGCCCTTTTCTCAGCTTTCTTACCTAAAACTGCGTTTCTCCCTTATGACTAAGGTGCTGGAAGGAATGGGAGCGACAAAGAATTGAAGAATTGAGTCAAATCAGCCCTTACACAATGTTCTTCATCCGCAGCAGAGTCCCCTGCCACAACCACGGCCAAATCCTTCCCAAGAAGGAAAATTCGGAGACTTTGTGGTGCAAAGTCACAGCGTAAGCTTCAGGAAAAGGGGAATAAATGGCTGTGACTGGACTTGTTTTGGGCTAGGGCTTTGCACGAAGTCCTCTTGTATCAACTAAAGCAGTCCACGAGGCCACCTCCCTGCATGGCGTTTGTGACTGGAGAGGCTCTGCATTGGGTCCCAGAGCCTCCAGCTCCTTACAGGAGCTTCGTGAATTTTGGCACAATTTCACATTTATTTAGTCCCACGATCTTCTACAAGCATCAATGTGTATTTGAACTTTACTGTACTTTGGGCCCTTGCAGGTACTGGGAAATGAAATGTGTTCCTCTTGATGGTTTTCATGGCAAAGCAATCCACCCTGATTTTGGTGCTAAGTGGCCGCTGAGGAGCGGGCTGTGTTTGTGAGCATCTCCCAGCCCTGTAGGTCAGCTGCTCCTTGCTCACCTGGTTTATTTGGGCTGCAAAGCCACGCCTGCTTTTGCTCGGCAGAGTTACAATGCTGTTTTGCCTGTTAGGACAGATGGGAACAGAAGGTGAAGGAAAGCTTTTTAAGAAATAATGAATTTGGAGAAAGCCAAGGAGGTACAAAATTATTCTCAAGATATAATTATTCCAGGGAATGGAAACACAGCCTTCTTGAACTTGCCTCCTCAGGGTTATATTAATATGAAGCATTTAATCATTAGGGAGAAGAAATTAGTTCACCTAGATTGATCTCTAAGCTGAACCGGAGAGTTGGACAAAATAATCATTCCATAAACTCCCTTAGAATAATAATTTCCCTGAGCTTTTATGCTGAAGGGCACCAGCCCCTGACCCTGGGGGACCCCGGTGCAGAGGGGAGGGAGGGGAAGGTGCAGCCCTGGGCTTTTGGGGGCGAGGGGGGGGAAGGATCCACCTCGCTGCATTGGCCTGGCTGGGTCCCCAGGTCTCCGACACTTGTGCTGCGAGGGGCTGGAAGGGTTGGTTTGAGAATGCTTCAGGACAGCGCGTTTTGCTTCCCAGTATTTAATTTCCAGTGAGCGTAAGGACTTGTTGTTTTAGCAGCTCCTGCTCGGTGTTCAGTCCTGTGTGCGATGGGTAAAACTGTCGGAGCTTGCCTGAAGGGTGGAAAAAACAGAATGGTGAAAATGTTGCAGGTCATTACAATGATACGACAAGAATCAGGGGGAACGTGATTAACAGCTAATGCTCAGGGGGTCTTTGCGGGCAGCCAGGCTCTGCGTTTCTGGCCTTCCCCTGCTCTGTGAGGGATGTGGCAGGATGTTCTCATTTTTACAAAGCTCTTTCAGGTCTGCAGATGATTTTATTTATTTATTTATTTTTGGATTTCAATGCACGATTCGCCTTTCGCTGATTTTAGTGTTTGAAGTTCAAAGCAACACCGTCACGGAGCCCAACCTGGGGGCACGAACTGTGGTACAGAAGCCACGAGGGCAAGGAACGTGAGCATAACTCGGGAATTAGTGAACCTACCTGCACTGTGGGTCAGCTGGGGGCTCCCAGTCTGAACTGGGAGCCAGCCAGTTTGACAGTGGTCCATTAGGAGCAAAGCTACTTGGGTGCCTAGCTCATTTTAATTGGTTTTCAAACTTTGCAAGCTGCTTGTTGTTACAGAACAGTAGCAGGAAAAATAAGTGAACAAATGACTTCATTAAAAAAAAAGAAAAGAGGGTAGGAAAATCCAAACCAGCGGCTGAGAGTACCTGTGTCTGTACTTCCCTTTAAGTCCCTTCAGCAGTGAAGATTGCTGTATAATCTGAAGCAACAGCTTAAAAATGTATCCAAAGCAATATTCTGACAGCAGTACTGCCAGAACCAGCAGGAGACCCGTGAAAAATGGCGCGTTTGATCACCGAGCTGCCTGCCGAGAGGGCTGGGCGCTGGAGTCTGGAGGAGAGGGTTCCCATGAGCGTTTTGGGGATGTGTCGTGGAGCTTTCTGGAGGAAACAAAAAAAAAGCCTGTAGCTGGCTATTGCCAAATGACTCAGAATAATGACAGTGTTAGCAGTAAACAGTTTTAATTTATACAGGTGACATTTAAAATGCAAATCAGACCTTAAGATAATTGCTGGAAATAAGGAGGTCTCTGTTGGTTTAGGAAATATTTCCAGTTTCTATGGAAATTATTTGTAACACAGTGGGATCAATGAAGAAGCTTAGGTCTTAGGAGACTTGGCTGGAGCTGGTCCTCTGTGGAGTGAGAAGACGTGTTTAAATGATTGTATGGGGACAGGAGTGTATATGCTAGTTTATACGCTAGGAATAAAGCATTCAAATCCACTGGAAAACGTGTTTTTTCTTGTGTCATTGCAAAAGCAAAGACAGGCTCTGTGACCACAGACGTGCACGCACGACTGCTACAGCCGCACATCTTCCCTGCGCTGGGGGCGTTCGTTTTCAGTCCTCGTGCCTTTATACGTGCTGTTGTAGGAAGGAGGGCCAAAGCCTGAAGTTGCCTTTTGCTGTGCAGGAGCAGCGGCGTCGGTGCCATCGAGCAGTGACCTGACAGCAGGTGCCTGAGCCCTACTGGGGACATCCCGGCTCCCCCGGTGTTGGCTGTGGGGCGCGCGGCTCCACGTGGTGACACAGGCGGCATCGTCTGAGCGCTCGGCATCGACCTCGTCCGGAGCAATCATTCCCTCCTGGCGGCAGGTGAACTAGCACACAGCATCCTCCTGGGGATATCGGCCTCGTTATCTGATTTGTAATGGATTTCTCCACCATTTACACCCACTGATCTTGCCTTGTGCTTTGATTTCATCTTCCGTTGCTGAAGCTGGGCTTCAGAGAGAGGCTCTGGGGATTTTTTTGAGGATAATTGAGTGTTGTTTTTTTTTTCTTTTTTTTTTTTTTCTGGTCAGCCTCCCGCAAAACCTTTAATTTACTTGATATTCATCCTTCTTTGTACCTTGCTTCCGGGTTTATTATTCAATATTTCTGTGCTCCCTGCCACTCGCGCGGTTAGCTGTGAGACACAATCTCGTTGTTTCCATCCGAACGGTTTCTCATTAGCGGGCGTGGGTGGGAAGGTAAAACCCGCACGGGTGTGTGTGCTCCCCCCGCCGCGTGCGTGCAACCATCTTCTGGCTAGAGGAAAGGCATAAAAGCACCGTTCTGGCTACGGAGGGGAAACCTCGTGCACCTCTGGCTTCCAGTTTACAGATGTATTTCATGCACTTGCGAAGCGTGACGTGTAGCGGGGCAGTCAGCACAGGGGGCTGCTCGGGGGAGCTCTCCCAGCTCTGACAGCACGGTGATGCTCTGGGCTGTGCCGCACCTGCCCGGGGGCTCGCTTCGCCCCGTAACGCCGTGCTGCCGGCCGGTGGCTCCTGCGCTGCTGCCTTCCCTCGAGCCGACCGCATTGCTGCTCTGCAGGGCGACAGCACCATGGAAACAAGGAGGATGCGAGGCCGTGTCTGCTTCCAGAGATGCTGCGCTGTGCGAGCCCAGGGCGAGGGGAGGAAACAAATTTTTCGTTAGTATTTCCTAAGCTGGTGCTTCCATGGGCCAGCTGCCGGCGGGGTTGCAGGACACTAAGTTACTCAGAATAAGATCTTTATGGCTGTGTTCTCAAAAAAAACACCCCCGGCTCTCCCCACCCAGCCCAGGGACGCCGGGCTCCCAGCAGAGCTGTACCTGACCCCGCAACTTCCACCCGAGCCTTCACCCCCCAGCGCCCCACCACCGTCAGGACAAGTATATGCAGTTACTTGCCTCCATCTAGGGCCAGGCCCTGGCCGAGGTGTGCACTGATGCGTTTTTGTAGGTTTGAGCTGGCCGCCGGCCAGGGTGAGCTTGGAGCCTGCTCTGTTCAAGAGTTTGCACGTTAGTTGTTTTGGTGCTATCTTTTAATCCTTTGGTGTTTGCATCGCCTACGCTGAAAATAAAGCAACGTGCTCTTATGTCTCCTCTGTCTTTAATTAGGCTTTCTTATTTGGTTTGAATTCTTTTTCATATTCGGGTTAATAGCTTGCAGTTGCACTTCACATTAATGTTTTTATTAAATGATCAATTGTTTTTGCAGGTAAGAGAACTCAGCAAATCAGCAAGCTATTTATAATAAAAGCTGTACCCACTTGATAGCTATTACAAACTATATAAAATGAACTCTGCTCACATTTGCCCATGTTTATAACAACCCTAAATCTTTAACCACTTATTACACTGCTTTTTATACATTATTTATAAGCATATCAGTGTCTGTACCCACCTTACGCAGCAGACTACGCTGAGTGTGGAGGGCGGAGGTGAAGCTGGCTGCGGGAAGTGTTCCCTTCCCCTTGCTGCCCCTACGGCCGTGGTGGTGTCACCGTCACCCCCTGGGAGTGACGGCAGCCGGGGTGCCCACAGGAGGCTTGTGCTCTTCCCTGGGCACCATTAAGAGAAAGTTTGGGCAGGAGCAGCCGCTTGTCACAGTGAATGTTGAAACCAGCTGGAGTTTTGCTTTCTCTCCATACAGGGAAAATGGGAGTGGGTCAGGGAGATAGGTGTTTCTGCCCTGGAAGCAAAAAGGATGTTCCTGCTCCCTCTGCAAAAGGATTGCTTCAGTACTGGCAGCCCCTTGGACCTCAGAGCAGTCACCGCCAGGCACCTGGTAAGGATGCTGTTCTGCACCATCACCAGGCACCCGGTAAGGATGCTGTTCTGTGCTCTGCTGCTGGAGGAAACTCTTGATGAACCCAGCTGGGACGAGGTCCAGAAGGTTTTAATGTCGTTCAGGGCTCTGCAGTAATGCTCAGTGCCTGCTTACAGCCAAAGCAGGCACCAGAGGTCTTTGGGGTGCGTGCTTCACTCTCGGGACATTTGGTCAATGAAAGCCAGGTTTTTGGGAGAGGCCAAGTCCTTCACGTCACCCCATGAATTGCGACAAGCCTCTGGAATGTGAGGTTTTAGGAAAAGGCTGTGGGGTGAGCGTGGTCCCTGCTCTCCCTGACAGGAGAGAACAGTTCATCCAGGATGAGTGGTTCATCATGGCATGCCTGCTGTGCTGCAGATCGTTAATAGGTATCACGGATTAAAAATAATGACCTCCTCACAGCCACTTCACTCCTTAAGAAGGATAGCAGTGGGCTGCATTTAAAAGGCTATTCAATCCCCAGCTCTGTTACTGTAGGGCTGTTGTGAGCTCAGGTACGGAACCATAATCCTCACCAGTTAACGCTGTGCCTAGGAATTCAGTATGAATCGCACGAACTAAAGCACATTGATTAGAGAGTTGACTTCCATATGAGGCTGATTCATCCAATTTTTATACTGCTGGCTCAACAAGTATTAGCTAATCGTCTGCTGTGAATGGTTTCGAGTCACCACTTTGCTACGGTCGGCTGGCAAGTGGCCGCTGACGGAGGACGGGAGTGAGAAGCAGCGGCTGTCACCCGCCCTGCAGTGGCGCTCGCAGCCCCACGCGGGGCAGGGGCAGGGGCAGAGACCTGGCGGGGCTGGGTGCTGCCCCGCGGGCCGCCTGTCCTGCGGGCACCTGGCGATGTGCAGGGGGACAAACGAGGAAGCAGAGGTTGAATGAGGAAAGGGGGAGAGCCTGGGTCTGGGGTCGCCTGTGGGAGGGATTTGCAGTTTAGAGCCCGTGCTCAGGTGATGATGTGCAAACGCCTGCAGCCTTCGGTGAGATGATTGCTTTTCTCATAGGAAATGGATATAGTGATGCGATCTGTATTTTGGGGGGAGCTTCAATCTAAATTATTTTTTTTTTCCCCTTGTAAATAATGACTTGCTGTTCTGGAGGTGCAGCAGAGATTGTATGTCCGAATTAGCCAGCACGCCCAGAGACACCCGGGGTGATTACAGTGGGAAAGCCAATTTCTTAGCTGGGGCTGGGTGGGGACAACTGTGCTGCCAGCCTCGTGGTGGGGCCCTGGCCACCACTCCAGAAGTGTCGATCTGCGCCCTGGGGCTGTGCCGTGTGGATCTGAGCCCAGTGGGGTTTTGGTAGCAGTTCATCGGTTCATGTGTTATTATCATTTTGTTTCAAGTATACTGATGTTATGGAAGAACCAGGACAAGTTGTGCAGAATTGCCTTTGAAAATATGCATTTTGGGAAAACAGAAGTTAAGTTTTTCCTTCTGCCACAGCAAGCGCGGAGCGGGACGGAGCCAGGGAAGCACTGCGGCGCATGCAGCCCGGCGGCCCTCGGGAAGCCTCACGCTGCAAATTGCCCTCCCTGTCCCGAAATATCCCCCTTCTCCCTGCGGCCCTGGGTCCATGCAGTGGTAACTGCCCGTCCTTTCATGCCGTCTGGGTGTAGGGGTGCAGGGCTGAGCCCCCCGCCGGCAGCGAGGGGTCGGCTCTGTCACAGCTCTGGGGCACAGAGCCGCCTGCACCTCGTCCCAGTGCGCGGAGGGCGTGAGGTGCTCAGTGCAGGAATCACAATTAAGGAACAATTACCTCTCGTGTCTTGGGCTGATCTCCAGGTCATCCTGGCATTATCGCTTTTGATCTCATTATGAGTTTAAAATATGCACTAAATTGGCTCTTAATTCAATAGAAAAGGTCGAGCTTGCATTCTGCGTGAGTCAGGGGCGTGCTTAATGGGAAGATCTCAAGGACAAGGGAAACATTTGTTAACAACGAAGGGGACGCATGCCAGCACACCTCTGCGGGAAGGCAGGAGCCGCAGGGCTGCTCCGCACGCTCTGAGGCCTCTCCAGGAATCGATTTCACGCTAAGACACCCTTTGTTTTGTCTTTTAAAACATCCTTTCCAAGTGACGCCTGTTTTCTGATGGATTGGGACGGTCCTGTTGGTCCTCGCTGCCGCGAGGCGGAGACCGGCCGGTGTGGGTGCTGCCCTGTGCAGCCGTGTGCTGCCACGGTGGTCGGGGATCCACACGTAGCCATGGATATTTCCTGAGTCTCAAAGCCCAAACTGCTGCAGCAGCTGGCTGCAGTGCCCTGCTGTGTGAGCCAGGCCGGGTGCCGGACACTGCAGGCTCTGTAGTTTTAGCACTTGCATTTCTCAGGGTGGGATGCAGGGAGCGGCGCGGTACTGACCACCCTCCATCAGAGCCTGTGGCTGCGATCAAACAAACCCCAGGGCTCGGTGGCGGGTGCTTTCCCTTCCTCCCTGCTGCCAAGCAGAAAACATTGTATAAAGAGAAGCTCACTGAAATGCAGGCTGCTGTACGTTGGGGTAGTTCCTGCAAGTGGAATTAGTTAAATAATAAATTCCACTGATCAAGGTTTTAATACAAACATAGAAACCCTTTGAAGTGTAAAAGGTGCTGCTAAAATGCAGCATTTGTGTAACTTAGGTAAACTTCAATTTAAAAGAAGGAAGATGAGAATTTTTATCTTTTTTTTTTTTTTGGTTATTCTATTCGCTTCTATTTTTCACACCTTCCGGAAGGCAAAAAATAAATGGAAACTGGACTCATTGCCATGTTCACTATTCAAACATTTTAATATACATTGCCCGGCAGTGCAAGGGCAATAATTATGTAGGCCTATCTTTCCTGCAGAAATGGCTTACTTGGGTCCACGTTCCAACAATCATCGAGCATCCAGAGCCATGGCTGGGCTGTGAGGAGCTGCGAGCATCCCTCCCTTCCCCTCCCCTCCCTTCGTGTGGTGTTTTGTCTAGGTTTGCTTGTAAGATGGAAGCTGGTCATACCAGCAAGTGAGGTCAAGCCTGAAACACACTCATGGTGTGGGTCCTGTCTACAGCTTTCCAGGAAGGCAGCAAGAGAGAGGAAAGCTTGATGCAGACCTGCATGCCCTTCACATGCTGCTGATGGCATAATTTACCCGGCAGCTGTCACAGCTGTTGCCCCTTAGCCCCAAATACCTGGGCTGGCAATGTCTGTGTGGGGGGAGCTGGGGCCAGAGCTTTGGGGCAGCTGTGTCTGAGCTCTGGGCTGGGAAAGCTGCGCCTTTGCTCCGTGCTCAGCGCGCTGGGGTTACGGCTCTGCAGGGAAGAACAAGCTCCCAGGGCAAAGCTGCCGCGTGGTTTGTGCTGCCCAACCTTTGGAGTCCCAGGGGACTCCTTGGAGAGGCTGCATGCAGGTACGTACGCGTGTGTGTACGGCTCCTGCGCCTGGCAGCGCTGGGTGCGGCGGGCAGGTGTGTGAAAGGTGTGTAGAAGCGAATCACGAATCGCAGTGATGCATCATTTACGAACCTCGTACAGGCAAAACCTGAGTTTTCCCTGCTGCATTAGAGAAGGACGAAATCCATCATTTATAAGGCTGAGAGTAAAGATGCTCTGAGACAATCTGCTTGACCTAGTGGGTGTTGTGGATTACAGAGCCAGCTCAGTACAGTACCGAGCGCCTGGCTGGCGTTCATACCACAGAGACTGAACTCTTCTTCTCTACGTAGCCGAAACCTTGCGTGCTCTGCCCTGCTAGGCACTAATTAAAGCTACCTGTGTAGCAATTTACCAGTGTAGCGTTGATGGACATCTATTTAGTAAAGGACACAACTGCTTTATTAACATTAATGAGTGATGGTAGACTTTGTAAAAAGGGCAAAAAAAAGGTCGTGCTTAAATCATCGCATTATCAGACTTAATTACAACAAGTTAATTTGTTGTTTGCCTGCCTCGCAGATGTTTAGGAAAACACATTCTGTACTTCATATATCACGCATCGATGCTATTGCTCTTTATGCTATAGTAATATAGTCATTAGAGCTGGCCAAGGATGACGGTGATGGGGATTATTGATGAATTGTTTTCCAGCGCCTTGCCAGCCAAATCCATTAATGGTGGCATGTACCAAGCACAATGCCATCCTTGTTCCCAGCTATATGTCTTGTCCGCGCTCACCTCTAGTAAAATACAAATAGTGACAATAAATAATGGACTAGCGCTGCACAGGGTGTGCTGCTCACTGTTCCTGTGGCATTGGACGTGCCCTTCGGTGTCTCCTGCCTTGGCAGAGAAAACTTTCTGGGCCCTCCACCCCCTTACTGGTCTGCAGGTGTGTCAAGCTTAGGGTTAGGAAATTGGAATAATTCATACGTACAGCCACTTTGCATTCAGTGACTGCAGGGCCAACAGTCTTCTGTTCTATGGGACTTCCACCAGTGCTTTTTGCTTTTCTCATAATTTTTTTCTGAAAAAAAGATAATAAATGTAGTCCCAAACTTCCCTAGAAAGGGAATGGAAAGGCTCCCTTAACATAAACATGATCTCGGTAATGATGGGGTCAAACTCTGCTCTCCATTAGCACCCTCCATGGGCGGTGACAGAGCCCAGCCTCCCCAAATCACCCATTTAACAGCGTTCCTGGTGATCTGCCCGCTGCAGGCTGCAAAGTGCTCTTACAAAAGGTGAAGGCTCTGTTGGCTCTCTTTGCTCACTGTGTTTTAAATTGACACTCACTGAAAAGCTGCGCCTCTGCGAACTACTGCTTTTGTAATTAGACTTGTGTACATTGCTATCACTTAGTAAAGTGGCTAAATGCCTAGGGAGAGGTAAAAATAAGCTTTGCTTTACTTGGGATGAGAAAACCATTTTCTTCTTAAGTTAGTTGTTTTGGAGTTGCTTTAATTATAATGGGTAAACCGAGGGTGCTTATATTAATATAATTGATGTTACCAAATGGAGTTTATAGTTATTGAAGCAGTAATAAAAAGTAACTTGTAATAACCATTAAATGATTTGCTGACGTTTTATGGGCATTCTGCATTTGTAATAACCAAGGCGCACGCAGGCACCGCTCAGGCAGGAGCAGAAGTGGCAGGAGCAAGAGGCAAGGCCGGCCGCTGTGCTTCGTGCAGTCTGAAACAAACCTTTCAGCTCACGCCTGGTTCAGGCTTGGAGTCTGCTCCCTTTTGCCCTCAGACATTTTTTTTGCTTGTCTCTGGCCATAGCTGCCTATGGAGAGTAGAGCCAGAGCACTGGCAATGGGTATAGGAGAACTTGTTAATTCAACGAGCTATTTATTCATTCATTCATTTATGTTAGCATATACAAACTTTCATATGTATTGGATTAAAAAATGCCCTGTATAATTGTGTCTTGTGTGTATCTAGTTTGTTTTCCATAGAATCCAATGGAAGCAATTCTGTGATTTCCTGCAGGGTTCTGTGTATCTGGCACGCTGGGAAGCAGGACTCCTGGGTCCTGGGGAAAGCTGGAAGGTCACTACTGTGTTTTTGGAGCCTAATACACAGCCAGAGACTACTGTGATGTAATTAATGCCTACTTAATTAGGCTCAAATGAAAGATTTTCTTCGTGAGAAATGTATGTGTATACGTGTATATCTAATACACACACACACACACACACACATATATATACACACCCATGCTTTTGCTTTCATAAACCTGACTGGGAAACTGCTGAACCTTTCCAGTGTGTCTGGGTACAAACTTAGGGTCCGGATGGAGTTTCTGCTTGGTGAAGCCCTGGATATTACATTTATTACTCTCCTCGCCAATGACTGCCTGAAGCCACCCCGCTGCCCCAGCCCCGGGGTGCTGGCCGACCACTGACTTGATATTTTTCTCTTCTGCAGGAAACCTCCTATTAGTTATTACGTGGTTACCATTTGGTTAGTATTTGCTATTAACCTATTAGCCCCTTTACCCTGTTCCTGATGGATTCCTGGAAGACTGGCAGCTTGTACACGTGAGCATTTAATCTCTTCTCCTGCCCTAACAGCTTTTGAGATGCATGGAGAGCATGAGCTGCTCAAATACCGTGAGCAGAAAAATCAGCCACACGTAACATTTCCCTTCTGATTATTCCTTCTCATCCACGGGACTGCGCGCACGTTTCCATTACGAGACCGATCGTGGCAGAGCGGTTACATCTGCAGTACAAACCCACGTTCATCTGAATGCACTCACGTCCCCAGGGCGTCCCCGGGGAGGGCTGTGCTCGCCTGGATTTCCGTGGGTGTTATCTCCCCGTCTCCCCAGCGCCTGGAAATGTGTGCAGTTTTCCAATGCCTCTTTAAATACTGCTTCTCTGCACCCTAAATCTTGATGTGCACTGGTAGAAATGAGGCCATCTGCATTATATGATGCAGATCTCCTTTCCTTGTCCGAATGTCTTTCCCGTTGTACCTCTAACGAGCAGCAGATCCTTTCCTCTTGTCCAGTGCCGAGCCCAAGTTTGGCCTCCAACGCGTGGTAAATTATTCAGAGCCCAGAGATGAGGATATACACAGGTGTCGTAATGGGTACAGCACTGCTGTGCCTGTGCTCTGGATATCTCAAAATCGCTTTTTGCCGTGAATGCTAAAATACCAGTTCGCAATGTGGTGTGAAGAGAACAGATGGGTATTTCGCCATGTGATGTAGCACAGAAAACAGCTTTGATTTAGTGTACTATGCTTGTCTGACTTTTAAACTCATATTAAACAGAATTTCATAAAAGCAAACTTGGTATAAAATCTAAATAACAGGCCACTTGGCGGGAGGTTACTAAGCTATGAAAATTATTGATTCATTCTCCTTTCATTTCAAATGGGCAGATGTGCATGAATATTTATTTTCTTTGAGGGCTTTTTTTAGAGGGGAAAAAGGTCTTCAACAGGTTTTTTGATTTCACAGCACAATCAAGGGAATTAGTATTACATATAAAATAGTAATTAAAACCATTATATTCCTGAACCCGCACTGACATAGGAGAACTTCTCCCCTGATATAAATCTATTCTTTTTTGTTGCAGCGTTCCTGGCTTTCAGGCTTTGAGGTTATTATGTGGTGGTAGGTAGTTCACAGGCTCTTCAGAATGGCTGTGGAAGATCCAGCCGCTTAGGAACACGCGTCACGAGACGTTCTGGCACTGTCAGGGTCCCAGGTAGGTGCTGCAGGCTTCCCACTGTTCGGCTTTGGTGAGCTGTGTGTAGGCACGCCGAAGTAACAGCCAGGGTGCAGATATTTGATGTGGGTTTTTGCATCGACAGCTGATCCAAGTGTGTTGAGATAAAAGGGGAGGTTACCTCTGCCTGTCCTGAAACGGCTCTCGTATCTGGTTTTATACGAGGGGTTCTCTGTGGTCTCCGGGATCGTTTTGCAGGCGTGGTGTGTGAAATTCATAAAGAGTTCCACAGGGAGTGCTGAAAGTGCTTTCCACACCGCTGCCAGTGGTGCGGGAGTGCCCAGCACCTGGGAACGTGCTGAGTTCTCTGCGTGCCAGACCGGCTGTGTGCCAGGCTAGTGTGAAATGGTGCAGCTCTGCCCCTTGCAACCATGCCTGTGACGGTCTGACTTGCCTCTTGCTAAACCAGAGGACAAAATACAAAACAGCGCAAGGTTTCTCAAGCCATGCGCCCCAGTTCTTCCCTAGAAGCGCTAGAAACACCCTGAAGTTTGTCTGGAAAATCTTGCTGCTGCTGACTGCATGTGGGAGTGATGCTGCTGGGGAGGCAGCAGGCTAAAATCTGTAAATAATACTGTGTTTTTATGCAGTATATATTATCAGAACATGCAAAATATTTATTATGTAATATTCTTACTACATATTTATTATATTATTAAAATTACTTAGCTTGCTTCTTAAAAAGACAAATGGTCTTTCAACAATAATGTTTGTATCTGAAGTCAGGGAAAAGTAGGGAAAGAAGGAGAGAGTTGAGATTGGCTTCTTTTTCTTAATGCCATTTGTACAATACGCCACTTGTGTTTTTTTTAAAGTTGGGATGCAGGAGGAGAGGGGAGGAAGGGTAGATTGCCCTCAGTTAGGGACATCACAGTGTACCAGTGTGAACTGTTTTTGTGGATGAGAACCTCCAGCCTACAAAGTTCTTGTCAAAAGACTCTATCTGGCTGACCAGATGGTGCAATTTGTCTGGCACTGACATTTGGGAATATCTGCTGAATTTTGCATACGGACAACTGTTTTAATTATCCAGTGTCTTGCTGCGTTAATCTTATTTGTCTGCAGTGACCAATCCTTTTCTTACTCCTGGTGATCATGTAGTCGCATCATGTGTGCTTTTATGCCACCTTCTTCTTGCTCCTGCTTTTTTATTCTCTCTGCCCCCTGGATATTTCCTCGGGCTGCACTCCTCCTGCTGAGGGGCAGTGAGATGCTACGGAAAACAAGCCAGATGTGTGTGTGTGAGCCTGGGATGCTGAAAGCCTCTCTCCCAAGCTAATCCTTTCATCAGAATATATATATATTTTAAGATTCTGTTGCAATGGAAGTAGTACATAGGATTAGAGCAGAGGATGAGCTGCAAAGCCTGGTTTTATGGCTGCAGAGCAGCTCTGAGTGTGGCAGCAGCTGGTTGCGTGACCAGGTTCCCCTCCTTAGGGAGGACGGACAACAGAGAATTCAAATACCTGCGGCTATATAAAAGAGCAGCTGTAACATTCTCCTCTGTAAGGCAGAAGAGCCATTGACCTTCTTGCCACTACCTGAAAGAAAAATTCTTTGTGCTGTGCTGTGCTTGCCGTGCTGTGGTCCCCGCCGTCAGCCCCCCGGGTGGCACAGTGTGCTGGGGAAGGGCATGGGGTTCGGCCACACCAGTGCCACGCGTCCCCCAGCCCTTCTGGTCACCTGCCCCGTGCCCTCTGCCCACCACTGCATCCCCCAGCAGTGAAGGAGAAGCAGGAGCAGGTTTACACCCAGCAGAGACCCCGGCTGGCCCCTCCAGGCTCGGCTCATTCATTACAGTTTAATTTAGGAGATCCGGGCCCAGGTTTGTGTGTGCAGAGGAAGCAGCTCATTACAGCTTAATTGCTCGTATTGCCTGGAGCAATACATCTGTATTGATACAGAGCGGCACAGAAATGTGCTATCCATTAAAGCAAACCTATTAGTCCTCTATTGCGATGGCAAGGTTTATTATTTGATACGTGGGCTGTGTTTGCAGTCACGCACGGCGAGGCATCCTTCAGCACCCCGGTGCCCTCCCGGCCGGCGGGGCTTCCTGGGGCAGCTCCGTGTGTGCTCGGGACGGTGCCCGGCCGGGATCAGGCACCTGCCTCCTCCTCACGCCTTCCTAAAGAGCTATAAAGTGTAATCAGCGAGGTTTGTACCTCACTGCCGTGCTAGGGCTACCGAATTTCTTAGCCGAGGATGTGTTTAATGTGCTGTTACCGCAGGAAATTGTGATGGATTGTGTGTAATAGCAGCGGTATGTAACCGACCGACTGGGTAGTTAATTACTCCAATTATAACGTTTTATGAAAAGGAATTGGATTCACGGTCATTCGTTATGGTGATGAATTCCCTATGTTTTATTACCGGTCATCTGCACCACGCGCGCGACACGTGGCCGGAGCCCCATGGAGGCAGAGCCCTCCCCGTTCCTCCCCTCCCGCACCCGGGGCAGGCGCTGGTGTCACCCAGCAGTGGGTGACGGATTTGGTGTCCAGGTTCGGTGCTGAAATTTGTTTGCACACTTTACTAACATCCGAGGATTCCGCTACACATTGCACAGATAGCTTTTGCAGATAAATTTAGGGTTAGTTTTCTGTGACTAGCATAACCCATCTATTTGGAAGGAGTTTTTTGTGTTTCTAGCTTTGTGCTATTTTGGGCTTCAGGGAAAATGTTGGCCTTAAATCTTTGGAGAGACCAGGGAGTGAGATGTTTTGGCAAATTGTGTAGAGCAAGTGAAATGACAGGAATTGGGAAGTGGGAGTACTGCTTGGTACAAGATCCTTGACTCTTGTTGAGTGATAAATTTTCCATTACTAAATAGCTGGCACATTACGTTACACGAGGTTGATGGGTGCAAATTATCGGCTTGGTTGTTTCCAGACAGAATGTTATTAGCTGGAGGGAAATATGGCAAACCGCCAGAAGCAGAGGGCGAACTCCTGCGTTCGCTGCCTTGAATTGCAAAAGCAAACGTGCGCGCATATTCTAATTGGCAATAGGAAAGTCACTACCAAAGCTATATTTAAAGTGAAGAGATTGAGCTTTTTCCAATACAGACCTGAGACCTTGATCACATTGGGAATATCAGAGTGCCAGGTTAATTAGAAACGGCGTGTAATCAAATAACTGAATTTCCTGCCACACTGAGACCATAATACTCAGGACTCAAAAAAGGATTGTGAGTAAGCATGGCAAGAAAACCTATAGAAACAAATATTTCAGAGAGGATATTGAGCTCCGCAGTTCAAGCAGTCTGCAAAAAATCAAGGTGGGACCTCTCAAATGGCCGGACATTCCCCTGCCCTCATCGCTTCACCTCCTTCCCGTGTGCTGGTGGCTTCCCAAACGCAGAGGTAGGAGCTGGGCCAGCACCTTCTCGGGTCTGGCTCTTCACATTTTCCCATTTTGCACTGACCACCAAAATATGCAGTTTCGCACAAGCTCACACATCTACAGCAAGCACTTTTTGTAGTAACTTATTTTTGGCAGCCAGTGTGCAAAAATACTGAAACCAAACATTAATGCCGTGGTTTTCCCAGTGCTTGTGGGAACCACGAGTTTCTGTGGGTTTGGAAACCTCCTGAGCATACTCCTTACCAGTGTAAACTGTGAGCAGCTGAATCTGCGGTACAAAACCTATCACATAACATACGTGTGGGTGATGTTATGTGTAGACAGCGAGGCAAAGGCTGCGGAGAGCAGAAGAGTTGATGTGGAGGACTTCTGGCACGCCGAGGGCTCCACTTCCCATCTCAGGCAGCCTGGCTGTGAAAAGATATTTTGAAATCTCTTTGAAAAACGCCGGTGTCATCTCCTGTTCGGAGCACATACAAAAAGATTCTCACTGGAGCCTTCTGCAATGAAAATGAAAGGAGGGCTGAGCCTGGCTGGGGCTTGGTCCTGGGCCCGATGAGACGAGATGCTCAGCAGGAGTGCTGTAGGAGCTCGAGGTTCTGCAGCCGATGATGTGAATGGCTCCTGGGGTTCACCAGAAAGGCAAGCACACACCCAGCAGCATTTTTTTTTTTTTTTTTTTTGCCTAGAGAATAACGTGACACGGGTGGCCGTGCTGCCCCGACAGCTGGGGTGAGTCGCGCAGCCAGCAGCGTGAAGACGCGCTCGCTGGGAAAGCCTTGCGAAGGGAGAAGGGAAATCGCAGCTCCTTTGTGCAGAAACTTGGCTTTGCCAAGCTGCAGCCAGCCTGTTTTTGGGAAATGCCAAATATTTGTTCGCAGTCAAGGCAAACATACCGATCTCACGTCAATAGATGTCTTGATTCTGTTCGGTGTTTGACAACAGCGTGCTCGCCCCAGCCAGATCCACTGGTTTCATCAGCGCTGTTTCTTACACAAAATGCTCAGACTGGTTTTGTTTTGACATAACAGGAGATCATTTCTCATCGCCAGCAGTAGCTCCTTTCAGAAATCTCTGGAGTCAGCAGCCTGCAGAGTTGCTGCGCTATCTCTGTAGGAAGCCCGTGGGGTCTGGGTCTGGCTGTCCCAGCGCGACGCCTGCTGTGCACGCTGCTGGGGCTCCGCGCGACCCACGCTGCGTAGGGCGTGCTGGGCTTCAGGGAGCCTGGTTATAAAATCCTTCTCTGTATAGATATTCATTGGTGTGCTTTCCGGTTTCTGCTTGTTTTTGTTATGATTTAGTATTAGCGATGTTTAACTTTTCATCCCAAATCTCCTGTGTCTGTTCTCCTTCGTGAACGTGTGCTGCCATGTGCCTCCGCAGTGAAATTCAGAATAAGCTCCTGTGCCAGAACAGGCGTTACGGAGCGTCCCAAGTTAGCTCTGCTTCTTTGCAGCAGGAACCCTGCCAAGGGAGGAAGCCAACCCATGATTAACCTGCCTGAGGTGGGTGACACACCAGTGCCACTGCCACCCACCTGTGGCTGGGGAGGGCAGCTCCGGCCGCTCACCTCCCGCTGATGCTGATTAAATAATCTCACACATTTCTGAGTTTACATCTTCATTAGCCCTCCCAAGCTTCCAGAGCAAGCACTAACACCCATTTTTGCTGGTGGGTGGATGCAGCTGGACACCCAGGGCACCCTCCCCATGCCAGGAGCAGGACACTCAGGGCAATGTCGTGGGAACAGCACGTGCTTGGACACGGGGAGTGCAGCCACAGCTGGGGTGAGGGAGCCTTTCCTGCAGCTCCCGTGGAAGCGAGGCCAGTTGCTGCATTAATTCCCCTGTGATGGATTGATTTCCTTCCTGTGTAATAAAGTTGCCACGTGCGCTGTCAACGTGCACTTGCTCTCTCTCAGTTTGAGCCACGGCCAGACTTGCCAAGATGCTGAGTGACCTGGAGGCTCCCGAGACTTCCAGCACCTCTCAGGTATTTGAGAGATGTAAACACTGATTTTAATTTATTCTGGGTTTTCTTTTCCCCCCCATCGATTGACATAGGAAAGGCAAATGGCAGCAATTAGGAGCTTCCTTCTGTTCAGCATCGTATTTCGGTAACTATACATGAACTGCAGATCATTAAGTTCCTTGGTCAGGAAAATAAGTGTAGATGTCCAACCATCATACTGAATATGTAAGTACAGGTGACAACCTCAGCCTTAAACAGGGCTCTTGCAGCGTGCCAATTTGCTTATTCCTGCAATCAGATACATGAGATTCATGCTGTGGAGTTATATAAACAATTTATTAAATATTTATACTTTTTATTTTTTTTTTAATTTAAGAGAAGTCTGTCCCTGTGGATATTGCAGGTTATGCAGTTCTCCAGCTTTACAGGGAAAAGCAAACCATTAGCTTAGTAAATCGTAAAATGGGAACGCTTCCCAGGTCAGTATGATTTGAATCCAGTCCCAATTTAGACAAGTGACCTGAAATCTCCTGGTAGAGACACACTCCATTTTCCAGTTTTTATATTTTGAAAAATTGGCTGGGTTAGGTCTTGTCCTGCAGATTGTTTTGACGTGAAAACTATTCATAGAAACAAATATATCTGCTGGCACGGACGAGGTGCTCCTGGTGTTATGAAGTACTGAGCAGGACGGGAGTCTGCGAGTTCAGCTCCAACAGCAGAGAGCACCTCAGGAACGTTTTGTGCTGTGCAAAGCAAATGGTGGATGTAAGCAGCTGCCCGGGGTACGTTGTGGGGCATGCAGCGAGGTGAGGTTTTGCTCAGCGACATGCCGTGGGGCAGCAGCAGAACACGGGGCAGAGCCTGAGCGCATCCTGCTCCCACGGCAGGTGCAGGCGCTGCTGTTGGCTGGGTAAATTCACATCACGAGGCAGGGAGGAGTGTGTGCAGGCACTCGTGTTTTGCTTTGGTTAGCCCATTTAAACATGGGCGAAGCAGGCAATGTGAAATTCGTAATAATTAAATGGCATCGGAGCTGGCTTTTAGCAGTTTGGATGTGAGTCACTGTGCCCAGACTTATAAAAAAAATAAAAAATGCAGTATCATTCATTGCTTTTGCTATTTTGAATTACAGAGGGGGAAAAAAAAAGACTAAGCTAGCACCTACTGAAGTGAATGGGATGACTTCATTCATTTGGGTGGGTTGTTTCGTATTTTAGGACCTTACATAAGAGCTCCCACGTACTCCCCCTTCCCAAACAGTTGGAGGCAAACCGAGCACAGGCTCCTCCACACAGCGTGGCTTCTCCAGGGATGAGGCGAGGGATTAACAGTTGGTTAATTCATCATTTGACTGCAAAAGGTTGGTGGAATAATTTACTTGGGGAAAGCTAACGGGTAAAACAACGCTGGGTAGTGCCAGAAGCCTCGGAGGGTTGCAAATACTGCTGTTAGCAAAGAGGGCACGGTGTTTGGGGGATTCTTCGAAAAGCTGACCTTCTGGGACTGGCCCGAAGAAATGTTCTGTCTTTGATCTCTGCTCGCCCCTGGGAAGAGGTGATTTCGGCAGCTTTCAGCGAGCTTCGTTTCTCACGTTAGGAGAGCAAAGGGCTCCGGCAGGCAGCGGCTGGCTCGGTGCTGCTGGGTGCCGCTTCCCAGCCCCAGGGCGCCCGTCCTGGCAGCGCCGGGCTGCGGCCGAGGCCACCTCTTGACATCCTCTTCCCCATGGCATGTAGCACGGGATTCTCTTCGATGTTAAGGGTATTTATTAGTGCTTCTCACGTGTGTTAGGCTTCCTGGCTTCTGCCTCTAGCTCCAGAGATGCAGAGAAGATGCTGTAATGATGTCTGCATGGGGAATGCACTTGGATGACTGTTGACCAGAAAACAAAGCTGGTTTCCAAACCCTGACTTCTGTTTCCACCAGCCTGCCACTCCTCTGCTCTTAATTCTTCCACTTCCTTTGTAAATGCAGACTGACATCTGCTAACTTTCTGCCTATTACAGTTGTGTCTTTGTCAGCATCTCTTCCTGAAAGGAACATGCGCGATGGTTTCCAGAAATAGTCTTCATCTCCCAGAGTCCAAAACAAACCCAGACAAATGCTTTTTCAGTTTGGAATGGCTCAAATAAGTAACCTGCACTTGTTAAATTAGGCACTGTAAAAACACCGAGCTTTAAATCGCTGTCCTAGTAATTATCATCATTATTGTCATTATTAGATGACATAAGATTTTATTGCTGACAATTTCGAGGTTTTGATACACTTATTTGAGCTGACTGCTCTTTTGGCTAAGAATAATTGCTTGGATCCCTCTCATGGGCTTTTGCTGCTATAAAAAGATTGTTGACCTTGAAGCTTTTATTTGGCTTTGTGTACTTATTCAAATACAAATATTAATAACCTAGAGAAAAAGATGCAGCTTCCCAAGCAGAACTTCCTATTGAGTACTGGGGACCTTGTACAGAAACGTACGTTTTGTTTGCATTGTTAGAAATCCACAGCCTCTCCCTTAATGCTCCTTTTTCTGCTCCGTGTTATCTGCCCTGGCCTTTGCGCTCTTTTGTTTGGGCTCCTTGTCTACGCAGGCTTTACAGGAAGCTTCCTGTAGGTTTTTTGCTCACCCTTGTTTGGAGGAGGATGAGTGTGTGCTTCTGGTGCTTCTTCAAGCGTGGTATTCTCTACATTATCAAAAGCAAACGTGAGCCTTTCTTTTACCTGGCTGCACCCGTCTCACAGATGAGATGTCAGAGCTTTTGAGATGTCTTGGTGACAAGCCACAACACCAGCGCACAGGTGGGCATTTCCTTGGCTTGCTGGGGAACTTTTGGCAGGTTCCACCCCCTCCCTCAGCCTCTGCTTCCCTGCCTGCACAGGGGAGACCCTGCCAGCTTTCCCTGTGAACTAATTGCAACTCACGGGCAAAGCACTGGGCACTTTATTTGTAGTAATTGCATATCTAAGTGCCTTGCTAAGAAGAGCCTCACCGAGGCTCTTAGTGCAAATTTTGTGGCATCTGATGCTCCAAATCAGAGAGGATGGCCCCGAGGAGCTTGCACAGGCTGTGTGTCCTCCCAGGGCAGCTCCGGAGGCTCCTGCAGGGAGAGCAATAACGCCACGGGGGCAGATGCGGGGGCACTGGTGAACGATCCCATGAGGAGAAATGGCCGGATTACAGGAGAAAAGCTTTGTTTGCATTACAGATGATAAGAAGTGGCAGAAGTTTTAAAAAAATATGGGCATAACAATTTGTGAGTTTGTACGCTTATTGAAGTGCTGTTGGTTGCATCTAATACATACGGAAAACAGTTTTTTTACTGGAGGATCTCAGTATTGGAGATGCTCCAATAATTAAAACTCCAATATATTTCTTTGCTAGCTTATTCATCTTGTCCAGGGAGAAGAGGATTCGAAGGCTCTGCAGCAAACAGGAGAGAACTGGACAGACCTATAATCAAAGCCTTACAAATTAGCTCCATGCTGGAGAACTGGTGTCAATTTTTATGCTCCAGGATGTGGGCACTTCTCTAGCAGGAAAGGATGTGAATGACATGTGTGTGTTTGTGTCCCTGCTCTGGTGGGTTCCTGGCTGTGTTTATTTCAAGCAGTTTTGCTATTCCTACAAGAAGTCTGTTGTTGTTTCCCCCCCCCCCATAGCTGTAGTTGGAGGGAGGAGATCTGCCGCAGCTTGGCTGTCTCTGTATTCACTTCCTAACGTGGTGTTGCATGAAATGGTGTGCATTTAGGTGATGTGCCAATTCAGCTGTGGTAATAACAAAAAATGATCTGGGAAATAAGTTAAGAAGAAAAAAAGAGTCAGATAACAACATATAATGGTGCCAGGCAGTGTGAAAGACTCTGGAGAACTTTGAAATGTCATGGTTTCATGCAGTGTGCAAATAAGGATGAAATTGAAAATCAGCTATTTTAGGAAAGCTATCTATTCATTTGCATGAAATAATAATCAAATAATTATCTGGCCACCTTAAACAGCAATGTTGAAGATTTGTTTAAGGTCACCTAACTGCACAGAGTGCTACAATACACAGTATAAATTTTTAAGTATTTGGTAGAACTATAATTACTAATGGGATTTGTTAATTTTTATTTTGAATGAACACTTCTCTATCTATAAGTATTTAGCTGGAATAAAAAACTTCAGCCTGCAAACATCTAAAAATATTTGACTCTCAGATGGATCTTGAGTAGTGTTGAACTCCAGGTGTTAACCTGAAACTTAGGAACCAAGGCAATGCGTAAATCAGACACAAAGATTTTCAGTTGCTTTTAATCAAGCAAGTAAAATTAATGAGTCCAATGATAATAAAGATTTCTCCTTGTGACGGCAGGTAGACTGACGGACAAAAGGCCAGATGAGTCAAAGTCCTCTCCTGCATAATTTGAAAATACTTTGTTTACAAAGAAGAGAAGAGCAAACCTTTGTTCCAGTGAGCTGCAGAAGTGTATTTTGTGAATTGGAGGCTAGAAGATTGCTTCCAAAGGGCCATTATTACAATGTGTCAGCGATGATCACTGGCTGCCTGACGTTTCCCACCTAGCTCTTACTTTCCCTTCTATGAAAAGGTTGAAATCTTGGCAGCATACAAAAGAAATGTCTGGTCAAGTGTGGTGCAAATGAGTTGAGCTTAACGGTCAAAAAGTGGAAGGTCACCTTTTTTAGATGATTTTTAACAGAGTCACTAGCAAGTCAGTCTTTTGGCTCCAAGATCAAAGCCAAAATAAGCAATACAACTTTGTTTATATTGATGATTTAAGCTGTCTATCCTATAGGGGACTCAGACAGAAATTCGAGTGTTACATCCATAGTATGGTCTCTAAGCAGTACATTTTTATCTGTTATTGTTCACAATCCATGCCTCTTATGATCTCTTTTATTGGAGTTAATGGCAAATACTTCTAAGTAATAATAAGGGTGCAGGCTAATTGTTCAGTAACCACAGCTAAAGAATGCAGTGGCACAAAATTTTCCACCCTGGTACAGAAAGGCTTCTTCTCCATCATGCTATTTAACATCCTCACTTAGAGTCCTTAGGATGAGTCATTGCCTCTGATTTAGGATCATTGAAAAGCACATAGTTTCTGCCTTTATTTAATTGACTTCTGATTTACTGTTAATTAAATCCACGTATCCCTGCTTGTATAGTTTAAAACGGGACTTGTCTGGGTTATATCTGAGGCAGTGGAACGTGGTTGTGGTGCAGCACGGTGGTGTGTCTGCGGTGAGAGCAACGCCCTGGGTGCGTCCCTGCGTGCTGAGGTTTGCAGCACGTGGCGGGATGCAGGGCAAGACGTGTCCCTGTGCACGCGTTCCTCTGAGAAACCCTGCACCACCTTGGCTCTGTTTAAAAGCTATGCTGTGTTTAAATAGTTAGCTAAAGAAGAGTCAGGGCGTTTGGTTGTCAACAGTGGCTGTTTGGGCCCCTGAGATGGCAGGATGGCCGGGTGGGATGCCAAGGGAGGCTTTCAATCTGGCAAGGACACTTGTGGCAAAGCTTCTAGAAATCCAGCAGGGAGACAAATATTCTTGTCTTAGGGAAGTGGATGAGTAAAGAGATGCTGTAACGTGATGGTACAAGGGAGCAGCTTTCTGTGCTTATTGGCCCCATCTCCCGGGGGCGAACCAGCCTGGTGGCAGGGGTTGTCCCGCTGGTCCCACTTCTGTCCTGCAGGTCGTTTGCCTTTCTTCCCCTTTGTGTCTGCATGAAATACGGACTGACCACGGGCTGCAGGAAAGCAGCTGCGATCCTCTTCCTCCAGGGTAAGGCTTTTGTAGCGACGTTTAATTAATAGCAGTAATAAATCCTCTCAACCCATTGGTCTCCCGCAGCACAGGTGAGCATTATCACAGAGACAAAACTCGGGGCACTGGGGTTAATTAACTTGCTCCGGGCTGGTGCCTGAGCCAGGGTGGGTCTTCAGTCAAGAAAACTCCACGGTCAAATGCACGGAAATTAGAAGAATGTCCCCACGGAGGCTGCTTAAGCAGCCACAACAAGGTCACAGAAGGCACAGGAACAGCAAAATGAGAAACGCGTGAACAAGTACAAGCAACTAAGGAGGAAAAAGAGGGAGGAAAGATCCAGAGAGGAAGATGGGATCTATTGAGAGGTGTAACTGACAACAAGCACCATTTTTTTGGCCATTTTCCCCTTCCCCTGCACAGGTGAGGCAGGATCTTCGTGGCCGTGGGGCGGCTACATGCACACCGCCTGCTGCGCCTCTGCCCGACGGCGAATAAGCAGCGGAGTGCGTGATGGCTCTCTTCATCCCGTAATACGTGCAGCAAAGTACGTATTTAATGTAATCAGACTGTAGGCTATAGATCAACAGCACTTTCTGCTTTGTGCAGCTTCTGGAATGAGTCATGTTTTCATCTTCATTTGGATGTGCGCATCCTCCAAGTCAGTTGATAAATTGTCCTTCCCTAACTCAATTAAATGCGGCTCTGTTTTCCTGTGGTGCTACAGTTTAATTCACAGCATTGCAGCGAATGTACTGCAACGAGGCTTCTTGTAAGTTATTTGTACACGGTGCTGTTTTGTCTGAAAGAGCTATGGCTATAAAGTAAAATATGAATTTCTAAAGAGAAACAAAGTCTTTTTGAGACGCGCTTTTAATAAAGCCCTTGAGACCAGTGCATGGAGAACCCTGAACGTCAGCAGAAGACCTCCGAGCTACGCCCGTTCACCCTCATGTTGCTGGGTACGTCCGAGGTTCATCAGGGTTGCTTGTGACCCACAAGGGAGCCTCTGCTGACACTAATGGTCACACTCCAGGACAGTGGGGTGGTGGAATTAACACCATTAGTAGCCCAGCCCTGTTCAGCACACAGCCCCAAGCGCCCATCGCTGTGCCTTGAGGGAATTACGGCGCGTCAGACGGTGATCTCCATTTTGTCATCTTTCCCACAGCAAGCTATTATCAAAGCGCAAAATTTGTTCAAATTAACATCTGAAGCCTTCTTCTGTTTGGGGGGGGGGTGGTGGTGTCTTTGAAAGCTTAGGTAATCTATCAATGACCCAAAGTAATTGCTTTCTCTAAAATATGGCTTTCTGACAGGAAATCTGACTTGGATATATGTAGTGAATGACTTAATTTATGTAGAAGCAATGGGTCTGAAAAAGGAGGAGGAGAAAAGTTGTGATATGGAGGCTGAATCCATCTTAAGTTATTAATAATAGATGACTCACTTGGGATTGTTTTTTGCTAGATTTAAATTAAATCTCATCAAATAAGTGATAATTGGATATATTTATAAACGGGCAAAGCCTACTCAAGGGGATTTCAGTAATATTGTCAATACTACAGGTTACCTGTAAAATTACCCAGAATTAATTATTGCAAACAGTCGTACCTGGCTGCAACAGTAATTCGTTGTAGTAATCCCTGGAAGCAGAGGCTTTAACACCGTGTCCTCTCATTCTGGATTTGGCCTCTCAGCTGCCTCCCAGAAAGCAGGAAGCTCTCGGCTCAGTAAAGCGAGCCTTTCCTCTCAGCAGCCTGGCCCGAGGTGCTTTTAGGAGGTTTACTCAAAACAGCGGTGTGGTTACCAGGAGCTCGAGAACTGTCAAGCAGTTAACGAGTCATGAAGCCGGCTTTCTTGGGACTGGTGCGTCCCCGTAAGGTCTTCTGAGGTCTGAGTGATTTGGTACTCCTCGTGTAACGGGGACATTTGTACACACGTCAATGACCCGTGTGATCTTGTTTGTGCTTTACAGGGGCTGTGCAAGCGAGAGCTCTGTCCTGCAGCTGCCCGCGGATTTCTCATGGCACCTGCAGGAGCTCTGAGGATGCTGGTTAAGAGAAATCTGATGGCGCTGGCCAACAAATTCAACGCTTGGTCATATTTGCTCCCCTGGTCAAAGCAAACCATTGACCTGAAAACCTTTCCCTCTTCTGCTCCTGCCACACACGAGCTGCTGTGACGTTTGCAAGGCTGCAGAAAATGAGCACAGAAGTGAGAGAGAAAGACGGACTGACCTCAGCTTGCAACTTCCATTACTTGTCCTTTTCTCCTTACGTTTTGAGACAAGTTGTCTAGAATTTCTCTCCACTAAGTGGTATGAGCTGCAACACTCCTGCCCCTCTGCTGCTTTTTTTTTTTCCTCTTTCTTTTTTCCCCCCAGGAAAACCCCAGCTGTGGTTATTTCCACATGGTCTACAACCCTCTCGTTGTGTTGGGTTAGTCTGGCCAATATAGGTTGTGTTTGCCTCATCTGCATGCAGGAAGGCACTTCTGCATAGCTTTAAGGACTGTGGTGTTCTCTACTGATGAAAATTGTTAGATACTTATTTTTTTTTCTCCTACAAATTATCAGGTCATTTAAAAAAATGAACTCATTTTAATCTAATTCTGCATGTGCAACAGTCTGGAGAGTTATTTTCAGCTCCAGTAGTTGCAGTTTGCAATTATTATGCTTCTTTTAAGAAAAGAAAAGTAACAGCTCTATATTTTATGTGAATTACTGGTGATTTTTCAGCACAACTTGTGTTTAGGATAAGTAATAAAAAAAAATAAGAGGCCAAATGGATAGTAATGTAGACTTGAAAAAAAAACCACAGAGGAGGTAGGAACATATGTAAAGATTACTAAAATATTAACATTTGACTACTTAGGCATGAACATTTCAATAAAAAAGCATGTAATTCTTATTGAAGTGAAATCAATAGTTCCTAACTAACCATTGCTTCTGACTGGAAAAAACCACTCAATATTTTTATTTCCTTTATTTAATTGCTGTAATTCATGTATATCTCAGACTTGTCTGCAGCCCATCTCCTGGAGCTCTCCCGCACGTAGCGGTGTGTTAGAAGTGCCTCAGTGCCCCAGTTCGCTCCTGGCAAGAGGCT
The DNA here is from genome assembly GCF_964211835.1 of Anser anser. NCBI lineage: Eukaryota > Metazoa > Chordata > Aves > Anseriformes > Anatidae > Anser > Anser anser. Next base: position 22,497,755 of record NC_139733.1, read on the forward strand.
GGGCTGGGTTTTCCTCTGCGTTTTTTCCTGCGGATTTTTTTCCAGTGGATTTTTTCCTGTGGATTTGCACCCAGGCTTTGAGAAGTTTTGGGGTACAACATGCCAGTGTGTGTGACTTGTCTAAGTGCTGCTAGGACAGGCATGGCTGATGGTCGCGTCCCATCCCAACTTGCTTTTAAATTTGAAACTAATTTTGTGCGTTTCCGTAGAATTTGCAACTGATTTGAACACTCCAGATTCAGAAGCATGGTGGTTACCTCATGTTGGGCTCCACCCCCATGCATTGCACAGTGGTGCCCTGCGCTCAGAGAGTTTGATCATGAATCTGCTTCCCATGGTGTGCTGCCGTGAAGCTTTCCCCATCTCAGCTCTCCTCTGCTCCTGGCCTGCCAACACCAGAGCACGTGCTTCCCGATGATTATTTGCTATCCAGAAAATAAGTAAGTGTCAGCTTCCACGAAAACATCTATCAGCATCCATTCCCAATTCTGTTTACCTGCTGCTGAGAACCTCAGACCCAGAAGCAGAATGAGACCGAAAAGGGCTGGGAGGCATCAGGCCGCAACTAGAGGAGCTGAACGCTGAAGCATCGGTAGTAAACACTTCTGGTCTCCTGCATGAGATATAAGATTTACCGAAGAGGAATTTTTAAAATGTTTTCTGTGTTAGTAAGCCAAAGGTTTTTGAAACAAAAGAGAGACTTTCAGAAATTTAATACAAATTGCCAGCGATTTGCCTGATGTTTAGCAAAGGGAGCAGGTCAATCCAGCAAGCACGAGACAGGAATAAAGAGCATCAGCATCTGCAAGGAGCGATGCAGTGCAGCAAGGGGGAGCAGAAGATGCAGGGAAAGGCTTTTTATAATGTTTTGTGGGGATTTCTGGATTTGCTAAGCCCTGTGTAAGCAACGTGTGCATAGCCCTGTGTGTAACCTCCCTGCCTGGTTTCAATGTGCCTTGCTGAACTTGATTCTCACCTGCATATTCAGGTGTAAAGCAGGATGGACATTGGATGTGCCAAAATCGGAGTTGTCTGTAAAGTGCTGGGTCTGGGTGATCAGGGCAGTGTCTGCAGATGTCCAGACCCTGTGGGAGGGTGTGCACACACAACAGTCGCCCTTTGCTGTCTCTCTGTGGCTAGCACCACGTACCTTTCCCCCTCTGCCCCAGCAGCAGTGGGACGTGGCCCCCATTTGTCTTTATGAGTGCCACGTCACATTTCACCATTCGGGCAGAAGAAACAGTGATGAGATATTTGTTCTCTGCAAAATACAAAGTGACAGGACATCTTTCTCAACTAATGAATAACCAAGTTTAAATAACCATGCCGAAATATTCTTTTGAAAAACGTCTGTCCCTAATTCAGTTTGCCCGTTCATTGTAATTTAGTGTAGTTTCCTTCTGAAAAACTGAATTATTTGGGAGGCCACACAAGATTGCAAAGGTATAACTGGATTTCTGCAGAAGTGGAAGTCTCTTACAGATGAGATCTAGGAGGCTTTGTCAGGACCCGAGAGTCCATCCTGAGACTTGCTTTGCCCCAGCTCGGTGACACCAGCTCCCACGGGGCTCCAGCCGGGCAGCGTGTGTTAGATATGAGCGCAGCTCTCTCGGTGATGGACGTGTCCCCGTGCAGTGATCGCAGCCGGGGTGCTGCCACACGTGGGGCACGACGTGGGCGCCCCATGGCCGAGCCATTCCGTGGCTGTGCATTGCTTTCAGGGCAATGGCTCCATTTGCTTGCTCTGCTTTTTTCCCTCTTCCCCCCTCTGCAATTCAGGTCAGTATTTGCCTTTGAGAACCCCAGTGCCCATTTCTTCCTCTGACACAGAAACACCATGCAATGGGCTGGCGTCCCCAGTGCCTGTGCTGGTGCTGGTGAGTGCCGGGCTGGTGCTCAGCCCTGTAGAGCGAGCAGCAAACATTCACCCTGCTGGGAGGCAACAGGACACAGGGCAGCTTTCAGGGATGACAGATTAAATGAAATGGAATTTAAAAATCGCATGAACACCTCTCTGTATGATAAAGTACAATGGCTGAAGTGTTTCCAGTAAGTCATTTTTCACAGTTTCTGAGATGGTTTCTGAAAGGACACCGCTCGTTGCCCTCATTATGTCCATTCCAGCCAAAAATCAAGGCTGTGTACTCCACTGCACGAATGTCAAGTGAAATGTTTAAAGGCCCCTTGTACTACGTGTGCATTCCTCCTACATTCCCTGGCATGGTTCCTGGGAGTGAAATTAGAGGGCGTTAACAGTTGCATGTCCTACTGTTTTTTTTTTTTTTTGTAAACTTTTAAAAAACCTGTAGAGTTCATTCTACCGAGCATTCCTTACCAGAAATTCTTGTGATAAAGGGAAAACCATCCAAGCCATTATCTTTATCTTCTGAGGAGCTGAAGGATATTGTTATTTCTGTATTACAGGGTGGTGAGAAGGCATATGGAGAGAAAGACAGAAGCACAGTGAAGGTACCCGGTTACTTATATTTGCTTTGGGGTTGGCCTGTTCCGCAGGGATGCACAGACTTGTTTTGAGGCTGAAGAATAAACAACAAAAGTCGCAGACATTAAGACACCAGGATGCCATTCTTTGAGAATTCAACACTAGGATTTAGGAAGGAAAGGGCCTTTGGTGTAAGGATTGACCTCAAATCACAATTGTAGGGCAAGGAGAAAGCTTCAGGGGCTTCAGCAGTACATCATGCAGAAGATGTTAGGTCTAAGTTTCTTAATTTTGGTGACAAAATTTCTTATGAAATGTTAATTTAAAATAACAGCAGCAACAACAATAAACAAACAGACAAAGAACCAATCCATTTTTACAGCAGCAGGAACAGTAAGAAGGAAAACCCGAGCTGTGCCCAGGATAACCGTGTGCGAGGAACAAGCCACGTGTGGAATCCTAAGCAGAGAACTCCTGGGGAGGGGAAAGAAAAGTACCACGAAGTAAAAATCCTTTAGGCAAAATAGATAATTGCACCGCGATGGATATGTGATTCTTTTTCTTATGTATCTAGGCAACTATTTGCTTTAGAAGTAATGACTGTTATAAATCACAGAATGAAGTTTCTAACCCCAACACATGCCTGGAACAGAGCTGTTGATACTATCCAGCTAATAAAACATATTTCCTGAAGCAACATCAAGTTACCTATCATTGTGTCACTCACCTTTGTGACAATGATTACAGCTTATGCAGGGCATAATTTAGGACACCTTTAGAACAACTCTAGTCTTGTGTCTGGAAACAGCAAAAAGCCGAAGGAACTGTGAACATATGCCATCTTACAAAGAAATGGTGTCATCTAACTCGTGAATTTCTGAATGTCACATGAAGATGTGCGGTATGACAGTCTGAGCCGGTGCCTCTCCCTGCCATTGCTTTGGCTGAGGCTATTATTTTTGGGGTCAGTGGGTGAGGGACCCAGGGCCAGTGCCTGGTCTGCATGGATAGAGAGAGGGACACAGTTAAGTGAAACCTGAAAATAAAGATTCTGAGGAAAACAAACAAACAAACAAACAAACACATACAAAGTTGTGTAGTCTATACTATTAGCTGGCCTTTTTAGGTCTGGATTAATATTTGCTTCACTGGATTACCATTTTGCTCTTGGGACCTATGACCACAAATAAATAAATCCTCAAATGGTACTGGAACTTTGATAGAGCTATCTGAATGTAAGGATTTCAAAGTCTGGCATTTGGCAATACACTCTGAATGTAAAAGACAATGGCATGTGTTTTGGCTATTTGAGAAAAATAATGCTGTTTTTTCTTTTGTGTGTGAAAAATGGGCTACCCATTGAAAGAGGATCTCGTTCCACACTGCTACAAGCATTTCATGCATATTCACAAAGAAGCAGTTCTGAAAAATACACCGACGTGCTTGCTGCTGGAGGTAGAGGGGAATATTAAACATCCCATTTTTTTCACTTCTGCTGCTGTGTAAATACTGTGTGCTGTCCTGTTGGGATTAGCTAATGTTTGCTCAAGGTGGGAGAGGTGTTTTTGGAAAACAGGTGGCTTGGGACTGGATTTTCCCCCACAGGAATTGCTAAAATGGAAGCTGATTTCAGGTTGTTCTCTGTAATTTTTACTGTTGGCTCCGATGGAAAATACCCAAAGCAAAGAGTCCATGCAACAGGTTCTAGCTTACCTCGGTCCTCTCCATCACACAAAAGGACTGCTGTCCTACACACATCGCTGTCCTTGGAAAGTGAAAAGGCCCTTTGCTATCACATTTTTAGCAAAGTATTGAAAATATCTAGGATTTAAGGAAAAAGAAACTCCCCAAGCTGCCTGAGACTCTTTGGCACCTAACTTCCAATGACCTAGAAGGGACGAAGTCCCTATTTGCTATTTATTTTCATTTTAATTATCAAAACACATGAATAATGTTGTCTGGGTTATCACTTGTGTGAAGAACCCACAGATCTTGGACCAGCCTTTCTGTTGTGAGTACAACTAATGAGGAAAGCAAAGCAATAAAATAACAGCCTTTGGAGGAGAACGTGCCGAGTGTCTCCTCTGCCGTGCATTAATTCAGTTCTGCCATGCGAAATGGCACTTTCTCCTGCAGAGAGGATTTGAGAAACATTAAACATATCAATACTGGGGAAAAAAAAAAAAAAAGAAATCATTACCGTAATGATAGCCATCACACCAAAGAGTGAGGAAAAGTACAGAGAACCACATAACTGTTTTTCCAGCTTTCAGAAGTGTCTTTCTGTTACAGATGAAAAAAAAAAAAAAGCTTCTCGCAAGCTGATGAGGCTCAGGTTTGTTTGACGCATGAGCTGGCTGCAGGCAGGCAGGCAGGCAGAGAGCAGTGCTTTTGGTTCTGAGCACCGCGTCCCACAGCCCCGTCGCTGCAGAGGTGCTTCAAGAGCTGGGAGCTGGGGCGGTGCGGGGGCAGGACGTGGCCGGGCCCCTCTGCGCCCTGAGTGTTTTGCTTTCAAAATAGGAATATCCTCATGCTGGCCAGCAGGCTGGTGTTCCTTCCGTCCCTGGAGAGGGCTGCAGCCCCCTCCCCTTCCCAAGCCCCCCTGAGCAGAGTGACTAGTGCTGGCCAGCATCTCCTGGCCCGTGCTGCCCAGGCCGTGCGGGAGGCAGCCAGCTACCGCCGATGGCAACGGGGCAGAAACCTGCGGGTAAACGTGTTGTAGCTTGGCAGCTCCTCACCGTGTGCTCCTGAATTATGGCAGCTGGGCATTAACCATTTGGTTTCCCCTGCTTTTTCTGAAAGCTGTGCGCAGGTCGTGAGGCTGTGCTGCATTATTATAGGTTGAAAAATGGACCCTCCAAATACGAGGCAGGACGGGCAGAGTTTCAATTTTTGTGTGTATGCAGAAGCATTATCACCCATAAACAATTACAAAGCTATATATTTAGTGTTCACATGCTTGGTTAGCTGATTTGTGGATGCAGTCTGTCAGCGAAGTGCTAAATGCTGCTGTTAGCTCTAGTCCTGGTTTCAGAGGCAGGGACGCAAATAACACGGTCACGCCTGTCTGGAGCACGGGGTCTTCAAGGGGGGGACGCGTTTGTACCACGCATGCACCCTTCTTGTGGGGCAGGAAGCAAACCTGGACCGAGATTTCAGGGACTGCAAGATAAAAGGAAAATAGTTTCATGGGATTTTAAAGCAAGAAATTGAAGGTTTTAAACTTGCATGGACATTTTTTTCTGAAGTGAAATGTTTAAGAAAATGGCAACAAAAGTGCAAAATGCTCCCTTCATTACAAAGGAAACGGTAGTGTGTTTTACACTGCAATGAGCAGGGTGTTTTCAGGTTGTTCTGACTCTGATGGGGTGCCTGGTGAAGCAGGGTGCCAGTCACCAGGTTAGTGCTGTGCGTGGCTGCGTTAGGGCTGTCGGGAAGCTCCGACCACTTGCATTTCTGTGAGAAAATAACACTGGTTTCAGAAGTTTTCTCTTGAGCACTGTGTTTAGGCAGTAAATACTTCATTTCTGCTTTAGTTACCAGCTGTTTTAGTTGCATTCACTTGGCAGCGGGCAGGACGGGTTCGGCGCAGCCGACGCCACGGCAGATGTGCTCTGGAAGCCCTCCTCTCATCACTTCAGCTTGTCCCAGGAAACCTACGGAGTGCTATCGTAAAGCTCTGCTCCCTGAAACCTGCCAGTTAGCCCGTGGCTACTCTAATTCCAGCAGCCATACCCACATAAACAGGACCCGGTCTTTGCCCGTATAATTCCAACGCCTCAGCTTCAGGTTTTGCATCCCCTCCCCTGGTTGCTGCAGCCCCACAGCCGGTCCCCTCCCCGGGCTGCTGCAGCCTCGGGCTTAGGGCACAAGTCCCAGCACTGGAAGGGGGGGAAAATCCCAAGCAAACGGTCCTGACCCAGGGCAGGGGCAAGTCTTGTGAGGTCTGGAAACCGCCTTCTGTTCAGAAGCCATAGTCATTCTCCCTCTGGCTCAAGGACGGTGTGTTAGCTGGGTGTAAGCGTGCTCCTTTGATTTAGGCGTGAAATGGCACTGCTGCTATCAGACTGCTAAAAGAATCTTTTTCATCTAAATGAAAGAAATAAAAATCTCTTTTTTTCTTTTTTTTTTTTTTTCTTCAGTTTTCCTGGGAACCCTTTGCTTGGGGGCAACAATAATTATAAATCTGTTCTGATACTCAGCTGGGGTTATCTTACTTCTCTCCCATTTCAGGAGCGAAAGGGACTACAGAGCTCACAGAGACACACTTATTTGATCACAAATACAAGGATGGTGCATGACAGTAATTAAATTTTTACTTTCAACTAATTTAATTTGTTATTAAAATAGGGGAAAAGGCTTTACTGCGGATGGGAAGAGGCAGCTTCTTACACCTGACTTTACTCGCACTTGACTAACCGCTTCCTTAGAACACCGGCCAGTTTGGTGGCAGATCATTAATTTTCATGGATGTAATCTGGGAATGTAATCTGGGAAGCCAAGTATTAGTAGAAGGCTGGTCTGCCAAAACCAGCATAAATGTGTTAATGCTTATTAAAACTAAGCTGTAAGTCTGTTTTCATGCTGCCTTTGCCACGTTATGAATTAATTGCTGAAACGTATTAAGACAGCAAATACAAAGAGAAGGGATTACTGTGTGTTACAGCAAAGAGCAGGAAAGGCAGAGGTTTCCTACTGAGAGACCGATCCCTCTGGCACAGGTGGTGTTTCCCAGAAAGCAGGACTGATGGAAAGCTGATGAAAGCTGACGGAGCTGGCTGTCAGGCTCAGGTGAGAGCAGTTAGGTGTTGCATTTGACGGCCTCTGTTATCAAGGTGTTTATGCCCTTGCAGTTCAAATTAATTTCAGTACAATTACTTATATTAAAGGATATATAGCAGTAGGTTGTGAGGCAACAAGGGCTTTTTATTACTTTTTTTATATAACTTCTTTGCAGGAAAAAGTCCTCCAGGGTTACTGGAAGAAAGCAGTCCTGAGCTAGATGTGTCCAGTGCAGAGACTGGGGACCATCTTTACAATGCTAGAGTGATTTTCAAAAGGGATAATGTAACCAAGCCAAAACACAAGTTTTCAAAATTTCTTTGCCTTGTATTCAGAAAGAAAAGGAACTTATTTCTATTAAATTATTTTTTTTTTTTATTATATAGTTTAGAAAATCAAAGGTTGTAATTGATTTGTACAGCAGATAGTAATAATACAATGGAATGCAAATAATTCACTATGGGATTTGTCCATTCTTTATGTCTAAAAAAAATTCTGAATTTCTGAGTTATCCTTACAAGATCCGTTAATTGTGTCCTTGGAGATTTTCTCTTAGGATTGATGCTGACTTCTGCAGGACATGTGATAACTTACTGATACAGCAGAAACAGAAACTTATTTAAGAAAGTACATAACATTTATTTTCCTCAGCTATTAGATCGTCAGTGCCCTTGCTTGTTTGTTTTATCGCAAAACTATTATTGCAAGCAGTGGAAATCTGTGCTTGTTCAGTTGTGCAGTGCAGACATTTTCTGTAGTGAATGGTGTCCTTTCTCCTTCTACCTGTTGATAATAACATTTTTATTTCAGTTTGTAACTGTATTTCTTTACCTTTATTTCTTGAATCCACTTCAATTGCCAATAAAGCCCACAGTCAGTAGCTGGAAAAGCTATTTTCCCAGCAGAAAACGTTCTGCCCAAACATGTTGTAAAATTAGGACAGATGCATTGTTTTTTGAAATACACGGATATGAAATTTGATGGTAGCACTTCAAGCTTCACTCTTTTCATTCCAGGCCCTGATAAAAGTGGCATTAATGGAAAATGTTTTCAGAGCAGTTTTGTTCCCTGTTTCAGTGGGAGCAGTGTCAGAGCCTGGAACAGGAGGCGCAGGGAAGAGGGAGGTAATGCCACCGCCCTGCTGGACCTGTCACCTGCTGGCACCGAACGAGGCCGTTTCATGTGGGCCACGAGACGTACGGAGTATTTACCAATATTTTTCGTCTCTCTTCAAAGAGCCTGCCAAATCTCAGGGTCTGTATGTGCCGTGCCACGTACCCACATGCAGAAATCCCCAAAGTGCACAGCTTTCTGAAGTTCTTTGATTTAGCCATGGGACGTGAGGCCAGGAAAGGAAAACGCCGATCTCCGGGGACTCAGGTTGGGGGAGGTCAGAGCCTTTTACAAGTCATGCACACCGTGAACTCACACAGAAGCTAACAGGTTTCAAGGGTCTCACCAGTGTAAGGGTGGTTTAAGCGCTTCGCGAAATTGGTCTCAAGATTGTTATAAGATTATATATGATGCAAGCAATTTACCCCCCTCCAAAGACTCCAGCTGAAGGCTGGCGGTAGTAAACATAATTGTGTTTACCATTCCCAGTTTTGCAGATGAATTTGTTGATTTCCAGAACAGTTAAATTGATTTTATACCTTTATGAGCACACAAAATAGCAATTAGTCAATGGTGTATATTGGATTTTTGACAGGTATAAAATTATAGTGCCAATTATTTCACCCAAGTCAATGAACAACATTCATTTCAAACAGCAGAGGTTTTTGAACAATCTTTAGAACAGTGCTGACAGTAGAAATACGGCAGTTCACTGAATGTTTTAAAGGTATGACTGCCTTTAAACTGAATAACAACTTTTGTTATGTGTGTGTACCGTGTGTCTGGTACAATTTTTGCTATTATGGTGGCCCGTTCCTTACAAGCATATACTTAAATTTGTTAAACCTTAACTATTTAACAGTAATGTAATAGTATGTGAGGTCTCTTTGGTCTTCATACTTCCCAGAGGCATAATGGAAAGAGCACTGAGCTTCCTCCTTAAAAGAAATAAATTTGTATCATCTGAGCACAGAAGCTCTCTGCACATTTGTAGCAGTTATTTGGTCTTTTGGGTAGCTGCAACATCACATTTTACTCCAAGGCAAGTGAAATCTCACACCTCCAGAAAGGTTGGTGACTGCATAAAGGTTTGGTCTAATTGGTATTTAATTTCAATTATTTCATCTATCTGCTTGTCAAATGAGAAAATGACAAGTTCAACAAGCTCTGCAACTTGGCCCTGCCACTTGCTTGACTTGGGTTGTTGATGAAAGACAGCTTATTAACTATGCTCCATTATATTCAAGAGAAGATAGCATTTTTAAAACAGAAATGCATTATATAGGAAGCTTCTGAACTTATACACCTCTCAATATAACAGTTACATCAATTACAGTAATTTTGTAAATTACATATTTCAGAGATTGCCTTCAAAGTTTGCTTCTCTGAAAGCAGAATTTTAAAGGAACACGGTGTTCTTCATTGGTGATATTCTTGTTCTAATAAAAGCATGCAAATAATAGAAACTTGTTATAAACATGATTCCTATGTAATTTGGAAGCCTGGCTGAAGTGAATTGGTTTTATTACTCATGGGGAAGGGATGCACAATTGGTCACGATGAGTACGGGAGGATATATTTTCAGAAAAAAAAACGCCAGAGAAAGATCCTGAGATCTTTCTGCTGCAAAGCCGTCCAAACACATGGCAATGAAACGTCCCCACAGTGCTGACAGCCCAAAGTGGAAAGGGAGATCCTGCCATGCTCATGGGATGGCTTTGCCTTACCTAGAGGGGGAAAGGTATAGGTGGTACTCCAGGGGTTTTAAGGATTTGATTGCTGAGGACTTTTATTCACCCTGGTGCTACAGCTCGTGGCACTGGGGGTCTCCACCCCCGGTGAATCTGGCTCTCGCGTGCAGCGGTGACATGCAGCAGCCTGGTGGCTTCTCTCCAGTGCCAGGCGGGGGGGCGGTGTATGTTCATACAAACATCCCTCGTGGAAAACACATTGCCCCTGCACTTTCTAATTTCAGCAGTTCAAGTGAGGAGTTTATTAACTCTTCCCTGACTCTGAACACATCTCTATCACAATCTTACCATTTATTCTCCTATTTTTCTGTGCAATATAATCAAAAAATCCATGGCTTCAAACAGCTTTCGTAGCACCTTAAAAAAATCTCTTTATTTTTTGAAAACTTCCATTCATTTCCAAACATTCTCAGCAACATTTGTTAGTGTTTCTCGGATTTCACTCTATTTTTTCAGCTCTGCTATGGAGCAGCATCTTCTGGCATCAGTGGCTCCTGTGAACGTGGGGGTCTGAGAGGAAGGTGAAATGTGCCAGTTCATAGACAAAATACATCGCAGGACAGTGGTACTTACAAAGCTGGCAGTCTCTGAACTCAAGCAATGCAAGGTACAAGGATATTTTTTTTCCCCAGCTCTTTTTATTGTGATGCCAACTGAGATTGAAGAGCCTGTTCAGGCAAACCGTGATCCAGCTGCACGTTTGCCTCAGGATACACATTTTAGTTACCTGTGCATACAGTAGATTTAATTTGAAAGGTCTTCCCTTCCTAACATAGCTTTAATTAAATAGTAATTCTATTTCTTAGCTTTGTGACATAGGGATTAGGGGAGGAAGAAATGATTTGGCAAATATCTTTGGAAAAAATACAGAATATAATTTTTTTTATTAATCATTTCTCTCCTAAGGTTAAGCTGGCTTTACCAGCATAAATGTTAAAAAGCAGAGAATTTCATTGCCTTTAAAAGTTTCATTTTTTTTATTACTGCAGCTTTGACTGATCAAGATTGAACTATCCCAACTAATGGCATCATTTCTTTTTTTGTAAACAAACGAGGACATTAGAGGCATGATTTATCAGTATTCCAGAGAGTTTTCCTAGTCAGTGTTTCTAACCACATCGCCTGATTTTTATAAACTTCATTACATTATAATCAATGCATGTGTGAGGCTGAGGGAGATGAGAAGTATGATTTCTTATTCTTAACTGCCATAGTAAGCGTTTATTAAGGCACACTTTTCCTGGCACGGCGTTACAAGACAGAAATATTGAAAAACAGCAGGCATCCCACAAGGCAGAGTTTGGTAATCAAGATTGCATTAATGCTAATGACAGTGGCTGCACAGCTTATTTCCTGAGAGGTAGAAGTTATTTTAACCAACAGCTTTTGTGATAGAGGTGGAAACTGGGAAAATTTAGGCTGCTACAGTCTTGTGCACGGACTCTGGCATAGCATATGGGAAAAGAATCCACCCAGAAATAGGAGCACTGCTGGGACAGCCTCGGGGTTATCAGACTTGGAGGATGCAACGCCATCTGCTTGGGGCGAGCATGGGTTTCCTGCCCTGTTGGCCAGCATTTAGCAGGATTTGTCCCCTCTGGGGCTGCCTGGGTACCAGCACTGTGGTGAGAGCAAGGGTGCCCCTGTCCCCTCGCCCCCATGGGGGCCACCTCTGGGTGCACAGCAGGATGGAGGAGCACCACCCAGGAGCATCCTCCTGGCACGAAGCCTCTCCTGTTAGCGAGGTGCTGAGCTGAGCCCAGCTGAGCCCCCAGGTCTCGTGCGTGCAGACAGGGAGGAATGCTTCCTGCAGCCCCTCCACGCAGAGCTCCTGTGCCCGCAGTCAGCACCTTTGATTGTTCTTCCCCGGTACTGGTACTGCTGTCTCTTGTCTCGTTTGTGGTCCACAGTGATCCCAAGACCTTTTCTGCAGCACTGCTACTTAACCTTACTCTTATGTTCCTTATTCTGTATTTCTATTTTATGAGACTCTAAATGGAGGATTTTGCAATCATTTTGATTGAATTTTATGTTTTTCATGTTTTTTCTCTCTCTTTTTTTTTCTTTTCTTTTTTTTTTCTTTATTTTTTTTCTTTCTTTTTCCGCTCCCTTCAGGCTGCTTTTCATCTTTGGCAAGGTCACTTTGAATTCTGATCTTGTCTTTCAATGTATTTGCAGTCTCTCTTAGCCTGCTACCATTGGGAGATTTAATAAGCATACTCTCTGTTCCATCACCCAAATCGCTAGTGAAAACGTGGAGTAGTGGTGGATGCTTTGCAAACCCTGCAGGCTTCTTCTGATAGGTGCTTGCACACCGGCAGTGGGCTGCTCGTAATTGCTCTTTGTGTGTCCTGAAGACAGGTTCCTGCTGCTCGCCTGTAACAACATGATGTGGAACAGGGTCAAGGTCCCCGTCACAGCTGCTCTGCCCACCCGTCCTACTGCCTGGCCGCAGAAGGAGGCCAGGTGGGCTCAATGTGGTTTGTTTGCGACAAAGCCATGTCAGCTGTTGCTCATCCCTTGTTTTTGCTGGAGGCTTGTTAGCTGATTTTTCCTAGCTATTCCAGAAGCCGAGGCTGAGCTGGCTGATATATATAATGTCCCACGGCCTGCTGGTTTTGCCCTGTCTCAGCAGGGGGGTGTTGTTTGATTTTTCTTTGCAGCTGGGGCTCCTGAGCAGGCTTCCAGAGGTAGCTAAGGCCCTAAGGCTGTATCATTGCTTACCCGAGTGCTAGGGATGGATTTTATCTGACCCAAGCTGAATGAAAGCATTTAACTTAGTTACCCTCTGAATTTTCCTTTCTGTATTGTTGTCCAATATTTGGTTGCTTTTGTTACCTATGCTAGCAGCTATGTGGTTGTAGTTTGCCCTTTAGTGAAGGGAAAACAAAAGAGGACTTAAACTTTTCTTCTTTCTTGGTAATTAGAGCTTTAATAATTTGATAAACCTTGTTAGGTGGGAATTTGGACTGAAGATATAGATGTGTGAATTAATGCTGTAATGGTAAATATAAGAGAAAGGCTCAGGTCCTTCACTTACCCATCATTTTTCTGGTTGAGAGAGAGAGTCTGTGCTTCTGCCAAGAAAACCCAGTGTCTTTTTATACATTTCACCTTCGCAGCACTTAATTTAGGGTAGTAGTTTGCTGAGTCTTCTTGAAATCTGTTGTTATTATTTTATGGTTCTTTTACTCCTTCTTGAATGTTGGAAGTTGTGGGACTGAATGGGAACCAGTGGCTGGAATGAGGAAACGCAATCATAACCGCTCCTGGTGGCTTCAGTTTCTGCCCTGTGCCAAGCCTGAATTTAGCACAGAGTTGCACGTCCAGAGCTGCTGGTGCCCGAGGCTGAGCCCCTTAGTTGTCTCTGCAGGGGAAGCTGGGCATCCCTTTAGCTGAGGTGCCTCCGTGGCTGCCTGAGGGTGTCGGCTAAGGGGAATGCTCCTTTGCGGTGGCTCGCGGTGTGGCTGGCTGGTGTGCCGTGTGTCCCCGTGGCCAAGCAGCACCACAAGGAACTGCCAGGCTGCCGAGCAAGGCCTTGCAGGTCAGGAGTGCGAACGAGAAAAAGGTGCGTGCAAAGCAGCTGAGAACTAAATCAGCAATGGCCAGCGGTGGCAATAATTGTTTGGAAATAAATGACATTCTGACTTGGGCTGCCATTTGACTGCTTCACTGGGAAGGTGATGCTTGATCTAATATAAGCTTTAGCAGCTATTGTTTTTCAGATCAACTTTTAGTTTTAATGAAGTGGAATAAATGAGTTTGAATTAGTTATCACGCTAAAAAGAAGAAAGAACATGAAGGTAGTCACTTAATTTGACAGGTCAGGCAAAATATTTCACAAATTAGCAGCGCGTTTAACTCTAATGAGATGTGATGATTTAAATTTCTCTGTGTAATGCTATCAGCAGGAATGGGATTACACCAGACTCTGTTTGGCAGGATAACTTGGCTAAAACTGCAGTCTTAAGTTGTTCCAGAAGCATAATGGGATATAAAACCCAGGTGCGGAGATGCTTTTTTCTGAATTAAAAATGAATCTGATCAGTCTGGGAGATCTTAAAACATCTGGGCTTGAAATGGCTTGAAGCCGCATCTGAGCTTGGTGGGTGCGATGTTTGATTCCTGACCATTTGCAGTGCTACCACTGCAACAGCAGTAAGGGAATTCAGGTTGTGCTGTTAAGTGCTTCGTTAACTTGAGCAATTTTCAAGTGCAGCCACTGGGGGCTGTGTGTGGCTCCTGCATGAAACCTTATTACTTAGCTGTACTTTTGCATTTACTGTGAAGAAGTTAGTCACTTAACTTTATTCTTACGGCTTTTGCCAAGACAAAGCATTGGTTTTCTGTATCACTTAAAATATTCATTTGTTCATCGTGTGAATACAAAACAGTCTGTGGCAAGAAAAAATAAGACACCTGCTCCCCACCTATCCCTGCAAAAATGTTTTGAACCCTGGTGGCTTGGATCGTTTTGGACCACAGAGCTGAGGAGCATCCCTGCTGCCGCCCCTGGAGCGGGCTACGTGCAGGCTTCTCCCCGCCCGGTCTGTGAGTCCTCGGGGCTGATGCCAAGAGATGTGACTGAGCCGAGGCTGGTGAGGGGCCTGCCTCCAGCCCCGCTCTGGGGGATGCCCCACGCAGGGGGGTCCTCACTGCCCTGTTCCCTCTGGGCTGGGACGGAGCCCAGCAGAATTGGGCCTGGTGTGGTGCGTGTTTGTGCTGGGCTTCCTCACAGCCACCTGGTGGCTTCCGCTTCAGGAAGTGTCTTTCCTTTCATGTTCTGTGTCCCAGCAGGTAAATGTGAACAGCCTGTCCTTGTTTTCCTAACAGGACCAATTCAAGGCATTTCTCAGTCAATAGATATCATGAATAATTAAAGAAATTTTGCTTATTTTTTTTCCAGAAAGCACTAAGAATTTGAAATGGTTAGACAAAACACTTGAGTCTAATTAAGGAACAATTCAGTGAAGAAAACCTTGACACTTATTTTTAGTATTTGATTCCATACCATACGAATTTAAATGTAAATTGTGCTTTGGAGAAGAATGCTTCCATGAAAAGCTGAGAGCATGTGTTGTATGCTTAGTGTTTTACAAATGGATTATCTCAGGCCTGGATTTGTAGTTCCTGCCTGTGGGCAAAATTCCACCTCAGTGCTTGCATTACTGTTAGTCATACAGCTGTATGTATATTTCTGTTCTACATATTGCTGATAGAATTGTGTGATTAAATAGGAAATATTTTTTTTTTTTTACGCAAGACATTGTGATCAGTATATTTAGGGTTGAGTTTGGATATAAGATTTGAAGTAGGCTGAGAACAGTAGGCTAAGAACTGTTTCAGTCACACGTTGCCGGCAGGATTGGAGTGCCAAGGGATTAGCGATGTCTTCAGCAGCCTTGAACAGTGGCCTGCAGGTGAGGTAACAGAACGAGGGCTGCCCCTGCTGTTAGCCCCAGCAGTGCCTGAGTCCAGCAGCTCACAGCCAGGCCAATGCACTGCTGAGGTTTTTTGCTTTTAAAAAAAGGCATTATATGGTAATTGTATTATTCTCTGCTTTACTTAATTATGAACTGAAATGAGTGAGTTCTTCAGCTCCCTAAACACCTCAATGTATTTCACAGAACTTAAATCTCTGCAGTCAGTAAAACTGGATTCAGTTCACCAGCTCGGCAAGGTTTATGCGGGGTGGCTCTGATGAGATCCTTCATCCTTGTCTGGGGAAGATTTAAGGCGCCCTCCTCCCTGTGCCGGGTGGACCTGGCTGTGATTCCTGAAGGGGCCCCCCTCTGTAGTGGGGGGAGGCAGCTGGGCGGGCGGTGGGGCAGCTTTCTGCTGGGCTGTGGGTGGCAGCGACTTCGGTTTCAGCTGCAGCGATGGCTCGGAGAGCTGGAGGCTCTTGCTTGTGTCTGTGGTCTCAGGTGGTCACCTCCTGATGGCTGCTGCTGTGCCCGGGGGATGGTGTGAGCCAAAGCACCGTGGGTCCCGCAGGATGGGTCCGGGTGCACGCTGTGGTGGATGCTGGGGGCTCGGGTGGAAAACAGTGTCAGCCTGAACTCAGCTTCCTGCCTCTCTGGTTTAACTGTCCCCATGAGTTCGGTGATTATTGTTGTTTTTTAAAGTGGAAGATACCTGTTCTTCTGAGAACTGTGGGAGCTGGAAAAACTTGAACAAAAAACATTTAAAAATACACTGCTTTCAGTGCTTCCAGATTTACGTGCCAAATTGCACTGTCAGCCTGACTATGGAGGCTTTGTAAGACTTCTTACAATTTTTTTGAAAATTAGCTTCACTTCTACAGGTTTCCCCCTTTTTTAAGCAGTGCTTTAAACCTAGTTTGTACTTTTCCTGCACAGCTACGAGAACTTTCTTGCATGTGAAGGCTGTGATTTGAGGACCGAACTCAATGCCCTCTGAGCTGGAAGCACGTTCTTCCCTGGCTCAAAGCAAAGCTGTGTTCCTCTGGCAGAATCATGTAGCTGATCTGTGGCAACACCACTTTCAGGGAGGTGTTACCTCTATCTTGCACTCCAGAGTAACTGGAAACATCAGACCTGTAGCACGCACACATGTGGCTGCAGTGAGCTTAATGAGCGTGAAGCTGGGGAAAAGCCTTCCTGAGCTTGTGACTTGCAAACTCTGCAACCCCTTCCCCCGTCTGCAATCCAATGAAGGGGTTGCCCCTCCTGTAAGAGATTTCCCTAGTCAGAAATACAGGGTTAGGCAGAGGGATTTAGGGAAGTGTTAGACTCTGTGGCGTTATGGTAGAGGGCAGCTTTCTGCTTCAGGGTGGAGTGCCTGGTCCCAGCAAGGGCCGGAGATTTAACCCGGAATCCCACTGCTGGGGGGTGAGAGCTGGAGCCAGGAGCTCTGCGTTCCTCCCCTCTGCAGGGACCAGACGTTGTGAAGCTTCTGCTCTCCGCAGTCTTGAAGTATTTAAGGATTGGGCTATAAAGTCAGTTTGTTTCTGTTAATGGATATTTAACAAAGCCACACATCCTCACGTTGCCCTGCAAATGGGCGTTTGTCCTTATTTTTAATGTGTTTGTTATGCCTCAGTTGTGTAGATGTGTAAGATTGTTTTCTTCTACTTCCAGAAACTTTAAATCCTGGTGTTTGGCTATCTCTTTCTTCAGCATTGTTGTTATACTCTGGTAATATTTCTAAAGGATGTGTTCTACATCCAGAAAATAAATTCAGTGGTGGAGGGCACTCATGTGAAACAGCCCTGCATCTTAGGTGTCAAAGGTAGATAAAATATGTATCAGCTACCGACAAGCGTTAGATTTTGTCACTGTGTTAATGCTGGTTACATATCACTCAGATAGGAGAAACATTTGCTTCTTGATTTATGTTCACTGACAATGAAATGTCCAGGATGATTAATTACAGCCCTAAATGATAGTGCCCTTACTCGTACCTCCCTGGCCTGAATGATTGAAATTAATAAATATATTTGTATTGCCGTGGAGTTTGCTATTAGCTGTTAAAATATTTGCACAATTGACATGCTGTGAAGGGATTTAGTTAAGACTTATTTTTGTAATTGGTAACTTGCTACTTTTTCATAGCAGTTTGTTGCAGGGAAAGAAGTAGGGGATTTTGAAACTGATTATAAGGTTAAGGATAACAATTTTTCTGATAATACTTTCATCTTATTATGACATCTTTGGGAATTTGTGAGTCCCTAAACCATCACTTTCTGCAAGCATTTTAAAGGCTTTTACCTTTATATTTTGTCATAATTAAGTCTATAAATTACTTTGAGAATCTGTACTTTCAGAAGATCAGACCCAGGCACATACCTGGACTAAGTCATGTAGCACGGTCTTGTCAAGAGGAGATCACAGACAGCAAAGCGTTCAGAAATATCTTTGTTACTTGCAGACACAAGACACCTACACTTACCCATCATTTGGGGAATTTTTTATTAAATTTGTTCTGATAAATCTTTGTGTGTGGGGAACAAAACAAAGAAAGCAATGACCCTTAGTCATATTTGGCTTATCTGCTCAATGGAAATGCAATATTTTCTGTTTAGACTGGAACGACCATCTTTTCACTCTGAACCTTGTTTGCCCTGAGCCTGTGCTTCTTGTTTAGGCTTCTTGTTTAGTTTTCCTTTAAATGTTTTGCTTAAAGGTAATGCTTTATTTATTTATTTACTTTTTATTTGAACTAAAATGCTTTTATAAAGTTTCTGGCTAGCTTCAGTTTTGACTTTAACTTCTCTGTGCCTCAGTACCCCGTGTGTAAACTGGAGATAATGCTGCTGCCTTACCTTGTCAGTTTAATTAATGTTGTGAAGCACTCAGATAGTGACAAACAGCAAAGAAAAGCCCAAAGGAAATGAAAAATTCTTTATTCAGAGTAGTGTTTGGACAGTATGCAGGAGATAAGGCCTCAGACATGCTGAAAAATAGGCGAACACAAAATATTAAATACATGCTCATTAAGTAAAAGGGATCCATCCTATGTGCAGGAAGGCAGGAGCACATGGCAAAATGCTGATGATGCAATTAAAGATGTAAATAAACAAGACACATGAGATGAATGAGGTGAGATCGGAAGCAATTTCTGCATTTCTGTAATCCTTAGGTGACTTTCTGTAAAGAGTAAGTGTATTAAAATGACCTTAAAACCAAAGCACTTATTAAAAAATATTGACTATTTCAACTGCAATTAGAAAAATATTTCTGTCAAGATCAATGTATTTTCTTATTACTTCTGAGTAATTCCTGATAGTGAAATATATTACGGGTTACAGGACCATATATCCTATGAGGGAAAATATTTTTTTTCTGGATTTCTTTTGTAAGGGAAAAAAAAGTAGACATGCATTATAGGCGGGGGTGATTTTTTTATTAATGCAAGAAGCTTCCCCTGACATGCCTGGAAAGGTACAAGCTTCAAGATGAATTAGTTTTGCCACGCATACAATTTTGTCAGTGACATCAGGGAAATGATATTCAGTGCTTTGGGGCTTCCAGAAGGATTTCAGAAGTCAGAAGGAGAAGGAATGAGTGGCTGCCACATATATTAATTCATTACTTTTATTGTCTGCTAGAGCATCTGCAAGCAGATAACAAGTTCCTTTAGATCTTATTGTAAGAAACCTCATATATTGGTGTGCTAGCTGAGACTGGGAGGGAACTTGAAGTGAAGGTCCTTTAAGAAAATGTAGCTAGTGCATGTTTGGCTCTTTTGTGTGTTAGAGGAAATACCAAACAAATGTTAAATATTTACTACCACCCCTCCCCAGCACTCTGCTAGGTCAGGTTTCAGTAACTTTCTCTGCACAGAAATTTTGCAGCCATCTACTCACTTGTTTGGCTCTGTTAACCCAAACCAAATGTGTGGCTCACAAGAGCAGGGTTTTTAAGGGGTAGTTTCCTAAACAATAAACTGAATTGATTAGAAAGCTCCTGGCTTGCAGTCAAGATATTTACCACCCGTTACTTCCATGAAACACTGGTATGCTTTGTACATGCATGTGAGCCTTCTCCTATTTCTTCAGAGTGGTCCTTTCTGGGTGGCTTCCAGTTATGCTTGCCCAGTGTGATTTATTCTGAGTGCAGGCTGCTTTGACATCGCGTTACGTTGTGCCACGTACAGTCTGACATCCCCTATGATCTCGGAGGATCTGAGGGTGGAGGGTCCTGTGGCAATAAAATAAATGTGTTTTTTTTTTTTTTGACAGTAGCAAATGCCTATGAACTTTTCATCATTCTTGCCAGCTCTTTCCCATTTGCATCAAGGAACATGAAAAATGATAAATGCTAAGAGCAAGAACCCGTGTGATAGGAGTGTGGTATTGCTGTCACTGGAGAAAGAAAACTTTGCGTTTAGAGAATAGATCTGAAATGTTAACCAGAAAGCCCATATAAATCTATACCTGTTTAAAATGCCAGATTGTAAAGTCATTGTCACAGATGGCAAAGAAAATAATTTAAGTACTGTATATATGCATAGCAGTGTGTTCATTTACATGGCTTGCTGCAGTAATAGATTCTTACAGCGCTTCTAGTTTCACTGGCTTTCCGTATTTGCAATCAGATCAAAATAAATTAATATAGCAGCCTCTGAATTGCCGTAAAGGAGAGATTTATGGCCCTTATTGAAATGATGAGAAAATCATTTAGGAGGGACTAACAAATAGTTGATTGTGGTGCCAAACATCTCTGGCAAATAGCAAATGCTTCTGATGTTTGTTGAATGAATTTTCTTCATCTCTTCAGATCTTGTAATCAGCCAGATCTGCTATTTCAATGGGATTTGTGAATGGGACGAAGTCTAAGCCAGCAGGCTTGTTTTCCTTTGATGCCTAGGAAATGCTGAATCTTTCCCTTATTATGCAGATATTCATCCTTCTGTATATAATTGTAGGGGAGAGAACTGGCTTCCAGGATTGCTGTAGTGGCTTCCTACAGCCAGATGCTGAGGCCTTGCTGCAGATGCATGAGGATGATGGTGAAAAGGTGTGAGGTGAGCTCCTGAGCACGCCTCTCCCTGGGGATGTGCCTGGGCAAATTGCTTAATTGGTTCTCACTGAATTTGCTGTGTGCTATTACTCTCCTTTCACATACAGTCTTACAAGGGGGTTGAGAGCTGTAGCTGATCAGCTGTCTGTAAGTTGTCAGCACACCAGGGCTCTTGGCTCAGCAGCTCTGTAAATACAGAGTATTGTTAGGAGAGATCTTGCAGCGAGTCTGAAAGCAGCGGATGTACTAACTGTGCATCACATCAGAGCTGCCTGGCTCTGGGTGCATTAACTCTTATCCCTTTCCTGAATAAGTGCACTGCCAGTTTTGGTGGCCCTTCCGAGAGGCTATTGTGATGGTGGCTTGTTTGAGCAAGGGTTTGTGCCAGGACCGGGTCCCTACTTCTGTGCACTGTCTGCTTTTACTTGTTGGTTTGCTGGGGGTTCCCAAAGATTGCCAGGAAAAAATAAAAACAGAGAAGAAAATGAAGTGGCTGCATGCTCCAGAGAAGCACAGGACCAGTGGAGAGACTGCAGTTTGTGTAGCTCCCTGGAGATGGGAATAAATTGCTTTTCATGGCTACAGTGGAAAATTGTATTGAAAGAGGACTGGAAGAATGCGTCTTGCTTAATTCCTACCCAATAGAGTTCTGTGAATTGCAAGCTGGGAAAGGAATTCAAGCTATTCTTGTAGATATTGCTTTTTGACTTTGTGTTCTCCAGCAAAGCATCACCTGCTGCTCTGCATCTACGGCACTGGACTTGGAGCAGCCAGGGCTCGCCCCCAGCTGTGTGCCAGCCTGCCCCTGTGGTCAGAGCGCTTCAGGTGAAATCTAGCAAGCTGCGTGCTTGGATCGTCATCCTTCTGTATTCTTTTCCTTAGGCTCTGTGAAATGGATGCTGTTATTTTCTTTAGTTGTACTTTTATGTTGTAAACTCTTCAAAATAGATTTTCCTTATAATATGGATGCACGGTCACCCGTTAAGTCTCAAACAATGGGTTTTTGATTTCAGTTGTGGTCTCTTAGCGCCACTGTAATCCAGGCGCTGATACCAGTGGCTGTGGATGTGCCCCCTGCCGCCCCTCGAAAGCCCATCACACATCCTGCACGCCCCACGTGCGGCGAGGCTCTGCCTGGTGCAGGAGCCCTCACCCTGCGATTCTCGTGGCTTTGGGGAGCTTGATGAGAAATGAATTCCCACAAAGGCTGTGGCAAGGCAATGGGTAACTCTTCCATACAGTCAGCTTACCCGGCATATTTTTAGTAAAATCTCATCTCTGTAGAGTACAGCGGGTTTCTTGCTTGCATGTGAACCTGTTGTGAGCTTGAACTGGGAGCTTGGAGGAAAGATACTGTGGTCAGCTACTGCCCTGCTCTGTGTTCGGGAGCTGTTGGTGAAGTAAGCCATGGATTCTGACTTTCACCAGGGTTTGAAAGCATAGGGGATGCATTTTCTAGTAACTTCTGTTTTCAGATTAAGCATTCTTGACAAGCAGCTCGGCACCCCGAGTTTTACAGTTCACTGCTGTTTGGTACAGACAGCTTCCCCGTCTCTCCCCGTGTTTATATTGACCCTTTCATTGATTTATTGTGATCATTCTTCAAATTCCTTGTGAAAGAACCGACTACCTCTTGGCATTGAACGTAGAAACCTTTCCATTATAGATAAGTTTCAGAATGGCAAATCCTGTAGGAGTTGAAAATAACTAGTTACATCTCCTATAAGAGGTTTTGTTCAAAATTAATTGAAAAGAGGAAGAAATGATTCTAGAGGTGTCATGATGGAATTTACTTTGACTTTTTAATTCTTCTCTGTCCCTGCTGTGTCAGTGAAACTGTACTTGCCATCTTTATGACTATCCTAGCTTGTTTGAGACACATGCCTATAAAATTCTTGGTGTGTTGTATAAGGAACATAACTCATATTCTGAAAGTTTTTTATTCTCTAGTTCCTTTGTTACAAACCGGCATCACCTGTGGCTATTTGCGTGTGTGCATGCGCCTCAAGAGGGAGATGTGAATCCTGAGCCAAGCTCTAAGGGTGGAACTGCATCAGGGACGTAACCGAGACACCTGAGTGCCTCGTGTCGAGGAGGGTGAGCGGTTACATTGCATGAAAGTAAGATCAACAGTACGTTTGTATGACTTAGTCTTTAACTAATGTGCTAGGAGGTTGACATACTGCGGGTAACTAAATGCTATTATGAATTCTGTTAGTCTGTAATTACAAAATATGGTTCAGTGCTACTCACATTGCTTCAAACTGGCTGTGCTACAGGACATGTAAGGCTCCTGCCTGCTGAGACAACACTGAGCCCTTCAAATTGTACTTAAACAAATTTTTCTCATTGTTATTCACCAATACTCACAGTTACCCTATGCAAATTCATGAATGGGTATGAATTCTCCTGGCTCAGTATGATATTCATTGTTAGATTAGCACCTGCTCTTCTTTCTTCAGGGAAATCATAGAAATTGTATCTCTCATGATTGATAACAAATATTCTTTTCTGAAAAAAAAGAACCACAACACATTAAGATAAAAAAGATCCCTCTTATACCTAGTCAAAGGGTGCCCCACAGAATTTCTAGAACCTCTTTTTTTCCTTCAGGAATTTATTCTACAAGGAAGCTCTGTTAGCTGAAATTCTCAACTCTTTGCATGGCAAAAGAGGCCTAAACATCTCCCCAGGGTGCTGGTGGAACAGACAGCAGAGATGTGTGTGTGCTTGGTGCTCGTGTGCTGCAGGAGGCCAGGAGGCAGGGTGGCTGTGCCTCCACAAATGTCATCGTGTTGTTTACACAGTGAGGATCTACAAATATCAATGTTTCTGCAGAGGTAAAATAGGCAAGTAATTTATACAAAATCTTCAGATTTCTCAGCTCTCCTGCCTGCGATGGTACGTGTTCACTTTGGATGTGATACTCGCCAGGTAGTGACAAGGATTCTTGGGCTGTAGCTTGGAGGCCATTTGAGAGTTTTAAACCTGTGCAGTTTTGCTGCTTTTCACAGGTTTCTTCCACAAAGAGCATGTTCTAATTCCAGGTCTGCAGATGTGCACTGCTTTGCTGTGCAAATAAATTAGTAATAAATGTAAAGTCCGGTAATTACTGTCTCTACGGAGAATTCATTTAATAAAAAGTCTGAGGTGATAAAGCTCCTGAATCCCTCCTGTGCCTCAGTTTCCCTGCCTGTAAAACAGGCTTCCCCACCTACATGGAGAGAGGATTCTCCAAAGCCACTTTTAGAGTTTGCAAAAATCTAAGACTAAATCCTGGACAAAATCAGACACCTCCCTGCCCCGTCAGCAGTAGTTCTGCTGCTCCTTGTAAAGGAGCTCTAGCAGAAGCCAGAAGAGCTCTGTGCTCAGAGTGCCCAAAGTGACAGAGGTCGTCGCTTTCTGAGTCCACATCCTCTTTACAGCCAAAACCTGGCTTCGGTATCTGAGCAGAAGGCCCATAGGGTTTCAGTCTGCATTGGAGAGTGCGAGTTGGTATGCTTTTCTCATTTTCTTCCAAGTTTAACTCCCTTGTAGTTAAAACAATGTATAATTAAAATAACCTCCTGTCTTCATTAATTATCTATGCTTTAGATTGTTATTGGGGAAGAAATCAAAGGGACCTGGCTTCTAGTTCACTCGAAGTAAATCTTGGCATGAGAAAATATGTCAGTCATGGAACAAATACTTCCTAATTTAATTGTGCACCACAGCACGCAGGGAGAGGAATTTCCCCCGTGAATGACGCATGTTTCCTTCCAGGTGACAGCAGGTCAGAAGTGGGGCGGCCCCGCTCCTGCAGGCACTTACTGGCTGAACATCGAGGTTTGCACGCACTTCTACAAGAGCAGGGTCCTGTAGGATACCACGCTCTTAAAACAGGCTTTTGGGAGGATTTAAACACCTGCAGGGCTTTCATGCTTGCAGCATCGCTGTCATCTTTGGCTGTTTCTGATGAGCAGGATAAATGCTGCTTACATAATTCAAAGAGGAAAACGTGCTGATCCCACTTCAAAGGGACTCCTGGCTGTGGATGCCGAGTGGACGGGCATGTCTCCTGGGACCTGCCGTGAGGATGCCAGCCTCCGAGGGAGTGCATGGTGCCTCCCACTGCCCAGATACACAGAGCAGTCCTGAGAGCATAATTTGATTTACTTTTTTTTTTGGCACAGATCTTTTCAAAATGTTCTCTAATGTGTCATAGGTTCGTGGTAGCTAAAGGCTGAATTTACTTACAAAAACATTTCTCAGCATCCTAGTAGAGAAAAACAAAGACTTTGTGGCACTGTCAGCAGTAGGTAGAAACTGCTCTCTGCTTCTGTCCATGAAAGGTTGAGTGCTAGACTGTTATTGGACTCCTTCTGGGTATAACAATGAAAAATACATATCTTAAATAGGCATGAAATCCATTATGGAAGAAAACCATCAGTGTTCTAGTGATTATTACTTTTTTTGTGGGGTGATGGAGGTTTTCTAGAAGTCGTTTATGAGCACTAACATCTGCCGACTGTTATAGCACATCTGCAGGGGACAAATGTAAATAACTTGTGTCTTTCGGTACTCAAGAAAATTCAGCTGTACTTGTTTGGTTGTAATTGGTCTGTATTGTTTGCCCCAGAAAGCAGTATTAAGACTGTTACATAATAAAATATCTAGGTCGTCTGTATAATGCAAATAGTATTGAAACCTTATTTACAGCTAACTATGCTTTGTTTTATTTGCATTCACATTAATTCCTATTAGAATCCAGATTTTATCTCTGGGAAGTTACAAATTCTGCTCTCTGCCAATCTCACTTTTCTGTGGAAAACCATCAGAGCTGATCTCTTCTGCCTTACCTCTCACTGCAAGGTCTTCCTCTCTGGCTGGTCTGCCCCTGAGCCGTCCCAAGTGAAGCTCACAGCACTGCTGCTGGCATTTCTTCACCTGCCTTACCCAGGGAGCAAACCCTCCCGCATCAGATTGGCACCCACTTTGCTCTCCCGTGTGCATCCTCAGGCATGCCTCTAGAAAGTAGAAATTTTCTTTAAATTTTAACTATTTTTCAGGGTTTTAAAACTGCACAACGGGTGTCTTTATTTATGGGCTGAAATATCCCATTTCACTTCCCATCCAATGCTGCTTTATTTCACTTGTCACCTCAGTCACCATGTGGTGCAATTCATGGTTGCTTTTGTGAGCAAACAGTGATCATGCGGTTGAAACGCTGGACTCTACTTGCTTTTGACATTTATATTTAATCCCCTTTAAATTCCCTCCTGTCACAGACAGGGAAAATCTGTCTCTCTTTTTGGGGCTTTTTCCCAGGTGAAAAGCAGGGATAGTAGTGGTTTGCTCCTCAGAAACATTCTGTGAGCATAAGTAAGTCCATCTTTCTGAAGTGTTTGGGTGTTAGTGTGCTGGGCACACGATGACTGATAGAGAAACACGTACATTTGGTCTATGTTTGAACGTTCTCCCAGTATAACGCACTGGCAGTTAAAGAAGTAACTGTGTGCTTGCGGTGACAAACGTAATGTATGGGTAACA
Organism: Anser anser; assembly: GCF_964211835.1. Classification (NCBI taxonomy): domain Eukaryota; kingdom Metazoa; phylum Chordata; class Aves; order Anseriformes; family Anatidae; genus Anser; species Anser anser. The sequence continues at coordinate 22,523,857 of NC_139733.1, forward strand.
AATGGTGCTCAAACTTTTCGTAAGAATAAACATAACTTATACCAGCAAATTAACTGTGTATGCAAACTAAAGGGGATTTAACAAAACATTCTAATGCATCTTTTAAGCGCAGACAACCTATCACATTAAAAAGCTTACGTCTCTTTGTTTTGTTTTCTCAGCCGAAAGCTTAGCACAGTCCCGTCCGTGACTGGTTTCCAGCTTGCTATCACAGCATAAGCAACAACAACATCAACGGTGAGATCCTTCAAGCTGAATAATAGAGGTATTTGTGGGCACAAAATAGGATGACTATATTTAATGAGCTAGAAACTGTGTACTGTGAATTTATTTCTAGAGCTATTTTAGTTATAGAGATACAACAACATTAAACTTCTCTCTACATTCCCTTGCTAATCTCAAGTAGCAATAAGTATGGTAATTAGCTTTCACAAAAATTAGGTATTCAAAGGGAGCTTAATTGCGTAACGTCAAGTGGATACAGGAGCTGATAACTCGCTCCCAGGGGACGGGGCAGGGCCAATATCTGGGCAGCGCCATGCGGCCAGCAGCCCGCTGCCGAAGGGGCGCCGCCACCAGGGTGGTGGTGCTTGGGTAGAGCCTGTGCGGAGAGGCTTAGGCAGTGCAGAGGATAAACAATAAAGTAGAGTTACTCCCTGTCGGGGATTTGGAGTCATAGCTCATTAAATTCCCTGGCATAATACAAGTTATTCTTCTATTGTGTGAGGCACAGGTACTGCTTTGTTTTGGGCTGATTGATGCGGCGCACGTAGCTTTTCCCAAGGTGCCTAATTGAAAGCACCTCGTCAAAGCTGCAAGGTGTGCTGACACTACCTTTGAAGTTACCATGTAACGTCAGAGCCTCCTGAGTTATTCTACTTTATTTTTGCTTCATATTCTGAATGATTATCATTAAATAGATTGATGTTTTCCTGGGAAGATTAATGCATGTAGTTGGATGAGATTTAATTTCAGGTTTTAAATGCGGTTATTGTGTTCTGGCTTTAATGGCAAACAACCAGATAGCTGACTCCTTCCCAAACTGTGCTTTTCGTCCCTGGAGAGGTCTAACGTGGATATCTATATTTTACTGTAAGACATAAAACTGAAGAAGGCCACAGCATTGCTATAATGACTCCATGGGATGTGACTGACTTCCATTGGCTCTGCAGCTTATTTATCATTATGGAGAGAGTGCATATAACCCTCTTCGTGGCCTGGGGAACTTATTGCTCTAAGCTTAATGTGGACCCACCTACCCCTTGTTGGCAGAGTTTGGCTGCACACCGTGGCTCTGAGATAGCAAGGCAATTTAGTTTTCCTGTTACAGAAGCTGACTTTAACTCTCATATCATCTGCAAAGATCTTCAGTACTTGAAGTTCCCTGTGATCCCCTACAAGGATGATGTTTTAATGTTTAAGCTGGAGGTGAACAATGAATTTATTAGACATAAAGCCCCCAACTCTTGTTAGTTTTTAGGTAATTTTGTGTAAATTCAGGTGATAATAAAATGGGTTTATGCAGTAATTATTGGAGCAAATTATCACCTGAGATAATAGTGGGCCATTTAAAATGAAAAGACCAAGGATCTACATGCAAAAGGAAGATAACTTACTTTGCTTGAGATTTTATAACTTATTCAAGTCCCAGTGGGCTTCCTGTATTCATAGGGAGTGTCATGCTGAGGATCTTTTGTGCCCTAGGAGTGAATTTTTCTTGAGCTGAATCTGTCTGAATGTGCTTCTCTGCTAACTTTAGAGATAGGTAAGGTGTCACTGAATAGGAATTTTATATATATATATATATATATATATATATTTTGCTATAACAATTTGATATCCTTATTAGAAGTTCAAGAATCTTGCGGTTAACAATTTACATTCAGATAGTTTACACTCAGTTTACATAATTATATACTCTCTCTGGCTCCCAAGTAAACAATACTGTGTCATCTAGATTTTTGATATTTAATTGGTCAATTTCCAGCTTTCCAGCTTAGGGAAAGTTCTAGATACAGACCAGCAGAATGATCTGTAAGCTATTCTGCTCAGAGAACCCTTGGGTAAGACCAGAATTGGTTGCACACTTTCATCAGGTTTTCATAAGGTTCATGCCGTGGTTATTAGTTTCCTTTCTCCACTCTCATAGAATGAACGATGTTCATTCCTTCCTTTTATTGTATAAAACAGTTTAGCGTTCTTGCTTCTCTCCACCATTATCCATGTTTTGAAATCACACAGTATCTCCAGTGTTGTTATGATCACCACTGGGTTTTTGGATTGTCCCACTCCTGTGGCAATTCCCCCTTTGAACTGTGGCACCGTAGCCTGTTTCCAGTTAAATGTAAGGGACTTCTCTTTTATGAGTCACCTTGGCAGGTTGATTATGATTCTCCTCATCTCTCAGATGCCATCTGTCCCCTCTTCCCAACCCCATACTTTTCCCTAATCCCTACCAGCAGAGTTTAAATGGAGAAGATTTTATAGAAAACCAATATTGGTAGACTTATTGTTGACAATTCATTCTTTTTTCTGATGTTTTATTTATGTTAAAAGCTACCATAACTTAGACCTAAAATAAAGAGGAAACGACAGTTGAACTCTCAGGCAGACTAATCCAGCATTCCTAAGAAATGCTGCTTCAGATATAAGATTTGAACACTACTTAGAGGCAGGTAGACATAGAGTCTGTGTGGCTTCACAACAAAAGCATGTATGACTATATATTCATGCACATATACTTAGACTCTTATATATAAACGTGCTTTTGTTCTGAAGCCAGTTTCTAATCATTTCAGGATGTTACTATTTCTGTCATATTGTTAAGTGATTAATTAACTGACAAAAGAGTCTATTCTATCTTCAACTTTTAATAATTCTTAAATGCTTGGATGGAGCTGATTCAAACCCTTTTATCAAGGATTTTCTTCAATGTTGTTGAGAAAGACAAACACATCTCTGAACCAGCAGCTGTATTTTAAATTGTTATTGTTTTAGATGCAAAAAGCAGTAACAGTAACCATCTACTGAAGATGCAAATATAAAATCCAGTATTATTTTTGTATCCTGGATTTATATTGTACATAATATATAATTTAAAACTTAAGTTGTCATTTAAGCTGCAGAGCACACATACAAGCTGCTTAACACCTGGCTGGTTCCTTTGAGATCAATTGAAATAGTAAAATCGAACAAATAATTGTGTTTTGGGTCAAGACAGTGGTAGAACGAAGTTGACTATTGCTCAAGGATATAGCAACTTCAGCATCAATAATACATAACATGCAGCTATATGAATAAATCTCTTTTGGTATTCAATTCAGTGGTTCCTCATCCTTAAAAGATTAGTTTTGTAAATGCATTTTGCAGCGGTGTGTAAATTATTACCTTTGGAGAAGCATGGTACACTTACCGGAGAACTACTTGGAAGGTTCAACAGTGTGTTTTTTCAGTAATGTATGAGAATCACTGATCCTGGATAAACGCAGCAGAGCCAGTTATCGTGACTGACATACTATAGGGTAAAATGAATTCAAATTGCAAAAGAGTCCGTTACTCAAAACCAGTTTTGGGATCTTGTTGAACTGTGCAATAACTGGACAAAGTTCCACATTTCTCCTTCCAGTTTATGCTTATCTGAACAATAAAAAGTTGGAGGGTGAATTTACATTTTATTCATGTTGTATTTACTTGACATAAGCTGCTAAAACAAAAACACTTTCTTAGTGTTTTATTAAAGGATTCAAAACCTGTTTCTTGGGATTTTTGTCTGAAAAGATCTTTTAATGAATCATTTCTGAAAATACAATCAATCTTTTCTGAAACATCAGTATATAGTGGTCATATAATACAGTGTGGGGCAGGAACTGTAATCTCTCCCAGGCACAAATAAATCACAATCAATACTCTTAATGAAACTGAGTTCTGCTTGGCAATGTCTCCTGCGATAGGGGTGGCAATTACTCTTTCTACTTAATATCGGTATTTTTTGGTGACTGTGATGGTCTGATGGTGAACAAAGCAAGGCTGTAGTGAGAGGTAATAACTGGAAGAAAGGCTCGTGTCACTTGGTACAGTCGTGGGAATGGCTGCATTGGGTCAGACCACTGTTATACCCTGTGGCTCGAGAGGGGTAGGAGCCAGCAGAGAGAACATGGGGAGCAGGTGAAAAAAAGTCATTCAGTAATGCTGTTAAACAGCAAAGAAATTACCCTCCCTGCAGACTTTGCCTATCTGTAGTGACTGAAGCAGTGTCTGACGCTGACAGCGTTTGACAAACAATTGTCCTGATAGGATTTGCCATCATCAAAGTGAGGGCATTGCTGTATATTGCTTTTGATTAAATTCTTCTCTGCCAGCTGCCTCATGTGGGTGACTGGGGGAGGCCGGTGACCTCCAGCCCCCTGGTGTCCCAGCGCCTGGGGCTCCCAGAGCTGCTGGGGTCTGGTTCTCGTAAACCCTCCCGGTGCTTGCAGGCTCCCTCGCTCTGGGACAGCCCATCGGCGGGGGTGGCTGAGGCTCCAGCTCTGCTTTGAAAAGTGCTTTGCAAACGTGGAAATACATTCTATTCTAAACTGGTTTCAAAACTGGGATTTTTTTCCTCTTTGAAATGTAGCAGTTTTTTCCTCACTTGCAAGATACAGTAATACCAAGTCAGAGACATTTTACTGGCAGTGCTGCAGTGATGAACAGGCTTTCATGGGGGTGTAGGAGAAAAGAGTTAAGCTTGTCACTAGTTGCCTTAAAATGTTGTGTACAGTGATAACATAGTCTTGCAGTGTAGTGGCTGCCTTCATTATTCCTTCCTTCAGTCTTTCAGAGACTCAGTCTTTTGTCAGCTGTGACTCCAGTACTTTCTCTCTCCATTCTAAACACTTAACATTGTAAACCCCATCAGTGCCCTTCTGTCCCAAAATTGAGGATGCACCTACACTCATGCTACTCATACTATTAGTTAATAACCTTTCTACTGATAAGATACTTTTTTTGTAAGGTCATAGAGCATTCATAGCATAGTACTGTGATATTTATATTGGAGTTATTCCACAATAGAGCTTGCAAGGCTGAATCATGACAACTTCTGTGTGGAGAAGTGCCTCTTCTAAACTCTACTTGGGTATTTAAGTGCCACTGCAATAATCAGATGCTATATGCACAGGTCTCAAAGGGCAGAGCTAGGACTGACAATCTTAAAAATAATTGCTTGCCGGAAATGTTTTCAAACTCTAGTAAGCTAGAGATGTTTTCTCGGTCCCAAAATATTTATAGAGTTACTTGGACTAGAATACTAACATGATTTTTTTTTTAACAGTGACTTTTAGTGAGAAATTACTGGCCTTATTATGGATACAAAATTAAGGATGTGGTAAAAATATCTGTAGCTTTTAGTAACTCATGAAGAGTTTCTTTCTACAGAGAATGCCTAACTGATGAATCTAGCTCAGCTTATGGAGTAAGTGGAGGCATTAAGATATGACAAAGTGTGGACCTATTTCTATATGCAGATCTGCAGCAGAAATTGTAAGGCCACAATTAACATTGTGCTAATCTCTAGGTTTAGAAATATATTTTACAAAATGCATTAAAAATGCATGTTGAAATGCCAAGCATCTTTATGACGTTGTGTTCAAATGTACAAAGGTGTGTATTCTTAAAGAACTGAAGGGCTAGCCAGGGTAGATTCAAAGCACATTAAAATATTTAGGAAGTAGTATTGCAAAGCACAACAATCTGATTTATGAATAGGAGGAAATTAAAGTGATATGCCATACCTAATTATTTTTGTTTTTGACTTAGAAATATCATAACTGTCATAAAACAAAATTGTCTTTTGATTGTAGTAATATACATTGAAATAACACGTAGGAAAGTTAATCTTCTGAATCTTATGAAAAAGCTTATGAAATAAGTTATTTTGTACTGAGGATACATTTCTGCTAAAAGTTCTCTTCTATCTGAAATACTTAATTTTAGGAGTGAAATGAAACAGTGGATCTCACGATGGCCTGATGAGGTGTTCCTCCGTACGAGGAGCAGGAAGGCAGGCAGTCCGACTCACGGAGCTCCGTGCTACGCCTGTAGCCTGAGCACAAGCTCACTGCAAACGTCTGTGCCTGGGGACTCCCTGATGTTCCGCTACCTTTCCATCAGGGGAACAAGCTGTAGAAAAGATGAGGTAGTCTCACGTGGCAGAGGCTGGCCCTTAAACAGCTTTTGTTGTAGGTTTCCTCCAGAGTCTTGAGCAAGTCACTACCGCCTGGTGTGCTTGGGATCTGCCCAACGGGATAATCTAGTAGCCCCTTGTTTTGCTCTTTTGAGGACATGGCGAGAACATCCCAGGAAAAGCGGAGCAGTACATGTAACAACCTATATGAGATACTGTAGAAACAAAGCTGATTCCCTCGGCAGCACTCGCTGAGGTCTGACACCTGGCCTCACGGCAAAAGGGAAGTTTTAAATATTCCATTTTGTGCATCATTGGCCAACTCAGAATTGACTGATTTATATTCAACGTGAAAACTGGATTTCAAAGTACCTTTAAGAGTGTTGCAAGAGGGCGGCTGGCCTGACAAGAAAATTATTCTGTGGTATCACTACATAATGTAGCTAATGAATTAAATCTAAAAATCTAACAACCTAAGGTTAAGTCTGTTTGAGATGTATAAAAATTCACATGAAAATGAGTTTTTGTATTAAAGTATCATAACTCATTTTTAATTCTGCCAGAACATACATTACATCAGTGCATCTCTGTATGCACAGTTGTAAGGTGTTACACCACACATTTAATCTAAATACCAAACCATGATTATTTTCACATTTCTGTCATAAACCTTGTGTTTTATTTTTACAGCGCATCCATGTCAGGAATCATATGAACAATGATGGCCAATATTTGCTTCGTTAATAGAGGTTTAAGTGGGGATTAATAGAAATAGCCTGATTATTCATGTTATTCAAGATGAAAAAAGTGTCATTCCAACCAATAGCAATAGGCACTATTATTTACCATTTATGTTGAAACGCATGGTTATTTTGGTTGCTTGATACCTGTTGTAATGGTAGACCTTCCACTAACATTTTTTTTTTGTGAAAGTCCTGCTCTTAACTCATTAGTCTTGAAGAGCCTAGGTGGTATTTTTGTTAGCGTTTCACCTGGGCCACTGCTGCTGTTCTTTTGGCTGCTCCCCCCTGCAGTGGGCACTGCTCTGCCCAACCCTCTGGCCGAGTTCCTGCGGGGCTGTTCCTGTCCCTGCTCAGGCACAGACCCCTAAGAAAATAATTTTCTTAGGTTCACACTTTATGCCCAATAAGTTTAACTTCAGAAGAATTTATTGCTTTGTTTTAATGACTCATTAAAATACCATCTTGTTTGTGGCGTGTCTTCACTTGAGGCAATACTTGAGAAGTTTTCAGTTATAAAATTTCATTTTTATAAATCATAAAAAGCTATTTCAATCTACAAATTCTCTGTGGAGAAGGTACGGTGATTGCCAACAGCTCGGTGACTAACCAATGTTTAAATGTGCACTGGCATTTTTCAACAAACATTTCCTGAAGTGTTTTTTATATACAAAACTTGAATCTTCAAGTGGGACAGTCGGATTAAGATGATAGGAAGTGGTAGTTCAGAATGATTCATTTTGGGCTATCAAATCATCTCTGTTATTAAAAAAAAAAAAATAGATTTATTCATTGAACCTTAACAGCTTCTTCCAAAAGTTGTTCTAATTTATCAACTTAATACAAATATGCCCTTTTAAAAGTGCTAGTATTACTAATATTAAAAGAAATCACATGCATCAAAAGGCCAGGAAGCATCGGTAGCTTTTTGGATGCTGATATGTTTTTGTTATAACAAACCACTGCACCTTCCAGACTTCTAAGCTCACTGTTGGTGTGTGATTACCCTCATGCTGCATCTACTTCAGGAATCCCATGGTGTCCATCACAGCAGTAGCTAAGCTGTTCCTCAGTAAGCAGCACGCTGATATTGCTGACTTGTACCCTTAACAGACACCCATAATTTTTTTATATCATTGTACATATGTGGTGGACTTGGGTGGGGCTAATTATTTTTTTTTTTAATTAGAAGAGGACAAACATCACCCTTGCAAGCAGTACCTGCGGGAAGCTCTGACTCCGCGTGTTCCTCCTGGGCGCAGGTTCCTCATTGCAGGTGGTGACGAGAGGGATGGGGGAACTGCTGCACGGCCTCTGCTCCCAGAAAATATAACCAAATACTTGTGAGTGATTGATGATCATACAGACCACAACATGTAAACTGAGCAAATTATTTCCAGTTGTCGTAATTTACCTGTGAGTATTTTGAGGGTTGGCGAATTAAATTATGGACTGGATTGACTTGGCAGACAAGATCATTTGTTTTTTTGAGCTGTTCTGAGGTTCTTTCTCATCTCCTGTCTTCTAAGTGATAACTCTGTTCGTATTGCTGAATTTTAGAATCTCTCCACTCTTGCAAGAGTTTGAACAGCTCCCTTGACTGTGCAGCACTTCTCTGCCTTGGTACTAGAGATGTAAAATTGAGTGAGTGAAAAAGTTAAAGCTGTCCTTCTGGGTGTGCTGCAGTTCTCTGGCTTCAGCGCTGTGCTCGCAGGTGTGGGGAGCTTTGGGTCTCAGCACCTCTACTTCACCAGCACCAGCTTTTAGCTCTGGGTTCAGACAATGCAACCACGCTTGGCTCAGGCTCTACCTTCTGCACTTCAGGCACCGTCTCTTGTATCCAGACAGCGTCCGCCCACCAAGTACCTTCTCCCCTTGCATCCTTATTCCGAGTGTCAGAAATGCCATGGGATAATTGCGGTGTCATTGAACCTCTTGCTTTCCGGCCGAGTTTCAGAAGTGGAAAATTAAATGTATTGAAAGCAATTGAGGCCATTGTGTCTTCCTGGTGAGCCATGGTAACTGTCAGAGGCAGGAATTAGTCTTGTCTGGATACAGAAGAACAGAAATGTTTATCTATTTCAGTGAGAGGTGAAATAGAATATATAGGCTGAAGCTAAAGTATGCTAACAGGGTTGGCTGTAATGAGATTATACGTCTTATAAGCACTAATGATTATATTCCCATTACTAAAATATACGTAGGGAATGAAGACAATTATACTGCAATCACTGTGGGGCTATGAACTTGTTACAAAGTATACCCAGGAATCAGGCACATTTTTATATGTTGACAGCTGTACTTTAGCTTTCACACTGGCATATATCAGGAATCTCTCTCCTGAAATCAACAGAATTAGTGCAACTGGAAGTGAAGAGAGAAAAGCAGGCCAAGCAAGTTAGTATCTGTGTAGGAGGGAAAGCAGGATGAAAGCATCCTTTTGCTAACAACCATTGACTTGGTAAAATATGGTTTGCTTGAAATATATCTTGCTGGAGTAAGCACTGTCACATAGGTCCTGGATTTCAGCGGGTATATAATCTTACTTTCAGCGTGATGTATGTAAATCACTAAACAACCATGTATACCCACTCAGCCCCAGCCCAGTGCATTCAGTGGTATGCTGAGACCCTCCCTGGGGTGCTGTGCAACACAAGATAATATTTCCTGATGCTTTCCTTTCTCTTGGCTGTCATCTCTGGTTTCTTATTTTATGATTTTCAGGACAGGAGGTATATTTTCCTTCTGTGGTTGTGAAGTTTATAGCATAATGAAGCCATGGTGTGTGGCTTGAGATGCAAATAACTGATGACTACTTGGCAGCTAGATCTGTCCAGTTATACGGTTAAATGAGAGGACTTGTGCACACAGAGTAAATTGCTTTTCTGAAGGACGGTCTGGGAGCAATGTCCTTGGCCAAATGTTGAGCTACCAGGTTGGAGCATATTGCAACACTATTTTTTTGGACACTATTTTTTCAGTAAAGAGTGTCATTCCCTCACTTTGAATCTTTGTATATATTAGATGAAATAACATTCAAACAAAGCTTTATTAATTTAAATGAAAGTAATAAATCTCTTTATTGGAACATGACATAAAGAGTATATACGCTGTACTGTCTGTTGGCCCTGCGACTTGACTGCAGCTCTTTAGACAGGGCAAAAGGAAAAGCAAGTGAATAAAAACAGCCTTCCTGGTTAAATGCCCCTCTCCCAGCTTCACAGACAGGGCTGTACTTTACCAAAAGAAACCCTGATGACAAAATAGTGACTCATAATACTGGTTGTGAAATTTTTCTAGATAGTGCTTCTGCAAGCTTTTAAGGTGTAACCAAATCTGTGTGTTCTATTTATGCTGTGATGCGCTGATTTCTGTGTTTCATTTCTCTGTGACGGGAAGAAAATCCTCATTGCCGTCAAGAACATTTTTTCCTGGAAAATGTACGTGCTAACACAACAATATAAACAAGTGGCCTTGCTGGCTTCACAGCTGGCTTTTTCTGGTGCCTCGGACGATTGTGATCAAAGAGGATGTAAGAGAAAACTGGGATACTTGTCTCAATGTCTGGGGAGATGGCTTTTTTTTTTTTTAAATTAGGAATTACATCCTTATAGGCGTTGCTTATTTATGTGTTTTTGAAAAATTTCTTTGAGTTGCTTCTTAACCAGCCTAACTTTGAGAAACTTGTTCACCTGCTTGCCAGCTGCATGGGATATCTGTTGTAGTGACAAGTGCTCGCTTCCATGCTTTTGCAGATTAAAAAATTCATTGTGTGGTCATAACTCTCCTGTCTTGCAGTTGTCCTCCTCTGAAATATCTCCAACCTGTTCTTCCAGGTCTTCATCTTTGTGTAGGTGCATGGAGGTGATAAATGAGCTTCACCTGGAGGATGAACACAGCGCTGAAGCTGAACTCTTCAGTTTAAATATCAATGTTGCCAACGTGGCCTTCAGCAGGACTTCTCCCCTTGAGAATGGCTTTCCTCGGAGGCATTTTGATCATTGCTTGTCAGTAAGTGTCTATGAAAAGAGTCTTCAAAAGGTCCTTTATTCTACTTGAGCTGTACAATAATTAATTTTATTTCACATGATAGTTGTTTACTGTTCAATATCTTCAGTAAAGTTTCATTTCTAATTAATGTGCATACCAGGAGGTTTCTCTTTATCTCTCAGAAGATATGTACTCAGACAATCCTGTTCTAGTAAGAAGTGCGCAAGTGTATATGCAAAACAGAGAAGCCTCTGACTCTTATTAAATTTCTAGAGCAAGCCTTAGTGTTATAAGCTTTTGATCAGATACGATCTTTTCTCAAACTCAATCCAATATCCCTGGGTGGCAGCTATTTCTTTACTTTTTTTTTTTACCCTTCTTATTTTAGCTGGTAGTTTCTCATCAGTTTTCTCCTCTCGTTTCCTCCGTGTAGGAACTCAGGCACTGAGCAGTCGTGGTGCAGTTATGCTCTTAAATGTGAAATTGAGAAGGTGACAGTGCCAGCTTGGGGTAGTTTGCTCTGTCCTGGAGTTTGGGCTGCAAAATGTCTGTGCTGCCTCTGGCTAAGACAGACCTTAAGTGCATGCCCTGACTGAATATTGGAGAAACAAAGCCTTCCTGTTGTACGGGACAGCTCGCCCACCCTCATCCCCTCTCAAGAGGCTGCTGGTGTGCCCCAGCACAAAGTCCCTGCTCAGCTTGCACTGTTTGAATCCTAGGTGCTGTGCAGCGACTGCTTCAGGACAAAGAACAGCTGGGTACATATTTAAAAATGTAAATTCCCTCTCTGCAATTAATCTAATTAATGAAGGCATAAATGAGTAAAATAATTTTATAAACAAACTACTCTTCTCCAACTCATTATAATAAGCTTCTAGAGATGTCTTCAAAAGCCTTACCTTGCACCTCCACTGCCACATCATGTTTAGTGTACGTGCACAGTCTCACCAGAAGGATGTAATCTTGCACAACACTTTCTTTTCATTCAACAGTTCTGCACATAGCCAGCTGTGGTGTTTGATCCTCTGAACCAGGTGTTCAAAGGTCCTCGTGCAACTGGAGGGGCAAGCAGATGGGTAGATGCACGAGCTAAGTGCCCAGCTGCCATGGAAACTGATTGAAATTAGGAAATCAATTAAAAACAAAACCAGAAAAAAAAAGTGTTATCACTTCAGGAAACTCTTTGCTTGTCTACATCTTTTCATTCTCTATAGCTTCTTCCATCTTAGGCATGCAGATATTTTAAGTTTTAATTTGTTACCATGTATTAGCTCAACAAAAGGAGTTCTAAATTAACCTGAATTACCTTGCATTAGCTACAGGCTGAGTGTATGCATAAACATGGAAATCCAGCTGCTTTATGAGGAGTTGCTCTGGCACAATAGCTTACTCTTATGTCTAAACTCTCAGAAAATTTAGCCTTGAGGGCTGACTTTTCAAATGAGATATGAAAAAAATAAATCATTTTCAGGCCGGGAAACTAGGAATCTGTGTCCTGTCAATGGCGTAGCTGGACAATCTATAGAAAACTCTGGATAAAAAAATTTTCTATATTTTGCTGATTTGAAATAAAGTTGTCAGAATGTGCCTAATGCTAATCATACTTGGCTGAAAGCAGGCAGTGTTTGTCTCAATACCTGTCTGGATGTGGTGCCTGAAAGACATTGAGTCCCAGCTGAGTTTTTCACCTTTAAGTTCCCATCTGCTCCCCCTGCTCTGTCCCACTGTGTCCTGTGCTCTTCCACTTGTTCCTCGCACCCCTCAGTTGTGTTTTTTCTGTGCCTGTGGTCCCGCTGCTCAGCCCTGGAGCACCAAAATCAGGAGCAGCAGCAGCATGGTCTAAAGTATCTCCTGTGGGCAGATCAATAACCCTACCAGCATATATTTCTCTTTCAAACCAGCATTTTTAGGTTCATCAGTCCAGGAGCTGGAATGCTGGAAGGGCCCCGAAGGTGTTAAGAGGCCATACTCATTGCAGATCAGTGGCAATCAAATCCCGGCCAAAGTTCAACCTTTCAGCTTCTTTAACTGACATTTGGAATGGGATTTTCGGCCATCCTGAGAGATGAAGTTCCACTAAAAATCAATGGGACTTCTACAGTTCTAATGACTGAAACGCCTTCAGAAATCCCATCCTTGGGATTCTAAATTATCGTCTCATTTTCAGAAGTGCTTAGCAGCTTTGCCTAGGTTTTACTGCTGCTGGATATCACTTGGGTCTCTCTAAATCTCCCCCATTAATGATCTTAAGAGCTGTGGGAGCTGTGCTGAGACACCTGCAACTATGGCTGGCATTTGTGGATTTTTGGATTAATTTTTTAAAACACTTGCCAGAAAGCCATGGTGTTTTTAAATTTTTTTGAGATCTTCATAGAGATAAAGCCTTGTATTATTCTTGCATTCCCCTTTGTCAAGCATTCAATTCCCTATTCGATCTACAGGATCTAAATAAATGAGCATGTTTGCCTGTCTTACCCAATGTCTAATTAAATATGAAGATTACAGATGTACTTGAACTGAAAAATGAATGCTGATATATTTTCATTGAGATCTGGATTTATAATGAAATGATTTATTACTTTCAAATTAGAAGCATTAGAAGAAGTTACAGTGTTTGTACTTGTGATTGCAACAAACTGCTTATATTTGCATCTCATGTTTTTTATACAAACACCATCCCTCTTTTGTAGAAAATTGCTCTGAGATGATGATGTTGCCCTTCTGAGATTTTTTTCCCTATACCTTTTTAACTGAGTGCAATGCCTAGGGGAGAAGCTGAGCATTAATCTATTGCTTTTCTGGTTCCAGTAGCTGAACTCAATCTGAGGCTTGAAATGCCTTACTAAAAATAAGATTTGAGGTTGTTACAGCTGTTTTCTTGTCTATAGTTTTAATTTCTAATGAATTCTGTGAACTTGATTTAACATTAATATGAAGTTTGATATTTTTCCTTTCAAGAATATTTTTCAATTGCTCCTTAGGCTTAGAATATCTGTGGAAGCCCTAAGTGACGTTCGTCCCTCCCCAAAGTTGCTGATATGTGGACAGTAAAATGATAAACTTCTGCAGAAATCACTATTTATCTTCGTGGCAATGAGATCGCTTAGAATTATCCAATGAGCAAGTTGATGTGCTGTATTTCAAGACACAAGACTGTCTGAGGAGAAGGGCAGGAAGACACAAAACTTTATGGTAGTTCATAAAGGCAAAGGTATGTCACTGAGAAGGAGTAACGGAGAAAGGCTTCCAGGTGGTAAGCAGATGCATGTGTGGGGGTTCGTGCTCTGCAACTGGCATGGTTAAGCAGGGAGGCATTGCTCAGCCACGTTTCATGGAACCTAAAACAAGAAGATATTGAAGGAAAAAAAAAAAAAGGATACAGTGATGGGGGAAAAAAAATAATATTTTGTGATTCACCTGGTATGAGGATCCCAGAATAGCTGTGTGTGAACAGAGCGCGGTGGCAGGTGAAGTTTATTTCCTGGAGATGAAGCAGAATTGCAAAAGAGGAAGAGAGGGCTGTGCTGTGTGTTAGCAGGCAGAGCCCATGGTCAGAGTGTTTGGTGTTAGTATGAGTTTTTTTCCATTTTTCATCAGGATGAGACCTTGGGTGAACTACAAACTACAATCACTGGCACTAGAAGACTTTTCAGTCAGTTTTGTCTTGACTCATGCATGTTAGCTTCAGTACTGAGTAGATAACTGACAAATAAGTGAAAGCAAGAAAAAACTTGTTCATTTAGTTAATACCTATGTAAATAATATCATATATTAGTGTGGGGAAAAATGTCATTTTTGCTCTGGATTTACCGTAATCTGGCATAAGAATAATATGCAATATAAATGTGTTTATACCTTAGAGTATCTTGTTAAACCATTTAAACTTAACTAATGTTTAGCTGTTTTGAAACTTTAATTAGCATTTAACAAGAAAGCAACAGTATAGCCAATTAGACATCTAAGCAATAACACACACACTTCTATTTTCTAGCAATTAATTGATAACTAGTTTACCGTGGGCTAATAATTAAATGAGAAAACATTCTGAGCAAATTGAAAGCACTGATGCAAATGAGTTCTGCATTTATTCTTTTCAAATTCACTGACCACATTATCTAATCTGTCGGGAACAGAGAAATCCTGAATTATGCTAAATATATACTCAAGCTGACTAACCAACCCTTAAAGCAGCATTTGTCACTTTTTGGAAGCTTTAATTGCTCTGCTGAAGGGAAGTCCTAATGCAGCGCCAAGGCTTGGTGGTTAAATGTGGTGGGACCACCGGTATGAGGGCAGCTGGTGCTCTGTGCCCCCGTTGATCTGTTGCCTGGCTGGCGGATCAGCTCCTCTCTGCTTCTTCTGCTGGAGACAGCGACCCCAGGCACAAGCAGCAGGACGTGTGTGTGTGTCCTTCCCAAGAAGAAAAAAATCTCAACCGAGTCTGAAGACAAAGGGGTCACCGTTTCAGATACACTAGTGCTGGCAGCAGACAACTTCTGTGTTCTGCCAACTGAAAAATAAATGAAATGTTTGACAAAGAAGAATATGAGTTGGCAAAATCAGTTGGTACATTCTGTACATGAAAATTGAAGACATTTTTCTACTGAATGCAGCAGTGATCACGGGGAATAGCTCCATACAAACAGGAAGCATCCCCATCACTTGTATTTGAAGCAGAGCAATCTCCAGAACATGGAGGAGAAAGTCTCATTTTGTCTTCAAGTTCATCTATTTATGATATCTTCCTCATCTGGACAGGCAGTAAGGTGAAATTGCCTGAGGTCTATTAAGCTTTAAACACAAGCCATCTGTTCAAACAAAACGCTCCCCAAAAGGTAGTGTTTCCCAATACCACCATTACCCCTGAGCACTGCAAAACTGCTGTGTCAATATGCAGGGCATAAGCAAGGCCTGACTGTTTCGATTGCCTTTCCAGCACAGTGAAACTGGAAAATAATAAGGCGACACCAGGTATTTTAAAAGACTTAAAGAAATGAAGCAATGTTTTCAATTATTTATTGTTTTAAATATTTTAATTATTTATTTTAGTATAATTTATTTAGATAATTGTCTTATCTAAATTAGGAGGTGCTGTTTTACTAGTGTGAAATCAGTACCTGGGACCTCATGGCAGTACTTCAGTAAGTATTGTGTAATATAATAACTTGTGTTCAAATTTTAATGTGCTGTGTTTTCACCCATGAGTGCAGATTAGCAGATTATGAAGAATTAAAAACATTTGTTGTGTTTGGTTCCTTACTGAAGACTCGAATCCTACTTCGCATGTATGCACAGCCTTAGGAAAGGAGCGGGTGGCAGACCCTGAGAACAAACCCTAGAAGCATCCATCAGAGCTGCAGCTCCTGTGAGCGAAGGTCACTGCTGTCCCCACCAGGTAACCTCCCCGGGGGGCAAGCACCCCATTTCAGGCTGCTCTGCTCCTCGAGACCCCATCCACTCTTTGCTTTATGGACTCTCCTGACTGCTATAACTGTAATTTCTCTAGATGGATTTTTGTCAAGTCATTTATAGACAAGATGAGTAATGACATGTCACTTCCTTCTTTATTTAAAAAGTAGTATTTACCAGTATCCGCAGCAAGAGTTTCCTATTTGAAGCAGTCTCTCGAATTCTTTCTGAGCTGAGAAACAGATAATACTGAATGTAACAGACATTTTGGGATATTTCATGTCAAAGAAATATGGTAGAATTACAGAATAAGTATTGATTCACATTTATCACTGTTTCATAACATTTTTTTATTAAACTTTATTTAATCCTTGCTTTCCAACTCATTACTTTGTCTCTGGTTGTGACAGACTTTTATGATTTATTATGACCTCTTAATAGATACACATTTTGAGTTACAGAAAGGTAGAGCCATATTAGTTCTTTCAATCTTCTCTAGTGCCAATATAGGATTACTTTGGGAAATGCTTGCTTAAAATGCTTCCAAAAGCTTTTTTCTAGTTTGAAATAACTCCCGTGGTGGGGTGTACAGCAACTCAACTATCATTTGAAGAAGAGGTTTCTGTAAGGGAGCTCAGGTACTCAGACTTTCCTCTTACTCTGGAGCATCATATGCCTCGGTGTCGGAGCATCTTCTGCCTTAGAATTGGGGGTTACGGACTTGTAATGTTCAGAAATAAGGGCAAAGCAGACCTTATCCTCACAAACTTTCATTCCCAACAGCTGTTGCTAACACAAATATCTCCACATCATATATATGCAGCTATAATTTGAAATTATAAGTAGTGCCTAAATTTACTGGTATTTACTGCACAGACATAAATAGAGATAAAATTAACTGGAAAATAAAATAGAAGGAGGTTTATATCTCATGTAGATGTCAGTGCTAACTTGAATTTATTTTGGTCTGATTAAGTATTGCATATAATTATTCATCAAACTATATATTCAGCAAAAACAGTCTGATTTAGTAACTAGAAGAAAAATATTGAAAAATATAAATGTTATTTATTAAATAGGAAATAATCTTAAGAAGTCATCAAAAGAGTTGCTGTCTGTAGTAAGTTTAAAAAAAAATTAAAAAAAAATCTGACATAACTATCCTGGATGCTTTGGGTAAAAAGATAATTATTCTTTTATGGGCAGACTGGAAGTTCTGAAATTTGGAGACATGGTGAATTGCCATAATGATCACATAAGGAATATAACTGTTTTATTTGTGGAGTTTCTAGACTTTTTAACTTTTATTTATATGTCGTAACTCATTTACTTGTGATTAGTTCAGATCTCCCTTCAGAGCAGTTGAGTGGCTGCTGTGACTGCCGCATGCGTGGCTATCTGGAGCGCAGCTTCACAGGGCTGGCGTCTGGGGGCTCCCAGTCTGCGTGCTGCAAATGAGCACAAAACACCCACTTTGATACTGATGGCTTCTGGCTAGTGCTATTTCATAGTGGGCTTGATTTGATCTGTCTTTGTAAAGCTGTAGTTGCTCTTAAAAATCCCCAAAGCTGACGGATCTTCAGAATCCCCAAGAACCACCTTTTGATCCTCTGGAGTTTCATCTGGTCCCGTTTGAAATCAAGGACAAGGAAGGCTTTGTGCAAGCTCCTGTTAAGAGCAAGATACTACAAGTGTCCCGGAGTAAGTGGCAGCGCTCGGCAGCTTGAAGCCAATCGACAGAGAGCTCGCAGTGATTAATGGGCCCCAGTCTGCCCCGAGCCCCCAGCGTACCCTTGAGTGAAAGCAGGAAATTACTGCCGCCTTTCCTATGGAGTAATCTTCTTTAGCTCTTCATCTGTAAGCCTGCTTTGAGAGGAAGGGTGTTGTGCATCCTTTGCAGGAGTCTCTAATTGAAAGATGTTTTTCTGGCAGAAAGGCAAATTCAAGGAAAAAAAAAAACCAAACCTCTAGGTGGGCAAACTGAACTCTGTGGCTTAAGTTTAGAAAACAGATATTTATTTGGAATTTTTGAACCTGCAGAAAAAAAACCTTCAGGAAAAATAGCACAGAGAAATACACATGTGGCAGTGTGATTTGCAGGCTGCCAACATAATCATCTCGTTTAATCAGTGGGATGATAATATGAGTGTCAGCTGAATACTCTCTGAATGCTGGCCACGTTGTGGTAAGCTGCCTTTTGTGAACCAACAGTAGTTTGATCGTCAGCATGCTTGGCTTTGAGCCCTCAGCTCCCGGTGAATTACAGCACCTCACTGTCAGTGACAAAGACCTAGAAGACATTCATATTTTATACTCTCATAACAGTAGGATGTCTGAGAAATGCACTGACTAAAGGAGTTATCAGACGATCAGCATCATTTAAGACCCCTTTATGCCCTGGGAATATCATTAAAGTAGTTTAGTGCAATAGAGAAACTCTTTTCTGATGGGGACAAAGAGCGTGTTCTGAACACTGAGGTTTACAACTAAAACATTTTCTAATCAAATGGCCATTTTACACTCCTTAATTTAAGCAAATTTAACCAAAACTCCCTTTAGTGCTTGAAGGCTTTCTATACCCTTTCTTCTATTCCATTACCAAAGTTTACAGGCCGTGCAGCGTTCTTTCAGAGAAATACCTGAGCCGTGTTTCCCTGGCAGCATCCTGCTCTCACTGTGTGCTGTCTCGAGCTCCTCCAGCCTCTCCTGGCTCTGCTCCTGCCCTCTGCATCTCCTGAGTGCTGGTGTGGAGCACTCATGCAAAGCTGCCTTTTAGATGCAACTTCACACGTCTCTCCCTGTTGAGGACTACTCCATGGGTCCTGAGGTTTGCTTTTTCCTCATCAGTTGCTTCCTCGTTTTGTCCGACTGCTACAACTTTCTCTCTCTTTCTCTCTTTTTTGCATTTACACTATGTGAAGCCCGATACCTGGCTGTAAGCTGAGAAAGCAACACGCTACCTGATGTTTGCAATCAATGTGTCTGTGCTTTTCTTTTGGGTGGATCAGTGGGTAACTCAGATTTTTGCTCTATACTAAGCCTAGACATTTTCCAAGATTCTCTGAAAATATTGATTAACCTTTTTGTTTGTGAGGCTATGGCTGTGAAATGCTGGTGTGGGTTTTTCTTTTTTTATCATTGTTTTTATTATTATTATTTTATAAGCTTCTCTGTGTTTTCCTGGAACCAGGCCAGCCTGGAAGCTAACAGTGAGATGAACTTTGCTATGTCAACATTAACCCTGAGATCTGCATACTGGATAGAAACCACTTTGTACATTTGCATCTATTTTCTGTTTTTCATCACTATTCAAACATTCCAGCAGATTCTGCATTTCAACAAGTAATGTCTGAGGTATGTATGTACTCATAGCTATTCTTATAGGAATGCTTCATGAATTTGTCACTTTATGTTGAAAGAATGAAGCAAACTTGCCGCAGCCCCGGGAGGGCTCATTGGATGTCTCATGTTTGCAGAATTGCTCCTCTTGCACATGGGAATCGTCTCCACTGGTCACTCCAGCATCTCTTACCACTTGCCAGGATTTCTCCTTTTCTTCCAGCAGGGTGCATTGCAGTAGTACTGATTGCAGCAGTGCTGTTTCCTTGCAGTAGGTTTCCTTGATGCTAACCCCGCTTTTTCATTTTTGTGCATAAACAGTGTGGTTTTGTTTCTGTTTTGTAGTGGATTGTTTTCAGGAAAATAATTACTACACATGTAAAGACCAGGCGGATCCTCCTTTCTATAAGATATGCAAAGCATAATCTCCAGCTGAGATGCAATTAGCTAAAGCCTCTGCTGTCTCAGACAAAAGGGGCTCTCAGCCCACCTGTGGAACACGTTCCTGGTGGAGCAGCAGCGCCGTGCCAGAGGTGGGAGGGCTGCCCCCTGCACTGCTGCTGGGGACGAGGGGACAGCGAGGGGGCTTCTCCTGGGTACTGCTCCGCTGCCCCTGGCTGCACCAGCAGCTGCTAGGTTGACTATTTGCAAACCTAATGGTATTCCGAATGCCGCCAGTGGCTTTTTACATTTAGGAAAAGAAAAATGCTTTTCTGGTTCTTGTGACAAATTTGCATGCTAACAAAGTATTTTGTGTAACTTTCCAGTTTCTACATAAGCAGATACCCAGGGATGCCGTGTTTTACAGGAGTTCAGTTGTCTGCCTTAATCAGCGTCTTGGAATACCTCATCTCATGCAGCAGTCACGGAAGATGAAAGCAGGAGGAGCTGATCCTGTTGCGAGAGGTGTTTTGAAATCCGGTGTTTTGGCACCTGTTCGCATCTCTGTCTTGATAGATGATTATCTTCTAAGAAAAATTTCCTGGGGTGGAAGCCATTCCCAGTTCTCCCTACATCAGTAATTCTCTATAAGAGGCTAAAATATCACCCTGATTTTAGGTTGTCTGACTCCCCCCACCCCCCAAATATTTGCAAATCTGTAACCAGACAGGGTATGAATGTTTTACTTGGTAAAGCAGCATTTGTTGTCCTTGGCTTGTGAGTGAATCTCCATTGTGTCAAGGAATCCCTGGGTGGGAATAGCACTGGTTCTGAATTGCTTGAACAAAGCCCATGTTGTGCGCTTTGTTTCTCATACTCAGTGCCCGTGCATGGGATCTGAAGGCATATGCAAATAAAAAATGCAATTAAGATCAGAGAGTTTGCAGCTGTTAAACAATTTAATCCTATAGCTTAGAAAACCCATGGCATAGCAAAGTCCGTGATAAAATATAGCTATTATGGCCTTTAAATCAAAGATTCCTGACAGTCTAGTAATGGGCTATCGTGCTCCCAGTGGCAGCCGTTTGCAGCGGCAGCAGCCAGGCACTGCCTGTCGCTGACCCGGGCCGGTGTGCAGACGGGTTCCTCGGAGGCAGCATACAGAGCAGGAGGAACGGGCACGCCAGTAAAGATGCTGGACTTCCACAAAAAGCTGAGGATGCAGAGCCTTGAACGGGGTAGTTGCAGGCAATGACATTGCAAACGCGTCGGGTAACAGCTGATGGCTGTGAGGGCTTTTTGCTTTGTAATTGGATGGGACTTAAGTGTTTGTTCTTGCTGTGTTGAATATTTCAATAAACATCCTCACTCTCCAGAATGGAGGGGGTCAAGGTCAGCTACTCCAGGAGATGTCATTAATAACTGTTTTTGTAGATTTTCTTGTGCTTTAAAGGCTTCAGAAGAGCCTGCATCTTAGGTATTCTGGCCCGGACCTTAGGAGCTGCTTTAATGCTGTGTACAGGGAAATTATCTGTGTGCTGGACTGATACATGTAGTCAGGTGCTCTGCCAGGCTGAGGCCAACAGGAGCCAGACAGGGATAAGCCTCCATTTTTCTGTCACCTTTTATGTTGTTTTTATCAGCTTCCAAAGTGAATCTCAGTGAAAATCTCCTGAATCTCCCCTGGCTAGCACAAACATATATTTATCCCGAGTTCCTGAGAATGTTTCTGCGTTGTTCACTTAAGAGCCTTATACGAGATGCTTTTCTTCACTCCAAGGGTGCAATGAATTTCCAAAGGGTGGATTTTTAATGTGACTTACAGATTTGTTTGCCCCATCCACATTTTTTGGTATGTTGCTTACCTATGTATTTAGAAATGTGTAATTATGTGCACTGTGGTACCTGTGCAGTTCCTAGAACTTGCTCACGCTAATCACACTGAACTGTCCTTTGGTAATTGCTTTGCAAATTTTGGTGCACGATAAATTTTACTTTATGCAAACAGCCTTGGGAAATCCTTCACCAGTCTTTGAAGTCTAACTCATGCTCACACCCTGGGCTTCCCGTCCCCACCCCACATGTTTCTGCCCTGCTTGTGCTGCTTGGTTCCCAGTACAACCTCCAGTGTCCCCCTGAGCACCAGCTTGCAGGGGCAGGGGGCTGTTAATGAAGCACAGGAGTCTACATGCAAAGGAAGGGTGATGCACCCACCTAACCCTGCGAACTTGCATTTGCACAAAGCAAAGCCTCTGTGTGAAAGGATGCTCTGGGGCTGCAAAGCAGGGGGTGCTTGGGAATGGCTGTGTGCAGCGGTGGAGCAGGCAACATCTGCAGCTGGCGTGTTTCACAGGTCAGCTTTGGAAAGCCTTCTAAGCAAAACTGTTCACTCCATTTACATTGTACTTCTATTTCAAACAGTTCATTTAAAGTGACGTCAGGCATACATCAAGCAAATTGCTTAGAAGAACAAAACTGTCAGACAACTATAAATTAAAGCGAGTTATATCAGAGTTTATGGTTTCTTCAACTTGTAATATACCTTGCAGCTTTAGCATAGTAGTTGGTCTCATAGTAAGACAGCAGTTGACAGGATTATATTTTATTTTAAGAAGTATATATATTAAGAATTCTATTTGCTGCTTTCTTCTTCTTGTCCTTCAGTTTATGTCTTGGAAACAAATGGATATGAAACTTGGCCTTCCTTGTATCTCACTTGGCTCCCCTGCCATTCACTCATTCTTTCCATTTTCCTGTCCACGTTATGGCACCCAGCAGAGAACTGCTGGTCCTTTACCACTGCCACTTCATAACTGACAGTTGGAGGTCAAGAGTGTGGGCTCTGACGGTACCACTGGGAACACCAGGCCAAGCCTCTTGGTGCAGGAACTAATCATGGACGGTCATTTCATGGACAAAAAGAAAAAAAACCAAACAAAAAACAACGATCAGCTCAGACTTATTGGAGTTTATCTGATACTTCTTCACACAGTGATACAAAAAGAGTTGAATTGAAAGCTGCTTTACATCAAGCCCCCCAGGCTGCCGTGGCGTTCCTTGGGGTGGTGGCTGGAGCACAGCAGTGGGGCTGGGAGCTCCCTGCAGCCTCAGGTGCTCCCAAATCCAGGCTGACACTGGAGCATCGCCACAGGCACCCACCGGCCACCAGCGTCTGGCAGTTTGTAACTAACCCAGAGCTTTGCTCGCTGCTGTACTGCTGCAGCCTGCCTCTGCGTGGAGCCGTGATGGTGGCACTGGTATGGTGCGATAATATAGAGATACATTCTTATAGATTTTTATTTTATGTATGTATTATATATAGTTCTTGTTTGGACTGAAAAATCGGCAAGCCCTGTATTGGATATGAATATAGCTTTTAGGATATAGCACGATGCAGCCCTGATATTAAATGTGTATCCCATGGTGTCCCCCAGTATAAAAAATATTTGCTCACACAGTCCTGTAGTCCTATGAGAAAATGCCCTGCAGAATATTCTGAATGATTCCATGCACTCAGGCTTCTGAATATAGATTTTTTTCTCTTTTATTTATTACTTTTTTCTTGTTCTTGAATCATGCTTGCGGTGGTCCTTCAATTACAGACTGTGGAGGTCACTAGAACATGATTAAAAATGATAAATAAAAGATATTGTGGAGAAAAAAAAAAATCAATATAACACTGACTGAAAATATAGTGAAGGTGTAATACTGTGCCCTTGTGCTTGCAAGTTGTTATTGGCCAGCACCCTAGTGAAATCTCTTTCCTGCTGTAATTGTCTCCTTGGGTGGTGCCCATAATGGATTATTCCTGGGTTTTCTTGATAATGTTTTAAACAACTATCATTAAATTTCCAGAGGGTTAGAAATAAAAAGGCCTAAATTTCTGAGATGTTATATGTCTTCTATGATAGGCTATGAGCTGTGGTAAATAACACATGGTTTAGGTGCTTACCCAATTTGCAGTGCAGGAATCACTGTCGTACCCCCAGAAATGTATGTGAACTTCTAATATTGTTTCCTGCAGGAAATGCGTAGATGCTCAAAACATTTCTGGGACTGAAAGTGTCACTTCTTAAAAATTGAAGCAGTTCTGATCACTTTTATGATTTTTTGTCAGGGTTGTTTCTGAAGTTTTACTCATGTTTGGTGAATTTGGTTTTGTTTGTTTTGAAACAACTTTTTCTTTTGTAAATTTGAATTAATAACAGTTATAAAAATAGATTAAAGGTTCAAGAAATTCTCAAAATTTCTTGAGAGAAAGAATGCATTGTGCCTCATTTATTTGCAACGCTCCCTTACTTTTGCAGGGTGGACAGCTGGGATGACACAAAAGTCCTGTTCTTGCCAACACCTGGAGGACCTGACAATGGCTAAGCTGAACTAGATCCTGCTGTATCTGAAGCATGTGGAGCCATAGCTAATATTTGTCCGGTCCTCCCATACAGCCCAGACCAGGGTAAGTCAAATTTTCCCACTCAGGCGATTCAGGCCCGGTTTGGGACCAGCCCTGCTGCCCGCAGGCGGCCCTCTCCCTCCTGTGTGCTAGGCCGGGCCCTGGCGGCGGGCAGCGGAGGGCAGCTGAGGGGTGCACCCAGAGCAAGTGCCACAAAATGGAGGCACAGGGAGGCCCCTCATCTCTGTCCGAGTTCCCAAGCAGCGTTGTAATAAGAACAAGCAGCAGCACAAGAGCAGCTAGTTCTTTGTCTTTGCTATTAGCCTGGCTCTGACATTCGGCTGTTCCCCAGAGCGGTGGTCCCCAAGTGAAGCTGCAGCAGATAGGACATTGTTTAACGGTGTTCACAGTTTGTGAATTGATCGAAAGAATCGGACAGAACCTGTTCCTTTACCCTGAGGGCTGCCCAGCTCTGCTGTTAGCAAGGAGCTGAGCTCTCCTAAGCGCCGCCTTGCTGCTTGGTACAAACAGAAGTGCTGCTGATGAATTAACAGCAGTGCTTTCCCTGACTGCTCTTACTCGTGAGGATATTTCCTTAGAAACTCAACAGTAAATCATTATTTGTGCATTCAGAAGTGGGAGAGACAAGCTCATATACATTCCTTATGTGCGGAGGGATCTGTCCAGGTACTCGCGTGCTCCCTCCATTACTGTAATACGTGCTTTATTTCACCAGCTTGTGCATCTCACAGAGAAACGGACCTATCAATTTATCTGGTCATTTATAGTTCTCCTTCCATTTCTGTGTTATCTACTGTATTTCAACCATTTACGTACTGCACTAAAACCTTTTTTTTTTGTTCAGAAAATATTTTTGGTATATCCTTAAAACGTAAATTGCAGCCGATATAGAAGAACAACCTTCTCGGTAAACTTTCTCAGCCAGGAGTAAAAATATCTTTTTCAGATGAGCTTTTTTTTTTTTTTAAGCATCTTAGGGTAACTACCATCAGCAAAACCTGCAGTTATAGCAGGTCCTTGATAGGCCTGCATGTGAGGGTTACACAGCTTTTCATCCCCAGCCAGATGCCCCTGGCTGTTCCCCGTCTGGGCAGGGCCTGGCATTTCTGGGTCAGCAGCAGAGCGCTGCAGCCTCGGCTTCAGGCGGTCAGACCCGCTCCTGTGCTGTTAGGTTGGCCCTTGAAGTTTCGCATTCCAAATTTTTCCAGTACCGCCTCAGCATTATGCTGAGACTTGTCTCACTCCTGAGACAGGAAGAATTACAGAAAAGCTTCCAGAAGTTGAGCAAAAGATGTACAAAACTAGGGTCAAAGGGGTTCTAGTGAAAAAGTAGGAGCCGAAAACATTTGGGTCCTTAAACACAGCCTCGAGAGGAGAAAAATGCTCTGCCTAAACTTTGTTTTCTGTCTAGAATGTGCAGCCCTTAAGATGTTGTCTTTTCTGCAGCTCTGAATTATGAATGGTCTTCGCTTTTTCTACCTTGCAATTCAACAAAAAAAAAAAAACAGAAGAGTAGAGGGTGAGTGAGAAATCCCAATGGAAACGGGTAGAATTGTAGCATGTTTTCAAAAAAAACCAATGCCAACAAAAAACAAACCAACAAAAAAACACATTACAGTAAGCATATTTCTCTTGCGTTCATTAAGCTGTTTCTAATGAGACCAGCCACTGGCACAGTGCCTGTAGACAGGAGGGCTGCCTACCCTGGCCTTTAAGGGCCGGGCTGGTTCCCCGTGCCCCCATGTAGCACGCTGTTGCACGTGAACATGTGGATGCAGCACAAGTCCACCGAAGCGTTGTGCTTTGTTATGCTCTTTGGAGAGCTGTGCTGGAGAGAATTCACTGAAGGAAAGTCAACGTAAGCTTCTTACCCTTAAAAAAGGCATCCTTCATGATAGGAATGAAATCAGTGTTAGCCTTCTGTCTTTTGCTTTAAGCTCTCCTGCCTGCTGCTGAATACCTCCAGGATAAAAGATGTGTTTAAGATGAAGCAGAGAGAAGCAGTACATAAAAAGCATTAAAACTCACAAAGCTCAGCAAGAGGCAAGGGATCTTTTACCCCATTCAAAGTGTTTCACTAAGTGAAAAAGTGACAAACTTCTGGTTCATTCCGGCGCCGTCCCTAATGAGATTGCCAAATGGGCTGGAGCGTTCATGAGCCAGTCAGCTGGATCAATTTGTGTTTGGCTGCTTCGTAAAACGCAGTGACAATAAACTTGCTGTTACAGAGACAATTCCCAGGGAAGCTATTTAAAAATTGCAGGCTCTGTTCAGAGTGCCCAGCTTTACGCTAGAGGAAGTCCTTTGACTTCCATGGAGCTGCTTGTGCTTTCCCCTGTTGTAAATCTGAGGAGGCTACAGGATTTTCCCTGGCTGTGGGATTGTTGCCACTTCACCTTTGGGCAGAAACTCCGTTAAACAGCAGATACAGGACGGACAGTGGGAGTGGTAAAATGCACAAAGACACTTTCACCCATAAGCATGCTTGCTTGTCTTTCTGCCACCTTGTTATTTCAAACCTGGTGTTTACAATTATTCCCATAGCATCCACCAGACTGCATGAAAACTGAGCTAAAAAATGCAACATATGATGAGGTGCACACCATGGAAAATGCTGAATGTAGTAGCAGCTTGGGTAAAATACAGAGGCGTGCCCAGGTAACAGTTTTTTCTTTTCTGAGTGTATAAAAGCCCGAAACGATCTGTTTCCTAGTGATTCTCCAGGAAGGCAAACCAAAGGCTGCCTGTCGTCTTTGCATCCCTGATTAGGTCTGCTAGAAAGCAATTATGGCTGATATAAAGTGGCAGGGAGAGATTGTTTTTGTTTTTTGACGGTAAATAGGTAAAATAAGGGCTAAAGAAATACAATATCTAATTATTCAATTTTTGTGTGCAGTGAAGTTTAAAGCATTTTGCGACTTTCTGGACTGGCATTGTCAGCTACTTCTTTCTGAGACAAAATGAAATGTAGATTTCTAATGCTGCTTTGGTTCATGTGAAACTAGTAAGTTGTTAACGTTCGTACTGGGTCTGGAAATGAAGCCAGTAAGCTGGCCATCAGCCAGGAGCTGTATCCAAACATAATGAGTGTTACAGGAGAAAACCCTAGAACTGCAGGAAATGGGGAAAGGTTAGAAATGGTCACCATAGTAATAGAATGTACTTAGGCTTTAATTGAAATAAAACTTGTATTAAACTAAGGGAAATTTCTCAGTCTCTTATGCTAATATTTAACTAGAGAAATGGATTTGTTCAGAAATGTGTGTAATTCAGATCCCTCTGACAACCTTTTGCTTCTCTTTCAAAGCTGACTGTTTCAAAAGCTTTAAAAATTGTGTTTAATATAATGCTTTTCGAGTAAAAGTTTTCCACAGATGTAAAAAAGACATATGTGAGGCCATCCAATTTTAAGTAGAACAAGTATTAACACTCTGCTTGTGAATGTTTTATGTGAAAATACATGGAGTTAATTTTTAAAAGTGGTAGCCTGGGAAGAGGTTCCTGCTAGGTGACCGCTATGAGAATGTTGGCTACTGTGCATAAGAGTAAGTATAGCTGTTTTACCAGTTTATTCAAGGTTTTAATATGACAATGAAAGTTTTAAATTATAGAAGGTTCTTTTGTGGTGTCTTAAGACTACATGTATTGTTCGTAATGTTTAAAATTTTCCTGTTTTTGGCAGGAAAGTTCTCACTAGTTAAAGACTAATACAGGATATATGGAATGTCTTTTTTTATTTTTTTTAATTCAGTGCAATTCAGATGGAAATTAACTCATCAGTTAATTTCTGCTCTCTGTGGGAGATATGGCATTTCCTTCTTACTGAACATTTTGGTGTTTTTAGTCAATTTTGATCTTTCTGGTATCTGGGAAGAGTTGGTCCTAGGAAGAGGTGCTCTGCACCTTGCTGATTATAAATTAAACATGAAAGATTAAGTATACAACTTCTGTAGGTGGTTCTTACATGTTACAGATTTGATATAATTTTAATATTTACTGTGTATTATCTGGAAGTGGATATATATGACATCTTGCAAAATTGATCACTTTTTATGGCCCCTCCTGAAATGTCAGTATGTCTTCTCCAAGTACCACTTTATCATTACTTCATACATTTTTAAAATCAAAAGGAATTGCTGTGATAATACAGTCAGATCTCGTGCATAATACAAGCCATATGATGCCTCTACATTTCATCACCTTTTTTTCCTGGTGCTGTAGCGTATAGAATGACAGAATCCTGGAATGGCTTGGCTCGGAAGGGACCTTAAAGACCACCTAGTTCCACCCCCCTGCCGTGACTCAGCTCAGTGAGTAGGTTTCAGTTTTTTGCATTTTTGCCATGGTGTGTTATCATGGCTATTTCTGTCCCATGCTCAGCTGAGGTCACTGCTCAGATGTTTGATATTTACCGGTGTTTTTGACACCAAAGGGCTCTGATCATCCAAAGCACTGAACTATTTGCTTAACTTCTGTTCCAAGAGCAGTCCTATTGACATCAATGTATGAATTTAAGCTTATAATTAAGTGCATGGAGTCAAAGGTAAGCAATCAAATATGTCATAAATGGTGAACAATTACTCAAGAATTAATCATGGTTCAATAAAATCATGGTAAAAAAAGATCTGCATATAACTACTCATTTTAATCATGGTCTAAGGTATAAAGCAGTTTTTTCTTTTCTCTGTCCCATAAGGAAAAGTCCATTCTGTTTTTCCACTTTGTATAAAAATAAATGTAGTTCTTCACTGGCTTGATAAGAATGAAATTATAATTCAATTTTCCTTAGACTTTCTCTGTGCTATGCTATAGGTGTATAGGTGTAAAACTCATAGCTATTTGGTTTACATTTATACCTCTCACATTGCCTATTGCCTTCTGGAATTGTTTTACTGGAGTGTGTCTGTTGGTGTGCAATTATTCAGACCTGTTCCAATCTGAAGAGGGGAAAAGGTAGAAAATTCCTGTGAAGTGTATGATCAGATGTAATTTTCTTTTTGCAGAACTCCAGCAAAAAAGGAAACTCTGCATGTTCCAATATTTCCATTATCTTAGAAGATCACTCTCTAGTGGCAGTTGTCAAATAAATTGTTAAAAGTATAGTGATATTCTACATCTGATTTTGATTCTTTTTCAACACAATTTACTGCTTATTTCCCCCGTATTTTACTCTCACTTGCAAGACTTAGTGGAACAATTTTTTTCTTAAATAATAGTTGAATTGTCTATGATGTGTGTGTCAAAGAAAATGAAAGCTATAGGGAAAGTTTTGATCTCAAGAGCTACCTTCACTCACTGGGATTACCTCCTGGCATGTGCTACTTATGTAGAGAAGACATAGCTCATAATATATCCTGAGAGCCTTTCAGGTGGGCAGTTTTCTGAAGATGAGCAGAATCAGGGAATATCAAGAAGAAATGCTCTGAGCCATTGCTTTGAACTCATTGATCTCAGATTCCATTTCATTATTTTATTAATTGTTATTAATTATTTTATTAATTGTTATTAATGTGGTCTTCCATTAATACTCAACTTTCTCATAACAACTTTCTTGCAAGGATAACTTCTTGTTTTTACAGTGCTGAACCTCAGTAATTGGTAAAGGCCGCGTTTACAGGAAGCCAAGTGGGAAAGTTGCCTGACTTCCCAGGTTTTGCTGTGGCTGTGAGCTGATTACTGTGTGTGTAGCTACTGTTTTTATTTACACCATCTAAGCCTGGAATTATGCTACTAATCTTCAGGGAGTTACTGTACACATTCACCTTTTTAACATAGAACTGGAATTGTTCTGAAGTTCCAATAAACATGAAAAGGTAACTGATTTCTTTCCCACAGAGGGAAACACAAAACATCTGCAACACCAAATATGTTGCAGAAATGATTCAAGGTAAAAAGCAGATATTTTTATACCTCTCTTTATATCAATACTACTTTAAAACTCCAATGATGCTCAGCCAAATATACCTGAGAGAAAGTAAATATAAGTAATTATTAAACATATTTTCTCTGTCTGTCTGAGGTTTTAATTGACACACTCAGCCTATGACTTCTGTTTAGTATGATAATGGAAACCTGTACTAGTCAATGTGAGTGAGGCTGAGAAAGCTTCTTTCCTTGACAATACTTAAAGATGCATAAATAAAATTGTTAACTGACATTTAAAAGGAATCATCAAGAATTCCCAGCACAACTAGAGACCTGGAGAAGTATTGACCACAATTAAGGTAGGATGCCAGGGGAGTAGAAGCTGGAAGAGAGAACCTGTTTCTTAAGCTGGTAAGTTTTTTTTTTTCTTGTACAAACTCTGGAATGAATTTAAACAGTAATATTTAAACCAGGATAACCTTGGTGTGGAGATACTTCTTCTGGGAGGAGATTTAGGTTGAACTGAAAGTTACTGTATTGATCAACATCTCTGTGATGGCCAGGTCCACCAAACTTATTTTTAAAGGCATGTTTGTACCCAGTACAATTAGCAGAAATATTTGTTTAATTATTTGAAGAGGAGGAAAGTACCTATGGCACTTGCGCAAATACTGCTGGGTGCTTTATGAAACATTTAAAGTGAACAGAGCATCGATAACTGAGTTTTATGAACATTAACGTTGGATCTCTGTATTACAGGAGCCTTTGGCACTACTAATTTGACAGTAATCACATATGAATACAGTCATCTTCTTGTTACACGCGAAGTATTTCAGATTTATGCCAGTGTCAATATGGGCATTTCAGCTTGCAACCTTATTTCATATTCCCTTTGTCCACTGCTAGTTGGTGAAAGGTATGATGCTCATATTAACTGATCTAGTCACTTCGTCACCCTTAAGCACTGATCTGTCTATAACCTTTTTAATAATATTTAATGTCATTCTTGGAGGTTGTAACAGAAACCTGCATTTTGGCCTTATTTCAGTTTAGTAAAACTGCTAACACATTTTTATCTGTTGCTAATACTTTTTTGAAAGGGAAGACGAGCAAAAAAAATAATTCTCTTATCCGAGTTGTCTTAAGTATTTTACTTGCTGTTGAATATTTCAGTAAAAAGAGCTTCTTGTACTGGAATCAAAGACTATTTTGAAGATACTGGTCTCTTTTTAAGACGTAAAATGTATTAAAGCAGGACTTCATGATCCAAGCATTTATGGAGCAGATTCTGATCCCTTCTGATGAGTGAGAAGGGGAAGTTGCTACATTCCACTTTCTCCAGGCTTACCCTGGAGCAGTAAGCTACTGCAGGCTTGCAGGTCTCTTACTGGGATCAGAATCTTGCTCAGCACCAGAGTAAGAAGGCAGTGTGCAAGTGAAAGGCTCACAGGTAATTGCTCAGATCTGGGGCACACTTTTCATGGGTGCATAGCCTGTGAGAATTGCCTTAATTCATCTCTGTCTCTGCCATCCAAACCCTATTCAGAATTGCTGTGCTAACCTGAAATTGAGTTAACTTGACAGGCAGAGAGTAGCATTGTTATTGGCTGAATATCATTAATTTTGATGTGACATATTTCTTACTAATGGGAACATTTATATTATCTGTATTTGCAAAAAGCAGGAGAAAAAAAATCTACTACAACAGTATCAATATTTCAAGGGGAGGCAATGCAGTAGGGAACACTGTGGTTTCTGTAGCATTGCTTTTATTGATTGTTATAGGTATAAAAAAGAAAAGATTTTCACCTTTTTTCTCTGCTTTTTCATTCAGAGACTGCTAATGTATGTGAAGAAGAAAATTAACATAATGAGGAAAAAATATGAAAAAGCAACTGTAGCCCCATGAATAATCCTGAAACTATATATAAATGTACATATTTGGGCAAAGTGAGTACTATGTATTATAAAGACATCAACAGGAAAGTAGAGCTTAAAGCAGACTTAGGGACAGTAATAAAACCGACGAACGCTTACACAGGAGTGATTTGCATTTGTTGTGGGTTGGATGTGCAGGCCTGGCTTGCTCAGCTTCTTGTGCTGTGAAAAACTGAACTGGTGTGTGTGGAGTGACACTGGATGGCGTATGCCTGAATATAACAGAATTTGGCCCTACAACCGCAGCGAACACGTGGAACAAAGCAAGGTCTTTGCTTGCGGTGCCCCAGCAGGGCTGGGGTTAGGTGGTGCTGGAGGAGTGCTGCCCCACTGGTGTGCAGCGCCTGCAGCGCTGTCTGTGGGCTCCGTGGTTGGGCTCCTCTCTTGGTCGCCTCTCCCCAGGAAACCCGAGGGCATTCTGCACCAAAGGGCTTTTCTGTTAACTCTGGTAATGGATGTGCTCCATGGTCTTTACTCTTGTAAACGAGAGCAGGAGATGACCTGTGAAACCGATGAAGGTGCTGGCGAGTGGAAAGTGGGACCAGAATTAGAGCTGGGCTGGAAGGTTAAAAGGAGCAGCTGGTAAGAAGCGGTAAGCCATGCTCTCTGTCCTGTGAGACTGGCCTTCAGTATAAAAGAAAGGAAACTTCAATACTGAAAGAAAGTGAATCTACTGAAAAAGGGGAAAAAAAAATGGTGCTAGGTAATATTGCTACAAGTAACACCTTTGGTGCTCCCTGCAGCAGGTGGTGAGCCGGTGCTGGAAGCTGGAAAATGGCTTTCTACAGGGCTGGGTAACGTGTTGAGCATTGTGTGTCTGATATTCCGAGCTGGTGCGCCTGCTCCTAGATCATCTTTGGATTAGCTCTTCTTTAAATAAAATATTAAACTTTAAGCAAGGAGAGTAATGAAGTAAATAACATACAATGGAGGAGCAGGGATCCAAGTGTCATAGAGGTATGGCACAGTACAGCAGCTCTCTTTCCTCTGCGTCCCTCAAAGAAAAGTTGGGTTTTATTGAATGAAGGTTATGGAGAAGAAGATGGATTTATAGGTAGCATTAAACCTTAGAAGGAAAGGGGACTGAAATATCATTATTTATAAAACTCCTGGTATTTGTCTTCTGTATTGATAACAGGGTAAAAATTAACATCATACAGCCAGTCACATATGTGATACATTCTTTTTTCTGATTTTGCAAAGCATAAGAGGGGAATAATTCAGTCCTCCATGTGATGTTTCAGCATGTATTTTCACCTCAGGTTTTGAGATTTTCAATTACATTTTGCTAGTATGAGAGACATTTATTGCAACTTAACACCCCTCCATGCCCCCCACGCACCCTTTGTATCACCTTTTCACAAGGAGAAATGCTAAACTTGAACTTGCAATCTCCTAAGAATAGCGTGGAAGCTTTCCATGTGAGAGGAATGAAAAGTGTTTTCAGGGCTATGTGGAGTCTAAATAGTTGCCACAATGGTGATTGAGAGGAATGTTATTTTATGAAGGGAAAAACCCATTTCTCAGCAGAACTAAAATTAATCTGTGCCAGTAGAAAAAGACACAATGAAGTTCTCCATTGTAGTTTACTCCCAGAAAAAACGATTTTCTAGTAAAAATTTGTGGACGAAAAAGCTATAGACCTAAAGTCCTTTAGATGGCAGTCTCCACAGATGTCAAAAGAATCAAAATCTTCAAGCAGATCTAGAAAATCTGGGAAAACTTCACTCTCTGCCATAGGTCAGCCCGTAAGTGCTGCAGATCTTTGCCCCTGCTGTCTCTTTTCAAGTCTTTGCTTCAGCTTAGGATCTTTAAATGTTTTATCAGATTTCAGTCTACATATGATGTTGTGCATCTTTAAGTCTGTTTATAAGACAGTTAAAAGGCTGAAGTATATATTGATGACCTTAAGTAATTCAGCCACAATTTTATTTAAAATATCCAGGCACACGCTTCATCATTGTCCTGACATGAATACCTGATTATTTTTTATCCTTCAGCATAGCCTGCAGCCCTGTGGTTTACGAACATATTTACATATGAATAATAAAAGTTTTCCGTAATGTTCACCAAGAGGAAATATTGGGTGGGATCTCATGGAATACCAACTGAGTTGGACTTGATGATCAAGAGTTGGACTTGATGATCCTTAAGGGTCCCTTCCAACTCAGGATATTCTATGATTCTATGATTCTAACTGTGTAATTGCATTAGTGGGAGTGTGGTTTGGGGACCTATAGA
Source organism: Anser anser (assembly GCF_964211835.1). Classification (NCBI taxonomy): domain Eukaryota; kingdom Metazoa; phylum Chordata; class Aves; order Anseriformes; family Anatidae; genus Anser; species Anser anser. The sequence goes on from NC_139733.1 coordinate 22,558,337, forward strand.
GGAGAGAGATCGTGGCATGGTGCGAGCTTGGGGTCTGTGGTTTAAATTCATGCAAGTTAGGTACCAAGCTGCTCCCTTGTAGGCACCTACAACAAAAGCCCTCTGGTTCCCGGGGGTGAGGAGCTGCACTTTTCCTTGCTAACTCTGTGTTTCTAGAAGTTAATCTGTCTCAATGTTTGAAGCCTGACTTCAGGCACTTCAATTTTTTCTTTCATGCCCAAATCCAATATTTTAAGTCTGTGTCAAGAGCAGAGTCTTCTGGACTTGCCTCAAAAAAAAAAAAAAGTAGGCTTGGCAATGAGAGTGTGAATTGTAGCAAGATTTCAATTTTTCCTTTCCAAATGTTGTTCCTGTGATTCTCAGATATAATCCTTAACATTAGCCACGTTTGTTATTACTGGATGTGTATGTCTGAAGCTCTCTTCTGTGACACAGGGCGGGTTGATAAGGCTGAGCATGGTGTAGCTGGTGCTCAGCTGACTGATGCTTTGGGCTCCTCAGATCTACCCTTATGATGGATCGTGTGCATTAAAAGCCTATTTGTGACACCACTCTTGTCAAAGATTATCTTGTGTTGTAAAAGCCTTCTAAGGATTATGTGTGCTTTATTTTTCCAGTGACAGCTTACATAACTTTGCTTTCATTAAAAAATATGATTCTGTAAAGTGCTTGGGAATAATGTTTTTAAGAGACTGCAGTTTATTACTGAAAATTTCAAAGTGGAAATATTTAGCCAATTATTAAATTAAAGTTGATTATTAATCCCAGAGAGATAATTACCAAGGTTTGAGGCAATTTATCTTCTACTTGAAATAGATTTTCACTTCTATTCACAATAGGTCTAAGTTTTATTTGTCACTTAGATCCACGGCTGTTACTGCAAAGAATTGCATTGTCATGCAAAGTACAAAATGTTTCTTTGAAGTTGACCATAAATATATTGGCAACGTGTTAGCTGAATTCTTCATAAAAGCATGCTGTCTTTAAGGAGTAATCTGTCCCTTCTTGCATCATAGGCAAATTTCCTTTGAGTAAGTAGTACTATCACAGCAGCAAGGAAGAACACTGTATGTAGCAACTAAACTGAAATATAATTTTACTCCCAAAAAGCATAGGTTATATTGAACTTTATATATACATACAGTAGTGTAATAAAATGCTTATAGTGATACTTAAAAGCTATAATGGCAAAAGACAATATAAGTGATGTCAGCTCTTCGGCAGAGTTAATATTCTGTCTGCAAGTATGTTTTTTTTTTTTTTCAGCGTGTGTAGTGGTTGTGGGTATTTTAACCCTTAAGTCTAGAAAACGAGTGCCTCAGTAATGGGTGAATTAAACGTACATCAATGCATTAATCTAGATTTTGTCTGCTATACTGTGGTATGCTAAATACAAAGGATCTGTGAATGTTATGAATGTTTATGCTTAAACATGGTTACAAATCATCTGTGAAATAGCTTTTTTAGATATTTGAATCATAAATTCCAACTTAATTACTCTGGAAGTGAAAGTGATAGCAATGCACTTCAACACTAAATGGTACCGGGAGGGCTGGAGCCTGCGGATACCCAGCGGAGCGCAGCACCTGTGAGAATTTCTTGTCAGCTGCATGCTTTTTTGATGAGGACTGTTGAGGGAATCAAGGTTATTTTCACTTTAATACTTTTCTAGAGGATGAAAATATATCCATGTTTTCCTAAAAGATGAGGTGTTAAATGCATCCATTGCAGAGAGGATGAATGCTCCCTGCTTCCCTTCCTCCTCACGAAAGGATCAGCTTGACAGGAGAATGCTGCTGCTTGTGTTCAGTCACTTTTCATCTTGGAATTCAAAGAGCATTATTTATAATCTCCTTTTCAGAAATTCGTAAAAATGCTTAATTTTCTTTTCAGCTTAATTTTATTCAGTATACTTACAGAAATGGTCAGGATGCTCAATGTGGTCCCCAACACTGCCAACCCCCCAAAATACTTAAGCATAGAAACATTTCCTCCAGGAGCTGAAGCACATGCTCTTCATTAACTCATACTGAACAAACCCACAGGGCTTCCCTTCATTGATAGCCTTTATGAGAAATCGCTCTCTGTGTTTGGATGGCAGTGATATGAAGTACCAAGATGTACCAATTGTCTCCAATACTGATTGGAGAAAAAATGGGAAAGAAAAATTTAGCTAAAAGGTAGAATTTAGACGAATTCTGGCCTAAGTATATCTGCAAAGACTGCCATAGCACCTCGGCTCCAGCCCTTTCGTCACTTTGCTTGCATAAGATAAAAACCTCGATTGTAATATAAGCGTCACTGAAGAATTTCTGCTGTCATTAAATAAGCCTCAAGGAAGCTTTTTGCCTATGGCTAATGACCAGGTATGAATTTTTTCTTTTTTCTTTTTTTTTTTCCTTCCTCCTCCAGAAGCTGCAATCAAGAAAACAATCCAATTACATCTTTATTTGTGAATTACGCTTCAAACGTTGATTTCTTGTATGGCTGCTTCAGGAGTCCCTGAGCAAGCAGCAGGACAGCAGCCTGGTCCCTCCCGCAGCCTGGTGCGGACAGCACGCGCCGAGAAGCAGCATCTCGTCTCCTGCGGTAGGTGAGCCAAGGCATCGGCATCCCATTGGAGCCGAGGGGATAACCAACGGCCCCGCGGGCACCCTGGCTGCAGGAGGGTGTCCAGGAGGGCTGCAAATCCCAGCAGGACCAGCAAAGTCCAGATCTCACTCTGGTTTGGATGTCAGAGTCCCTGTGCCCCCGGACTGCCGGGGCAGAGAGCAGCATTTCTGCCTAAAGGGTCAAGAGGGAACTGGCTGTGGGGCCGGGCATAGGCGCACCTGGAAACTTGTGTTCTCCAAGAGTGATTCAATGCTGATTCCCTTTCACATGATCAACAGGCACGGCTCAGACAGGCAGCAGCTGAACCAAGCTGACTGCCCAGCCGGGCTCTGCTTTTAGAGCCGCGCTGCTTCTGCAGTCCGGGGCACCGACGGTGCTTAGCAGTCCCGGCGGTAGTGAGCAGGCATTAACTAATTAAACCTTCCCTCTTCTGTAGGAGGGAGGTAAATATTTATTGTCTCGTTTCAGAGTTAAGGCAACATGAGATAAGACAGCATAATGATAAATGATGAACAAGAACCGCTGCGGTGCCTGGCCAAGAGCGAGGCCAAGCACAGAACTGGCACAGCTCCTGCCAAGGCTGAGCAGTGCAGGATCAGGTCTTACTCTCCTAATTACATACTGTCTGATGTTTTAAGTCCTTTTTTCATCTGTCGCTAACAAGATTTGTGTAACATAGTAACTGTTATTTTGGTAAATTGCAGTTTTTTTTTTTTTAACTTTGCTGCTACTTTCTGTTTTAGAAAGAGTTCTTGGACCTTCACCAGATGTGATAAAGTTTGCACATGATGTGGTTTGAAGAAATCCTTACCGGAGTCATTCCGATCCCCGTAAGAGAGGCGCAGGTCTGGGTATAGCAGGAAGCTGTTTGTATTTTCTGTACAAACAGACACACCGCACCCGCTGGGGAGAAGCCGTGAGATTGCTTTGAGGGAGCCCTCAGCTTGCGGGCTTTTTCTCTCCAAAACAGCAATTGTATTACCATTAATAAACTCTCCTTGCAAATCTAGGCTGAAATAAGGCTAGAATTTCATTCATCAGTGCTTACTGCTTAAGGCAGTGCTGCCTTCTTATGGTCTCCCCACAGACACGTAGTGCTTTCCTGGGGATAGAATATTGAGCAGAAATTGCTTCCAATCTTCTGTAGGACCGAGGCGTGGGAATGGGTTTGTGCTTTGGCTGCTTTCATACTGCCAGCTTATGAAAAATAACAAAGCAAGCAGCCAAGTTGAGGAAACAAATAGGATATTATATAGTTTATTCATATGTGCTGCCTTCCATCCCATTTGTCACCATTTCATCCCACCTGCTGCTGAAAAAGATTCTGTGGCTGAGAGATGCCTTCAAGGCGTCGTTGGCACGCTCATGCTACAAGTGAATATCAATATCTGCGTTGAATAGCCTAAATGTATTTTAAACAAGACATTTCCAAATTATTGCGGTGTGGCTGTGTATGGGGCTCTGCAGAACACCAATTAAGAGTCTGTCAGCATTTGCAGCATGATCCATTGTGAAAATTTATTCCAAGTAGAAATTTGGCATGCAACAACCAAGACTAGGAATTCTCCCCTTCCATTTTTCTCTTCCTCTTTTGTCCTGGAAAACAATATCTGATGCTCTAACTGCTAAATTATTTAAGATTAAAAAATGTTCTATGTGAGTAAAGCAAAGAGATGGGTGTTTCAGAGCTGTACAATGGCTCTATGACTCTTTGACACAGCCCAGGGAGACAGTATGCAGAAGAGAATTTTGAGCATAGAAAGTTTCATATGAAGTAGATGCACAACATTTGGAGGAATAGAAGTATCTGCAGCTAGAGCAGAACACCAAAGGTGGTGTTCCTCCTACAGTTATCAGACCTTCATGCTTTTCATGTGGGAGAGATGCTATTTGGTGAAATGCAGTCTGAGTTTGATCATCAGGCTAGCCACAGGTGGTACTAACCCACACAGCAGCCATTTCATTGTGCTCTTCCCCTAATGGTGTTTGTTGCTGTGTTTTCTGTTGAGGTCTGCACTGTCTAGCTCCTGATCTATTGTAGGATGAAAATTGTTGTACAGAAACCTATTCCTAATTTAGCATACGTGAGCTCTCTAAAGTCACTGAGGGTTCAGTGCTCTTCAGTCCTGTGATAGCTGTGAAGGTGCCATATTTCTGGAAGTCTGGGAGAACTGAGTTGTATGGAGGCAGGCAGACCCTTCTTCAGGCTGCTGAATCTCTCTGGAAATACTAACGGCTGTGGCTAGAGTGAGAGGAGTTAATTTAACAGATGAGCCAACTCAGCTTAGGAAAAGCGAAGAAGTGCCAGAGAAGAAGCACAGCTTTATATGAGGTAAGGGAGGTGACTTTCTACTTGTTTTATATATGTATATACTTATTCTGATTTGGAATTACAGAGAAAATCATAATGGAGGAAAAAATTCTGAACAAGGTGAGCTGTATTTTTCTCAAAGCAGCCAAGGGGTCTATCAGAGAGTAAATTGTAGAATCACAGAATATCCTGAGCTGGAAGAGACCAAAAGGAGCATCAAGTCCAACTCCTTGACCAACTTTCTTTTGGATGATTAAAGGAACTATGATTTGGCACACAATCTGCCCTTTTCATTCTTTCTAATGCTGAGCATTGCAAGCTGGAAAGACTTTTCCGCCTTATGAGCTCTGCTTTGCCAGCTCCGTTAGCCACCTCTGTGGGCAATTTGCAAACTGCAGATCACTGGTTAGTGTAAGATGTTCCTCAAGTATTTGTCCAGGTTCTCATCGCTGGTAAGTACTGATAAAAACAGCTGCAAGCAATGAAAGGAGCCGGCAAAAAGTGCTGTGATGGGGTTGCTGGTATGCGAGGACTAGCGCAGCAGGGCTTTCCTGAGCTACTGGACGTCATTCAGAGGATGAGAATTTTGAGATTATAATTCCTGAAATCTAGTCATTGAACCACAAGGAAAAAGGAAATCCTGAAGAGCATTGGCCTGCAGCAAGGTAGGATACACATATTTAAAATAAGTACTTTACTGCAACAGCAGCAAAAAGGAAGGGTGCTAGGGTTGAAGAGAGGGAGTACAGGTGCAACTGTAGCTTGTAAAGTGGGATATTTTGATGGCCTACAATTCATCTGCAGCAAGTGTTTTATCTATTATAGTAGTGCTGTTAAGGTTATTATACACCTCAGAATTGAGTTTTGTTCTGAAATCTGCAGTGCAGAGTCTCTGATTTCATCCATATTCAAAATTAATTCACTTACATACTGACATTTCTGCTTTTAGTAGTGGCACATATTTTTGGGAATACTTCTGTAAAAGAGAAAGGAGTTTGTGTGAAATGAGAAACTTATGTTAAAAATACAATTCCCCTTGCTTTACACACCAAATTCTTGTTTTGTTTGCTAGCAATCATATGCATTGTAGTCAATAAATACCATAATCAGCAGAGGACTACAGTTCCTGATGTCTGGTTTCATCACTTCTCTTGTGGTAATTGACGTTCATTACCAAAATTATAATGGCTGTGGAGGACCCTCATGTTTGTTTTTTTGCAGGTATTTTTTTTACATATCTGCAATGCCTACTGCTTACAAAGAGCCTTTACACATGTAATCCTTTGGAGACTTGAGGTATGCAAAGGATGTAGCCACAGTTTGTGCTGGGATAATTTGGATTTCTGCTTTCTGTGATTTATGCTTGTTGACTTCAAATGCTTGCCCCACCAAAAAGCTGCATCATAAAGCTATTAATGTCAGGAGCTCTTCTTTTATATGGCTCTCAGATCACATAGAGGAATGCAGAACGCTGCAAAAGCAAAATGCTGAAAATAAATTGCTCTGCGTTCCCTGACGCACCCAAGGACTGTGAAGTGGACATTGCAGACATGTTGCTAGTGCCCACATACACACTGTTCTGGATGATCATTAATCTCGTCTCAAATTGGCTTTGAAAAGTTGTAAAATAATTCATTTGTGTTTTTCTTTCTGATGTTCCTCGTATCTCATCTCATCGTGTGAAGGTAATAGATCAGAACTCTCCCGATTGCAATGGCTGTAGACCCAGGTTAACCTTTATTCTCTGGAAGCCATTTCATGAGGATTTAAAAATGCATTTTAATAAAAGGGAGCTATTAATCTCCTGGCCATTTGTCTCTCAGATTTGTCATGCTAAAAGCTGGTATTTTACCATATGAACACTGTCTGCCCGGGGACAATTTGCATCCCACATTTCTGGGAGGACAAAGGTAGATGTCTCGTTTAAATAGGGGCAGACACTGTGAGGTGCAACTTAAAGCTGGTGTGCTTCAGGGATTGCACTAGTCTCAGGGACACAATTCTTTGAATAGCTCTTTTCTCTGCAGTTGTGCTGCTGAAAAACCAAAATTCCTTATAGCATGTCTTTTAGTCTTTTCTGTGTGGGGAAAATGTAAAACAGTAGGTGGTCACAGAGGAAATAAGGATTTTATGGAGAAAGTGATATGGGTTTTAATGCCATTCACGCTTATTATTTTTATGATTTAAATTTCAGATTGAATAAATGAAAATTGTGAAGGAAGGTATTTTTTCCATTTATTGTAGGGATATGTAGTTTCTCCCTTTAGGGTTGTGGTAAACATCTAGATGAATTTATTACACTTAACGATTTGAAAAGTATTTCCTGCGTCCAAAAGGGCAAAGGAAAAAAGAAAATGGAGACAAAGGCAATATAGCACTTAGTTATGCAAATGCTCATGCAGTGTATCTAAATGCTATCATTTGAGACCTATAGTTAGAAAAGGTGTTTATGGGTGTCCTTAATCCAATGCTACCTTCCACCTGTGACCTTGGCGAAGTCCACAATTTCACATCATTAAAAAACTGTTCTCATATATATATATATATGTGTGTGTGTGTGTGTGTGTATATTCATGCTTGATTTGTTTTCCTTTTCTTTCTTGCTTTATTATTTTTTCCCCTGAAGGAAAGTTTTTGTTCCTTCCAGTATTTGTTCAGGGCAATGTTAAATGTGCAATATGCAAGTGCAGAGGGTATAATTAGAAGTAATGGAAAGGAAGAGCAAATTGACTTCAGACTGCTCTCACTGTGAGGGCTATTAGGAAAGCAGCGAGTCTCTCCCGTTGTGCTTCTCTCTCTTGACTGAACACAGCACTAGAGGCAGAAGAGCTAAATCGTGTCCTTGTGCCTTGGAAGGCAGGGCCGAGGGGACAGCGTGGCAGAAAGATGGGCCAAATGCTCTCATAGATCTCTCATTTCAGCCTCTTGCAGGAGGCGGCTATTAGCCTCCCACAGTAAAAGCAGTCATCATCACTTCTTTCTGACAGCCCTGGTGGTGGTGTGGAGGTCCTACCAGGTGGTGTTAGTCTTGCTGGGTCCTGCAACCCATATGTCTATGGGGGGGCATACTAAATGGGAAAGTCGCTTAGCTCCAGCTGGGGAAAAGCACAGCGTAATTATATAGGATCAAATGCAAGGCATCACTGGAAATGACGGTATGAAAGCTGAGCGCCTGGCCTCTCATGACATGATGCTCATCACGGGTTGACTGTGTGCCTACTTTAATTTCTCACTGTTAGGAGGTTTGGCCTTTGTAGGGAAATACTCTCTAGGATCAAATGGAGGTTGCTGTCTAGAAGTGGCACAGACTTAACACAGCGCAGATGGGATGCTCTCAAAGGCACTGGTGTAGTGGAGGCTGGTGCTGGTGGGAGGAGGTGTCCTGCACCCTGAGCCAGCCTGAGGCTGGGGAAAGCTGTCATCTGAAACTCTAGGGTTTTAGTAACAATCAGTGACAGTAAAAAGAATAACAAGCCAGATCTGTAGAGGCCTGATGTGAGTGGTCTTTATTTCTTAAGTGTTCCCATTAAAGACGTGAAGTGTCTGCCATTTTTGTGCTGTTCCCAGTCACATTGCTTCTCAGGACACTGCCAGATAATTGGTTCTTGTAATTCTCTCAGACTGTCAGAGATCTCATTATTTGAGATCTCAAGTAGGGAATATTAAACCTATGCTTAGGTTAAACCATTCACTTAGGTGCCAAAATTAAGCATGTCCTTCAAGTGATTTCCTGAAAGGTTCTGTTGAAGCCCAGTGTTGCAAAGCAAATCCTATGTTATGCACAAAATAAAATAAAAAAAAAAAAAGGAAAAAGAAAAAGACCAAGTGTAGTTGCTATGGTCTGATGGAGGCAGCAAAAGACATAATACATACGGGAAAGTCTGAGCATCCCTGAACACAGGTTTGCAAGAAATTTCCATCCTTATCATCCATGAGTGCTCATAACGGTTAAACTCTGGCAGAAAATGCTGAAGGAAAAGGAAGAAGATGTATTGTTTCTGTGACGTATAGCCCGTGGCCAAAGGAAGAGAGACATTTCTATACTTATAACTTGTTTATTTATTTATTGCTATTAATCAACTGTAATTTCATTGCAAAGTAATAACCGTGAAGAAGTGCAAGTTGCTGCCTGCACAGAGGAAGCGGTGCAGTAGGAGGCATACGTACGTCCATGCTGTATGGAGGTACAGATCTATGCAATATGCTTTTGTGACTTGAATTTGTTTGGAAGCCAGAAGCTTATCCTGTTCCTGGGTATCTTGCGGGCAGGTCAGCCAGTGTTTCCAGAGATTTGCCTGGCTCATTAGCTGATTTTTCCGAGTCAAACCGTGTACAGAAGATCTCCTGCCCATGAGAATCGGGTTGTGGCAGGGCAGTGAGCGTGAGCCAGCCCCGGCCCAGGCTGCCAGAGCGAGATGCTGCCTGCAGGAGACCGCAGGGATGCGGTTGGACGTAACTCAGGTCCCCGCTTGTCCTCCCCCCCAGCTCCTTCAGGGCTTTGCGAGGTTTGTGGAGACTTATCCCACTTTGGTTTGGGGAGGGGAGAGGATCCAGATGCAGCCCATGCTGCGGGCTTGCTCACAGGAAATTGCACATATTTACAAGCTTGGTAATGATGAGGCCACAGTAATGATAGTTTGTAAGTTATCATTGCTCAGCGTATGAATTAACGACCCTTTGGTGGAGCAATTCACACTTCTAGAATTTTTCTTCCTGCCTTCTTTGCTTCATTTTGCACCATGTTCTTTGGAGCCATGTTAGAATGAGCCTGAAAAAGAGTACTTCGAGTTGGAACCCAGCACCATACAGAAATGTGTTAGTTATAAGCCCTGATTACATAATAGCATTCATTTTAAATTATATTATTATTATTATTTTAATTTTTTTTTCAAGGAAATATTTGGTGTTTTACTTGATCAAGTATAGAACATGATGCCCTTTCCTCTGAGAAACTTGTAATTTTAAAAGGGCAATTTCCTGCTCCAAGGACAGTGGTTCTTTTGCCTCACAACTTTGCTTGGCCACATGGACGCATCTCATGCCTCTCCCTGAGAGTGTCCACCATGTACCTGTTCCACCCCTAGTGCGTGAAGCATCACTGGTGTCCGTGTTACCCTGCCCTCTTATTCACTCCCTGACCAAAGACCAGGCTCAGTGGTGTGCTGGAAGACTGAAGAATAGCAATGATGCAATATCATGGTCTCAGGAATGCACAAAACTCTTTCCAAACAGTCCAGGGAAAAAAATCCTTTTTAATTTGTAGGAGGCTATGTCGGAGGCTCTGATGGACATTCAGGACATTTGGAGTGCCACAGCTCATGGCTCCATCAGCGAGGTGACTGACGCCAGCTGACCCCAGGGTCCTGCGGATGATGGCACTGCACATCCATGCGATAGGATATTCCAGCTCACCTTCTGCTCTCTTTGGCACCACCAAGCCATGCTCTGTTTTGCAGCTTGGACATGTCCATAGGTATTGAAATGTTTGTGAAATTGGATGAAACTTTCTCTCCCCAATACCTAAACCATTTTGAAAAGGGAGATTTAAGTATGAAAAGGGAGATTTAAGTATTGTAGCGGTTCTTATTTTTTTTCTGTATAGTCTTCATATTAGCAGCATTTCATTTAGAATTCAAAAGGCAAACTCCGCTTTTTTAGCAGTGTAGCACTTGCAAGCACAGCTGTAAATTCATTTTGACCCAGTGTATGAGTTTCAAAACTGTTAGACCCCTCTATTTAAAATATGCTGACTGATTTTCACAGATCACTGGGAAGCTTCTGCTCTGATGCTGTGTCAAAGCATATTTTAGAGGAACAAATCAAAAAATCCTCAGCAGTGCGCTGCATGAAATAATAATTTGAAGGGCTAAAGCCTTATACCATGATGCTCTATAATCCTGTCTCAATGCATTGCTGTGAGTAAAGACTCCTCTAAAAGCATGTCACTGTTCTAGTTTATAACACTTTATAATTACAAAAGTGTAATCAATAAAATGTCTTAAGTGGTTCCTGAGTAGAGAAAATGATTAATGCACAATGTCTAATACACAGATACATTTAAAGCAATTTCCATAGTGAAGAGTTGTAACGTTTTCATGAAGTTAAATTCTAATACGCTACTGACAAGTAACTTTCTTATTTTACTTGCTGGCTTCCAGGTAGCCACTTGGGAATTTCCATATTATGGCAAAAACGCTTGTGATATATATATATATATATATATATACACACAGATTTATGTAAAGGCTATTCCTCTGCCCTGCACTATGGTATGGGAAGGGACTGTATATAGACCTGTAGATGCTGAGTAGGGAAGATTATTCCTGCCCTTACTAGAGCATGTGTTCTCACCGTGTACTTTGGAACTGTAAAATAAGAATGGCTTCATTAGGAGCTGTTTATGACAAAGCTGCAAATTGCAGGTGTTTTTATTTCGGTCTCACTGAGGCCCTGCTTGTGAATCTGGTTTCCACTGTGCACAACTGCTTCTGACACCACACCAGGTCCTTGGCAGACACAAATGGCACAATGCATATGTAAAACAAATGATATGTAATATTGTTAATAGCTGCTCTAGGAATCCTAATTTAATATTACGGTAAAATTAAAATGATATACTTCTAAGAGAAAGGTTTTCTTTAACTAGAAATAGACCTTACTTTACGCTGCTCTCCTCATTCTTTACTCATAACTCCTGCAAAATGCTTATTGATTTTAGTGGGAGTCTTGCTGAAATACAGGCTGAGTAGGGAATGCTGTGGGAAGCCCTTTGCTCTCTTCGTGATGGAGGTTAGTCATAACACAAAGCACCTGAAGCTGTTGTGACTCATCCCATCCTGAAAAAAGAATGACGGGGGCAGTACTTTTCCACCACATGTTACTGTGCTGAAGGAAAAACATTGTAAGGATTTCAATAAATAGTCTGAGACACCAGAAAGGATGTTTAATTTCAGATTATGACTCTTCCTTATTCAAGCATGAAAAAGGAGCACAGTTTGTTGTCTTTCTTTAGGTTTGTGATTTGTGTGCACTAAAATTGTGAGTAGTAGCTCCAGTAAAACATAGGAATATTCCTCAGCTAGCAGCATGCACGTCTTCTAGGGAAGTCATTATTTTTAGGTGGTCTCATTATCCCTGACAATAATATTGCAATTAGCAACCATTCATAAAAATTGCACATTATTTGTATGATATGGTTTTTCTGTATTGGCAGAAATAAGCTTTTAGAACAGCCGCTTGTTATTGGCGTGTCGCTGTACAGTACTGTTAAGTAAAATTTGCTCAGGGACTCATTAGCAGGTAATAGGTTGTCAACCCATGTCTCCAACAGACATAGCACGCTATTTGCCCTTCAACATATGTAAAATTAGAAAGTACATTTGCAGGAGGCTTTGTGTGGCCTTTAAAGGCTGCTAATCAACCTCTCCGAAGCTGGTCTGCTCGCTCAGGTCATCGCCAGTTACAAGGGAAAGGGTTCCTGGAGCTGGCTCAGACCTTGGGGTTCCAAAGAACAGCCCAGGACATCCAGGCCTTGACTTCTTGTAATGCTAGTACTTGTGAATCTGCTTTTTCACATCTCACGTAAGGTTCGTACAGTGTTGTGCGTGAATTTAACACATTTTGAGTGTCCGACTGTTTTCTTCAGTCAGTAGCTGGAGTTTCCAGCAATGTTGCCCTTTGTCAATGCCCTCGTCATATGGATATGAATAAGCTTTTGCCTACAAGGCCAACGTTTAGGTACAGGGCTTCTTGTCTGTGCCTTTGAGCCTTTGTCCTTGTCCTTGTGTGCTTGCTGCTTCTCCTAATCCCTACCTCTGAAATCGCTGCCACGCCACAAGGTCTGGGAATTTCTGAATAAATAAGCTCAGCAAGTGGAAACAGGCTGTTTGTAAGGCTGCATGACGTTTCCTTGTTTATTTAACTTCTGCAGGACATTAAATAAATCTGCTGTCTGCTGTCAGAAAGATGTTGCGTGTCTGCACGATGTAGAAGTGTGAGTCTAGCCTTCCACTGCGTGAGTTACATGTGTTGAAGTCGTGAAGTGGTTCCTTCGAATGATGAGATGCTCCCGTATGTAACAGATCAGGAGCTGTCACTTTTCTAAACAGCAAAAAAATAAAAATCCAAGTTATGAATTATGAATGTTCATTTTTTTCTGCGTAGCTTCCTTCTTGCAGCAGCCTCTGTAATGATGCAGCTGGTTCTCAGCTAAGACATATGGATTCCTATTTCCTGCCTTTTTCTGTCCTTGAGTAATTGTTACCGTTAATTTTAATGACTTTAGTAACAGTGATCCACAGAGAGAAAGCGTGCTGCCATGATCGTGCAGTGCAATCTGAAAATAGAAGAATAAAACTCTTTCAGATACAAAAGTTCTTCCAAGTCTAACAAAAATGAGAACCGAAGAGGTTGCTGTCTCATTACTGAGCAGAAATGCAGGCAGCTTCACTTAAAGCTCCCTGGCTGGTGGAAGGATGCCTCAAATCCCTCCTGCACCCAGCTGGTCAGTACACTTGCTGTAAGCATTTGCTACTTAGGTCCATGGACATCAAACATGAATGATTATGTCTCCATCAAACGTGTGTTGGAAAATAAGTGGACTATGTAATCAAATGTAATTACAGGCTATTCCTACTTCGAAAACAGTATTTGGGCTTTGTTGTGATGCTCTTTTCCAATCGAAGCCTGAACTTTGTTTCAGCCACTGTCTGACAGTAGGAGACTATTGTGCTTGAATAACAATGCAGCCAACAGACTGTTTTTTCACAAACCGGTGCATGGATCTCTGTTGTAGCGTCCTCCCTACATTTACTATATTAATGTATTATAATTTATTTGTAACATCATTTGTTCATATATTATTATTATTTATTCTTTTACAGGTGCAGAACAGGACAATTTGAATGGAGATACCTGCTTTTTATACTGGCTGTGAGTTAGTTGACTCCGATAATCTATTTTTCAAGGAAAAACAAACAGAACCCACATGGGTTTCATTCCCTTCTAAAACACTTCTTTGTATAATGATTTCATAGATGAGTATATACCTTAGTGGACCATCTTTCTCCAAAGATGTGGTACCAGGAAGGAAGAATTGCTGATCTACGGTACATTTGAGTGAGTACCCAATATATAAATAATATATAAATAGCTCTTTACTGGGTCACAGTGAGTCTTTTCACAGCCTCCTTAGCAAAATGGTGTTGCATTTGCAATTTGGGGGAGTCAATGATGCTTAGGGTTTGCTTTTCTGATAATATTGTATAACTTTTCTCTCTGCTGTTCCTACCTTCCCTTATTAAATTACATCAATACGTAATACAGTAAATTCCAATAATCATTTGCAGCTGTTTGGGAGTTTTTATCTGCTGTGAATTTGTGCAGCAGTCAAGCACATAGCTTATCATTTATGGTATTCATAGGATACCATTGGCAATAGATGAATGCACAGCAACTCCATGGTTATAGTAATGTGATTTTTTTTGTCAGTTGTCCAAGATACAATACTTGTTCTTTGATTCTATGGCAAAGACTCCAAAGAACAAAATGTTCTTTGAGTTTTGTTCCACATGGTACTGGAATTCATAAAGTTTGCTTTCAATCAGTTTAGAAAGAGTTATTCCAAAGGTTGCTGAGTTCATATGGAGTTTTTCATTGGTTTCAACAGGTTATGGGTCCTCCTAAATCAAACCACAATGACATATACAACCTTGAAAGGTTTCTGTAAATTATAGCATCACAGGGAGGAAACACTTAACTCTTATTGTAGGGCTTTATATCTGATTTATTTACCTTCTCTGGAGAGTCAGATAAGTAGAATGACTTTCATTTGCTCTCTCAAACAAGAGAGATCCCAAACTTTGAATTGTTTTCCTCTTTGCATACTTCTGATAATCACAGCACATATTTTTAAACCTGTCTAGGATTTAGATCTCTTATCTGATGATAAACATTATCTGTTGTGAAATAAGGATCTTGGACAAATTTTATTCTATTGAAAATTTTGGGCTGAGTGAGTCCACTTGTGAGCCACTGCTCTACGTAGCACAGTTTTAACTATCCTTGAGTTGGTCATCCTTTAGTGTTGACACATAATGCTGAAGTTTACCAGTGTCTGAAAACAATGACTTGCTAGTTGTTTTCACTTACACAACATCATGGTTCTAGTGTCCTATCTAGGCTTTGGCATACAATCACAGTTCTGCTTTCTGTATTTGAAGTTTCATCTAAAATATGTTGGTGTCGATGTAGGCACTTCCAGGATCACGATGAATTCAGGTCTTTGAAATGGCTTCCAGGTGCTTCCTTATTATTTTTGTCTTTGTACTGAAATATGGGGGTCCTTGGCTATGGTTATCGGTTCATAGCCATTCTGTAGCCAGGTCAAGCTGCCTGTGTTTCTGAGGTTATATGGAGAAAGTTTGTACAATCATGTCAAAGCATTGGGAGAAGAATAAAGCAGTTTGTATTCCATCAGTTGGTTGTGTGGTGGTTATTTGCTGAGTATGTGAGGCAATGTTTCAGAAGAATTAGCAGTGGAAGATGAAATGTGCATGTTCAGAGCATTTCAGAACAAGGATAGCTGATCTTTCGTGACGTTAATGGAAATCCTAATAAATAAATACATTGAGTAATTCTTCAGAAACAGAACGTTCATATCCCTGGTTCTGTGTCCCCTTTTCATTATACGAGGCTAAAGGAAAAAAGTATCAAAAATGTGGGGGATAATTTAGTTCCAAATATTTAATGGAATATAAAATCTGTTCCTATAATGTAGCGCTATTTTAGAAAGCTTATTAACATTTTATATAGTGTACAGTGTATGAAAGTAATGGTCCAAATATTTATGTGGCAAGACATCCCTAAAAATGTTCATATCCATTCTGACTGTTTTAATAAGGTACTAAAAAAATACCATAATCCTCTGACACTAATGTTTTTCTTGGTAACAGTCCTCAATTATATCCACGCTACCGTTTACTTTATCATCCTCATTAAATCTAATTTTTTTCGTGTTTTAAGCAAGTAATCTTACTGCATGTAAATGGCTACATTAAATCATATATGATTTCTTAGCATCCATTCTCACAATGAGAACTTTAGCAACATAGCAGAAAATGACAAGGACATGCTGCAGACATTACTCTATGTGCTAATACATAGGACAACAGCTATAGTGTGTGTTTGTATATGTATATATGAGCACAAATATGCCTCTGTGAGGCATATTTCTCCAGTGAAATTAGTAAATTCATGATTTTGCCCACTTTGACAATGTGTTGTATTCAGGACATTTTCAGTAGGAGCAGTATCAGATTATAAAAAGCTACATAAAAGGCCTTTTCCATTAGCTTGCCCTGCTGATCACTTCACAGTAAGAAAAGATCATATGATGATTTTAGAAGTCTTTCTTTAAGCATTTCCAACGCTTTGGATGTTGCATTATGATGAACTTCTCCAGGCGGCAATGAGCATTTTTGTTTATTCGTAGCTTGATAAGAATCTTCCAGTACGGGGATTCTGTTTAAAATTCTGACGGTATTAGCTATGAGAAAAGCCTCCTGTTAAACCAGGGAAATAATCTCAGTGTTGCCAATATAAATGTGGAAAGCTAGTTTTCATGGAGATTTGTTGCATTTGTTTGACGAGAAGTAAATCAATAAATAAATGAAATAAAACCGGTATGACCCTTCCTGATATGTGGCAGGTTCTGACAGTAGCGTAGGTCATGGCAGGTCTTACAAGTATGTTGCCACCTGTTGCAGATAGCTGATTTTATTTTCATTAAGGAATCAGTGAAAACTGAAGTAGCTGAAACTGAAGGCAAAGTGAATTAAACAACCACAATTAAATTAGCTATGAAGGGTACCTCCTTCTTTTGCATTGTCAGAATGTATTGTCTATGAATAAAGCAATTGCAAAGTTATTGATTTGTCTTTGGTATTAACCTCCTTGTAAGCGTAGCGTGGCAGGATTTATCTTAGGCTTAAGTAAAGGAATAGACTGAGGAAAAAAAGAAATAACAGAACAGTTGCTGTCAACCTGCCTGCAGTGGAGAGCATCGGGAGGAGAAGTGTCATTTTTCTAATCTGCAGGAGCAGAAGTAAAGATTGTGCTGTGAGACTGGTGTTATCGGCGGCTGCCTGGCAGGGAATGACAAGGGCTGATCAGCAATGGGCAGGAGAATCCAGAACGATATCGTAGGTGCTGGGTACAGACTTTCTAGCTTGACTTTTCCTCTCCTGGCTATCCGCAAAGAGCAGTGAGCTCCTGTGGGGCAGAAGGGAGCAGCCATCTGTCCCACGTGTGTGCTTAAGTGTCATCAATCCTATCTGTCACCAGCAGGAAATCTGAGGATGGGACTGACAGATGAGCATCAGAGGTGGAAACAGGTTTGTTTCTTTATCTCTCGTGACTCCTATTTGGCTTAAAAAAATCACTGTCAGAAGCAGGATAGCGAAAGGAATTGCCCACATATCTGAAAGGGGCCCACCACCAACCACACTGACGTTTTAACCTCGTGAGGTGGTCAGTGCTCCTGTGGTCTGAGCTGGCATGGGCTAAGAGGGAGGGGTGCTCGTCCCTGCCTGCATCCCGGAGCAGAAGTAAGAATGACAGCCAAACACCGGCCTTGTAGCACCAAACTGTGGCTTTTCGTGCTTTCTTTTGCCTAGATTGGTGATTGGCACCTTCACCTTACAAAAATTATTTTTGTCTTCGAAGTCCAGTCAGGTTACCTGAGATGTTCTTCAAGATGGATTTTGCTACAGTGATTCAAGGTGTAGCTGAATACCTTTAGAGTAATAAAACTATGTTCCTGTAAGTTGTCATTTACTTTAAGTTTGCCTATTGGAAAATATTAGAATTTTATAATATTATGGGAAGTGATTTTCTCTTGCTTTTCTGTGGAGTAACACTCAAATGGAGTCTGAAACTCCAGGGATTACATAAAATCTTTTCGCATGTGGCAATATATGATCTCCTCTAGTGAAACGCAGGGAAATTTTAAGTGTTTAAAAGTGAACATCATTTTTAAAACAGTATTTACAAGTTAATTAGGTAATATTACCTTAGCCTTCAAGTTCTAGAATAAGTACTATAGAGCAAAACTGTAGATGCTAAACTAATGCGGACACACATCTCCAGCAAGTGATGTCCAATTCTGATATTTATTCCCTGGCTTCATAAAACTTTTTTTTTTTTTTCTTTCAGATGCGTGGCGTTTTTATTGGAACTCTTATGGATTCAGCTTCCTAGCACCATAAGGGGGCTTGATTGATTTTTATGCTAATCCTAAATGAAAGACAGCTGTTGTACCCACTGGCTTCAATAAAGCTAATCCAACTCATAAAAGTCTTGTAAATAGCCAGATAATTACGTTGCTGTTCAGAAGGATTTCCTTTTGCAAGGTGCTGGTAGCCCTGCAGTGCTCGCAGCCCGGGGCACTGCTGTGCCAGGCGGCCGTGCCGTGATGTGGCCGGGGTGGGTGCCGGGGAGGTGGGGGGGCGACCGGGGGCTGCTGCTGCAAACCCCAACCAAAACCCAGCAAGCAAGCCTGAAAAGGAGGGAGGTATTTTTAGTGGTGCTTGAAATCTGATTTGTTTGTATGAACTTTGTACAGAGCTGTGGTTGTGCTGTTATTTAATACTAGTAGCCTTAGGGGACAGTTTACAGATGGTTATTATGTCTAATAGTCATAAGTCAATCCTAACCACTTTCAGATGATGAATGGCAGCTTTTTTGGCATATCCAGAAAAAAAAAAACAAAAACACAACACACTATAATGTTCTTCCACTAGCTAATTATCATTATTTGTATCTTTACAGGATATGTGAGTGTATCTGTGCACGCGGTCCTTTTCACTCCATCTAAATAAATATGCATTCATGTGAGTGCATATTAACTGCCAAACACAATATTGAACACAGAATTAGTTTCTTCATTTAATATATGCAACAGAATTAAATTAAACCTCAGCATAAGCAGGGCAGACTTTAGTTATTAATCCTCCCAAGAGCAACTATAATTATTTTTGCCAGCACTAATTTCATTTGCATATGTATTGTTAAATTGCAAATCACAGCGAACCAAGAAGAGTTTTTGTACGCTTAGTTAAATTAAGCAGTGCTGCTTGAGCACATTGACTGCAGCAGCTAAAGTGCTAATTTTAAGGGAAAAAAGCAACGCGCATAAAAAGGCACGTGCACAACTTGTAGCGTTTCCTGATCTCTCTGTGGTTTGCAAGAACTTTGCTGGGATTGACTGCTGCCCTCGGCCTGCCAGGAACCACTGGATTTGTTGCGCAGAGCACGAGGCTGCCTGGCTGAGTAGGTGCTGCTGCCCCAACCCAGAAAAACCCATCACAAAGCACTGGTGATTCCCCCCCCTGCTCCTGCTGAAGTTCAGCACTACCAAGGAAAAATTCAGACAAGTTTCTGGAGGGGACTGAACTGCTCAGTTAACATCAGTGTGCGCGGACACAGATGTGGGGATTTGTACCGTAGAAGGAGCTCAGGAATATACCCCCCCATGTCACAACTGTGATAGGCAAGTTGTTGGAATCAATAAGAGAGATGGTGAATTTGAAAGTCTGCAAAGTAAGCGGTTCCGTTTTGTTTAATTGCCATGCTCCAGCTCTGTACCTTCAGATACAACATCTCCAGGAGGCAGGGGTGAACAGCAAGTACGCTTGTGCAGCTGAGCCACGTTTTAAATGCTGTCCAATTATTTACCAGCTTCTGATTTAGTACCTTTTAGTGAAGAAAAGGTGGGAGAAGCTTCAGCGCAGTGTTGCAGGAAAATATTCATGGCTATGTATCAGCAATAAACCAATTACTTTCATGGCATTTCAAAGGTGGCATTTCTTTTATTAGGTGAAGACCAGATGTTGACTGAGCCTGGGACACTGGGTACATTGCTGCACCAGCAGAATAATGCCCTGAGATTTCTTCAAAGCCAGGTAATGCATTTGTTTCTAGATTTAACTTGTAGGCACCAACGTTGGAAGGTCATTGCAACTCATTTTGAGTATGGAAGTGGTGCTTGTGGTTACAAGAGAAAGGACGTGGAATGAAGCTAAAGACGTATGGGGCAGAGTGGTGTAGCTTGAAAGCAGAGCTGTTGTAATTTCCAAACAGGCTGTTGTAATTTCCATCTCACAGAGTTTTATTAGAAGAGGAAGCAGCTGAAGGAAGGGCTTTGCAATTTTAATGGAAATTAGTAGTCTTCTTTTTCTGCTAAGGTATAATTATGTTTTTGGTTTATCAAATACTGACCTGACATTCAAGATTTTTTCCTGAGAGTTTTATTTTTACAGCACTGAAAAATTCAATAGACTTGCAATTATTGTTCTTCAGAATACACACTCTGGAAGGTTCAGAGCTGAAATTTATGGTACCGTTTCAATCCTGGTAGTTTTTGATTGTAAAAAAACCTAAAATTAATTCACCATAACATTTGTTAGGCATGCTTCGGGCTGTACAGGACTTCAGGTGTGCTGGTTTTATTTTTCATTTGCTCTTCAGTTGCCTCTGGAAAATAAGTTTTATAGGACTTTGCCTTGCATTCTGTCTGTGCTGTGTTCTGAACTTATAAAAGACGCATGACTGTCAGACAATAGATACAAGTAAATATTTCACTCAGACCAGTGGATGGGACACAGGTTTCTATTGAAATTTATTATAAAGCTTCATTCTGTGTCCATTTGCTTTGTTTTGCAAACTATTATTACGGGCTGGGCTGACACGGTGTGTTCCTTTTTTGTTGGCATTAATTGTTGTAAGCCAAAAAAAAAAAAAAAGAAAAAGTACTGACATAAGCAAACTCTTCCTTTCTCTCTTGTTTCATGACTTAGATTTGGTTTTAAAATTTTCACTACCAGATGCATGTTTACAGGCTGTCGGATGGTACAAGCCAGGCTTTGGATTTGCCTTATGTTGTGCATATTTTGTTGGGATTTGCCTAGAGAATTAATACATGGCAAAGTCTTTGCTGTTGATGCAGACATGTACGAGCACACCTCCCTGGCAGCGAGGTGTTCGTGGGAGAGCTAGAGGAGTGCTTGCCATCTGCAAGCGCATGGCACAGACTCACAAGGACTGTGAGATCTGGGCATTTTTTTCCTCCCTTTTGATGAACCCATGAGACTCATCTAGATGCCTCTTCAATTTTCCTAATGATCCTTCTTTCTGACAATCAGCACTTAGCTCAATAATGACTTAGAGCAGTTAGGAGAATAAAACATTGCCATGTTTGAAATGAAGATATGACTGGGGTTTACCATTGCAATATTACTCACAAAATTTTCTTCAGAGTACCCAAATGCATCCATGTAGCACTGTGACACTGAAAAACCTTAAAAAATTATGAAAACATGTTTTAATAAGGGAGAAGTTGCCAAGAAATAGGGAGCAGAGAGAGAGAGGAAGTAGCAATATCTCAAAGCCACAGCTGGGAATTTCACAAGGCTTTTTTCTTGCTCAACAAGCAGAGTGAAGTAAATTGGTTTTATTAATGGAAATCTGGTTTCTCAATAAGAGGGCTCAGAAGGCAAAGAACAACGAAACAAATGAATGGTCAGCATAACGTAAACTTGTTCCCCTTTACAAATAACAAATGAAGTAATATCTAGTTCTGCTGAGACTAAGTCAAATAGGTTGTGTCCTCAAAGAGCTTGGTTTGTGTAGCCACAAATGATCTGCCTGCTTTGTGTTTGTATCTGAGCTCTTCTTTAGTGATGTCCGGCCTTCTATGTTTAATATTGAACTCTTAATTTCCCAGGTTATTTCTGAGCAAAATGTACCTGTTTTTTTCAGTTACTTGAGTTAGATTTCTTTAAGTTACTGAAAACATTTAACTTATATGTGGTGTTTCTTTCTCTCCCCCAAAGAATCATGTTGCCAGTGAGAAAAGGACACAATTCAGTTTTTAATGCAAAGGGTATAAAGGAAAAAATCCCAGTGCTCCCTTGTCATATTTGCACTTTCTGTAGAGTACTGTATGTCAGATTGACCTTGGGCTAGAATGGGAAATGCAGAGCAGTTATGAACAACGTGGGCATCAATGTAATCTTTCATCAAGAAATAAAGAAGGAAAATAAAGAACTCAGCTTAGTAGGGTTTTATAAATAGATATTGCAGCACTGTCCTCTGTAACTCTGCAGATAAAAGCAAGTTAAGAAGGACATCTCATGAAGGGTTTTTACTACCAAGCAGGGAAAAATGTATGAAATTACATTTGTCAAGTGTGACCTGTGTGTGTAGGGGGGTTACATATGGCCTCTGTCTTAGGTTGCATGGTCTAAAATTTGCCCTTTGGATAGCATTTTACTCTGGAAATATCTGAAGGAACTTAGTTTTTTCACCTCTCTATGTAAGGACTATGAATATATAAAAAGGAAATGGTCACAAACAAAACAGGGTTCGCTTGAACTTGAATACCAAGTGGTGGTAGAGATGATGCACAACAACCTCTGTGATTCTGTGTTCTTTTTAGGAAGAATCATATTGCAGAAAAATTGCACACGTACAGGAAAGGCTCCCTCATCCAGGGAAGAATCATTTTAAACAAGGGACAGAAGCTGCACCAGAGCTGCTTGATGGCAGGACAGACTTGCTGGGTTGAGCTGCAGCCAGGCACTGCCCTGGTCCCTTCCCAGCAGCGCTCATCTTGGTGAGTTTGCAAGGCCCATGAGTGTGCAAAACCCATGGGAGCACGGCACTGTATTCAGGTATTTTTTTCCAGCCTCCAGCTGTGAACGGCCTGGTTCTGAATTTACGTGGACCAAGGGATTCGTGCTGCTTCTTGGCTGCTGGGAGTGATTTCCTCCGGCTCTGTCAGCAGCTGAGCTGCAGCCTGCTTGGGAGGAGGAGGGCAAAGGATGGCCATTAAAAGTGTATTGGATTGCAAGAAGGCTTGAGACTTGTCACGGGGACACGGAGGTTTATGAAAAACCGCAGCTATGAGCAGAATCTCCTTTGGCTCCATTGCTCCTGTGGTGCTGGGCTGATGATGGTATCTATCAAGCCTTTAAGGGATTAAGGACAGGAATGGGCAATAGCTGTCCTAGCGCTGCTTCCAGACTTCTCAAATTAGCTGTACTGTGCACATCACAACTTTTGTTATTTTTTTGTGGATAAGTATGACAGTGTGTTCACCTCCTCTAGCATGTGTAAGAATGGAAACAAATGGATTGGGAATTGGGTCAGGTACAACAGGGCAATGTTGACTTTTCTGACTATATTTTTTCCTTTCTGTGACAAGAAGAAAGAAAATAAAGACTTAACAGATGCCTGGAAGATGGCTTTGACCTAGATATTCTAAACTAATATAAAATAGGTACAAAATAACTGGGATATTTTATACATAAACTTCCAAAATTATGGTAATGCAGAAGTCTGTCCTAATTGGGAACCCTGGTGGTAATAGATGAAGCGTGTAGTAAGAATCAAGCTTGGGTAGTACAAAGGGAAACCCCACCCAAATACAGTGGGGCAGAGAGACTTGTCAAATTCAGCATTGCTGAGCTGAATTCAGTTGTGTTTCCTCTCTGAAAATGCTGTGTTTTACTTGGACTATCTTAGCCCATCTCCACAGTGGGAGAATGATATGCAAAGGAGTATCCCTTGGGAAGGTCCCTTGTCAGTACTGGAGATCTTCATCTCCCTGCCTTGAAACAAAGGGAAGAAAGCTGGTGGATCTCTTAAAGCTGGTGGACCTTTGGGTCCACGGGGAGCCCTGAAGATGGGGGCCACTCTCCTGCAGGACCTCCAGCATTCCTAGTCCAGTTCCCAGTACATCCAGGAGTTTCTCCAGTGGCCGATTTCCTTTAGTCATTGTTCCCTCTTTCTGTTGGTCTCTGGCTCTTTTTTGCAGCCATTCAGTTCAAGCAGCCACCAATTCCTGCTTGCTGCCTGCAGAGTCAGCAGATAGCCAAAGCTCAGCTCGGGCACGAGGGCAGCACTGGGGAGGGTAAGTGCGATCCCAGTACAGGTCGGAAGTTATTGCTGAGTAACCTGATGTACTGCTTCACAGTAGGGTTTGCAGTAGCGTTTGAAGTAGTAATCACAGGTATTTGTTCCAGTGTCAGCATGATGGGGAACTTTTGAGTGCATTGTTTTACCTCTGGCAAGGAAAATATGAATATAATTTTTCAGTTGGTATTTTCTGCATGAACCGTGCTACACAAATTCTCTTGTGTACCCTGCGATGACAGCAACACTGGTGGTCTCTCCAGTGTGTGTTTAAAATTCAGTTCTTCTTAGAGTCTCATACATGAAGTATTGCAGTCACATAGGTTTTAAACCTCTGTTTCTTCTGGCTATTAACTACACTGCAATTAACATGATGGCGTAAGAATCCATTAGCAGAAATGTTTGTACTTGTGTCGGTTCAGTTCTACCATGCTGCATCAAAGTGTGCGCCGTGAGGTGACTTTGGATTTGCTTGCACTAATGCTGCACTGGGGAGCACGAGGAGACCAGCAGTGAGCATCCTGCGCAGTGCCGAGCAGGTGCCTCAGGGGCTGCCCGTGGCCACGGGCCGGGCTAATCACCGCCACATGCTCCCCCTGGAAAAGGCAGGTGGTATCCAAGCCTCCGCTTTGCCAGGTGCTCTCTTTGGGAACGGCCCTGAAGGCAAAACCTGCATCTGCTGGGCCAGTCTCCAGCAGCACCTGCTATCCTTCCCAGCGCCAGCTCACTTCTCCGGGGCCGCCACGTCTCGCTGCCGGCTCGGCAGTCTGCTCCAGCTTGCTTTCTCCTCTAGAACTTTCCTTCCAGTTCGCAAAATTTCACAAAAGAAATCGGCACAGAATAATTAAAAATTTTAAAAGTTCAGGTGATGGCGAGTGCTTCCCTCCTACACCCTCAACCCAGCGCCAGTTGCTGCTGGAGTTTAATGGGTCTCTTGTTGCTCCGTGGGAACCACGACGTGCTGCAGGAATGAGCTGTTATTCTGTGTTCCCTACACCAGGAATCTGCAGCATTTAGATGTACAGCTCTTCTGTCACTTTTATCAATTGCTTTGGAACTGAGCTTGCTTATGCACGAGTCAGCTGATGCCCAAATAAAAGGGGCCCAGGACAGGGGCCTGGCACTTTGGGCTGAAAGGATTGGCTTTTCGTTCAGGAGCTAAAGCATGGACTGCTTGTTGCAGAGAGCTCAACTGCACGACTCGAGGCTGGTTGTACCCCATGTCAGGTACTTTCCATGTTATTTCTAGGTGCAGGAATAATACTTGCTAATATTTTGCTGTTATATAATCAGATACTGATTAAACTGCATCCAATTTTGAACATGTTCCTTTATTTCCTTCCCCTGTCCAAGCCAACATGTAATCCTTAACTCCCCCTCCTCTCCCAAAGTTGTTCCCTCCAGAAACCATCCGCAGACACCTTCCTTCAGTTGTCTCAGCGGCCTCGGTCCCTCCAGACAAGGGCTGGCACGTCTCCCTGTGCCCAAAGGCCCACGTGCACCATTAAAGCTCTGGCTTTTTCCCTGATTTTGCACCTGCAGCTTGGTGCCATGTGCAATTATAGCCTTTTGGGGAAATGTTTAAAAAATTGCCTTCCTTAAGTCATCAGAGCAAAGCACAGGCATCCAACAGATTATTCTTGTTGCTCCTACAGCTAATGTTATTCATTCTTTTATTTTCTTAGTCTTTATACCCATCATCACACGCTCTTCACAAGAGCACAGCTGCTGTATAGGGTACTTGTATCCCATTCAAGCCCACAGCCTGACCTTTTTTCTTTGGAAATGCTGGGGATGGATTTTGTAACCCTTTTCACTTTTGCATGGAATAATAATTATTCACCTTTGATTTCTGAGGCAGGAATTTTTATAAGACTGAAGATCTTTTCAGTCTCATTGAAGAACATACAGGTTGGCAATGAGATGTCCCAGTCTGTAGTACACCAGCTGAGTGAATTGCATAGTTTGTGTTGCAAATGCTGTGAATATAATCCTTTTTTTTTTTTTTCTGTATTTCCAATCAGGAAGATGAGTGTTAGGTGTATGTGTTCTTTTTTGTTGTTGTTGTGGTTGAATACTAGAATATGAGGTAGATGTATTTTATATGTATAGATACATAAACTTACATTATCTGGTGTCTTTGAATATATGCTCAATAAGCTGGAGGATTTGTGCATTCATTTATTTTGAAGTTTTGGTGAATAATACAAATTCCATTGGAAAAAATGGATGTACATGCAGTTGCATTTCCAATGTGTGGGAGGATTACACCCCTCCTAAGTGAAGAAGGACCAGCTCCTGAGGAGGTCTTTTTGGCATACATCTAAGTTCATAGTCTTCTCTGGAACTGATGCACACATTTATAGTTAAGAATATTTCTAAGCACATCTTCAAGTGTTTGAAGATTAGCACTTGTAAAGGGGATAAATACTGGCACTTGGTTTTGGAGTGTAGGTTGGATATCAAAGGGTCACACTGATTGAAACCACTGAGGTACAAACCTGTAACTGCTCTGTGGACAGTGGAAAGCCCCAGTAGCCTGTTTGAAGAGGTTCCAGTAATAACTTTATCCAGTCAATTTGCTCAAAGCAAAAGGTTTAAAGTCTAGAGGACCCCTGTTATTTAATTAAATACCCCCCTTCTATATTTCTACGCATGAAGTGGATTTAAAAGTAAAATTAAAATAACTTTAATCTTGTCCCACAGCTCTAAATGGTTTCTAGAGCTTCTGTCTTTGAAGTATTGTGACACTGGGGAACTAATTAAAACATAATTAACTGATCTGTTTGAATGGCTCAAACACGGGCTTGGTGTGGGACTCGAAGAAGTTTAGATGAGAGCAGCTGGTGATCTTAGGGAAAAGGGGAGAGGAAAGTTGGGCAAAGAAAATAACCCCACAACATGGTGCAGAGCACAGCTCTCCCTCCTTTTCTCCCATTTTTAAGGTAGCATTTTGCATAATTAAGGAGTAAACCCTTATCTAAGTTGATTTCAGGCCCTGTGCAGGCTCTGTGTGACCAGAAACCATCAGATAGCCCAAGTGGGGTCAAATGGGAATGTGGGATCCTGTCTGCACAAAGAGACCGGGCTGCCACTGTTGTATTGCCCTGCTTAGCTTCTTAGACGTCTGATTTCTGAGGAGTCTAGACACCTCAAGAAGCCTGTGGAAAACCAAACTCCTCCTGAATTCAAAGGAAATGACTGTGCATTGAGGTATTAGGCATTTCAGGTGCTAAGTGCTTATAATTACGGGCTGCTGGCACTTCGATAGATTTACCTTGTGTTCATCTGCCCCACGTTGCCAGCTGCTCCCGAGCAAACATCCAATAATCCTAATTGTCTTGTCGGTGTGGTAAACGGCTGACTAATGCTGATGTGCAGTTGCACGTTTAATTCCCCAAAGCCATTTACTCAGTGGAGAATTCTGCTCTCGAGAAGTCTCAGGGCTCTCTTTTATTTTTATTTTTTTTATTTCCTTTCTTGTTTTCATGCAATAATTGGTTCACAGATAAGTCAATATATCCTGGACTGATTATCTCTGCAAAAAGCACGTTTGATAAGCAGCCACACTGAGCCACCACATTGCCCACAGTGAAATTGCAGCAAACTTTCCCTGACAGACGAGCCAGGCGTTCGAAATACAAAAAAAAATACAAAAGCTGGTGCCGCATTGAGGGTGGCAGGGAACGAGGGTGTTGTGTGATGCAGCACGCCAGGAGAGGAGTGAGGTGTGCAGGGGGGGATCCCCAAAAAGCCAGGCGCTGTGTGCTGCCCGGCATCAGGCACTGCATCCCCAGCACGGAGCCAGCATCTCTGCGCATCCCCTGCTGGGCTGTGCCAGCTGACGGACCAACAGGAACAGCAGAGAGAAGGGGAAAACCTTCCCAATGCAGGGAATGACTGAGTCATTTCTAAAGAGGCTGAGAATGAGCTCAGACGAATTGAATGCTTTCAGATTGTATTCTCCAATGACAGATGTATTTGTGTATGTTTAAATTTGGACTTTATGTAAAAGTTATATAAGCATTTCTAATTTTTGAAAGCATCAGTTACTGAAGCAAAAATAGATCCAGAACTTTTGTGCCATTTTAATTAACGTTCCTCTAAAAAGTGCAAAAACCAATGAAGTATCTTTAATTAACACTATAATACCACTTTTACTTTCTTAAATAAGGAACTAAATGACAGAGAGAATGTGTCTTTTGTTGGCAGGCCAGCGTAACCCAACAGGGAATTGAATTTAGCTGACATATAGATTACACCTACACCAAGCTCTCCCCTCGTACAGCATTTTTTCTCCATCTGCTTCTGAGGGAGGGAAAGGTAGAGTGGGTGCTGGTTCGCTTTGTTGCTCTTCAGCTCAAGCGAGAGCAGAGCCTGGTTCCTCCAGGTTGAATACTCATCTATCACAGCAGACAAAAATCATTTTAACATTTAAAATTTAATGTAGGGTTAGAGACAGAATGTCAGCTATCTGCTGCTGTAGGCATGGGAGCATGATCCGGACAGGAATTTCGGCATTCCCCAGTGGAAGCCCTTTGCTGGATGTCCATATTGGGTTGCATATGTGTGGCATCCCGGCTACATATGAGCACGCAGGCGTCCATCTGCCTGCATGGCATGCTGCCTGGTCAGCATAAACTGTTTGCGGTTTTGGTCCTGAATATTGGGATTTGTAAGCCTCATTTGCTCTCTGAATTGGATTGCCTTGTCTGAAGCGTTTTTTGGTCTGATTTCCGTAGCACTGAGGTTCCTGGGGCTTGCAAAGCAGCCTCCTCCGTAAGGCCGGCTGCGTCTCATAGTGCTGGCTGCCACGCTCAGTGCCCGTGCCCCCAGGCAGAGCTGGGCTGTGGGCATGGGGAGAGGAGGGAGCGGGTTGTGCTCTGTGCGCTGCGCTGCTCCTCCACTGGCCACCCGCCGCTTCTGCTTGTGTGGCAGAAGGAAAGTGCACCCTTTGTTGTGTGGCAGCAGTGAAACACAAAACCAAACCTTTCAACCTCTAAGCTGAGGAAACAAGATCTGAAAACCCCCAGAATGCTACGTAGGCTTTCAAAATCCAGGGTACCATTTTTAGATTTTTGTGATTGTTGCTGCACTTTAGGATGTTATCTTTTCACAAGTTAAAATTGGTGATGAGTAGATCAAGGGATTTCCTCCCACCTGTTGAGCTGTTAGAAACAGCAGATGTTAGGTAATTCTGGGAATATAATTCTAGATTGGAATTTAGAATTTTTCATTTTTTTGCATAATGTAGGTTTTTGAGAAATGAAATAGATGTGATTCCTAATGATCCCTGTGCTTCTACAGAAAAAAGAATGCTATTTAGAAAGCCGGTGCCCCAAGACTACATTATCTAAATTGTAAACATAAAATAATTTCTCTGATGACAATGGAGTACTGTACAGTAATTGCCATGGCCCAAGAGAAAATATCACTGCTAAGTCCCAAGCTGTAGAACGGTCCCAAGCATTTTTTATACCATGGAAACTCTTACACTTCATTCAGGAACAGAAAGGAGGAATACCCCAAGGTAGTCTACTTGCATATCCCAGAAAACAGATTTTTTTTTTTGGTGTATGTAAATTACATTTTTATTACAGCAAAGAGAAACGTGTAATTTTTTTTTCTTCTTTTAGTTCATTGGAAAAACAGTTGATATAATTGGACAATTGATGTAATTGCTTATGCAAGTGGAGTAATTGCACATGCAAATAAGGGATTATTCTCACAGTTATAAAACTTCTGTGAGCAGTTACAGTGCATTCCTATGTTGTTTAGACACATAATTGTATGTGTATTTCGCACCTAGGAGTTTTATGCAGCATCCTACCTGGTTATTTATTTTGTAACAACACTGTTACCTAAATACGAAGTATTCTTTACAAGATAAGCAATAAAAATAACGAGTTCACTATAATATTCAGGGCTGTGAATACATTATTTCTAAACTGTGGTGCATTTTACTTTATGGGGAGTGAAATAAACACTTACTAAAGATGAAACCTCATTTAAGCTCTAGTCATTTCACAGCAATCAACAATGTACAGAATATTTTGCCTGTTCCTGAGGCTGTGCAAGAGGAACACGACAAGCAATTGCTCAGTGCATTTTTTATACCTGTTATTGCTAATGATAAAAATTTTAGTTGTAATGGCTTTCTTCCCACTCTTTATTTTTTCCAGCTTTCTTGGAGTCAAGAGGAATGGTCTATGACCAGGTAAAATCCTCATTCATGTGCATGATGTAACAAGCGCCACGATATTTTGCAGCCAAAAGAATTGCATGGTTCTGTCTGCAAGCTGCTGGACTTCCAGGATGGAGCTGTGTACACTCAGGTGAGTTTTGGTGGTTAAGTAATTCCTCTTTTAGTTGTTGGCTCTCCCTTTCCTTCTCCTGATGACTTGTGGAGGGCACTGGCTGTGTGTTTTGATGGTGCCAGGATTTTGAGGGAACTGGTAGACCCAGACCAAGGAAAATGAGACAAGTACATTGAATTTATTACTTCTGTTGGCTTCTGCCACCGTAAAGCTGGAATGTTCAGAAGCTCCATATTGGTTAATAAAGGAAGCTCTATGACTCTCTGAAGCAAATAAAATCTCGGATCAGAATATGATTGTTAGTCATATCCAGTGGCACTATGGAAATAAAGTACAAGTGCTGGCCTCTAAGCCCCAGCTGTAAATCCAGCGTTGGGGCCACTTACCACCCTGGGGACTAAATCTGGCTATTCATATCATGATTGCAATCTTAGGAGTTTCTGTTCAAGAACTCTAGTTTTATTGAATGAAATGTTAAAAAACCCAATACCCTCATGCCAACACTGTCGCTTCCCTTGACTATAAACAGCAAAGGGTAGAAATACCAATTTCCTTACATATGGAGGCACTGGAGGGTATAAAAGTCAAGTCCTTCTAAAAGGCTTGTTAGGATAAAAGAATTTAAAGTATCCTCCGGCCCAGAGGAAGACTAACATAAAATCCATAGGCCAGATTTGCAGCAGTTTGGATCGATATAGATCCATTGAAGTATACAGGATGTACTTACTTATATATATCAAGTAAACATCTGGTCCTATATGTATTTAAAATACTTAAGCTGGAGAAATTTCTAATAAGATTAAAAATATCTTATTTCCAACAGCATTCTGAGCAAACAAAAGAGCCACAAAAAATACTTTCCCATTCATGTATTTATGGGATCAGACATTCACCTTTCAGAGTAAACCATATTTTTATTCTGTATATTGAGTAGCTCTGTGACTGATCCAGGGAAGATGTAAACCTACTTTTTTCTCAGCTATGAAGCCAATCCCTATAGTTCCCCATGCTCCTGGTTCAAATTCCATCTTCCTAACTATCTGGAAATTCTTGTTACTCTCTTGGAACAACAGTAAAAAAAAAAAAAGGAAATTTTGTTCTCAAAGGCTCTGCTTCCTCATAAATTCCTCTGTACCTAGGGTAGTGTCTGTATTAAAAAAACTGTATGGGTTTTTGCTTTGAAAACGTATTAGTGTCAAGACACTGCCAGTAACTGGATTATCTGGACTTTTGGCTTGATGCAGTCTGGCAATTCCTGTTTCGAACGATGTTCTGCAAACAGCAGAGATGCACAGACACTGGTATTTGTTCAGCACAGACATACATCTGTATGCTCTGAAGGGCAAATAAGCCTGGTACTGAACAGTTTCAGGTGGACATCCCTAATCTGGGGCTTCAGGAATGCTCTGCAGATATCTGGATGGAGGACAAGTTGTGCACTTCCACTTCCCACTTGGAAGAGCGCATCTCGTTTCTGCTGGCAATCTGCGGGGCACGCTGAGCCCGAGTGCTTGGCCTTGCTCTAAACAGAGTGCCATTCCAGGGCCGCTTTGGGCACACTTCTGAGCTCTCTAGCTTCGTACTAGGCACAACACCCAGTCTCTAGATCGTTGCAGCCTCATTGACTCGTCTTGACCTCAGCTGGCAGGGGTGGACCACCAGGTGGTCAGGAGGCCCCAGCACCAGCTGGAGGCCATCGCTGCCCACGGCAGAGCAGGCCCGGGCGCACGCTGCCCGCCTCCCTCCTCACAGCACGCCCGGCTGCCGAGCCAGCTCTGTGTGGCAGAAAGCTTTGGTTTCACATCATGTCTGTCTTCTAATTGCCCTTTCTGCATTTCAAAATCATGGAAATGCAGGTGTTGCTATCTTTGAGCCACGTAAACGGTAAAACAAATGCTCGCAGGCTCTTCAGCGGGTCAGCGCCAAGTTACTGTCCAGCGACGGCCCGTGTGGGGCACAAGGAACGTGCGTGGCGCTGGGTGAGCTGGAGAGCCAGGACATCGCTCCGACAGTCCGCACACAGCACGTTGTCTGTCAGTTTTAGTCCTTTGAAGTTGTGTCTGCAAGAGGAATGAATCTGAAGAGCAGTATTGCTTGGAAGTTCTTTGTTTAACCTGTGTGTGCAGGTGCTGCGGTATTTTGTTGAACAAACACTGAGATTAGACTGGGACTTGCTCTTCAGATAACATTTGTCACTTGATAGGATAAGCCTCTGGCTTGATTGGTTACACAGAGATATGAAGAGTTACTTTTATTTATCAAATTCATGTACAATATTAGGGTTAGTTCCTCAGCTGATGTAATTTGATGTGACCACATGATTATCACTGGAGCTGCTCCAGCATATAATAGGGTCTTGTGGAGAAATGCTGATGCAAGGAAAGGCTTCACGCCTCCCTCGCTTCACCGCTCTCACTGATGTAGCTCACCTCATTCTCTGTAGCTGAGTAGTGAATTCCAGTAGAAATAAATGATAAAAAAAAGTCTTACTTTGGTTTGCATTTTTACCCAAAGGGCAGGGATAACATGCAGGCGTGCATTCTCTTGCAGCAATGCATTGAACAATGCTAGGCTGCTCTTCCTGTTACCATGGGCATCACTGGCTTCCCTATGGATACTCATAAAATAATTCCTACTAATTGGAACATCCCTGTTAAAAAGGTGAGTGAGAAAAACAAATCTTCACTGTGAAAAGATGTTGATGAACATTATGTATGTTTAAGTTTTTAATGTGGCAAGATGAGAAAGTAATTCAGTGACACAAATCCTTGAAAGTATGGAGAAGGAAAGTTGGAAGGTTTAGCCAAAGTGAAGCAGAATTCAAATTATACAGTTCAAAATACCAGAACTCACTAGAACTCAAATGAAAAAAATACACATTTTTGCAGTAAATACAGATTTTAAAAAAAGAATTATAGCCCTAAGTCCTTCATAGCACAGAACAATTTCTGTGTTATTATTCCTTGTGTAGTACCACAACTCCTTCACTGCTATGCTGTGCTGTCCCCTTTCAGATATGAAGATGAAGTTACAGTAAGATTCATTTGCAAGAAAAACCCCAAACCAAATGATTCTTGCATTAAAACCAATCCCCCATATGGTGGCAGCCTTTTGAAAGATATGAGGAAAAAACAAAAACCAAAAAAAGTCCATTTAAGGTTTGTTTTAACACAGTCAGATGAAAGCATACGTAATTTGAAATGGCTCCTCTCAGTTTTGGATCTGTAATTCACTTTCACAGGAATCTGTAAGAGATTGTTTCTTAATGCTTACAAGATTATTTCAAGCCTAGATCTTATTTCAACAGATGATTATTTTTAGTTATTCTCAAGTGCTTAAAATAGGCACAATGCTGGATCAATAATGTTGGCCCCAGTTCAATTACCAGCGTTGCTGCTGGTGCCTTGGGCAAGGCTGTATGGAGACTGTTCGAGGAGTTCGTTCCTCCTCCACCAGACATCTCTGCTTATATTCAGCATGCTCTAAAACACGGCGCTCAGCAGAGCCCTTCTGGTTTCCAGAAGCTTTCCAAGAGCAATAAGCACTGTGCTCTTTCGCCTGGTGCTGGAGAGGCTAAATGTATCAGTGCTGTGAGAGGAGCAGGGAAAATCTATTTGCCAAAGATTTAAAACCTGTAAATCAGGGCTGTGAACTCTAAAGCACGCCCGGGAAAATCAGGCTAATTCCTTTAACTACCCATTAGACTTACTTTGCTCGTTCCCCCTTAAAGTATCTGATTGCTGAAGGAAAGTTGTTTTCTGGGGGAGCTTTGACATCGCCAGGTCTTTTGGCTGCTTCCAGATGGTTAGCTGGGAAATGTCACTAGGATCCTGAAAAGGGTTCAGCTCTCCTTGGGGTGACTCAGTGCAAGGAAGAAGTTTTTTCTTTTCCCTTTGTTTAGGGACAGATGCGCACCAGGTCTTGGCCAGGTGTGCAGTGATGTTGGAAGGCAGGAGGGGACCTGGTCCCCAGCAGCCCGGCACCATTTGCGTGTTGCAGGAAAGCACAGCCTTTCTTCATTGTGGCATCTGGGTGAAAAAGTAGGTTTTTGAAAGCAGATTTAGAAGTGCAGTGGTTAGATACTCTTTTGTCTTTCTTATTGCTCACAGTAGGACAGCTGCGCTGCCCTGAAGTGACCTGTTTCTGCAATATTTTGTCCCCAGGTGGTAGTAGAAAAGGGGAGGGGGGTGGGGGAGAGAGAGAGAGAGAGAAATGTAGCCAGTGGTAAATGCATTTTAGAAGTACTGATGGTATCCGTGGTATCAGATCCCATTTTCAAGGCCTCTTGTCCTGCGGTTTAAAGACAGCCTTGCACCCCATTTTCTGCTGGAGGCAGCATCTGTGGCTTCCCACTCAGTGGGATCCCCGCTCTGTCCCACATTACTTTGGACGCTCAGCCCTGTTTCTGTGGAGAACAAAGCACCCTCCCTTTCCCTGGCAAGGGACATGTTTATTTTTTCTTTTTTTTTTTTTTTTGGTGAGCTCTCCATGCTTTGCTCATGCAAATGAAATCACTCTATTCTGACTAACATCTCGGTGAGTTACAGCCTGCTTATTGTTTTAGAAATAAAGATATTAGCATGCAAATGACTCTGGAAGGTGTTTCTTCTCATTAGAGAATGGAGATCGTTTGATAAAGGATGCAGTGTGCTTCATCTGTAAAAAGGCTCAGCAAATTTGTCTTGTCTCAACAGCACTCTAACAGCAAGACCGATCGGATAATGCAGAAAAGAAAGCACAGGAGACAAATGGTTTATGACACTCAGGTTACCTTTACTGTGCGAGGTGGGCGTGAAATTTTTTATGGTGAGACAAAAAAGATGATGGACAATTAACTACAAACTCTTGCAGCAGGTTTATCATATGCTCAGCTCATCCATCTGTGTCTCAGTCTCCAGTGGACTCATGAGTTTCATCAAGAAAACCATTTTCAAACCAGCAGACCAAAACAGATCGTTTTCGGCTCCAAGCTCCATCGAGGCTTTGCAGTAATTTTACCTTGTGTTTACGATTTATGGATGCAACATATACACAGAGCAGACAAGAGTGGTCCAAATATTTTCCCCTTGCAGGGTACGTGTTTTAAAATATTTCTCATTCAGGGAACAGTTCTGCAAATACTTGAATGCATGTGAATACCTTTATTCAGATTGATACCATTCTGTCCTTCGGGGTGAGATGGCTAACATGGTATGTAACTGCCTTTAAATTCCAAAGTCTGTCCTGTGATAACTCTGGCAGAATTGGTTTGGGTAATTAGGAGAGAAAGAATGAGCTCATGGTTAAAGCACCAAATCGGAACACAAAATATTGGTGCTCCCTTTGTGCTCCTGCTGCAGGCTGTCTTTGTGACCTTGAATGAATCACTGGGTCTAGCTGCACCTTAGGCTTTGATCTGTAAAGTCAGGATAGTTGCCTTTATTTTCCTCATTTGTTTGTGCCAAGGCAGTTAATATTGCCCTTCACAACATTATGTCAATGTATATCTTATTGAAGACCTTTAAGAACTAATCTTATATAAATAATATTTTTCCATAGCTAATTAGTTTCATTTATTCTTGCCAGATTTGGGTAAATATGATATATATTTTTAGAATGCAAGGTAATTATTTTTATCCTATGAGTCTCGAGTCCCTCTTCTGTTTGATTTCTCCGTCTAGTTGCTTCACAGAATGCAGACTCTTCTTCGCAGAGATCACGTTGGGGAGGGAATCGATAAAGTCAGAGCCCTGGGACTAATCAGGTAAGCTGTCACACAGTCCTGAGATGATGTCTCTTTCTTTTCCCCCTAAAATGTATGGGAGGGTGCTAAGCCTAGCTCATGTAGGAATAATTCTGGTAAGTTTTATAGAAAATGAGGCAACGCAGAGCTGTCCCCGGGTCTGACCTGGGGCTTGCTGGTACGGGCAGACAAGCACCTGTTGATTTCAGTATCAAAATTATTTACTTCAAGCTCTCCTTTTCTGTGACATTCTCTCTTTTGCTTATAGGAAGATAAACATTGCTTGAAGGAAACAAAGGGTCCTACTTTTTTCTTAATTTGTCAAATAGATGTCAATTTCTCATTGCCTCAGAGTAATGCTAAGCATTGACAAAATGCTACCCAACCCTATGAGGATTACGGGAGCAAAATGCTCCCTTTCCAATTCATCCCCTCGCTACTCAACACCACTGAAGAAAGTGAAGTGCTGAAGAAAGATATAGGCCTTGTGGTCTTTCCTGACAGTCAATAAATTGGAGTTTTGTCAGGCCAAAGAGATGCCATAAAGAGAGCAGATTAAAAGAGATTAGTTCTGCCAAGTGGCCTGAAGAGAGAATTTAGTGCTTGCCCCTGCCCGCCCGGCACAGCCAGCACCTGCGTGGGCTGCGGAGGGCAGGGAGATCCTTCTGCCTTCACAGGGCTCTACATCACAGCTGCAATGGAAACTGCTGCTTTGGAGGGGACAGGAGGAGGGATTGAGAAATGCTTAGTTTTGTTTTTCTTTCTCTGTGTTTGCAAGAAGTGCACCTTTGATTTCTGTATTCCCTTTGCTCTGGTTGACTGTTCTTGCTATCAAAGTTATATAACTGAATTCAAAAACAAAGTAGTCGCTTAAAATTTTTTTGTAGTTTCAACCCTATGCAGCGGTACTATTGCACAATGGTGCATGTGCAATTATTCACATCGGTGGGACTTCCGAAAAAAGGTGAAATTTGCACAGGTGAGAGTGATGGATTCCTCACAGTGCTCATGGGGTGCTCAGGAGACTGAGGCATGGGACATGAAGGGAGAAGAGGTGGAGAACTGGCCATAGGAGAGCAGCAGAAGTTCTGTTATCAATCACTAACTGAAATTAGTCTTGAGGAAAAAAAAAAAAAAGACTTGGAAAATTCAAATTCCCCTTCAGACAGGTCTGAAAATGTAGCATGTACAGCCATCATCATTGGTTTTGTGTTGGCTGATGAAAACTTCATAAGCCTGGTCTTCATGGCTCAAAGCTCCCCTTGACTTCAATGAGGCATGCAGTCTGAGGACACCATGAGAATATGCGGATAGCCACTGTCAAAAGAAGCCCTGGCTTTCCTGGGAAACAGGAACAAAACAGGGTCACATTTTGAAGTGATGAGGGAGAGGGAGAGCTGTTACAGGGAAGCTGAAGAAGGAGCGAAGGGTATTAGAGGTGCTGCAGTGACCACGCTCTTAACCCTGAGGAGCAGAGTTGTTGGAACCCTTTTGTTCGAACCAGATGGCGAAGAGCCAGTACAAAGCTATTTCACAACTCACGTGCAGACAGAAGGTGTCTGTGTTGCCTACAATGTCCCACAGAAAGACGGCAAAACATTGTAAATTGATGGTCAAGTTTTAGGTAGGCCTTATATTAAGCACAAAAAAAGAGACATATGTCTACATTTATAAATAGTAGAGTAAAAATATCTTTTATAATTTAACCATAATTTTTCATAGGTAAAACTACTTCCAACAATTTTTTCCCAGGTTTCAACAGTAATTTCTACTTTCTACTATAAGTGCAGGTATTTTATAAGTCTGTAAAACTTGCTACTCCAAATATAATGTACTAATGAGTTCTCTTTGTGGTCTGGAAAATGCTACTGCTGTTATGGTGTTTTGATCATACCAAGAGAAAACTCAGTGTAAGAAGGCAATATGCACAATGGTAGATTGGCTTTACCATTTTTATGTTGCCTCCAAATATTTTCTCTGAAACCCTAGATCTTCTTTATGTTATATAAGAAAAGGATATAAGGTGAGGGAATAGAAGTTTAAATGCTTAGAGTTAATAGAGTAGATATAAATGTCAGAATCTAAATAGAAATGTCAGTATCTAACTCATCATTTTAAAAATCCACTGTATATTTCTAAAGTTACTTTGAAATGGTTTAAGATAGAAAATATAAAAGGAAGAATATTATATCCATGAAAATGATTCAATAACATGCCTTTCCATCTGGTTTTACTTGCCCATGGAGGAACTATTCCACAGAGAATTGTTCATCTAAGAGCTTGTTTTTTACTTGATAAAAAGGACATTTGCTTACTTCCAGACTTTGAAGGTTACAGCCTCATTTGATTCACTGGAGAAAATTAAATACAAAATAAGTAGGGAGAGAAGAGCTGTAATAGTAAAATATATGACCTATTTGTTTTATGTATATCATGCATGCTTATCAGAGCTTTCAAATGGGCCGCTAAAATTTATCTTAATGTTAAAGTCAACACTATTTCATTCATAAACAGTAATATGTGCAAAACCACTGATACCAAATAAGATATAGAAGGTTAATTCCTCCCTATGAAAGTCTGTCTACAAACATAAATTCTGTAATTTAGATTGAAAAACCACTGATGCAGGGTTATATTTTATTTATACAGCATGCTGCACATGACGACTGCTATCCAAGACTGCTGTTCCTTAGCATCACTGAAGTAAAATTGGAAATGGTGATCTTTCCCATGAGGAAAGGAAAGAGCCACATGCCTGTTAGTGCCAGTACTGAGGAATCAGGCCTGATATCACAGGAACTGTTTGCAGAGGTTTGCTGAAGTTGTCTCGTGCTACTTCAAAGCCTTGCTCTTTGCTTAAAATCCAAAATAAGCAGTCAGCCCATTCTCAAGTGACCAAGTGGATATATTTTAAAGTAATTAATTGCTGGTTAATTGCCATGCAGGTTACTATCCTGTATAATCAAATTCCTGGAAATGTTAGCTGCTGTAGTAAGGTAATGAATTTTTGTAAGAAATTGTGTTAACACTGAATGATCCTTAGGTAGCTGCACAGCTTATGCCTAGTGTAGAAATCTCAAAGAGGTGCTCATAAATTTTTTAAAAGCATGAGCTAGCACTGTTTCAGTGGATGAAGTGAATCAAATGAAAATCCTAAAATGAGTTTTTGGGAATCTTCATTAAAATAACTGCTAATGCAAAGTTCTAAGGGATGAGACCTGTACATAATAAAAACAATTAGAAGTCTGAATGACAAATTTCTCTTTTGAAGCAGTATCCACTGAAAAACTGGTCTTGCCCGTCATATATCTGATAGAATTTTAAACCACTTTGCAGTGAAAGGCACTGCCTAGATTTTAGCCACACGTTGCAGTGTGCTCCTTAGTTCTTTGTCAGCTTCTGCGTACCACATGTGGGCTGCAAAAATATCTATCTGCCATAAAACAAGTTGTGGGATTGACTTAGGCTCCAGCAGTAAGATTGCTTTTCTATATCTGAGTGATGAAAAGCAATGTCTGAGCCTGTTTGAGATGTCATCATCAGCAACATCAGAAGCATCCAGTCCAAACGGTAACACCTGATGTGGCTTTCCTTAATCTGCACGGACTAACTGCATCCTGCCTAAGCTTCCAGCTAGCATAGGTATTAGTGACTGCTCTCGAAGGACACTCTTTGTGTATATTCCTATTTTCCTAAAGCAAGTTATGGCACATTAATCGATATTAAACAGTTTATACGAAGCTGTAGGAATTCTGGTGTTGCTTTGATCTGACGCTGAACTGCAGCTATCCCGACGTACTCCCGCTGCAGCAGAGTACTGCCAACCCAGCACAGCACAGCTTGTTGGAGCTGGCAGACACACGTACTGATCACACTGTCTGCATTGCTTCAACCTGCTGGTCATTGGGTTTTCCATTTGGTAACTCCAACACTGCGAATATGTCACTGAAGACTTTGGCTATGTTAGTTATTATGTAAAAACTCAGAAAAGCTTTCTTTGTGATGTGGAAAGCTTCTCCTGAAGCCAGGTGCTGCATCCCAGGGAGATTGTTAACACCTGGGCAGCTTCTGGATCAAGGCCACCACACTTCAAGCCAAAACCCATGCAGGAGCACACAGGTGAATGTGAGCCTCAGCTCTGCTGAAAGTGAGTTACCCCTCTGGTGATGGAGCATTGGCCAGATGGAGGACCTGTGGTCTGCCTGTGGGAGGCCTAGAACAGAGAGAGCACATATATTAAAGCTAATTCTAGTTGCTTTTCAAATCTAAGCTATACTTTTATATGTACTTGGATATTTTAAAAGCCTAAATTAGCATTCAAAGAACTGCTGACAATTTTGGATCCAGATTTTGGTTTTATTTGTCTTCGTGAAAAACTAAGAATGTGTAAGTAGAAATTGGCACTACAAACAGGACAGATTTTAGCTTGTTTAAACTGAGTTTCTAGAATTGCTTTGCTCTTCTTCAGGCTGTGTGAGTTTCCAAATTGGTGCTTCATTCAGGGGAGTAATGCATCATCTGGGCACTGCACTTTGAAGAACATCACCGGCTCAGCTCTGGGCTATTTCCGTGGTGAAATCATGAATCCACTCCGACTGAAGTCCAGCCCTGCATCACTTTCATCAGGCTGGGGTTTTATACCAGGTACCCTCATCTGTGGGAATTTGGATGGGTTCATGGTACTTCATGTGTATTCTGACGGCCTTTCAAGCAATTGCTGACCACACAGCAGCCTCTTTTTGCTGAACTGGTGCAGGGCAGCTTGTAGCACGGGCAGCCAGATGGACATGCTGCAGTTTCCATGCTGATATTCTGATTTTTTCTTTTTCCATTCCGTATTTAGTCTTGGAAGCACGGTAGAGCCTTTACGAGCAAAACTAAACGGCTGAAGCAGAAAGGAAATGTTGGAAGCTTACAACACAGAAAATCAAAAGTTGCTGGTTGATGAGTTTTTTGTACTCTGCGCTGGGTCTTTACATGCCATGTTCTACTGCAAGGGTAAAAGTGATGGAGCAGAGGTCTGTGGGCTTTGCTTTCTGGGGGGCTAACTGGAAAAAAGATGGGTGTCTGCTTGATTGGCTTCAGGGAGGTTGCAGTTTGTAGGTGTTTGCACAGATTTTGAGTTGCTTCCACAAATGTTTGTCCTGTGAACTCCAAACTGGACAGCCTAAACACCTGTGAGTTGTGGAATGTGGGACCCACAGCTGCAGGTTTCTGGCTGTCCTGCTTGCAGGAAACTACCAAACTGGTGTGCCTCAGTTCCCTGGCCGTAAAATAGAGACATCTTTTCTTTATAAGGTGCTTTATTTACAAGAAAGGTGTTAAATATTTAAGTTCATTGTCATTATTATTCATCCAAACTGCCTTTACATATGTATATAAATACATATAAAAATGAATTGTGACTAAGAAAGCTTACATTCAGCTCTGAACTCCGTTTTCTAATAATTTCCAATCAGACACTTACATGTAAGATCTTTGCATTTTTTCCCCTTGGTAACAGGGCTCCTTGGAAGTTCCTTTTTAGTCCTTACCTCTGCACCCAGAGATAGATACAGAGAGGATACAGAAGGAGCTGTGTGCGCCCACTCCACTCACACTGCTCCAAGTGCTTGGTACCACTGATGTCCCAAACAAATATGATTGTGTTTATAAAAACAAGAAAAAAATAGAAAAGAAAGCTTGGGGTGAAGAAAACAAACAAAGAAAGAAAAAGCATTGCAGACCTGTACAGTGAAAATATTTCAATTTTTTTTGGTGCATTTTACCTTCAAGAATCTCCCCCTAAATAATAATAATAATAAAAAAAGACTTGTTTCTGTCTGCTGCATTTAGGAAGTATTTAACCGTAAGTGATTCTCTACATTGTAATCATTTAGGAATACTCTTAAATTAACTTTTGCGATTCTCAGTAGTAGTATTAGTTATGTATAACACTGTTTACAAATTCAGGACACAAGGTTCTGAGGTAAGTTTTCATTTTGATGTTCCTTTCACACTCTTAAGCTTTCGGAAGATTACAGAAATTTGGCCAAGCTGCAGCTAAAATGAGCAAAGGGGAGAGCCATTCTGTTTGATGTCTGTGACAAAACAACTGGGAGGAAGAACAGAAATATGAAAAATCAATATTTCAAAATCTCTGTCTTTTACAAAAGATTTAAAAACAACATCCTCCCTGCCTCTTCCTTTGAGTTTTTGCTGAAAGACATTGTTTTAAGAGAGGCTGTTTTCAAAAAGAAGGGGGAAGGACGAGGCTGGAAAAAAAAAAGAACAATGTACAGTCCTTCTGCAGAGTGGGAGCCCTGGCTCCAAAGGCCAGGGAGGATGGCAGTAGAAATAAAAGCATTCTTTACCCCCTGCAAAGGCTACAGACTCCTGTTGACTGAAACATAGTCATATTTTGTTTACATTTATGTATTTTTTCAGTCTCTGGGATTGCGGGCAAGGGTTTCAACCTCTGACTTCACCCATGAGGTGTAGTAGCTAGAGCTCTGCCTCTAATTTGTGTAACATTTAATTAAAAGGAATAGAATGAGGATTTTTTTGCCCTCTTAAGTCACGCTGTGTTGCATTTGCCCTTTTCTTTGCAGTGAGTATCCATCTCACAGAAGAATCGACAAGCAGGAGTGTCATTGTGATACAAACAAACGGGAAGCCGTGACACGAGAAGGTAACCTTCCTTTACCCGCTTATGAGATGAACCAGACCTGAGATTTTTAAATGAGAAGGTTAAATGACTTGCACCAGAAAATAAAAACAGAAGAATGTATCAAAAGAATGAACTGTAATCACTGTGATTTAGCTGAGCAGTGAGACCGTCTGTAAAAGAGAAATGTGGCTTTGAACATGGAGGAAAAAACAGGAATTAGTCTCAGGGAAGTTTTAATCCTCTCGTGGACATGTTTTCTCCCTAGCCTCCTG
Organism: Anser anser; assembly: GCF_964211835.1. NCBI lineage: Eukaryota > Metazoa > Chordata > Aves > Anseriformes > Anatidae > Anser > Anser anser. The sequence continues at coordinate 22,601,193 of NC_139733.1, forward strand.
CAAAACTAGGTTAATACACCTGCTTATTGTCAGAATGTAATTACTTCAAATGGAACTGAAGATTAAAAGTGCACACTGAAAGCTGCATACTGTTATATTACGATTCGCTCCTCCGTTTAGTGGGGAGCGGGGCTGTTTGTGCCTTAGCTGCTGGCCCGCTGCAGCCGCTGGGAAGTCCCCTCGCCTGCTGCACCTTGCCAAGTGCCCCCGTCCTAAAGGAAGGAGCGAGCAGGGCTGGTCCCCGTTCAAATGCAGTTGGAACTTCAGGGTGGAAAGTTCTTTAGATGTTCCAAACATTTCTAAGAGAAAGAAAACAGTCTAGACTGACCTGTGATGTTTTAAAGCTACAATTTGTCCTGTAAGTGCTTATCCATATTCCAATTTTCAGTATAAAGTAAATATTGACTGCGACATGAAAGGGCAAGTGGTCACCTTTCCCTGTCACCTCCATACAACTACCTGGCTGTGAACAATTCCTCTGGGAACACTTGGTGGAAAGGTTTTGGAGGTATGGATGCCTGGAGAGGGAACATAATTTTTTCAGCATTTCTTCTGAGCTACTCCATGCCACCGAGGACAAAGCCAGCTCCTGACATTGTCACTGCTGCCAAAGTAATTAACTCTTTCATTAGATCCTAAATTACTGGAAGAGCAGACCCTTACCCTGACCTGCTGGCAGCCACACTGCTTCATCAGGGCATCGAGCATTGGCAGGGGCGGAAGCAGGCACTCGGAGAAACCTCTGCATGAGCACCACAGCCAACATGCTCCCTCGTTTAGCTGAGCGTTGGTTAATTAAGTCTGTTCCTTGCACATGAAGCTGTAGTGTGATCTGGCAGAGGTCGGCCTCCTTCCGCAGAGCTGGCGTTCTGGTGAAGAACTTGGTGTTTTGCTGCAGCATCTCTCTGGGTCAGGCGGTGCTGCAGAGCTCTGTCTGCAGCTGCAGGCTTTGGCTTTTACCACGGAGATTCATCTGGGAACAGATGACCGACTTGAGGGCAATTTAGTACTTGCACTGGAGAGGTCTTGCGTGCTGTGAAAGCTTCCTGTGTAATGCTCTCCTACCTTACCATACAAACCCCACCGTGCTGCCTTATTCCAAATTGCAGAGATCTCAGTACAGCCCATCACTACCCTGGCTTCGTAAGCTGCTCTTGGCACCGCATCCCTTGTCCAAGGCAGGTGCTCGAAGACACCAGCCTTGCCTGCCCCCCTCAGCTGTCACACGGCCGCAGTACTTTATGTTGTCAGTCACAACCTGAGTGCCGGGCTATTTACAGTGCACCAGACAAAATCAATATACAGGGAATGAGTCACATTTAGATGTAGTTTGGTTTTGCTGTGTAGAACGCACTGATTCTCTTTCACCAAATGAAGTTCAGCTTTGTGACAAACGTCTGACACATTTTAATAAAAATGGAAGGCTGGCCTGAAAAGTTCCTCAATTTTAATACGCAACAATAACAAGACTAAGGTGAAAAAGCATGGGTAACTTGGGAGGAGAAAGGAGAATTAAGTGCTGTCTGTGCTATTGAAAATTTGCCTCCACATTAATTCTTGGAGACAAATTCAATTTTACCAGCTTCAGAATCATGGCAGGTTACTCTGGAAAATGTCCAACCTTAGAAATTCTTTCAAGGTACAGATACATTGGAAGCGCTCGCACAATTATGGTCACGTTGTCACCTCTGCACTTGAGCATGGGGCTGTGTTCACATCATCATTCGTCATGCTGTAAAGACACCATTGTCTCCATGCTAATTGAAGATGATTTTTAGTTTTTTTTTCTTTTCCTTTCTCCAGCTATGTCTATTATAAAATAGTTGTGAATAAAAACAAAGCAATTTCTATGCGTTAAGTCTTATTTTTCTCTTTAGGAATGGAAATGTGTCTTTAACTCTAGTAGTGATGTTGTTAGATATGCATTTTATGGGGCTCCCATACTGCAAACCCTTTCTATAAATATCCTGAGGATATTTTACATGTTGTATTCTGTGTTCTATTCCATTTTTCCGCATTTGGTGGAAAAGGGGAGATTTAGGGGAGATTTCTTTTAATTATCACCTTTTATGACCACTCCATTTCCCCAGAAAACTTCCTGCCTCCTCTCCTGGCTGTGTTTGAAGAAGGAACCCCAACGTGGCAAAATGAAGCAAATTTCTCCCCCTGGAAGTGTAGAAGTCTCACCCCTGTGCTGTTTGGAGCTGGGACCAGCTGTACAACGTAAGCAGCAGCGAGTACTAACTCCCTGTGCCCCCATCTCCTCTTCCATCTTTATGGGTTGAAAGGTCCACAGAGACATGCACACGGAATACGTACATAGGATAGTGCATAAACTTTTGTGGGCTAGAACTGCATATTTTTGTTTTTATTTTTCTTACAGCTGCTGTGTGGAGAGCTAGTCCTGGTGGAAGCCAGCTTCATAATGGGTGTTGTATGAATAATAAAAGACTGTTGTAAATGCACTGGATGAAATATAAATGTGCTGTATTTTTACAGTTTCTTGATCAAAAGAGCTTATCCATAACCTATTGCAGGAAGGGTTTCATTGATTTAGTGGCTAATACATAGGATTTATATAAATGTTGATACATTTAGTTTGGTCTGAAGCCAAAGGTTTATCCAAAATGCATTTCAAAACAGAACAAGCCCTCAGCTGTAGGCAGAAAACATATGATTTCCTAAAGTGAGAGATTTAGCAATAAAATCACTTAAATACAAAATAAGTCATCCTTCCATACTAGAATAATAATAATATAGGACTTCTTTTAATAAAAATGGGCACAGAAACCAGCATGATTGGTTAAAAAAAAAAAAGTTTTAAAATGAATTTTTTTAGGAAGGGCTTTACAAGTAGGTATTTTTACATGCAAATACAAAAACCAAATGACATTTAAGAAGTTTAATTTCCTCCAATTCCTCACAGGTTCCATGTTTTTTGAAGGAAAGGGTAACACTGTCATAAATCATGAATCATGTTGCTTTACCTACGTTGTGCACTGCATCTACATTCACCAGCTGCCCACTGAAGACTAGCCAAATAGCAAGGACTGGTATAAACCATGGTATGACAAAGGCAGTGAAATACGAAATGCCTACCCAAATTACATCTATTTATACTCTGTAATCTTTGAGCCATGATCCAGAAGACTGGTGATAATCCAGGAATAAATGTGTACCTTTTACACAACATTAACTTACTTTTTTCTAGCTTGTCAAACAGCTTTGGGATTTATTATGTGTTTATTGTATGCCTCACCAGTTTGTTTCCAACTAGGGGACTGCATATTTATTTTTACCTTCCACCTTTGAGCATTGCATTTGGCTTAGTGAAGCATATTTGATAATGGATTTTAGCACTACAAGACTGTAAATTTTGTGCATTATTTGGAACAGAGGGACATGGGGGACCCAGCGGTGCAAGTGCAAGGTAACAGAAAACTGCCACTCAAAGAAAGAGGAAGTTTTCCACTCCAGCAAAGATTAATATATTTTCACAGCATACTATTCATCAGGGCTGTAAAAGTGAAGTTCCAGCTGTTCAGAAGGCTGCTTGTTTACCAAACAGACTTGTACATTTCAAAACTTTAGACAATATTTAGCTACCTACTTGTAGGCAACTGATTTCTCATGTGTCTTCTCGGTAGTTTACTGAGTTAGAGTAGCCAAGAGTATCACGAAAGTTAAGCTAGATAATATTATTCAGTGTTTATAGAATAGTTTTGATGTTCTTTAATGTACCAGGTGCTTGGATTGTTTCCATATTGCTTGCTATTTTCCTAGTTAATACCGTTCATTGATCGTGGTACGCCTGGAATGGAATGGAGCCTAGGAGTGAAACAGAGCCAGCTTCCATCTCAACCCTGTAGTGCTGTTAATGGCTCTTTAAGTAAAAGCTGAACAGTTTTTATTTTAAAGGACTCTGGAACGTACACAGCTAGATTCTCTCTCAGTGAACTGCTACTTCTCTTCTGCAGCTGAATGGGTGCCCAGCGTCATCCCTGCAATTAGAGCCACAGGACGAATACGTACCTGTTGTGCACTGTAAGTGCAAGACCCATGCAGTTTTGGATGGATCAAACTATACGAAGTGAAGTGACTGTCCCGAAGGTCACACTGTGAACTAATGACATCCATTCTCCTTGTTGTTCAGCCTTGTGTTTTGGTAAATGTCGTGGTGGGCTGGGAAAAAGTAAATAGAAAAGGCACTTCACTTTTTAGTGATTCGTTACAGTTTAATTGGGTACGTCCAGTTGAATATCCAGTCAAACGAATTCATACTTTTTGTGGCTACTTTTGTGTCTGGAAGAAAGTTTTGCCATGTCTAAGTTTTTCTGAACCAGACATTTCCAAAGAAAATGGAAATACAACTGGCTCTGGCACCCTTTTTCTGCAGTGTTGCTCAACTGGATTTCTTCTGGAAAATCTGGGCACCGGGTCACAGAGATCCAGTAGTAGGACATGCCTGAAGAGATATAATTGTTGTCTAAACTGTTAAGTTCTGATGAGGTTTGATTCCATTTAATTTCTCAGCTCAACACGTAGCAACAACAAATTTCTTTGGCAACGAAGTCTATGTATTGAAATGGTATCCTCTACCAAGTGCAACGAGGGGGTGGGAATGACTAGGAATTGATATTATTTCTTTAAAGAGTTTATGCTGTCCTCATGAAAATCCCACACAGAAATTGTCACCCTGTTCTTCTCCATGGTTGGAATTAGTTACCCTCTGCGTGGTCAGGAGAAGGACCTGTACCGCATTTCTCACGTGGGAAAAGGCAGGTGGGATGTGGGTTGCCAACGTGAGCACGTTGGGTAACCAGCTGAAGGAACTGGAGATCTGCAGGGTTTTTTGTTTGTTTGTTTGCTTTTTGTTTGTTTACTTCTTCTTAAATTTATCCTTTTGTTCTAATTTGCTCTGTCCTTTCAAACCAGAGTTGAATGCTGGCCTACAACAGAATTTACTGGCGTAATCATTTATATCAGAGAACCAAATGAAGCATTTTCCTTGCATAAGTTACTGTGAAGGCAGACATATGGCATGTATTTAAGAGCTGGGTAAGTTCCTGAAGTAAGTGTTAAATAGAAAATCAGTGCAATAAGTGTATCGCTCTTCTTTTTAATGCTAATATAGATACAGCTACAGATTTTGGCTCCTTTATGGGTTGTCATGAAGTGCAGTGATTGAATTATACTGTTTCCCATCACTTTCTCTTTAATTAATTCTGGATCAAATTCTGCCACGTTTGTTAGTTGTAGCTGCTTTCTCTAAGGGAAAGAGGTTGGAAATATTGCCAAAGCAATTTTGGATTAAATGAAAAGTTTATCAATAAACTGTCTCAATGATGAGATCCCAAAGTGCTTTGAAGAGAAGTAGTGTCCATGCTTACCACTCCTGAAATGATGGGACCACTGCAGTGGGCAATTTCTCGTGCACAGCATGCAGGAGGGGGAAATGCTGCTCTGCAGGGCAAGCTGCCTGGCTGGGTTGAGGCGGAGGCGTCAGGGTTGTCCAAGGCTGCAGAAGGTGTTTTGTCGCCTTCCGGCACGGGTGGTTGGAAGGTGCCAGCCTCCCTTGGAGTCAACGGACTTTTAATGTTCTTGGCTATTTCAGACTATATTTAGCAAGCAGGATCAGACACCATGTGGAGCAACTTTAAAATCAATAGAAAACGAGTAACTGATGCAAAGTCATTTTTATAGACTCTGTTCTGTTTTTTATAGATTTTGTGTAAAACAATTGGATTAACCTTGTTGCCCTGTGATTGTTCCATTTTGCTGCAAATAAAACCAAAGTAAAATCTTACTATACTTTTAGGAAAAGGAATTTTACATGCAGATGCAAATATATGTTAGTATTATAGACCTTGCTGAGTTTTTTTGTTGGTTAGTATGCTTATTTTTTAATTTGTTGGTTATTAGGACTTTGTGAAGCCTGTCTTGATGTCCTCACATGTTCTGTGGGATTGTGATGCACAAAATGGCTCGATATATGTTATGATTAATGTTCTGGGGGAACCTGGTCATAGTTATGGAATTACTGTGTGTTTGATGGTCCTGACACAGCAGATAATTTTCCCCTATTTCCCATGGCCCAGCAGACACAAGATTTAGATGTGCTGACACACTGCAAGAAGAGTTCTGCTTAGGAGGATTCCCAGCCCTGGCCAGCTAAGCAGAGATGTTGTGATGGTGTGGATAAGCTTAAATAACTGCTCTGGCCATGGCAAGCTTATCTAAATTAAAACCTGGCTTGCAAACCCTTTGGAGTCTTTCCCATCACTACCACAAAAGCCCATATTTAAAAAAAGAAAATGAAACGTTTCAGTTTTCAATTTCAAATGAGTACAGTCATTCTGGTTCTAAAAAATTAGATGGTAGATTATTAGAAATTGCTTTCATGTCCAAAAATGACTTACAGCAAAATTCCGCATTTTATTCAAAGTAAACAAAAACCTTCAACCCCTTCCTGGTAGAAAATGGTGGGAATACCAACAGAGATGGTAAGTCTCAGTTTCCCATTTTCTCTGGACACGCTCACCATTTTATGTTTCTGCTGCAAAACCGTAGCAGGCGCAGAGCAGAGCACTGAATGCTCAGGCTCAGGCTTTTTTGGTTGATGACCACACTCTACCATTATGCACAATGCCACTCGATTTAGCAATTTGTAAAACTTGATCCGATGCCTATGGCAGCTGATGCGAGCTCGGAAGGACGTCAACATGCCCTGCAGCCCCAGCCAGATAATTTGTACGGAGGCTGCATGCCACGGGCAAAGCGTCCCTGCAAGGTGTCGGGGCGGCCACGCTGGGTGCCAGGCAGCACGCGAGGGGATGTTACAGGAGCCTGTTTTCAGCGTGAACCAAAATTACGTTCTCGTCAGACTTGTCTGAGGTGTGATTTGGAAATCAAGCACCCAACAAGTTTGCTGTATCTCTGCCAAGAGGCTCCAGGCTTAATTTAGTCAACATTCTGAATTAATTTTCTTTTTAAATGGATGCTTTCTTAAAATATAGGGGGGAGATTTTTTTGCTGATAAGATTGTTCTGTGAACCGTTCCTAATGAGCTGCTATGTCATTCCCTCGTGCTTTCCATTTGTCTTGCTTAGACTGCTTCAGTTTTAATATTCCAGTCCTTTACTGCCTGTTAATAATATTTATTTATACTGGGACCTTCTTAAAATATTTTTAAAAGCTGTTAGAAAGCAAAACGTTTTATTTATTTGTTTACATTCTCTTTTGTTCAGGTGAGTGGATCTACAAATTATTTTAACCTCTTTTATCTGTTTCCGTAAGGTTTATGAGTGCAAATTTCATTTTCCACACGTGTTCTTTTCTGGTTCCCCAGAGCCCATTCTTTCACCCCTCTAGGCTCACACACGCGGTTTGCGGGGCTCAGGGAGGCCTGGCAGCCCCAGGGCCACCCATGGCTCTAGCTCTAAGGCAGGGCTTCCAGCCTGCAACCTGCAGAGCAGCGTTTGGCTCTGAGCAAAGCAACCTGGTCTTTGAGCACACAGCTGCAGTTCACATGAGATTCTCCCAGTGTAGCAATGATCCCACGTAATAATTTTCCTAATCAGTTTTATTTTATTAATCGTATATACGTTTTTATTTCTGTTTTAAATCTGGCCACAGTAAAGATAAAGCCGTGCTTGTGTTAAAAACTTGTTTGATTATCCTGATGGAGCTGGAGCACTGTAATCTCCACACTGTATGCAATGTATGCCGGCACTGAAGTACCTTTCTGCGCTCAGGAAACAGAACAGCTATTGCGTTACCATTGACGGAGATGTTTTGCATAAATAGCTATCTGTAGCATTATAAATGCATTAGACATTTTTTGTTTGCTTAGTTTTGTATGGGTCTATGAGCACAATTTGCTCAGGCCCTGCAGAGTTTGCCGTGTGGGCAGCAGCTGGAAGAGAAGGCAGGGACGTGTCTGGAGCAGGGCACAGGTCCTCTTACCACAGGAAAGCATTTGTGTGGGCACAGGAAATATTTATAACTTCTTGGTAACCATTTTATAAGGTGCCTTTAAAACCAGAGGGGAGAGCACCAAGGGGAAAAAAAAACAATACACACAACCACTCTCAAGAGAAAATCAAGACATTTAAAAGTGCTTCAGGCCAAAACAAGGCTTTTATTTTCTGAGCGCCTTATTCAAGGTGATTCCCAGGGACCTGAACATCTTAAAACATGGCTGTGATTAGGATTTTTGTTTGGCCAAGGATCTTTTGCTAATGTTTTGTGGGATTCCCATAGCTAGTTTATGTCTTAAGTGATCTATTGCAATTCATCCCCATTCTGTTGCGCATCTTTTTACACATCCTGTGAGAAAAGATCGGATTCTTGCTCACTGCTGGGCTTCCAGCACGGGGTACCACAGTACCTCCCATCTGTCTTTCAAAGTTCTGTTAAAAATGACTGCTTCCTTGTTCTGGTGTGTGCTGGGGGGCTGAGGGCCCAGTGCCAGTGGGATGCCCTCGGGTGATGCCCCCACAGCCGATTTTGTCTCACTGGCACTCCTCGCTCGCTGCCTCTATAAATCTCAGCTAGAGGTTTTCAGCTTCCCAGTATCTTCTAAGGAATTGAGTAAATTAGAAAAACTATTCAAGCAAGAGCTTTCCTCTCCCCGAGATCAGGTAATGCTATACTCCATATTTATCTGAGGAAGGAAGAACTTTCACAACCCAGTGATTCCACTTTTTATTCTTTTTAAACTATAAAGTATCATAATATTGTTTAATAGTGTCATACTTATATTTCATGGTCTGATCCACTTTTCTTTTCCATTCCCATTGTATTTTATGTGGTTTGAAGTCTCAGAGCCTGGAGTCTGTGCTCATGAGGCAGCCTTCTCCCTGCACCACGTGAATAAAGCAGCGTTCAGGCATTCATTAGGAGTTTCTCTTTTATTTTACTGAAACAGTGCACACTTTGTGCTGTAATGAATTGTAACGTCCTGCGCATAATGTATATATTCTTTACATTTTCCATTATCTACTTCGCAGCATAGCGCATTTGTCACTGGTTTTCTTTCCTTTTGGCTTAATGAGAATCTCTTTTTTTTCAGTACGCTGTTTCTGTCCTTTGTGTCTAATCTGTGCCCTCTATTTCTCTCCCCCGTTGGAGATAAAGCTGCATTTTGCTGCTGTTGCAGTCCCAGGCAGGTTGGATCAAGGCAGGGCCCCGACTCACGGCCTTTCCCTGCATCCCGGGAGGGCCTGGGGGAGGCCGGCCTGTGAGCCGGGACAGGGCGGCCTAATCTGGTGCTCTCCCATGCTCTGCCGAGGCTCTTTCAGACCCCGATCCTGTTGATTTTATCTTCTGTAAACGGAGAAGGGGGCAGGAGGGGGAAGCTAAGCTGGTGACTGTGGGAGATTTCAGAAAGGGTACCCAAGAAGGAGGATTTCAAAGTGTGATGTGCCCCCGTGTTAGCCGTAGGTGTGTACATGGTATGGTCAGTGCTCTGAGAAGGGAATTTCCTGGGGATGTGAATGGGAAGTGGTGTCCCACGGAACGCTAAGAGTTCCTGTATGTGCTGCTTTGGTTCTGGCACAGTAACAGGGCTCGTAGCTCTGCCTCCATAACTGGCCTCGCTGAGGCCAGAGGCTGAGGCACACGACACGTCCCCGAGGGATGTCCCACTAGAGCAGGGCGTTGTGAAGTGGAGGCTGCACGGAGATGTTAGCCCGGAGGACGTGCTGCTTTACCAAATAGGGCCGCTTATTCGAGAGGAGTAATCCAAATGCCATCCTTGTACGTGGCAAACATCAGCAGGGATGAGAGGAAAGCTGCATTTCTGTGGTGGTTGTTTCCCAGAAAGCCTTATCACATAGGCTTCTTCTTATATGGCTGCAAAGAACCCATTCTGTTCTTGTTTTCAGCTCCATCTGACTGGCTGTTACTTCCCTGGGGCCTCATCGGCCCTTTCCTGGTGCTCCTTACAGAGCTGGGGAGGGAAGAGCTCTCTACAGAGGAGCACAGGAACATGTGGTGTGTTGCTCTGGTTCAGCACCTCTAATGAATAAGGAAAACTGAACCTTGTCTGGGGCTTGCAGTGATATTTCACTGTAGAGAGGTATGTTTGGTCGGTGGTGCATTCAGATGTACTTCATTGTACTGCAAATAAGAGGAACATTGGAATAGGAAGGAACTGCACAGTAACGTCTGCGGTCTTTTCCACTGTTGGAGGGCTGAGATGCAGAGAGGAAAAGAACGATCCAGGAGATTTTCATGACCTACCTCTGTGCTGCAGTTGCACAGAAACACTGAAATGTTACCTGGGCATGTACAAGGGAACCACACATAAGCTCTGAAGGCAGCACAGGGGCCTGGCTTGTAACTTTATCCTTCCTGGTGCCACAGAACACTTCTCGAATGTTTCTATTTTGAAACTTGTTTGGATTCTGATCTCTCCAGCCTGACTGGTATCTTTAAATCCAAAGAAATCCACCTTTAGCAAGTGGTCAGTAATCTGTTGTTTATCCCCTGTGCAGTGTGCTCCCTGTACTATTTATTCTGCCTCTGCTGCCATGACACTTGGTCTATGTCTTTCTCCTTTTTTCCCTTAAGCCTCGTCTCCTCTCTTCTACTTTTATAAATGACTGAAACGATAGTTTTCATTTCCAGTAGCACACTTTGGCAGGGTGGGCTGGAGGAGTTTTTGAGTATAATAATATTTTTCTGTAGAGATTCATTTGCCTATGTTTTAATTAATGCTCAAGCCAGGTAAGTTGTTTCTTTCTAGAAAACAGCGTTTGCTCCATCAGCGCTGATCTGTGCACAACTGTTGCTATGCAGCAACCTCAACTTCGTTTTTTTTCAGACTTTGTTTTGAGCAAACTCCAAAAAATCCAGATTTCTGTTGCCTGTTTTTCTTTGCTGGGGAAATGTTGTAATGCTACCATCTATGCTATTGTAAGAAAAAAAAAATGCTTCCCACCCACTGCAAAGAATCCAGCAAATAAAGTGGGAGGGGGGACACAACTTTGAAAAGAAAAGGCAAAAAATGTTGTATTCTGCACAATAATTTTCTTGTTTGTTTTAACTGTGTCTTTTGAGGTTCTGATTTCTTTGACTTCATGTTTAGCATTCAAGCTAGTGGAAGATATGATTCTTTCATTTAGTCTGTGAAATAGGTAAATATCCTTTTCATTTATTTTGAAGGAAAATGAGGATGCATAGCAAATGTAACAGTCCTCAGAGAGTAAAATGGTTAACTGAAAAATGCATGCATGGTTTTCTTGCATTCATAATATTGCTATTAGTATTGGTTTTGAATTTTGGAATGCCATTTTTTTATTTAATAGTAAGTTTTTGTTTGTTTGTTTGAACAGGCAGAGTTGGGTAATGCAAAGGCTGTCTATTTTCATGCAAAAAAAATGCAAATGGAGAACAGGCAGAAAGTTCATGCTTAGTATATATAAGGAGTTTTAACATGTTATGGTACACTGCAGTTTCTTCTAGTGAGTAATTGCGTTTTGTTAAAACCAAGCTGTTTTCCTTCCTTTCCTCTCCATTGGATAGAGGAATACTGTCTTTTAATTTTGATCTGTCCTTTTATAACCCACCAGATCATACTTTTGAATGGGCTTTTAGTGAAATAAAAACAGATTAAGTTAGCAGATTAACAGGAGCTAGGGATGTTGTGCATCAAATTATGCTATCACAGATTGTTATAAAAATTCCTGAGAATGTGAATTTAGGTTACCTAGTTGGAGAGAGTGTTTTTGAGTTTCTCAGTTAAAATATGATGGTGAAAGGGGTTAAAAAGAGGGAGGCAGAAAGAAAGGAGAAATTCAGAAGAATACTGGGAATGCAATTTCTGTTACTGTCTATTTCAATGTGCAGAAGTTCAGTGTCCCTCTGAAGGAAAGAGCGGAGGCAGCTGTGGCAGAACAAGTGCAGAAATCCCTCCTCTTCCTCATGCCCTCTCTCTCCTCCCTGGAATGTGCTCCCAAGCAATGCCACAGCAGATCCTGCAGCATCGAGGGAATTATCGCAGGTCAAGTGGGGACACGTTTTCTTTAGTGTCCCCCTAAGAAGGAAAAGGTCCCTTGCCCGAAGAGTGCACAACCTGACTAATCCTGAGGTGATCAGATGGGAGCTGACAATTGGGTTTTGACAGCTGGGTGCACAGAAGAGGGTCAGGAAGTGCCAAAAGATCGCTTTGGTCTTGGCCACGAGCCTTCTTCCCAAAAACTGAAAGCAAAACACTTGATTTACTGAAGCATTCAACAGAGCAAGCGTGATTAGCTTCACCTGAATATTGATGTTGCTGAAGCTTTGTTCCACCTGAAGAAGGGCACTGTATTTGAGGAAAATTTCCTGCTGAGGTTATAACGAAAGCAAGCAGTGTTGAACTGCCTGTGGTGTAGTGGAAGCTCAAGTGAATGGCCTGAAGATTAATCCAATTGCCATTTATGATAGAAATGTCATCTGAAGCTAGTAAGTATATTCACGCTCAAGTTCTGCATGTAGTAAACCCAACCTGATCTAAGTTTCCCTGCTAACTTTTGACTCACCTTTACAGAAGTATTACCTGTTTACAGTTGCCCTGTTTTTGCACTTGGTGTCTGAAATTCGAAGTCCATACCTGGCTTGAGTGCAGAACAATGTGAAGGGTGATTAAAATTTCAGTGGGGTTATACAGATTGTCTTGTTTCAAACATGTGTCATCTACATTTTCTGGCAACCTAAGTCAAAACTGTGTTTTACTGATGCCTTATCAATAAACATCTTAAGCATCCAGGTGTTGACATGAAGTTTGTTTTGTTGAAACTGAAAAGTCGGAATTAGAAATTACAACTCATTGTCCCCATTTTGTTAAATAACAAAGGTGATCTTCTCGGTATGATTCTTAGTGTCACATTTTTGGTCTCAGCCAGACCTCCGTAGGGTTCAGAGCCTTTGATGTCATTACATATTGTACATTTCACAGAGCCTTTGTCTTGGAGGAAAATTTCTGGCTGACATATACACACACTCTCATGCATATATGTGCTGTCAAAATATTACGTGCCATCCTAAATTATTTGGTAGCAATGGGAAAAACACCTGCTTGCTGAGTACCTTCCTTTCAATTATCTGCAAGATTTTTTGAGGGAGATACATTATTTAAAATAGTAATGACAACCTGATGTAAAAAAGAGGTAATTTTTTATTCTTCTTGTTCCACTACTTGACGTTAGGGTACATTGCTCTGTATCCTATTCAATCACATACAAATGGCTTTCACAAGGTGAAGCAAACACATACTATTCTTCAAGAATTATACCCATGTATATGATATGTAAAACCTTTTAGGCATTACTGCACAGCAAATGCTGCCTTTTAATTATGAATACATATAAAATATGCAAAAAGATAAAGTTGACATGAGCAATGAGAAAGCAGGAACATGAAATGTCTGTCTTGAAACCACTATGCTTTTATGTGCAGTGCTAATTTCTGAAAATGAATTAGCATGATAATGTTCCAAGGGGCATTTTAAATATCTTGAAATCTTTGGGACTTCAGATTGTTAGTCAGCTCTATTCTTGAAGTTCACATTTTTGTATGGCTACTAAATAGCATATATTATTTCACATTTTCATATGTCTAGATACATAACTTCTTTAGATACATAGCTTTATCATATGCAGAACATTTTAAGGTTCTTGCGTGTAGGATTTTGTAGTCATTGTTGCTTAGCAGTTTTATGAGATGACAATACTGATCCCTGTTACAATACTATGATCTATGTAAACTCAAATACATAAATAGGGGCACTATATTCCTCTTACGCATCTTTGCAAACATAATTCAAGGGAGCAGGAGTGTGAAATTGCTTTTTAGGCTATAAGGATGTCTGCTATCGTCTGTGTCAGGGGTGTGTGAAACAGAGGGCTTCTGCCAAAACAGTAGCCATCAGTTTGTTTGGAGGGTGGGACTGGGGTGGAACCAAGGTCGGCTGAGGCAGCGGAGGAGGCATCCATCCAGGTGAGTGTGAGCAGTGGCACAACAAGGAGGAGGTGATGGCAAGTGGAGCTGTCTGATGTGTTTTGGGTAGCTGGGACTGCACAGAGGGATCACCTTGTTTTAAGGACAATCCTGAGCTAGGGAGGTCAATGGGAGTACAACTGGCCCTGAGCTCTGCTGGGCAAAGTGAGGCTGAAGAGGGCTTCTGCTGTCACTCTTGGCTCAGCTGTGTCAGTGCTTTTTTTTTTTTCTTTTTTTCCCTAGGAAAAGCTGAACTGTGGAAAGCTTCAGATGTTTCAAGACATTTCAGTTCACTTGTTTCTGTACCAGACATCTCACTAGACTGAATGAAGTTCAATTAACTCCAGAGATGTCCTTGTCCGGAAAGAAAGCAGCTGCAAAGCAGGGCTTGCATGAAGAAAGGGGATGGAAGCAGCTCCAGCTTGCTAGCGAGAATGGAGATGTTTTTATGACATCTGGTGGTCATAAAATCACAACTACTATAAGTGAAAATGGCAATTGAAAACCTCATGAGAAAATTATTCCTTGTAAGTCATGCATACATGCATATACGTACCGTACATGTATATCTGCATACAGAAGTGTTATATTGGATTTGTAAGTTTACTACCATCTGTTGCTTTGGGTCTTTTGCATATTTATTATATGGAGTTAAATACCATGATGATATTTAGAGAAAAAAAAGAACTATAAAATATTATAGATGGGGGAAAAAAGTAATCTTTATTTAGCTAGGAAATGTAATTTAAGTTAGTGTAGAATATTTTCACATAAAGATTCCATAACTTGGCCCAGGTTCAGCAACTCTTGAGATTACTGCACATATTTTCACTTACAGCATTCACTGCGTTCAGCCCAACAGCACCAGTCGTGTTGTTCCTATGCCTTTGTGTTCTTTATTCTAACGGTTTTAAACCAGAAGGGAATTCCTCTGTGTGCTGTAGGCACTGGGATGGAGATGTGTCAGGACTTTTTTGCTTTATTACTGGCCCTAGGAAATACATACTTGCTAATGCACAATATGATGTCCTGTAACAGTGGCATTGGATATGGGGGTGGAATATTGACGTGGCTGGTGTAATTAAAAAGACAGTTTGTAAGGCTTCATTTGGGCTAAATGAATGCAAATATTAATATTGGCTTCAGCTGGCTTGGATTGGGCCCATTGTATATCATGCCCTCTATGAAATTCTTGCTATAAATGTAAAGACTTCATAATGCTAATAACTTTTATTTTTAACAAATGATATTGTTGGGTCTTGCCTGACCTAAATTATTATGATAGTAAGAAATGCAAAAATACAAGTTAAATTACTCTTTAGCAGAAATTTCAGGCAATGGACACTTTTCCATGAATATTTCATACAAAGCTATAAATAATTCTGTTGGATTTTGAAGATCAGAAAGTGACTACTTGGATGATGTAGGGCATTTATGTAAGCCTTATCGCTTTGTGCATGCTGGAATAGACAGATTCATTCATGGAATTCAAGTCATGTGTTGGTAAAAGTGACAGTTTTCCTTAAATTTCTTTTAAATAGCTATTTGTTTCAATTGCTTGAGACAGAAATCGACAAATACAGCACTGTCATTCGCCTTTGTTGTTACCTGAGCTGCACCTACTGAAATGTTTTTCACAAAGCTTTCAAATTTTAAGAATGTTTTATTCATTATTCTAATACTAGTGCTGAATATATTGCGCTCATATAATACGTGTTGGTTAGATTACTCAAATGTAGGTCTCTCCTAACCTTCATCGAAATACAAAAATCAACGTAAACTGATTGAATTTGCCTCCTTCTGAACTGACTTGGATGGGTTTTCCTGTAAACAGTGGTAATCTCCTCATACTGACTGGGGAGGGTGGGGGGAAATAAGACCTAGAATCGTTTTTCTTTTATCCAGTTAATAGAAAAAAATTAAAAAGGTGCTTAGTTTTGCCATCGAGCCCTAATAAGAAGACAAAATTAATACCTGAAATTTGGATATTCGGAAAGGAGAAACCTCTTGATTCTTGAATGCTACTTGCCATCAGTGTGGTTGTTACAGCAGCTTCCGCATGCCCAGTTCCTCCCCGCACTCCTTCCCCAAAGCCAGCTCCGTCCCAGCTTCCTTCTTCTGTGCTCGGGCATGTGCCGGTGTCTGGGGCCGGCTGTCCTGCAAGGGCTTTGCGGACAGGACTTTCCATCTAAAAATATATATATATTAAAAAAAAAAATATATATATATATACACACAAGTAAAATAATATCTAAAAAAAAAAAATACCTAAAAAATATAGTCCCCCTGTGACTTGGGGCAGCTGCTCCGCCAGCAGCCCCGCTGTTCTCCCTGCTTGCCTACAGCTTTGTGAGCAGGTTCCCCCTGAGCCTTCCAAAAGCAGGTCTGTGAGCAGGACTCCCAGGGTTTTTAAGGTACCGCATGGCTAGCCACAAGGAATGATGTGGGCTGGTGCAGAGGGGAGCGTAGTGCTGTGCCCCCTGGCAAGGACCCACCCTGGGGTGACAGCCCCGGCCCCGCAGAGCCCCTGGGCTCAGAGCTGGGGGGTCCTGCACAACAGCCTCTGCTTTTGGTCTTCATCAGCACTGGGTGTGAGTAGCATTATTAAAGTCATCCCATGGAAAACAACAGGCAATGAATAAATGGCCATAGTTTTAATCTTCTGTTCTCTTTGTGGTATGTATTACTTGTTCAAAACAGATCCTGCTTTACCATGCACAATTTGTCAGAAACTGCAATGGTCATTCAGCTATTATTTTTTTTCTCCTCTGCTTAGATTTTTGCCATGGTAAAAATAAGATCCTTTATAGCATTTCCAAGCTGTATTTCATTACCATTTTTCTGAATTTATACGATCTCTTTTGTAATGCCAAATGTGCTCCTAGTATATGATAAATCTGTGCAACAGGAAAGAACTTTTCTGTTTCTCTTCTTCTTACAGCTAATCCTTTAGTATGACAGAAAATGTTACTTGCATACTGATTCAATAGATGCCACAAAACAAGAACAAAGCAAAATGAGCTAGAAAGTCAAGCAAAATTACCAGGCCAGAATCAAGAAGATAATTTATATGAAACAACATTCACATTGGTGTGAAAGCACACCGGGTAGCAAAAAGATCTGCCGTGAGACGTTTGGGTGAAACACTGAGGTGGGATGGGAAGGATCTGTCCTCCCAAGTGAGAGTCCAGAGAAGTGGATTCTCCCACAGTAATAAGAATTGTAACAGAATTATTATGTGAATTGGATGTAATTTAAAGAAATCGGGAAAGCTGATATGCTGGAAACCCTATCCCCGCTGATTTAAAATTTTTAATTTACTGCTGTTGCCATGCGTGCCTCTCCTCAGTGCCTCCAGCAGCCATTGCACTGCTTTGGAACGTGCCTCTGCCACTGTGGCAGCTTCAGAGTCTCTGCTTTACGTTTGGTCGGTGCTCTCAGCTTTGCAAGGTGGTTCCTTGCACATATGGATGTCTTCAGAGGTGATGATTTACCTCCTCAACCATTAAGCATTAAGCTGGCATGGCTTTTTGTCGCTGTTTAGCTGAAAAACAAGGCTGAAAGGTCTGAATAAGGTTGGGACTAAACCACACTGGGCATCTGCTGGACATTATTGAGGAAACACGGAGTGAGAAAAACATAACAGCGCTAAAACGACCTTCCCAAATTCGTGAAGACTGGCACTGTTTCTAGAGAGGTCTGCATGTAAATAAATTGGATTAGCAAGATGTGATGTTGCTTTCACCATGTGAATATCCTGTCTCCTATCATTTTAAGATACTTATGAGATAGGGTGGAATTAAAAAAAAATCTTTTTAAAACTATCCAAGGAGGTGGTTTTGGGCATCTTGCACACTCATCTTGATGGCTTTGTGCAGTTCTTCTTCACCCTCAATCCTTTGGGAGCTCCACATCCCAAAATACCAGCGCTAACTCTCCTGCCCGTCGTTTGCCTGTGTGGATATTTGCTCTGACATCATCCCAATCCTCCAAACAACTACAGTAAAATTTCTCATCACCTTCTCACTACTTTGGTACAAACACAGGCTAAATGGTGATAAAGTGAGACAGTTTCTCATCCCCAGCTATTTTGCTGACAGAACATCAGCTGCTGGTCGTCGCTGCAGACACTCGTCCATCTTGCAGTGCCTTTATCACTTGCTGTGAGTGTTGCAAGTTTTAATTTACCATAGTGTTTCCTATTCCATATCTTCTATTTTGTACCTTGACATTTAACTGGTATTGTCCCCCGGTCAGCATAAGGCTTTGCATGGCAGGGGAAGCTTAATGAAGCACTTTACATGTCAGCCATAAAATATGGAAGAATGTTTGAATGCTGCTGTTCTCATTCTGGACTTATTTTCATTTATATCTTTCATAGCCAAAGGTAATATCGCAATGGTTCTTTTCTTGCTTTTATAAATTGAATCTCCAGCTTTCTTCTGGCTTCCCTCAGGAACCTGCGAGTGAAATTGTTTTCCTGTCCTGCAAAATACTTCAGAAACCATCCCGGCCTGAATTGAGGTGGGCGGCTTTGTTTCTTTATTTTTGCTTTTCTTAAAGTAATATGTTCCATTTACTGGTCAATTCAAGGACCTTTGATTTGTATCAGATTTGAATTTTAACATTTTCTTTCTATTTCAAAATGAAAAGTATTTTTCAGGTTCATGTTTTCATCAATTTAGATTTTTTTTTATTTGCCTTTTCACATAAACAGTATCAGTTTCAACATATATTCTTAAATTAAAATGCTTGGTTGAAAAGGTTGCAACCGTTTCTTGTGCTTGACCTTCCCCCAGTATGTGAAGCTACTTTTATATTTCTTTTTGACCACAGGCTGCTGTCTTCAGGTGTGGGGCATTTTTCTCTTCAAATCTCTCGTCTCTCCAGATCATTTTTATACCTGACAGTAGTTTCAGATTTTCTCCCCACCCTGATTTTTTCCCCCTTTGTCTGTTCCAGGTTCTCCTCTCTTTCCTTTCCGTGTGTTTTCTTGCTTTGCTCTAGCCCTGTGATACTTGGTGGCACTTAGTGTGGGGCAGGCGCAAGCCGAAGGAATCTAAACACCTTCCACGCTTGGTTCCTGCAACACGCATCTTCAGCCTGCTGCTGCAGCACACGTTGCTCTTTCATTTGCTTTCTGAGCAGTATTTCAAAGAAAACCTACTTCTCTTGAAAACTAATTGAGCAATGTCAAAAAAACAAAATTATTCTCGAACTTGTGCTTCTTAACTGTTTACTACCACTGTTACAGGAAGCACAGTACCTCTTGTGTCTGGTTTCCTATGATGCATTTAATGAAACAGGATATTTAAGTCACACCTTCAGGTTTACTTTTTTCCCTTTTATCTTGAAAACTTCAACCTATCTGTAAGGGCAGTTGTGGTATAGTCACTACGATGAATAAATGTGGTACTTGAGATAACAACCATGATTTTTTGAGGCAAATAATGTAAAGCACAGTATTTAATAGTTCTGGGTTTGCACCTCTATAACTGGAAATTATTTCTTTTGAGTCTTGATATTTGTTTAATTAAAAATAGTACATCTCTTACTTGGTTATACTGAGGGATACCTTTTGATGTAGGTAATTAAGGAGATTAATCTGTAGCAGTTGCATAACAAGTTCCCTGTGAGAAATTACATGAGATAATAAGAAAGTTTCCAGTTACAGAAACCTATCACGTCAATGTGCAAAATATGTTTAAACCATTTAAAATCAAAAAAAAATATTTTTTTAGCCAAATTACAAAGGTATCTTGAATATTATTTTTGCTTCCATCTGAACTTTTTTGCATTCTGAGGGAAGGTAAGAGACCATGGGAGGGAACACCTTTGACTTACTCCTTAAGTAATTCTGATTCCTGTTGTTTCACATTCTCCCAACAACTGTTCTCTTGTGACGAGTCAACTAACATTATAAACAAGTTGAAAGGTATGCACACGTAGGTATATGCTTATCGGTCTTGTGTTTCCTTTCTAGAGGTTGCTACTTATTAAATATTTAATATTAATAGTATTTAAGACTGCACAGTAACAGTACAGTGAAACTGAAATGTGGCATGTTTCTGTGTTTTCTGAAATTCAGAGGTGGAGTGGCTATTTCATTAAACAACAGCGTGAGAAGAGAGCCTGCCTCTGGGCCAAGATGCTGCTCCTCAGACGAAATCTCCAGAGGACATGCTGGTAGGCAACAAACACGGCACCTCCAAAGGAGAGCCGCATTACCTCCTGGCTAAGCCACAGAAGGTGAAGAAGACTCCATGTTTCCTGCAGTGCATCAGTGGCCCTTTCTAATTGAAAATTCCATCTAAGTATGGGAAATGGTATTTCATCTGAAGGAGAAGAATAATATTTGCACCCACCTAAATATATCAGCAGAAGCTCACAGTTTTTTCTTCATCTCTAACTTGAGCTGTTTTACAGAAATATGTTAAGTGAATAGCTGAAAGCAACATCTATAAAATTTTGCAAGTACGAAATTAATTTGAAATTAACTATAATTATTTTAGCACACAAACTTTTGGCCTCTCTCCTGTAGAGACCTTTCATTACCTCCAGCAAATCGCATCAAATACAGCAGCACTCTGAGAGCCCCAGTCCGACCGGATTGCTGGGGAAGCTGGTCCTGCGGACTGGACACTGAACTGTGTCACTGTCAGGCAGGAGTCTTGAATGTGGTCACGGTGACATCTGTATTTTCTGGAATCTCTTTGAACTCACAGATGGGAATTTGACTCATTTTCTGTAGCCAACCCCAGTCTTTAGCTCAGTTTTGTCTTTCATTTCGTCTTCCCCCTATATTATTTGGCACTTACCTTTACTGGACTCATTTTTATCAGATTCCATTCATTTAGCTTTGGACAGCTGAATTCTGCACGTGCCCTTTTCTGGCATGAGGCCACCACTGGCTTTTACAGGTGCATAAGTATTGGATGGGAGTTATTTGGTTTAATTGTGACCAAAAGTCTCAGGCGCGGGGGCTCTCTGGCGGCGGGGGCCGCAGTGGGCAGGCAGAGGCCCACCAGCACCCAGCTGCTTTGCTCTCGAGCTGCTCTCTGCTATTTGCTCTCCTCTCTCATTAAGGATCTAACAATTCCTTCATCTTCCAAGTGTCACGGGCTGGCTGAGCCTTTGCTTGCCCTAACACATTTGTCACTTTGGCCTTTTTGATTTTTTTTTCCTCTATAGCAGAAGAAAACTGTCAAGTTTCAGGAGCCTTTTTAATGACTTTTTGAGGTAACCCCCTTAAAAAAAAAAAAGCAGAGTTAATCACTCCCAGCTGCCTATGTACTGCTCTTTACTAGCTGTCAGAGTTCTTTTCCTGACCTGGAGGAATTGTTCTTTCTCTTGGTGTTTTTTCCATGAAATTGGCTTGTTATGGAGAGAATCATATGTGATATAGTTTGTGTAGGTCTTCAGTTATTAATACTACAATATTTCAGTCCTGTTCTTTCTGGGAAATGCATATTAAACTTTCAGAAAATAAAGAACATTTTCCCCTTTCCTTAAAAAAAAAAAAAAGTTGTTAAAATTTGAAGAAGTTATTCAAAATTTGGAGCACAGACCCTGCCAAGTAATTCAAATATATGAAGAACCCATCTCATGGCATTATAGCAGCATGTGAGCAGCTGTCCAGTGAGCAGCTGAATAGCAGAGATCACCATTGGAGCAGGAAAGATCCCATTAGCTTGAATCTTTGGGATTTAAAAACAAACAAAAATAAGAGTATTTTTCAGGCTTTCAGTTCTACACAAAAGAAAAAATACCTGCAGTTAGATGTAATCTTCACACATTAGAATTCTGCAATTTATCATTTCTTCTTTTCATGAGAGTGCTTGCTGAAATCTAGCACCTGGTTCTGTTTGTGCTTTTCTGGAAGCGTCCTGAAGGCCGTCATTCTGCTGAGGAGGATGGAAATCCATGTGCTCACCACCCGACACAGCCGAGCTCCACAGTTCATTTTCCCTTTCCCATTTCCTGTGTAGCATGTTCAAAAAGCCTGCTAAACTATCCACCAGTACAACTATGTAGTTTTAGAGCGACAAAATTGCCAGAGAAACTGGGGAAAAAGTCAACCCTTGCCTCAGACTTCCATACTAAACATATTGCTTGTCTCTCATCAGGTCTAAGGAAATCCTTTATCAAGGGACAGGAGGCATCAGTGTATCACTGCATTAATGTGGGAAGAACATTGCCAAGGTATATTGCAATTTGGAATAACACAGAAGCTGAGCAATGAGGGGATAATAGCAATTCTTCTTTTATAATGCTTATATTAAGTTGCTGTGGTCCAAGGGAGTGGGGAGCTAAAGTTTGGAGTTTGTTTCAGCTTCAAGCAGCTGGAAGAGTTTCTATACATTTTATTTTTAAGAAGTCCATAAAAAACGAACACGTTTTTTATTTTTAATATAGATATAAAATATTGAGGCCAGAGAGCCCGTTTCTATATGAATGTCAGAGTAAAGAGCTACTTCGGCACTCCATCGCACACAGAACCCAAAGGCCGTTCATTTGTCTCTCCATGGATGCTGAAGGTGGGGTGCCTGCAGCCCTTTATAGCCGTCGCCCTCCAGTGAGACAAGCAGGAGAATCTGTTGGCAAGAGCAGACTTTTCCTTATGTTTTCTGATTTCCCAATATGTTCTCACTTCCAAGTAATACGCTGCCAAACATGTCTGCCAGCAAGCAACAGAAATAATGAAATACCATTTCTTTTTCACATGATGATCTTACACCATGGCAGGGAGATGTCAGCCCCCAAAGCCAGAGTTAGAAGTGTCCCATCCCCATGGCTGGCAAGAAGGGGGAGATGTGGTGTGCAGGGTGCAGCCCTTTGGTCAATCCATGTGGTTTTCCACAGCCCTCAGGGCCTTTGTGGAGGTCGTGATTTGGGGACAGTGGTGACCATGGTGGAACCTAGTGTCCTTCTGCCCTGAGCTCATGTGATGTTACGGCAGAATTGGCTTCGAAGGCTCCAGCTGAACAAGCTCATTGCCCAGGATCCCCCAGGAGATGGCATATCTGCCTGAATTTCTAACCCTGCCGCCCCTGGAGGTGTAAATATTGCAGCAGAGATGGTGCTAGGGAGGTCTCCGAGTTGTTCACATCCAAGCAGCCCCTGGTGGCAAGTCCTGGACTTAGACCTACCTACCCCTGCATGAATTATTATGCAGCCGTATTGTGTAAAATAGTGTTACTGATTTTCTTGTGGGAGAGAGGGGAAGAGGAGAAGAAGTGATTTTGCCAGATTTTTTTTTTCCCATTTGTTTTCTCTTGGTTCTGCTTTCCTGGAGAGCATTATTAATAATCCTTTGTCAGGGTGCCAGGGATCTGTCATCCTGAATGCAGCATAATTAAGTGGGCAGTATCTGCAGAGGTGTACAGACATTAAAACTGCTTAAATGAGAGAAAGCTGGACAGGAAAATTTTGGAAGGGCACTGAGGAACTTTTTTTTTTTTGAGCGGCTAAAAGGACAAAGGCCTTGAATAGTAAATACAAGATCTCATAGGACAGGATGTGCTTTTAAAGTACTTTTTCTTTCCATTCCAATAGCACAATGTTGGTAAACAATCACCTTGAAATTTTGTTCAGTCCCAATTTTATGCCAACTATAAATAATAAAAGGGAAAAAAAAGACACAACAGACTGGAGTTTGATGAGGAGGAAATATGTAATTATATGGACAACTTTGCTTGATAAATGAAACATCAAGGTAGTAGAAGTTCTGTTTCTCATTAATACAAGCTTTAATATAATCTGTTAAATGATAAACTAATTATTGACCTGCCTTTGTTGATGCAGCCCATTGTTTTCTTTTGTTCTGCTCTAGATTTATTTAAATTTAATATAAATATATAGGTACAGATAATCTGTTCTTTTTCTTTTCTTTTCTTTTTTTTCAGATCCTTGCCCTATTTAAAAACAAAAGAGATACAGATACATGCAAGCCAAAAGAATAAGACTTTAATAAGACAGTACAGCCAGGTGTTCTGCTTTCAAAAAGCCTGGTAGCTGATAAGTATTGATTAGGTCAAGGTGACTTATCCTAATACAATACAGTTCAAATTCAAAATAGCTATAGTAAATAAAATTAATAGAACCAATTTGCTACTCCCAAGTAACATTGTAATACAGGTTCTTATGACTGGGTTCACATTGGAAAGTAAATTAATGGCCAGTAAAACACAATGGAAGTGCAGATATGAATTTCCAGAAAAATATACGGCCATTAAATCCTTTATTATTGTAAAGCATATGAACCAGATTATCAGCTGATACAAAGTGACATGGTTCTACAATATTTAAAGAGCTGTCACGGATTTATTTATTTATTTATTTATTCCCCACAGTTCAGTGGGGGAGTGCTCTTTTATTTCTGCTTTCTGTGTTTGCGGTTCTGTTTGCCTTTTGTCAACTACTGCACAGTGGTTAGCATGGTTGGGTCACCTAAAGGTACTTAAAAATACCAGCTGTAGAATTAAAGTTTTTCAGTAATTACTTTGGAGAGCAGAAAGACAGAATAGGAGACCAATGGATATATTTCCAGCATCTCATAGATAAACCTGGCGGAATAAGTTTTCAATTTGGTTAATCTGAATGAAATACATACTTTATTGTGCTCTTATGCTTTAATTGTTAATATAGCTTCATTTGGAAAACAAACCAAAACCAAAACTTATGCTCTCTCTTCTTGGAAGCAGCCTCTCTCTTAATCTCAGGAAACCTGCTCTCATTTCCCCACTGTTTTACACCTATTTCGTCCATTCTATCAGATTTCAACACCTCTATGGCTGTTTATTAGATCCAGAATGCTGTACGCAGCTCACCAGGCAACCAATTACGTCCTCTATAAAAAGAATATGCTACTTATGTCTAATTAACTTCACTACAGCATGTTCGACATTGTGGGAAAGTAACCTGCCGAGTCCAGGGCAGAAATGCGCCAGATTGAAACTCTCCCAGATGACTCTATTGATGAATAAACAAAGAAGGGCGGCCGAGGTGATGGTAAACAGTATATCTTAATACATGCACTGCTTGGATAAACAATGTGTTAGCTGTTGAATGTTCATTTTGCTTATCTGCAGACCATTAAAATTACCCTGGTATTTAAAACTACATACTCTTAGAAAAATGTATATTCATTTTCCACCCCCGAGAAACCTAGATAACATTGAATCAATATTTAATTTTAGGGGACAGCCTGAAGACACTGAGAAATAGTGCCTGAGAAACTCTGTCTTCTGCAGGAAAAGGTCAAAGGGCTGATTGTGGTCAGCCACAATGCTGTCTGCTCTCAATCATGTCCCTCTGCCTGACGGGGAGCAAGGTAAGCACAGCGGCCGTTTTTTCAGCTCCGTATTTGTACAAGTCTAACACAAGAGGGTGAACCTGCGTAAGGTCATATAAATAATGAATAACTAGGGAAGTTGCTGAGCCAACTATCATGCTCATTCAAGCGCAGCTTTCAGGCTTAGGCTTTGAGCTCTGAAGCAGGAAAAGGACCTCATCATGGTGCCCATCTTGCATGCTGGTTCCCCCTGGTCTACATATATTATATACAGAAGAAATCTTGGAAAGAGGCAGCCAAATTATTTTCACTCAATGCTTTTGACCATGTTTATGCTTCAGCTTAAAATTACAACTTTCATCTTTCTTTTAGGTCTTTTACTTTTGTCTTTTTGTATCATTTTTGAAGAGATATAGACTACAGGCAAGTGATGGACATCTACCCAGCACAGTTACTTTTGTGAGCAATCACAAGTCGCAGATATTTTTCTCACAGATCCTGCTACTTGAGGCCTTTGTTCCAAAGCATACTAATATTTTATCTATTAGTTTGGGAAAGGTACCAGGTGCCAGAGAAACATCCAGGGAAACTGAGACACAGAAATTTAAATAAATAAGAGAAGATACTATTTCGTATACACTTTAAGCACATCAAGATTTTTCAGATCTGAAAAGAGTAAAAAAAAAAAAAAAAAAAAAGGCAAGTGGATATTAGGAGCATAGCTAGTTAATTATATACAGAAATGAATAAAATTCTTAACACTTTGTATTGTATCTCATATCCTACAGTCACAGAAAGAGATAGCATTCAGTCATGAGAACTGTTGTTGGAGCCTGAAATGGCAATGAATTCTGTAATAGCAAATTCAGTAATGTATGATATATCCCCTTTGCAGACATAATCTGTTACGTTGGATTTTGCCCCAAAGTGGTTGTAAGCGAAGGATCAAGCCGAACATCTTCAACCAAAAAGGTTGCTGAGGACTAAATAACAATGCAGTGATTTAGGGCACTGATTGTGCTCGCACTGCGCAGAGTACAAATGAAGTTAAAGTGCTTTGGGCACAGTAATTACCTCTTTTGTCTTTGGTATGCCAGTGCTATGGAGGTTTTCTATTGTTGAAGTTCATAAATCATTCACTAGGAGTGCAGCTTAGTGCTCCTTGCACAACATAATTAACAAGCTAAACCATCACTGCAGCATACCCAGCTGCAGAGAAAGGTGTTTAATTAAAAGTGGGATGCTTCCAATGAGTCGAAATTGTTTCAGGTTCTAATTTCAAGCTTTTACATACTGGAACGTCAATTTGGAACTTTATAAACTGAAAACCGTTGCGAGAAGCATAAAGCCCTGTATCCTGAGGCAGTAATGAGATCTCTGCTTGAACTTCTGCTGAATGTTACATTTATTAGCATAATTCCAAGTACAGCTTCAGCCTGTTTGGGGAAAAAAGTACCTCTGCAAAAAATACTGACGGAGCTCCATAATGAGGGGTGATATTGTTTAAGCCAGCCTTTGCTCATGCAAACTCAGTGCTGTTATATGTTAGGTCCCATGATTGCATTTCAGTTGCACAAACTTCTATGTGACAAATCAGTGCTCTGGTTTGTGACTGGGACAAACAGGGCCCAACGGGTTAAGGAGCTTTGGGTTTAGGAGACACCGTCCTCCTCACATACGCTGCCACGTGCTGCCAGCTGTTCCAGCTGTGCTCTGTGCCAAAATATTTTCAGTGCTAGAAAAGCATTTTGCTTTTCCCATCGCTAAATATTGTAGAACTGTCAGTGATCTGCAGTAGCATTATGGGGTAAATGTTTGCCTCTTTTTAACTTATGAAGCTTGCGCTCAAAATATTTAAGATCGGAGAGAGGATGAGGATGAGGAGTGGTTTGTGTGGTAGCGGCAGCTGTGGGGCTCGCGTGGTGCTGGGGCGATGGCAGGCAGGCAGACTGCTCATTTCCATGGGAAATTGTAGGCTTCACTAGCTCTCACATTCTTCCCCCCCCCCAATAAATACAGAAAACACTAACAGGTACATAGCTTTAATTTACAAAATGTAACATATTTCTTTCAAACAAACCTTCATCTTTAATCCAGGCATCTGGAAAGCTCAGACTAATAAGAAAAAATATGCTGTTTGTTGCTCTGCCTTTGTAGTGGATGGTGAAATGCAATCTTCGGGACACAAGCAAATGGCAAGATGCTGCTTCTCCTACCTCAGAAATCTTCTTCCAAAAGATAGATTCCCCAAGGCCAGCCCCAGTTGCATGTAGGTGTTAAAATTGCCAGGCTTGCAGCAGGGGTTTTGGAGCTGGCTCTGCCCCATGCTAGATGACTTTCCCAACCCCATTTGTGGCCAGTACAGGCTCAATGACATGACTGGCTCACAGCTTATGGAGAAAATCTTACTTTTTTTTTTTTCCTTGCTCCTATAAAGCCTTTATTTGCTTTAAACCCAAATGAAAAATCTAGAAAAAATCTAGATTTCTGGATCAAAATTATGCAAAATGAAGTTAGTTATTATTTGTTTCAAGTAAGTTTCCTGTAGCTTGCTGGAGAAACAAAAACCCCCCAAGCTGCTCTGTGGGGTGCGTATGATAGCACGCTAACAGCCCTTCCGAGTGGGTCCTTCTGAGCTGCGCCACCCTCCCTGCCCCACGCGGGGTGGGGGTAAGCTGGTATTGCTTACCCAGTCAAATAATGTTATTACCAGCAGGCAGGAAATAATGACGTAGAGATAATAGCAAGTCCAAGTCAGACAGTTAGCACAAATTTCCTATCACAGGGAACAGTGTGTGCATGTTCAGAGTCTTGTAGTTAACAGCTCTGGATTACACTGAAAGAGACTATTACCTGTTGCATGCAAAATCCTTCCTTTTTTTTCTTCTTAATTCTGAGCTCCAAAACTGGCTAATGAGAAGTAGAAAGAAAGACTCTTACTGTAAAAGCAGAAGTGGTTGGGTACATACGAAGCAGGCTAACCTAGCAGCCACTACAACACTGGGGGCTGCCTGAAATCCCCCTGCACTTACCAAGCCCCAGAGGATTCCTTGTTGTTGCTACCATCCAATTATTCATTATTGTTACTTACTAATTTATCGTAAGTAAGCTTTCTAGGAGAAATAATATCCAAGCTGTTAGATATTGTGCTATTTAAAACATAAAGCTATTTATAAATTTGTCTATAAGAATTTACAAAGAGAAGTCCTGGGGATAATGCAATGGTGTCTTATAATTCTCTTAGAAATAACGCATTTTATATCAAATTAGAGAAGAAAAGATCAAAAGTGTAATCTCTGTAGTAATATTTAGACTCACTAGTTATGAAAATTCTTTTGGAATACTTTTGTATTTTCTCTTGCTTGGTTACAAGGTTTTTCACATCAAAGGAGCATGGGTGTAGCTCGTTGTGAGCCCTGCAGCCTGCTTTCCCAGCTGTAAATACTGAGATTAGTGATTCTGCACATCAGGTGGGTTAATACGGGGGAGGAGAGAGGATGAACAGTTCAATTAATTAAGCCAGGTTGTAGCACATCATCATCATTTTTCAAGGTGTCAAGTGGGGAGATCTCCAGGAGTGATGCAGATTAGCTGGGACCACCTGGGAATTCAGTCTCATTTGCAACCCCAGCACTTCAGAGCACTTGGAAATAATGTTTGTCAAAGTTTAACATTAATCCCACCATAAATATGAAGCATATTTGTAGGAGTGCCCTAAAATACTGTTAATTTCCCTCCCTGTAATATGGAAATAATCCAGTGAAGCCAAGAATTTTTCTGACTTTGTGCAGAGGCTTTTGTGTTTGAGGGCATGACCCCAGCCAGAAAATTCGGCAGTGGTGCAGCTATTTCAGTGATCACGATGACAGAACTGAAAAGTGGTTTATTCCGAGCTCTCACAGCTTGGGGTGAGAGCATGCCGAGGAGGCAGCGGAAGCCTCTCACCTCCTGCACGCTCACAGAGCTGTGCTTTGGGAAGCTCCGCAGGCTTTCTCATGATGTGAGCTGTGAAGACCCAGCAATATTTCATCCTGGAGCTATATTTGCATATCTGTAGTCTGCAAGTTTGGCACGATTCCCTTTATGAAACCATTTATTCTGCACAGATTGATATTCTTGAATGTCAGGACTATATGCAACCCACCTCCTTTTATCCCAGTCCTGTTGCACGTTATGAGCTTTGCCCTTTATTGCTTTATTTGCTACCAATTCTGCAGCTGTTTCTTGTTTCTCCGTTCAGGTGGCAAACCAAAGTGCTGTGGGCCTGATAAGGTGGTGCTTGCCCACCGGGGAGGAGCCTGGGGCTCCTGTGTGGCGAGGGGGCTCTGGGGAAGGCGCGAGGTGATGAGGAGAGGCTTTGCTGGGTTCTGTGGGGGACCCTGGGGGCTGCTGAAATGAGAGTGGAATGAAGATCTGAAGGAGGTAGGTTTTGTTCTTTTTTTAAAATTCATTTTCCCCTGTATTTGTTAATTTTCTGTCTTTAGAGAGTTCCATTGTTATGATTTTCTGTCCTAACAGAAGAGCTTGGAAACTTTTTGATGTCTTTGTAGAAAGTTTTGGCTGTATGCTCCAGCTGGCTGTGAATCCCTTCACAGTGTATCTTTATTAATCGCCCCTCTTTGGGGTGAGGAGGACCAGGGCAGGCCTGCTAACGGGCCTGGTGGGTGACCAGGCTGCCATCAGATGTGGTTCCAGGTCAGCACGGCAATTGTTTGCTGGACTGTAACTGAGGAGGGATGCAGCGGCGTTGGGATGAATGAGGTCTGTGCAATCAGCATACGTGGTGGAACAGGAGAAAAGTGAAAAATTTGAAAAGGCAGGACTGCCTTTTTGGTGTGTTGCTGAAAAATCCGTTACAATGATACACAACAGAACAGAAACGTGCAGGTAATTGAGCATGACCTGTTTGCTTTGAGAAAACAGGTATTTTTAAGGTTGATTACATGTTTGTTTTAGAATGATATATTCAGTACTATTGAGGGAAATAGTTGGTGATGACTATTTCAGGTCTCATAAAGATTTCTGGAACAGTAAATTGTTGCTGAAGGAACAATATAGCTATTATTTCTTGGTTTAACTTCAAGAAACTGTGGTGTTGTGCTTGGTCCTTAGCACTAGAATCTCCTTTTCACACCCCACTCTGCTTTGGTATATAGTTACTCTATGAATATTTTGTAATCTTGCTTTGCAAACAAGGAAGTATTTGTTTAAAGGGAAAAAAAAAATCATATCTTTATGAACTTGCATTTCGCATAGGAAAATGGCTTGAATCTGAGCAATGTGAGGGGGAAAGGCACCATTCTAGAGCTGACTGCTTCCACCACCAGTTACTCATCAGTGAGCATGGTGACTGACTCAGTCTTGGGCTTGGTGTGCTCTCTCATGTAATCAAGTGGTTTTTGCAGGCGGCAGCGTTGTGATTTCTTTCATAAAGTGATAAAACCTAATCATATAACCAGTTCAGTTCTTTCCTCCTTGGGAGAGCTGGAAGGTTATTCCAGAGCTTAATTTTTCTGATTGTTAGAAACTGATTATTTTTTTTTTCAACATTGGTTTTCGGCCAATTTATTTTTTCTTTTTCTAACTTTGTCTTAACTGTTTCCTCTCTCCCTGATTTTATTTACTGGAAAATATCTAGTGAAGTTTCTAGGTTAAATAAGCACATTTGTTTTAATCTTGTCCTCTGTTCCCATTTCTTGATCATCCAGGCAGTTCTTTGTAGTATACGCTGTAATTCATCTTTCTTGAGCTTGAGCCAAGATGTCCAAAAATTATATGTTATATTGAAAATTAAGTTCTTTGTGTTTCTGTCTATTGAAAAATGATGTGTAATATGACTTTTTTTTATTAGCAAAATCCCATTCTAAGTAAAGCATGCTCAGTTTTTCCTTATTTCTAACTGATGAATTCCTGATATTTAACAGAAATTCTTCTTGTTGCTGATTCCTGCTACTAGTCTGGTGGATAAAGGGGCTTGCACTGGGGGTGGGGGGGGAAGACTCGCTGCATTTAACATGGTCCTCTTCAGTAAAATGTATAAGGAAGTCTGAAACAGTGCAGCTCATCGTGGGTTGAGGTCTGGTAAATGTCCTGAGACTGATGAGTAGCAATGATGTAGACTATAAAGAGTTACCATAAAGTAGCTTGTTTGTTTGTCAGAAGACATGAGAGTTGGGCAGACTCTTGTGAACAAGTAAATAAGGGATATCTCACAAACTCATAAACCTTTGAGAAGTTCTTAAATAAATTTGAGCAGCTCAGCTCTGTTGCTGGTGTTATTTGCTCTGTAGACCAACACCAACGATGTGTCTCGCTGACTTTGCAGTAGACCTGCTGATTGTGCGGATTTATCTCCAATATCAGTTTCAGAAAATATCTTCTAATATTTGTCAAACTGAAAAAATACTACCGCTCCAACAAAATTCTTGTCCTGTTAGCAAATTTGAGCTGACAAGCTGTACGAAGCTCAGAAGCTTCTCGCCCTGTAGAGGCCGAGCTGGCTCATTGCTGCCAGCCCTCGGTAGCATCTCCCGCCAAGCAGGACACATTGGCGAGTTGTCCAGGCTGCACTAGGGAGAGGAGCTGTGCTGGAAACAAAAAGTGGTGCTTTGTGCACAGGGCCTTTGACAGC
The DNA here is from genome assembly GCF_964211835.1 of Anser anser. Taxonomy (NCBI): domain Eukaryota; kingdom Metazoa; phylum Chordata; class Aves; order Anseriformes; family Anatidae; genus Anser; species Anser anser. The sequence continues at coordinate 22,633,100 of NC_139733.1, forward strand.
TCTCGGCTGACTCCATGTGAGGTCTGTGGGGGATTTTTTGCTCTGGAAGTTTTCTTTGTTTTATAGACAGTATTTCTTGCTCCTTCTGAACTGAGCTGATGCTGGTTGGACAAACGGTGCTTGTGGATCCCGAGGAAGAGTTTGTATGCTGTTTTCCCAACTCTCTGAACTTCTGTGGCTTTGGGCACTCAGTTGGGTTTTCATATTTGAAGCTGTGTTGGTGACAACTGCTGTTTCAAAGGAGGAGACAAGACCCTAGCAAATGACATAGCCAGTTCCGATGGCAGTTGCCAAGAGTTCAACCAGCTCCCCAGACTCACTGTTCTGGAGCTCTGTGGACATCCTTCCGGGGAACTTTGCAAAAATATTGACAGCAACCAGAAAAGTGTCGCCTCTTCTCGTGCCCAGGTGCAGTGCGCTTTAGCTCCTTCCAGCTCAGAGCTGCTTATAAGCTGAAGCAATATTGGTTGGAAAGGAGTGGAGAGAAAATGTAGTAACTTGAGTTTACCAGTCCTATGCTTTAAGCTGCTGACTTTAGGGATGGGCCTTTGTCTTTCCCACTGACCAGTTTTCTTTGGTGCCACAAGCACTAATGACACCACTGGAAAACAATCATGGAGCCCAAGCCAGCTGTAACTCGTCCTTGGGTTGGAGAAGTGAGGGAATGGAGATGAGAGAGCAGGGTATGGAAAAGGAGTGAAAAGAATACCTCACAAAAATAGGGGGGGAAAAAAGGACAACCAAAAACCTTTTATTGAACAGGGCAGATTTATTTTCCAGAAGTAAAAGAGTCAAGACTTGTTTGAGATATTGGAAAAGCTCTTATGTTTTGTAAACATTTTGTATTTTCTTTCATTGAAAACTTGGTGGTCATTGTATGAGCTTAGATTGTTATAGGCCCTTTCCCCGTAGCAGTGGAAATCTGTGTATCTTAGACTTGCAGAGGTGTACAGTTGTGTCTTTGTTACATCAACCCTGAGCACTATTTTATCAGATTCTGCTCCTGCAGGATATACTCTTTTGTTGGCATGAAAAAACATTCTGGCCTGTGACTCAGCCTGACCAGCTCTGCTTTACTTCATCTGCAAGAAACTACATCATCCATGTATTTATTTACTGACACACTGCATGGTAATTTTTGCCCTTTAATATTCTGTTGTCTAATTGCAGTTAATAGGGGTTCTTAATCTTACTAATTACTGTAAATCATGCTCTGCTAGCCATCCTTTCTTTCAGTGGCAATAAGGCTCTTTTCTCCTTGGAAGGTGCATGTAGTTTAATATAATAAAAGTGTCTTGATAATTAAGATTTATTGGTGAGGGCTACAGAGGGTTGTGAGTCTGCATGTGAAAGCGACATACTGGGTTTAAAAAACAACAACAAAGGGGACGGAAAATTCAGGGCCTCTAGAACACTTTAGTGATGCAAATGGCAGTGAGCATAACTTTAGCCACCTTAGTTTAGACATAAAATTAAGCCTAAGACCTTTAATTAAAACTATTAGAAGCCTGCAATGCTGCTGGCATACTGTTTGACAGGTGGAATGTTACCTCTGAGCAATTATCACTTCCAGCACAGTGTTCTGGCATCTCTGCAGTCCTCCTGTGGGTGTCTAAACTTCTAACACTTTTCATACAGAATGCTTTTGATTTCATGGTTAATCTGTTGGCCAGATCATCATATGCTATTAATGTGTATAAATCTGATCAAATCAGGTTCAAAGTTTTATATAAAAACAGGTCTGTGTAAGAGATTAATCCAAGTGTTGATCCACTATAGATTTCTTTTGGTGTTTATAAATTGAATTCGGTCTGCCTGAATATTTTTGTATTTGCTTATAAATGCTGGTGCTAGAACTGGCTCTGAGGTTTCAGCTTAATTCCCATGAGGTAGAAAACATTTGTGTTTAGAGGAAATATTTAACTGGTACACTCTGCAGGATGCAGACTTAGAGCTTAGCCTTAGGAAAAAAGAACAGAAAGAACTGAAAAGTCACCAAAAATAGATTCTTTGAAACTGTGATCGTGGAAGTTAACAAGTAATGGGACTTGTAAGAAGATGACTAATTTATTTTTTTTGATGATTAAAAATCTGTGCACAAAATGTTGGAGCTGTAATTCACTTCATTGATATTCTAGGTTATTGGCTGAGAAATCTCTGTAAAACGCTGCGTCCTCACCCTTTATGCTACGAGTGGGCACGAGGGACCTCCCTCGGTGCGTCCTGCCCTGAGCCGCCCTGTTGCAGCGGGAGCAGGTACGTGCAGGAGCTGGCTGTGCAGCCAGGTCAGGCGCCAGCCTCTTGATGTGGTTTTGTTCTGCTCCGTCCCTGTGCTCTCCTCCCGGAGCCTATAAATAGCTGCAGACGACAACCTGCTTTCGCTCCCTCCACGCTGCTCCTACTTGTTAAATAACAACTGCATGCTGAAACCAACCAAGTAATCATGCAAAGCTGTATTAGGCTCTCCGTCTGACATGTCACTTTAGAAGGAAACTTTTAATAATGAATTAACATCTAATTTTCACAGTGTCCTGTCATGTGACTTGCATGTGTAGATGTGCTATTAATTACTTATGGTAGCTGTAAAGGAGATACTGGCAGAGTTCACAGGCTGCTTTCTAAGTGTGCAGCATCATTTAAATGTGTCTAATGGCATTGCTTAGAATACACTTACTCTTGGCAACCTGCTGATACCATGCTTAGAGGCATTTCTCTGTGCTATTTGTGTTCTGCTGTATCTGTGGTTATCAGCTGGCAGCTGAGGCTTTTGCTATAGGATACTGGAGAGTCATACAGCGATAGAAAGTCCTGGATAATCTAAAATAAACCAGCAGACTGAGGGAGTAGTGCTCTCTCTGCGGTGAGGAGGAGTGATATAGCATCTGTCTGGAACCTGCTGAAAGCACCTGAGGCAAAATTTCTTACCTGTACGCCTTGTGGATGCATTGCCCTTGGAATTGCCCCATGAGACCATTCTTGTTTCTGCACCTTTAGGAGACCCAAGAGATGTCCTGACAGGCTACTGAAACAATTGGGGGATTCCTAAGGCTACGTGTGGCTTTTTCTGGAGAAATTCCTACCTGGAGCGCTTTGAGTTTACTAGAGAGCATCCCATAGGGCTGCGTGGCATGACCTACCTTTGTGCTAAATATTTCATATGTCTAATGTAGCTCTGCAGAGCTTCCATGTTCTCACTGAGCAGTCTAGCCCAGAGCGGTCTGCATGTCAACACGTGGGGACCTGGGTCTGACATGTCCTCAGCGGCATACGTGTGGACAGTATGGCAGTACGTGTGAAAACAATGCTGAAGTACCAGTGAAAGCACACGGTTCCTGCGTCTCCTCCCATCTCAAAGACAGGCTATCCTTCCTGCAATCTGACTCTCTCCAAGGGGCAAGGGATTACATGCGGGTTTCTAGAGTCCTCCACAGACTCATTCGTTTGTGAAGTGATTGATCCAAATGAAAGGGAGAACAGGGCACCTCACGTGCTCAAATGCTACGGTTATGACGGATCTAAAACCTAATAAAATCGAAGATATCTTTGAAACTCGTATGAAAATATAATAAACTGGCAAAAATCACAGTTGTCTTCTGCATGTTTGAGAAGCAGAAAGGCTAAATTTTATTATACGAGCGACTCTTTTCCTTCTTTATGGTGGCTTCACTTCCTTCAGAAAAGAGTCGTGTCTAGCCTGTAACATTGATTTTTGCTGAGTGAACTTATTTTACTCTTTTTTTCCCCTTTTGGATTTGCTCATTTCTGCATGCCCCTATTCATGTACCCAAATATGTTCTTCTTTAGCCTGGCTTGCTTTTTGCAAATATTTTTGTTCATTGTGTAAATAATCAGAGATACGGAAACTTAACTGATTCCTATGTGGGAGATGCTCCCCTGCCTAGGGGAGGTAATAAAGATTGACAGGGGCACTGACATTTTGGTTAATTTGTCTTCAGGAGCTTTACTCTTTGTGAGCTCAACCTGCGTTGAACATGATTTCCTTGACTTACAAAGAGACTGGGAGAGGGAGATGTTGATGCAAGAAACATTGGTTCACAGCTGACAGCCCTGTCCCTCCCATGTTGACTTATTCAAACTATTGAGGAAGATGATTATGAGAATTCTCAAATTCCCTGGTATTTGAAAGGTGGGCTGAATCTTCAGAACACGTATGCAAGAAGAGATGATCTGAGTTACGAAGGGCTACCCCTGTTCAGGAGAGCAGTGTATAAAGCTCAATGACAGACTACTTCTAGCTTGGAATTTAGAGTTGTTTTCTCTTGCCCTGTTCTCATCCTGTCATTATATCTTCAGAAACATTGCTATTGACTTCAGCAGATACTGTCACAGCCCAAATGTCATCTCTTAAACTCGCATTAGTATATGACTACACACCAATTGCTCTTTTACCGATTCTTTGTCATCTCAGTGTCAGAAAAGTGAGCTTCTACCAGACCAAAACCTTTGCTTTTTCATTTTGTATTTCTTTCTACATTTTCAGCTTTTTCTCTCTTATTTTTTTTTTTACTTTTTCCACACCTTTGAAGGTAAATAGGGTAAAATATTTCAAGGTGAGTTGTTTTGGTGTATTAATTACTTTTAGCATCTTTCTACTTAGGACAAATTTCTCAGTCCTTGAAACTTAAAAAGAAAAGCCTTGAGAGCTTTACAGAATAATCATTTACATCCATTTCTTCAGCTATTTACAGGACCTCTGAAGTAATGTCCTGTTAAAGAGAATATAGATTTCACATATTATAGCTGAATTGTTCTTTATAAGGTCAGACATCAATTTTGAAAGCCTTTGAAGGAAAAGGGCATCCAGTCCTATTGTATTTAAAATGTTAAAGAGCTTTAACTGTCTTTGCCTGGAAACAAAATGCAAATGATAAAATATATTTGAAGATTGACTGCCTTATAAGAAAAGCTGAAAGATTCCTGTTTATTTGGTAAAATTCTGCTCCTCTGAGATGAACTCCTTTGTTAAGGTAAAGGTTTTCCTCAGTTCCAAAAGTCCTATTAATATTCACTGACCAAATTATGGTTGTCAGTCCTTTGCTCCATCGTGTTTTTGACTTGGCTTAAATTATAAATCTTTCTGCTGAATTTTGAGAACCATGTAGATGTCTCTTAGAACCTTTTTTACTTTGGAGCTATTGACATTTTCTTATCCAGTTATGAATACATTAGCTAGCTAGTCAGACAACATAAATGTTTTGTTAAACATCTTTCTTTTGAGCACTGTCCTGTGACAATCAAGTCAGTAAGTCGGAGCAGACGTCGTGTTGTCACGGGGAAGGATGGTGCGCCCTCTCAAACCATACTTGAAATGAGAACTACCGCATGAGTAGTACTCTTTTCATACACGATCTTAAATTTCAGTTACTACAGTAGAATATTTAAAATGTAACTAAGCCTTAGACACCGTGGTTTACTTTTTAAAAAAAATAAAAAACCAAATATGCTGATTGTGCAGTTCAGGAATTGTGAAACCCAGGTTTTCATCAGTAATTGAAAATCAAACAGTGAATTACTGTATGGTACTCCTATGTGCTCATTTTTGTTGCTTTGTGCTTCAAGCAACAAGAACAGGTATTTCATAAATGAGATGAAGGCATGAAAATTTTCTTGTTAATTTGCACCTATTCTTACAAGACTTGATATGCTCAAGAAAAAAAATGTTACTGAAGATATTGATTTCCTCATTTTTACAAAGAATCTATATTTACCTCCTCGTTTTAATCATCGTTTTAATAAATGTTATATCAGTTATTTCCCTTATGGGAAGAATTGTAAGAATTTAAGATTAAGTTTTACTTTGTGCCACTGGGAGTGTTTTTTGTCTTTCTCCCAGAAGTGTTAAACTTCTATTTGTATCAATGTAATTGTTTTCTCTAAATTAGTCAATTTATAGTTCTTTATAATGTTGATTCCTTGAAGTCGTGAATAAATGAAGATGGAATTGTTAACATTCTGTTTGATTTCAAAACTTCCGGCCAATTTGAAGGAGGTCAGATTGTGTTGGCTTCAACACACCATTAACAGCTCAGTTGTATAACAAATTGAGAATATTGAGATGCCATTTCTCTAGAAAATAGCTACAAATACTTGAATATCCATTTCATGCTTAAATTGACTAAATGCAGTTGGGAAATGCAGAAAAGCTAAACTTTGTCTCTAGATCAGCAGAAGCATTTATGAGATTCACAAAATTGAATTACTGATTTGACTTGATTGTGCTTACAGCCACAAATAACAATGATGTACTTTAGATATATTACTGTAATGCAGTTATTTTTAACATTGCATCTTTCAAAACTGCAAAACAAGAAGTTATGCATCAAAGCTGAGTGTGTTATACTCTAAAAACAAATGGAATCTGTCATTATTCATATCATATTATTCATATGATATCACGATGAAGGATATGATTCATAGATGACCTGTATCTCAAGGTTTATAGTCATTGTCAGCTTACTCTGTGGTATTTATACCTTCCAGATGAAGGAATAGCTTGGAAATAAGTTAACTAACTCTTGGGCATAATTTCCTTGTCTGTATCAGATATAGATTTCATGTCTGCATCAGCCTATTTAATTTGCTGTCAGTGGTAGTTACTTCTTTATTACCTCCTTGGAGAATTTCTCCTTAATGAGCAAATTAAGACTTCTGACTTCATACTGTTAAGTCTTTGACTTGCTTTATGGGAGCTGCCTTCTGAGCCTCTTTAGCCTTGCCTGCTTAGCTGGGTGTGAGGTTTCTGCTGAAGTACCTTCTCTGAAAAAGACATAGGCAGTATGCTTTAAGAGTTTAATTTCAACAGCAAGTTCATTCTCTCCTTCATCTATCTCTTTTATGGATCATATAGGTACATATGGTCTCTATTTTGGCATTCCTTAACAGAGATCTTATGTTCGATTGTCGCGTATGCAGGGAGTTACTTGGCGGCTTACAGAAATACACTGAGATCTGACGAAATGTGAGGAAGTGTCTGTTTAGGCACATTTGGCAGCAGGGAAGGGAGAGTTAGAAAAATAAGGGTGAATCTATGAAGGCAAGCTGAACAGTTCTATATTTTACCTGCTAATAATGGCCTCCTCCTATATATAAATATTTTTTCCCTTACTTCCCTGCATGGTTCTTGCAATGTTTACTGTCGCTCATCAAGTTAATCCTATCAAGTCCAACCCATGAGACCACTTCACGCTGTGCTGTATCAGCCAGCCTCACTGTTATCTTATTTAGTTTGATCTCTAATATAACTTGGTTTGACTTGCTGGTGTGCAACATATGTCAGCTGGAAAACAAAAAGGGAAATCTGTTTGTTAAGTGCAGCTAAGACAAGCCTCTGTTTGCTTCTTACACTAAGAAAAATGAGCGAAGCCTATAGCAAATGTGGATGCTTAAAATTTGAATCTGGGAGACTTTCATGAAGAAAGATGTATTTTGGGAAGTATCTTACCCTTCTTATTGAAGTCTGGTGGTAAATTGCTTGGGCTCAAACATAATTCATGTAAGTCTTACAATCAAGAGTAGTTTTGTTTGAGCAGGGACTTCAGAGCTAGAGACGTGGAATATTCTGCTATTGACTCCACTAGGAACAGACCTGGGCAGCTGCTGAGCACTTTGGAAGTCTGCTCCAGAGACAGTCTTGATATTTGGATGTTCAAGGCTTTACATATTTACTCATCTTGTGATTTGTCTTATTAACCTTTTGTCAGTAGCTTTTCTGACTCTGTAAAAACAAGTCTTCTAAATTATAGAGCTCTCTTAACATTTTTCAATTACGTATTACACAAAAGCTAACAGGTTATTGTTCTATTCCTCAGCGTGCTTATGCCCAATAAATCATGGGATCCAACTGTCCTGGTTCAGGTTCTGTGCTATTTCTAAGGATGAATGATGAAATAAGTCTACTAAAAAGGAAAGTAGTATAGATTTCCTGTAGTCATTGTGTCATCAAAAGAGTTTAAATCTGACCAGTTTGAAAAGTCCAGATCAATTGTATATTATGAAAATTCCTTAATGTATTTTTGTATTGCAAAAAATTATAGCTTCTAAATGCCATGCTTTGAAATACAGAGCTCTTACTAGTAAAGGTTTTTCTGAATTACCTAAAAGCATGAATATAGAAAACTGAAGGCAGCAAAGGATAAAATGTATTTTTTTCCTAGCTTTGTAGCAGACATCTTATGTTTTAGGAAAAGGAGGCAAGGGAGATATGTTTTCCTAGTGGTGATATCTATAAATTCTTGGAAAGTGATGTGATACACAAATAAAACAATTGCGTTGTTTGGCTAAAAAAAAAAAAAGCCACGTTGCAACTGCAGTACTCAGTGTACTATACGTGTGCACAATTCCATGTATACGTGGCAAATCCTGTTGCCTGTGGAAAATGACATTTGCAGCTCTGCAATATTGGCTGTGCTAAAATACGGTATGGTGGAGAGGCTCTGGCTGAGATGCATCCCCCACCCAGACCGTCCATAATTCAAGGCATGGCTGTTAGCTTTGTTCCTGGGATGCTCTGGCTGATGAGCATATAGCAGTCTCATCCTCCTGCCTTCCTTCCCCTATCCCCACCTCAATCCATTCTTTGGTGCTGGCTGAATGAGCAAAGCAATATGTGGGTTTTACTTAAAAGTAGAGAGTGTTTTGTCAAGGTGCTCTGATAAAGGAACTTTATGTGCAGTTATGAGTGTCTGCGGTATTTATGGGGTATGGAGAATTGCTTTTTCCTGTCTCCTCATATTTCCTCTCCTATGGCTTTTCTCTGTGGCTGCTGTTCTTCTGTGCAGTTTTCTGAGAAAGCAAGGCAGATTGTGCTGCCAACTGACCTGAGGGACAAAGGCAATTAATTGCTCAGTCATCCTAGGAAGACCAGACTGGGAGAAGCCAAAGCCACGGGCTGCTTGGAAGTGTCTGTAATAACACCTCTTTCAGGCTTCGTTTTAAAAAATAGAGTTTTTGTAAGAAAAGGAAGCATGAGCTGAAGAGTACAGAAATGGTTATACTTTTTCAGATCATAACCTCCAAATGAACAAAACTACACTGGAAATCAGTACCTTAAGACATAAGTATGTAGCTTGATCATTGTGTTCTCCTGCTATAGGCTCCTGCACCCATTGGGTTATCTTCTCTGCCAAGTTAGTTTAGGTTCAGCAATCTCAAAGATGCAGCAAAAGACTCCCAACGCTGAACCATGACATTCTGCCTTCCCTAAGGTAAAGACAGTATTCCAGGTTTAATGCAGGAACTTCAAAAGAATCAGAGAGATGTATTTTATACTGTTTCACAGACAAAAATAGGAGTTTTGATATATGGAAAATTCTGGAAATAATTTATAGTAGCACTTATTGTCATGACCTTAATCAAGTAAGGTTAACTCTATTCAGCAGTGGTTAGGACTAATGAGCAACAGCCTATATATTTATCCATAAATTTCATTATAATCTTTCCAGTATTACTTGGAGGTTTCTAAACTAATCCTGATTTTTATTACCTAGCAATATGTTGGTTGTTTTGCTTGACTCCTTTTTATATGGCTTCTTTATGCAGTTTGGTGGCACTGTCTAAATTAGATGTATTTTGAAATGACATAGTAGGTTATAAAAGTGGAGACCGTCTGGTGTTTACGCTGTAGAACACACTCTCTGCCTCCAGGCTTGTTTGGACTGTGTGCAGAGTTTACAGTTGCAGGCATTATGCAGGTTTTAGAACTATCTTCTGTATGGTACATTAAATCTTGACCCAGCTCTAGGCAATGCTGTGACAGTTTCCCCCCTGTATATTGGCCAGAACATGCACTTAATGGCAGCGAACCCCGCTGCTATAGGTGCTGCAACCTATTACCGGCAGAGTGGTGATGCCTGAAACACGCTGCTTTAGTCCAGTCAGGTAGATCAACATGTTCTCTCCAATGCCTATTTGGATGAAAATTCCAATTTTTCATGAATTGTTCTTATACAAAGCATTAATTTCATAAGGTTCTGCTTTCCGTTGAAGATCCTCTCCAAATCAGGTTTGAGAATCCCAGGTGTGTAAGAGTTTTTGGTTTTATTTTTTAATTTGTCAAGGGGAAACCACAATTTGAGGAGTAGTTGAATTCAGCTCATTTAGCTGGTCTCATTGACAAAGTTTTAATTTCTTAACTGTTTTGAATACAGGGTTGTTACTTTTCTGTTACTCAGTTGTTAGGGGGAGAAAAGAATAAACCTGAATGTTTTAAGCTATTCATAACATTTTTCAAGACTTGCAGATGAGATTGGAATTAACTTAAGTGATGAACAAGGATATTTTCTATCTTGTAAGAATGAGGGGGGGGGAGAGGGAAAAAAACTAAACCCATCAAATAAGTTATTCATTGCAAATTACTCATTCTGATTTAATGGAAAATGAATTATTATATAGTAAGTAGAAAGTATATTAATTTAAAACTGTCTTATGGAAATTAATATAGAAATAAGTTCTCAATGGAAAATTATGTTTCAAGAATACTATATTAAGAGAGTAATGAATACATTATGAAAATTTAATTGCATATTTTAAAGCAATTATCCAACTGATCATACAATTCCTGTTGCAAATAGTAATTAGGAAAATATTTAGATTTATCTAAGTATATAAATTGTGAACTATCAGGAAAGAGAATCCACTGTAATAAAGAATAATTGCCTGTCGGTTGTCCCTTAAAACTTTATAAATACTTTTTAAACATTTCCCGTGAAAGCTGGGCCAATCCTCTTGTGTTTTAACAGGTTTATAGAACGCCATAGTGGGATGGAATATCCTTGTAAGGTTTCTAAAGAGAATTTCAAACAATGCACATAGAAACACCATTTGCTCACCAAAGTTTGTTAAAGGTTTTGCTGTCAGGCACTTGGGCTGATGAGGCCAAGTGCCAGAGCTCACTGGCAGCCCCCTAGGAGGGTGGCAGAACTGCCTGGGCTGCAGCCTGCCCAACGGGAATCCCTCGTGCCTCACTTAGATTTTAAGATAGTGTTTTCATGTCCAATTACCTTCTCTAAGATGATTTTATGTTGCTGACTGCAGTGAGGGACCTGGCACTGAGTTAATGTTCCTCTGGCACAGAACCCGTGCTCACGTGGAGGTTTCAATTCACAGATGCTCTAAAACCTTTCTTGAAACTACCGTGGAATTTGGGTAAATTATGTACGATTTTCTGTTCTAATAATTTAATTCTCTATTGGTGAGTGGTGTGGTAGGCAGGTAAATAACCTTTAATTTGGGCTTAATTAGCTTTTCTTTTACTTGCATTTATTTTTCACTTCCATGTAGTGTCTATATACCTACCAAAGACACATTTGCCATCATAGCTTCATGAATTTTCTGTAGCATATCAGTGCTGCATTCTTTATTTACTTGCTATATTATATGCACCACTAAAGTAAAGAAAGAGTACTTAGTGTGAAAGCTTAATTTCACTCTGGTATTTTTTCTTGGAGGCCACTCGAGTCTGGCTGTGTCAGGAGGTGGTGAAACAAACGCTGCAGTGGCGAGTGTGCAGGGACCTGATGTCCAGGGCCAGCTTCTGTCTGGTGCCCTGGAGCGAGAGCCTGTTAGCAGGAGCTCGTTGGATGCGCTCCTAGAGCGTGTTTTCCAGCTTACCATCGGCCAAAGGCGATCTGCTTCATGCACCGAGGCTGCTCCGAGACAGGAGCCAAAGCGTGGTAATTAAGGATCATCAGGAAGTTGTCTGCAGAAGCGCACTTCTCAGCTGAACTGAAACACTGATGTAGATGCACCCTCTGTTCTGCACATACTTCCTTTATCACTGTTGTTTGTTTTTTATAGTCAGAGACGTCTTTGTAAGTCAGAGATGAGACACAAGGCAATCGGTGTCAGTCTGCAAAATGGGGATGTTGCATCAGTGTTGCCCTCTTCGCGAAGCCAGAGGTGAGCTTTGTGGCAGCTGTTGCTTCTGGACGACACTTGAGCGTAATTTCCCGTTGATCTCTGCAGCGGTCTGTGCTGACAGTGTCAGAGGTGAAGCACAGAAGGTTTTTGTTGGAAGGGCGAGTCACAACCATTTGTACCTGTGCTGGCCACAGCAGCCAGCCTGTCTGTAACAGGCATCGCGCTCGAGCAAGGCTGACCTCTGCCAGGTCCTCGGGTTATGAGTGCAGTAAAAAATAGTAGCTGCGTAATGCCCTCATGTGAGGGCTGTCGGGGTGCTTTTGGCATCTGGTCTCTCACTGCCTCAGTGTCATGCAGTTCTCTGGGCTGCCCGATGTGCTTGCGTGCAGGCATCCTTCAGCAGCCCCCTGGGCTGCTCCTCCTCTTCGTAGCTGAGGGCTCTGGGGGTGGTTGGGAAGTCCCATCACGGGCATGCAGGGAGGCCAAGACCGAGGACCCAGACCTCTCACCAGCCTTTTCTGCTGCACTGGGAATTTTGGAATATCAGTTTTTGTTTGACCTTTGGATGCATCTCCACGCATGGCTCACTCCACTGAGTGTAGTGGGGCTCCAGGACAAAGCTATGCACATAATTCGAAGCTGCCTGAAGGACCAGGGACTGGTTGGGATCTTATGTGCCTAGAATCGTAGACCTTATGTGTCTGCTTTGATGTGATCCAAATGTCCAAACAGTCTTTTTTCTTTAACTTCTGGAATGAAGCTACTAATTAAATTTCCTCTTAAAGGAATCTAGTTGGCGTACGCCAAAACTCTGCTGTGAATTGAATTAATATCTGGTAATTGGGATTGATTAAAGGATTTGTTTCAAATCCATGCTCTCTCTAATCAAAACACTAATGTACATTCAGCCTCTGCAGCTGACATTGAGATGCTGCTGTTGAAAGAGAAGGCAAAATACTGCAATGGGTGTTAGTGACAGGTTGGGGTTTCCAATGGATAAATTAAAACAGTATTTTTTTGTTATCATGTCTGAAATACATGTATATATGTAAAGAAATTAACAGAGCAGTTGCACCTGTGTAGTTATAGTGATATTGGAAAATATTTTTCCACACATGGCTTATGCAGTAATGCCAGCTTGCACATGGTGTTGGCTTTTGTGAACCTACCCAATCTGCATGTGAAAAAAGCTGTCGTGTCCTCAGGTGGGATTTTCAGGCACATGTAAGAGGTGGGCTCCTATACAAGGTTGTATGAGGGAAACTAGTCTTCTGCTCATGCTGTCCCATGTGTGGTATCACATATCCTTGGATATCACATACAAAAGCTTCACATGTAATATCTAAGCCCATGCATCCTAAAGTTCTTCACTTTTGCATACCTTGATGAGAACAATGGCTTACTTAGCACCTTTTCTCTCAGGATCTGCTAACGTAACAGCTGATGCTTTGAATCCTAGAGGACTAATCCAAGCCTATTTACACTGGGCCTTACTAATCATCAGAATTAAATACTGTTGTAGGACCGAGCTTGCCGGTGTAGCGTTGCTTTGTATTTCTATTTTGGTTTTTAGACTAGAAATAGATATGTATCTTCCTAAACTAAATTATTCAGCTCTGCATCTCATGAATCTCAGCAGTATGCATGCACACTGTTATGCTTGCTGTATGCTGTTTTTTGGAGAAATGTCTTAGCATTGTGTAATAGGCAATTCAGGAAAAGATCCTTTGATCAGGTATCTGTTGCTGATGAGAGTAGAGTGAATACAGAGGAAAACACCACTTTTTCTTTTCTACCCTAAAAATTGCATATCTTCCAAGATGAACTTAAATAATTCATGGAAATTTACTGCAGGTTTCTAATTAAAACTAATTAGAACCAGTCTTTTATCACATAGTTTACCTCTCAACAGCTTCATATTCTTTATAAGATGACATTTTTGTATGCATGTTTTTGGCTTGCAATTAATGTAGACTTAAAGCTAAAATGAGCATTTTGTTTTTCCTCTGGGTAAAGCTTAGGGAGCACAAAAGCAAAAGGTAATCTTTTTCTCCACATTGATTTGGGGCTGAGAGTCAAATCAAGCATTCACCCAACTTGGCTAAAGGTTAGTGTCTTTAAAGCTGCTCATATGTGTTGCTGGTTACCTCTGTATTCCTTGAGGTATCTACGCCTGTGTTTGCCTCCTGTGACATTATTTTGTTAAAACCAGGTTGAGCTGATAACCTCCCTACAGCAAGCTAATTTGAGCAGTGCATCCTGACATTTTTATTAGCAGAAGCTGCACTTCGGGTCTGTTTGTGTACTTCTGTCCTGTTTCAAATGCCAGTTCGCATCTCTGGTTGTCACCTCCGCGATCGTTTTTGGCGTCTCTTTGAATCCATGATTCTTGCGCTGGGGTTGGTGCTGACAGTGGGCGCTCTGCCGGCTGCACGACGTGGTGCTGCCGCCCTGCCCCTTGTCCTCACTGCTCAAAGGCCTGCAGGAGAGGAGGGTGCCGAGAGCTGCAGGGCTCAGGTCCCGTGGTGGTTCTGCTGTCGCGGAGCAGCCCAGCAGTGGCAGCGGTTGTCCTCCCTGGGTCGGTGCCGCTTGGGGAATGCGAATGCAGCTGTCCTGGGCTGGGGCCGCTGCGTGCCCCAGGTGCTTGCAGGGCTGTGGTTCCCCAGCATTGCCCTGCTGGGGCAGCAGGACAGCTCCCAAAGGCATGCTCGCTGCCTTGTGCTGCACCTTCCTGAGCCCAGGGGCCAACCTGAGGAGCTCCTGTGAGCAGAATGAGTCGGAAGAACAAGAGATGGGGTGGGAATGAAAAAATCTATTTGCTCTGCGTCTAAAAATGCTGGAGATGCAATTAGTGAATTAAGCTCTGCAGAGTTTAACTCCTGTTCTGACCCAGTTAAATCCTGCTTTCCCTAACTTTCCCTGCAGTTACCAGGGGAAACTGCCCCCATCCCCTTCCTCCCGCGCCACGGTGCAGCGTGGCTGCTTGCGCTTACACAGCCCTGGCTCCGTCAGGGCTCGATGGCATCTCGGGGGCTGTGGGAGATGGAAACGGCTCTGCATGAGGCCTGAAGGTTCACAAAAAAAGACTAGTTCTTCAGTATAAAAACCATGTGCAAGTGTACTGCTTCTCTTATTTTAATGTAACTGGAACATTAGCAGATTTTGAGATTCAGTTTTTTTTCTTTATCCCTGGAACTTAATACCTATGAATGTTGTCTTTGAAAATGTTCCATAAGCATTATAATTCTCCCTTCGTAATTGTTTCCTAATCATACATGGTATTTTCAATAACAGTTTCCAGTTCAATACTGGCATAGCATTCTTTCATCCGGTCTCCTAATAGTACTGCAGGAGTAAACATGAAAGTCTATAAAAAGCAGGCTAAAAGTTTCTTCTTCCTATAAAGGACTTTAACTAAGAAATTTAAGTCTAGCACTGTCTATTAAGCAAGTAAATAATTTAATTGTTCAATTAAAATATATTTTAATGGCTTTTTTCTTTAATGAAGGCATGTGGTTATTACATCCCTTAAATTGCACTCAATAAACTCATATTTTTTGTGGTGTGCATGACCCGGATTTAAATAAGTAGTTGAAGACACTGAACTTAATAAACACTCTCCAGTTGTATAGTGAGATATGACAGAAATTAGTTGACTAATTAAGATAATACTGGGGGGGGGGAGAGCTTCCCTCTTCCCCCCCAAACCAAGCCCTAAAACCCGCTGTGTGCAGTGGTGCTCTCACCAGCAGTGTCCCCCTGCAGCAGGGCTCCTCGGGGCTGGCTGCTGAGGGCAGCCTGGCTGCTGGGGGCACGGCAGGCACTGCTGCCTGTAGGGACCTGCTCCTGGTTTTACAGCAGGCTGCTTTCGGTTTGGTGGTGCTGTTTTTAATCGCTAGATGCTCTTTAGGAAGCTAGTATTAGCTTAAATTCTTACGTTTGCTTAACTTTGGGTAAGCTCTGATAAATCCATTTAATGCATTTATTTATAGCGTGGTCTCGGTAGTATAGAATGGGCTCCAGCACGCTGGTGAGGTCTTTTTTTTTTTTTTTTTTAATGCTTGTAGAATCATGTTCGCTCCTTCAGAAAAGACAAATTGGATGGGATTTGCATCTCAGATCAAAGGGCAGATGCTAAAAGCTCACCTGAACCTGGCTGAGCAGGGAGCGATGCTGCTGCTCACAGCCATTGGGAAACCTGCGTGGTCACAGGCACCAGCTGATTGTGGGATTGGCTTGAAGAGAGAACTTAAAATATAACGGTGCTGCTTCTTGTTACTCTAACTGGAGAATAGTTTATCTGTGAGAACCTAATGGTTGCAGATGAGTCTGCTTGGAAGACTTGTCTAGGGTTTTACATATGTGAATATGCTTCCTCATGCACAGAGGAAATAAAAGAAGGGAAATTCTTGGGGAAATCCTCCCTACTTATAGGCTCAGTATGAACTTTCCTCTTGTCCTGAACTGTTCCAGTGATACCTCCAGTGTATTTTAAGAGAAAATTGCATTTTCCAAAGCTTTTGAAGGATTGTTGAGGTTACTGGTGTTTTCTTGTACCATGTTTCTGCTGATTATGTGTCAAGCTCAGCAACTGCTTCAAGGAACAGGGATCCAAGGCAAAATGGGAGAAATACTGAGGTAAATTTGGCTACAAGACCCTTTCACAGGGGATTATGGGTGTAGGAATGCTACCCATATGCAAACAGGGTAACAGCAGCCAAGTTTAGCCGTGTTGCCCTTTTTTGCTGCTGTCCCCGTGTAGCAGGAGATGTGTAACCGCTTCTCCCCTGTTTAGTGATAACCTCCTGCAGAGTATAAAATCCACTTACCATTAAATGCATGATGTGCTATGGTTTCTTGGGCAATTTCATCAACGTTTTCCCCAATATAAGACTGATGCCACTGAACAACAATTCTCTACTTTCACTGCTAGCAATAGAACAATAAAATTGTTCTGTTGAGATTATTCAAGCGCAATAACTCCTACTAATAAATTAGAAAAGGGGAGGGGGAGAGTTTAATGGAACAAACAGCAGTAGTGACATGAGTTTCTTACAATCTGTAAACTGTGTTTTTTCAGGACAAACTTTTCAGTTATGCCATTGAAGAGTGGAACTAAAAAAGATTAGATTCAGAACATCATCATGTAGTTTTATTAAGAACAGATGGGTGGAAAATTCCTTTGAGTGCTATAATAGCTGCCTGCCATTCTCGGGATGGCAGCTGATAATGTACTGGATGGACCTTTCTGTCCATCTGTTAGTCCATCTATCCAATATTCCTTGGCTTAGGGAACACTTCAGACTTGAAGCTTCAAACAGCATAGTTAAATGCCAGAGAGATTTTTGTAGTATTTATAGACTTTGCTAGTTCACGTTTAAGAACATTTTCTGTGATTCATCAAGTGTTACTTGATTTGTATCATTTATTAGGAGTGCAGCATAATGAGTTAGAGCTACACAGGATATTTGTGTGCCGCTTGGTAGTGTTCTGATCAGACAGGCTGAACTAACACCTACCGTGATGTGTGTTCTTACTGACATATACTAATTCATATTCATCTTAAAGTTTATTTTACCTCAGATCAGAGAATTTTAGGGGGAAGTGTCCTTGGTGCTTTTGGATAAGGGAAAGGCAGGGGAAGATCCAGGAGTTACCCTGCCTCTCCCTTAGCATGTATGGGTTTTAGGTGACAAGGGATGCTGTGTGCTCAGTGGGGAAGCTGTTAATCTGGTTGTCAAATAAAATAGCCATCCCTAAAGCAAGAGCTCTTAATGGATTCGGGGGTTTTGGTCTTTATTTTTCACTTATTTCCTGTTGTCTTACCTATAGTTGATTGGGAAAAGTGCCTTGAAAAAAAGCTTAATAAGTTTGCTTAGATTTCTTGTGGTTGCAGCGCAGTTAAGATGCACATCCTTTACAAAGAATGTACTCTGCAGTTCCCCCGTGTATTAAACAAATAAATATAAAGGGATTAACACCAGCTTGTACGGTTACCCAGAAGTTAAAGCATTACTTACAGCACTAAAAAGGATGTGAAGATTTAGTGCTGCTGTGCAGTGCACTAAATAACACCAAATTAACTCATAAAACATGTCAAGACTTGATACTCCAGCCACTCCATCTGTGTACAGCTGTCCCTGTAACAGGGCTGCCTACTGTGCTGGTGATGAGGCTTGGTAGGCACTTTAGGAGAAAATGCTCAGTGATGCAACATGTGAAGAGACTTGCCTAAGCCAGAGAAGAATGAACTTAAAACACATATTTCTTTTTTTCATGACCTTACTGTAAATGCAAGTGTCTATTCTCCATGAAAAGACTCTTAAAAAGGACTGGAGGAAATAAAGAGCAGAAAACCACTGGGTTGCTAGTGTCCACTTGAGATTTGCAATATAAATCTAACTTCACTTTGCTGCCTCTCAACCCCCAGGTATGTTTACTATGGCTACTCCTGAGAAAATTGTTTGTGTTGGGAAGTTTTCAGTGCTACTTCTCTAAAATGGTTTCATAATCAGGACAGCATTATAGCATGTTGATGACTCTCTTCTCCCTGGCCTACATCTGATGGCTGTAGTAACCACAGCAGATATTTTATTGCAAAATTAAAGCAGGTATTTTCATGGTATTTGTTACCACTTTTAGTGGGAGAATAGTTGAAGGGATGCTCTATTTTTGTCTTACTTTTCTTTTATTACCTGCAGTGATGTTTCCCTGTTGTTTTCCTGTCTTCACTTGTGCTGTGCCACGGCTTTCCCATTCCTGGCTCACGTGTCCCTGCGTGTGTTCCTCTTACCCCTTGTCTCCAGAACTGTTTCCTTCCTCCTTGGGTGTGGATGGGAGTAACATAGTCCCACTGCTGAGAAAAAGATCTCAGAAAACATTTTCCTTTTATTTTGTTAAGTAACGTCAGCCATCAGTAGAAGTGTTTGTCCGGGCTCCTCCTGTTTTTCCAACTGCATCTATGAGCATCTTGACTTCTTGGCAACAAAAAGTTTGGAGAATGTCTCATGTATTGGAAATGCACAGGTTAGATGACTGCTTGACCTCTGCAAGCAAACAGGAAGCACTAAACATCCATGCTTTGCAGGTTTTACTTTATGAAATTCTACTTAGGTGGAAAAAAAGTGCTTGAATTATTTGGATGTAACTTCTAAATTGTAGGTGAGTGTACTTGATCTCCATTTGAATGTGCCATCCAAACAATGTGGTCTGCTCTGCAGAACAAAATAATGATGAAGGGTGTTTTTGCTTCATATGAGAGCAGCTGATTCATCAGAGTAATAAAAGGATTAATTACGTACCTGACTGAGGTTATTTTGTTCAGTCAACTATGACCACTTGTATGAACTCATTATTCTCTTGTGTATAAATGTAAATACTCTCCAGTTGTCAGATAATCCTAAAATATTATTTGTGATGATGAATTGTATTCAGAGCCATAAGAAAGCTTCACAGAAGTTCTGAGTTCGTGGCTTTCAAAGTTTGAAGCACATTTTGTTGTTGAGTAGAAGCTCTGAAAACTCTTTCCCTGTTGAATTTCAAGATGGTTTGTTTCTTGTTGCAGTATAGAGGAGATGGTCTAGGTGACCTCCTGGTAGACCTCTCAGTCCTGTATTTCTATGGTTGTATAAATTTATCTCCTCTTCCAGGGAAGGAAAATATCCTGTATGGGATCAGTATGTAAATCTGTGTCAGGAGGCCACAACTCTTAAGGAGGCTCACAGAGTGGGGCTGTCGAGCTTTCGTGTAGTCTTGGGTTTGCTCAAGGCTTCATGACCTCCTTTTTAAAATTCTGGATCTTCAGTGTTTTTCTCCATCTGATGTCAGATTCTATTAATGCAATATCTGAGCATCTCAATAAGAAGTCATTTGCTAATGTACCTGCAGTATTGTAACTGTACTCACAGTACCCTTGCAATGCACTCAATAAATTAACCTTGTTTAACTGTCGTGGAAGTTGAGGCACAGAATGTAAAAAACAAAAGATTAGAAAAGGCTTTTTGGGGATGTTTATGCATCTTCTGTGCCTTAAGTTGTGATTATAAAATCACAGATAAATACTGTTTCAGAAGTATACTTTGTTATACCCACCCTGTCGTTAAGAAATGTGGATTTTCTTTCTCACTTTCACTCAAATTACCTTAAAACTGCTCCTAACTGATAATTGCGTAGCTTCTTCAAGCAATCAAAGAGCCTCTCCACTGATGGATTTGCTGTCCAGAGCTTGACTGTCCTTGCAGTTGGAGAACTTTGCCAAGTGCATAGTCTGATAATTCTTCTTACTCTTTTCTCAGTGGACATAGCGAGCTGTTTGCTCCCTTTGTTCTGTGTGTGTGGTGGTTTTTTTTCCTCCCCTCAGCCTTTTCTACACACCATCTGTGATCCTCTTCTGTTAACTACAAAAAGCGGTGCCTGGGTGGGGAGGGTGCGCTTCCGTCCTCGCAGGCGGGCTGCCCACCAGGGATGACACAACGCGCAGTGGGGGTTGTGCAGACGTCGCCTAACCACGTCATCAGCGACAGCCACGAGGTTTTAAATTGGGAGTTGGAGCTTCCGAATCTGAGTGGGAAATGGTGGATTTGGCCTACGAATCTTAAATTTAGTGTGTGAACTTCTACCAGCAATCCTGGGCAATCTTTGTGATAGCTTCAGGTGAGGGTTGGATGATTGCGAATAATGTTAAAAATATTGGAAATTAATAAATGGTAGATTTATGGCTATTTTGTCTAAAAATCTAAAAAGATTTCGTGTACCTCTTTTTGTCAAAGAACAAAAAACTGAAATTGCCCAAAAGATACGATGATTTTACAGTGAAATATTTTGTCTCAATATCAATTAAAAAGGTAATGCCTAAGTCTGAAACGGATTTCACAATTGCTTTTGCATACTTCTGTTCTTATGGTGAAGGTATAATAATAGGAGTCTGAACACACAGCGGCGAACATATATTAAGCCAAATTAACCCTTTGTTTTCCAATCTAAAGATTTGGTTTATTACTGTGCGTGGAAGAATCATTTAAAATAAGGTTGTAATTTCCCTAACTCCTGGATTTGGGGAGAACCCTGGCATGTCACGCACAAGTGATCTACCAAAGGTTGGAGTTCAGTTCTTCGCTTACAAATTCTTAAGCAAAGAGAAGGGTAGTACATCTAGTAAATCAGAAAAGAAAACAAACCAAAACCCAGAAGACTTGGATGCCTGAAGACTTACCCCTTTGTTCTAGCTACATCAGCTGGTCTAACAAAACATAGTTTCTTTCCCTGCAAACTTCTCCTCACTATTATCTTTGTACTGTCACAGCTACAAAAGCGACACTGCAGTATTGTATTCTTGTAGAGAGCTAAGTTATTAATGAGGTAGTAAAGAAACTACTGTTATGAAATTATATTCTTCCCTTGTAAAAAGGTACCCCTGCTTTCTCTTTACTTCCAAAGGAGACGTATCAATTTATGGGATCGGCATATATAATTTGGCGGCTGAGTCATCATTGGAAGGAACACAGAAAAGAATTGTAGTTTTCCATTACTTGCAGGAGATATAATGTGTTTGTTTTCTCTTCATACTACATAGGCATAATTGCTTGATTCCTCTTGCACTAGGCATTTTGAATTAGCTGCTTTAGCGACAATGCTCTCCTGAGTTTTCTGAGGCATGGTGGGCCACCATGCTGCTGGTTTGATTTTTGTATGATGACAGCTATGAATATTTAAACTCTTTTCCTACCTGTGTGCTTAGGTCCTGTAGAGCACCCTCCCTGTACAGGAGTACAGCTATGAGGCTGAAGAGGACACTGTTGCTTAGAAATGATGTTTAGAGGCTTCTTCCACTCCCCTAGGTAATTATATGGAAAATACTAATGTGCTTCTGGTCTTGATCAGTTCAATTCCCCTGGTTTGAAACTGAAAGGAAAGAAGGATAAATTATTTGAAAATTGAAGACATTTATCTCTGACATTTAATCAGTGTAAAGGGATTTCTCCTGATCCATGAAACTCCCAGTACAACATAAATGTATCTAACCCTCATCAATGATAGGCCGTCCGTCAGCTTATATACTTTTTTCCTATTACTGCAAGTTTATCCTCAGATCTAGCAAAGACCATTCATAAATTCATATTAAAGGTACGTTGTTTGGAGAGGATATTATACAGTATAATTCCAAGCTCAAAATCAAGCTGTGATAACTGCTCTTTATCTGACATACTAAGCTTTCAATCACACTTTATCACAGATACAGGCGTCAGTAAATGAGCATTTTTTTCCCAGGAACAATACAGATAAGCAAAGGTGGCTGAGAAGGTGCAAAGCGTAATTTAGAGAAGACAGCAGGTCTGTTAGGTGTTTTGACTTCCAGTATCCTTTGTAAGAAAAAGCCCATAAAAAAGAAATTAAAAATGACTTAGAGAATCATCTTCCTGAATTATTCAAACCCTTATTTGTCTGCTCCAAAGCAGAAATAAAAGAATTAATACCTTGTTGTCATACAAGGGCTTGTATCAGAGGTTGTGCAATTGTCTGGGAAAGCTTCTGGGGGAAGGCGTAGCAGCTCTCTCCTGTTTCCATTATGGCAAACAGGAAGCTCACTCCTCTGCACTGAAACGTGGGGCTCAAAGGAGAGGAAAAGAAGCATTTTATTAGGCTAGACTAACCCTTCTTAGCACAACCAGTGTGCGCCGATGGCTAAACTGGGCCAGGCCTCTTAGTCACAAGTGCTGGATTGGGAAACTCACTATCTTTTGCTTTCGTCTTCTTTGGGTCTGTAGAAAAATATAAGTTGCTGAAAACTAATTTGGAAATGGGACAAGAGTATATGCTTTCCCATAGTTTGTGATTTTTGTTTTGTTAGAAATGTAACTTTGAACCAAATGATACCTTTTGTTTAAAAACAAACTTCCGTTGGCTCTGTGATACAGCTGATTTTTTTTTTGACTAAAATCATTCAGATGTGTTAAATATACTTGACTTAGCAATGGGGCAGTGGAATTTCTGACCATGCTGCATAAAATGTCACTGCTGTGCCATACTGTGCCCGCAGACCAAGGTGTGTATGGGTGTGTGTGCCTTGACACTTTGTGTCCTACTCTTTCTTCTTCTCCTTAAAGAGCTGTAACAAAGGTAAACTGATCTTTTGTTGGTTTTTTTTTTTCCCTTTTTCCCAAAAATCTGTGATCTGCATCTGCTGTGGACTTTAGGTTGCATCCCTGTGAAGACTTGTTCTTCCCTAGTCCCAGGACACGTCAGACACTTTCCAGCAGCTCTGCTGGCCCCTCAGGCACTGTTTCTGGAACTGCTTTCTCATCCCTTTTTATTTCTTTTTTTTTTTTTTCCTCCTCCCCACAGACACAGTAAAACTGATCATTTCCTCAACTGTATTCCTCAAAGCCTGCTTGCAGCGCAGGCTGCTGCCGTTGTACGGCCTGGGCCAGGTTCTGCAGCAGGGAGGAACAAAGCGCTCCCCATGGCCCAGGCTGGCGCCCGGTGCCCCGCTGCTACGCACACAGGCGCTGGTCGTGCTTTCAGCGCTTGTTTTGTACGTTTCGTTATCTCTGTTTGTGCGACTAATTCTGCCTGGATCTGCCGTGTGTGTACAGAAGAAATTTGGCTTCTGGATTGAGCAATATAATGGTGTTTTCAAGATGCACGTTTTTGAAATAATGTCTTTTTTGCGAGGAATGTTAAATACAAGTCTCAGTGAATTCAGTGCACGGCCTGTATTTTGCCCAGTACAAGGAAAAACACCTGACTGCATTTCCCTCTGTGTTCACTGGGCGAAACGGCTCGGGTGCTTGCAGGAGACAGGCTCCAGCTCCAGTCTCCCATGGGACGTGGTGGGGAGTGCTGCTGCTGTTCTCCTCTTCGGGCAGGAAAATGGCACCCCCGAAATGTGATGTACCCCTTCACCAAACTTGGTGGCATTTGCCAAGGTTGTTAGTTCATGGCCTGCTCTTCTATTGAAATGTGTGTGCGCCTTCCAGGCGAGGCTATTTAGTGATGCAATCTTAATTTTTTTTTTTTAACGGTAGGCAGCATCGTTTGTGTGCTTCAGCTTTATTGCGTGACTGGTTGTGTTGTGGGAGGAAGAAACTTTATTGGACTTGTACCAGTTTATGCTGTATTTAAATTACGTCTTGAGACACTTTTCTTCAGAAGTTGTTGCATTTGTATTCAAAACCACCGCTCTGAAAATAGTATGTATTACTGGAAAGTGAGCCCCAAAACTATTTTTTTTTTTTTTTTTTGTTGGAGTCTGAGGAGCAGTTAGCTCCAACTACAATATCTTAGAGTTACAATCTGGTAAGGTTGTCGTCTTACACATGGAAAAAATAATAATAATAAAAAAAAATATATATATGAATTTACAGAAATTTCAGGGCTGCTTCTCACATTAACAGAGCACAGAAATTCCCATATCCATGACAGAAAATGAGGCAAAAGGACATCGGTACCCAGGGTTAAGTGGTGGTCATGGCTCAAGCAGCTGACAAACCTGGTTTTCAACTAAAGAGGAAAAAAATATCTCTACAGCCAAATGTATGTTGCTCAATCCTCCAGTATTCCCAGTCCACTTAAACTTCTCTAATGAGAAATTAAGAGTGAGGCAGACCGTGGCACTAAGAAAGTTTTGATTTATGCCTCCAGAGGAGTCGGTCAATAGTCCCAGGCTGAATGCGAGGCTGAAACATGAAGGCGTCCATCACGGTAGGCCCGTGGTCACTCTTGAGAAAGGGGCCTGCCAATACTCTCGCTGTTCTTTGGAATTTATTAATAAAGAAATGGGAAAAAAATTATAAATCACATCTTGGGGAAAAATAAAAGCAGAATTGGTGTCAGAGCTGAATCAATGTGCAGCATTACTAGGTTACCTGTTTCAAAAATGAGACTGATGTGATTTTGTACAAATACACATTAGCCATAAAACAAAGGGCATTTTGGGAGAAATAGGACTTCTGCATAATTTAAACAGGCAGGTTTCCTTGGACATAAATGGGAATTGAATAAGGCCTTAGGCATTTTTCTATTCATACATTAAGAATTATTAAGATAGACTACCGGACTTACAAATGCTGATAATAGAGGCATAGAGACACCCGAGTCACAGGAGAAATCTTATGTTGCACTTAAAGCCCTGTAATTGGTCTCTAATTATTGATTGCAGCAGAGTTCCTTGAATACAGTAGCAGCTCATGTTGGGGGATAATTTATGTTCATGGAGAATTATTACCAAAGCCACACGTTATAATATGCTTAAATATCTTTATGCTTTATGGAATGTAGAATATTCTGAGTGCTAAGTAAAATAAATAAAATGCTTTGGGGAAGACTTGAATGTGGTCTTCTCTTGGTCGTGCGGAGTTCAGAGCTAGCAGGCATTGCTTTACTGATGCTTCAGAAAGCCAGAGGAAAGCTCCCCGTAAAAGAGGAGCGAGCCTCAGCAGGAATTCAGTGTGTTAAATCATAGTTCTGAATTTATGCTGCTTTTTCATGTTGGATTAATTTTTAGGAGTAGATACTGAGTATTCAACTGACCTGATGGCTAAAACTTAATTGCTGATGAGGGTAATTAAAAAAAAAAATTAAAAAAAAAATCGTTGCAGCAGTGTAGGTACCCATCACACGGTACCCAGTTCCCCAGGTGGTGCTGCAGTCTGGGCAGCAGGTTCAGGGCTGTCAGCAGCATGTGCAGGAGTCTTCCTCTTCTTCCTCTTCTTTCCTCTGTTGTAAGCAAGACCTGAGCAGAGTGGTGATCTGGAACATTTTTGTTTTTAACTCTGTCCTGCTCACTACATGGGGAAAAAAAAAAGTCTCCCTGTAGAAAAGCTTGTGATTCTGACAAATGGCAGAGAAGTTCAATCCCTCCCATGAAGAAGAGCGAAGTCTCAAGAGGAGAAGAGGGAAAAGGATAATGCTGGGTGCTTGTGCAAGGGCTGAGCATCTAGGCAGGGAGAGGAGGAGAGCAGCTTTGACTTCAGGAGGGAGCTAAGAAAGAAGAACTCTGATCCAGAGCAGCTGAAGTGGAAGGCTGTTCAGCTGGGGGCCATGGGCGGTGCGGGGGCTCCCCGTGGCATCCCTGCGGGGCTCTCGCCACCTCCTCTGCTCTGTGCTGCCTTCCTCAGCCGGGCGTGGGGGAGGAATTTTCCTCTGGCATCCCCTCCAGCTGGGTGTGGGAGGTGTTCAGCTTCATCGCCATCTGCTAAGGAGGTGTTAGAGAACAGAGGGCTTTTTCCCTGTTCTATTTCAAGAAAGAAGGAAAAAAAAGGAATTTGTGTGTGTTTCTGTGTCAGAGTTTGCAGTTTACAGTAATAATAGCAAAACCCCATGTAACAGCTGCAGAAGTTCTCATGTACACTTGCACAGAAAGATGAAATAATTATTGCAGTCGGTTCTTTTCGATGTTAATACAATAGCATTTTTTTTCTCCCGAAGCAACACTTACAACCAAAAGGGATAGAGTTAACAGTCAATTTTGTGATCCTATAATAATAATAATAATAATTCATTATTACTGCTTTGATTTCCTTTATACAGTGGCCCAAGAGCGGTAATCCAGAAGCAGTGGGTTGGTGGTTTTGGTGCTCATGCTTCTCACACATGGCTCCAGCACCCTACTGATGCCAAAAGATGACCTGGGTCAGGGCAACCCCGTGAAACAATGCACTCCCTATTTATCAATCCCTAAGTGATCTCTGAAATCAGGTCATAGATTCTAGCCCAAATTTCCCTGTAAATCTTCCTTAGCTTTATCTTTATGTATACTTCTGCATAAATCTGCATTTCTTTAGGTGGTGCAATATGGAGGAAATTAAATCTCGCTCAGTGAAATCAGTAATATTTGAAATTATTTTTCAAGTTTTTACTAAGACTTGATTTAGCAAAGATTTTGTGTAGTTGCTGGACTATGGACTGAGATCAACAGATGTTTTGTTCCCATCCAGGCTAATGATGATAAGATTAATGTGTTTCATTATTTGTTTTCAAAGTCCTGGCATCATCTTTGAATGCGTACCTAATGGAAAAATTATTTCTTTTCCCAAAAGGTCATGGAAGTGTCGAATGACTCCGGTAGCTGAATCACCACGTTTCTTCAGGTTTCCCCTCTGATGCCACACTGACTCGCAGATACTTACGTGAGTAATCCTGCGCGTGACTTCGAAGCATTTACACGCAGCTCCTTTACACGCTTGGGAAAAGCTCTGCTGTTCGGGGGCTGCAGGCACTTCCCTGCTCCGGGGAGCTGTGCAGCCCTGGTGCTGAGCGAGGAGCCGAGTGATGCGCATCAGTCAGCTCTCGGCAGTGCTGCTGCAGTCGGAGGGCTTGGTGTGTCAGTAGGTGTCAGCATTCAGTTGCTGTGTAATTGAGCACTGTGATTGAATGCTCATGGCAACACGCCTGCGGAATTAATGCCAAGTACTCTACAAACCGTGCTTTAGGATAGGATTATTCAACCAGAAGTTTCTGGATACAGAAAGGGAAAAAGATCCTTACAGCTCTGTTCGGTGTCCAAACCCCCAGTTTCTTCACTGGAAACACCACTGTGCTCCGTCGCACCTGCTGACAGCACAGTGTGTGAAGATGAGCACTTGCCCCTATAGTGTTGTGCAAGCGTTGTGAACACTTGCTCACCTGTGTCTGCGCCTGCCCTGGGGTGGGTTGGGGTGCTGCTGGCGGCACGAGCCCCTGCTCCTTCTCCTTGAGAAGTGGATACGTGCCTTGGACAATTTGCTGGCAAAAGTCTCTGCTGATAGCTGTAGAGCACCTGTGGCAGCACCTCCTTCTCCAACCATGTTACAGCCTCCCAGTTTTCCAGGCCTGTGACTGTAGGTTAGCGTTCGGTCGGTGCATTAGGATTAGCTGGTGCTCGCCCTAACATCAGTCTCTCTGGGGGAGGCTGCAAACTTAGTGCATTGAGGACACTCCTGGAAGGGTTGTCAGAGGGGTTTCTGAGCTCACGTTACCTGGTGAAGTGATGGGACTACGGCTTCCTTGCTGCTTCCTGCTCGTTTTCAGGAGGGATGATGCGAGGAAGCACAGCTCTGTGGCTTTCCTGCAACACAAGGCTTCTGGCTTGGTCCATCTGTACAAGGAGACCGTGTGGGAACATAATGAATCTGGAAATCATGCACAGGTTACAGCTTGGGTACTATGGAAAATAAAGTAATGCGTGGAAGCTGCATGCATTTACATGCAACAATGTGATATGAGTTTTAGAGATGCTATGGTTGTTACTGCTCTTAAATTACCTCCCTGGATCTGCACACGTGTGCACAGTCAGGTTCTGGCACACCAGTCCTTGGTCAGTGCTTCAGCCGTCAGCCAGGGCTGCTGCTTCGTGCAGATTGCTGCCTGGTGGAACTAATTAACTTGCTCTGTGTAATTGGCTTTGTGAGGAGCAAAGAACCCCTTTGAACTAAGATCTGGTGCAGTTATTTTCATATCCATGTTAATGCTGTTTCCTCTAGTAGACGCAGGGTTTTTAACTTCTCCGAGCCCTTCTGGTTCATGCTTTCTGTTTCTTCCCTCTTTCTCTTCCTAGCCGCTGTAACTGCTGGCATCAGGTGAAACAGCATGAAGAAATACTTTTTTCACAGACCTGCTGTGCAAATGACATTGGATTTACAAACCTGAAGGGGGCTTGCTTGCCTTCCCAGCCTGTCAGTCTCAGGAAAACTTCACTTCAGCTGCAAAACGCAGCTGTAGGAAACGTGTGAGGTTCTGCAGTGAGCACGGGGGAGGAAGGTGCAATGATGGGAAACCTCTCAGAGGTGGCCAGGTCCTCTGTTCAGTGTTAGGAGCAGATCAGGTGTCATGTCAGGCAGTGCCCGAGGCAAGGTCTCTCCAGCTTTACTCCTTATGGTCTAACTCAGTCAACTGAGAGTCTTCTTGTATCTTGTCAGAGGGAATGGGCTGAGAACTGTGTCATACCCCGTTTATTTCCCGTAGCGAGGTGGCTGCATGCTGAGCTGCGCCAGCCTTGAGGGATTATCCAAAATACAGCACTTGCCAAGACCGGCTCCCTTCCTGCCTCCTCGAGGAAGAGGCTGTGGCCTCATCTCCTCTTCTCTGTGGTGCCGAGAGCTGTGTCCATGCCGCTCTGGGAGATGAGCCCACCCGGTGCCGAGCCTGTGCTGCGCTGGGCAGGGACGCGGTGGTGGCTGCCAGCACTGATGTGTGGCCCCATTGCTGCACCCAACCAGGCCCAGTTTCTCCAGCTGTCACTGAGAGATCAAATCATTCATTTGTGAAGTAGTTAAAATCCAGATGCAAAACGTATTGCTAATCATGGAGTTGAGGTAGTGGTGGTACAGGGATTTCTGTTGTTATTACTGATTTACAGTATTGGTGAAGGAAGAATTATTACCCATTGCTCATCAAGCACTCCTTAACCACTGTGCTGCAAGAATATAGCTGGTGCTAGCAACTAATCTTCTTGTAGGCTTTTGTGAAAAACGCAGGATTATCCCCTTCATTTCACCCATTCAGCTTGTTTCTAGCTCATTTTGCCTTGTTATTTCTCTAAAGAATGCCAATTCTGCCTCGTGATTCCATCCCTTCCTGGCTGACACATTGATCCTTCCTCGGGAGGCTCCGTAGTGTATTCCTCAGTAGTTCAGTATTACAGCCTACCCTCAGTATAATGATTTCATTTAAACACTAAGACTTTCTCATCCTACAAGTTTAAAATATGTTGTGTTTTGCTGTGCTGCTGTCTGCATTCAACGACCTCACGCCAGCAGAAGTGAATCCGGAGCACCACGGGATGAGGCGGTGTGTTTAATTGAATCATTATTTCTAGGAAGGAACAAAGCAGTATCATTTCTTGCAGCATTCAGACTTTCCAATTTAATTCTTTCTTAAATACTCTGTGAGGAAGAGGGGAGGAGCTTTCTGTGGGCAGAAATAGAAGTGGTGCTGGGCATGGGTGTTTGTCAGGCTTCAGGGGCTGCGTGCCACAGGTTGGGTGAGTGCAGCTCTGCATTGTGTTGTAACGAGCACAAGAAAACCACCTGGTAATTCCCAACCTAGGGCGAGCTGCATGGGCTGCGTTGTGGTTGCAAAGGATAAACTTGTCTGAAGGACCACTCATCACCTGGGCAGAGCAAGTGAAGTTGGGACATGGTAAATACTGCTGGCATCAGGCAGTCAGGGTTAAAAGCCCGACAAGTCAGCTGTGTGAGGTGAGAGGAGTTCCGTGGATCCAGCGTGGTTTTTGCACCAGGGGGCTGATCTTTCTGTAGTGATGTGCAAGCTATTCCTGGAAGGGTCCTTTGCCACATCTGATAGAGATGGGAACATTTTTAATTACCGTTTGTTTTTGGTAAAAACCTACCTATCTGCAGATCTGGCAAACACTTTGTGAAGAGATTGTTTTTATTTATTGCAGCATAGACAATCAGACACAACCAAACGTGGCGAATTCATATTTTTGAAAGCAAATGGATTTATGGCTTTGGATTATAATATATTTTCAGTCCCAAATTAAGTTGGTTTATATATGTATTTGTTTTGGGATTGGAAAAAAAAACAAAAACAATTGTTGCTTTTTTTCCTTCCTCCCTTACGTTCACACAGTGAGAATAAGGGAAGGTGCCTGGGTCTCCTGCTGGGTGATACCTACCTGGGCTTACCCTCCTACAGCGGTGGGTTCCACCTTAGAGCACTACTGACCTCCAAGCCAGCAGCGAATAGAAATACGCTTTGGCTATAATCACCTTCCTGGAGCCACAGGAGAACCCAGGTGCCTTTTCTCCATGCTGAGCAGGGGAGCACGGTGGCTGTCCCTCGTGGCGGTGCGGCCACAATTGATGTTAATTTCTGTGCCCATACTAAGCCTATGTAAACTCTGATGATCGCTCGGGCCAATACTTCTGCACCGTTATTTAATCCTATTTTCCTGCTTTACATAAGCAGTTTACCAGCACGTGATGATTTGATTTTCTTGGCACCCCACTTACTTCTCACTTTTCTTTATCAGTTGATTTACTGCTTCTAGGCAGAAGATGAATAGTTTGCACTTTGTACTCTTAAATCAAAACAGAATGGAAAAGACTGGTTTAATCATATTTTATTCCAACCTCACTTATCTGTATCACCTATTGCTTAGCCCTGTCAGGAGTGATATGTCTGCAATATCCTATCTGTGGTGTTTGCTCACCACAGTACCACAGGTTTTGCTTATTCATGATTCCAGCATTGTTTTAGAACAAAGCTGTGAGAAGAGGGCTCCGAGCAGTTCAGTGCTGCTTCTGGTGGTTTGAACAATGAGACCGAGATGAGTTGGGAACAGCAATTCAGTAATAGTTTACCTTTCCATTTAAACCTTGGCACAGTTTGAATATGAACTGTAAGCTAGGTCTTAGTTTCGCATGGCGTTTATGCATATTTCTAATGCTAAACATGCGTCAAGCTTTCCAGCTATGTGTATTTCATCTGAAATAGTTGAAGTATGTGAACCAGTGGTTGTTTTAACGCGGGCTTGTGAAGTTTCTTGAATCTCGGTCTGAATGCAAAAACAGGTTTTGTATTTTTGATTTGAGTTCAATTCATACTGGATTATAAAGCAGAAATTAAAGCAACTTAATGAAAATATATTTAACACTTTTTTTTTGGTGATGTAGTCTTATCTTAGATGAAAACAAATGTTTGGACCATTTTTCCAACTGGATTTGAATTCTGTGGTTCAAGTTTCATGAATGTACATCCCTAATATTTTGGATAAAGCATCTGGAAACTAGCAATCCATTCCTTTCATAGCCAAAATGTAACATTAAAACTGTTTCAGTACAGCTTGGCAATGAAAAATGTTTTAAATATCAAAGTACTACAGGGTGAAAGATTTAACTTTGAAAATTAAATAATCAAATGAGTTGACATTACTGTGTGTATACACACGTGGTGCATTCAAATTATTTCTCATCAAAAGACAAATCTCTTGCAAAGGCAGACAGTGACAGGATATTTTTCCATTGCTTTTTTTCTTGAACTGTATTTGAGCTGGCATGATGTATATAGCGGAGCTTACCTTTAAACAGAGTTGGGTCTTCAGCCTGAAGCATGCCAGAGCTTTCTGCTCTGCCACAGTGGTCTTCTGCTTCTCGCAGTAGAGCAATTAAAGATATCCTTTATTTGATCAGCTGGAGAGCATTGTTGGTGTAATTTTCATTTTCTTACTTGCCTCTTACCAGCATATGAAATAATTTATAAGATTTATAACAGCCTGAGCAATACTGTGTGTGGCTGCGAACAGTTCTTCAGAATTTTCCATTTCTTTCATTGAAGTGTAGCCACATAAATGGTACTTGGTGTTTTCTGTCTTGTTTGCTATTTTATTGCCTGTGAATCAAGCAATGGAAAAGCTTGAGTGTTCAACTCCAAAGGTTTAGGCTCGAAACCAGGTTCTGCCATCACTTAGCACTGTGGCCCCTTTGAGGGGACTAAGCTAAATTGAATTCCATCTTTTCCAAGGCTACAGCAAACACTACAGTCCTGGCTGAGCAAGGCTTTCTCCAGTTAAAAATGGCTTTTTAATTTTGTCCACTCATCATGTTATCATGTACAAATTTTTCTGAGCAATCAAAGGAAATTACGAAGGTCCAAACTACTGCATTACTGAGATAAAATACAACTTTCATTTCAGTTGGGCTAATTGAATTATTGGCCACCTCAGCCTGTGAGCTGTGGTGTGAATCAGCATGGAAGTGATTCATGCTGAACCACCACAGGACAGTGGGAGAGGCAGCCTGAAGGATACATGTGCTCTGAGCAGCTAAAACTAATTTTAAACAATATAGACAAAAATGTTTGTTCTAAAGGTCTTGGCTTGACCAGTCAATAACACCCCCCACACCCTCCTCTTACGTTTTCATTCTTAAGCATTGTTCAGTCTGAGCTTTGTTTTAGTGCCCTGGGACTCGCTGAAGCCCCAACCTGCTAGTCCCCTTGCACGATGATACTTTACTCTTTCACCACCCATAAAGCCAATTAGTAAAACCAAAGGTTTCTTCCTGTACAAAAAATAAGAGGTTAGAATATGTATCTAGCAATCCTTTGTAACCTTTGGGGAAGTGCCGTGCGATATTTAGAGGTGAGCTCCTAGCCCTGGTGGTGCAGGGGCCAGGCTGCCCAACGCGGGAGCTGCTCTGCTCGGGAGGAAGCAGCTGAGACTGAGGCTTTTGCTCAGGAGCAGCTGAGGCTATTAGGTGGTATGGGTAGCTAGTGCACTCCATGGCTGCTCAATATAATGCATAAGAGCAGCCTGAGCCCTTCTGAAAGCACTGGGATTTTGGGAGATGAAACTGTTGAATGCCTCCTGTGTTCTGCTGAAGCAAGACCTGCTCTAAAACTCAGGAAATCAATAGGCTTTTCCTGGTGTCCTTAACTCTCACCATTATTAAATTGCTATTCTTCTCTTGCTGCTCTTCTAACTATATTTGTTATTTTTAAGACTGATGCAGCTGCAGAGTCGTGTCTTACCTCCTGTCATTGAGATCTTACTGAGTGTTTAAAGATGGGACTCATCCTTTTGAGCTTAACTTTGCCTTAGCTTTCTTGCCTGATAAATGAAGAAAACATCTTCTCACGATGGCTGTCTTTCTCCATCAGTTATGGAATATCAGCCACACATTTCAACAGCTATCACTGAAACGAAAAATACCCTCTGCGTCTAAGTGGACATAGCTCTAAAAGACTAATGGTGGGAATCGTAGGTGGACCTACGAGTTGTTCTGCCCTCTGAAGAAACCTTTCTGACTTGCCTCTCTTGCAGTCATTCTTACCATCTTCTTTGTGAAAAAGCAATTTTAGCTGTAGGCTTTGTTGCTGTTTTGTGCTGACTGTTTTTGGAAATAGTAGAGGAATTATGGAAATTTCAGTTAGGAAATAGTCATTTTGAACATTATCTATTTGGTTCAGTTTCTTCCAGAACACACTTAAAGAACATATAGAAATCATTTTTTCAGTCTTAAAGCTCAAATTGTCTTGTGAGTATGTCACTTTTGAGTGAAGAAATGGATTGACATTGATTTTTCTTTTCTCCCTTTTACACCAGTATCCAAGTTTTTTGTGTCAGTTTGATTCGACAGAAACTGAGATCTGCCTTTATTATTTTTAGACTACTGACAGCTCAGTGTCTGTGACACATAGGGAAAGTTCCACACGCTTCTGACAGAGATTACCCTGCTTAATGTTTTCTTTTTCTTACGTTTCTCATGAATACCATACCACGTTGACTCCAAAGTGAATGAATGCTGGTTAAGATGCACGGTAACTGAATTGACTTTGATTTCTGGATTTAGGCGACATGTCCATGACTTTCTGCCAGCTCACACCTGAAAATCATTCTGAAAATCTCTGCTAGAACAACAGCTCCCATGTGCGCTTGGGACCACTGGAAAGCACCACCCCCGGAGCTGCTAGCTTCTAGTGCCCAGGAGCTACGTCTTTGTGACAACAAAAAGTGAAGAAAAAGATCACGGAGATCTCAAAATAGGTGTGTGTTTCATAGGCACAGCAAATGTGTCCCAAATGTGTGTAGGGGGCTCAGTCTGAGCCGCAGTGGCCTGAAGCTACGTGCCCCTTTGGTGTCCTGTGAGCGTGAGCAGCCCGAGGCTTGGTGTGCCCCATGCCCCACGGCGGGGCCGGGCTTTGCTCAGGGTGGCTGTGTGCCCTCCTGCCAGCAGTCACCCTTGGTTCAGGTCTGCATTCCTCTGCTGCCTTAAAATCATGGCGCTTTCCTTCTGAACTTGGCCTCTGAGCTCTTGAGTTTGTTGCCACATGTTCTAAAAGGAGCAGACTCCTGGTTAAGCACAGTGAACACCCACTACTCCCTCTACTATTGCTCCAGTGACTTTATTCTGTAAAGCCTATGATGCACTAGGATTAACCTTCCTGTCTGTATTACTCCTTTTGTCACCATTATTAAGGCTCTGGTATCTATATAATATATATTGAGTTTGCCATTGTATGTCTTTCTCTTTACTATGCGTTGGGTATATCCCAAATTTCTCACGGTGAATTTAGAAGGACAAGTCTAAGTGTAATTCAGAGTGCTTTCCTGTGCATGAAGAACTCCTCTAGTAATTACCCATGCAATTTATATATTGGCAAGTCAAGGGTCACACAGGCTCATTAAGCGTGCAGCCCTGGATGTGTGTGCAAGAGGTGAGGTGTGTTTTGAGTTGGGCCTGCCAGGTGTAACCCTGCTGCTCTTGGATGTTCCTGCTGGAGGAGTCGCTTGTGGTGCATCACATCCCTGGGATACACAGGCTAGTAAATCCTTTGGCTAATGTAAGTACATCAGCCTGGATGTCTGTGGTGCATAGGAAAAAAAAAGGCAGAAATAAAGTCTAGCTAATAACTTTACTGAGGATCCAGCAGTGAATAATTTGCAGATTAATGAGTGAAGACAGTCCATGCAAGTAGCAGTAAAGGAGTGCAATGCCTTGTTAAATGTCCCACTTTTCATTCCCTGGCCGTTTTTCCTATAGAAGCATCCTCTAGTCTCCCTGCCTCATTGATTCACTGTCTATTTGCAAATCACATTTGAAAACATATTTCTTCTTCAGTGATTATAGGTTCTAATTCTTTTTTTTTCCTCTGCCATTATTTTAACTTTATGTTATGCAATTCTGTAAATCATGTGGGAAATATTTCTTTGTGAATTACACCTTGTGGAATAAAGGTATGTTGGACTGAACAGAATCTGGGTACAGAATCCGTCAAGGAGGTCAGATACTGGGCAAGAGCAACTGTGTTAAGCCGTTCATCTGTGGAACACAGGCTCGAACCAAGTCACTGTTTGGCTGTACCTAAAGTGTGGTGTGTTATTCTGGCTGTCATGTGGATGCCAGTAAAGATTTTTGCTTTCAGAATGCAAACAAGAGTATGTTGCAGCCAGGTCTTTGAACTGGGACTGATAGCTTTAAATGATGGACGAAGGTGGGAGCAACTCTTGGGCAGCATATAGAGGCTACAGTAGAGAGAAATGTCAGATATTATTTATTGTCTGTTGTAAATTAATTCTCATTTAAGCTTGTTTGTAAGTCTTTTCCCCTGTGTGATTGGCAAATATTTCAGAAATCGGGCTCCACTGGTACGTGATGCTCGCAGAAACCTGCATGTCGCAGGGTACATGCAACAGGCTGCAGTTAACTCCGAGTCACCAGGCATTGTGGTTTCATCCTGTTAGGTGATTTATTGGTCTGGGTCTGTGTGTTACAAATACAAATCTGTTTTACTTTTTCTAGGGGTGTGTGTGGGGGGTGCTAATTAATTTGGCAAGTTTCAGTTTACATGCATCTGTTTAACTAAATTGCAAGGGTCAATTATATGTTCAATCTGATTGTTGATGTCTGTGATTAGATGTACTCAATTTGATTTTTTTTGCCAGAAATTATTTTTTTATTAAAAACTCTAGTCTTTCTGTCTACCTTATATACTTTCTGTGTATGGATATTTGTATACATGCATTTAGCTAAGTATAGGCTCTTCAACTACATTTTTTATAATTTTTCTTTGTTTTACAGAAACACTTGTTATCATTTTATATGAACAGGCAAAAGGAGATTTGTAAGAAGATACAGATGGAAGGCTTCAGGGTGTTGATAACAAAAACAATTAATAAAAAAAGGGGGTGGGGGCTATCCTTGTCACTGCACAATCACCGGCTTTCCCGGCTTTCAGCAGTTTGCAGCTGTGGGATTTCCCAGTCCTCCAGCCTTCCCTTTGATGCTCTACTTATCTACTGAACAGGCAGGTTTTATTTCCCCACCTCATTCACCTTGATCTTGACCCAGAAAGACAATTATTTAAATTCCAAGGACCCATTAATCTTTGACATCCTCGTAGAACAGAGCAAATCAGCTGCTTTTATAATGCAGATATCTATCTTGTTGGAAATGGTCTGAGATCAAAAGGTTACAGGTGAATGAGGAGCCAGTAACGATTTACGGAGCTATTTCTGCCATTGAGATCTCTTCACCAGGGGCCGATCCCTTGTGAAACACATCTGGAGTTTCATCTGTGTTGTGGTTTTCTTCACAGTCTTTATTACAGACTATCTTAGATATAAATCCAAACCAGCCTTGGGGGTCCAAATGGTTTTACATCTGGAATTTGTGCTAATCCAGGTCACAAAACATTGCATGTACAAGGATATTTTTCCTTGTCTGGTGGCCCAGCTCTGTTAGTCTGATTATAGCAATGAATTACAAAGAAAATTTTTCAGTGTGTTTTTCTTTGATGGATGAGTGCACTTTCTCTTCTTTTTCCCCTTTATAGACCAGACTGAAGGATGTATTTGATCACCAAGAGTTAATTATTAAAGAGGGAAAGGAACATTCATTTCAAAAGCAGATGGTTTTCTACATTCACAGTAAACTGGCAGCAAGGCAGTTTTCCTCCAGCTCTGTGGTCCTTTATCAATATGCAGCTAAGTATCAAATGAAAATAAATAATGGAAAGAACATTGCATCAATTTTTCCCCCCTCCATGAGAGAATAATATGGCCTTGTCTTACCAGTCACCAAAGGAAAGAAGACAAAGAGGTTAAAGTTTTGGGATTCATTTCTGGATCTGCATGGTTTACCGATTTACATGCCATGGAGCATCTGCTCATCAAATTACAGGTATTTATATAAAGGAATAATGCTAACTACTATACTAAAAAGCAAAACATTCACGTGGTGGTGGGTGGGGTGGGGGGGAATAGCCATGCGTTTAATAAGTATGCTACTCTTTGACTGCTGTAGGGGCTTGGGCTGATATACTTTGATGGGCATTGGGTAAAACCAAATTCATTGCACTCCGCATGAGTTTTGAGTCTTTCAGAGCTTTCACTTAAAAAATCATTAAGAAATAACCATTCTAGGCAGAGCTCTGACCAGCTGGCATGTTGGCTACCAACCCTTTCAGAAATAGGATTTAAGGGCTTTCATATGTTTGCAAACCAGCCACTCTTGATATGTGTGAACTGTCCTTCTCTCCTCCTTCCATCCCACCTTGTGTACAAAAATACCAGACTGTTAATCCTAGAAAATACTTCAGCATTTTGAACAGTTGCTTCAAAACTACTTTTACTGCAAATATTGCCTAAGCAATTAATACACCCAATTTCTAATTCAATAAATAGAAGTTGTCCACAGAAACCTCCTTGTGAAGATTATAGGAAGTGGGAAAAATTAAACTTTGGAGATGGTTATAGATGTGTAAGGTGATGGGCCATTCTTTCATTCTTTTCAAAACATCCGTGTAAGTTAAAGATGTTAAAACAATAATAAATTCATTTCTGAGTAAAGTAATCTGCCATACACCAACTGAAAGTATTACTTCTATAAGGCAGTATTGCACTTAAGTGATAGTAAAGGTACTTTGAAATGTAGCAACTTGGTCTGGTGTTATTGTATGCTTTGCTTTGAATACTGAACACCTTCTGTATGTACAAATATGGGGACAGTGTGATGATGGTACATGGCGTGTTAAACTTCATTTTCCAATTGAAATTCACTTGTAACAATATTAAAACAGGTACTGTATTAATGATTTTGCTCAAAATTCCACTTTAGTGGCTTCTCTGAAATTCTGTTATCGTCACGGCTGGTATCAACCACCTCAGACTCAGTTCTCTCTGTTTTCCATGCCTGTGGTGCCTCTCCGCTGGCCTCTGGTCAGAGCTGTGCCTGCCCTCTCCCAACCTCGGGTGCTCACCTGCTGGCTCCCATTTGCGTTTCCTGGCTCCTGTGCGTGGCCAGTTCACCTCCACATACACCAAATGGGCTGGAGGGTAGTTTTGGGGCTCGGGTGCAGTTCTTCCTAATTGGTTGAGCATCTGCTTTTGTTGAAACCAGTCCAAATCTTTCTGCAGATACGATAGAGAGAAAAGTCCAATCTGGGCTGAATGCCAGCTAGGCACTGTGCTTAAGTAATAAGTGCAATTATCTTGCTAATAAACACCAGCTTTGAATTAAGCTTATGTTTATAGATACATAGGATGCTTAAATGTTAAGTGGAATGAATTAAAATCCAAAAGAAGTTCTGTCACAGGCAAAGATGCAATAAAAAATGCATGTGCTTTCAGTGTTGTGTGTACTTTCTTTTAGAATTCAGTGTTTACCTTAAATCACCGAGGGAAAATAGTGTTAAAGCTGGGACAATTTTGCACAAACAAATATTTTTCACTTAAAATAATATCTATTGAACCAAATCATAACATACAGAGAGGCATATTATTAGTACAGAAGTTTTCTGTATATAAGCTCCATGTCTGTACAAAAAAAAAAGACTTACCCCATCACTGTTGGATGCACTGCTGGAATGTTTTGTTCACACACCTGGTTGCTGCGTTCTTTGATTCAGGTTATGTCTGCAGGTTAAAATTCTGTGTTCTAGTCTTTGTGGTCAACCCTTCCTACTATCTAGATACATGTTTCTCAAATTTTGGTTGTTCTAATTACCATTTCCTTAGTCACCTTTACTCTTTCAACAGAGATACTAAGACTTAAGAGTCTTGTTAGCACGCTGAACACAGAGGAGTGTTATTACTCATTTTAAAGTAGTCTTAATCTTGTCTTTCCATCTGTCGCTATAGGTTGCATCAGTCCTCTGAGCATCACTGAACATTTCAAGACGAGTTGTTTATGAAGCATGATCCCAGCAGATCCTCCACAAGAACAAAAAGGTATTATTCATATTTAACAACATGAAGACAGAGTTAATGTTTAGTTTAGATGCCTGAATAGGCTACAGACTTACTGCCAGCTGCTTTCTTTAAAAACATTTTACTGTGTTTTCTCTGTCTTATGCTAGTGGCATGCAGGTCTCAAAAGGAAGAGAAGAGGGTAAGTTTAATCTTTTTTTTCCTTGCCTCTCAGATCAGGGAGGTTTTGTTCCACTTCTGTCAAAGGCTCTGACAGGTGTTCTTCCCGCAGACCTTCACAAATAGTTTTAAAAATCTGTGTGGCATTCACCTGCCTTTTATTTTCCTTTTAAGTTTTGGTCTTAATTGGGATCCATGTAGACATTTATTTAGTTTGTTTTATTGAGCGGCAGCAGAGCAGAGTATTCCCTCCCACGGAGGTGGGCTCGGGAGAGGACCTGAGGGCAGGTAGTTCTGTGGAGACCCATGCCAATCACAAGCAATTTCCCTTTAAATAATTTATTTTAGAGGTGGGGGGAGAGATGCATGGAATCATTGCCATCTGTGTGCTTCTTCTCTGATGCTAATCAAGCTCTTCTGCCAGGTGACTCTTCCCCATAGGCCTCTCCTGCAGGGAATTTTTTAGTTCAAAGGCTCTGCAGAAATCCAAAGTATCTCAGCTACCCTGTCCTGTCAGACCTCCAGCTTGCTGCTGAACCCCCTGCATCTGTCACTGCAGCCAAGTTTTATGCAGTGCGGATCTCCATCCTGGTTGGGATCCCAGGGAACGCTCCCCTTCTCTTCTCTGCTTCCTGTCACTGCTTTGAGTTCTGGTTTGTTCTTTTTGCTTGTTTCACCTGCCCTTTAGTCAGATGGACTCGTTCAAACTTAGAAATGCAGCCATGGCTCTGTCTGAAAGCATATTGAGAACAAAAATTATGATAATGGACAAAAATGCTAATTGGAATTGATCATTTTTATTGTACAGCCTAGAAATGTGCTAACAAGGACGTCGTAATAAGACAACACAATATTAACAGAGGATGGAGCAGTGAAACAGAAGACTGAAGATGGAGGATAGAAACACTGCAAAAAGGAGAAAAAGAAATACAGATCCAGCTTCATGCCTGCCTTTGGTACAGAGGTGATACGAGATGATGAGTGAGGAGTGGCTGCAGCCGAGCAGGACGCGGGGTGTGTGCAGGGAGTGCAGTACCAGCAGCCGTCACCCATCCGTCCCCACGTCCTGGGGCTCCTGGGGCGATGGCAGAGGTGTGCTCGCTCCTCCTTTCTTTGACCAGTGCTTTTAGCAGTGTGGTTTGCACTCATCTGCAGAAAATAGTTTAACTCTCTTCTATGAGTTACATTTTTATGCCAAGACTTGGGAAAGTCTGCCCACAATTATCAATACGGTTGGTTCCTTCTAATCAATCATACTAGGTTGATTAGAATCTAATATTTCCAACCGATGTCTGTGGAAGGAGGCTTAATTTGAGGTGATTTATTCCATTCACTAAAAGTTTTACAAGTAGCTTTAAGGATCAAGCTTTAAAGATCATGTTATCTGATAACTATTGTGTTACTGTGTTAAAACTTGAACATAAAATTAATTACCATATACTGTACGTTCAGCACCTCAGGATATTTTTCCTTTCCAGAACATGCGATCAGCACATCCCTAGGCCAATTATAAATTATAAAATATCACCATCAAATGTGAGTATCCCTGAGCGGAGGTGAGTATTGTGAATGGGTATTTACTGAAGAAGAAGAAAAAAAAAGTAGAATTTGCTTTATCACTTTCTTTGAGTTTGCCTTCTTCAAAGCCAACTAATTTATCAGGATGAATATTTGTAGACACAGCAGACAACGGAGAATATTTATGGAAAGTGAATTTTAAACTCAAGCATGAATATTAATGCGGGAAGGCTGAATCTGAGTTATTTATTTTTATTTATTAATTATTTATTTTAACCGGGGAAGATATCACAAGCATTGCACTGCAACTTAAACATCCATATGTGCAGCAAAACTGAACCTCACAGTGAAATGGGATGGTGACTGTTAGCATTTAACTGCTCATAAACCACAGATGACATTTTATGTGGTAAGTAATTATATACAGATACTGTCAAGTAAATCCTATATTTAATAACTTCATATGAGCCAGGGAATTTGAGGAAAGAAAAAGA
Organism: Anser anser; assembly: GCF_964211835.1. NCBI lineage: Eukaryota > Metazoa > Chordata > Aves > Anseriformes > Anatidae > Anser > Anser anser. The sequence continues at coordinate 22,674,794 of NC_139733.1, forward strand.
TTGCTCATATGCTAGTGAATGGTAATAAAATTTATTATTTGTTATTATTTCACTCAAATAATAACCAGTAGTTATTTTACTCACAAATTCCATGGCTATCCATATTTATCCCAACTATCTGTGCTAATTAAAATAATTACTTTGATCCAGTACAAATAAATTTGTGCTCATTTGGTAGCTTCTTTTAAACTGTACAAAGAAAAAAGCTGCTGAAATGTGGTAGGTGTGATTAGAATAGAAAAGGAGCAAAATCTCCTCTTGGTCCTTCATAGGGTGGATTAAGAGGGGGAAAGCTGATGTGGGGAGTAAAGAATGGGAAAACAGATTGATAACAATTCAAGCAGCTACTACTTTCCTTGTGTGAGGTGTTTGTTTTTTTTTTTTTTTTTTCCTCCCTTCTGGTTGGTTGTGGCTTTTTTGGTTTTCTTTTAACAGCTGCCAGAAAAGATGCCTTTGGGAGTTGGGTAGTTTGACATTTCAGGGGTGATAAAATGGATGCACTTGGTCAAAAAATTCTAATGCCGTTCTCCATCCAACCTGGCCCCCTGCCACTTATGAACAATTTAGCTCATAGGAAGAGATTTTTTTTTTTTTCCCCTTGACAGCTCTGAGGATTTTGTCTGCCTGATTTTTGACAAAGTCAGGATCAATGTTCCACCAGACTTGCTTATGTCTTAAAGCCTTCTCATGGGACTTCTATTGTATCTGTCAAGGTGGATGAATTCTTTTTATAGATAAACAACCAAAACTTTGGACAACGTTTTTTTTCCTTTAGCAAAAAAATAATAAAAAAAAAAAACATCAGTCTTCCACTCCACCAGGAATAGCTAGAATCTAAAAGCGTGCCATAGATTATCCAGTATTTTTGTTATCTCCTAGTGAATAGAAAGTCCTTTATAATTTTTGACCTCTGCAGAAGTAAGGATATTGCTCTTATAAATTAGTTTTTCCTTCTGTAGTCTGCTGTAATGCATTGAGATTATTAGTACTGTGACCTGTATTGTAGTTCATCCTTCTTTTCACTGATGCATTACTCACACCTCATCATATCATCCCGTCTTATAGAGTGGTTTTTATTTAGAATTGTGGTACTACTTAATTTTAAGGGATCTCTTTATTTTGAGCCACAGAACAGAGAATCGGTTGGAAGGGAGCCGTGGAGGACTCAGGATCAGACCTGACTCTGGCCCAGAGCAGGACCAGCCTCGGCACTTTATGAGCTCGGGCCAGGTTTCTCAGGGCCTTGTCCGTTCAGGTTTGGAACATCTCCAGGACCCCACGGCCTCTGTGGGCAGCCTGCTTGTGCTTCGTTTTCTCCACTGTAAAATCTTGCCGGGTGTCAAACGCCCCTCTCAGAACATCCTGGCTTTCTGCTCAGCGCCAAGGTGGGGGTGGCAGCTCCTGACACCCAGTCTTTGAACCTCACGAATGCAATTAAAAGGCACGTATTTTCAGTCTTTCCATTTCCTCCAGACATTATGAGTTTGAAAGACAACCTTTTGCAGAATTTATGATCTCTATTTGTGATTCAGAGCTATTCATTCAATTATATGTGCCTGGCTTTGTAGGAGTGCCAGGAGCTTAAAGACATCTGTTTCTTAGGCTTGCTACCACTGCCTTCCCCCAGGATGCTTTACCTGGTAATAGGATTTTATTCTATTTCTCTCATGCAGTCCCCTAGTTAAAGCACACAGGGACATCAGCCATGCAAAACGCATGTCACACCTCCCTAAATTGGTATAAATTCTTATTCTACAGGAATGCCGAAAGGCCAGGAAAGGATGTGTGAGTTCTCTTGCACTGAGGACTACGTACATACAGTCCAGATTGGCTTACGCGAGAATTTAAGACAAGATGCAAAGAAGGTTAATGGAAGGACTGGAGAAACAACGTAAACACTGCTGGCCATAAACTCTCACTGAATTGCAGTGCACTTATTATATCAACATATTGTTACTGCTCTATTATTTGTGTGCTTTATATATGTGGATAAATATTTATGAATAGTTCTCATTTTCAGTTTCATTCTAGGAATTGTTATGACTGAATAAGCACCTCTGCGTATGTCGTCTTCAGAAGGGCTGTCACCAGGAGACTGCAGCAGCAGCTCTCTGGGCTGATCCAGGAACTCATTGTAATTCCCTGCTCGTAGCACTTGAAGGATCAATATCATTATTGTTAATGGTCATTGCATGCATGATTCAAGATGAAAACAGCTGCCAAATGTTGAATCACACTCAGACAAACCATCTCAGTGCTGTGCTGTGGCAGCACGTTCCCAGCTAAGCGTGAGTACGTGGTGTGTCAGCCCTGCCGCCCAAATTATGGGGACACACGCCGCACTGACGTGACAGGCTGTTTCCACAAACCGTTTTCAGATTGTAGCTTTATTTCTGAGTATGGGAAACAGTACAGCCAAGGGTCAGTGGAAGAAGTACCCTTTCATGCAATTGTATGGTTTCTTGCTTTGAACTGTAGTATCTCAGGGATACGCAAAGACATTCAGGTGCCCAGGAGTACCAATGAATGTATTGGGATTTAGGTATGCAGCCCTGTATTTATACTTTGCGTGTTTTGAAATGCATACTGCTATTTCAAAATCTGGCTCTTGAACATTGCATTGCAATTTAAAATATGTGGTCTGACTTTAATAGATATAAAGAGTTCATGTAAAGATAATTTTTTTTCTTAAAAGTACATTTGCCCTTTTTCAGTACAGTTGACAGTCTTGGTTCACCAGAGTACCTAAAAGAAAACCATAATAATCAGCTGTGTAAAAGTGATTTTATAGTACAAATTGGCTTGCTGGGACCGAGGGAGTATTTTGATTGTTATTTTCTCAGTGGAATAGATTGATGTGACATCTGAAATGACAGTCAGGAATAGATTCTGAACTGCCACCTTCATCTCTTAATTAGTACAAGTAATTCTTTTGAACAAAATATGGTTATCATCAAGTTCATTTTGTCCCAGTGAGATTAAAGAGTGCTTGAATTTCACTTTTTTTTTGTCCCAGGGGTGGGATAATCCCTGTAATTACATCATATTTTCCAGTGTTATTCATGCATCATCTCTAGTGATACTGGGATCTTCTGCAGATCACTTTGAATATATTAGACAAGCCTTGCCAATACACTTCTCATTCAGCAGCTGAAGATTGCTCTAATGGAAGTTGCTACTTTGAATGATATAAAGTTCCCCTCACTGCTTGTTAAGTATATGAAAATGCTGTTAAATGCTGTTTTTCAACCTCTCTATATTCAAAATATCATAAATACTGGGATTTCAGTGTGTATAAAGTTGTAGCTAATTGTTATTCCCATTCATGAATTTTGTGGTGAATGTTAGGAAGTTGCACAGTTAAAAAACTGCACGTGGAAGTATTCAGCTGGGCTATAGCTGTCCTGGGGAAAGGACAATCTGGAGTTCTGTATACCTTGAGATATATCACAAATTTATTTCTCTCTATTTTATTAAATCTGCAACTCATCAGTAAACACATGATTACAGTTGTTGGCCACTCTTCCCTTTGTCTAAGAGAAGCTTGAGAAACACATGACTCAAAAGGTCTCCTGCTTCATTTCAGTTGTGCATTAGTGACTGTTGTTCTGTAACAAGCAGTGACGATTCCTGGCTTTGGAAACGTGGCTGTTTTCCTTACCTCCTCCTACAGTCTACAGGCACTAATTCGTCTCATTTCCCAGGCTTGCTGTGTGCTCTGGTGTCTTTAGCATTCTTCTGATGTCTTGGTGGTGGTCAGGGAAATAGTAACACGTGGACCCGTTGGGCACTGACCTTCAGTGGCTGCAGGTGACACATCTTCATCTGCTGCTGATCCAGTGGATTTGGCACTATTTCAACTTGCACCAAGATGAATATCCAGCCTGAAATATTGTAATTCATCCAGTGTTTGCATTTTGCTCGTGGGTTCAGCAGTGAATCTTGCTTCTCTGAGCACATCAGAGGAAGACAAGAAGGGAATAAATGGACTTTAATTATTTCAGAAATACCAGGGAAAGGCTGATGCAAACGAGCTCAAGCTCTGTTTCAAGTGTAGCATGTAGACTTTCACAATTTTTTCAGAGAGAAAACAGAAAATGTCGTTTATATTAAGAATTTCTACATAGGTATTCCCTACTGAAATCAATGTGTTCTTTCACAAATGGTATCACAGTGGCTGATGTAAATTCCTCATGATTGACTGAAAGTATCAAAGCCATCCTATGCTGGTGAAATGTCATCAGGCTAAAAAAGATCAAATATCTCCATTTCAGAAATGAAAACAATGGCAGAGAGAGAGGCTGAACAGGTTTGAAAGGGTTTGAAGACACATTTTGCATTGAAAGTGATGGAATAGGGAATAGCTCCATTTTTTTTTCCAAGTTCTGCTTCCAACCTGCCAGATGATAGGTCTCCTCAGGCCCCTCATTTGTTGGCATTCAGTTTTGTATAAGTTAGTAAACAGATAACTTCTCAGCTGTTTGTCATTACAGGTTATCCAAAACTGAGTCAGGAGTGCTGCAGAAAGCAGCCAGAGTGAGGTATTTGGAGCAGAGCTGGAGGCATGGAAAGCAGCGTGGGGTGGCCTTGTCCAAGGGCTCAGCACGTGGTCCGGTTGCATCGTGACAGATGTATACACAGTGTCAATGCACATAGTATATAGGATATATAGGATTTTATTATTATTTCTTTTTTTAACAGGACACATTGGGAGATTAAAGCCTGTGAATCTTCTTTAGCCACTCTGGGGATCATAGCTTTCAGAGGACTTCTATAATTTCTCTAAACCTGTGATCAAATGCCAAATAAATGAGCTAGGAAGCTGTCAAAAAACCTTGCAATGACCGTTTAGGAAGGCAGGTTTTCAGGGCAGTATCAAAAAGCTTTGTGATATATCCTGTCACTGCTGGAAGGGAGATGCCACGGCACGCTGGGCTCCTCAAAACCCACTGAAAGTCTACTCCTGAGACTGCAGCAATTAAAGTGACTGATGTACTGGGACTCAGCTATCCCCTGCTCAGCGCTAACCGTGCTGGGAAAATGCCTGCTGAGTCGAGCAAATGCCTTCCTGTGTGGCAGGATCAAGCAGGTAGAGAAAGCGTGCTGTACCGGGGCTGCGGGAGGGCAGCGGCGGCTCCATGCTCCCTGCCATTTTGCTGGGAGGGGCTGATTGCTTTTAGCTGCTGCAAGAACATTGCAGGGCGACCGGCCTGACCGTCACCCAACTGGATAAATTAGCACTTTATGCCCTGTTGTCTGCTGAGCTTATTTGTGTATTTTGGTAATGCACACACTGCTTTGGGGGATAGTTATCACAGGCAGAGGGAGGGCGGGAGGATAAGCTTAGAAAAAGGCTTGGTCTGTGCTGGCAAATTAGTAAGTCTTTGGGCTAGAAGTTTGACAGTAAATATGCTGCCTTCAAATGCAGTCTATAAGTAAACTGGACTTATTAAAATAAATGGGCTATAAGGCTGTTGATGTAATGTGTATTTGAGGATCCCCCACAGCCCTTTTGCCGGGATAGCTTTCATACTGTTCATTCTTCTTCAGCAGTTTCTGCTTTAATCGCCCCTCCTTGAGCTGCTGTGGATCCAATCCAGTTGTCACACGTCCCATTAGCATTAACTGGGTCTTGGGCCAGAAATGAACTTCATCCTTAGACTGCAGTCCTTTCGTGCTGGTTCAATTTACAAATTAAGTATCGCAGCAGAGAACCTTTGTGCACGTTTCAGCTGCGTGCGGGGGGCAAAGCTAGCTGGGGGCATGGGATGAGGGGAAAGGGCTTTGGGTGCGCGATGGTTATTCTGCCGGAGCAGCCCCAGAAGTCTTGCAAATGAAATTATCTGCAAGGGTTTTTCTAATGTGGGTTCAAGAGAAAATCAACCCATCTAAGATAGGGTGGCTGCCAGTACCCCGCTGCCGGAAGGGTTTTTGGGCCAGGAATGTGGGATTCAAAGAGCCAGGGTGTTGTACTTATCCCTCTAATTTGAAAGGAAGATCCAGAAGTCACAGGTTATTATAATTAAGAAAATGTTAAAATAACCAGTTACTCCTCCTGGAATTAGACTTGCTGCTTTTAAAATTTCATTAAATGAGAATCTAAGTCACAGAGAATATATACGTAATCACAACTGCATAGTTCAAAGAGCTCTGTCAAAAATGGGATGCCCAAAAATATGACCTACCTTCCCTTCCGTTTCAGGTTTCCAGGGAGATATTAAAAATTAAAGGTGCCTTTAAGGAGCTTCCCAGAAAACTCTTTAAATGTAGGACATAGTGTACCAGCAGGTTACATTCTGAAACAACTTTTATGCAATATATTGTGCTACAAAGCAATTTTGTTCAGAGTATTTAAAGTACTTCAATTAAGAAAAATAATGATCAAGGACAAACAACATTTTAGTAGGAAGAGATTAAATTATTTCTATGGTTACTGTGCTGGAGCTGCAGCTAGAACTAAAGTTTTAAGATCCATGTTACTTGTGTTAAAAATTTGATGCTAATGACGAATTTTTCATATACCAAAAAAGTCCTTTTTAAGGACAGGATATAGAAGAGAGCTCAAGCTAAGTAGCAGCTTTATCTGTTTGAAATTATTTGCGTATTCCACTGCTTTGACACTAAACTTGGTGACGGTTTTGACTGTTCCATGTTCAGATCTTAAAAGGTTTTGGTTCAAATTGCACAGGGTCCTGCAAACACTGAAAACATACTGTTACTTCTCTTCTTTACTTCTTTTAGTATTTTTTTTCATTGAAGGTAAGCCCCACACAAAAAATGGAGATAAAAACAAGTATATTACCTTACCATCCTACCAGACTTTTACATTAGGAGTCTGAAGGTTTGTTGGGTGTTTGGAGGGAGAATGCTTATAGGTTTTTCAATCAATAGCTCTTGGACAGCATCACAGTATCCCTCTCCCTTTTTTGCAGATGCTTCAGGAAAAAGGTAGCTTGCTTTCTGTTATTCGGCAGCCAGGCAGAACAGACAGAAATGATGCCCAGGTAAGCCAAATACCCTGCTTTGGGCTTGTTTGGTTGGAATTGGAATAATTACTGGGGAAAGGGGTCTTGAAAGACCTTAAGAAAGCTACTCTCTCTTAAAAGTAGATTTTTTCAGTTGTAATAAAGTGAAGCAAAATGAGGTGAACATAAAATACTTGTGAGTTCCTCCAGTACCCCAGCAATGGCATAGACGAGGTGCCAGAAGATGCCTGCTCACCGCCGTGGACCCCCATTTCCTGAAGTTCTCAAGGAGCAGCTCTGTAGGAACTGCAGTTGAGTGGAGGAGCACTCGAGTACTGGCTGAGCAGTAGTTACATTAACAAGAAATCATTGTACTTTAAGGTTTGGGAGCAGAAGTGGATGCCAGAGCTGTGCTTGAAAATATTGTTTAAAGGTCATATAAAGATAAGGGACAAGTGCTGGAAAAAGAGTGCTTTAGAAAATAGGTAAAATTTCAAAAGACTATTAAGAAAGGGTTTCATTTTAATAGTGTGCATTTTCCTCATCTTTCCCTGTCTGTAGAACTTTTACCGAGAACTGCCATCTGTGTAATGTTAAAAATAATCAAAGTTCTCATTTTCTTTGTGAAGAAAGGAAATTAGCTGAAACAGAGCCGTTGCTCTTGCTGCTAAACAAGCATGGACAAAAGATGCAAAAAAAGAGCAACTAAGGAGCATTTCTTCTTGGTGCTTAGGCTTGCAGTGTCTGGGCTCAGCTTCATCAGCCTCTCAGGTGGCGCTCATCTCCTGGAGGGCTGGGGTTGTGCCACTGCTCCTGGCTCCATCCCCGCTCGCCTGGTGCTGAGGACACCACAAATATTTCACCTTCCTCAGCAGAAGCAGCTCAGGCCTTGCACTAGGGCAGAAAAAACTACAGTACACAAATAGAAAAATGAAAAAGGTAAAAGATGAAGTGATAAAAAAGGAGACCAAGTCTTCCGCTGAGGCCCTAGTCAGCATTTGGTCAGTGAAGATGTGGTGCAAGGACGAGAAATTTCATTTTCCGATTTCTGTTAACAGCTTACAAGGGACAATATTTGTTTCTGTTTCTGCTGGGACAGGCGTTGAAGTTGGATGTCGCCTGCTCTAGCCTTGTATTCAGACTTGGCACACCGTGGGTGCCTGGGTGCTGAGCTCCTGGCCGCCCTCCCCACCCGCGAGGTCTCGGCGCGCCTCCCCTGCCGCAGCGCTGCAGGCAACAGCCACAAATGGCTCGTGTCGCACGGCATTTCGGGTTTGAGTTCACTTAATTACAGCATGGGTTTGTTTGTTTTCACTGAGGTGCTGGAGATTGTCTCTCTTTCTTTTTCTCCCCCACGATTAAAATTTAAAAATGTTTATTTGTAATTACCGTGACTGATTCGTAGCATAATTGCACCAGGCGCCTCTGGATTGCCGCAGTCTGGCCAGCTGTTTCGGGAGGCGTGCTTGTTGCTCTCTGAGCAGATCAGTTTGCTGCATTACAACTTAATAATAATTTGATATTTAGTAAAATATTAGCTGTGGGAAGCTGTCAGCTGCTGATGGGAAAGGGAGTCGGAGGTGGGGCCGGGCACGGTGCTGAGCTGCCCCCAGTGCTGTGCTGGTTGGGGGAGACAAGGGCAGCGCCACTGCGGCTGTCCCCAGGGCCTGGGAGGGACCCGGGGTGGGGTGCAAGGCATCTTCTGTTGGGATGTCTTCTGCAGTGTTGCAGTGGAAATCTCACCTTGTAGGACTGCAAAGAACCAGGTTCACTCTGAATTGTTGTGCTTGCTTGTATCTGGCAGTTTGTTTAGTGTGGGTACTCAGACTTCTTAGGGAAATTCAGTTAATGTTCCTTTTTCTCATGTCCAGCAAGGAAAAGTAGTTGGATAGTTATTTGTAGTGTGTTTTTTTTTTTTACTTACTGTTCTTATTTAAAAAGCATTAAAGAAATAGAAATAATAACAAAAAAAAAGAGAAATTATAACACAATCTTTTGAAATTTTAGGTAAGGCATATAAAAGTGATTATTTTTGTACCAGTCACACTTCCCAGACTGTACTTTCCTCTTTACACTGGGTTTGAATGGAAAACAAGACATAGTGTCATCATCTCCGTGCAATTCTATTACTAAATTGTCAGAACATAGTCATATTTCTGGCAGCAGTGATTCAACTCCATTTCCACCTCCACATGGATCAGCAGTGACCTTGACATTCTTGGTCAATGCTCATGTAGAGATTGCTTGGCAGGCGCAGGTGCCAAGCTGTGGAATATAATTTCCTGACAATGTATGGTATCTGGGTGTGTAATTGGCTTCTGGGCTGTCCCCGCACAGCTATAGGGTCCTTCCCCCTGCCTCTCAGCTAGTAGTTTTTAATGACCGGGAAACCATGAACCATCTGCTTGTACAGTACTCTGGAACCACACAACTGTTGCTGGTTTTACTGGTCTTATATATTTATGTGCTCCTCTCAAAAATATTTTAAGTGAGATCCATTATCTAATTTTTTGAAATGGGCTATCAGGCAAATAGGATTTTTTTTTTTTAATTAGTGGCAAAGGTGGAATCATTAACATGCAAGAGAACACTAAAAGGCAAAATTGCATAAGCGGAGTCTGAAAGTAAAAATCTCTAGCCACAACAAGCATTTCAAGCTAAATCATGTCCCTGGAGATGAAATGATGCAGTAAAGTAATGGACTTTAAAGATCTCCTCCCCTCTCCTTTGCTCTTGCTGCTTTGTCCATTACTGCCTGGGCAGCTGCCCATTTGGCCATTAATGCCTTTCCTGTGTAGGTGTGTAGGAAAGCATTATGTGCAGGTAGAGGTCTGGCTCTCTTTCCTAAGTATGCTATCCAGCACAGCTGGGCCGGCACAGAGAGGAAAATGGGAGGCACCAGAAAGCGTCCTGGCGCAGGCGGAGCGGCTCATCGAGGACGGAGAGCTGCTGGGCAGCGCAGCTACAGCCCTCTGCCTCGGAATGCCTTAAAACCCACAATTTTGTCATCACAGATCATGCCTCCAAGAGAAGCAGGTAAGTGGTTATTATTTCCGAGAAGGAAAGGAGTAAGAGACAAAAAATAGCCTTACACAAAATCAGGCTGCTGCTCTAGGCAGTATCTGCTGAGATGGCTGCTGGGACGAGGGAGATACTGGTGTAAAGCCTGTTGCCACCGACAGCATGGCCTCCTCTGGAGCAAACTTGCTTTCCAAACAAAAACTCCTCCTGATTAAAGGATAATTCAGGATGTACCTGCTGGAAGTGGGACCCCCCACGCACCTCTGTGTTGCTGACGTGAAGCAGAGAAGTGGCACCTCTTCTGGGCTGGTGTCCAGCACCCTGCCCAGGAGGATGGCCTTGGGATGGAGCTGAGCACAGGGGACAGGAAGGCAGGTCCAGACCCACAGGCTCAACATTCATCTCTATCTACTAAAATCCAGTCTGTTTCTATTGTTCCTTTTCTTCTTCCCTGCCATGGCCTCATTGCGTTGTCCTCTGACCTCCTAAATGCTTAGCCCAAACTTTGTCCCCACACCAGTTTAAGAATTGGGAGGAGGAAGGAAAAAAAACTAGGCATCACCACCACCAAAAAAAAAAAAAAATTAAACAACTAAGAACATGGATCTGTAAGGAAATTGCATAGTTTCACTGTGAAAGGAAATCATTAGTGGAACATACTTGGCAGGAGTATATTCATAAAGAGTTGAGAAAGAGTGAACAGGGAAGGGAAAAGCACAAGTGCCTTTGAGGACACTAAATAATTCAGGGTAGTAGTAGTGTGCTGCACCCATCTCAGGAAAGATTTTTAATACAACTGGAAAAGGTTCAGGGCAACACAGTCCACGCACTTGGGCTTTTAAAGTTGGTTTTGTCTCTTCAACTACTTGTGCATAAAATTCCCACTTTCTTTTTCCCTCGCATGCCTGCTGGTGATGGAGAGAAATTAGGATTTCATGTGAGACATCCATTTTTTACTGATCCAGTTTAGTGATATCAGAAATGCACGAGTTAGAGAAGCGGATAACTTGATGTTAAATGAAATATAAGGCTTTCAGTGCATGAACATCTCCTTCGCTAATACTTTATTAATTATATAGAATTTTCAAAAATCTCCTTAAATTCATGTTTAAATTAGTACGTGTGACAAGTTGAGGACAGATAATGTTATATTGACATGGGCTCTTCACAGAGCTAGTTAGCGGTGAGATAATAACGAATGTTCCAGACTTTGCGTTTTTCCCTGTTCAGGCAGAATGTACTGCTCTTCAGTGTCTTTTATTTCCGAGTGTTAATAGTTCATCTCCCTCAAGTCAGCAAAATACTGATCATAATTGCAGTTTTGGACTTCAGGTAATGAGAGAGGTTTAACACCCTGAAAGATCTTTTCTTCATTAAAGTGATGTTTTCAACTACTACGGTGGGTTTTTGATAATAAATCAAGGCTCAATGCTCATTTTAAATGGAATCTATAAAACAACAAAATGAAACAAATCCAGCCAGTTTATTGATCAGAGCTGGGTTGTCTTCTGTCTTGTTTTTGCAGTTATGTTCTCATGTTCTCTTGTAAAATATGTGCTGCTTCGTGTGAGTAACATACATCATTAAATTAAAAAGAAAGTTAGTTTCAAAGGCACTAATGAAAAACATCCCTATCTGCTGTTCACTGCCAGTGACAGACTTTAAAGGGTGAAATATTGGTGAGTGCTGGTGAATATATACGTTAATTTAGCAGCAAATTAAAGCTGGCACACTTAAACATCTGCTTCTTTGTTAATTCCATACGTTTTGGACAGTTAGTGACTTGTTTCCTTAATCAAGGACTGCAGTGCTTATATGACCAAAATCTCTATTCCAGATTTGCTTGTTTTCTTTCTTGTTAGTAGCAACATATGGAGATGCACACCAGTCATGAGGGCTGAAATTAGTACCTAATGCGGAAGCGGGACTGCTATTGTTTGATGGCTTTCTTGTTCTTGTGGAACTAATTCCTAATCTTTCATGATCATTTAATATGTTAAATCCTGCATTAGTGCTGACTTCATTTCTAGGACAATCTGTAAGAGAAGATAAACTCTGGCTCTGACCACTGAAGTTTGGTTATGTGAACAGTCAATGAATTCCTATTAAATTAGGGTGCTGTTGAATGTATTCTTTTCCCTCCAGTGCATTGTGCAGGTTGTACACGTGGAGATGCTTTGTCTGTGAATCCCTTGAACTCCCAGGGGCAGCAGAGGCTTTCCGTGTCTCAGGGATGCTCTGGAACTGCATCAGCTCTTCTGGAGGAACGGGTTCCCTGGAGCAGACTGCTGCCAAGAACAGCAGTTCTCTGCTGTACGCTTTGCACCGAGAATGTCCACCCGCCTCACACCAGTGCATTGAAATGCAGCGCGACAAGGCAGGTACGTTGGGTTTTAAGTATGGTTTTAATTTTAGGCTCCAGAAAATCCGTTGTAAAAAGATGCAGCCATATCTACGTGGCTGTGCTCAGTGGTACGCATCTGAGCTGAAGTCATTGCAATGTTCTTTTTCTTCAGAGCTACCAGTTATGCAAACTGAAGCTTTACCTGAGTAGGGATTAAGGTTTTTCATGTTTAGCTCAAACCATTTAATGGAAAGCGATCTATTTTGATGGGATGGGAGGGAAGAACCAAAAGCAAAATCAGAAAAGCCTTAAATACAAGCTTCTCATTTTAGTGCTGTGTCTTTCATACGTACTAGAAGTCATTTTGTTTCTGTCAACAGTCTTCTGTTTAAAACCAGCTTCTGTTCAGAATACAATAAGAAGGAGGAATCAGACTCAATAATTTGCTTATGCTTCTAGTAGTTGTTCCTTACTTTATTACTTGCCAAAGTGCCAGAACTGACAAATTATCCAATAACACAAAACCGAAGGCAACATTGCAGTCGTCGTAAAGCTGGATTAGTTTATAAAGTATCCTTGTTGTGTTTCATGAAATGAATAACTGGTGTTCAGCAAACCTGTTGCAGATTCTTTTTTCCTCTTCCTTTCTCTTTCTTCTTTTTCTTTCTGCCACTAAAATGAGCATAAAGTTGGACGTTTATTTACTTGTCACAAGAGAGGAAATTCTTCAAAAAGAAAAATTGTATTCTACCTAAGCCATTTCAGAACATGAAAGTAAATGCATTGGATTTCGAGTTTGCTGGTGTTCCTGAGGTCTTTGGGTAGCTGTATTCCTGGTGTGGGGGAAACAGCTGTTTGAGGTTGGAGGTATTACAGTAGAGTAATTTTTTTCCAGAGAGTAATACTCAAATTCACTTAGTGAATTACTAAGTACTACATATTGAATTATAACTAGCATTTGATTTAATATTAAGCTTAGAACTTGCTGAAGGCTTTTGCAGGAAAATATAATGCATCAAGGCTGGCAGTTATGGCTTTCTTGCATTTTTTGTTTGTTTGTTTTTATACTGTAAGCTGTAGACGCGGACTGCTGTCTCGTGTATAGGTGTGCACACTTGATGTGCCTTGTTGTGTTCCCAAAGGTGTGCGAACCTGACAGCGCTCCTCAGGCCTGCAGAGATCAGTGCCCCCAGGGCAAAGCCAGCATGGAGCTCCAGGAAAGGCAGCAAACTTGCCTCTGTGTGAAAGTTTTTGGAAGGTGTTTTTTTTTTTGTGTGCGCGCGTGTGGTTTTTTTGTTTTTTTTTTTTTATTTTTTTTTTTATTTTTGCTTTTTCTTTTGCTAAGTTTGTTTTTGGGGCAGGTTGAGCAGACCATGCTCCACCGCACTGCGAGAGCCTCACTGGTGTGGGAAAGAAGTGCTATCAAGTCAAGTCCTGTTTTTATACATATATATATGTATACATATATATGTATACATATATATATGTATACATATATATGTATACATATATATATATATATGCTTTAAAAGCTGAAGTATAGCAGTGCATTAGCAGAGCTATACAGCTTCCCAAATAAAGCCAGGCTGAGTTCGGTGGTTCGTACTGGATGCAGAGCAAACCTACTCCTCCTGAGCTGTTTTGCAAAGACATTCCTCCTCACCTCCCTCTTCGCTCCCTGGATGCAGATGACTGGTACTGCATCCAGCTCCACAGAAAATAGTCATGTTCTGACCCAATACTATGCAATTTAATAATTAGGAAATATTTTATGGCACAGTTCTCAGTAGAGAAGAGCAAGTGCAGGTCGTGTGGAAGGCATACTGAAAGCTGTATTTAAGTCCATTTGATCTGATCCCTGTCCTACAGCCCGTTCCTCTCATGTCACAGCCCACCACCACGGCGTTCTCCTTTATGGCACGTTGCAGCGGACACGAAGGCCACAACTCCCATCTATCGGCTGGCATGGGAGGAGGTAACCTGAGCACACCTCCTTCTGTGTAATTACAGGTTGCTGCAGCCTCTGGCTGCTCCTCTGGAAAAGGAGATAATTGAAGTCACTACACCGTGTGCTGCTAATGGATCATCCTGGTCTTTAACCGATCCTCTCTGGATTTTTATTTTTTTCAAGTGTAACTTGTATTTTGCCCTGCCATTAACGTGTCAGGTCACCCAAGAATGCTTTAATGAGTGTGCCTACATAATAGGATGCCCGAATTAATTCTGGGTGTACTTGCTTATGTAGGAGGGGTGTAGCAGTGGCACTGATGAACCAGCCTGCAATGGTTGGCGTGTCCTGGTGTGCACAAAGGCAGCTCCACCAGCGTGCACCTCGTGCTGGAACCGCACAGGGCTGAGCATAGTGAGTGCTGCCGGGGCTGGGGGAAAGGTTTCCTCTCCCAGTTCCTGGGAAGTGCTGGAAAACACAAACAGTGCCGGAATAAAAAGAGCCTTCAGGCTGTTATATTCAGTCATTTATATTTAGCACCTTGTAAGATGAGTGGGAAAGCAGCAAAAACCTAATTAGGTGCAGTTTATGCTAAAAGAAGAGCTACCCCGTAGGAGTGGAGTTATTAATAGAGTTCATTAGGAACAGTTTTGAGACTGGCACTTAACTTAGCAATGTGCTATTGAAATTTACCAATGACACAAAACCTAGGGAGGGAGGTATTGCTGGTGCAGAGGAGGTTTGGTATATAGGAAGAAAGAGTTGACTGGGAGGGCTGCAGTAATGAAAATAAGATGAATAATAATTAAAAAAAATACACAAGAATATGCACTTTGGTACTTAGAAGTGAAAAATTCCTGCCATAACTGGAAAATTACAGTTGTAGATGATGGAGGCAAAGAACAATTTGAATATTGGAGTTGATCATTGCATATAAACCAGAACGCTGGTGCAGCTATGCCAGCCAGTGCATGTAGGATGCTGTTTACTATTCTGATCACAACTGCTTGAAATGGATGCTAATCGGAACAGGTGAGGACAAAGGCTTTCCATTCCCTCCCCACATCAGCATCCCTGCCTGTCCTTCAGCAGGTTCCCAGAAGGACTCAGTGCAAACAGCCCGGCAGTTCAAAGCCAAAGACGACATCAGCCTGCTTTCTGCAGAGGCATCGGGATGAAGTACCAGCAGGTGACCACAGCAAAGTGCAGTCAGATCAGCAGACGTTTCTCCTGAATGAAGGAATGCCAATTAAAAATCCACCCAAAGGAGTGAGGACCTGGCAGCCCTGTTCTGCAGGACTAGAGCACAAAAAAACCTCACTCATTTTCGGGTGAGGTTGGCCTCAACTAAGAAAATTGTAACACGAAGGAGAATACAAATACACCTGGATGAAGTGATGGGCTGTCTGTTAGTGCACGGTAAGACCCGAATACTCAGACACCACCTGATTGTAAAGCACAGAGCAAACTGTCATCCCTCTGGGATCTGTGAGTGGTACCTGACCCACTTGGCTCTTCTTGCCTGCAGAGGATTTCTGTGGGCTAGCTAAGCCTCTTTGCTGGTGACCTGCAAAGCAAGGAGACATCTGAACTTCACTAGAAAGAGGTAGACGATCCTTTGTCAGCGTGAACACCACGCTGTTCTTCCTTCCAGCTCGTTTTTCTGCCCAACCGTAGAAAAAAACAAACTATTCCCACAGCATTTGACATTCCTGCTAGACCGTCAGCTCACTCTGGTCAGTTAAAATACGTTCGTCTTTTCATTAGCTTAAACTTACAGGAAGAAAAACCTTTTTGTGAAGCCAGGAGGTGTTTGCAAACAGCAGGATTCCAGCGACTAGCTCCTGCAGGCTCCCGAGACCCGTGTGCTTTCTCCTCTTTACTTTCAGGTCTGAAAATGACAGGAAGGTCAGCGTGACCGTGGCTCAAAGATTGGGACCACAAATTTGACAAATGTTGCAGCCTCACATGATTTTACTTCCTTGAATAATTTTTTATTTTCAACAATACCGCTGCTTGAGGAGGAGGTTGACCCATGGAGCCCTTCTAAAAGACACTCTGATAACTCATGCCTTTTCACTTCAGCAGTGCTATTTGTTTGTGTGCTTGACATTTGTCCTATAGCTTTGTGCCACCTACTACAGCTCCTTCTGATTGAATCACTGCTTCCGTTATTATTTCTCCGTTCCTTGACTTTTTTCCAGTGAACTGAAAATATTCTCATTCTTGTTTGCTATTGATCAGATAATCCACAGGTCTGAGCTGGTCTGACATAGCCCAGACTGCGATTTGATGTATTAGAAGATGAGTACGTACATGGAGTGGTTTATGCTTTTTTACCCACACTTTTATAAAATGTTTTAATATCTGTAGTACATTTTCAGTGCATTACAATTCACATGAATTACATTTCAGTGCATGTAGTGTGCCTTTCTAGGAGGGTTTTCCAAGGAAATACACTTGGTGCATTCTTTCGAAAATCATCAGCTCTGCTGTTCCCCTCCAACACAAACCTCTGTTGTAGATTAAATAGTTGTTTCGCAACCAGTGTCTGAATATTTTCAACAATTTTTAAACATTTTTACTTCTTAAATCCTTCTCAAGAAGGGAAGCAATCGTTTTTCAGATGCAGTGAAGATAAGTGTGTGCTTTTCCAAGGAGGATTTCCTTGATCTCTCGCCTTGCTTGGCTGCGTTTGTACAGAAACGTTGGACAACCTCAAGCGGGGAGCAGCGCCTGCTCGAGGAGCCCTTCCCCAAGCCCCAGGTGTGGTTCTCCTCCCGGGATGATCGCCGTTCTGGTATTTTCCAGTCTGTTTCCTCCCTGAGTACTGCAGCCCCCCATGCGAGTGAGCGCAGGGTCTTTTCTTGTACATTTGGGTGTTCTGGGGTGGGGGGGTGGAAGCAATGGTCCGCAATAGCTAGGTGAGATGTAGATGCATGGACCCCTGTCTTTGAACACAATTATTCCTGTCTGAATCCAGTGAGAACATCTGTGCTTTGCTGTTGTTGTTATTTACCTTTACAGCAAATACATTTCTTCCTTGAGTTACAACAGCAAAGCTTTTGGAAACTTTTCTATGTCTCTGGGTGTTTTCTAATGGGTTACATCTGGGTTATCTGGGGAGCTTTGTCTGTTGCTCCCTTCCCCTGGTCGCTCTGGGTGCTGGCCTGTGCCCTGCAGACTGTCCCTGGCCGGAGGGAAGGGCCGGCCCGGCGGCTGTTCCAGGCTCTCATCGCAACTGAACTCGATGAAGTTTTGGAGGAGGGATTGGGTGCGTTTGCACGAAAATTCAACAAAGCTGGGAAGCATTTGCTCCTGTCAGGCTGGCCACCTTCCCTGCTCAGCAGAGACTCCTGCGGGAGCTGCTCTGAGGACTTCTGAAGCATCCGTGTGCTTTCTGGTAGGGACAGCAGCTGCAGCGGCTTGACCTTTGGGTTTGGGCCATGGATTAATTCAGGTGGCCATGCAAGCCAAGCTCAGGTTCTGCTGGAGAGATCACAAATAGCAGAGTCAGTTCACAACTTCTCACAACTTTCCATGCATCTTCAGGCAGGACAAAAATATTTCATTTTACTTCCACTGTTATTACCACCCAGATGACTACAAAGATACAGAATTATAAAACTAATTGCTTCTGCAATTTAGCTTCATTTTTACTGCGTGATTTATAGACCTGTGACAAGAAGACCCTTTCCTAATGGAGGCTTTTCCAAATGTATTTTCATCCGTTTCATAGGTCATACTCCTCACTTCAGTTCTTTTGTCTGCCATTTGCTATGGCTGTTAAACAGCTCTAAAATTAAAGTGTGATTATTCAGAAATCACTTCGTAAAACATTATATGCCATTTTCCACCAGTTTTTCCTATATGTCTTGCACTAGGCAAGAGAAACTGCTGAGTTTGAGCTAGCAATGCAAAGTTCATTATGGATAACTGTCGATTAGATAGGAAAGCGAATTATAGAAAAGAGATCAGTGGCATCTAATTGTCTCTTCTGTGGACACGATGCTTTATAGATGGAGGGAGCAGCTTGCGGTATCATTGGTGGCACTGAGATTAGTTATAGATCTCTTGCTAATGCAGACTGACAAATGGGGCAAATAGCAGAATATTTAACAACTATTTAAAAAGCACATTTCCTTTGTTCAGCTTTGGGAAGATGAATGAATTAATAGTAAATTTTATTTTAAAAAGAAAAATGTATTGGTGGTAATGTGGCGTGGGTGTTTTGCTGAGGAGGAAGGTGGGGGTTTGAATTCTAAATCACTTGTCTAACATTTCCTTCTCTGAGTTGATCTTGTGATGTTACTGGTCTGATGATGGGTACCGTATTCCCATCCCAGGCAGAGCACAGAGGCAGGTGCCATTTCATGCACCCTGAAATGTGTTTCAGCTTGTTGTGAAGTGAGATGTTTTTAGGGACCTGGTGGTTCTTCCAAAGGTGTGAGAGGGAGGGGAATGATAGGAAATTGTAGCTGCCAGTGTCCTTTTTTCCCTAGAGTAATCAAATGCTAAATAATATCACTAGCCTTAGCTGTCTCAGCATTACTGTTACTGGGCTTCCTTTGAGCACGATAACCTATGCATAGGATGCTATTACACCAGCTGAGGGGAGTGAAATGATGAGGAAGTAGAGAGCTGGGAGAAAATTTTGTTATTTTGAGTAAGATGGTATCTGATGGGGGTTGGGGAGGACTGGTAATGAAGGAGAAACAAAATGTTCAGGCAGGGAGAAGGAAAGAAACCTTATTTTGTGTGCCTTTATGTAACAGCGCTACCAAACCCAACCATTCAGCAAGTGCTGGTTAGGGATAGCGTGACCTGGAAAAGGGGCCGCGTCCTCCTCCAGCAGCCAGTGCATGAAAATAGGGAAAGAAAAAGGCCATTCAGTAAAAGAGTGAAAATGTCAAGGAAATACAGATGTCTCGTAACGTATGGGGACTTGAGAGTTAACCTAAAAGACAGAATGTTCTGCTGGAGCTTGTGTGCAAGGTTAAAGCTGTACATATTTCTCTCCCCCAAAGTCTGCTTTTTCCAAGCCTCATTAACCATTTTGCTGAACATTACAATCATTACTCTTCTGCCAGGTTTTACCACATTTTTCAACCTTTTAGGTACAGACCTTAGAATTATTGATCCAATGAATCATACTGACTGAGGTGCTGGCTGCTGCTGAAACAGTTGGGTAGGAACCAGGATGTTGGCTCGACACCAGACAAATCTGGCTGAATGTTCTTTGCATGGGGAGTGCTTTTCCACATGGAAGACGCAGCAGTGCTGAGGGTATCACCTCCTTGCAATTTCTGTGGTAGCGTATGAGCTTTAAGGCATCTAATGACAATGATGGCCAGTAAAAAAAAAAAAAAAAAACAAAAAAACAGGGACCTTTCATCTTCACTACTGAAAATTCTTCCTTACTGCAAATAATGAGATCTGTGTACCATGGAGGCATTCTGTACACAGCACCTGAGGCTAGTAATATTTTGTCATTTTATTAGCTGACTGGGTTGGCTTGCACTGGGAGGAGCATGAAGAGGTTTGACAGAGCTCATGGGGTGTAAAACTCCAGGGACGGAGGGCTTAAATGACTGCTAATAATATGTCTGTGCATACATATATGCATATATAACCATATATCATACATCTATTCTTGTATACATGTCTACAGTGCTACTGTAGATGTGATAGAAGCAGATAGATATTGGTCATGCCTCTTTTCATATGTTTTTGGAATGCCAAAAACGAAGCTATTTGTGTGAGCAACTGGTTTTGACTGAGCTACAGAAAAATCCTGTCTGAGCTGCCAGAGTGCATGGCATCAGGGGCTTTGGGTTTTTGTCTTGTAGTCAGGATTATGGTACTTAAAGAATGGGCCTAGTGTTTATCCACCACACAAATGATTAGTACAATTTGAAATCTAGAATAAATGTGCAGCCAGATGTGATGCTGCCTCTGACTCTGTTGCTGGTTATTGAGCCTGGCCATTAAAAATGGAAATAAGGCCTTTTAGAAAAGACAGTGAAATCACTGACACAATGAGCAGCAGTCGGAGTTATTCTGTTCCTGATACATGTACCCTAATTGCGGAGGTGGCCATAAACTTTGGTCTGCTTCTCCAAGAGATATGACAGTACAATAACTATAAACTAAGTAATTACAGCTAAGATATTAAAGATTCCCGAACATCTGCTAAGTCTGGGATGAGACACAAGAATGAACTGCCTGATCTTGAAAACCAGCTCTAATGTGCTCATCTCAGGCTGGATCTGGATGGATTTGGGGAAGAAATGCAGGACTCGATGTGTAGACATTTGTCCAGGGGAAGGCCTGAAAACAGAGAGCCTATTTATTAAGCAGAGTGTAAAGAGAAGGCTTGAAGGATCCCCACTGCAGAGCAAGGTGTTATTTTTATTTTTGCTGCGCCAGTGCCTGCAGGAGCAGCAGAGATTGCAGCCTCACAGCACCGGTGCTGGGGGGCAGCAGCTGAGCCCCCCCTGCTCGGGGAGCCCACGCTCCGGCAGGGACGGCGCAGATGCTGCCTGCGTTGCTCATATTTCAGGTTGCTACAGGGAATTTGTAGCAGTTAGGAACGAGATGTTCTGAGTCTCAGACCGGTACTTGAACATCAGGTTTCTTTGTCCTCTATCTCAAGCACTTCACGTTCGGGTTTTTGCTTTACCCCGGCTGCTTCAAGCTGCCAGCGCAATCCTGCGCCTTCCCCAGGCACGTCGATGAGCAGGACAAGAAGCCTATCCCCGCACAGCATAAATGGGGTGCAGTCCTTTTATCACTTATTATGTGAACTATGGTGATCTTCAGTAACAGCAAATAAACTAATTACATCGTAAGCGCTTTTTCTTTTGTGTTTACAGAACGGAACGCATAATGCATGAGTTTAACAGCTCCCCGCGCTATACTGGGATTACAAAACTGCGTATGGGTATCCGGTTTACCACAAAATATACATTAGCAATGAGCATAAGACAACGTACTTTGGCAGATCTGACTTGCTCTCCGTCAGTTTCAAAAGGAACGAGCTTTAAGATTTATTTTGTAGAAAAATATTTTGATAGAATATATAACAGATTTTGCCAATTCACATCTCTGTTTTCTTTTTTAAGAATAAAGAGATTGAAACAGTTAATAGCTTTGAATGAAATTAACTTTTCTTCAGTAAACCAACCAACCAAACAAAGCAGCTATGATGATTCTCTTGCAGCTTTCCAAAACAATTAGGCAGTAATGACTGCTGAAGAGATTTTCATGTCGTTTCAAACACTGGTTGGCACAATTGGAAGCCACAAATTTTTCTCTTTGTGACTTTATTATCTAAAAGGAAATGACTAATTTGGAGTTTGTTATTATTGTTTTATAGTCCATGAAATATAAATATATAAGTAAACACTTCCATGGATTTAAATGTATAAAATACATGACGTGGAATAGTTAAAAATTAAATAGTTTTCTTTAGCTGAGGCTGAGCCGGGCTAAATTATAACTAGGATTTAATTCAGTGGTTTTCAGTTCCCTAGTACAGCCCTCATGGATTGTAGCTGCCAGTGAGTTTCACACCAGGAATAATCCCACTGATGGCACCGGGACCTCTGTCCTTCCTGGTGCCGCTGGGCGGGATGCTCTGCAGGGTGGGTGGCAGGACAGCTTTATCGTTTATTTTTGTTTTTATTTATTTATTTTATTTATTTCTCTCACCAGGCCTGTTCTCCTAGCTTCCCATTCCCTGAGGATGCTTGCTGCACGCACAGCGGACTCGGGGAGTGCTGCCCCGTGGGTGCTGTGCCTGTGGCCGTGCCTTCCCGAAGCAGGAGCGGGGAGCACGGGGGGCCGAGGAGCTGCCCGGGGCCGGGCACCCTGCAGGTAATGCTGCTCATGCTGCTCAGCCATCACCAGTAGCTACGTCTTCTCCGAGAAGCACACATATATTAAAAAAAAAAAAAAAAGACTCGTAATTCATTTAAAGATGACCCACGATGAAGAATGTTCTATATTGCCGTGCAGTAGGACCGCTTATCCTGATATTTAACTTAATTTCTAACTCAATTTGAGTATATGAATGAATCATGACATAGGAATAACATTTGAAAAGAATGGGTTCCTCGACATTTAACAATTGTTGATCAACGTTAATAGGGGAGCAGTGAGGTCAGGACTTGTCCTGTAGCCTTTTTCATCCCAGAAATACTAATTAAATCTTGCTCCTTTGCAGTCAGCCCAGGGCCCGTCTTGCTGCAGCCAGCTCGTTCCTCAGGAGCTGTAATCCCTTCCTCTGACTCTCCCGCAGCTGGACTGCCCCAGGTAACTGCACGCAACAGCACACCAGATGCTCTTTCTGGCATTCCCCCTTACTCTTACCTTTCCTGCATGGTTTAACAGTCCCTCAGCTCTACCCAACAGGAATTGTTCCAGGTTATTTTGGTCCTCGTCCAGACCATATGTATTTCCTTCCCTTTCAAGTGCGATAGATGTGTGCTGGAGGTGGATGTCCCTGACGGGCACATCTTGTCCCCTTCCTGTCCAGAAGTGCCTGAAAACCCTCTTCTCCGTGCCGTGCTGCTGCTCTGCTGGCAACGGCACTTTTTGTCACCTCTGCGCCTGCCTCTCCAAGTCCCTTTGGCGTGTTACACTGCCCCTGTGCAAAGGAAAGAAGTCCCAATCATTTCTGCGAGCTGTTACATTAACCTCCGTGTCCCTTCTGAGATCTGGCTGTGCTCCGGTGGCCGCAGTGCTCTGCCCTCTGGCACTGCCCAGGTGGGGACAAGCTGCAGCTGCTGCTTCTCTCATTTCCCTGTCCCGCTCTCCCAGCCTCTGCTGCTTTTTTCCCTCCTGTAGCAGCCTGTCTGTCACGCAGGTTATTAGCTTGCCAGCTCTTTCCTCTGCTGTGTTTCCTACAATGCCAAGAAAAATGGGATCCTGAGTCCTAATTTCTAGGTGCTACTACAAACAACAAGGATTATGATCATTGCTACCAGTGTTTCTGATTTATTCCATTATAGTATCTCTTTATAGCACGAGCTTCATTGTATAGTAATGATAGAGATAAATTTTGGCCCCTTATTTTTCATAACCACTTGCTAGCTATATATCATCAATTTTCCTCTCATTTAGATATGTGCTTCTACTTCAGGAAAAGAAAAAAATATCCCAGTTGTCTAGGTAATAAAGCCAGTAAAACAAATTCTGAAGTGTATTTTACAATGGAATTTGATTGTGTTAATTTTTCATGTGTTAAAAAAGAGGATGCTTGCTCTCTCTGGGAAATGTTTTTTTTTCTGACATCCATAACTTGTAGTCATGTGGAAGATCTTTTTTTCACAAGGAGATAGAAACATCCCAACGTTTACCTGCCAAGTTCATTGGAAAACTATATACTAAAACTTAGCGAGGCTTAGTGTTGTACAGTTAAAGCTTGAAACAAAAACTTTAGGCAGTGTGAACCTGCCTTGTGAATGTACACCTCCCTGCAAGTCTGGTGAGAATATGGGGGGGGAGGAGGGATTAAAAAAAGTCCTCGTGAACCTGCGCTGCAGAGCCCAGCGCTGCACCAATGCTCCCGTAGCGTCTGTGTGTGGTTTCATTTTGGGTCATTAATGTCTGTTTTCATGGGTGGCTGAAGCATGTCCTGTGGATCGACTCCACCTCTCTCACTTTTTGAAGGATGACTCACTGTTTTCACTGCCCAAAGAAATAACGTATTTTGTTATGCTGTTTCAGTTTCAAACACTACAGATGGAAGTCTTGGCCCTCACCAGTCATCAACTTGCAGAAATCCCCGTGTCCCTTTGGGAAGTCGGTTGGGGATGAGCGAAGTGGCCCTCCGGGAAATCCCTGCAGGACATCGTGCTGCTGCAGGCAACACAGGTGATTCCCTCTTCCCACCTCCCCTTGCCTCTCCTTTCCCAGCCACTATACATGATTTTACCAACCAAATGTTCTTAATTTTATTTATTTTGCATTTTTAACAAGGAAATTGAGGAAATATTCAGATAAGTTGGAAGTGGTCCTGCTGCACAAGAATGAGAAATTGCCCACGTGGTTCTGTGACATTGTTCTTCAGCTGCAGTTCTTGGGAGATCGCCGCAATTGTTAACATCCAAACAAAAACAGTCTAATGAAAGTATTTTATCTGCTGATCAGCTATTCAGAGCAAAAGGGATAGCCATGCTTAGGTGTCTTTGGAGTGTGGAAATTAATGCGGCAATGGTAAGCAGAATATCTGTATTTATTTACAATTCTTAGCAAGCTATTGTGTGCATAATTTTGTTGGAGGTTGATTTAGCTTCAGTTCTCATTTCCTGCACCTTGAGCGGCTGGAGGAGCTCCAGGCCTCATCACTCCATCGGTCTGGATGCCTCTAAGCTGGGAGCTCAGCTTCGTAAGTTCCCGGTGCAGTTCAGGCTGGGCAGATCTACTGGAAAGCCATTCAGAGAAGATAATTTAGGCCCCTGTTCTGAAAACCTTCCTCATAGTGCAAATTTCTGGTTTAATATGATTTTAAAAAAAGCTTTCTGATGGGAATCCAGCTCTCACAACTTTCAGCCTGCAGAAGACTTTTTTGGTAAGATCCTTAATAGGGTAACCCTGAGTATTTTGTTTTTTTTTGATAGAGCAGGCATCAACAAGGATGAAACCTCCTCTGTGAACTGTGAAGCTGATGGGACATCTGATCTTCCTCCTTGGCACCACGGGGATTTGACCAGATAACCTAAGGCTTGTTGCTGGGGAGCAGCAGTAGCAGACTGTCATCAACAAGTGTTTATTAGAGTTTGAAGATTGAAGGAGATTTGTCTCAGGTGTCACAGGTAACAAGACCTCGCCAACACCCTATCATGCTCTGTCATTATTGTTTCACACAAAATCATCTTACACCAGAGCCTAAAACCCTCCCAGTCCTCACTGCTGCCAGTATGGGTTGCAGGGGGTGCCTGGGCCCAGCCCCTGAGGGGAGAAGTGCTGCTTGCTGAAACAAACCCCCCGAGCACAAAGGGAAGGCAAGGGCAGAGGTGAGCAAGAACAGCTCTGTGCCTGCCTGTCCTCATGCCATGCAAGCTGCTTAGGTGGGGTACTCATGTCCTGTGTGCAATGTAGTTATTTCCTTTTAATATCAGAAGTAACGTTGCCTCTTATTTGCAGTAAACACAGGAAGAAGGCCGAGGAGAAGTGGATGTGGTTGGCTACAGATCTTTAAAGAGAGGATGTGATCCAGCCTTGAGACAGTTTTCAGCTGTAACAAATGGTAATTAACTGTTTATTGGGAAAGACAAATTAGCCTAGCCAATATGCTCATAATAAAACTAAGGGAAAAGGGTTCACAGAATAAGACAAAGTTCATTATATTAGATGCATTTAGGTTCCACAACATGTTTAGAAAGACAAAATGTTTCACTGTTTTTTTTCTGCCTAAACATTTATACCAAGAAATATACAAACTCTCCCAAATCCCTACATGGCTGTGAATAAATTGGTGATGGAAAGAGTCCTTGGGTAAAGCTGCAGCTCACCCCAGCACATGTGGAGGGTTAGAACTGGCTGAAGCTGTTGAAAACTATAGCATTGAGTAAAAATTTTCTCTAAAAAGAGCAGACCAACTAACAGTTCTATTACTGATACGCTACGGCTGTGAAATAGTGCTATATCAATTTCAAGTAAATTCACATTATTGTATGTCAGAGCTTGTAGGTGATGCTAGAGGAACCAAAAATAATTAGTCTTTTGCTGCTGTGATTTCATACACATGTCAAAGTATAGCACATTGTACAGAACTTTTAATTAAGAAAGCTAACTTTTGCTAAGCACTTCTTATTTCTCTCATTTCTTTGTCATGTTATTCCTTTTTGTATTGCCAAAAAAAATGCTGGACTGTTGCATCAAATGGCCAGACAATATCACTTTACCCAGAGGCACATGCCGTATGAAGGAAGATATTTTTCTTTTACTGAAATGAATCTTTAAGAAATATATTCTGAGACAAGTGAAAAGAAAGAACACAAAATGCAAGGAATTGTCCATACTGAGAATGTAGATTTTATTCACGCTTCGTCTATATAATACCTGAAGTCCTTGTACTGCTGCTGTTGTTTGTAGTAAATTATGTATCACCTCTTTTCTGACTCTTTTTACTATTATCTCCTCAGTTATCCGTTCTTTTTCCCCTACTCATCATCTTCCTTCCTCTTCATAAAATGTTACAAAAGAGAAAATTACTAAGTTTGAGGAACAGATGAGAGGAAAATTATGTGCTTCCTATCTGTATGATCAGGCATTGCTTGTGATTGTATCTATTGTGGATGAGGCAAATAACTGCGGGGCCTGAGTAATAGCTTCAACTGGGTGAATTATATTTGAGGAATGGAAGTATCATAGAATCACAGAACATCCTGAGTTGGAAGGGACCCACAAGGATCATCAAGTCCAACTCCTGGCTCCACACTGGACTACATAAAAGTAAAACGGTATGTCTGAGAATGAATACTGTGCCAGTCATTCTGAAATTATTCACTTATTGTGGTCAATTAATGCTGTTGAATATTCTGGATATGGAAGAAAAATTCCAGGAGAAGATCCCATTAAATTTCAGTTTTTTTTTTCTGTTTGTTTCTTGGCTCTTTGAAAAAAAATGAACTAGAATACTTCTGTGGAATATGAAGAAGCCAGGTTTGTCTCATTTTCTTTAGACCAGGAAATCAAATTGTTCCCGTTTCACCAGTCAGAGTGGCTGAAACATCTGGCTGTTGGTTATCCTGGTGAAGTGAGGACTCGCTGGAGTCTCTCCTGGTGGTACCCATCCTCCTCTCACAACTGAATTCCACTCGTGCAAGAGCTGGTGCCCTAACAGACGTCACAGTGGTACAACTGGTCAAACATACCGATACTAAGTACATGTTTTGTCTTCTGTGGTCAAGAAATTGCACACATTTCACTAAAAGGGCAAAGAATAGCTTTTACACACACCTTGTTATCAACCAGGAAATAGAGAAGAAATGTCCAGGAGTAAAATGCTTTTGTAGCCATTGGTGGTTATTGTACTGATTAACTCCCAAAGACCGAGAGCATCTGACCCTCTGATTTAGTCTTCATGATTCTTTGCAAGACCACAAGGTGATGTGGCTCTCAGTCTCTGGGCATGTGCACATATGTTTTATGTTTAAGACGTGAACAGAAATGTGTAATTCTCTTCTTTTTAGAGAAACAAAAAATGCTGTACAAGAGTTTTAATCTGAATCAAGTTTTTAGTGAAGTAATTAAGGAGGCAGACTCATGGAGTCAGAGAATTCGTATTTGGAGCTTGGTGCCTGTGGTGAGATGCTGCATAGCCGTCAGTAAGAGAGATTATCATGCTGTTCCCTGAGTAAAGAACTTGCACAGCATTTCAAATACATTTGCTAAAATGCATATAATGATGATAGAGCTAGGGTGAGTTCAGTCTGTGTTTTTTTCCCCCTGGTAAAATAAATGAGGGTTATTTTTTCTGACCGTGCTGGGTGTTAGTGTAGCGTGAAAACTCTATTTATTGAAATATAGGTTGCATAGTGAGTTCTAGGGCTTGAATTTATTCTCAAATAGCAAGAAATGTACCGTGTGGCTTTCCTTATAGCATTTAATACTGTAAGGGTTAAGAGTGAATTATGTGCTTTTAATGGGACATTAACATGAGATAATGTAACTTCATTGATAAGTTTTAGAATATATTTAAATAGGTATTGTACTCAGCAGCAATCTCAACTGTATCTCATTACAAGGGGAATTGAAAACCAGACTTCTGTGTCTTCAGTGGAGTACCCACCATAGTGTGGTGTAATAATATTAGTGTTTCTGTAGGCGTTTGCTTCCTACAGTCTGTTCCCAAGGCAAAAGGGACACTGACCTTGGTATGGCTCAGCCAGAAACCATCGGAGCAGAGGATGTGCCTCTGTTTTCAGTGACATAGACTCCAAAGCCACCCAGAAACTTTACTGGAACATGTTAAACACTTCATGTGTTGGAAGAAGTAATAACACTTGTGTATTAACTACCAGTACTTCCTTTTAAAACTAAAATACGTGAAATAAAAAATCCAGTGATGAACCTAAATAAAGTTCAGCTGCTAATGCTCTTCCCGCTGGCCCATTTCTGTACTCAGACCAAGCGCCTGTTGGTGTCATTCAAAGCCTGGATGACACAGCTCTAGGGGAGCAGCGTTAATGAAAGCCGCTTTGCAGGGAGTTCACCTCCTCAGACGGACAGTTTTGTTTCCACGATCGCTTTGAAAGGAGCTGGTTAGTTATCTGCAAGTCTATTTCAGTTAGACTTGCACAGCCTCGAGTTCAGTCATTAAACCCTGCTGTTCGCTTAGAAAAAAAACCAAACGAGCCAGACCAACTGAGCAGAGAGAGTGTGTGCGTGCGGATGGCAGAAACCACTGTGCCGAAGCATCGGCCCCAGCGGGATCAGCCCTGTCCTGGGGCAGCCGAAGGCAGGGTGGGACCTGCCTGAGCCGCGGGGCTGTGCGGGGGGACCCGAGCTGCCCCGGGGCATCCTCCCCGCGCCCCCTTCCTCAAAGTGCTCTGGGGGAGCTTGGGGGGAGCTGTACCCCCATTGCACAGAGACGTGATCCCAGTAACACAGATGTAAAACTCAGGCTTTTTCCTCCCCTAACTGAAACTACTTTTGATCAATTTCCCAACAGATATTTCACGAGCAGCGGGTGCTTACCTGCTTTATTTGCATTAATTGTAGGAGGTAGTAAGTGGTTTCTTGGGGTTCGATTATACACCTGTGGTCTTAGCTTCAGCCACAGCACTCACAGACCTGTAGTCTTTTCTTCTGTCCTCACTGTTTGCACTAGTTGCTGTACAATTCTGCTTTATAGAACGTTTCTGCTTCGTAGCTGCAAGATTGCACCATCCCTCTCCTTAAGCCCATGTCTTTACCTGCTTAACTTTAGTACTTGGGGAAATGCAGACTTTATTTCCTTCCTGGGAGTATCCAAAGAATGAAGGAAAAGATGAAGAAGAGGCTATAAAAAGAAAAGAGTGAAGAAAAAAAAAAGGAAATTTGTTTTTACTATTGAAATGAAGCATATTTCTTTGCCTAATGGGATTTATCCTTTCAGATAACGTGCTTTCTCTTGTAAAGAAACAGCCATTTTCTTGTAAGCTCCTTAAGGTACAAGTTTGTGAGAGCTGTCAAAATATATTGTGTTGCTCAAGCTCACCACAGTCGGGCGGCACATGGGAGAGCCACCGGCTCCGTGCATCCACATCCATCTCTGCCTCGCGCAGCTCCAGCCGTCGTCCCTAAATCAAAGCAGGAGAGGTATCTGCACGTCAGTTAAAATAATGCAAGAAAACCTTCACAAGAGTCACGCTGCTGGTTGCAGTGCTGGGGGAAGAGAAGGAAGGTGCGTCGCTCGGTGGAAGGGTTCGGAGCTCAGTTTGTTCTTTGGACTGTTTTAGGCGAGGTGCGACGCTCCCACACCTCTGGGAAACGCGCCTGGGGGAGCAGTGAGGCGGGTGCTGCCAGCAGTGCTTGCTCTGCCCATCCCTGTGGCTGCAGGTGAAACCTTGAGGTGCCCCTGAGCAGGGCTGGAGGATGGGTAGTGTGTGCCCCAAGCAGGTGCCGTCGTTTGCTGCGGGCTCTTCTGATACCCCGAGAAAAGGGAGAGGAGCGTGTCTCCATTAAAGCAGAGTAAATTATTTCATGTTGCTATTAGCCACAGCACTGTTAAATTATACATGGCTCCTCGCTGATCAAAGCTGCAGATTCTTTCTCTTGTTAAGGATTAGCCTTTTTGTCAGACGGATGGTGTGCGATAACCTGTGCTTTTCTCACTAAATTGGCAGTCTTTTGCCCTTCTACATAAACTTTCAGTAACTGGCATTAGTACTATAAACATACATGGGAAGTAAGCTTCTGTTGCTGCATCGGTCGTAGCGAGAGTCTCAAATCTGGGGGGTTTGACTTCTTTTCCTGTCGGTGTGGACTTATCTAGCTGCCTGACCCTTGGAAGTGCTAGCTGAGCCTATTTAATTAAGCACAGAATCAGAGTGGTTTGACTTGGAAGGGAGCTGAAAGATCATTTAGTTCCAGCCCCCTGGCCATGGGCAGGGACACCTTCACTAGAGGAAGGTGTAATTGGACCTGTTAGATAAATGTGTGAAGTTGCACTGGTTTGGGATTATTAGCTTGCTGTTCATGTTAATTCTTCTCTGCACGTCCTGTTCTCTTACACAGGGCAGGCGGGGCGAGGGGGCAAAGCCTTTTTTGTGTAATATTAAGTACTCCAGGTTTGTCAGAGCCAAATTAATGGATGACACAAAACGTATGATTTCTGAAAAGTTTAATTTCTACACCTCATGTTGTGGCATTTTTCGTTTGAAATAAGCACAGCTTGAGACCAGAGGTCAGGGGAGGACAAGACACTGTACAGCATAGCTGGTAAGCCTTTGTTCTGTTCTGATGGGATTTTAAACCACACACCCACGCCCACAAAGTTTGCTGAGCTTTCATGTATCTTCAGGCTCGAATTCAACAGCCTTCTGGCTCAATGAAAAAAAAAAAAATATATATATATATATAGACCTGGCTTCATTACTTGTACCTTGGAAGTGACTTGACAGCCATTTAGAAAAATACTTAACATTCCCCAGTTTCCTGGTCCCTCCCTCCCCTGAGGAGCCCGCAGGAGCAGATCCATCCGTCTGCGTCCCCGCCGGCACGCGGGGCAGCCCGCGCTGCCCGGGCGCTTTGATTCATGGAATCAATAACTCGAAGGCTCTGCCTAAAAGGATGGAAAACGCGGCGTGACCCGGTGGATGAGTAATGATTGTTGTGTGTGGCAGAACAACCGGGCTACGTTTGTGTCAACAAATAGAGCCTCCTGAGCACAGCCAAATTGCAAAGATCCTTTCGTTCTGTTTCTTAAATCTTTGCTTTAAAGTTGACCTTATTTTCAGTTCTCTCTGGTAAATATGGTCTGGTGCTACACGAACAAATTGGGGAGTATGTTTACGCTGTGATTTATTTAGGTTTCATCTTGCCTCCTTCAAAGAGTTTATGTTAATAGCTTCGTTAGCTTACTCAAAAGCTTTTCTCGTCTTCATTTTGACTAGCCTTCCATGAAACGTCAGTCCAGGGGTATCTCTGTGGTTGTTGTAAGGGCAAGAAAAATATGCAGCAAGAAGTTCTCGTTCTTCTCCTTCCCTTGGCTGTTCCTGCCCCTCTGCTCCTGCCGCTGCTGACTGTCACGGGGGTTCAGGATCAGCCCCTTGGTCTGGCAGTGAAGAGCCCTGGTCTGCTTTGTGTCCCTGACAACAAAAAGGATGCACCCCTGGTGTAAAGGAAAAGGTAATATTCATCATATTGCAATTTACCGTGTATTAGGAAAGAACAAATGTTGCCTTTTATTGTGACAGATTTTTGTTTTATCCACCAAATTCATTGCTGGAGCAAGCTGGCACTTGCTTCTCTTGAGTCATACAGAGGGGGTTTTTTGGCACCTAATACATTAACATGTGTGTATTCTTTGTGGCTACAACTTGAACAAATGTTTTGAAATTACGACAGAGAAAATTACTTTTCTTGCATACATTAACAAGTAGGTGTCGTGTATTTTAATTACTGTGACCAAGCTGTAATTACAGCTGATAAACATACGGAGATTAAGCTGCAAAAAGAGAGGTACATTTACATTTTCTTAAGAAAGTGCCACAAAGATGAATAGAAAAGGGGAGGGGGTGGAGGGTGGTCAAAATAATGCCAAACCTATTTATATTAATAACTGAAATTCTTTGCATTTACTTATATATTATTTGTATTTACTTATAGCACACTCCATGACCTCAAAGATCTTCAGGTAGTTAATTTTGATCTAGAAAGCCCTACTACGTCAATATGTTCTCATTTTGTGATAAACAACCGTGTCCTTAGAGCAACACAAGCACCGCGGTGTTGTGGAGTACAGGAACTGCTCTGTGTGTAAAATAAGCCTGCAAAAATTTGAACCACAGCTTGACTTAAATGTGCATATGTGGCCCTGTCATCTGCAGCAGCCTCGTATCAATGCACAGTGAGGTCAGAGCAGCAGATTATCTTATCTCGTGACAAGCATGATACTACAATTGAAATGAAACATGAGTTTTAAAAAAAGTGCCCATTCTGAGATCTCTGGGAGTTCCCAGAAGACCGTGGGAAGTTGGTCTGGACTCCGTGATGCCATTGTTTCTCCCAAGATACATGAATGTCATCTTATTATTTGCAGGCTCCTCAGAAGAATGTTTTCCTGACGTGATGGAGCAACTGCCATGCTTCGTTGCTGCAAAGCACCGTGCCTTTGTGTACTGACCTCAAGCAAGAGCGAGACATGGTGACGTATCTCCTTGCACTGCAGTTCCCAGAGGTATTAATTGGTATTAAAGCATTCCTGAAATATGGCTTTTTTTCAAAAGAGTAGACTGACCAAAGAAAAGTCCCTTGCAGCCGAGCATTAAATGTTTTTGTAATGGCTCTTGAAATACTTCTGTACTGATGAAATTTCACTGTCCTTTGAAAACTGCCAAGAATTGTGCTCCTGCACCTTTATCGCGTCATTGCAAGGGTTTGTTTTAGTGTGGAGACACAGATGACTAGCAGCGTGCTGCAACTGAGAAAAGAGGACTTCTGTGACAAACCGAGGAGACAGGTTGGATACACATCACTCCTGTAAATGATAGGCTAACATATTGATCCAGGGGGAGATAGAATCTGCCATATGCTTGGTGCTAAAGTTTCTTGCCTGAAAGAACAGAGCTGGCCCCAGACCAAAACTCTGTGATTAAACTTGCTGAGAATTTCCTCAAAGATGAAGGCGTCCTTTGGCAGCTCACGTCAGGTTGAAGCAGGAGAGGACAGGCGTAGTAGTGGGCACCGGTTGCCATCATCTCCAGCAATCTCAGCGGTTTTATTGCGTGTAATAAAAGCAGAGGACCTAAGCACCTGAAATAAAATCTGTGATCCCTCTGAGGTATTTCTCGTGCTATGGTGAATATCTCCTGGTGGAGGCTTGTCCTAGTTTTCTGTAATAATGTAACGTTATTGTAGGAGAATGTCAAAGCGGTGTCTGTTCAGAGATTCTCTTAGTTCTTACTGTATTCAAATCTATACTTTTTGTGATGGCGTATCCCACTTTACAGTTCTAACATAAAGATAGCAATATTAGTTTGAGCTGTCATATGGACTTCTGGTGATTTTAAAGACTTCTGTAACTGTGCAGTCTATAGAACAATTGTTGCCATTCATGGCAAGCATTGAAAGGTTTTCAAAATTTTTCCTGGACTGACCAGATGGAGATTTTTCCTACTTAGTACAGTTTACCTTCTTGAAAGCACTTGAATTAGCTTTATATCATTCTCCAGTACTTCTCCACAGGCTGGATTTAGTGACTTGTTAGCTGGGTCGCAGCCCGACCGGCTGCCCTGGGCTGTCCATGCCAGCCTGCTCCAGCCTGTGGGCTTCAACAGCTTGAAATAAGTATTGACGGTTTCCAAGTTATTCATGGAAGCCGCCTTCCATGGAACATTCTCGTAAGCACTTTATTTTAACTCGTCATTTGAAGTTGTTATGCCTGAATTTTACCCCCTTCAAAATACGTGAAAAAGATCGTTTCCTCTGTTGGCCATCTAAATAAACCTGTGTGTCGGGAGACACGTGTGCTTTGAAGCCTGACACTGGCTTCCACCTGTCCCTGTGGGGTTCCACTGGTCTGGGGGAAACGGCTGCAGCTGAGAGTGGTATTGATGTTCCGTCTCTTCTGCGTTCTGTGTACACACTTCAAGACAAAACTAAGATATTATTAAGTTTGGAATTTCTCTAACCTCTAACTTGCTGTTTTTATGAACGGCATTTTATATGGCAATAAAATCAATGGTATACCAATCCTTTTCTTAGTCAGACTCAGCATCAAGGGAAAATTTCACTGCAGATACCAAAGATTTTCTTTCTCAGGAATAAACAGAGAACCCTCCAGCCATGCCTTTTGGCTGTTAGCATGGATAAAGGTTAATTGCCACGTTTTTATGTTTCTCTTTGTAATTAAGATTTGAGCCTTCATTGCTTTTCAATGCAGTTACTGGCAATTGAAGTTAATCTTTTTAATCGTTGCAGGAAAAGGCAGGTGCTGTACTGCAAATCCCACTTGAAATGCACGGGGCTTCAGTATTTGGAAACATGCCTATACCTAGGAGAAGCTGGAATAACATATTTGGAGAATATGGTAGGGAAAGTTATTTAAGAATAACAGCTTGACTTTTGGTTTGTATGAGAAGTGGCTGGAAGTTATGAGGATGGAAGGCAATTCCCAGGCTGAGGCAGCTGTGGACCAAGTTGTGGTTATATTGCATAGAGATTACATTGCTACTAAGGCCCGTTCTGTTTGCTGCTGCTTTTCTCTGCTTCGCATTTTAGTTGCATCAAGTTTTCCTGTTGTAACTTTCCTTAGGCCTTTCCTCATTCACGCAGCAAAAACTCAATCAAGGCTGCATTAATGAAAGAAATTGGGCTTTTTTTTTTTTTCCAAGCTACTGCATCTAGCCACTGCTGTAGGAGAGCAGGTGGAAGCAGGTCTGGGAAAACCAGCACGCCTTGTCTGGCAGCAGAGGTCAGGGCTGCAAGAAGCAGCCATTCGAGCTGTGGCAACCATGAGCAGGAGGCATCCCATGTTTGGCAGCTCCGTATTGCACAGACAGTGGAACAAATATGTGTAATTGCATCGTTTGTGTATAACGCGCGTGCTGCCTGACATTACTGTCATGAAAAAAATACTTTGCCGTGTTAATAAATAACTGCTATGTTAATTCATGTGGAAGGACTTGTAGTATACAATTGCAGGACAGGAATGAAAAAGAAGGTCCTTAGAGAGTTTTGAAACAATCCCTATTTCATCTGATTAGAAGAAAAGGCTGGTTTTTCATCTTTTCTTTTTTTTTTTGGTATTTAAATAAATCTTCTGAAATGTTTGCATGCCTGCAAGAATTCTGAAAGGCTGTTCAGACCTAAATCAAGTGGTGCTGCATGAATCTTCCCAGGCAATAAACTTTTGGTACCTTTGACAAGTTTTATGATTCAAGATAGGTGCACTGTGTTATGTATCGTATTTCACAGTAACACAGCTGAATAGATCATATCAATTTTTATATGCTAATAATTTGTTTTGGTATTTTAATACTAGGAGCTGTAATTCATATCTATTACGTCTCTTAGACTACAGATAATCTGAATAATATTTACAGAAAAGTCACTTTAGGAATACCTCCTTCATTACATTTTTCCATTGTGCAAAGAACACATGAATTAACAGGTCTAGAAATTTAAAAAATTGTATTGAAGCTCATCAGCTGGCAGGTCAGGCTTGTTCCCTGTGATTTTGCCTTTCCCTTGGACACAGGACATTTCAGTTTGCTGAGAGTTTGGACTATTTCTCATTTTCTTTGGTAATTTGTGGGTAAGCAAATAAATCTTGCTATTTGCGCACTCTTTTTGCCTAGAAGAATAATGTAAATGTTTCCTCTCAAGTTTGCCTCAAATTCCCAGAGATCTTCCTAGTGCATTAAAAAGTTTTACCTATTCTAATCTATGACTTGCTATGGGAGCAGTTGAAACTCAATTTTGCTGTTGCAAACTGGATAACGAATGCTGTGATATCGGCAGTGGGAGTGGTAGAAACACCCTAGCAATAGTGTGCAGTTACACGGCCAACTGAAAGCTATCTGGAGGGCAGCATTACTGAAAACTGGTATTGTTAACAATAAAATGACAACAAACTTGACAAAAAAATTGAAAATGCCTAAACAGAGAGTGGATAAATGAGGCTAAAAGCCTGATTTTATTTTTTTGACAAGAATACCTTCAGTGCTAAAACTAAACAAGAATACCTTCAGTGCTAAAACAGAAAGTCTCATTATTTGATAAACAATTTATCAGCTACCTGATCTTGAGCAGCTCTGAGACCCCGCCACAATATTTACATTCAACCGGACAAACTGAGAGGGCAGTACACCTGCCCTCTCTGTACACAGAAACCTCTCTTTATTACTGGTTATTTGTCCCTGTGTTTAGTATAATTAACTCTGAGTTACAAATCTGTTTTGACAGAATGCTCCAGATACTACATCTGAAAGAAATGATTGCCAAAGTGCTGAAGAGAGGAAATCTCCGGACTTATCCGTAAGACTTTCCTCTTTGCCTTGGAAAATTACCAAGCTGGATAATTTCTCAGGAGTCAGATTTTCAGAACCGCACAAAGTACGTGGAGTGCTTCCCCATCGCCTCCCTTTCACCTATGCTTTCAACGTAAGCTGCACTTTTAATGACTTTGTAAATCCCGAGTTATGGCTTGGAGAAAGGCGTGCTGCTAGGTGGTGATATGATTTCATTGGGCTTCTTCGTTGCCACCAGGAACCTCACGCAGCCCGTGGGCATGCCAGAGCTCAGCAGTGAAATGCTCAGAAGAGCCCATTTAAACCTTGGCACCGCATCGCTGCATTTGGGGGGATTTGTAACCTTTGCCAGCTTATCGTAAACACCATGCCTCGGTGGCACTTGCTGTGGCTGTAATGCAGACCAGCACCTTCTGACTTCTGCTGTCTCTGCTGACTTCATTTCAGAGATTTCAGCAGAGCACAGACACGGTGAAATCACCATTCAGCAGAGCAGGGAGAAGCAACCTCAAACCAGTCCTTCCTTCCGAGATGTGACCTCCCAAGCCACGTAGCAATGAGGTCGGTGCTCACCTTCACCTAAAGTTTGGTGCCTCTGTGCCATGCAATTTCATGTCATATCTGTTGGCTTTGTGAAGACTAAACAGATGTCTCCCACAGTGAGCTTTTCATATCATTTAATCCATTCATTTTCATATAATTTAATCCATTCAGGTTGAGTTGATGTTGCAAAAGGCAGCGTTTGGTGGAAACTCGTGAGTCTTGCAGTGCCCCTCGCAGTGTGCTCACCCACTGACCTTTCAGTGGATGACTTGCTGAAGACAAAGTAATGCTTTCTGTGTGACTAGGAGTTTTCTGTTTGGTTTTTAATACCCATTAGCTAAAAGCAAAATGGCCTTCACTAAAAAGTCAAAAGGGGAGACTGCAATTGATTTAATACTTATATTAATTTATATTCAGATGCCTTACTCTATTTGCAATTGTGTCAGCTCATAGAAACTGTGTAAAAGGAAGCACCTCTTCCCAAATATCATGTTTCTTTTTGAATAACATATTCACAGAGCTCTTCGCAGGAGAGTATTTGCAATAGATATGGTCTTTCTTGCAGTACGCTGCTGGCATTGAGCAGCTAATGCACGCTTCTTTAGTGTGCGAAATGGGAAGGCAGACTCACTTGACGACTGCTGGTTTGCACCATTTTATTGCAAATACTGAGACAGCCAACGTGCTCTTCCTTCACCAAATTCGGGTTCTGCGTGTGGGCTGGGCAGTGCTGGTGGCCATTGGACCGTTCATCTAAGCATATCTGATAGTCACTGCTTGTACTCTGAAATGAAATATTCCTTGCCTTTTAAACAAATAGCACACCGCCCACTACTACATGACTAGGCAAAGGGGACAGATGTTGTATTACAATGCGAGTCAGAAAGGATTTAAATAATGCAGCAGAGAGGGAGCAGTAGCATGGGAATGCACCACAGCTCTCAGGATTGTGTATATTGTACCTGTAAAACTGTGGAAAATGACTTATTTCACACCTTCTTTGGACAATGAAGGAGGCCAAAAGAGTGATAATTGTATTAGGAATTAATCCACTTAGCCCCTGAGTATGTTGAGATGCCCCCCCCCCCCCTTTTTTATTTTTTTAATAGGAAAACAAAACAAAACAGAAAACTGGAAGAGCAGGAGACTTTTCCCAGCCTGGGGAGCAGGACCCAAAGGGGGAGGTCCCCTGCCCCGCACCTGGTGGGGTTTCTGGAGGTTTTGTCTTGTTGTTCCTCCTGCCTTGGGGTAGGGGCTCCAGTCCTGCACTTCAGGTAAGCCATGAAACACTGTAAATTGACTGTTATTTGGTTTGCTGCGCCTCGATAATTGAAACTAATAGAAGCAAATAGCTAATATTTTCTGGTGGGATGACCTTGGGAGCAGGAGAGCAGCTAGTCACGTCTTCCTCCAGGGAAGAAACTTAGAGGAATTACTGCCAAATAATAATAATAACAGCAGCAGCACAGGCTGTAATTCCCCACTCACCTACTTCAGTGACACCTGAACAACAGCACAAAGAAAACAAGTCATTTATCACATAATTTCTCGGAATCGCTGTGTGGAGCAGAGTGGGGGAGCGGGCAGGTTCGTCTTTCCAGGCGTGCAGGTCTCTCTCTCACCCCAGCCGGTAAGGAGCTAGCAAATAGTTCTCCCCTTTTGGCAATTCATGCTTGCTTGGGCCAGATTTGGATTTGGACTGGCATGACTTGCTGTGTGTCCCTGTTTCTTTTTAAGGCACTCTGAGGTGAGAGCTTTTCTGCACCCACCTACACTTCCTAATGAGGGAATTGCCCCCGTTGCTCTCCACGTTCCTGTGCAACCACAAATCACCCACCCTGGCTATGATTTCAACCTAGTTTTTTAAGAGAGTGAGGTTCATGTGATACCTTCGGAAATGCTGAGCCTTTTCAATCTATTTTGGTCTCCAGATT
This sequence comes from Anser anser, assembly GCF_964211835.1. Taxonomy (NCBI): domain Eukaryota; kingdom Metazoa; phylum Chordata; class Aves; order Anseriformes; family Anatidae; genus Anser; species Anser anser. The sequence continues at coordinate 22,713,736 of NC_139733.1, forward strand.
TTACAGTGGAAGAGGAATCTCAGAGATAATTAAGCAGTAAAACACTTAGGGGAAAAAAAAAATTGGTTTAAGGAGAGGGCTGTTCTAAAGCACAGTAGGCAGAGGTCAGACATTAAAAGCTGTCTGGCAGCAGCATCTGACCAGGAAAACAGCAGGTGGAGAAATCTGGGCGTCAGGCAGTATCATGAAATATAGTTCATAAGCAATTGGGTTTTGTTAGTAGTGGGGCTTATGTTATAGCCTCAATTCTAGATCATGGAGGAACAGCAATGGTCTAAACATTGGGGTTGGAAATATCTTGGCACATGACAAGAGTGAGTGAGAGGTGCTGCCTGGTTTCTGCATGATATAAAGCAATTTATTGACGAAGGAGGTAATTCTGGCCATAGAAAGAAGTGAACTTGGGGTTCGTAGATTGGGGATATTCTGGTTTCTCTAAAGGGGAAAGTGATGCGGTACTGCCCAAAATGAGAGTGGTGCAGAAGAGAAGGGATGAGGACATAGTGGTGCCCACCACGACACAAACTGAAATCTTAAACCAAATGAGAAGCTGCCGTGATGCATGTATAGCAAAAAAAAGGGTCCCGCTCCCTGCACTGTGTGCTTTCTCTCTCCCCCACGTACATTCACCTCCTCCTGCACAGAAAACAGGAACGTTTCCAGGTGCTGCAGGGGCTGACAGGACCTTCTGAGTGTCTGGAATGGAGGAGGAGAAGGAGCAACCTCGCATGGCAGAAATATCAGTAGGTAAAGGAATTAAATGAGAATGAGGAAAAGTAAAAAAGGAGAAAAGAACAGCAAGGGAAAGGAGGCTGGCTCCTTGTTATTTGTCTGCATGATGAAGAGTGTAGAATAACAGAGGAGTGAATGAAGATGTTTGTGTGGGGTTGGGTCCTGATGCCAGACCTGTATGAGATGGGCTCCAGAGAGCTCCTCTTCATTAGGGTCAGGATTAGTATAAAATACAAGAAAGTAAGAAAAACTCCTGCATGAGGGGTAGTTAGATATGATGCTCATAATGTGTTTATTGAAGATATTTAATTATGTTTTTTCTCAGTGTGAATGTATATATACATGCAAGTTATGGATGTTTCTGCATGTAATTATCCCTGAGTATGCTGTACGTCTCTGAAAAGGCTGATAAAAGTCTAAGATGACTCTTGTGAGTTAAGAATGACTTTGAACTAAGTAGCTTAGCCTTTTAACTCAGCATTTCACAAACAAGTGGAAGTTATTAAGAACCTCAGAGGGTAGAGCGATCTGGCTTTGCAGAATCTGATGACAATTCAAGTGTTGGAGGGGAAAGCAGGACTGGTAGATGCACTCTTTCCTTTGAATCTTTATCTTCCTAGGGCCGGTCCATCAAAGGAAGTGGCGGCCTTGTGGCCCAAGGCGAGCGAGTCGATGAGGCTTTACGAAGGCCTTTGCATTTCCAAAGCTGCAGCTGTAGTTGTTCTGTGTTCCTGGCTGGCTCCAGATGGAAGCGTGTTAGCTTAAATCACTGAGGTTGGCTTTAAGTAAGTCATTTTATCTTTCTTTATAATGCTTTGAAGGAGGAAATTTTGTTTCTTATGTAACTCCTGAGAGCCATTATTTGCAGCAGGCAGCAGCGCGGTGCGAGCGCAGCACTGAAGGACGCTGCTCGCGGGGTGGCTCGTGCGGGGCCATAAACACGCCAGCTGTCCTCGCTGAGCGGGCTGGGTGTCCAGGGGAACCCGGGAAATTAGTCACCTAGCTTTCCACGGGAAGTAAATGAATGGCACTGCTGGCTTGAAAAGATAATTTTACCACAGCTAAATAAATCCTGGGTGAGGGGGAGGTATCGCCGCCGCGTGCTGCGGCCCACACAGAGGATGGCCGCTCTCCCGCAGCAGGATGTGCCCCACAGGCCCGGCTCTGAGCCGACAATTCCCTCAGATCTGCCGGTCTCTTGGGGCCTCTCCTCTCAGGATGCTCTGCTTGGGTACATTTCCTACCGGGATGCTTTTGCCCCTGAGAGGTTTGGACGAGCTCTGCAGAGCGGCCTGCCGCTGCGGGGGCTTCTCCTGAAGCCCTGCCAGGGACGCAGCGGAGGCAGCTCCTCAGCAGCCGTGGCCACGTTCAGTCCCTGGCCCCCCCTTGCTCAGCTGGCAGGGGGCACACCCCGACCCTGCAGTTCTTCGTCCCGGCACCCTGCTTTTGTCCTCGTCCCGAGCCGAGCAAAGAGAATAAACTCTCCTCGCAGTGTCTGTAAGGCAGCGAGGCGCGGAGCAGCACGCTGTTTGTCACCTCCGTTCTGCTTCTCCCTGAAGAAACATAAGATTCTCACCTTCACCAAATCCTGTCTATTAAAATCTAAAGGTGGATGATCACATGAATGAGTTCAGGTCCTAAAACTATAAAATAAATGTCTGCTGCTATAGAGAAGGCAGTTGGTGACCTTTCCCACCCAGCTTCCCTGGTGATTCACAGATTTTATTTTTTGCTAAGTACAAAAGCATTTTCCCTGGCAAATGCTCCTTTACTGAAGGTGAAAATGAATAAAATAAGCCCACAAAACACTGAGGGGAGGGTTAGGTCTTTTCACAGTTATCACTATTTATAACATAAAGCAGCTGAAGTGTGGTGAGTGCTGTGGAGAAACGCACGCATTTCCCCATGCCAGGCTGAGCTCAGTGTTCCCGAGTTAATTCCCCCACGCTAACAATTGTATGGTGTCCTGTTATTTCAGCAGGGAAATTTTCCACAGCCTTGTATACCAATGTGATCTCTTTAAATGATAGGTCTACTCTGAGGGCATTTGAGTCTATTAAAAAATTCAGCAGGAATTGATATACTGCATTTTTCATTTGAAAATTTGCAATCAGGTAGGAAAGTCTGAATATTCATATGCGAGTAATATCTGTTCAGCATTCATTAATCTGAGTCAGTAATGAACTGCAGGTAAAATTGAGTGATAATTTGTAACAAGTAATTTATTTGATTTTTCTCATCTTCCGTTTTATTAAATATCTATGAACTGTTTAATTGACCTTCCTGAATTTTTCATTTAGTATTCACAGGTTTTTTTGGTAAGTGTCTTGCCAGGAGGTTGGGCAGCCCAGTCCTTGTTCCTTGGCAGGCTTTCCTAATGTTTACCCTGAATCTTCCTCACCTAGTCCCTGGCTGATAGGGCAAAACCCTGAAGAGCAGATCATTCCTTTCTTTTTTACTGTTATTTTTTGTATATTTTAAGTCTATAAGTTCTCTCCTCAATCCAGCTTTGTTCAATCCTTCATCCTGGACGTGTTTTCTAGACTTTTAATCTCCCTTCTGGTACCCTTTTGATTCTCTTCATTTCATCCACAACTTTACTAACATATAGCATGTAAAACAATGTATTTTTTCCAATGTCTTTTTAGGAGTGAATGTAATGGAAAGACTATTTCCCATATGATAATAGCCACATTTCGATTTACCAGTTTACCCATCCCAGAATGACAATCTTTTTTTCAGAGCAGCTATCCCGAGCCTGCACTGCAGCCTGTGCAGTTCCCCAGCCTGTAATTGTGCAGTTGGTTATTTCTACCTAAGTACAGTATTTTGCTTTGTCTTTGCAAAATAAGATTTTTTTTTTAAGATTTCTTCAGTTTGTCAAGACCTGTTTGAATTTTACTTCTGTCCTCATGTATGTTTGCAGTCCCTCCCTGCACAGTGTTATCAGCAAATCTCGCGTGTGTGTTCTTTCTTCTGTCATTAATGAAAAAACTAATAATGCTGAGCTCAAGGCAGGTCTCTCTGAAACTGTGCTTGATTCACCCTTTAATTTCAAGTAGAGCTGTTTCCTGGAAATGAATGGTCTTCTTGCAAGCTTCACAGCCTGTTCAGGTTTCACCTAGAGCCATGCTAACAGCAAAGGCTTAAGGCAGGCTCTGCCTCCTTCACATCCCACGGGTCTCTGGTATCATAGAATCATAGCATATCCCGAGTTGGAAGGGACCCAAAAGGATCATCAAGTCCAACTCCTGGCACCGCACAGGTCTGCCCAAAAGTTTGTTGCTTTGTGGAATGATGGAGTATTTCGCTGGACGGCTGCTGACCGAACAGGCACGTAAAGCAATGCCAGCCCCTCGTTCTTAAAGGCAAGGTTGCCTCTTGCTGTCTTTCCCTCTTCAGACTTCCCCAAGAATAGTTAAGATTCTGATACAGCTTCAGACAGTTCCTTAACTATGCAAAGATAAAGCTCATCAGCATAACCAATTTGAAAACATCTAAATTAGCCAGGCACTCTTGCTGTTCCCTTTTTATGAGATTACAATCTTCCCTCTTTGTTACAGTATTATTGTGCCGACCATCTGCTCTCAGATGGCCTTCTTCATGAAGATTGAAGCAAAGAAAGCTCATTAAACACTCAGCTTACTTGGTTAATGGCTTTCCCACTCCTTTTTTGGACCTCCTTTATTACTAGTGTAGTTACAGGATAATATCTGGTTAATTGCCCCATGCTTCTTACCCTGACCTCTCCGATTTCGTCACTGTTCTCGCTGCTCTGGCTGATGAAACGCTTGCTGAATTTTTAAATGCTAGAGCTTAGGCTATGCGCTGAAATGCCTACACGTTAAGTCAATGAAGAATATGTAATCAGTTTTCATCTCCTAGCGATGGTTGTTGGTCAGGCCGCTCGTACAGGGCCTAAGGCAGCAGCAGCCCCTCTGCAGAGCCCGCAGTGCGTTAGGACCGGTGGGCAGGAGCACACAAGTGGCCTTGAGGGAAATTGTTGAGATTACTGGTTTTGCAATCTAATAATATGCAATTTGTTCAAATTGCATTAACTTTTTTTTTTAAAGTTCTCCTCTCCTGACTTGTGCTATTCTTAGTACATTGTTGAGATTATTTCTTAGGTCTTTAGAGTTCTCTGTGGATTTCCTGTTATTGGTCCCAAGCCTACAAGTAATTGCTCTCCGTCCTTGAGCCTTTTCAAACAGCTCCTGCAGCAAGATTCACCTTTATAAGTACGTGACCTCAAAAGCACATGAAAAATACTTTTCAATGATATTGGAAACAGAAACAGCTTGTAAACAGATATCCAAATTAGTCCAGCTATATGTAAACGCATAAGGGCTTGAAAAAAAAACAAATATTTCTAGTTACAGAAGTACAGGTCGATAGAAATTTCTGGTTTGGCTTCATTCATGGTATTGTAATTTAGGTAATAAGATGAAGAATATTATAACATAAAATTTCTCTGTTGCAACTTCATTTGTGCTCTCACACTAGGGACAGAGGAAATGAAGAAAGCTCCAATTAGCAAAGCTAAATAAAAGCTAAGTGCAGGGGAACCTCACTGGGCATGCTGACCTTCTTTTCAGTTCTCAAGCAACTTGAAACTGAATCTTATTTAGAACTGGCCATTCACATTGCTTCTTCATGCAGAGGCATTAACCTACAGCTTACAGGAGCGAGCAAACTGTTCTCTGCCAGTAGAAAAAATCCCAACCTTCCTCATTTTCTCCTGATGTGTCTGAAAGTGGATGAGCTTTGCCAGGTCCTAATATTTCTAGCCTGGCTAAGGTACTGGAATGCAATAGGAATGCACACTTAGATATATAATGCAAAGTGACTGAAATTTAGCAGAAATCTTGAATTTATCTAAATTCTTTGGACCTAAAAGCAGGAGCCTCAGCTGCAGGGTGCTGCTCTGGGCTTGGGGCTGGAAGTTGGAGCTGGTGGGATAGCGTGTGCTGGTCCTTGGCAGCTCCAGCTACATCCTCCGCGTTTTTCTCCACGTAGCCCAGCTCCAAGGGGGAGCATTCCTCATCTTCGGGTCCTGACAGTCCTGAGAAGGAGGAGCCAGAGCCTGGCGTTGCCATTTTACACTGCAGCTTCCACAAAAACCTTCACAGCTCAGCAGATCTCCAGTTGTGGCTTTTTCTGGCTCTTTCTTTGTAGCTCTTTAATTGAAAAGTCAAAAATGAAAAGCTTGGCCTGGACTCACTGAGTCAGACGCCCACGGGCAGATTGTTGCAGGTCGATCACTGCGCAACGTGGCTGGATCTTCCTGAGGTTCTTGTTGTGAATGTAGCACCAGGGCTGAAGGTTTTGTAATAATTGCAGCCGATGGACTGTGAACTTGTGCAGAAAGTGAGCAGCCTTCAGGATGCTGGGAGAAGGAGGAATCTTCCTCCTTCCTGAGGTTGTGCTTTTTAAGCGAGTCTGTTTTTTTGACAAGAGAATCAAAATGCGAAGCCAATTAAAATGCCAAGGAATTTTCAAAACATAGTCATAACAGAGAAAATATGCCTTTAAACCTAAATGATGTAAGCAAATAACAAAATCTTGATAGCTGACACCAGCGAAAAGCAGTTTATAAATAAGATTTTTTTCCTTCTTATCCATTGCTTCAAGCAGTCACTCAAAACAAATCTAACTTCTGGTTCAGTGAGTAAAGAGTTTGAGGTCTCTCATTGGTGATGGGAAGGACAGACTCGGCAATGCAAGCATGCATGCTTCAATACATCGGGATGTTTTCTGATATGTAAACCGAAGAGTAAAAAGGCAGAGGATGAGCTAAAGGGCAGCGTGATGAAATTGTAGAATCTACTGATTCCACTGGGAGCCTGTGATCCTAGGAAGAGCTCTTGTTTTAATCGGTAAGCTTTCCAAAAGGCCCTACCGTCCCTTTGGAGAAGCAGGGGCCCTTCGGGTGGCAGGCTGCCGTGTGTGATGCAGGTGACCCACCACTTCTGTGAATCTCCTGAGCTGAATTTATTTTTTTGAGGGACCTCATTTGGGGTCAGAAGGAAAAATCAGTTCTCCTCCTCCCTGCGAGGCACTGACGGCGGTGCCGAGCTCCCTGTCTCCATCCCAAAGCCCTTGGAAAGGCTGGGGTGGGCGCCCCACGCGTGATGAGGGCGCTTCGTGCCAGGCAGGGGTTACGGCGCCCTGACAGCGGGAACGCTTCTGTTTTGTTGTTTGTCCTCCTCACCCTGGAAAAATGAAGACCCTTCTGCTTTTTTAGTTACTGAACTGGAAACTATTAAATCGGGCTAAGCCATTCCATGAAGTAGTGGAAAAAATGGTTGAAAAAGTCATTTGCTCAATAATGACAGGATGTGGAACTGCTTGTTCTCTGCCACCCTCGTCGGCAATCAGCTACCAAGAATATTTTTCTCCTGAAGGTCAATAGAAAACTCACTTTTTTGGGGTTTTAGTTTTATACGATATTGGAAAAGCTAAATCATGTTTTAGCTCCAAAAATCTTATTTAAAATCTTTTGACAGGCACTTAAAGCTTCCTTATACGCTGTTGTTTCAGGGACTGTTTTTATCATATTTACGTTGTTGCAGTGCCTCTGTTTAAAGGCGTGTTCTTCAGGTTCAGGTGCTACCAGAAAAATCAGAATGAGGTTTGTTTTCTCGTTTCCCTCGCTGCAAATGGTTTTACCGAGCTGTTGAACAACACTGGCTGAGTTTTATCTTGACACTTTAATTTGGAGGCAATTTAATATGTTCCGACTAAAAATTTTAAAGAAGTCCTAGTGCAGAGCAGAAACGAGGCACAGATTTCATCATTCTTGACCCATTATCCTTTTTTTTTTTTTGAGCTGTCATTTTGGAAACCCTGTGTTGTTTCATTCCAGGTACTTTAACAGCTCATTTTAGTCTTGCTGACATTGCTGTGCCATGGTTCATGTCTTTTCTGACATGAAGCTATCAAGATCTTCCATTTACTCTACCATTTTACCCCTGCTTACAAATGAGGTTTAGAGAAGCTAAAACCTTTCTGCAGCTAAGGTCTCATTTATTTGAATAGGGTTGCTCTTTGCATTTTATAATATCTGATGCATGGCTTCAGCTGAAAGGCCAGATATCTTTGCAAAATACTTTGCAGAGCGACTATTTTAAATACCGTACAGTAAGAATTTGAACAGATGCATCAGTTTCGATTTCAAAGGATTTGAATTCCTGTAAAAACAAAACTGTTTTGAAACATCCCCATATTTCTGCCGTCCCCAGAATGCTTTGCCAGCTCGTCCGAACACAGCCCAGGATGCGGCCTGCCTCTGGTTCCTGGGTGCTCCCGACGTGGTCCCTGTGGCTGGGCTGGCCCGGGGGCGTGCTGCAGCCCCCCAGCCCTGCGGGACCCCCGTCCCTTCCTGCCCCCCGGGCAGCCTGCCCGTGCTGCCACCGCCTTCTCCAGGCAGCCAAGAGACTGGAGGTGTCACTGTCTGCATTGCTATCTCTGCAGGCTTGCGTGCAGTCATCTGGTGCTCGGCATAAAACTCACGTCTTTTATTCCAAAATGTGACAGGAGCATGTTTTTCTCTCTCTCCTCCCAAATAAATATAGCTGGAAGGATGCGCGGAGGAGAGCCGTGCCCCCTCTCTGACTGATGCGCCGTGACACGGGGCGCGGAGGAAATTCGGCACTTTGTCACTCCCGCGGCCGACAAAGGCGCCGAGCCGGGGCTCCCCTTTGCGGGGTGCCAGCCCAGCACCCCAGCGCTGCCTGGGAAGTGTGCTGCCCGATTTAGCAGGTTGCTGTGCATCACTAAACAGCGTCTTTGGTTGTTTTTTTTTGTTTGTTTGTGTGTTGGTTTTTTTGAGCGCAGCCGTGCCTGTACTACTTGGCTGGGAGACGTGAGTCACGCAGCGTGAAGCTGTGGGGCTGGATGGACGCCCAAGCCCCACGCATGTGCTGAGTTTCAGCAGAGCTCAGCCGCCTGTCGGCCCCACTTGAGGCAGGTGCCAGCTTCTCATGGTGCACAAACCTTCTTGTTTCCCACTTCAGCACCCCCTGCAGTTATTTTCATTGTGGCATCTGTGGGAAGGACTTGATTTTTCTTTTTGTGCTCGAGAGAAGTGTGTTCAGATAGGAGTGACAAATCCGCGCCTCGCGTGGCTCTGAATGCCTCAATTTCCCTTGCTGTCATCTCAAATTGAGGACACGGAGGGTCAAGTACACAAAGCAGTTTGGGGTAATTTGGCACGAGAGACGGTGCAGAAATGCCCAGCGCGTTGTTACGGGGCAGCTGGTGCCAAACCAGCGAGCAAGCCCCGTGCAGCCAGCGGCAGCTCCCGGCCGGCTGCTGCCTCCTGCCAGCACCGGGCGTCCCGCGGCCACCGGCCACAAGAGCTGGGGGGTGATGGAGTGAGACGGGTCCAGAGGTGATGCCGGAGCGAGATGGGTCCTGCGGTGATGCCTGGGAATCAATTTGATTCTGGTTGGCTTTTCATGTAAAGGAGGAGCAAACCATCTGAAATATTGCTGGGGCTACAGAAGCCAATGTGCAATGATATCATTTATTCCTCTTTTATATACAAACTGCCTGATAAGACGCACTCTGAAGGTTTTATGATTTTAGGAGGCATTGCTATGGAAAAATAAGTTTCGAGAGGATTCAAAATGTTAGTTCAAATCGGCTTGTTTTCACACAGCACAGGCACTACATCTTTTCCCTGATAAGAGCAGAGCTGCCACTCAAGCGACGGGAGCAGCACCAAAGCGCGGGGCGCTCCCCACCAGCAGCGGGGCACCCACTGCGCTCCCCATGGGGGCGTCCTGCCCTGGAGCTGCCGGCCCCTTCCCCAGGTCCCATTGCACAAGGACGGATGCTTTGTCGTTAAAGAAAAAATAGTTTTATTGTGAATTGTGAGCGTTATATGCATTTTCTTTTCCCACTTCTTCTTTTCTTCCAGTTGCCTGAATAGACTGCCTTCTGACAGTATTTGATTGTCTTGTTTGTGTACGGCTAGCTTTTATTTCACTGCCAGCAAGCTTTCTCTGCGAATTAGATATTATTTAGATATACAAGCACTACTCTAACCAGGCAGTTCTGCCTCTGACAAAGGAATGGGAAGGTAATGGAGTTTTGCAGTGTTCTGTGTTATAATTTACTTATATGGTACCTGGCTGTGGGTGATATATTTCCTTTTTTTCCTGGCAATTCTGAATTGCCCGGGGAAACAAATAAAGCTTTGTTTAAAACAACAACAAAAAAAAGGTGATTAAAAACTTCCCTTCCACCTTAGAATCTGCAAAATATTCAATTTGACCGCATGTTAGGTATTTCATTTTAGTTGGTAAGTAATTTACTATTTTTAACGTAGAACGGCATTCAGAATGAAATACTTGATAAAAAGTATTTTGACCAAAAAAAATAAATGTTATTTAAGCTGTTCTAAAAACAAATTTAAGACAATTTGCTGAAATGACGGATAGTTATGAAGCTATTAGATCAGCCTGAATCTGTGCTTTTTCTTTTAAAAGGGAAAACTTTTATAACAGAGTTTTCTCCAGCTCAAGGTTGATGCCTACCACACACGTGGCCACGCGCTGCTTTCGGCCAGACCCGTACAGGTTTGTGTGCCCGGGGAAGGAATTTCTCCCTGAGCCAGGTAAGCGCTCAGGCCGCAGGGCAGCGCTGGGGGCAGCCCACAGATGCTGGAGGGGACTGCTGGGCACGGGGACTGGGGGGCGACTACCGGGGGGGGCGCGGCAGTCGGCTGCGTTATGGCACCGTGGGAGCAGAGGCTGCCAGGATAAGCACCGGGACGTGAGCTGTGTTTGCAAGCTATAGATGAGCTCAGTTTTTCCCCTGCCTCAGACAGCCGTGGATTTTTTTTGGTCATCAATATGCTCCTATATTTTTTTTATTTTATTTTTTATTTTATTTTTATTTTATTTTGTATATTTTATTTTTTATTTTTTTTTATTTTTATTATTTTTTATTTTTATTTTTTTTATTATGAATGCAAAGTTTTGCTCACTTTAAGGAACCATCCTTAAAATTGCATCAGCTTCTGCTCTTACAGGCGGCTGGGATGGAAGGAAGCTGGAGCCAAAGAAGGCTGAGGGCGGAGGCTCCAGCCACGTTGAGAGGTGCTCACCATGTAAGGGCACTTTGCCCAGCAAGCCCCTCTGCAAAAGTGTGTGAGTATTGGCTGGGCTGTAACTTGTTGCTGTGTATTCCACATTTTTTGACCGGTTGATGACCTTTAAAATGAATTAATATTTTTATTTTTCACTGCTTAGCTATTTTAATCATTTTTTTAAGAACCATTTCTATTATTTAAAACCCACCTCTTTGTGCTTTAATATGAGAATCTCTCTCAATTTCATTTTATATGTGGTATAAATCTTTGATCTTTATTTTAGCTTTGTCTGTAGTGTAACCACTAAGAGAAATGCTAAAGGCATCTCTGATTTTCCGTCAGTGAAGCTAGGATCAGGAGTTTCACAGAATTCAGTGCAAGGTAGTGTTCCTCCTGTACAATTTTCACACTTTAATAATAAAAATCAACAAAATGCCACAGCAGATTTTTTTTTTTGGTTTGGTGCTGTAAATTGCATTGTAAAGTGCTCCAGGACTGAACGAGCGCTGCTCCAGCTCTGCCAGGAAGCATCCCTTGTTGCTTCTAGCAAGAATTGTCATGGTGATGCATTCTGTTGACCACATTTTGAAACACAGATTGTTTCTAATTTTGTTTCTTTAATTTACTCTGGGTGCTCTGCTGCCTTCTCTCTCTCCTCGCTTTTTTATGGGAGAGATTTCTTGGTGCCAAAGCATGCAGAGATCAGGCTCTGCCCCTCTCACCCTTGCTCGGGGAGGTGCTGGCAGGTCCCCTGGCGCAGCCGGTGGCTCCTCGGGCAGCGGGGCGCTGTTTGCAGGTGCCTGTCTTGCGGGGAGTTGACCGCTCTCTGCGGCGGCAGGAGGAGGCACTGGGGGGCTCAGCACCCCGGGGCCGGCTGTGCCCTGCGGGGGTGTCCTGAGAAGTGCCCGCACCTTGGAAAGGCTGACAAGCCTTTATCCTAGCCAACAGGCTCCACGAAGGCATTAAATTTGGCAGCGAGAGTGTAGCACTTAGGTTATTCTCAAGGAGTCTTGAGATATAAAAATGTTTCCGTGGGAGTTCTTGGCTCCACATAAAGGCTGCGAGAGAAAAGAGACCAGCCGCCTGCGGGGTGGAGAGGCGCTGCTTGATCTGCTTCCTGGCTTGTGCATAGTTTGAAGAGGAAGGGCTGGCCTGGATTTACATCTAACCATCTCTTGGGCTTTCGTGCAAGGGCCAGGAATGGGTTTTCTTCTGGAATTGGTCTGTTTTGAGCAGGTAGGGCTGTCCAGGAGCTCCCTGCCATGTGTCAGGTGAAAATAAAGTCTTGTACACAAAGCGAAATTGGGTGCAGTGTGTGTTAACCCGACGCCTGCAAAGGCAGGAGGGGTCTGACACTGTGGCTGGGTCCGTGTCTGCCTCTGCCCAGAGGTTTTGTTCAGGAGGACCATGGCTGGGGTAGGTTGGTGTGCGTCTCTCCTGGCTGCTTCCACCTACACATCTTTGCTTTATGAAACTGCTTGTCTTTGGTTCAAAGCACGGGAACGACAGCTTCTGTAGGCAGGCGAAGGCTTCTGGCTCGCAGAGCACTGTCTGCAGCCCTGTCCGAGTGGCTGTTGCCAGCGGCTAGCACGGCGCAGGGCTGCAGCCTCAGGGATGCAATGGGGGCAGGTGGAGGCAGCTGGCCCTGGGCTCGTTGCGGTTGTCCCTGGGCGCTTTGCAGCCCTGAAGTAGGAGATCTGGATGTAAATGCTGCCGCAAAAAAAGCAGAGGAGGAGAAATCGCTTGAATCCAAGCCTCTCCTGTCGCCAGACAGTCCTTGTAACTCCAAAATATGGATTAAAAACAAATGTAAATCAGCCAGACTCCAGGAGGAGCTCACCGCTGTGAGCGCAGGGTGGCGAGCAGCCTCCAGCTGCGGCGGTGGCCCAGGGGTGAGGAACTCCTTCCTCCCACTGGGCACGGATGTAGGTGGCTTTGCTCAGTGCTCAGGACCCTCCAGAAGGGCCTCGAGGCCGAGCTCTGCCTGCCAGGCAGCAGCACCCAGGGAGCTCCCTGTGGCCGCGGAGCTGCAGTGCGCTGTACCCAAAGGGAAGTCAGCGACGGGGGGGCGAAGGCATGCCAGTCGCCTCTGGCCAGCTCTGACACAGATGCCAGGAGGAGGGAAACGTGCTGATTTTCAACAGAATCGTTGATTTGTAAGAGGTGGCAATTTCATATAGTTTATGCAAATTTCATCACTTTTTTCCTCTTTTTTTTTAAACATTATGGAAAGGATACTTTGGCATCAGCTTGAAAGGAATGTAAATGAATATACCCTTAATGCTCAGTGCTGTTTGCCAGCAAAGACCAGTCTAGGAGAGATGTATTCCCACTGAACTCCCAGAGTTACAGCAATGCTGACACCAAGTTCTGTAATTTTGTGCTATTGCAAGGAACAGAGTCATCTCGTTGGGGATCTGTTAATCTTTCTGGCTCTGCTTTGTACTGCTAATGATTCCATGGCTACATCTTTTCCTTTTTTTTTTTTATATATATGTATATTTTTTTACATCTCAGTGATTGCCATGCCTTTATGTAAGACTACATGGAATATATAGCGATACTGGAGTATATAGAGATACGAATTATGCAGAACACCACACAGCTGGCAGCATGCATGTTCAGAGCACAATCACACCGAAATAACTCGATGTGTAGTGAGCACGGGGCAGTGCCGATCTTCTCTGTCAAATAACGAAGTAATTGTGCATGTGTTTGTGCGGAAAAGATGAAATTCCAGCTTGCGTGTGTGCAGGCAGCGGAGCCGGGGCTGGGCGGCTCGGTGCCATGGCAACGAGGCCTGCACGCGGAGCAGGAATACCCGAGCACCGTGGGCCTCGCTGTCTTCTGGGCTGTGCTGCTCCTCATGGCGTTGTGACCCCAGCCCAAGCCTGTCTGCTGACGTTCCCCATCCCAACGGGGATGTTCCCCTGGTGCTTGTGGAGTCGGTTAATGGGAGAGCTCTCCTCATTAAAGAGGAGAGGTAGAAGTACACGTAGAGGATTGCTTCTCGTTTATGACTGCCCACAATCCTCAACTGCCTTCCATTGTCACCTGCAAATATTTAGACCATCAAATATTTAGAAACAATTGAAATTTGATCTTGTTAATGGTGGGTAATCGTATTTCAGAGGTTCCCTGCCCAGGCCTCTCCCTGGCTCCTTCTGCAGCCGGGCCCAGCCGGGCCCAGCACACCATGGCCCTGACACCCCGCAGCACCCCACGGGGAGCCAGGAGCTGCTGAGAGGAGGCAGCCTGCCGGAGGCTGCCGCTGAGGGGGCGTTGCTGACACATCTTCTGGGACGAATCCTGCCTGTCGCAGAGGAAAATGTGAATCAGCCGAGCCCTGGCAGCCCGGCGCCGAGTGCTGCCAGCCGGCTGCATGCGGGCTGTGGCCCCCTCTGATCTCACAGGTGTGGGGCTGCATGGAGATCTCTGAAAAGTGAAAAATTAAGTGAAAATGGAATTTCTTCTAGCTCTTGGATTTTGTACCTCGCTGCTCTTTTCTCCACGCTTTGCTGCTGACAACTGCTAGCTAAATAATAGCATGAAGTACTCATTTAAAACATGATGTATGAACACTTGAAATTAAAATCATTCTGAATTAATTTATATATGTATATATGTCATGCATTTGGACAATCTGAGGACATGAAAACCTTTTTTTAGCAGCAATGATTTTAAATTAAAAACAATATTGAAATACTTAAAGTTGAATAAGTATCAATATCTTGTATACCTAGTTTTTCCTCCATTCTCATATTCTGTCCTCCTTCAAGGTTAGGTATTAAGTATATTTATTTTTATTTTGAAGAAATTGAAGTACTTTGTTGAAAAAAGAGTCTTAAACATGTACCACAGGTGAATTGTGAGAGCTCTGTGGCTCACCGCAACTATTCACGTCAACAAAACCCTACTGTGTTTTCAGTTACAAGCTTCTCCCGGCGTGAGATTTGCAGACCCCTGAACACCTGTACTCATCGCGAGCCTTGGCACAGGCATCAAGTCGTCTGGAACGGACCCTCCAGAGACTGAGGCCTTCACTCCGGCACACCATCAGGGCCAGTGTGATCTTGGCCTTAGCCTATTTTCAAACCACCTCCAGATTAGAGCTGAAGGAAATAATCCAAGGAAAAACAGATTACTTTGAAGGTAATGGGTTTTCTCATCTCCAAATTCACCAAAATCTACTTTTAAAGTTTTTTTTTTTTTTTTTAATTTAGTTTGAAGGTATTTGATAGAAAAATGGGATGTTTTTGGAATCTACTGCTGATGCTGCAAGTGCAAGGTGTTTTTTATGCGTTCAGATTTTACGTTTGTGTGGTATTCTACCTGGATAACCAGTCACCGCTTTTCTCTGTGGTGCCCTACGAGGTGTGCCCGACCTTCTGCTTGGTCCTTGTGCATGGTTTGGATTTTCTTGTCCATATTCATTGTGAAAGAACTGATGGAAAAACCTGAACATTCTAATTGCTTAAAGAGAATCAATATGAGGCTTATTAGGAGATTATTTAGCACTAGTTGTCTTCTATGATGTTCAGAGATCGTTTTTATTTGATAGATGTTTCTATTACTCAGTAAAAAAAAATAATGTTTGAGACATAACTATGCAGAAGTGTGAAGAACTAATTCACACTGTGATAAAATAGTTATGTAAATGAGATGGGGAGGAATCATTTATCTGAAAGATTACTTGGGAATAACATCAATCACTAGGATCAGATAATGAAGCCTTATTCCTTCATAGGAAATGTGATGTTCTGGCCCCTAATATTTGAATACAGAGAAGGGGATTTACCAGCTTCCTGTGGGGATTTTGCTTCTGCTATAAATAGATGTCACAAATACTGTTTTGCAGTCAGATTTGCCATTGTGCAGCATGGGCAAATTATTGGCTTTGCTAGAAAAGCTCAGTGATCTGAGACTTAAAGGTCAGAACAATAAGAAAATTAAAATTTTTAGATTTTATTTAAAATAACATGAGTATAAACAATATTTTAAAAATATAATATGTACAGTATGAAATAATTAGCTGAGACAAACTTATAGGGACACACTGAAAAATGTAATTTGTAAGAAAGTAATATGTAAGAAAATGAAATTTTGTAAGAAAGTTTTATTTGGAGTACATGAAAATGACCTATGGAAAAGCCATTGCAGGCAAAATTGATCATTCATTTTCTCTGACATTTGCTGAGGTGCCTGCCCTATCTCTCTTACCTTCTCCTGTCCTGGGCACACTTTGCTGTCCGGCAGCAGTGATTTTCAGAGCCGAAGGAGGCAGCTCATCATCTCGCCTGCTGTATCAGGGACTTCTGCCCTCATCATGCCCTCATGCCTGCCTGACACAGGAAGCATCCATGGGAGATTTCCCTCTCGTTCTCCACATGCTATCTGAACTCATAAATTATAGTAAAGAAGCCAGTTTTGTTCCCAGGCTCCGCAGGATGGGAAGGGGCACCCAGGTGGTGACACCGACCAGCCAGCGGAGATGGGGGAAGATTTCCAGGTTCCCTGTCCCACCTTATCCCAGCGAAGGAGTTCCCGCGAGCACCCCCAGCTCAGCTCCTTTCCATTGCCCCACGATGTGCAGGGAAGCAGCCTGAAAGGAGAGAGCCCCGCGAGCCGATGGCACCCATGGGACAGCGCAGGGTAAACGAGAAGAGACTGCGTTAGGAAACAGTGAAAGCAGAACTGAAGTTGCCAATGCAATCTGAAAACCCTATTTAAATAATAAATTTCCTGCAAATGATCTCCCTTTCCGAGCATTGCTTGGACACGGGACCTTCCTTCCTGCAAGTAAGCTCTGATCTTTAGTAAGCATGCTTTGAAGGGAAGAGTTCTCTGTAATCATTGCCTGGGAATAATTTGCAGTGAAACTAATTCAGGGGTGTGTGTGCATGCGTAGCGTGATAAGCATGGTTTGAGTCTGAGCCTTGATCACATGGAGAGCGTTTCCACAGTTCAAGTGCATTACTTTTGGCCGTCCTTTGACAGCAGAAGCAGTAACGCTACTGTTATCCTGTCAGCTGCAATCATCGAGGCTGTAATTTTTCAAAAATTTTTTAACTTTAATTTCAGTACAAGCATCAACTGCTTAAGAGTACAGAACCCAATATTTGTTTAAATGAAGGGACTAGGTATAGAGATACAGCCTTGTAGTCATGATTTGTGAAACTAAAATCTAATGTGAGAATTGGTAGAAGGAAGATTATCTGAATGAAAGTGAGCTTATCTAAATCATTGATGGACACTCTGTCTACCAGGTTTGCGCTGTGGTGTTGCCTGGTTTTGAAGGATGCTTTGCCTAGGTGAAGCAAGCGCGTCGCTTTAGACTTCCACACCTCACTGAACAAAAATTGGACAGAAAAAGCCTGGAGTCTGACTCTCCTTTCGCCCCCACCCACCTGCCTTCTCCCCAAAGTCAAAGCCAAACTGGCGTTGTTCCTCGAGGCCGGGGCAGGCGCGGCTGGGCGCCGTGCTGCGGGCGGGCGCTGGGTGCAGGGGGCTGCAACGGGTCACCCTGCCACCACGCTGGGTGCTGCCAATGCCGCAGCCTGCTGCCCAGGGAAATACGCCGTTGTGGGCGAGGAATCTGAGTGTCGTGTTGGTTTTCCATTTTGTATTTATTTAAGGAAAAAAAAAAGCACACAAATCCTCCTTAGCTTCGTATTGATATAGTAGAATAATTGGTTTAATTAGTTAAACCTTTGCAACCGTATAGAGAAGGAAATGGCATGATTTTTCATCTATTACCATGCCCTGTTGTTATGATAGTCTGAGTGCTGAGAAGACACTCCTCAGAGATTGTTCTTTTGATTTTTAATGCAAAGATGTTTTTTCACGTCAAAAGCTCTGCAATGAAGAGTAATTCTCCATAGCAAGTAGCCGTGCTGGGTCTGATTTACACTGCAGACTGCTGCTTATGTAAAACAAGGAAGATGATATAAATTGGAGGTAATAGGGTAGAGTGTGGAATAAAGATCATGTTTTGCACTTGGGCGGAATTCAGCACCTTCCCCCTGCTAGGCGAACGAGTTTGCTTCTCTCTAAGGATCCTCCGCAAAATGGTCAGTGGACACTCGGCCGGGGGAGCTGCTCCAGTGGTCATGGGGTGAGAAGCACACAGGTGTTTGACCTTCAGGGCTCAGTGATATGTTGCAATACATTAAACATCAGAAGGGAAAAAATACGTTCTTTTGGTGTCGTTTCACAGGATTTTTGCCATGAGACGGAGTAAGTTGTATAATGCTGCTGGTGCGGGTGAGTGCCTGGGAAAGCACTTAGGGCCGGCTGCTGAAGCTGCTGTCAAGAGGAGGCAGGCACCCTGAGTGCTGGTGGGAGCAGTTCCGCTGCTTTCCTTTGTCTGCTGGGGAGCTTGGTTGTGTTCAATTTGTTGCTTTGTGGTTTTCCTAACTATGTTTGTTGGGGAATGAAGGAATTTCGTATGGAAAGATTTATTTCATGAAGAAATTATCCATCCAAAAGGTGACATCCCATTATTACCGTAAAGCACAGTATTTGCATAAAGCTTTTGTTGTTCCATTGGGTCCTATGAAGCACTCTTCTTGGTTGCGCAAGCAAGGATTTTAATGTATGTTTTATATGCAATAAAAAATGGCTAAGAATTGGAGAGAGTTTTGTAGCTGGCCATCAGGAAAATCAATGGCAGCCCCATCTGCATCAGAACATCCTACTCGCTCACCGTGTGAGCGCTGGAAATACGTCTTGCAGCTTTTAGCCATATAGGGCTTATTGATAACTTTCTGTTTTTCAGTTCTATTATTTATGGCAAACAGTGTACCCCACTGTAAAAACAAGCATAAAAACGGAGGCAGTGCGTGATCCAGCTTGAGGTGTTTTGCAAATACAGATGAGGTAAGAAAAGCCATAAAAGCTTCTGAGGCCTGTTGATTTTTTCCCTTTGAATCCATCTATCATAAAGTCTCATAGAAGATGAGATGTACTGCAAACTCAGAGGTAAAGATAATGTGCTCTTTGTTGCTGCTCTTTGTGAAATCTCTGGCATGCTAGCAATAAATTCAGGTCTTGTGGTCATCACGGAAGAAGGGAGTTTTACCAGCTCGTATATTTTTTGTAGCATTTGATAAATCCTCCTCTTTCAGGGAATGCAGAATGGCACTGCAAGTGGTCAGCTGCTGTGCTGGGGGAGATGAAGAGCCAAGTACTTGTGTTTTAGGAGGACTGCAGGCAAAACGAAGCAGGGAAATCACTGCTGGTGTGCATCTCGTGCTTAGCACAAGCTGAAATCAAACTTGCAAAAGTCGCGTAGAACATTTTTTTACACTCTGAGTATAAAACAGAACCTATTTCTCTTGTTGTGTTTAACTGCTAAAGGAGTTTGTCACACTGCTGCTAAATGTGCACGTGATATCTTTTCCAAAGGATGGGTGCAGTACGCTGTTGATCACAAGCGTAGTGGCGCAATGCAAACAGCGATGTGGCGTTGTTTTCCCTCGGCAATCAGCTGCTGCCTTTGCTGCTCTTGCTCTTCCAGCTAGAAGTTAGCTGCGCCAATTACTTGCAGCTAGAGAGTGTTTTGAGAAACTAAATGTGCTTAAAGCACAATTTCATACAAGTGAAGCTCTCGTCCCACGTCAGTAAACCTCCTACCAACAGTGGTGTATTGTACCTGTGGATGGTGTTGCTGCCATTGGGAAGTGCCACAGAAAACAGATAATTTTTCTTGGGGTGGGGTAGGTGTTTCAAACACCCAAATCCCCAGTGCTGTGCATGCAGATAGCACATGAGCAAAGCTGTAGTTATGAAGTCACTCTTCAAGACTTGATGCTGAAGTTTAGGTAAATGCTGGAAAGGTTTGCAGTGCGTTTTAATGTGATAAGTTGCAGTAATTCATCTTTACTGTTAGGATAAAGGATAAAAATAAATAAATATTTTAAACGTTGATTGCAGAAAGCTAATGCTGTGCCTGTACAGGGAATCAAGCCCCGCAGCACGCTCGGTGGGCTGCTTCCACCGTGTGTGAAGCCCACGCTGAGGGGCTGTAAGCCAGTGCTGGGCCCACCTGGGCCCACGCAGCCACCCCGCCGCGCGGGTGTGCCGGGGTCTGCACCGGTCCCTGGCAGTGTGACAGGCTGTGTGCTGTGGACACAGGCCTTGGTGGGGCCTTCAGGTGCCTCTTCTTCACCAAAGAAAGGGGAAGAAGCCCCACGCAGGGCAGCCCTTCCCAGGTCTGCGAGCAGGGGGACCTCAGGCCAGGCCTGTGCAAGCTGCAAGGGCTGGAGGGCTGGGCCGCCCACCCACCTCAGAGAGCTCGCTGCAAGCCCAAAATCTACTTTCTTCATTCCTCTGCTGCCAAGTGGGCAGCTTCTGACAGCTTTTGGCACCGTCTCAGGCTGATGGCCAAGGAGGTGACCAGCAGGAAGTGTCCTGCTGTGGCTCTGGCCTGCCCCAACCACCAGGGTCCCATCCGTCCCACACAGCGCTTGGCCTAGCGGGTTTTGTTAACTGCAACGCCTTCCTGCGTGCTTTTGTTCGGGTGACGGAGGACGATTCAGCATGAAGGAAATGAATTTTCCTGTTTCACATTTTCAGTTTTGCTTTTTTGTTTCTTCTTTCAGGTTTTAAATGAATTCTAGAAAACAGCTGAAGCAATATGGAAAGAGAGAAAGATTGAAATAAGCATTGATTTTTACAGTGTAATAATTTATGGTACCAACTTAATAAGCGGTGTGACATGAGCAGCTCACCATCCATTTATCATATGCTGATAGTTTTTGATACCTGAATTTTTAACACCACTGCTTGCTTTTGATATAATAAAGGACCTGCCAACATTCCCATTAAAAACTCTAGATTTTAGGACTTTCTGCTTTGGCTACAAATATCAGTATTTGTTATCTATGAATTAATACACAGAGTAGCAATCTATGAATGACTTATTCCAGCAGCTATTAAATATATATATATATAAAATAAATAAGTAAAACGAAGCAAAACCTGACATTTTTGTACTTCAGGAGGACATCTTCCTCCTTCCAGAAGAAAAGGTTTATGAATCCTTTTCATTATGTCCACTGTAAAAAGTTTATAAACTAAGAGGCAGTTCCTGAACTTTGATAAATCAGCTCAATTCCACTGTCGTCAATAAGGAGACAGCAATTTACATTAAAAGGTTCTGATGAGAGTTGTCTTGAGCTGTAGTTTGCTGGCACAATAGCTTCAGGCTGATCATATATACTTCCAGAAGCTACAGTGTGGTTACAGCTGGGGAAATGAGTGCACAAAAATAGCCTCTGAGCATCCATGTTTGTGCTCAGCGGTCCCACCTCAAGGACTTCCCAGACCATTTTGGCCAGCTTAAAGGTCACATCTGAGCCTGGTGACTGCCAGTCTTTCAATAGGGCTTCAGACGATAACATCAAGTCGAGTTATTTCTGCTTCTCACATCACCCTCTTCTGATTTAAAAAACAACAACTGTGAAGCAGAATAAAAAAGCCCTGACACTCCCGAGCTGTCTGACTTCACCACGCCATCTGTACGAAGCCTCACTTGACAGCGAAATAATACATACACGTTTCAAATAGTTGTGATTTATGTCAAGGTTCTCCATGCTTGCTTTAGTGAAACCCACTTCAAGTAAGGCAATTGCTAATAATTCCCGGCATATGGCTGTCCTAGGTGCCAAGTTTTTGGAGTTCTGGAACTTTTGCAGAATCTCCGTGGGCCCCAGTCCTGCAGGCTCAGTGCTTGGTGCCAGGTCCTGTGGCCACCGAGCGGTTGGGGGCTTCCTCACCGCTCCATCTTGTGGCCTGGGGACGTGTGTGGATGCCTTGATGCTATTGTGAAGGCAATAGTATGAAGCTGTGGAGTTTGTTTTGATAAAAATACCTATGGGAGAATATATAGCCATTGCTTCCACCGACAGCTACAGCACTGTCATTAAGGCCGTACATCGAGAGCCTAAATGAGGCATCTGGCAGCGACAGGGCTGCATCAGCTATTGCTTCGTCCTCTTGGGACTGGGTGCGGGCACCAGGGTTTCCAGGGTCAGGTTTTTACAGTGTTTGCTCAGAAAAAAACCATTGCTAGATAGCCATTTAATAGACTAGTTTGGAGAGCAGTCTGTTCTGAAAATATTTTTCATCTTCTAAGCCTGAAACCTGTGTCCTCCCCTCCATCCTTTCTGGAATATATATATGAAGACCTCTAATGAGTGAAGACAGAAAGGGCCTCACCTCTCTATTTTGCTGGCTCAAGGACCCATAAAAGGGAGACCTGGTAAATATAAATTGTGGATAATGGGGTAAGATTGGAAAATAAGTTAGCTCTTGTACTAAATTCTATTTATAGCCATAGTTTGTAAGGAGTTGCAATGAAAATGTTTTGTGATTTTGTTTGTCTTATCTGAGGTTGTAGGGATTTAATGTACCATTTATAAGTCATTAAGCATTTACATTGTGACATTTGATCTCTATGTTTATACTTTATTACTGTAGCTTGCTTACAGAGGGGAAAGGGAACTGTGAAATTTCAAAAGAAATTACAGTTTGTTGGTTTTTCGGTAACTGGATCATTTAAAAGCTCCATTTTTAGTAAGAAATAATGATTTGCTTTATTTAGTGACTATTTAAAATGCTCTTGAGGTAACTATTGAATATCTCAACATAACAGATAAATCAGTAGCAGGCTTAAAATTAGTTTTGTGCTGTTATATATTACAATATGTTCTGTATTACGATTCACGTTATACATCCCTTGTACGCTTGCATGGTAGATGGGGAGGAAGAGAGAGAATCTGCTTCCAAAGCTGTTTCTAACATATGATCGTTCTTACCCCATGAAAACCTGCCAGGATTTGTCTTTGAAGCACAGAGTTGGTTTATTTGGGTGTTTGTGGATGGTCTCTGGTATGTTAGGGCCAGGCGCTGGGGGGTCCCCATGCCAGGGAGCTGCCTCTGCCAGCGCTGCCTTGGGGGGCTCTGCCCGCACGGCCCTGTGGGCGCTCGTCAGGGCCTTTTATTGTTTTGCCGATGGACACAAGTATGAGGATTCACCCAAATGTTCCCCAAACGGGTGCTGACAAACAGCTGCGCCTGCCTCAGAAAATAGTTTTGTTTGAGGCCGAAATTAATAAACTCAGCCCTGCGTTTGAGCAGACCCACAGGGCTAATCCCAGCCAGCCAACTTTGTGAGAAATGCACAAGTGCTTTGTTGTTTTTACCATTAGAGACATCCATTACATTATGCTAAAAAAAAAAAAAAGAGAGAGAGAGAGAAAAGCAATAGCAATGAAGAGAAGGGCCGGCCTGCCGTAGGTGTGATGGCAAATACCAGCACGGCAGCCTCTTCTGTCTGCACTAACCAGCAGCGCGACGCAATGTTTTATCTTCTTTGGCCTTGAACCTTGTTATTCAGAATACCGTATAATAATAAAGGAAGCATTTTGAGTGATTTTGTTAGAAATACATCAGACTGTCTAACAGTTTGTTGGCATCAATAATTCCCTATTAAGCCCTCTACACCCATTATGGTTTGTGCTTTCACTTTTTTTTTCCAAGTTAGTTTCCAGGCAACCGGCAAGAACTGAATTACATTAAGCTATTAATTCAGGACCGCACGCCAGCTCGGGCTTCTTCAGCGGATTTGTTCCTCTCCCATACAAGTTTCCTCATAAAAACCCTTTTATTGGTTTAATCTTTGGTGGCACCCAATCCAGAGAATTGATTTTAAAATTGCAACGCTTGTGCTTCACGATTATTTTTCTTTTTTTTTTTTTTAATGCTTGCTGGTGGGGTTTATTTTGGATGTGCAGTTAAGCAGAGGTCTGTGCTAGCACAGCTAGGTACAGCTGTCTACCTGTGTGTTCCTCAGCATCGTTCTCTGACATCGGCTCACACCGAAATCTGGACTAAGCAGTCTCCTGTGACTGATTGCCTCTCGGGATGCAAATCAGAAGAATGGCTTTCAAGAAAATTCAACTCATGGGATCTTTCTTTACCCAAAGGAAAAGCGTGGTGTCCCCACACTTTGACTTCAAATCAAAGCCGAGCCACGTGGTGAGGACAGCTCTGCTGCGGGCAGGCTGAGTGTGGGGTGAAGGTGGCGCCAGGCCCTGCCTCGGCCGTGCCCAGGTCCCAGGAGCAGCACTGCCGCTCGTGGTCCTGCTCCTGCCACCTGGGGATGTCCTGGGGGCTGCCAAAAGTATTCGGAGTATACATGCTCTGGAAAGACGAAACATGGGAAATTCTTTTAGTGATGGAAAGCTTGCTGTCACACCCAGAATATCGATTTTGTTCTTTGAACAACAACGTGAAAATATTACGTCAAAGATTCCTCTTAAGGGAGCGTATAGTTAGGAATGCAGTTTATTAATACTTTTAAGGAAAGCGCACATATGCTAATAATGCTAAAATCAAGAAGCAGCAGTAGGGAGGTATAACCACTCCTTGCAGGAGATGAAAATCTTTGTTGGCATTCAAAAGGAGCAATTGCGGTGCTAAGCTCCATTGCTGTAGTGGTGGCAAAGGGCAGCGGGCTGGCTGCTGGGGAAGGAGCCTCCGTGCTGCCTCCCAGCACGGGTGGGGAGGACGAGCTTGTCGGCTGTCCTCCGAGACCCAGTGGGAAGCAGGAACCTGCCAGGGGGATGGGTATTTGGGGATGGACTTGCAGTAGAGCTGAATAATTACAAGTTATGAAACCCAACCTGTGCGTTGCACTGAGCTGTCGCATGTTTTATCTGGAGGTCAGAGAGGTCATTGTGCATTCCACAGCTTACAGTCACTGAGGACAAATGCAGACACTCCAGGTGCTTTTACTGTCTTTGTCGGTCTTTTTATTGGAGTCAGTGAGCTGGGGAGGTCTGTGATATGAGAAGTTTTGCTGGTGAATTACGGTAAGTCTACAATTAGAATAATCAATCTTAATTAAAAGAATTTGCAAAATAGTTGAGTATGGAATTTTTAAAACTTTTTTTTTTAATTTTAAAAATAAATTACAGTTCTGAGCTGTTTCCAGTTCTGTTCTGTAGAGATCTGTGATAAAAGTTTGAATCATAGATGTAACAAATTCAGACCACAAAAGATAACTGAGTCTTCATGAAACTTAACTTGCAAAACAAAATAATTAAAGGTCTGCTGTTTATAAGCAAGGTGTGTATAAAATATGCTCTTCCCTGTTGTAAGAAGCCATAAGAACGTGTACAGCTAAAAAGGATTTTTATGCCTCATCAGTCGCTTGGATATTTTGGAACAATTATAATTACCAGACTAAGTGGTTTTTCCCCCTTTCCATTTATCACGCGATAAAACTGTTGCCATCCTGAGGGTGTGTGGTTCTCTCAGCATATCCAAAAAACCCGTGGTCAACGTGCTCAATCTAATCGCATTCTCTGTTTCTGGGACATAGTTTATTAAACATTTTCATCACTTTCAGCTGTGCATTCATACCTCAACAGATTTATATCTGTAATTAGGGGAATTGTTATTTACCAGGAGAAACAAAGCTAGTAAAAGGACACCTCTCAGCAACATAATTCAAGTGTCATGAGTTACTACCAATTTCATATTAATAATACAGTTAATTCTTTTGCTACAGGTTAGGAATGTGTCTCATGTCAGAAACCTTTGGAAATGTTTCAGAAATGCTGGGCAACAACTATTTGTGACTGTCCAGTTAGGTATAATCAGATGTGTAAGGGAAGAAAGTGATCTCTCTCCAAGATCTACAGTCAGTAATGAGATATTTTTACTTAACCAAGTCTCCAACAGATGGTGTTTCTAAATTTTGAATATTAGGGCTGTTTTTGAATGAGGCCTCCACACAGTCTGATGTATTGCGGATGAGACTTTGCATTTCGGCTAAGAGCTGATCGTGTTGCCCCTCGTGCGTGCGGCGTGGCTCCGGCTCCCGGCGCTGTGACAAAGCAGGCATCTGCACCGTGACTCCGTCGGGTCTGCAGCCGCTGCCACCAGAACTTCTGCTCCCAGGGAGGTGGCTCCTCCAAAAGTCACGTCTGTGAATGATACCTGGAAGATGTAGCTGTTGTAAAAAGTCAGCTGTTTATGGTGTATGCTCTGTAACATGTCTCGTCATGTATCACACCAGCTTCTTAGTCATCGCTACATGACAGTCTGTGCTCAGCACTGCCACCTTCACCAGCCAGTTTTCTTCCCGAACAGAAACTCATTAGTTTGAAAGGATGTGTCTTCTGTGAATTCTGTCGCCTTGACATTATGAAGCAGTGGTGTTGCCATTCACTAACCAAGTCTTTTTCAGCAGCCTTGTGGTTCCCTAGGGACGAAAGACTGGAAATGACACCCCGAGCCACCACACCTGGTAGCACCGCACTATTGCGGCATGACCGCTTTGCCAGACCTCATGCTTCTGACCTTCTACCAGCGTCCCCATTGCTCTGGCAGGAAGGCATCCTCTTCTGCTGGGGAGAAACTCCCCACACTCCTCCCTGCTCTAATTCAAAGCCAGTTTGTGCTCATTTGCTCAGCGCTAACTGTGGTTGCTCTGCTCAAGTGCTCAGACCCTTCGGGCAGCCTCTGTAAAGGGGCTCTCCCAGCTTTTGTGAATAGCGGCACGGCATTGTCTTGGCTCTGTTCCTGGAGACATGTTCCTAGTTCAGTCATTTCATGAATATGAAGCATGTAGGGGCTGCATCTTCGTGGTTTAATCCCTTCTCTCAGAAGCAATGCAAGGTGCAGCTTGCTGACCTGGAGGGTGAGCAGGACGGGTTGCGGGTGCCTGCACACGTGGCTCGGGAGAGCAGCTTTGGGGGAACATCACTGAGGGTAAGTGGAAGAAGAGAAAGTTGAATTCAGTTGTAACTCCAGATTGGTTTTAAATCATATTTACACACTTTTCTATTTCTCATATGTTCACAAGTTCTACTGCTGTGGTTCTAAGTGTCTTGGAGCGACGTGAGTTAGCAGGTACGCCGTTCCCTTACAGAAGATGAACTGCGCTAGCAGGGAATGAGATCGCTCCCCAGGGCCCTATCCGGGAAAACTGCAGAAAACCTGGAACTGAACCCATATCTCGGGGGGCCCAAATGGCACCGTGACATACGGCGTGACAGGCCAGTAACCACGAGCAGGAAGCTCGGCTCAAGTTTTAAAACTCAATTCATATGAAGTATGCTGACTGAAATAGGTCCATTTTAGGCAAAACACTCCCTGCCTCTTACAAAGACCCAGGAGCTTTGCAGCTTTCTCTGCATTGCTTCCAGCGGTTGCTAAATGTGAGAATTTTGTGCAGTTTCAGATTGAGAATGAAAGTGAGAAATCATTTAACACCCCTGAGCACCAACGGGAGCAGCGGTGGGAACAGGATTGATGGAAATGCCCCAAATTGATGGTGGTTTTAGGGTGGTTGTTTTCATTGTTGGTTGTAACCTTTCTGTGAATGCTTTTCTAAGTATATATTTCAGCAGAAGGCAACGACTTCTTGCAGGGTGAACCAAATAAGAAATTACAGCTCTTGAATGAGAACTGCACCCATAAAATGAAAAACCTGATGTGACACTGTAAAAATGGAACCATTGTCCTGAAGTGGTTAGGTCTGACATTAAATGTATACTTTTAAAATTAATTGATTTTGTCATACCCATTTGATTCAAGTCTTTTTTTTTTTTTTTGCTTATATTGCAAAGACTTAAATGATATAGCTACTCAATGTCAATTAAATGATTTTAAGTAATGCAGCTGCTAAACCTGGCTTGTTTAGCTACTGGCTTTCCAGCTGTTGTGCTTTTTCTGGGTGATATTTGCTTCTTCACAGTCCTGTTTCTGGTGGACTTGCACAAGATGCTGGGTGCAGGGCACAGAGCGCCAACGTGGGGCTGGACCAGGAATGCCAAGCAAAGCAGTTATCTAAACGTGTGAGATGCTGCCGAGAAACCAATGTCAAGGACCTGGACATCAAAGGCACAGGTCAGGTGAAGCAAGTCTGTTCCTGCAAGGGTTGTACTAATGGTATTTTTTTTCCCCCTTCTCCTGATTTCCAGACTCTGCTCCTTAGATGTGAAAAATATCATAATTGTATTGGTATAGGCATGGAAAATGAACTCCAAAATACTTTGATCTGGAGAATTTGAGCTTAGTTCTAGTGGGAATTAGGAAGGAGAAGTTTCAACTAATTTATGTTTGAAATGCCTTTATAACTTTTGCTTCATAAACACAGAGAGAGAGATAAAATGATAGTAAAAATTCATATTTGGGAAATGGACATTCTCCTTTCTGGCAGTAAAAACTAAAGGCAATTTGCTCTATTTCAAGAAGATGGTTAGCAGTTACTGTGATTTCCAGTGATGTAGCTTTAATGTTCAACACATCTTAATCTTGCCACCTATAAAACATTCCTTTGATGGGAAGTTGATGTTCTATGGGTTTGAATCCTATCCACGGGTGGAATTAATGCCTTGGTTAAAAAAAGATAAAAAAAAAAGAAACCTAATGTAAAACCTGCGTGGTTGCCTATCCCCCGAGGTGGTCGGCAGCGCCCAGCCCCGTGTCCCTGGGGCTGCGCAGCCACAACCACCGCGGGCTGCAGGGCTTCTGCAGCGTCAGGCTTCAAGCCGCGCCCTGCCAAAACCAGCAACACTCGCACGCTACCGCTGGTGACGGGGGACTTCCTTATGTAATATACTTGCTGTTGGAATACCTCAGTGTAAATGGAAAAGCTAAGAAGAAAACGCAAGAAGAAACCTAAGAGGGTTGAGGATTTTGTATTTATATTTTTGTATTTTTATATTTATATTTTTATATTTTATTTTAGGTATTGAAAGCAGGGATGCTGGCCACCAGCCTAACCTGCTCCATGCTGGCTTTTGGTCACAGTACAGGGGGAGACTGAGTTTTAGGAGCCACCCATCCACCCCACTGGAAGGGGCACATTTCGTTCTCCACCTATTTCCCTGAAAAAAAAGAATAAAAATCATATGAAATTAAACTTAGGCCCAGTAATGCATAAAGAAATCAGATCTTATCAACTTGGATCAAGCAAACTTACTCAATGGGTGACATAATTTAGTTCCAGCCTGAGAGAATATCTACCCCAGGATGTTTTTCCCTGTCTTTCACTTGTTCCTCTCTTCTCCAAAGTCCCATTTTTAATTTTTCTTCCTTGAAGAGAATGAAAGGAAAGTTGCTAATGAATTAAACAACAAAACCAAATAATGGTGTTTGTCCAGGATTCTGATTTTTTTTCATGTCTGTGGCAGAGCTAGGAATCGAATCCGTGTTGTGGGGCTCCAGACCAGGCTGTTTCTCGCTCATCAGCTGTTTCTCCAATTAAATTAACTGTCTGAAATTAACATACATTCCAGCATCACTCTTTTAATTTAATTTTATGTTTCTTTAAACTAAATTGCTTTTAATAAAAAAAACTTATAAAAAAGGATTTATTCTTGTCTTCTAATGCCAACCTTGAGCCACCATTTATGTGTTTTAAAAATTTCAATTTGATTTAGTCAGAGTTATAACCTAAGTTAATAGAGGAAGCAGACTAGATATATAAGAAAACTTCTGAATTTACAGATAATGCAGAACGCTATCAGTGTAAGTAATTAAAGGAGAAAAACTCTCCTGTTCTAATTCAAAAAATAAGTGAT
The DNA here is from genome assembly GCF_964211835.1 of Anser anser. Classification (NCBI taxonomy): domain Eukaryota; kingdom Metazoa; phylum Chordata; class Aves; order Anseriformes; family Anatidae; genus Anser; species Anser anser. Next base: position 22,743,169 of record NC_139733.1, read on the forward strand.
GGGGAAACTTGTACTGCTGTGTGAACATTTCATTTCCCAATAGTAAAAGCATGTTTGTATCTGGGTCAAGAGAAAAAAAAAGTTGCTAAAATTAAGCAACACTTCAAAGTGGATTTATTACGTGTGAGTGAGGCTCAATAAGAAACACCGAGTTGTTGTATGGTGCAAATGATGTTTTCTTAACAGGATGTGGAGTTCTGTGTTTGATTTCTTTTTCTGAAATATTTACAAGAAAATCAACTGCAGTGTTCTGGTCCTGCAACTATCTACACCAGTTTTTCATCTTGTGTTAGCAGGATTAATATGCATAACTATTTACTGAACTGAATCCACGACCTACGGGGTTAGGTGTACCGGGAGATCTGGCAGGGATCTCGTCGCTCCTGTTCGACCCACGCAGTGGAAGCTCCGCACTGTGTTTCCGATAGAATTAAGCAGCAAAAAAAGTGGTTGATAAGGGCCCTTTTCTGGTGAAATACACCAAACCTCTGAGCAGGAGGTGTGCTTCCCCCCACAGGTGAAGTCTCCCAAGGTATCTGCTGCTCCCGTGTGTGTCAGATAAGTGCCTTTCGGCCTGACACGTGGGTCTCTCTTCTCCTTGTATCTGCCTCTGCTTCAGGGATAACATCTTCACGAGGAGCCTGTTACTTCTGCTGGCAGGGTCTGATGCTGTGTCCCTTGCTGCGGTGGCTTAGCTTTAGGTTTATAATTTTGCATATATGGAAGTCTGTGAAAATGTCTTAAGTTTTTGCAAGCCCTTATTTAAATAACTATTTTAAGCAGGTAGTTAGTTATACACAGTGTCCCTTCCAAAACGTGTTTTGTGTACATCTGGAAAAATTCCTTACCTTAAGGATTTGAAAACCTGGAGTAAAACCTGCACCTAAATTTTGATTTTGAATGTGGTTGATTTGTCAGCTGTAGATTCCTAAATTCCATCCTCAGGTGCCGTGTTTCCAAGGCCCAGCTTTGCAAAGAAATTCAGCATTTCCCATGTGAGGTAAGGAGCGAGGGTGGCGTACAGGGATTTTCAAAACCACCCACACTCCCCAGCTGCGTTGTTTTGGGGTGGCTCTATAGGCTTTAGTAACCAAACTCAGCTGCATGCAGGGCTCCTGGGGCCAAGCCTCCCTCCCCTTCCCCCCAGAGCTGCAGAACTGGGGCTTCAGCCTAAAAACCCATCACCCCTGTGATCGCTGTTTCACCTTTTGGGGTTTTTTCTTCCCCACGGTTGTCATGCAGATCGGGTGCTGCAGGGTGACCTCTGACCAGCAGCGGCTGACCTCTGGCTGCAGCCCACTGCTGGGGTGAGGAGCCTGGCACCTCCACCCCTTCCACTGTCCCAGGCCCTCCACCTACGCCTCTCCCCCACAAAAGCTGCCTTTTTTATTTTGGGTCTCGAAGACCATGAAACCATGAAATGGTCAGTGCTCAGAGGGCTGAAGAGATCCATCCCATGGCTAAGCACACAAATATCACTCAGCTCCTGGAGATGCAGCCCTGTAATGTACCAACGCCACGGTCATCTTTTCTCACAGAGGGGGAACCGATGGCTGTAGGCATTTAAAAAACAACAATATGGAAATCCATCACGTTTTGTACCACCATTTGTGTGGAGGCCCTCAAACAACTCAACTCCAAATTTCCCCCTTCTCAAAGCTGCCTTGTGAATAACAAAGCCCACATTGTTCTTGGGTGTTCTTCTGAATTTATTTTCTGTCATCTTCTTAAGGAAAGAAAATACAGCTTCTCTCACTTAGCACCCTTTGGGACGGCAACAGTAGATGAAGAGCAAGCAATCAACATGTCAGGATAAAATTAGATTGCCACAGAGTACAAGGTTTGATCCAATATCTCTATCAGATTTAGTTCTCAGCTGTGCACATCACAATAAAATAATACTTGCTGTTCGTTGTCTTAAAGCATGCTCCAAGAGCAGCCCTAGCATGCTCCACCAGCATCCAGCCCAGAGCAGAGCCAGCCCAAAGCCACCCCTGAGCCGGGGCAGCTGGGCAATGGGTCCTCAGCCAGGGTCTTTGCTCTGCAGACCTGCTCCTGCTTGCTGAGGTGGCCTTGCAGACAGCTCTCATAGGGTCAAGGGATACCCAGCACCTGCAGTACAGTTTGTACATAAAACATCATCATTTTGACATCACTTTTTCAACAAAATAATAAAGAGATAACATTTCCTTCTATTTTATTGTTAAAAAATAAATCAAGTGTTCATTCAAAAAGTTCTGATTTGGGTCAAAGTGTTTTGGTTAGCCTGAAGCATCTAAAAACCTGAATTGCCAGCAAATGAGAAAATGACGGCTATGTGCAGAGATGACTGAGTCTGTCCATGCCATATTCAAAACTAGAGCCTTTTTGTACCTGTTTGCAAATCTTATTCCAGCAGGCTTCCCGTTGGCAACAGCTGCCTGTGAAGGGGAGCCAGCAGGCTGCCAGGTTTGGCTGGGCCTTGTGCAGGAGCGTTGTTGGACCTTCGCCCTTTGCCATGCAGTTTAGCTGCACTGGTAATGGCAAAGTCATTGATCTGAACTAATTGAGGATAAAATCTATTTTCTCTTAGGTGTAAAACTATCGATACGTGCATACCCACTCTTTCCGTATCATTGCAGAGCAGTTAGTCTCCTGTTTAAAGGATTTAACCTCGTTCTGCTTGTACTCAGCTTTAGGATTCGTATTATGAGACTGCAAGGATGTCTTCTGCCTTTGTGTTATTTCATTCTTCAGACCTGCTCTTGCTGCTGTCAATAGCTTTCAAATTAATGATCTGATCTTTTAAATTAATGAGTTTTCATTGACCTCGGTGGAAGTGGATCAGGTCTGAGCCTGCCAGGGCGTTCCCGTCAGTCCCAGATCTGGAAGCAGTTCGCCTGCTTCAACACCCAACCCAGCACCTCTGAGTGTGCCGTCTGAACCCACTGATTTAGCCATGCGTGTCCTGCTGCTCCTGGCTGGCAGGTTTTTAGTAAGGAAAAATTTGGTTTTGTTCCGTAGTAGCTCCAAGTTGGTTTGGGTTCCCTTCTACACTCACTTAGCTCCAGAAACCTGCCTAGAAAGCTTTTATTAGCCCAGGGTTTCCTGGGAGAGGAAATTGAGCACCTGCATTTTCCCAGTCCCTAAATGAGATTTGAAAAATCTCATTTCAATAATTATAATAACAAAGCATCCCAGAAAATATAAATAGGATCTCCTCACAGGAGGCAGAGCGGCCCCCAGCAGCCTCACGGCTCTTCCAGCCCCACGGTGCTGCCCTCCGGGGCCGGCTGTACCAAAGGCACCGCTCCTGCCGTGCCACCCCAGCGCCAGGGGCACGCAGCGATGTGGCAGGGCCAAGCGGGCCCCCGGGGCTGCCTTCTGCTGAGGTTAGTGGCAGCATTTAGCAGCCCACGGGGCACGTGTCGACAGTGGGGCTGAGGGAAAGAGTCGCTTTAAAAGGGAGTATAATGGGGCATACAAGTTCTGATTAAGTATCATATAAGGGGGAAAAAGTTGTGAATGTATTGGCAATTCTCTGTCCATCAAAGCAAATGAATGAAGGTAAAAATCTGTAAAAGCCACGTTGATAGGAAAGCGTACGCTACCGTTAGCTGGGGACACTGGGCCATCAATGTATTTTACCTGAGTTTGTTCACTGTTGTACGCAGGCATAAAATCTGGTGTAGGTCGGACTTTCTGCTAAATGGATGGGGAGAGCCATTAAGGGAATAAACAAAATAGGTGGGGAAAACAGCTGCGTTCTTGTAGAAAGTACACAACCATGAAGAGACCTTAAAAATAATTTCAAAGTGAATATGCAAAGAGCACTCATGATTTCTGTCATAAAGCCTTCCAAAACAATCTCACGGCTCAATGTCTGCAGTCACTGGAGTGCAGAGAACTACGTAAGATTCCTGCTCTTTGCTTTATCGTATGCTTACCTCATATTCTCAATGATTCATTATCAAGATTTGTCAGGACTAATTAAGACAAGTGCCAGCTGTGATAGAGTTTTTGGTATCTGGGCACCTTGCTCTGTGGGGGTGTGACCAAGACTGCTCGTTGTCCAGAATTAGCTAATAGCAACTAGTGATTTAGTGGCTTGCTGCTCGCTGTGGTCTGAGCTGTTAACAGAGGTGAAGCTGTTTAGCAGCCCCTGGGGATACACCGCTTCTGTATACGAAATTGAATTTTCTGTAACTCTATTAAAAACAAAACAAAACAAAAAACACACTGCCAACAAAGAGAAAATTTATTAAATTACACGTATGACTTTCTATTTTATGGCAAGTCACCTTTCTTTATTTAAATAAAAATAAGTAAATACACACTAAAAGAGTGTAACTTTGAAGTCAGGAAGGTACGAGAGTGAAAATTCTGCATTTGGTTATGGCTTTGAACATGAGTTTTAGTTCTGATGTGAGCTGTCCAGCGAGCTCCTAAACCTCTGGAAGCAGTTCACAAATGAGACCTTTCTGGTCCTTCTTCTGTGCAGGCAAATCCAGCCAGGACACAATCTATGTGCAGATATGCGCACCCTACTCTAAAAAACAAACAAAAAAAACCCAACAACAACCAACCAAACAAAAAGCAGTGCATTTCTGGGCAGAAGTAGCAAAGCTCATGCAGAGGTGTGCGAGCTGTGAAATGGGGTTGGGGGGTGGCCTGGGGCTGCTTGGCACAGAGGGGAGCCTTTGGTTTTTGAAAATAAGATTATGGAAAGCAAGCCTTTAGAAAAGCCAACTCAAACTCAACACCTCAAATCAACGGATTTTTTATCTTAATCGCTGTGTGCCTGTTGACCAGTAGCCCTTCTGTAAACAGGGATAATAATACCACTTATCTTGTGAAAATAAATTACTGTTTTTGAAGCACTCAGACACTATAGTGATGATCAAGATAGGAAAACCCAGGAAAAAATTATTAATTCTGCCTCGAACCAGAAGGACCACATCACAGCGTGTGCGGGGGGGGGCTGAAGAAGCAGTTGTGCCTCTGTTGTTTCCTGCGGCTGGTTTTGCACGCTGGAGGCTTCTTGCTGAGGGGGCGAGGGGGCTTTCGAAGGGAAAGGCTGGGGCAGGGGGCGGCCAGGAGGGGACGTGGGCAGCCCGGCTGCGGGTGGTCCCTGCTCTGCCCCATCTGGAGCCATGCCTGGGAGCTGCCATGGGGCAGGTCACCCTGTCACCTTGTCACAGGGTGGCCCCAAACCCTGGTCATGTAGGGAAAGCCACCTCACTTAGTTACCGAGAACGTGCAGGACCTTCATTTTCCTTCAGCATCGGAGGAGATGTTTCAAGGATTAAGTGAATCAGAATATTCTCAGTAAATCAGAAACCGAGATAATAGTGAGTGTTTGAAAAGAAGAAGTTATTGTTCTCTGTGGATTGCAGGGATTTTAATGATTTCGCTGAAGTGCCCATCTAATAGAGCTGCCTCTTTGAAATATTTGCCATCTCAGAGGAACAGTTTTAAAGTGTCTCTTGCATAACCGATTGATCCACTCCTCTCAAATGCTTGCCTGGCCTTCAGAGCGATGGGACAGGTACTGGCGGCACGTGGAGGGGACGTGCGTTCTACGTGGCCTGTGGGGAAACACGGAGCTCCCATCTAGAGAGCGGGACCTGCCCAGAACTGGTCCAAACCCATTCTCAGGAGGAGAAACGGCTTTTGTTCCCCACCACCTTCTGAAGGAGAGGAGACCCGGCCTCCCCTGGGGCCCCAGTCCTCCTCCAGGGCCTCAGTCCTCCCACAGGGCCTTGGTCCTCTCACAGAGTCTTGGTTGTCTCCCAGGGCCTCAGTCCTCCCCAGGGCCTCGGTCCTCCTTCAGGGCCTCAGTCCTTCCCCAGGGCCTTAGTCCTCCCTCAGGGCTTTGGTCCTCCTTCAGGGCCTCAGTCCTTCCCCAGGGCCTTAGTCCTCCCTCAGGGTCTTGGTCGTCTCCCAGGGCCTCAGTCCTCCCCAGGGCCTTGGTCCTCCTGCACTGGCCGAGTTCAAGGGACAAGGGAGGTGGCAGCCGTGGGCCATCATTGTGCCGCTCTCCTGCGGTTTCTGGCACGCTTGGCACAGTTCCTTCCCCGGCTTTTGTCTGTTCAACGAAAGCCACCGACCACCACGGGTTTCAGTTAAACGAAGGATCTGACCTAGAAAGGCTCAAACGCCAGGAGGGAAATAGGATAAAAAGGTGTTAATTTTAAACTGCCATTCACTGCAGTCAGGTGGCAGTGCGGGAGGTGGTGTCCAGCCTTGCGCTGCAACTCCTTCTAAGTGTGCTGCGTTAATGGGATCATTTCATAACGCTTTGGTTTTCCAGAATATAGCATGTTTGCCTTCAAGACTGAGTGGATGCTAGTATTTAGATAAATTTTGAACTCGGTTTTTGTTATTTTTGAAACCATCTTCTTGACAAAGACAATTGTGGTTTGAAAAAACCAACAAATTTAAATAAAGAGCTCAAGACTTAAACTTGCTGTAAATATTCCCCACTGGTTATCTTGCGAGTTCTATACATCGGTCTGGTGGTAGTTTATATAAATAATCTTCACTGATGAAAATAATAATAAATCGCTGTCTCTGCACTTGCATAAACTTACAGTGTGATTTTATTTTTCTTTTTTAATAGTATTATCAACAACTATCCAACTATCTTTATGGTTGAGCTCCTAATCCACAAGATGTGGTACATCATCGTGCAAACTACTGCAGGAGTACGAGCGGCCACTGTTACTGCATGCGGGCACCTTCTGTGGCTGCTGCTCCTTCAGCGACGAGCAACTTCTGGGGGCAGCCCCGCGGCATCTGCCAGCACCCCCTGGGGCAGCCTCCACACGGACCTGAGAGGCCTCAGCCTCCACACGGAACCCGACTGGTCTCAGCCTCCACACGGACCTGCCAGGCCCCAGCCCCAGCCCAGGGGCTCCTGCTCCCCCAGAGACTTTTCCCTTTTCAAGCACTGGCAGCCCATGCAGAGGAGGCCGGGCCTGGGACATGAGTGAAAATGGAAAAATATCTTTTCAAGCATCAAAACCAGGGAAGTGTTTCCCTCCAGAGAGGAGCTGAGGCTAGCTCTCAGAGCCGCACTGCTCTGTCTGTTTGGTTTTGTACGGGATCGTGACCGCGTGTTGCCACAGAGTGTTAGGCCCAGGTACTTCGTGTTTCAGCACAAAGTATCCATTGCATATCTTTTCATAGGCTTGGGAACAATTGCTAACACTTATTTTATATTTTCTAGCTTATATGTACTATAAATACATAATTTATAATATAATCCAATATTTTTATTTAATAGATTATAATAAATATATAAATAATTTGCTTCTTATATAAGGTCTAGCGAGAGATCCAGGCCACTACATCCTTCGAAGAGAATTTGCTCTCCCCATCTCCCTGGCAGCCAGCACCACACTGACACTTTCTCATTGTAAACAGCTTCAGTAAAACACTGAGTTAAGGATCAGGGTTTTTCACTAGCCTCTGCTCCAAAAATTCATTATTTTCTGAACACCAGATAAGCAGGAGCTCTGGCTGCTGTCCCAACACTGACTTCACCCAACAAATTAATTGCTTGTACCATGTCCATTACAGTTGTTCAAAATGACCTCCAACTGTGCACGGCAGCAGCATGCTACATTACCAAAATTTGAAATATTGTCTTATTTCTCTTTTCTGCTATTCTGTAGCTCTTTGTTTTGCTTCCACTGGTCTGTTGTAAAACGATTTTGTGTTCACCCTGCCAGTTGCCCACATAAAAGCCATGTTTAATTACACAGCATCTTTGAAAGTAGATGCGGGTAAGATCCTCCCGTGATGGAAATTGTGTCGCTCCCCTGAAGGATGCCAGCTATGATGCTGATTTCTTTCTGGCAATGTCTTTTCTTATCCAGTACCAATTTGGCTGAATCCATGATCTTATTTGACAGACAAGTTAAGAAATGTTTTTGAATATGCTTTTGGATGTGTTTAACCACTGGCTGTTTACTTCTAAACAAATTCTCTTGCTGAAAAGATCAGGCTAGGTTTTGTTGTTTGTTTCTTTATTTGTTTTTAAGTTTTCTTTCATTTTTCCTTTCCTTTTTCTAATTTATTTTTTATTTTTATTTTTCCGTGAAGCAAACTTTCCCAGTGGGAAGTGGAGTGCATCCCCTGGTGCCTATCCAGGAGCGGTGGGGGCATGGGTGGGCTTGGCACTGCACGGAGGGGCAGCAGTGCTCACGTGCATAAAGATGTTCTGCAGATCTCCCCTCACCTCTCAGAGAGACAAAACTATAATAGCGTCCTTCTTATCACATCAGGTCTACAGTCTGCTCTGGTGTGAGCACAGCGCTCCGGTGCTGAATTAGGGCATCTAAAGAAAGCAGTCACTGCTCTCTGGGAACTCAGCAAGGGACTTTTGCTGGGAATTTGATTTAGTACAAGAATGACTAATTACGAGGTGAAATACAAGCCATAACATTGAAATGACTTTCCCACCGGTAGAAAAATAAGAATGTGCTTTTATCAATATTCCCATTAAATACATAAAATGTTGTCATTCTGCAGCTTTGTTATAATAACATTGCTTTCTGAGAGTCAGTTCAGATTAGGGATACAACTTTAACATGATTTAGTATGTTGAAACTCTCAATTCTCACCGATGGCTTTAAGGGTGGGGGAGTTCAGTCTGGAGCAGCCGTAATCTAATTTATGCCTAGGAACTGCAGGTTGAGTCCAAGAGAGCGCGGCTCCTCTGGTGGGCTGCAGGTGTGGAGAAGAATGTCTTAGATCCACTGGGATAGGGGCTGCAATTCAGGGCAGGTTCTGAAGGATGGCTAAGTTGTGATATGTTGTGATATCTGTGTGATATCTCCAGGATGGTATTTAGCCAGTGCACTCTCACCTCCACGTATTCAATAAGCCAAGCCAAATGAAATGCTTCTTCCAAGTAAAACCCGGCAGTAACAGATGCACAGGTTATTACTTTAGTTTCTTGTCTGAGAGCACCAGATTGAATATAGGTAGCAAACTGCACGGAGTGGAAGAAGATCAGGTACAATAACGGGGAGATTACTAACTGTTTTAAGAGTTAAATATAAAAAGTGGGAAAATGAAAGCTGGTAAACACAGCTTTTGTTTCAGGCAATGTCCGATGAAACTGTGGTACTTGTTGCCACCAGACACCACTGAAGCCATGTGCTTAACAAGAGTGGAAGAGGGACTGGGCACTTTTATGGATATCAGGAATATCCAGAGTAATGATTAACTATATCGAAATTTGTAATGTAATCAGAATAATTTTTCATGCTTCACGGCTTAAACCAATTTCTCTCTATGAGAGACCAGGATGAGACTTATGGTAGGAGCAGATTAAAGACATCTGCATACTCCAGAGCTCCTGCATTTTCTTCTGGAAGCTCTGCTGCAATTCCAAGACAAGATACTGGGCTAGGACAGACCCTGGGCCTACCTTGATCTAGTGTGTAATTGTTTATGTGCCTTTAGGGAATCTGGCATGGAATATGCAGACTAATTTTTTTAGGTAATGAGGGTGTGATGAAAAGGAGCATGAAGTAGACAGCAGATGGAATTTCTGTAATTTTTGAGAGGATAAACATGTTGAATGTAACTGCAGATTTGCTCAAAGGAAAAAAAATAAAGAGAGAGAGAGAAAAAAAAAAAAAATCTTTCAAATTCAGGAGGTAGCTTCCTGCAAAACAAGGCACAGATTTGCCAAAAAGAAAAAAAGCCTTAAAAAACTTTCAAATTCATGAGGTAGCTTCCTGCAAAACAATGAGATTTATTAGAAAAGATGATTTATGTTTATATCCTTTCTGAATCTTGAGCACTTAAGGCAAGCTTGAGTCATGCCTGCAAACTCTTCTCCACAGCCACTAGAGTCGGATTTTTTAATACTAATAAATACAGCTAAGATTCTCAGAGAGGCGCTTTAAGTGGGCAAGAGGTAAATAAACACTGAAGAGCTCACACTTCACTGCACACGTTCAGATGTGAAAGGGGGCTGGAGCTGACATTACCAAGGAACGGTTGGGAAGGAACTCACCGACACCGTGCCACAGCCGAACCGAGGCAGCGAGCTACGTGCAGGCATCGAGGTGGCCGCTTGGGCCCTGGCCAAGCCGCAGGTTGGCTGGCAAGGCTGGAGGACGGCGTGCCTGAGCCCGGGCCGTGGGGAGGCAGCAGCCCAATGCCCAGCACCCGCGAGCCCCCAGCACCCGCGTGCCCTATCCTGCACGTGAGCTCTGCCCCTCAGCGGGAGGATGGTGGGCAGGGGAGGGGGGGTCAGGAAATCGTGGCTGTGCTTTCCTCCGGTGGTGAATAGAAACGATGAACAACAGGGCCTGAGCGATGGCACAAGCTGGAGCGCCATATGCAAATTACTCTGAAATAATCTCTTCTGAGGTTTTCAGTCTGTGGAAAAGCTACATTTTGGTCCCGAGCCCCAGAATTATAATTTCTAGTGGAGAACTCCAGCTGCTTTTGTTGGTGTTTATGCTTGTTATGTCCTGGCCCTGCTGCAAAGTCCTCCAACTTGCTATGGCTGTCCAGTTTCACTGGACTGTCCTCTTTCACTGAGGAATAGGCACGTCTGCTGTGGTCGTGGTGGAACTGAATAGCACCACCTTGGAAAACTTGGTTGTAGTAACTTCTGCCAAATACAAATGGACACGGAGAACCACAGTTCAAGGGGAAAATAAAAAAAAGAAAAAAAAAAGAAAAAAAAAGCTGAAAAACAGCGAGTGAAAAAAAGAGAGAGATTTTAAGGTGTTAAAATGCCTAAATGATTATTGGAATGATGATTATCTTGCAAAGCCCTAGCCAGCTCCATCTGAAGTCAAGACCTGACTGGCAAAGCCCCTCACTCGTGCCCACCAGAGCAGTCATGCTCTACCAGCTCTGGGTCATGCAATAAAATTTGGCTGGGCCTCAACAGGTAGAGGCCATCAGAGCTGTGTTACTCTGCCGTCGCTGAAGTACAGCCTGTTGGAAACGCAGCAATCACTACAGCTCTCTATTAGATAAAACACTTCCGAGCTGCAGCTGGCCCAGGCAGGCTGCACAACCACCCTTGGAGCGCTGCTGGTCCGGGCTGAGTTAGGGGCCATGCGATGAGCGGCAGCGCTACCTCCCGCGGTGCTCGTGCAGCACCAACCTCCCGCGGTGCTCGTGCAGCACCAACCGCCCGCTGCCCGCCCTCCGCCTGCCCCCTGCTCGCCGGCCAAGGGCGCTCCGCACCGCGGCCCCGCGCCCGACCCCGGCTCCCAGGCGCGGCCGCGGGGAGCGGGGAGCGGGGAGTGGGGAGCGGGGAGCGGGGCTGCCCGGCGCTGCCCGTCCCGGCTGCGCCCCACCTGTTTGCCCCCGCTTCCCCCGGCGCCGGGCCGCTTGAGCGGCCGCGGGCGCCCGGCTCCATCCCGAGCCCCATCCCCATCCCATCCCCATCTCCATCCCCATCCCCATCCCCATCCCCATCCCATCCCCATCTCCATCTCCATCCCCATCCCCATCTCCATCCCCATCAGCATCCCATCCCCATCCCCGTCCCCATCCCATCCCATCCCTATCCCTATCCCATTCCCATCCCCATCCCACCCCATCCCCATCCCTATCCCATCCCCATCCCCATCCCTATCCCACCCCCATCCCTATCCCCATCCCTATTCCCATCCCCATCCCCATCCCCATCCCCGTCCCCGTCCCCGTCCCCACCGCCATCCCCGGCCCGTTCTCGGGCGGCACGGCCGCATCCTGCGCAGCGGCGGCGGGCGGGGCGGCGGAGGGGGCGGGCGGCGGCGCGGCCCGGCCACCATTTAAAGCGGTGGCGGCGCGGCGGCGGCTCCCCAGTGCCGAGCGGCCGCCGGGCGCGGCGGAGGCAGGGGGGGAGCGGCCCGGCCCCGGCCCCAGCCCCGGGCACCCCGCGCCGCCGCCCCGGGCCGGATGAAGGCGCAGGGGAGCGGGGGGCATCGCCCGGGCGGCGGCGGCGGCGCCGGCACCATGGTCCGCCTGGGCAGGCTCCTGCGGCTCCTGACTCTGCTGAAGTTGCCCTGCTGCCTGCTGGAGTTGCTGCTCTCCGAGGCGGCCCGCGGGCAGGAGATGTACGCGCCGCACTCCATCCGCCTGGAGGGGGACATCACCCTGGGCGGCCTCTTCCCCGTCCACGCCAAGGGCCCCCCGGGCGTGCCCTGCGGGGACATCAAGAAGGAGAACGGCATCCACAGGCTGGAAGCGATGCTCTACGCCCTGGACCAGATCAACAGCGACCCGGACCTGCTGCCCAACGTCACGCTGGGCGCTCGCATCCTGGACACCTGCTCCCGAGACACCTACGCGCTGGAGCAGTCCCTCACCTTCGTGCAGGCGCTCATCCAGAAGGACACCTCCGACGTGCGGTGCACCAACGGGGAGCCGCCCGTCTTCGTCAAGCCGGAGAAAGTCGTCGGGGTGATCGGGGCGTCGGGGAGCTCCGTCTCCATTATGGTGGCCAACATCCTCCGGCTCTTCCAGGTAGGGCTGCTGCCGGGCCGGGCCGCGGGGCTCTGCCCGCCGGGCTCGGGGCTGCGCTCGGGCCCCTGCTGGTGCTTCCCTCGGCTCCCCCCGGAGCGGAGCGGAGCGGAGCGGGGCGCCTCTCCTCGCCTCCCTCCCAGCCTTCCCTCCCCGTTTCGGCACGCTCCCTTCCCGGCGGTGCGTGGCACTCTCTGGATTTATCGCCCCATTTGCAAGAAGCAAACCGTGAAGGAAGAGGAGGGAGGAAAAAAACAAAAAAACAAGGCGATGACTGAGCTGGGTTTGCATTGGAGAGGAATACGGCTCGGCGGCGGGGGCACGGAGCGGGCGGGGGGCGCCGCAGCCGCCCCCGTCGGGGGTCCGGGGGTCCGGGGGGGGCTGCCCCCGGCGGACACGGGGCTGTGCCGGGCACCGCCAGGCGCCCCCTCGCCCCTCGGGGCCGGGCAGGGCGCTCTGCCCCGCGGCCGTGCGGGGCCGGGGCCACCGCCGCCGGACGGGGAGGGCAGCGCGGCCGCCCCGGGTCCGGCTGGGGGCGGGCGGGGGGCGCGGGTCCCCGGCCGGGGGCGAGGCGGAGGCGCTGCGGCTCCCCCCGGTCCCCGCTGCCCCTCGGAGCTCGCAGCTCGCCGTGCCCCGGGGAGCCGCCGGCAGCGGGCGCGGTGGCAGCGGCAGAGCCTCCCCCAGCTGCACCGCGCGCCGGGGGGTTGCTCGCTTCCTATCCTGCGCCTTGGCGTGCGGAGGCGGTGGGTTGCGTGTGCGGGGGGGGTGTTTTTCATCTCTCCCTTCGGCGGCGGGGGCAGCGCTGCCCCGCTTTTCCCAGCTGGAAACCCGCGGGGGTCCGGTGGAAGCCCCCGGCACGCCGCATCCCCGCGTCCTGCCCGCCCTCCCGAGCGCTCCTGACGGACCCGCTTCGGTTTCCCTCGCTCCCCCCCCAGGTGGAGACGCGGCTCGCAGCGCCCCGGGGCTCCGAGCCGCCGGCCCTCGCCTTCCGGAGCCCGCAGGGTGCGAGCGGTGCCCGGGCTGTGCCCGGGCTGTGCCCAGGCTCCGCTCCGCCGGGCGCTGCTCTGCCCAGGCAGCTCCGGCACGTCGGAACGCCTGCAACGGCGAACGGTGGGCACCGCGCGGAGGTCTCGCCCCGGGGGGAAACCCTCGGAGCCTTCCCCACAAAGCCACAGCACCTGCGAAACCTTTGGTGCCGCCGAACTTACGTAATGGGGCTTGCAGACAGCAAGGCGTTCGGGCAGTTTGTGCGGGTAGTGGTATTTATGTCTATCCAAACATTTTAACATATTGTGACTAAGCATCTGTTCCAAATTGCTTTTTATCCAAATCACCCAGAAAGCAGGAACTGGTACATCCTGGGAGAGATTTACTGAATATATATTTTGCAGATTGGTTCTGCCTCCTTTAAGCACATTTTCCATGCCATAAAGCTGTTCCCTCTTGTCCTGCCCTCCTTCAAAACCCAGTTCAGAACGTGTCCCAGCCAGAGAGAAATAAGAAGGAAGGAAATATTCTGAGGTAAGAGGAGGACTGTGCCTATTAAGCAACTACGTGACGTTGTATGGGGAGTAAGAAGCTGTAAGCTACTAGAAAGAAAATCGGCAGCACACTTGCTAACCTAAATGCTTTCCAAGATGCGTTAGCTTTTGCCACCAGCGTGTTCCCCGAGGGTCTCTGCAGGTTTCCTGGCCGTGGCAGTGCGCTGAGGGGTGGGGGAACGGCTCCTGGACGTGTGTTTTCATGCACAAACTGCCGCTCCCCTGACGTCTCCTAGATGAATACTCTTCCCATCTGTGGAGGCCTCTGCAAAGAAATCTTACTCACTAGTGTTTACATTTCTCTGACAGTGTTTTGGAAGGGAGTTGAATTACTTGGTACTCTACCTTAAAGTCAGGGAGAAGAAAGGTGTATAAGCCACGCAGAGCACGGGGTGTTCCTCAGCCGGCCACCAGTGCTCGTGGGCTCTGTCCCCAGGGGGGTGCTCGCCCTGCTCTCTGCACACTGGGGTACCGTGACCAGCCGTGCCGCTCACCTGCCTGCTCCTGACAGAGCACAGAGCTTTGGGGGCATCCGCAGCTAACGCCAACAGGTGTATCAGCAGGGGAAAGCCGTGCTGAGGTCCTCCGATCTGAATTAATCCGTGCCGTTACTGCTTGAAGTTCTGTGGAAGCTTTCCTTTGATAAAAAATGATGCAAAGAATCTGCATTAGCTGTCCTTTCATCGCAGAGGGACAAGCCCACAAGTCCCTCCCCCTGCCTCCGTCTCTCTCTCCACGTATCCCTGAATTGTGCCTTCAGTAAAAGCCGCTGGGGCAGGGGGGTTTTGCCTGGCGCTGTGGGAGCTGGAAGGGTGCTGAGCAGCTGCCGCAGCAGGGGGATGCTGGCCCCGGCGATGCCCGCGTGCCTGCCGTGCTCCTCGTGCCGGGGCGAAGCTGCCGGGGATGCTGAGATGCGGGCACTTGTCAGAGTGCTCTGCCTCTGAGGCACGGGGATGTGCCGAGCTGTTTGCCGTGGGCACAGAGCTGCTGGGGAGAACAGGACATCTCCTAAGGCCATGTACGTGAGGATTTCTTTTCCAAAATTACCGCCGATGAAAGCTACGAACAGCTGCCCTGTGCAAGCACAGGGTTTAGCGGAAGGAGGAAGAGTTTGAGCCTGAATTCAGTGTCTCGTATTGCCACAAACTTGGTGTGGGCCTTAATTGGGTTACTTGGGATGCTCAGCACATCCCAGCTGGCACCAAGGTCCTGCGAGCCAGACCCTCACCGAGGGGGCCCGGGGCGCAGCCGGGCGCTGGGCTCATGCCTGAAGGCAGCTGTGCGGTTTGGTGAGAGCTCCCTGCAGGAGGGAGGGAGTTGGGGGTGCCTCCGGCTGGGTGCTTTCTTTTTGCACCTCGCAGTTATTTAATTTCCTCCTCTTCAGAAGCAGAGTGGGAGCCGTGCCCCGGCAGGGGGGCAGTGATGCTGCCCACCCATAGCCCTGGGCAGGGGGCCGGGTGCTCTGCCTTTGGGCTGGGAACCCCAGCACGTGTGCCACGCCGCCGTAAAATGCGTGAGCTCTGTGCGGGAGGCTGCATTTCCTTTCCTGCGTGGAAGGCGATGCATTTTCATGGATTTTTCTGGGACGCTGCAGAGCATTGCTGGGAAATGGTTGTTAGGCTGCAAACTTCGGGCAGAGGACGGCGTGGTGGAGGCGTGCTGCCGAGCACGAGGGTCCTGCGCCTCCCTCCCAGGGGGCAGCATTAATGCAACAGGAGTAACAGCACGGCGTGCGCTGGAGCGGGGAGGTGGAAGTGCATAAATATTCAAGTGTGTCAAGTACGGCGACTTTTTCAAAATACAATTCTATTAGTGTGCTGCTAAATAGTATGCAGATTGTAAATTAAATATTTGTTCTAAAAATAAAGCAGAAACAATTTAGAAAGCTGTTTCCAAATGCAAGAGGGATTTCAAGGCAGTATGGTTTTTAGGCTGCTAGTTTTGCATTGTAAAAAATGTTGCTGCTTCAGTGTCATAATTTTCTGTACAAATTTAAATCCATGAAATTCAATAACTGTGCTGGAAAAAAAAAGCCAAATGCTTAATCTGTTTCATATCTTCCATGAGTAAAACCATGCAATATGGGGAATATCAGCACACTCATTTCTGTTTTTCTACTGGAAAACTCATTTTTGGACTCCGTTCTCATTACAGCCTTCAATAATGAACTAATTACTGCTTCAGGTTTCTGTCCTCGGTGGATGTAATGTTAAATAGTCAATCAGCAGTAGCTCTTCCTGTCTGAAAACCTTTTCCTTGTATCAGTGATGGTTCTTGTGGCCTGCGAGGGTGCATTGCCAAGCCCCTTCAGGGAACTGTTTAGAAAACAGAGTGGGATAAAGGCGTACAACTAGATTGGAAGTGTAAATTGAAACTCCCTTCTATCCCTTGGGTGCTTTTGCCTGTATCTCCTTCTGCGGGTACCTTAGCACTGAATGAGAGATGGAGGTTGCAGTGCCTGCCTTCTGCTGGAGACACGATGAGGCCAGCAGAAATGTGGTTATTTGGAAAGGAATAGAAGTGCAGCTCTGAGCTGGATGCTTCTTTTTTTTTCTTTTGTAGAAGAGGGTGTGCATTTTCCAAGAATATCTAAGTTGGGATCTCCTCTTTGCCAAAACGCTGCATCAACAGGCTGTGGCTGGCTGCGCTACAGCGTTTGAGCTGCTGCTGCCGCCCGTATCGACGGAGATCGTGGCTCTCTCTCAGCTGCTGGCGTGAGGGAATTAAATTTGGCTCTGGCAGTCATCAGTTCCTGTTCCTGGTGGATTTGCTGTGCGGTTGAGGGGATGATAATGAGGGCTGTGTGAGGATCACTCCAGAGAACGTGTGCTGCTGTCATTTCAGGGATGGTTGAAGGGGTTGTTTTTAATCTGCTCCTCCGACCAGATCCTATAAAGTCCTCCACACCACAGCAGACGTATTTGCAAACTAATGGTTTTCTCCCTCTCGTTTGTTCAAACTTCCCACTGGAATATGTGATGTAGGCCCAAAAGTGAGCATTTGCAAAGCCAGAGGTTCCCGTGGAGCCCCTCCTGCTGCCCTTACGGAGACGATTCCAGTGCCCAGCGTAATTCACGGCGGTTACCTCCCGTGGGGGCTCTCGGCTCATCCCTGGCCTTTGGGAAGAAACCCAAGATGCTTTAGCAATATTTTTCTCTAGGTGCTAATTATATTCCAAAGGAAAGGAAAATTCTTGTGCCAAGAACTCGTGTGTTTCCATGAGGAGCTTCTAGTGGTATGTTGGAGGTGCTGTGAATATATATATATATATATATATATCTTTCTGGGGGGAGAGGGGAAACATGGTAAAATCCGTGTTCTTGACAAGACAAAGTTCAATATTAGCAGTAATCTCAGCTCTTAATCCAGTTTCAAGTGCCTCTCTGTAGCCTTCAGGTAGAAAGGGCTTCAAGGAGACATTTGGAAGAAGCCGGCCGCTGCCAGGAGAGCAGAGCTCGCCCACGCAGAGCCAGCAGGAGGAGTGGGTGTGAGCAGGGGGGTGGCAGATAACTGGGGGTGCTGCGGGGCGCAGCACGGGGGGTGCTGGAACGCGTCCGCCCGGGTGGCGAAAGCGTGTAGCAGCAAGTACGCTGTGCAATTCCCAGCTCGCTCCTGAAATGAGAAGAGGTGACCTCTTTGGGATGACAAATGGAGGGATCATCTCAAGGCATTAATTTTTATGAAAGGAATATTGATCTGGTTTTGAATCTCATAACACTAATACTGTAAAACTACACGTACTATATTCTGTATTTTATTCTATTAAATGAGTTTTGCTTGGAGGCATTAAAACCCTCCAACACAGTACTGTGCATCATAATATCAGATGTTGTTACTTCTATTTATAGTGATATTCAAATTAATCTCAATGAGTGACAATGATGACTGTCCCAGACATAGGACTGTGATGAATTTTATCATAATATTGGAAGATCTGAAGCACGTAATTAAGGCTGTTTGAGAGCATGGTATCCAATATAGTCAGGTCATTAGTGTGGTGGAGTGGGCATCCAGGCAGAGAGAATTCTGAAGAAAAACCAGTATTTCTCAAAGCCTGCCTTGTTACCGATGATTCTCAAGGTCCTAAAACCCCTTCTGCTAAGGGCAGCAGAGCTGTTCTGATTCACCACCAGCAGAGCTGAGAGCAAAGCGTGGTCCCGTTGTGGGCCACTAAAGCGTGGTAGCCCTGCCGTGGCCCAGGCCACTGTCACTCGGGCTGGTGGAGCTCCCACGGCACTGCCTCGGGTGACAAAACCATTTAGAGGTGCGGCGCACACCCAAACCCCGTGTCGGGGTGCAGGGCATTGCACCCTGAGCACAGCTGGCAGCAGGGTGATGGCGATGGGCACTGCTCTGCTGGGTCGGGCGCTTCCAGCAGCACCACCCGGCAGCTGCGCTTACACCTCCAGACCAACTCCAGCTCCAGCAGCATTGCCCAACTTCCCTCTAATGTCATTTGGTTCGTATTGAGATAAGTGATGCTTTTGCTGTGTCATTTGGGATGTTCGGGAGAGGCATTAGCATGCTGAATGGATGCGAGTGTTGCAGGGCATATATCCTCTTATTCTTCAGCTGACGTGGTAATGCAGGCCAGTGCTGCACTTTGGAGTGTTTTTAAATGAACCTGGCAAGCGTTCCCAAACCCCCGTGAAGTGCTCCTAATTAGAGATTGCCTTTCTGCTTGTGTGGAGATGTGCAGCGCTCAGACTACCTGGCCTCTGGTCTGAGTGGGAGGAGGAAGCAGGCGTGGGAGACCTGCCTCTGAGCGCCCGCGCGGCACAGGCTCCGTCTTCTCACATGCAGGGCACATCAAATAGCTCCCTTTTTGTGCAAAGGATAGCCTGACCTGGGGAGGTGGGGAGGACAGCTAGAGTAGTGTTAAATGCTGTAAGACTTCTGTCCGTTTTGATGATGGCTCTGCTTTAATGTATGTGAACATGCTTGTGTATGTAGGTGTTCATATATCCATTTATATATGTATTGATATGTCATTTTATATACTTATAGATATATATCTGTGTATTTTTTTGATATTCTGTAAACACAAGTGACCCATCTTTCAATATCTTGCTCAGGAATGATGCCGGGGTGGGAAGGGGAGAGGCAGCACTCGTGCCAGGTCACGGTAGGCGAGGGTGGGATGGAGCGCGCCTGGGCTTCCACTGACTGCTGCTGTCAGCGTGCAGACAGCCGTGTCACCTGGCTGCTCAGCTTTCTGGTTCTGCCTGTCTCACGTTATTATGGTGTGAGGTTCAGAAGAATCATGGATGGGTGATTTAATGGAGAAAGATGCGTTCCAGTAACACAGAGCCACCTCCAAGACGTTCAGCAACGCATCAGGTTGTGCTCAGGCCTGGCTGTTCCTGCAGGACAGTGGTGGGAGGATGAGCAGAACCCGTGATGGAAAGGGGGGAAGCCCTGAGGGGTTGGTTTGTGTGCAGCTGGTGCGGGTGGGATGGTGACCTGGAATGAGGATTATCTGCAGGAGCAGCAATCCCTCTCCTCCCACCAGCAGAAGCCTCAGGTCTTTCCCCAGCCTTGCTGGAGCTGCTTTCTTGCTTACAGTTCAAAAGCAAGATAATCTGGACCTGGCTTTGGTGTGGTCCCTTTGCTCCACTGCATGCTGTAGATACGCCCTTAGATCTTGCTTTTACTGTTTTACAACTGCTTTTGCCTTTTTGCTTGTGGGTATAACAACTGCTGACAAAGCCAAAGCCTTAAGCTGTAGATATGTGCTGAAAAATGACTGTGATCCAGGTTCTCCTCGGATGGCTTGGTACAAACCCGCGTCTCCACTTCCTTCGTAAGAGGTTTCACACTTGTGTCCCCGATGGCAGGGCTTAGCCACGCGGAGCTGCCCGGGATGCCCATGGTCAGCGTGCAGAGCACTGCCAGCCCTGCAGCTCCGCTCTCCGTGCTGCGGGGCTGAAGGCGAGGAGGCTCCAGCTTTAAGCACCGCTTGTCACTGGGAGCACAAAGAAGTTGATTGTAGTGCTGTTACAGAGGCTTTCCAGGGTTAGCTGGAAAAGTCATCCCCTTTGTTCATAAACCGAATTTCAGGTAGAGAAGCGATGGTGTAAAAGTGACTACACATCCCCGCGTGTGATTTTTATAGCAGCCGTTTATTACTATCTTACATGAAGGCCCTAATCCTAACCTTTCTTAGAAGAGTGCCAATAAATAAATGGGACTATAAATCTGAAGATTGCAGAGGATGGAGACACGTACTTATCTTAGCACAAATTTCCAGTGCTTTCTTTGAGGAGTCCACCCAGCACTGGCTGATGTCGGTGGGGTGGCAGCTGGGCAGGGATCCATCCGATCCCCTTGGGCAGCTTCAAGCTTCCCTTTATCCTGGTCCAGGAGACCTCCTAAAACAAAAACCAGCAGAGACCAGTCCATAGTATCAAAGCCATTCACTAAAAACTGGTGCATCAGGGATATTAGGGAATTATGTAAAGCCCCAGAAATTGAAGTGGGGTGGGGATGGAATTCCGTACTAAATCTGGACTATGAGAATTTGGTAGTCTGTAGTGCTCACACCTTTCCGACTGGATTTTGCCCGCTGTGTGCATGGAGAGGTGTCAGCCCCTTTGCACTGGGTAAGAGCTGCACCACGTCCACACGTGCATTTAGCTATAGGAGCTCATGTGGGCCCTGCAGAAGTAAGGTGGGAGCCATGGGTGCTCGGCTGTCCCCTTGGGGCAGCTGCTGTCCCCTCGCCCCCTGCTGCGGCCCCTCCTGTGCCCCCTCCTGTTTTCCTGGGGCAGGGGCTGTCCCCTCGCCTCCTGCCACCGGTTCCCGTGCTGGCGGTGTCCCCAAGTCACGGGGCCCCACTGGTGGGGGTGGATCAGCCTGTCCTAGCGGGTACCTGGCTCACATTCTACAAACACGTAGTGAGGACAATTCTACAGCCTCCATGGATTTTTTAATTTTTTTTTTCTTAATAGGCAGATTTTATCTTTGAAAAGTTTCCTGGCTTTGTTTTGACTGTACTTTCACAGCAGGGTATGAGGCTTGAGGGGTATGAGGTCCCTTCCTAAAGCAAGATTTCTGCTTGCTCTTCTGCTTGGAGTTAGGTAGCAAAAAGCAGACTTCGACCACTTTAATGAGAGATTTATCCACGAGATTAACATATACTCAGCTGGGACCTGGGAAACTCTACCTCTGTCTCATTCAGGCTTTAGATTTAGCCTAAATGTCCAATGGTCTGGATGAGTACTGGTGGCTCTTTTCAGCTCAGTGTCATTTCAGTAACGCATTTCCAGTCTAGACTGCTTGTGCTTAAACCACCACCAACAAAACAACTAAACAAAAACTCCACAAGAGCTATGCTTCCACAATAGCCTTTGTTTAAAGAGCTGACAGATTTGCAAATGAAGCAAATAATAAATTTCCAATTGTCTCCATTCAGGATCATCAAGCTCTGAAGAGGAACCTCAGGAAACTTTCATGCCTACATCATCTGGGATGGGAATGCTTGGGTTCAGTGCCTTGCAAATTTGTTTTCTCTGCTGCAATTTTAGACTTGTGTAGAGTAATATTCTGCAAGCTCATATGAAGAAGGTTTTCTAATAAATTTATTATTTCATAAATATTTTAATAACAGTAATTATGCATTCATCAGAATGGAGATTTGTTTCAATGTCATTAAATTCAGCCTCATAATTATATGCATGGTATTTTTGCACACAGTACAAGCTGAGTGCAGTTCCTTTGTAAATATAGTGCAGCACTTGGCGACACTGGAGGAGTTCACATCTCTGCAGAATTTTCATCTCTAGCTATTGGCATGTTGTATACAAAAAAAGGGGGGAGGGGGACAACAGGAAATTTTCTTCCATGAGAAAGGAGAATTCAGGCCTTCAAAACTGCAGCAGTTTTGTATCTCCAGCAACAACAGCGAATGAGCTCCTTAATACGAGCTCACGGACGAAATGCAAATGTGGGATGCGGAGGCGCCAGTCGTGCACCAGCGGCACAGCCGTGCTGAACCAGCTGCAGCGCGGCCACCATGGGTGCCCCGCTTGCACACGCGGCGATCACCACCACTGCTGGCTGAGCTACCAACATGCTTCTAAGATTTACACAAATTCACTTTTGTTGTAAGTTTATGATGCATTATTTTTGTGAAAGGCTTTCTTTTTGAAGACAGGCTTATTTTTAGACATCTTGAGATAAACGCAGCCAAGTTCTTATTAAAAGTTCTGCTGTTGCCAAAGAAAGCTTGACTAGGATACAAGTTTTGTAGCAAATCCCCTTTTCACTGTATGGAGCTTCATTCTGGGAGAGCAATGCGTGTGGTGGTTTCTAAGTATCTCTGTGCAATAAACATGGTAGGAACAAATAAAAAGCTAAAGGGAAACTGTCAATGCAAAATTGTCTGGAAGTTGTAATTTTTATGTAAATAAAATCCAGAACTAATAGAGATGTCTTTATTTTTTTACACAAGGTAATTTTGATGTAGTATTTGAATGCATAGAAGTGATACTGACAATAAAAAATAATTAAACGACTTCTTGTCTTGTTTGTTTTTTGTTTTTCTCTCTGAAAGCAATGTAGAAAATACCACACTATAAGCAAAGTAAAGGAATTGTCTTTTTAAGGGGTGTGTGCCATAGTTATAGTGAAGGCTTTTCAAAATAAGGAAAGGATATTTCCATGTTTTGATTCCTCAGCAATGGGAGCTCCACACCTGTTCCCGTACTTGAAGATATTTCCTGTAGAGTAGCGTTAGTGGCACAGGTAAAGAGATTTGTGTGCTGCGTGGCTTTCTTGAGGCTGACAAAAATTTAATTTTCCATCTGCTTCCAACAGCCACAATGGCATCAGCCCTCAGGGAGTTACAGCTTGTTTTCACTTTGTTAGCTAAATGAGACGAGTGGAAATGCAGAAAGGGCCTGACTCCCTCCACGCTGTGCGGGCTGGCCAGGGATGCTGCAGAGCTCAGCATGCCCAGCGTGTGGAGGGATGAAGCCCATGGCAGTGTGTCTTCCCATCTTCAGGGGGGTTGTGCCACAGTAAGCTGGAGGGCATTACATCTATGAAGCAATGACAGAAATTTCAAAAAACAGCTTTTCCCACCTGTGATAAATGTACTTCGCTAGAGAATCCAATTGTTATTAAAAAAGCCTCCAAACCCCATGCTTATTTTCTCAGAAAGAATCTTATTTCAGAAGGAAATAAATACTTCTAAGCACAAAAGCACGGAGGAATGAGGCTGATAACCCTTCTGTAAAATGTCCTGCTTGAGGTGAGCAAAACATCTACTGTTCTCTTAAGAAATCCATCTGTTAGTGAGATAATTGTTTATTAAAATGGGCATTCTATTGCTAGGTTTATGATAAGTGCACGCTTGTGAAATAAACCCCATATTTGTTTCTGGGCGTTCATCTGTGCTGTGCTGTCACCCTGCACTTTATATTTAAGCATGCAGTGACTCTTCCCTGATTATCACAACTCAGCAGTTGAGCCCTGCTCGAAACTTATCAGGCACGGTAGAAATGTCACATGGGGAATTAGAGCAGGGCCCTTGGCCATTGCACGGCAGCTTGGTTTGGAAGCAGATTTGGGACTCTTCTTAAGGGTAATAGGACGTGTTTGCATGGTAGTAAGCAAGTAAATGCTGCAGCAGCAAGTCAGCTAAGTTATATCATTCAGGCTTTAAACTATGAAAAAAGTTGTAACAATTTATCAAAAATATTAGCTGTTCCATGGGGCAAACTAGCTGATTTGTGGAACCTCCATGCAGCAAATTATTATATACATTTTTACGCAATGTTTTATTTATACATATTGCTTTGCTTCTCCTTTTGCTAGTTTTTCAAATCATTTTTTTTAAAGCAATAAACGTGTGTGTTTCTACCTCTTCCCTTCCTCCACTGTTCCTCTCTCAGCTCCTAAGCAGCATGGAAAATTGGTCTGACAGTAGATCTTAATCTCCAGGGTGAATTTTAGATAAGATGCTATTGGGTTTATAAAAGGAAGTTTTTTCTTATGCCATTATAAAGGTATCATTGAGCTAGCAAAACGGGCAAACTGTTCTCTTTGTCTTTCCCACTGTTTTTGTACAGCGTGTTAAATCTCGTCACTTAAATTATAATAAATACGGCACATATTAAAAATAACAAAATAATGAGGTTTAGTTTAAACACACAGCTAGGAGAAAACACAATCTTTCTCAACTGAATCGTGTTTCTGCTGCTCATGAATCTTTTTGTCATAGTTGTTGATGGAGAATTTTGTTTAATGTGCTCCATGAAGACAAATTAAAAATGCTGCGGCTGGGGCCGTGCCGGTGGGAGGTGGAAATAAAGCGCACGTCCAGTGCCTCCCCTTTTCTTTTTATCCCAGCCTGTGCTGGAAAACCAAATCACCACATTGACTGTTACCATGAAGCTTCACAAGACATCGTTTGTAACTGGTTGTCGGTCTTTTGCAGCGTTTAGACAGTGACAATTGGAGTTACAGTGAGCTAGGCCCCATGGTTGTGGTCAGCTCTCTTAGCACACCCGCTCTTTCTGTAACACTTTTTCTGCGGCCTGTGTTTGCAGGGCCGTCCTTTGGTTGGCTTTGGGATGGCTAAATCCGTGTTGGCTTTGACCAGCAGGCAACATAGGGATTCTTTGTCCCTCCTGCACTGGGAGCATTTCCTCTCGGCCTGTGTTGTTCCCCTGTGGCACCGGGGCAGGAGGTGACACGGGGCCTGGGTGGGCCCAGCGCCTCTCCTCAGGACCTACAGCGCGCCTTCTGGGTGCGGCCTGTGGGGAACGTGTCTGCACGGTTACTGAGGGATTCTTAGCACAGGGAAGGGACGTGTTCAGACCAAATGACAGCCTGTCACGGCACAGAACAAAATACTCTTATAAGCTGTAGCAATTTTAAAAATAGAAGCCAGGGAGAAAATGGACTTGAAGGTACATAGCACTCAGACAGATGGGAATTGGTCCTAATGGCCTTGAGCTGTGCTCGGGACGGAGGGCTGTGAGCTCAGCCAGGGCAGCGAGCTGCAGGTGGGAACAAAGCTGCTGCTCTGATATGTCTCCCCATATCAAATGTATTTTTATTCCTAATTCAGGCAAAGAACTTTCCTGGCTTCAGCTTCTCCTTGTTCAGCTTGGGCTCGCTGCTGCAAGGCCGGGTGCTGCTGCTCCAGGAGGTGATGGGGGAATCGACCGTGGAGACTTGGCTGCTCTGTAGGGCTATTTATGTTGTAGAAACGTGCTTCATATGAAATCTGAAATCTGTTCAGATAACATCTGAATTCAAAACGTAGTACATGACCTGGCTCCTGAGTCTGGCAGATGAGCTTATTTGGTGTAAGCCCAGGGAAGGATCACTGGGATCACTGTAAAGTCATGCAGATACAATGCCGACTGCACTAAGATTACAGTGCTGTAAACGGGCTGTTGGATGTGCAGGACATTTCTCAAGACTTTCCAGTACAGGAAAGCACCTATGCTTGAAAATATATACATATATTTATAAAGAGTTGTTGAACATTGATTCAGGTGATTCTGGTGCTTTGACAAGTGAAGGGAGGCATGTTAAAAACATAGAGGTCTCATGCTTTCCAATTTAAAAGTACTCACTAGTACCAAAAGCTATTTTAACTTGATTTAAATCTTACATGGTAAAAAATTATAATCATGTGGTATATTAAATTGAACTCATGAGTCTAATTCCCATGATTCCCACCAGTGCTCTCAGTAGTGCAGCCGTGTGACCTACTGCATTGATGCTCTTGCACTTTTTGACTATCTCACTTGTACTTAATGTATTAATCTAGTGCTTCTGATGGTTATTTTGGCATCCCAAGTGCTTGATCCTCTTCAAATAGTTGACATTCTCTCAGTGCATTAATTCCTCTCTGGCATTATAATGAAAAGGTATTGATGAAAAAACTTGGAAGATTTAGAACTGAATTGAGTCAGGGTAGGACTAACCTTAATTAATGCACGTTACTGTTTCTTATATGACAGTTTATCTGCTCTTAATTAATGTTGTTAGAACTACAGTATAGATGTGTGATTATAGACTTATTTAAAAAAGCAATGAGATGGTGAATAGCTGTCACGATCCAACATAAGGTATGCTTGGATGCCAAGAGGAAAGAGGTGGTTACCAGTACTGCTGTGTCCTCTGCACCACGGGAACCAAACGAGATGACTACTGGCTGTAGTTGACCTATCTGTCTCTGAATTAAATGGAAATTGAACTGAGCAGCCTACTGAATCTTTTTCAATTTTGCCAGTTTTTATTGACTCCTGTAATTGTCCTAATGAGACACTGCATTTAAGTTGTCTCGTCTCTCCCACCCACTATTTTTTCTCTAGCTTTTCTGAAAGTCTATTTTTTACACGGACTGTTCACGTACGCAGCTCTTTACATTAGCAGCTTTAAAACGACAGTTCTTCTATGTCTTTTTTTTTTTTTTTAAATGTTCTCTGGGGAATGATGCTTCAAACAGGGAAATTGTATGTTTCATTATCAAAAAGGTTTCAGGCTTTATCAGAGTCTTTTTGTTATAGTTGTCATGGAGGTTTTTATTATTATTGTTAAATTGAATAATGGGGAGGAACCTGTTCTTAAGTCTTTGTACAAGAACTAAAATTTAAATCCAGATAAATTCAGTCTGTTTGTAAAAGTGACTTTTTAAGGTTAACTGCATTTAGTTACAATCACTGGAAGTGCAGTTCTGTTACTTTATATGAACCAGATAGCAAGGTTTTTTGCAACTGTAATAAGTGAGGATGGAACCCAACTGCAGTTGGAGTATCTGGTAGGTAATTTTGCAGGCGCTGTTATTTCCCAGTAACCCAAAGAAACCCTCCTGCAAACTCTCAGAAGCTGCTAAGGGCACCCTGGCAGGGATGAAGTCCTTCAATAGGGGCATGCAAAGAGATGATTCAAAAAGAGTTTTTTTTTGCAGCTCAGCTGGGGCGTCAGGGAGCCAGAGAAAGCACTGCACTGGAGAAGGGATGCTGACTGCTGTTCTGCGTGAAGTCAGTATTATTCATACGTCCCTGGGATGACAACAGCTCCTGATTTCTTGGGGCCAGGACAGAATCTGAATAAGTAATAAAGAGATTAAAGGCTTGGGGATCTGAGTGAGCTCTTACAGCTGGGAGTTGCCACAGCAAAATAAATAAATAAATAAATAAGTATGCAAAGGTGACAGCAAGGTGTAACCTGTTCAAAATTTGGGTCAAATTTAACAAATAGTTTTTAAATAGTTTTGTCTTAAAAAATACATAGAGGACCAGTTTGAAAACATATAAATAAATAAATAAATAAATA
This sequence comes from Anser anser, assembly GCF_964211835.1. Taxonomy (NCBI): domain Eukaryota; kingdom Metazoa; phylum Chordata; class Aves; order Anseriformes; family Anatidae; genus Anser; species Anser anser. The sequence continues at coordinate 22,770,480 of NC_139733.1, forward strand.
AATAAATAAATATCAGCATATTTAGGCTACCCCAGGCTTTAGGGAGCTCCCAGTTCAGAGAAAGCATGAAATGTAAGTACTTTATATAATGTTTACTGTGACCATCATACTCATTATGCCTATGAAATACATCTTTTTTTTTTTTTTCCCTTGGATGTTGAAATTTGTTGACAATCAGGACTCAGAAGAGTCCCCCAGCATTGTTTTGGTGTTATGCTATGGGATCTTTCCTTGTAATTACCACAGAAAGGCAAATTGCAGTAGGCATTTTAAAATAACGTGTTTAAATACTGACCTTTTTCAAAGGCTTTGATGAAAGATGTGAAAAATTGGAATTCATTATAATATTTCTAATTTCCTGACATGAAAATAGGAAAGACTTTCTCAATGTGTATCTTCTCAAATAGTCACCATCAAATGCCCTAGTTTAACAAAGATCCCTTGACTCTATGCATGCCAATGAACTTAACTATTGAATATATAAATCAGTGTTAATGCATGCTCTACAAAAGGAAAGGATTCCTTTCTGTGTATACATTGCTGTCATACAATTCATTACTGTGGTGTAAATGCCTGAATGAGTTTGATCTAAAGGTGCATAAATACATTTTAATGGATTTAAAATTAGGACTATTAAAATAACTACGTGATTCCCCCAAGAGCGTTTTGGGGCAAAATTAAATTCAGAACACATAAAATGTAGAAGGTTCATATATATATGTGTGTATATATATATGCTTTCAACATTGTCATCATTTGTTTTTTACGTAGTCAAAAGAAAACACAAAAATAATTCCTACAGCAATGTCGAGGGCCGTAGGGAAGGTAAGCAAAGCATCTGGGTGCTGTTTACTCCTGACAGGCAGAGGCAGAATTCTGGTGTGGTGCCAGTTCGTTCGGGTTTCTGTGGGTGGGGTTGTTGGGGGGTTTATCACAGACTTGAAAGACCCTAACCTAAACCATTCTTCAAGGCTTTGTTTAAATGTACAATGAGACAGTCCCCACTCTAAAGAATTTACCGTCTAAGCAGAAAAAACAAAGGCTTTGGAGGAGAGATGTATTATCTCCCTCTTGCAGATGGAGAACTGAGAGGCATAACAGATTAAGTGAATTGCCTCTGATCGTTTAAGACAATCTGTGAGAGCCGTGCAGTGAACTTGGCTAATGTAAGCCACAAAATCGTCCTTCCCCGTGTGGGCCGTGGGGAGAAGGGAGCTGTCTCCCCTGGGACGTGAGTTCTTCTCCTTCCTCCTTGTGTCCAGGGCTCGATAGTCACACACGGCTTCCCTTGGCACCCTTCACGTGCTCCTGGCGTCTCTCAGGCCAAAGCCCTCCCTGTGGAGGAACGCGGGGCTGTGACCACTCGTATTTGTTTTCCCAGCATGTCAAGATTTTGTTTTGCCAGGCAGGTGAAAGTGCTGACAGCAAACCCGGTAATAAATATTAATAGTGGGTAAAAGGATGGATCTTAAGCACCTGCTGCTGCTTACTGTTAAAATCAGGTATAAAATGGATAGGGGTCAAAATATCAAGGGAGGAAAAAGGTAGTGCCATTCCTTTTAGAAAAGGAAAAGAAAGGAATCGTGCCCAAACCAGCAATACTGCATGTGCCAGGGGGGAGCAGGGCTGAGGCAGGTGGTAGATGGAGATGAATTAAGGCAAAAGGGATACAGGTGGGCTCAGCTGGGAGGAAATGAGGAAGGTAAGAAATGGGAGGGGGGTGGCCGTGTGGGGAGGGACAGCGGCAGGAGGACACCTGCGGAGGGACCAGCTTGGGGCGAGGACGTGGTTAGCGGCAGAGGACTGATAATCCAAGCAGATTTGAGGTAATCTTGGGGAAAAGGGTCTTTAGTTTTCCTCTCCAGAGGTGTTTCCATGCTCTTAAAGCAAGAGGCTGGGAGTTCCCAAATGAAACTCCTCCCTTGTGATGTGTCTGAGCCCCCGGTTCTGCCCAGTATCTCCTGCCTGGCACCGTGTGCCTCTGATGGCCTGCAGCTGTGTGCGTTGTGTGGCCCAGAACCGGAGAGGAGGCTTGGATTCCATAACTGTATTTATCTGTCTTTTTGTGAGGTGTTTTGGAACTTCTTGGGGGCTTGTTTGGGGGCTTGTTTGGGAGCTTTGGTATTAATGGATCTATGCTCTCAGGAGAAACCTCCCGGCTTGCAGCAGAAGTGTATGTACTGGGTCTTTTTTTTTGCTGGAGCATGAGGTGATCACGTACACCTCAGGGAAGGTTCTTGCTGGAGAGGGAGAAAAGCAGCACTTTGGAGTTTGTGCTGTGATCTTTCTAGAAAGAATGGCTTTGAGTGTGCTTTTTGTACTGCATAACTTTATTTATTTTAAAAATGGCTGTGTTATTAAATTTGGCTTTGTCTGTGCAAACAAACATGAATTATTTTGCTAGCTCAAGTGTCTTCACAGTCACCCATAAATAAGGTAAAATGACTTGAAATTACAATTGATCAAGAACGATGCTCGGAGGTTTTGTCTACGAGCAGGCCATTGAATTTGGAGCCCTATCGGGTCATGAGTTCTCACTCAACCACAACAGGCCTTTCTGCTCCAAAACTGCATTTCGTAATAATATCTTTGTTTTCTGCAAATGACACCATAATTCAGATAAATCTGTGCTCATTGAGAAGAGCAGGATCGAACTGTGCGTGATATGTGATGGCTTTGCAGCCTGCCTGGAGGGGAGCCGTGCGTGGGTCTGGCAGCGGGCGGGGGGCACGGCCCTGGTGAGGAAGGGACACATGTGAAACCTGCTGTGTGCTTTTGGAGGTGCACAGGGGTGATGAATGCAGAGGGAACACCTGGGCTGTGGCTGTGCTGCTGGCCGTTTGCTCTCCTCCCACTTCGGGGGCTGCTTGCGCAGGGGAGTTGGGCACACGGTCCCTGAGGGATGGCTCCTCCTCACCTGCTCTATGCTGGGTTTCTGAGCACCCAGCTGCCGTGGGGAAAGGAGGGAGAGCTGGCGGGAGCCCTGTGTGCAGGCTGGTTGGACCGGGCATCCTGCATGCCAGGGCATCAGGGGCAGGCAGGGAACTGCAGCCATGCGGGTTTCAGGGGGTTTTATCTCCAAAGTGGGTCTGACTTAAATTCTGTTAAACCGTTATGCTTGCTTAAGAAATGGTACCGGGCTATTGTTTCCTGGAACGTTCATTTTCTTAGCCAGGTGCATGAGGAAAGGGCTTTGGGCTGCTGGTGCCAGCTGAGTTTTGGGCTGGCAGCATTCAGAGGCAGCCAGCGGACGCAGTGCGCCCCAGCTGCTGGGCGTCTCTGCCAGCGATGCTTTTGGCTGGGCAGCTTTAAGGAGACTCTTGCAGATACTTTGCCTCTAGGAGTAAATTATCCAAATCTCGTTGCAAATCAGTCCCACAGTGAAGGGGCACATTCCAGCTTGGCCCATGACAGCCGTGGCCTCAGAGGCCGCGCCAGCATGCAGTGGTGTTTCCTTGTGCGTTGCAGCTCTGCTGCTGCTCCCGGCTGCTGCGCGCTGCCTGCCTGGGGAGCAGGAGGCCTGGGGTTAGCACGGGGAGTTTTGACAAGATCAGGTATGCATAAGCAGATTAGGAAATGTTGGCTGTGAAACTGAAGTTTAATAAATGGGTCAAACTTATTCCAGCTCAGGGAGCTAACGCTGCCGTATTCCCGCTCAGAGAGCTCGCGTCAATGCTGTTTAACCTACATGTTAGCGGTGTTCAGGCAGAGGCACTGAAATTAATTTGATCTGTTTGACCTACATAGTTACACAGGGAGGAAACAATAAGAAATAAACAAGAAGATGAGACTGCATTAGAGCAAATCCTATTTTTGGCCTATTTTTTCTGCCTAGTGAATACTAACATACAAATCAAAGGACTATACTTAAAAGCGTTTTAAATAACCATCGGTGTCAGAGGCTGGTGGAGAAGGCTTGTCATTATGTAACGCACAGGATCAAGGTGATTTCTGCGTGCAGGAGGGGAAAATAAGGAGCAAATGGCTTCAGAAACTCTTCCTGCCAATGTGGGACTGTGGCCTGCTGGTCCCATGGTTGGGATGCCCGCCTGAGCTCACCCTGCTCCGATCTGCATCTCTTATTCATCCCCTGTCCCTGTGCTCAGACACACGGGCTCCTTCTCCAGCCCTGCTGCCCATACTTGCTCTCCACATCCCATAGCCAGACTTCTGCCATTTTTTTCCTTTTTTCCAACCTTTCTCCCCAGCAGTCCGTTTCAATAAGGAGAGCTTACTAAAACGTTGTCTCTTAGGGATCTCTGTTTATCCACTTTGAAGACGAGCGTGGCTAAATGTTTTCTAGAGACTCGAGGCTTCCCTGGCTTCCCAAGAAGGCAGTACTCTCTGTATACAGACAGCCTCAGCTGTAAGATTTTGTGAATCTCTCAGGTTTCAGAGCTAACTTCACAAGTCTAAAATTACTATTAGATCTCAGTTAACATAAATCATCACAAAATGCTGTTCGTATTAGATATGCTCCTACTGGGTCTTTCTGTCTAGAAATATAATCAAGCGAAGAACTGTTGAAATGAAGTGAGTTGGATATTCCATGTTTTCTCTGCTGTTTTTGTTTGGATTAACTTGGTGTCCTGGCTGAGTTTCTTCTGACTGTTGTGTTTAAAAAACAACAACAACAACAAAAAAAAAAGTCCTGTAGACTTCCAGGTGAAACGTCCTTTTCCACAAGGCTGCTGCTACCTGTCCGCAGGCACGTTTCCCCTCGAAGTGCAAATGTCCCATGCCAGTGGGGCTGGGACCCAACCCCGTGTTTGCTCCTTGTGGTGAGAGCAGGAATAAAGGAAACCAGGCTCAGGTTCTGGGATGAGCGTCCCATCTTGGTGCACGAGGCTCCTTCCGAACTGACTGCGGTTTGGTTCAGTTCAATTCACACGGGAAGTGGATTAAGCCTACTTCAGCCTTATTATGAGTAAGTGTTCGTACAAAAGGCTGAATTGAGGTGATTTCAGTTCTGAATTCCCAGAATTAGTATCTGAATTAATTTTTGCGGTGTGGGCAAGTCCTAGATCTTTTTACTGTCTTCCAGATTACAGCAGGAGAATTGCTGATGTGTTTATTTTTTTTAACTCTGCAAAACAGTACTAATGTCTTGAAATGTGGAAGAAATTCACATTAGGAGGTGAAGGAGAAAAAGAGGGAGACATTAATCTTTTTATGGTGACTTTTTTCTCCATGTGCAGTAGAAGAAGCAATGATGAATATATGTAATGTTTTCCAACCAATTTCTGGGTCATTTCTCCAATTGCTTTTGAAAATGACTAAGCACAATTTAATCTGTTTTCACAGATACACAAATCAGAAATTATGATTTCCCTGGAGCAAGCCTGGGCACCAGTCCCAGGTTGCTGGACTTCCCACCTTGTGCTCGCCGCAGTATCTGGGTGCTGTGGGGTGCCCTACAGCCCGTGGTACGTCTGAGTAATGGTGTCTGCTAGGCGGTGTGTTGTTCCTCATCGTGACAAAACTTATCGTCACAGTCCGTTCTCTTCCTACCAACCAGCATCATGAGGAGAGTAGGATGTGTCAAACAAAGCTCCTTTATTTGTTCTTTAGCTTTTTTTTTTTTCCCCATTTCATGGGGGAAAAAAATAAATGGTGACTGGATTCCCCCACCTGCCCCACGTGCTTGGAGATCTGGTAGTGAACAGCTGTGCTCTTCAGATCAGGGGGACTGCTTCTTTTTTATTATTATTTTTTTTAAATCATGTTCCCCTGCAGTGTAGAAGATGGTGCTTGGCGAGGTAGTTCCAGGTCAGCCGTTTGGTTCAGGTACTGGTTTTCAGTAGGAAAAGGTGCAGAATGCAACGCACCCCAATAGCAAAGCCGATGTTGGTGCTCGCTGGCAGAAGAGTTTGCAGCAGCCCCGTACCTGCACCTGGAGCTACCTGTGCCCCCCTGCAGGACCATGCTGCGCGAGGCGAGGAGCAGGGCCCTGCCTCAGCACTGCGGTGCTCCTCGTGTTCCTGGTGCTCTTTGGTGAAACAGCCAGCGTGCCGTCCAGCTGCTGCGTCGGGGAAGCTTTAGCAACATCTGCCGCTTTGGCAGCCTTCTCAGACAGTTGTGTCAATGGGTTTTGAACAGATTGGGCTCCACAATGGCTGATTTAATCTATTGGGCACTGTTTTTTCTCTCTGACTCATCTTTGAATAACTTTGTGCCGGTCTGAGTTGATTGTAAGCCCTTGTGCAGCCCACGTAAACAGATCTGTACTTGTAGCCGAATGGGCCAGCTACCTAACAGATGTGTGCTCTTTGTGCCCTGCAACGTAAACTTTTGCAATTCCTTGATTGCACGTGTACACCCAACTAAAAGTAATTTCTGCGACAAATGTAACTGATTAAATAGCTACAACAAATATGTTAAAAAAAGAAATGCTCGCTTTCTGTTATTAATTCACTAATAATTCAATACCACATGTTATCAGGAAAATAGGGCTGTAATGTTCAGTGGGTTTCAGCAGTAGACAGAAGCCCTGAGATGCTGGTTCAGATGTCAGAACAAACTATGAAAAGAAAGGGATTGGACTCCTCGGCTTGGATTTGACTGTATCTGCCTATTATGCTCTTTATTTTGTATTAGTACCTTACTGTTGTTCTGCGCTGAAGCTGCCTAGGCTAAATCAGACTTATGAAGAGGTCATGTGTTCCTCAGTACGGATCTGTGTTGCTGCCTCTGTTTGAAGCAGTCTTTTAATCAGACGGGAAGGGGTAGCTGGCTGATGAATTGAGTCCAGGCTTGTGTTTAGATAGACTGAAGTCCATGAGTTTGGGTCAGCCCCTTCGGTCTGACGCAAATGCCAGCGAAACCACTAAATGTCAGACTCCTCTGCTGGGTTTTGATTTGTGATCTGGTCACCTCGTATAACAACAAAATATGGACGGCAGCTTCTGATATTGCTTGAATAGCAGAACTGCATTTTTTGTTACGAGTGCCCATTCTCTTGAGTTCAGCCGTCCGGTGTTTTGCTCAGCGTGCAAACTGCAGCACTCTAACTGTAGCTAGAGGTAACTGGAAGAGAAAATATGGTGGGAAATATTAGACAAATAATCTGAATAAAAGGAGGGTACATGAATGCATATCACTTATCTAAGACCTTTAATAAGAGGCCAGTATTTGTACTGATTTACTAAGTTTGAAGTGAGAAAGCATCTTTCATCTCCACCAAGCACTCTGCACCGGGCGTTTAATTCACTGATCAGTCGTGCCAGTGTGTTACCTGCTGGAGGTGATACTGCAGGGAAATAAAAGGAATCTGTGCTCCCACGTGGGACTGTTTGAGGCTTGGGTGTACCCAGACTAGAGCTGGGAGGCTGGTGGACAGATCGCTGCTCTGCTCCAGCAGTATTTGGCATGTTAGGGCTTTTTCTGCATTGCGCCTCAATAACCTTATTGTGTGGGGGCTTTTGGGGATCGGTGGGAATTGTTCGTGTGGGCTGTGGGGCATGGTGGTGCTGGTTTTGGTGGGTCTGGGCAGGCAGGAGGCTCCTGGCATGACCACGCCAACCCTCCGAGGAACACAGTCTGGTCATGGAAGACAATCCAGATGTAGCAGCATTTCTCCTGCCACTGTCCTGGAGAAGAATTTTGCTTTGTTTTTTCCAAGGCAAGACATAGCACTCAGCTCCTGTTAGTTATTTCCTGCAGAGGCAACCTTTCTTCTCCGAGAAGCTGTAACTTTTACTGGCTGCGGGTGATGCAGAGAATCACAGCTAAGCTATCTTCTTTCTCAAGCTACATGGGAAAGCAGAGTTCAGCCAGTTTTGTGATACATCTCTGTTTTTTTCCACATCCCATGAGATTTATGTCAAAGGACTTATTGGTGAAATCTGCTGCTTTACAAGCTTTATGCTGCTCAACAGGTCAGACTAGATAAGTGTAATATCTCCTGGAACTCAGTTTCTTCTGCCCTTAATCTTTACAGTCCTGTTTTTTGTGATCTCTGATGTTTCTGAATGGTGAATCCATTTCTGGAAATTAATACCCTTGTTTAATACGGCAAAGGTGCAGATTTCTGCTGTCAGATATGATGTCACTGAAACACAACTGGATGCCTTTTACATCCCGTTTAAACTAACATATGAGTATTCAGTTTCACAGCCACATAAGATTAAGAACTGCCTCAGTAATATCCTTTAATTCTTTCTTACGATCGAGCTCCTGCGACTGATGTTGTACAGATGCTGACTAATTTGCAATATTGTCTGAAGGAAAGATAAGTCTCAGAACATGATCTGCAGGCATTCATGAGTGTATATGCACTGATTTTTTTGTTTCCTCTCACATTTGTGTAGATGACTTTAAAAAAAAAATGGGACACGTATTTTGCTTGCTGTAAAATGTAAATATAAATCCTCATCAGCAACTGTATAATCCAGCAATGATCTCTCTTAAATTGAAACAAATAATACATTTTGTGAATAGAGAGGAGGATTGATGGTGTCATCCCTGCAGGCAGTTTATATGTAAAGTGTCTTATATTGGCTGTGCAACTCAACACTGAAATAACACCAGAAGGGAGCAAAAGATTAAAAAAAAAAAAAAAAACACCTACACGTGAGTATTTGCAAGCCCTGTGCCGTGAGCAGGCAGCATGCCTGCTCCCCGAGATGCAGCGCATTGCATGCAGGCTGTGCCTGTGCTGTTCCCTGCCGTGCTTGGGCAGTTAGCAAAACCCTGGGAGCTTCCCGAGACAACTCCATTAGGATGGTCTATAGGTCAGTTATGTCCTTAATGCAATGCTCATTTATACAAAATACCCTGAAAGGCCATCTCAGCTAGCACAAACAAACGCGGGCTGGAGGAAGCAATCTCTGTGCAGCTGCTGCTCCGGTGCGTCGGTTCCTGCAGTCCCTCCTGCTGCCACGACGGTGCTGGTGCTTGCGGACACGCACACGGGTGCTCTCTGATCTCCAGCACATGCGGAGAGCAGCCACCAGCCATGCCCCAGCGGCTGAAGTCAGGGAATGCATCGCTCTTCACAACTTGCCTCTGATCTGCTCCGTGGCGTGGTGGTGCAGAGGAGACGAGTCCCAGGCTGTTTTCCTGATGAAAGAATTTAATCATGCCTCTGTGTCTGAAAGAGTAATTGGTGCAGGCGTTGGCTGGAGGAAGATCCGTCAGTGACTTGGGATCCAAGCCTCGCCTGCTGCATCTATTAACATGGCTCAGCACAATATAAATCACTCTGTTTTGTTTAAAATCTTGCTTATGGTTGAAAAACAAATGATACAGCATAAAACGTACATGTGGCTTGCTCCCCTGGTGATCCTTCAAGTAAATTAATCTGAAGAATAATGAAAAATACTTGGGGAAAAAAAAAAAGTACATCCCAAAGCACATTTTAATGAGTCTTTCTTAAGCACAGAAAACAAAAATAAAACTCCACCCTCTGCCCTTTTTACAAGAAAAGCAACATCAAAGAGGAGAAACTGTCAATGCAGTCACAGGCAGTGGTGGTGCGGAGCGCAGTGGTGTTCCTCTCCTGGTGGAGCCCTGTGGCTGTGTTCGGCAGCAGGTTCCCAGCTGAGGGTGCACGTCTGTGCGAGTGCTCTCACTCTCCCCGGCGTCATTCATGCAGTTTAAACTGCTGAGTCCGTGAGATAAGTTTAGGAGGAGCAGTCCTGGTATTCGCAGTAAGGATTAATCCTTTCATTACACGAAGGGCCCCGCCGTACCTGACCTGAAATCCTTGCCAGGCACATGTCCTCCACAGCCAGCAAGGGGAGATGAGCTGTTATTTTGGGCAGGAGCGCAGCACGCTGTAAATGGAATCAAAGCAAATGTAGCAAAGTACAGAGCTCCTGAGTATCAAAATCTGGGTTAGTGTATGTTTCAGTGTTAGATTTTTATTGGATTGGAAATTTTTGGCTTGCTCTGGTGCTACACCAGGGGACCTCTTCTGGGTTATGAGCATGCTGTTTGGGGATGAAGTCTGAATAGCAGATCACCAGGATTACGAAACCGGCATACGTGACTTCTGAGTTGCTTTTTGGGGCTGTGTCCCTGGTCCTGCTGTGCCAGGAGGGGTTACGGTGGGTGCCCTGCTTGGAGCTGGGCTCAGCGCTGGGGCTATGGATCAGCACAGCCGGTGCTGGCTGCCTCCTCCGCACACCCTAAACCCTCTCTTGGTCCCAAAGGCCCTGGGGAGGTTTTTTTAATCCCGAACTGATCAAACTATGGGTAGGAAATTCACCCGAGAAGCTGTGAGAAACCCTTGGTGGGCTGGGGAAACTGCACGTTAGTACCGAACCTAAGGCACTGCTGCCCATCAGATGCATCGGTTATGGTGGAAGTAATCCTCCTGCAGTCGGTGGGATTATTTGTGGAGCTAGCTGCTGTTCAGAGTAAATAAGTTATGAAATCTGGCCTGATGTTATCAAAGAGGATATTTTGAAGTCGTATTTATAGCTTCACAAGTATTATCTGAATGCCACGTCGGTCGGCAGCTCCCCCGCCACGCGAGCCTCTGCCACTGCGGGGACAAGCACGAGGCAGGAAAGGGCCAAGCAGGAAATTTGCAGGTAAATGATGATTTGTTAATAGAAGGGTGATTTTTCAGTAGCCCTTTTTATGTTGAAAATGAGCTGCTAATGCTGTGATTGAGATGTCTCCCAGGAAAAAAAATAAAAGCTGACTCTAATGGGACCACAATGGCGTGGCCAAACCTCCATTTGTTGCAGTGCCCAGCAGCAGGGCTTCACTTATTGCAGCGGTATTCTTGTGGTATTTGTGCTGCCCTCCTTTTTCTTATGTATATTCTTCCCTAGAAGAAGCATAATTAATCAGTCCCAGCTGAATGACTGAAAGGCAGTTTTTCCAGGCTAAATAACTGAAATGGTTCCAGTGGGACAAACCTCCTGAAGTAAAATATTCGGAAAGCCAGTGACTTTAAGTGAGAGTGTCACACCAAGCATGGCAATATTTCTTCGCTCAGTCCCACATCTGCCTGCAAGATATAGATGTGTGTGCGTCCTCATCCGTCAGCTGACAGCTCCTGGCTTGTGGAAATGGTGACGCTTTGACACCAGGCCACTTAAATTTCCTCAGTGGCCAGGCTGGAAACCTCTAGTGTTTCTCATCACTCTCCTTCTGTCTTCACTCTTGCTTTCAATTAGACTGTTATTAAATCTCAGTTTAGAGCATTAAAAGCTTACCCAACTGGACATCGCATCAGATAGAATATGTGCTGATGCTTGCTAAATGTGGTATGCATTTGGGGAAGCATCAAAGGAGAGCGGAGCTGCATGCAGCAGTAGCTGTCATGCCGGAGTAACGCTGGTGGGTTGGAGGTCCTGGTCCAGCCTCCTGCCCCCAGCAGGGATCTGGGCCAGGCCAGGTTGTGCAGAGCTTTATCCAACCTTGGAAACCTCCAAGGATGCAGCCTGCAGCATGGCTTGAGCAGCCTTTTCCACTGCTGGGCTGACCTTGTGGGAAAAGGGTTTGTCTTATAGGTTTTATATATATATATATGCATATACATCGTAGTGCTTCTATAGCATGATCCTATGGCTTTTCCTTCCAGACTGTGCAAGTTGATGAAAGTTGTTTTTAGACTTAGGTGGACATTGCATCGAGCCCGTTGGCATTAGTCAGTGTTTCGGTATTACACGTGACAGTCTGCCAACATGCAGAGGACAAATGGGATTGCAGGCCACCAGACCACCCCGAGATAGCTGAAAGAGAAGTAAGAGCTGGCAATTAAACTGCTTACTGGCAGAGGGCTAAACTATAGTGGAAAGCTGAATGGCTGTGGGAAAAATAAAAGTTAATGGAAAGTAATTTGGCAACTTAATCTGGAGTTTGGCAGAAATCCAAGTGGATAATAATTTGATTTCAGCTGCTTTTGTGTACTTAGTCATTCAGATACCCTGCAGAAAGTCACACCGAGCTCAGCTGGCTGAGGACTGAGCTGGCCAGCCTGGGGGGTGTGAAGGGTCCCTGCCTCGAGTGGATCACCAAGGGGACAAGCTGAGGTTTGGTGGACTTTATGCTGATATTGAGATAAAATCTTGCTTTGCAGCATCATTTGATTTCCTATAATCATCTTGTTGTAACAACTTTGAGCTTGTGCAGTCTGTGTCTCTTCCTCACCATCCCTGTAGTTCTAGCACAGTTCGTTAGAGCCCCTGTGACAGTCAGGCAGGCGTCAGAGACCTCCCTGTGAGCGACATCCCCGTTAGGATAATGAGATGTCTGACCTAGCATTCAATACTCAATACTCCTACACATAACACAAACTTAATGAAACTGCCGACTGTTTTCGTGCCTTCCAAATATGCCAAGTTCTCTGTCAGTGTAACTAAATTACTAGGGTGCAATTGTTTTGTGCTTTCTTCACGTTCTTGTCAGAAACCGTGTTCAAAAGCCTGTTGCTTTGTGACGTGGCTGTGCCACCGTGGTACCTCTAAAAGTTTTCTTCTCGTGGAGATTTCCTGACCCGGGGTGGGGGCTCTGTGGGTGCTGGGGATGTCCTGTTGTGCGGGGGGATGTGCACGTCCTGAGCAAGGACTGCTCAGCCAAGGCTCGCTGTTTTGTTCCCATTGTGGCACGCTGAGCTGCTGCTCGTACCTGTAGAGATACACCTGAGTGGGACACTGGTAGTGAAGAGAAATTCCATGAGTGCATATAAATTAACTTGTGTCTGTAAAAGTATTCTTCAAATACTGCTGCAGTTGGGCTTCTCTCAGGTCATTGAAAGGCTTTCTTTACCATGTGTGGGCAGTTCACGTCTGGATTTATTTTTATTATGCATTTGTTCATTCTAGTGAGCCCTGTACATAGGGACCCTGAAGACTCTAGTTTTTTTAATATTTTTTTATTTTTTTTATAAAAACAAACTCACAGTTGGGCTGTGTCTTAAAGGAGCCATCAGCTGTTCTTGGAATATGTTGCTGTAGCCACCTAGGAAGAGGCACTGGACATAAGGCTGAGAAGGTCCTTGGTGTTCCTAATTGTTTATTAAACATATTATCATCTCATCTGCCTGTCCAATTAAATGTCATTAGCAAGATGAGGGGGGAGGGAATTCCAAGAAATAGTCTCTCTCCTCCTAATGCAGCTCTTCATGCTTTGTGCCTCACTTACACTTCTGATTTCTTTGGCACCAAGCTGCCCTTCGTAAGGGTGAGTGGTGTTCTGTGGTGAGGGAAATGCGGCTGTTGACACCTGAAGACAGTGTCAGGAGTGAAATATTAACTCCATTGTAATGTATTATCTAATTAGTGTAACTTGCTGCAAACTTTAACTGCCTCAAATGCACTGCTCTCAAACGAGCCCCAGATCAGTGCTTAGCTCAGCAGTGAACTTATTTAATATGGATATACCGCGGGCTCTCGGAGCTGGTACGTGTGACTCACCCTGCCATCTATTTGGGTTATGGAGCATAAGCCTCTGCGTTTCCTAGCTGTGGCTGTGCTTTGTCATCTGCGCTATCAGATTCGGAGATTCTAATGTGCCTTTATGTAAGTATTTAATTTTTGAGGGGAAAGTTTGCAGATTTCAGCACCTAGTTACTCCAGTTGGTTTAAATTAATAATGGGAAGATCTGTTGCAGCAGTAGCAGTGGAAATAAGTTAGTGCGCTGCTTCCAAAGCCCAGCTCTTTCCCTGCCGAGCCCAGGATAATGCCTGTGCAGCTCAGAGTGCAGGCTTTCATTCTCAAGGAATCCAGCTCCTGAAGCAGGGAGGAGGGGAAGTGGCATTGCCTTTCTTTACGGGTCTAAAGATTAAACCTTTAAGACCTGAAGCAGCTCTTCTAAGATGCAGGACAGTGAAAAAAGCTCCCAGTAAGTAGCTTAGCCTTCAGTACTAGATGGAAAGATGATAACAGTAACCAGTGATCAAAGCTGCCCCCGTTCTTTCAGGGCTGTATTTACCAATCTCCCCTTAGGCTAGTCACGGAGTTTCCCATGTACGTTACGTTTCTTTGGAATTAGAACATGTATCCCACGTTTTGTAGAGTTTCTAATTGATGCCCTTACACCCAGCAAGTGAACTTGAATTTTTGTGAAGACGTTTTCTTTGACCTGAAAAGCGAAGGCTTTTTTCCTGACATTGTAATGCTGTTACAACAGCAGTCTGGTGGTATTTCTGCACTGACACGAAACAAAAAGGAGCGTGCCTAACTGTTGGCTGATTGTAGCCAATGCAAACGATCCAGCTCTGCCAGTGAACTTCCTAAAACGGTTATTAATTCTTGAGGACATCTAAAGGAGAGTTATTGGTGGTAAGCACCTGATTTTCCCAGTTTGTATTGCTTAAATAAATAAAAATAAATGAGAGGCTAAAAGGGTGCACCCGAACTAGATGATAACTTTTGTGCTGGACACAAAGATCAACCCTTTGTTTTGCATTTCTAGGGATTTCTCCTTAACCTTGTGTTGCATGGCTCCATAATTCAGAGGAATTCCTCAGAAGCCAGTTCAGCTAATAGCAAGGTAGTAGTGGGAACCCATTTTCTGTCAGCATTAATAGCTAGAAAATAAGACTTCCAAATACCTAATTATCCCTATTTGCTTTTCTTAGAGGGAGTCTTTCATTAATTTTAAAGACCACCTGTCCCTCCCCAGCCCTTATGCTCAGTAGGTAATTTCTCTGAGATTCTTTTTATTTTTGTTGGGTTCTGTTTTTGTTGTTGTTGTTGGTAAACTGGCCTAAACACTTTGCCTTTGAAGAAGCCATCAGGAATAATTTGCTTTTGGTATCTCCGTGCTGGGTGTTTCCACTCCCTTCCTTGTCCTTCATGCTTCAGGAAATGATCTGCAGGAGGGTTTGCTCAGGGGTCTCAGCAGGATGTAAGTGGGACCGGCCAGCCAGCAGGTCCCCAGATGGTGCTCCTTGCCCTTCTTGAAGATGGGCATCACACTGTCTTGATCTGGTCATCGAGGCCCTCTCCAGTAACTGCAACTGCTGTGTTGGAGTGCTAATGAAAATTGTCATTTATCCTTTCCTTAAGCAACAGGGAAGCTGAATACCCTAACGGTGCAAGAAAGTAATTGTTTTCAAACATAATCACTATATCACTCAGATTTAAATTGATTCCTCTCCTATTGCAGTTATCAGCCAGCTGGAAAAGTACATTTTCAAGGTTAACTGTAGAGAAAAAAGTAATAAGTTTATTTATCAAAACTCTAGTGATATGAGCAAATGTGTTTATTTTGTCATCCTTATCTTAAAAAACCTGTAATATCTTTCATTAAGAGAACTTCATGATGTAGATAAGTCGTCATGCTTTAGTTAAATTTCAGTCTGAATGTTGCTGGGCAGGAAGATCCATCAGTGGCGGTGTTCTTGCTGAATTACATCTTGGCTTCAGTGTGGCCAAACACTGAAACAACTGCAGCAGCAGGTTGAGCAGGGCTTCGTACTGCTGGGAGGCTTTCTGCTGACTCTGCCTTTATGTGAGCTCCTCCAGTGGTAAGGCAAGGCAGGGGAGCCTGAGAGCGAGGCGGAAGACGAGTAATCTCGTCGTTGCCATTTGTCAGCCCCAGTACTGTAAAACTTTGCACAGTCACATATGTTGCAGATCTGTAACCTGCTAGCCTAAGTCAGAAAACCTGGAACATTGCTGAAATGGTCTGGCGTGCCTCATGTGATGAGGTAGATCCTAACTTCTTGCAAAAGATATCATTATTCTCTGGTGATTAGCAAAAAAGACACGCTGTGGGAAAGATGTTTTATGGTTGTATCAAAAAAAAACCCTGAAGTCTAATGTAAATGATCTATGTGAGATCAGTAGGAAAAAAGGGGTAGTTAAATCAAAGACCATTTTATTGAGCTTCTTCCTTTGAAGATTTCCCTTTTTAACCAAACCAAATTTTAATCGCATATTTTCAGTGCTATAGAAAAATCTCAGATTCTTATAACTGAGGGCAATAGAAAGCAAGAAACTTATAGGAGCGCTTCAAAGAGTATGGAAAAATAAGGAACGATTTGCAGTCTTTAAAAACAAAACAAAAGGTAAAGTGAAATAAAAGTAGTAATGTAAAATTTGTAATTGTCAGAACTTATTTAATGTAGGTTTTGATATCCTGTTGACTAAGTCTGAGGACGTTGCAAAGTTCCCAGCTGACACATGTTTTAGGTCAAGGGCTGCAAATGAACGAAGCTCAACCATCCTCCTTGCCCTAACGCAGGGCTGCGAGGTCGGCAGTGCCACCTGCGCGGACACGCACGGGTGTGTGGCGGATGTTCTGTCACCATTGCTCTTTGAGCTGTCAGGCTCCAAGATCGTGACTCACATTTTCACATTTACAGGATCTCTTTGTTCAGACCTCGGCACGTTGCAAATGAGATTAAGGACCTGGCAGTCCATATGCTTCTGAGGCACACGCAGTACAAACGTAGCACCAGTTCATCCTTTATTACTGGTCCCCATCAGCAGACAGTTGCTGATCGGTCACGTTACTGCTTAGTGACTGTTACTTGCTTTTTGGCCGGAGCAGCTTGGGTTTTGTTGGGTACCACAGAGGAAGTCACTAAGAATTAAGTGGGAACGGTAGCTAGCGCTTGTAAGAATTAATGTTATGAAACTTCTTCTTGTTTAAGGTGGTGTTATGTTGGATATATGTTGCCTTAAAATTTTGCAGGCAGCAATAGAAATGCGCTCTCTTTGCTGGAAATAAAGCTGGGGCTTTATAAAGCTTTCACGTGGG
This sequence comes from Anser anser, assembly GCF_964211835.1. Taxonomy (NCBI): domain Eukaryota; kingdom Metazoa; phylum Chordata; class Aves; order Anseriformes; family Anatidae; genus Anser; species Anser anser. Next base: position 22,787,149 of record NC_139733.1, read on the forward strand.
TGCGCCAGTGCTGGTCCTGCAGCCAGAGGGCTGGCGGGAGGTGTCAGTGCCACAGGGTGGTCCAGCACAGGTACCCCCACACCAAGTAATGCTCACCGCAATGTCAGAGAGGGGAAATGGACAAGTCAAATATTTTTGCAAATACTTTGAGAGGCAGAGGAAAAAAAATCTCGATAATCAGGGGAAGGTCAGGTGAAGCAAAAGACAAAGCAGAAGATGCACCTCTTAAAGGAAAAGTTTGTAAGGAAGGATGCTTCTGATCCAGAAACCAAAAAGAATAAGAATCCATTCTTCCTTCTAAATAAGAAGCTGCAGGAGAGTTGATGAATATCAAAAATCATTGTATTTTTCCTGGCTGTTCTGCTTCTTGAAATGCTTGCTGATGAATCGGAGATTATTTTTTGGCCATCCTGAATTTCTTGCACTGTAGACATCCATACCGATGACAAACTCTCACATAATTTCTTCCCAGTTGTCAGGTGCTTGAGGCAACAGTCATAGATTCATCCAATACATCATCCTTGGCAATCTGGGCGTCTGGGAAGTTGCACAGATAGCCATCACGTAGGAGGCTGAATGGTCACTTCCCACTCGCGCTCTGAGGATCAGGTTTTCATTCCATCAGCTGTCAAATGCCCTCTGTGCACGTGTAGCTCTCTGCATTTTGCCTGCCTGGCAGTTTGACCAAGCTGGCTATGTGGAAGTTCCTTGCTTTTAACCTCCTGCTTGATTTAAGGAAAATAATTGTCTTCTTGAAATTAACAAAGTAAAACCCAAATACCTGTGTATTTTAGTATGCTGCGGTCTTATGCCTGTCTCTGTTAAGAACTAATATGATGCATGTTTTAGGTAGTTTAAATCCAATAACGTTTTTATACTTCCATGGAAGACAGCTCTGAAATGATGCAGCTTTTGTTATTTTTGTCATCTCTGCGAAGCCAAGCCGCCTCAGCTTTGGATGGAGTGTTTAAATGCCAACAGTTGTAGTTTTAGTGACTTCACATTTCAATCAATAGCAAACCATTATAGCATGGAAGTATTTTAGACTCCAAATTTTGCTGTTATCTTTCCTATGATCACAGTAGTCATTCAAGGCGCCTGGCTGCTCTGAAGAACAGATGTGTTTACTGGAGTGTCTCCTGCTAAATCTCAGCTCCAAGGAGTTAGTGCTCTTCTGCAGAACTTTCCCTCTGAGTCATGTATTTTCCTACATGCATGTGTAAGGTGGGTGTTGTGAGTTCTCTTGGATTTCGGCATGGAGTACTTTTTTTTTAATTTGTGGGGAAATGATCTTTACATATGAATTTCCTTACGTTTAACATTGCAGTTATTTTATGATGGCAATGCATTCTGAGGTCCCTCTGAGAAGACTATTAGATCTAAAATGTGTTACTGCTCACTTTTACAAATTACAGAAATAAAGTGCTACTTTGGCAGGAAGAACATTTTGAAACATTAGATTTATTGAAAAATGTTGCGAGTCCTACTAGTAAGTCAATTCTAGCAATGAAGTCAGTAGGCCAAATATCTGCTTGCATTATCATTACTGCAGGCTGAGTGTTAAATAGATCTGCATTGCCTGTAAAAGCAATCGCCTGGTGGCTAAGATTAACGGTAGCTCTTCTGCTGTCTAGAATTATGAACAGTTCCCTTAAGAAAGGTTTTGTTGCTGTTAATACTACGAATCAAACTGATCCACACGTGGGCATTCATAATGTGTCCATCTGCTCTCGGTAAGCTCTGCGTTTTCCCAGGGACTGGAAGTTCAGTGTGGTGGAGAAGCTGCTGCAGGACAAGAGCCTCAGCAGAGCAGGAAAGCTCTACAGCAATAGACTCATCCTGCATTAGACGCTTCTTGGTTCCTCCTCCTTTTTTGTCTTCTCCGTACTTAATCTGTCTCAAATCAACTTCATTAACTAAACCTTATTCTTCAGAAGGAGAAGGATTGTTCTCAGCTCTGTTCATAGTAGATACCGTTGACTTGTGGTCAGGTGGTTTGGGGTGCTGGAACCTCTCTACCATGAAGAGCAATTTCAAAATCTGCTTTCAGCTGTAATGTCAGGTAGTCTTTGAGAAGGACTTCAGGCAAGTTGCTTTTATTTTAGTCAGGAAGTTTCTAATTATTTTCATAACACCGGTGTTATACCTGAGAGTCAAAACATCAAACAAAATACTCCTTTTTACTGAGCTCATAGAATTTCAGATTAGATGGAATTTTGAAAATCCCATTTTGAAAAAAAATTTTGGAAAATAAACTTATCGATTTAGAATAATGTTACAAAAATATTTTTCCTTCCAGAATGGCTTAGTTGCACTATTGGTGACAGTATGCTCTAATTGTCTGTGCTGGACTATCTTTTTTTTTTTTTACATGAGATCAAAGACTAGAAAATAAAGTGGGGCACAGAGCTGGCTGACTTTTCGTCTTCCCTAGAAGTTGATTAGAAGCTATTAAAATATTAGGGCATGTTACTAAGGTAGTTATCATTAATTACTAAAGAATTTAGGAGGACTGGCTGATTTCCTAACTAATGGCAAGGATTGACGCTGGGTTGATTCCTGCCCTTGCTGTCAGGCAGTTGTGTCCACCGCAGCCGCAGTGCGTGGGAGCAGGAAGGCTGCAGGACGTGAGCCCTGATGCTCCAGGAAGGCTGACAGTAGCTGTTGTGTAATGTGTCCTGATCTCCGGCATGTCACAAGTCCGTGTGTCACTTCCATTTATTTTCAGTGCTTGTTGTCTCTGCACAGAATTAATATGCACGTAGTGCTCTAGATTTCATGGAGTATTTCTCCCCACTCCTTTGAACTCTGTAATGAAAGCGTTTGCTAGGTCAGCTGTATGTTGTGTTTGGCTTTTGAGATCTGTTGTTCGCTTCTTTCCAACGGTCAGAGGAAGCCTGGCAGGACGTGAGAGGCCTGTGAGCAGCGGCTGGGCGCTGTGCAGGGGCGCTGACACCTGGGTGCCTCTCAGCAGCTTCTGCCTTGGCCGTTGTGGTGCCCCGAGGCCGGCACCTCTCTGCTCCCACGCAGGCCGCCCGCGCTACCGTCGTTCGTTAGCAGCTTTCACATCAGCTGCCCTGGCCTTCCAGTGGGCTGGTGCCCTGTGTTTTTCATGGGCTCTGTCTCACAGTGAACTCCTCAGCTTCACGGCCCGTGTATGCTGCCAACCCATCAGGGCCCCACTTCTCCAGATGTCCACACTCGGCCTTGGCTCCAGAGGGCCGCAGGAGGTGCCGGGTGTGTGGTTGCACGCCAGAAGATGGGGCTGCGCGAGCCTTCGGTAGCGGGCTCGTCCTGCAACGTGTTCTGAGGTTGGGATGTAAAAAAATCTTACTGTAGGGCTTGCTGCATGAGCAGAAGAAACAAGAACAGACAGGGATGGAGGAGGACTCGTCTAGCTTGTTCTTAGCCTTTAGGACTTTAATATGCACCTAGAAGACAGTGGGATTTTTGTTTATTAACTGCAGTGGGAATAGACCAGGCTTTCAGATATACTTGATTTAGTAACGTTTTTTTAGTAATATTTCCCAAGACAGGTGGGAGCCTTCCACCTTGAAACACAGCTTTCTCTGGCTGTCAAGACTTGTGGCTGCTCTCTTTACTAAAATGATGCTGAAAGAATAAAATGAAATTTATTGCATGTTTAATTGGAACTTCTCTGCTCTTGTCCACCTGACAATAAATTGATTTTTAGCATAAGAAAAAAAATAAAGATTCTCTTGCAGAACCCAGCTATTTCTGACCGTGATTATATATTCAGCTAAAAGTATGAACTGGTTCTGAATGCATAGCTTTAAGGGTTTTGCACACCCAGGAAAAGAGCACTCAGATAATTTCTGGACCTCAGGGGCTACCAGGGCTTTGCAGCACTCGAAGATCAGCACAGTCAGTGCCTACAGGTATTGGCAGTGTGTGTCACTGTTCCCCGTGGACCCTGTGTGGGGACAGGAGATGTTCTGGCCTTTGGAAGTAATCACAGAATGGCCACCCCGTTCACAGCCAGTGGGAGGTGGAGGAGAAGGACAGCTCTGTCAGACTCATGAAACACTTGAAACCAATAATAAGCCTAAAGAAAATTAAAGTATCAGCAGTCCAGTGAGCAGAAACGGCTCCGTTATTCCTGAATGCTTTGCGTTTCTCAGGGCAGGCATCGGTTGCCTCCCTTGGTAGTGCTGGTCACAGCTGCTGAACTCAGCCCTGTGTGTAGGGGGTCTTTGCTTGGGCCTTGGGCTCTTGTGTTTTGTAGCAGATGCAGCAGCAGCAATATGGGCTGAAGACACCTGGAAAGTAATAATATGAGCCTTAAGTACAGTCAGCTGTTGTTTACAAAAAACTTAATGCCAGTGGTTTGAATATTCAAGCAAGATCTTGAATAAAAATTGTGGTGATGGTAATGTAAATTATAAATCCCCTTGTATGCCAATGTCAAGATGTTGCTTTGTTTGTTTGAAATGACCTGATTTTTTCCAGAAAGCCCATTATTGCTTTCCACACTGAGTTACAGAAATACACCCTGTATGTTTGGAGAGACTAGGTTTCCCTAGCAGTGTCTGGATGACGCCCCATCTGTTGCCTCTCTCAGCAGTGGGCGTGTTGATGACAAAGGATATAAGTGAGGTAAAGCCATAGGGACTGCCTAGGATCTAATAAGTCATGTAATTCATTTCTTTGAGAAGACAAACATGCAGCTTGCTCTTGCTGTTCTATGCACAAATGTGAAGGGGAAAGTAATTGGTCTTTGCTGCTTCTCTTGGTTCAAATTACCGTCCTCTCTTCTCCCCCCAGAATGACCATCTTTCACTTGAGTTTGGTGTTGGTCCAGATTCAGTCTTCCTGAATTCGTTTGTTAAAATTGCATTGTTGAACGAGTCCTTGATGTCATGTTGTCCTTCTCAGACGGATGAGAAGCCTCTTTATTACTGATACTCCAACACAATAGCCCATGCTCTGCAGGGAGAAGAAAAAATAGTAGTCCCCTAGGAACTTTTTACTTATTAAAAAACAATTGCAGGGAAAGAGAACCACTGAAAACAATAATCATTCACTGCTTTGACAGAGCTCCCCTTGTTTGGGAGCTGCAGTACATCCTTACACTAACGGCATTGTCATCTACAAGAATAATGTAGCTTTTCTAACCCCCAGAAAAAGAAACAATTACTGCAGAATACACATTATACACACGCTTAAGCAGCCCAGGAGGCACTCCGTGGCAAAATAAACAAAAGCTGAAATTCAGCAGTAACGTCATGCCTGCAGAAGTGAAGTCAGAGGCCTTCTGCTTGCCGCGGCCTCCAGCCTTCGTGTCACGTTCGGAGCGGCCCGGCCCGGCGGGACGTGCAGGTGTCTGGGTGCCGGGAGGCAGAGGGGCCCTGTGGAGATGTGCTAGGTGGGGTCGCCCCAAACCTGGTGCCGCCTCCTTCTGTACAGCCTCTCTGGCTCTGTCTGGGCTTCAAATCTTTTCCAGTCTCTTCTCGTTTCTCTTTAATTTCAAGGAGCTGGGGCTTGTTTTCTAGGCTAGGTTGATTTGGTGACAAGATTCATAGATCAGCCCTGAGAACGCTCATGCCATACAAACTGAAAGAGCTGTATGGGGCAGGCGATAGCTGGTGTGCACTGCTCCCAGAGACCTGGTGCTATTGCAGTCATCCCCTAAACTTCTGTTTGGAGGGAGAAACCCTCTGACTCTGCTGTGACCTTCGTTCCAATCTGGAAGGGACTTGGGGCCGAGGGACCAATACATTGCTGTTCCTGTGCAGGCAGCTGGCCATTCTGCTCTCCCATCACAGAAGTAAAACACTCGGACAAAAAACAAAACAAAACAAAAAAACGGCTCTGCCCCCCATGTTGCCATTGGTCATCAGCGATTTGTGTTCAAACACAGATTATTTAAATGCAAGCACACATGAGGTCAGGTTTTTTTCCTTCCTATGTTAGAAGCTGTTTCTGCTGGGGACTCTTAGCCAAGAAGGAGACCAAAACATGGGGGGAAGGTGGAGACTTACACTTACATTCTGCCTGTGCAATTCATTTAAAAAATAAAAATAAAAATCACACCTATCCTTGTTCACTTTTTCCCCCAAAGAATTTTTCTGTGTATTATTGAGTGCAAGGTGAGCATATATTTAAAATAATAACAGGAATGATTTCTAGCTCTGAATTAAATTTAATTAAATGTATGAAAGCTGCCTTATTTTGGAATATAATTCAGTGGTAATTGTATCATATGGGCAGAGCACAGATCATTTCCTCCCGATCTCTCTCAGCCGCAGCACTCCAGCAGAAAGCTAATGCACTTAAGGCATTACACAGCAGAAGTTTGCCGCGTGTGACCACAACGCTTCCAGCGGAGCCAGACAACCTCTCCCGCGCTGTTCCAACCAAGTTACTGTTACTCTAAAAGGGTCCTCAAACTCCATTTCTACATAATGGTTTACAATTAGCGGCTGCTGTTTTTCCAGAAGCAAGCTCCTGTTCTGTCTGTTAAAACCGCAGTGCACGATGGTGACTTGGTGTCAGGCTGCTGGTGGAGCAGCAGGGACGGTCTGCCCCGCGGGGGCTGCGTGCCGTGCCACAGGCTGCACCATGGGTGGCCGTGTCCTCTGGTCAGCTCACAGTGGGCAGAGCTTTTATTTATTTATTTATTACGGTTTTATTTGATCCTGCATGCCCAGGAGGGGCATTTGACCCGATGGCATTTGGGCACTCGCATGGATGCGACGTTAGGCTGCCTTGGAGGTGCGAGCTCTACTCTGAATCCTTCCTGTGCAGTGCTCAAAGGTAACAGGAAAACTTGCAGAAGGTGTGTCCTGCATCCAACAGCATCTGAACACACACTTACTTTGGCTTGTGTGCTTGTGGTAAGCTGTATTTATCTTCTCTTGCTACTGGTCACTCTGTCCTCAGCGGTGAAAAGGACTCCCTTGCCACTGCATGGAAACCACGTGCTCGCATGGTGCCATGTGTATATAAGCAAGCTGAAGTTTGAAACTTGGCCAAATGAGATTTGAGACACTTTTAAAGTATTCTCATAGATATATGTAGATGTTTTGTTTTTTTCCTGTTGCTTTTCATGATCACGTGGACAGTAAGTCTGCTCTCATCAGCAGAGGGTAGTAACTTCGTGTTGTACCGACACCAAAACTGTTAGCGTTCTTCTGTTACTGCAAGAGAGATTTTTCCAGGCTTAGCTGGTAGCTTCATGTCACATTTTCTGAAATTTTGATCCTTTCTAGTCACAAAGCAAGGAAAAGCGATTATGATCAAGTCAGGGGTTTAGTTCAGTTTATCTTTGTGTGAATTACTTCATGCAAATACCTCTTCTGAAGCAGCTGGCCAGCAATAACCCGAAGTGGGTAAACTATCTTGTGATTATTTTTGCAGAATAAACTATGCCAAGAACTGCAAAGTGCTTTTCTTTCCTGCTTTGGCTAATGCTGAATCCTTTCAGATGGTTAATTCTGGCATGATCCTGGGTCTGAGCTCTTTTGGTCTTCCTGCTGAAATTGTCCTGGATGATTGTGGCTGTTGCGTTGCGTATGGCAGCTCACCGGGCTGCCATGTCCTGGGGGGGATGCTGTGGGGGCTCAGGGGTCCCTGAGGGGTTCCCAGGGGCATGGGGCTGGGCTCCCACAAGGGGCTGGGGGCTTTGTTCCCAGTTCCTCAGAACTTTCAGTGTCCTTGCCTGTCATAAGGTACACCTGGCAGGTAAAGCTGGAGGTGGAGGCGCTGTCAGGAGGTCCATGCTGAGCAAATGCAGGGGCTGTTTGCTCCAGCGCGTGGTGGTGGTGGGCACGTCCTGCGCTACCTGGGGAGATGCTGCCGGGGGGGGGGGGGGGCAGGCCCTGCAGGGTCAGGCAGCTCGGGGGTCTTGCTGGCGTGGTGTCTGGGAGCAGGCTTCTAAGTGAGCCAGTCCCTGACATCTGATAGAGGTGATTTTCTGACTCTTTATCCTGCCCTTATCCCCCATCTGAGGAACAGGGGGAGAAAAAATATAGCAGGCTGAGCTTCGTCTAATTAACAGCCATTTGCTCTTACAGCCTCAGAAGTTGACTCCAGAGTTTCAGTTGCAATAAACATTTGAAACTGATGAGTTGCAGTAGGCAAAGGGGTGTGTACTGTGATTGTTCTATCGAAGGCAATTGTCTTTGGCTTGAAAAATTCACCCCAATCTTGCCCTATGATTCATCAATTCAAATCAATTTTCAAAGGAACATCTGCAAGAATTAAAGGATTATAAAAATGAATGAGTAATTTTTCTCAATCTATTGTTGATACGACTAGAAAAGGGTGGATGATTTACTCCCTGACAATCTATAATTCTGCTTGTTAATAGGCTGGGTGAAATCCTTCATATTCATGACAAGGGATTACAGGATTCTCCAGTGCATTAGCACAAACCCCAAATGAGTCTACTGCAAGGGGCTGCACAGTTGAGGATTTGTAAGGATCTGATTGAGGAAATTTCTGGAAAGATTTGCAGTGACACACTTATGTTTGTGCATATTTCCCTGAGCTTCTGTCTAAAAATAAGGATCATATAAATTTAATTGGCAGTTACTGTATCATAATGACTTGAAGGATGCAGTAATACTAATATTAGAGGATTCAAACGTAAGGATGGTGCAACACCTTTTAATTAATAAGGCACACTATATTAATTAAGGTCAACTGCAACAGTAGCTATCTTGTAGGCAAACTCAAAGGCAAATACAGAAACTTGTCCATTTGGAAGTTGGCACCCGTGAGTTAATTATGCCTGACAGCAGAAGGAGCGCATCTCTCGCGAATAAGAGATTTGCAAAGGAGACTTTGATTATGATTAAAAACATCAAAGAGTCAAGAAAATGAGCAGATGCTGAAGAAAGAAAATAAACGATGAAAAAGTAGAGGCTGGGAGGTCTTTTCTGACCTTAATGATTCTGTGATGCTGCGATCTTGGTCCCAGCGACATCAGTATTCAGCGAGTGCTCGCGCCGCTCCCGGGGCTCTGACCGCGGCAGTGAGCTGCAGCGATGCCTCCTCTTAATGAAAATGAGTAGCCAAGTCAGGAGCCCAGGACACAAATGACTGGCATCAGACCTGTGGCGAGACTTGTGACTTCAGGCAGAGGAAATGTTAGTTCTAGGAAAGTCCCAGGCTTAGTGTATTGACGGGTAAAAACAGCAAAGAGTAATGGAAAAAGATCTTGAGAGAAGAGAATGTCAGCTGGATGGAGACTGCAGTAACAGGCTTAGCAGGGAAAGAGTGCAAAAGGTGCAGGGGAAATGTTCTACAAATCAACATTTTGTAGTGAGGGAGCAGAGAAAATTGTGATAAATGATTAATCTGAAACAGCAAAGACTTGGATGAACATAGCTGTGTGCCAATGACAGGTATTGGCCAGTAAGGAATTGTAAACATCGCAGTCCCAGAGGTTTCCCAGCAGTCTTGTTCCTTTGATTTGCCTAGAGCAAAGTGAGAAATGGATGATCTGAAAACCTTTAAAACGGATTGAAGTGGATTCTGTTCTTGAAGTGATCTGCTCTCCGAGTTGGATCTGCGAAAGCATCTACGGATACTTGTTGTTCAGAGAAATGCATGAAGTACATCTTGCGTTTATGTTTTCTAGAAGCTTAACCTTACCTGAAACACTGAAATCAGCCTGGTTGTGGCACTGTGGTTACAAATGAAGGTTCTGATAATGTCCTGAGCCCAGTGTGATGGCTCCGGGGAGCCGGGTGCGGGCGGGCTCCTCTGTCCTGCAGCAGTCTGGAGCGGGGACTGCAGGACCGTCCTTGCACTGCCGCCTTCTTCCTTTACAATCTCTCTTCTGTCTTTAACGGCTGTGGATGGTTGTACTGGGCATGTTGCAGTGGTTCCTGTGTACCTCAGGGGTATGAAGGAGTAATTTAATTAGCCAGCTGTAGGCCATATAGGATGGAGAGTCTGTTCATAAAAAAATGGTTCTGTAAAGCAGTTAGAGAATTTGCCAATATCCTAAGCTGCAGAGGCACAATTTAAGAGTTTTTACGAGTTGTAGAAGAAAAATAAATTGTACAGTGCTAATATTTAATTTGGGACCCTTTGGTTTTATTTACAAGGCACTCAGCATTGTTTTGTAGCTTCATTGTCGTTTTTGTCATCAGGGGACAAAGATGAGAAGAATATATAAAGCTTTAAACGAAAGGAGGAGTAAAATGCTTTAGAAATATTTGACTCAGTTTTGCTTAGGAAATGGTTGTAATACTTCTTCAGAATGCTGCGATTGTAAACAGAATTTACTCGAGAGAAACTTCACTCGGACCTGCACACTTGTACGTTTGTGGTCTCGCTCTTTAATTCACCGTGCGAGTAAGAGGAGGAGGTGGTACATCTGCTCACCTTTTTTGAATACCTAGGAGGGTGTTTGTCTGCCCCGATTTGGTAGTGACCTTTTTGTGAGTGTTTGACTCAAAGCAATTACTCTGGTTCTGTTCTGGATGCTCACAAGCTGAGAACTTTGAGGGTATTTTAAAAACCAGTGCTGTGACCAACACTGTACGTGAAACAAGTGTCTTTGCTCCGTGCTGTAAGGAGCCTCGGGTCAGTGCGAGGCGAAGCAATGCTGTGCGTGCTGTCACGCTGCTCTAGGAGGCAGCGAGAAGGGGCTTGGTAAGCCTGGGCTCTCTGACACCACCTGTGTAGGGAAACCCCTTAGCTGAAAGGCATCTGCATCGGCGTGGGCTGTGCCTTGGAAATTCCTGGTGTTGTTTCTGGTGATTACAAGGTGCAGAGCTGAGGCCAGCCGGGGAGGCGCAGCTCCTGCTGTGGGGTCTCTGGCAGCATCTGGAACCGGGCAGCTGCGGGGTGAGGTTTGCACCGTCACACTGGAAATGTTTGCTCCTTGAATTCAGGGTAATGCTGAAAATGCGGGGAGGAGGTCTCACGGACTTACCTGGTGGACCTGATACCTACTGAAAGCACCTGCCCAGTGTACTTGTCTTTAATTGAAGGAGGGAGAGTAGATGATACTTGCATCATCTGGTTAGTTTGAAAAGCTGTGGGTAACGTGATTTAAACAGAACGCCTTTTCCAAACTGCATCTGATTTTGACAATATTTGAATGATAGTGTCTTGGCATCTGTGGAATAAAATATTTTGGGAGGTGGGGGTGGAAATGGTCCCAATGAAGGCAGCCCAGGGCGCTGAGCAGGGGCCACGGTTCATTGCTGTCTTCTGTAGGTCTTGGTTTGGGACAACTGTGTGTCTCAGGGGCTGTGCTGGGCTTGTGTATAGGGTCAGAATTGGGGAATCTCTTACCCAGATTATTTTTGTATGTTACCAAAATATGCTTTCTAGGTCCCAGATAGAGAGAGGGAACAAAAAAAAGGCCCAAATGCAGGGCCAAGCACGAAGCAGGAGAGCTTGGCATGGGGACCCGCTCCAGCAGAGCGTGTGTGGTGCTGGGGTTTGTCACCGCAAGGCGGTGGGGTTCCTCCTGTGCAACTGATTCTTCCCCAAACCTGCTCTGCCCATCCTAAAATTGGAAATTGATGTATTTTTTGGCAATGATTTTTTTTCTAATAAAACGTTTTTGGGTTTTCAGGATTTTCTGAGCAAAAACTAAGCCTATATTTTTTTTAAGGAAACGGATTTTTAAAGGACAGCAAGAACAAGGGAATGCTGGTAACTGCAGTCCCAGTGCCAAGTTTCTACCAGCAAAGTACGTGTGGTAATGCACTTACTGCCTGCACTTAATGAGAAAATTACTTCCTTCCTAGTTTCCTATCAGTTGTGCTTTCCTTGCTGTGGTGTGACTCCTGTCCTAACATGTTCACAAGCACCATTGTAGTCCCTTACAAGGGCTTTATCTTAACTGTAGTGTCAGAAACTTAAAAACCTTTTAGATCTGCTGAATCAATAGAACAACGCTATATCCTAATGAATGTGCCTTTAGCACTTGTGATGTGATACAGAATATATTTAAATGCTTTTACAGGGTTTGGGAGAGATGTGGGCTCATAGGGGGTGGAGGGACACATCACTAAAACAACAGACAGGGCCATTCTGGCAGAATATATAGTTTTTACTAAAAGATAGAAACAAGGTTTTTACACATCTATTGTGTGAATTGCAATCTATTATAAGAATTAAAAGTAGTAAAATACCAATGGTAATCACTATGTGTAAATTCCCTCCCTTAATTTTATGCCTAATGGGCAATGTATAGCAGTACCAATTACCTCATATTCTCCATTTGCAGAGGTGGCACTAAAGATAATGCCGATGTTCCTCATTACAAATTCTATTATCTCTAAAAAGAAACAGTTAATTAACCCCATAAAACCATTAGTAGATCATTCTTAGTATTTAAGAGACATCTGCGTTCTGGGAGAGATACTTTTGCCAGCAGAAGCCAGCAAGATTAACTTCAGGTCGCTCAGAGGAAGAGGCTTCATGTGAGCAAATAGTGCATAGCCTAGTAAATAACGTGTTAATGATCAGTGTTGGGTATGAAGGATTTTTTGAAAGGCTTAGTCATGGCTGGAAACGCTGAGAAGTGAAATAGAGCATACGTGTGTGTGATACCGTGGCATCCCTTACCATACTGCTGTAACTCAGTAAAGTGTCTTGCATGTTAACGTCCCTTGGGAATCGCGTAGTCTTCCTGCAGGAGAACGACTTTGAGTCAACATAAACGATACAAGCGCTGCATGTTTAATGTTGTTTTTTTTTTTTTTTTACCATATGGGATGGAGTGTGAAGGCTCCTTGTTCTTATTCACTCAGTTGAAAACACTTTGTTTAACAAAACATTTAATTTTTACATAAATACCTTTATTGCAATGGTTAATTTGCACCAAAACAAGTGAGAATGACATAATTATTTCTTTTGTCAAGGAATAAAACTTCCCAGAAAACAACTGTGCCAAAGCAAAGGGAGGCAAACAGAAAACACTGGGCAATTCTGATTTTGTGAGTAAAATCGAAATGTTGTACATTATTTCTTTAAGATTGCTTGCAGTTCCTCCAGATAGCAGTTTAGAAATGTTGAACATAGTGTGCTTTTTTTGTTGCCACACTGGCAGCATCTCATGGGTTTCCTGGGGAGCTGCCCCAGCAAGTCCTGTCACCCCAGAACTGCCCAGGTGCCACCATCCTGTCCCCCCTGCTCCCAGCCCTGCTTCTCCTCACCCCCTTCCCCTTGTTCTGATCCCATTACGTTGTTCAGCTGCATGGCAGGCAAGGCATTCGGGATGTCAATTCGAATTGAGGATTTTTTTTTTTGTAAAGCTGCCATCAACTATTTATAAATGATTATATAGATGCTGGAGGAAATTAATCTGCTAACCAGATAAAGGGGGTAATATGAGGCTCGTTTATTCTTCTCTTTTCCTGGCTTTCTCCAAAATCAATTGGACTCTGCCTACTGATGCCTACTTAATTCCCAGACGTTTCTGAGTGGATCAGATATGTCATTCAGAAGTTATTACAGCCCATCCAAAAAAAAAAATGCAGTTTCTCAAGGTTAGGAAATCATTAAGGGCTGACTTGACTTAAACTTCTGTAGCAGAAAATGATCTTTCTTAAGGATTTTAAACCTTACTCTATTTAATGCTATGTAGGGAAATATGATCAATTTCTGTTAAATGAAATAGATCGTAAATCTAGAAGTGCATTTTCTAATGCCTGTAGTATCTGCCACCACTAAAGAATTCTAAATCTTCAGGTTTTTAGAAAAATAATTTAGAGTTATACATGGAATAAAAATTTTGACCAATCCCATCCCTCTAACCTCTTCAGGTTTGGCACTTAGCGCTCTGTTTTTCACTTGGACTTCAAAAAACTGCAAAAGCCTGGCTCTAGGGCCCTAGCACACGGTCCCTGGGTGGATCAGGAGGTGATGATCCCTCTTCCAGGGACAGCTCTCCTGGCATCTTCTTGTTTCCCTTCCAGTCTCCATGTCTCTCACTACAGCTTTGTCCATTGGACCACTCCTATTCATTGGGCAGTTGGACTTCTGGTGTCAGTAGCCTTGAATCTGCACGTTCTGCCTTGACGTCTCCACTGGTATTCTTCCATCTTCATCTGCACCACCAGCTTCTGCTCTTAAATAATCTGCCAGATCCAGCAAGATGAGAACTAAATGTTGCGAAACAGTAGCTTCAAAATCCCACCCGTATGTTCTCTGCTTAAAGCTGTTCAATGACCTGTCCTTATTTCCTCTATTGTCTTTAAATATATATATATATATATTTGTCTCTGAGGTACTTCTCAGTTTACCTGTGGCCTGTTCTTGGCTCCTTCCTGACTTCCTTGTTCCTCTCTTCCCCAGTGTAAGTGTCTGTCTGCCCCCTCTGACTTTCTCCTCCTCCCACCCTTGCTTTGAACGTGCCAGGCAAAGTCAGCTCTGAGGATATGCAAGTCAACGTTTTCAAGTTCAGTAAACCTCTATCCAAAATGATTATTAATTATTAAAAGTCACAAAGAGTGTTTAAATCACAGATTTCCATGTATTTACAAGGAACTGCTCTGTCCTATGAGACAAGAGAATGATAAGGAGAGGAAAAAAATGCAGTAATCAGAGCATGGGACTAACATCTAGGTCAGCATACAGCTCTGTTCCTTATAATACCCGCTGGGTTTCTACCAGTCTGCACAGACAAATAAGAGGGAGTGGAGCTGAGAATAGGACACGCAGATCCTACCCATCTGCTCCAAGTCATTATAAAACTTCCTCCTACACAGGGAGAATTAAAAAAGAAAAAAAAAAAAGAGAGAAAGGAAAAAAGATAAAGGCTCACAAAGAGGGATTTAAAAAAAAAAAGAGCAGGAGCCGTTCTGTAGGGCCCTGCAGGTCGGTCGCTGGCTTCAGTGCTTGTCTCACCTGCAGGCACAGCACTTGGCCGCAGTGTGGGGGGCCTTTATGAGGGGAGGGCTAATTTCTAATTTCATTACTTATGACCTTCAAAATCACCGTCACAAGGATGCTGGTGGCAGCTGGCCTGGCAGTGGGCTCGGGGTGCGGAGCCCCGTAGCAGGCTGATGGCCAAGGCTGGCCGCTCAGGGGGCTTTGAGCCTTGTACACTGATGCGCTATGCTTCCAGGCGTCATACCTTGGAAGTAGCTCATAAACAAATGCCTCCGAGTTATTTTTTCTTCTAATGTAAACATAATTAATACTAGTAATCTTCCCACTTCATCATTTTGGGAAATTCTTAAGTTACCAAATCCCCTAACGTACGAATTGTAGCTTCTATTGATGTTTTCAGGATATCTAATGTAGTGGGGACTCACTGAGCTCTAGATACCATCATATTCGTGTCAGAAATAGCAAGGTTCTGTGTTTATCGGAAAGTTGCCTTTTCTAGCCAAACTGGACATCACTTACATGACTTTTCTGGGAGAATATTTACGCTATTTGGGTCTTTAGTCTGATGACTTTGTTTTTATAATGCTATTCCATTTAGTCTATTCATTTTATGTTGAAAGAGCACTTTAACAATTAATATTTAAAAAGTGGGTATCAGAAGCAGTAGGGAAAAAAAAACAAAATGCTACCAAAAAACAATATCCATCTGCATGTTTTTGCTGTGCCACCTGTGTACGGCTATATCACCTTTTCAGTACAGAAGTAGCCTGCTTCTGTTGTCCCCCCCCCAGTTTAAGATGATGGTAAGAAACTTAACTTAAATGCCATGTTTATTTTATGGCATGAAGCTTAGAAATAATTATTTTAGAGTTCATGCATAAAATGCTCTGTATCTTGTAATCTCGAAGGAGGAAATAATCCACGTAGGGGAAAGAATGAGTAGCGTTCAGAATCTGCTCGAGTGTCTGTGATGTGAAAAGCATACGGAGATCCACTGGATAGCTCGTGTTTTCCATTTAGAAAAAACAGTTCTCACTGCATATTTTTGTGCTCCGATTGCATGGTAAAGAGCACCAGAACTCATCCTGCCCTTGAGCAGAAACTAGCACCTCGGTCTTCTGGTGCGTACCTGCGTGCTGTGGGTGACGTGCCCAGGTGTGTCAGGCAGGGAGGCACTCAGGCAACGGGGTCGGGGCTGGTGTCAGTAGGTTTACCTCAGACCTAGAAATGGTCAGAACAAAAATCAGCTTTGGAAAGAGGTTGTGGAGACTTTTTCCTCCTTTCTAATCAGGAGGAAGAAAAGCCACTTGTCAAAGTGTCACGTCTGCGAAGAGGGAGTCGATGCAGGGGCAGAAGTCATAGCTGTCTTTGGAAAACTGTCGAAGCGAGTTGGCTGCCAGCTGCAGTCAATCACGAAGTTCAAAAGAGATTTTCAACTTGTGAATATGCAGGAACAGGTGAACACAGCTAGGTTATATCCTTGTCAAATACGAGAGCCCAGAATACTGATAAGCCGTCAAGTCATTAAAGACCATTTGAAATGGAGTCACTTCAAATGAATGGAAATTAATGGAAATGGGTAATGGAAATCATTGGCTTCAACAGAGATATAACGTGTTTAGTTTACATGTGTCTTAATGGAAATTGATGATCCTCATTTGGAATTTAATGGAATTCCTGCAGTCTTATTGCAATGTAATAGAAAATAATATTATGTAATTGAAAATCAATTCAGATAATTCCTATTAATAATTAACACTCCTATCTCAGAATTGTCTAACATCTGTAATTTAGTGCAAGGGAAGAAGCGCATCTGACAGCGAGGTAAAGCTCAGCTCTGGATTTCAGGTGTGCAGGATGCGGAGAAAATGTGGAGCTCACCTGGTGCTCCTGTTCTGGGAGGGAGCAGCTCCCACGGGCTGTGAGAGGTTTTTTGGTTATTCACGGAATCACATCTGACCTTTTGCCCTACAACATTAAGGAAAATAGTGTGTGTCTGTATGTGATGTGTATTTAGGACCCAGATAAAGACAAACTTGCTCAGAAATGCTCTACCTCAGTGCTTAATGTCGGCAGAATTTGAGCACAATTTGTGTACGCTGACATAAAAGTGGATCGGAAAGGAAGCATGGGTTAAGGTACCTCTTCCCTTCCTTACTCTGCCACAATCCTGGCACTGCCAACTTGTTGCATCTCATGTCCAGCTCCGTCACTTTTCCTTCAGTACTTACTGGGAGGACTGAGGGCCAGGCTCCTGCTGAGGGTGGCCGGTGGTCCGAGGCCATGGCCCATCAGCTGCCCCTGCTCTAATGCCAAGGATCAGGAGCGAACGAAGACTTTTCCTCTTGTTTCTCTTGTCTCAGACTCAAATGATGGTGTTGGCTGTCTCTTTTGGGTGTATTTCCCTAGGCCCTTGTAGGGTGCAGGTGTTTCACACTCAACCAGATGCCTAAAAGAAACGTGCCCACCTGCCTAGTTTTTTTTTTTTCCCACTGACTGGTGAGGGAACCTTGCTTACCCGTGGGGGTCTGTGCCAGACATGTCATGTCAAACACTGGTCAAGATAAAGCCCGTCACGTTTCCTGTCTGTATTGCTGCATCTCCTAGCAGCAGCTCCAAGTGTTTAAAGTAGCTGGCTTTCCCCAGAGACATGGAATTGGCAGTGTGCACTGCAAGCCTCTCTCTGTGCGTAAAGGGGAATAAAGCAACGCGGTCTCTGTCACCCCTGAAGTCCATGCACGTGTTGGGTGGCGCCTGCTAGTAGTATGGCTGGGTTCTGAACTTACGGGGGGAGCTTTTCTGCGCTGTGCAGCGTGCCCTGTGCTGAGGTTTGCTGCTGTGCTTGATTCCAGTTCTGAAAGACGTTGTATTCCTATGTTCCTATTCTGAAAGCCGTATATTATAAAAATGACAGAATCCATCAGCTTGCCATGAAATGTTTATTCTTTTCAGGTTATATAGGTGGGGCAGGGAATGAATGTCATGGTCCAGATTAAAACTATATCGCCATTTTGAGCATCATGCAAAGGCCAGCAAAAACCCTGGGAGTTTGCTTTGTACAAGGAGAAAGATCAGCACTTCACTGGATTTGGCTGTTAATTTCCCAATTCAGTGAACAATTGTGCTCCCAAAGAGAATGGCAGTACAAAATGCATTTCAGCTGATAAGTAATGGCACTATATTGCAAGTTTTTTAATTGAGGAGCTTTTTCGTTCAGGAGACTTGTACTTTAGCAGCATTTAACAGTACAAGCGCCCATTTTCCATTTCATTTTCTGACTACCAATTCTAAATAATTCAAAAATAATTCCCCTGGATGCAACTTTTGTCAGTTTCTACAATGAGATTATTAAGCAGCGTGCCGCTTCGACAGTAGCTCCCTTCCTAATTACATATTCAGTTCCACAGAAATCCCCCTTTCTTTTTAATTACTCTTCGACATTTGATCTACAGAATTGTATGGCTACCAGCCATTGGTTTTACTTTATGCTTTATTTCCTCCATTAAACTGATATACTGAATTGTTTTTCTCAGAAACTTTCTGTATTCTTGACCTGCAGAGTGACCATAGAGCAGCGTTTCTGCCTTTCCACTTGAGCTTGACAGGGAGACTTTTAAACACCATGTGTCGGTCTACTTTATTAGCCAAGTGTAGATAACTCTTAGTTCTCCTAAAGATGAAATTGGTTTACGTCATTTAGGCTGTTCTGTTCAGAGGAAGAAATGCCAGTCCTGGTTTTTGGGGAGAGACGGGGATCTGTCCCTATTGCCTGTGTATACCACCGGTGGTAGCAGATATTAAAATTTATGAATGATGAAAATGGTGAATAGTGCTTATAGTTTTACTTAATGAATTCTAACTTCATCGGGAGACTAAAATAAATTTTGTTCAAAACTGTCTGAAGAGTGCAAAAACCATCATCAGTCTCTCCAGTGGGCTGTGGCTCACCAGGCAATTTGTTCTGGCTGCGACCCATCGAGGCACTCAGCGCCGGGGCTGCTTTGCCTCGAGAACCGGGTCTGAAGAAGGACCGGGGTGGCGCACGGTGAGTGCTTCGCCTGGGGGCGACACCCGTGGGGAGTGGGGCATTGAACCTTGAGGCGTGAGGGTTAGGCAGTAGCAGCTGAAAGAGGATATTCAGGCATGCGGTCTTAAACATTGGTACCTAAGTGCCACTGATTTTGTTTTTTTAGACTTTGTTTAGAATTTAACAAGAGCTTGCTTATTGAGCTTCGGGAATTATTTATGAGTTCAAAGTTAAATGTTTCTTCTGGATCCCCAGACAGGCCTTTTACATGTACCTTTCTTCCATTTCAAACAGCAAATGGCATTAATTTCATGGTGAAACCTCAGATTCACCAGGTACTACTTCGGATGTTTACCTGTTTTTAAATAAATCAGATGGGTTATCTGTTTGGTCAGTGTGAAGAAGGATATGATTTGAATCAATGAGATAATGCAAGGCTTGCTGCCCCATGTGATGTGGGTAACTTTCAGTCTTGAAGTGTGCCCTGTTTTTCACTGTTTTAGTACTTGTTTAAATCAAAGGCACCCAGACATTATAGGGAGCATTTATGCATGTACGTGATTAATATTGTCTGTGCATAACGTGGCATTGTGCAGAGGATCCTTAAAGTATGGCAACACCAGAAACTGGAGAGAGTGTGACAAGCTTGCTGCAGACTAGCATCCACATAATATCTCTTTAAATGCTTATCTGAAAATGTAAAGTATACTGTTCTGAGTAGAAAACTGACATTCCCTGAAAAACAGGGGAGGAAAAAAAAAAAGAATAATTGAAATAAAAGCATAGCATCTGCTTTGAAATATTCACCACAGCCAGAGTAGCTGTAGGAACTTCAGAGGAAAATGATTCAGTAGAAAGTTTCCAAGAATCTATTAGATGGTGAAGTTATAAACTTTTTTCCCCCGAGGATGCTGTTGAGGTAGCTGTGTATTTCATCATCCCTTATTACTTCTCTGCGCTGTGGCTGTATGTAGTTGCTCTCAGGTCTTGGCACCCCCACCAGTGTTCTCTATAGTAAGTAAGGGGAGTGTGACGAATCTCGGCTGCTGTCTTTACGTGTTACGTGTTCAGGTGACAAGTTTACTGACATCGAGGATGACTTCTAAAACCATGGGTCTCTTAAACGAGTTCCTCAGTGGTAGAAACCATAGCTGCAGAGACAGGGTCAAAACCACTACAGGTAAATGAAGCCAGCTTCTCTTCCTCCCCCGCCCCCACCGTTTCCACAGAATGAAGTTCTGAGGAGCTTCACAGGCTTGTGTCTGGTGTTTCGAGGTAGGTGTTACGTACTGCGGAGTGCCGCAGGTAATTACCGAGGGAGCCGCTGTGTCTCATGGCACCCGTGGCAAGGATATCGTCATCCCTGGCTTTTTATTTTTTTTTAAACAAATCAATGACTCGGGCAAGGAATGCAGTAGAAAGCAAATTGATTTAATGTTAAGGGACCTGTTTTTTATACATTTTTAAGGTATATATTTTCTGTCAAAACACAGTTTAGATGAAAAGTGCCATTTCTGATTCGATTCTTTCTGAAGTAGATGCAGGCAAAGAAAAGCCTTCATTATCATGCGCGTTAGTAATAGCTTTTCCTCTTTAAGTTGGACGGAGCTGAAGCTATAATAATAATGCTACATGGGAATGATTTTCTCTAAATGGGGAAAATAAGGTGTTTTCCTATTAAAAATATCATCTTATGTGCAAGCTACAGAAGTGCAATTAAGCGTCAGTAATTTCAAAAGAGCTGGTTTCTGAGCAGGGTGACCTGCTTTATGGCGTGCTGCAAGGAGCAGGGAAGAGAGGCCCCCAAGGCCCCCACCTGCCCTGCGCCGGGTCCCTCGATGCTGGCCGGGACTGACAAACGGTGCTGAGTCCGGGGCTACCCAGAGGAGTCACGGGCAAGTAAAAGGGAAGAACCGAATCTTGGCTTTATCTCAGCTGCTCCATCCAGCAAAGCTCCGAGGTTAAAACAGTAAAAATAAATACATAAAATCTGCGGGAGATGTAGCAACCACCCCCCCTCCCTGCCCTTCACCCCGCAGCATGCCTCCTAGTGCAGGCTCTCCCTGGTCGGGCTTCCCACCTGGACCGATGATGAACACCCAACAGGGACACTTAACGTTGTTTTATTACTGGAGCATCTTCTGTCCCTTTAGTGGCAATGTGGGACCTTTATGCTTAAGCTCAGAATTCCAGCCGTGAAGCACGGGGCAGGCCTTCACGTCCTCGAGGCAGAGGCTGCTGGAGGGAGGAGGCTGCCTGGGAGGCAGAACTGGAAGCAGTGTAACTGATGAGGCAGAGCAGGACAGAAAACCATCCTGGGAGATAAATGTGGGAGAAAAAAAGATCTTTTGGAGATGCTTTCTCTGAAGTGCATCCATTTGCTGAAACAGAATCAGCCAGAAGAAACTTATGATCAAAGTGTGTGTGATAGAAGACAATGAAAGTAAAATGGGAGATTAAATGCATTAGGCACCATGCAGAAAGGAGCGATGGAGGGCTCTGAAGCTGGATGAAACTAGAAAAGCAAAGGCACTGAAGTAAATGAAAAGATGAAACAAGCAGTTACCATGGAAAAAAAAAAAAAAGGGCTCACTGGCATACGTGTGGGGGAAAAAGCAGGACAGACAACTTCACGCTTCTTTAAATAACAGGAGGCACATAAAAGTAGTGCATGAAACCTGGAAGTATTCATGTGGAATATATAGGAAATAATTAACGAGGAACAGTATACGAGCAGGATCATGACATGGTGTAGGTGCAACTGAGCTGCTGAGTCAACTCGACAGGCAAACGTAATGCATGGAGGAAAAGGGAAAAAACCATGGCAGTGAGTTCATGTCCCAAAAGAGAAATATTCATGAATAAGCAGGACTTGAGGATGGTGACCGACAGCTGCTGAGGCACACAGGAGTGTGGATGGGCTGCGAATCCGCCCCCACTGTGGCTCTGATGCTGAAGGGATGGAAATGACTAGAAATGAATGGGGTTAAACTGGTGGAGTCGCAATGGTTTAGGTGAGGATCTGTCAGTGCATCATATGCTTCATCATAATAACTCCTTGTACAGGTGCACTTGCCAGCTAGCTCATTGGGGGTAGGATCTCTTCAATATAATCTTAAAATATATATTTATACATGGTTATTTCATGAATTAAGTTCCTCCTCATTGCTGATGCCTTCCTGTGGTGTTAGACAATTCCAGCCAGTCTTACATTACTATAACAAAGGCTGGAGGCAGTTGTCTTTAAAAATAGTACAAAGCAGCTGGAAGATGATGATTTATAAGGGTGTGGGCAAGGGCATGTGGTGCTGCCGGGGGGGAGGAAGGCGCCCACGAGGCTCCAGCAAAGCCAGCCTCCTCTGGTGCTGCTCCCCAGTGATGCCAGCGGAGTGTCCCAGGCTTTCCGATATAACACAAATGTTCTTTCTTCACAGCTATAAAAATGTTATTAAGAGAAGGTAGTTTAGAAGTACTGAAGTTTTATAATGTATAAGTTTTCTACCGTGGAAGTATTTAAATTGCATTTTGTTGCTCATGATGAATCTGTCACCCCAGAAGGAGCCGATCTCCTGAGCTCAGCTCTGCAAAGATTAAAACGGCTCTGCCACGGGCTCATATATTTCAATCCTCTGTGACTCGCTAGGCAGCATTGCCAGGTACAGGAGCTAAGTGGGTAAGGAATTAGCTATTTATTTATTCCCTTCACCCGGCACATTCCCAGCAGGAGTATCACTGCCTGAACACAAAGTGGCTGGAACTAAACCTAATGGTGCACCCACTGATTTTAATAACTAAGTTTTTCTTGATGATGGAGGAGAATGTGTGACTGTGCGCTGACAAAGTGGTGAGTGCAACCACCGTTACTGTGCCTCGCCTCCTCGTTGGGCCCCCGGGCTCCCAGCGCTGCATACGGCCGGTGGGATGCTCGCGCTGCCGGGGGCTGGTGCCCCGCTCAGCCCTTGTTGCTGCGCTGCCGGTGCTGCTCATCTGGAAGTGATGGCGGTCCTGGCTGGCTGCGGGGATTAATCTGTAAAAGCACCAGTGGAAACTGCTCTGATGCTCTCAGCCATCTGCTTATTGATTGCCGTGTGTTGCAGCAGGATTAAGGAGCGCCTGGGTGAGGATGCTGGAAGAGAGCACCCGAGCGGGAGGGAGGGCTGCACGGCACGGGCACAAAAACATTGTTCTCGTGTGCGGCAAAGGCGGGGTGTTTTCTGACTCTGCTCTTATCTAAGAGATCTCATTAAAGAGGAGTGTGGCCTGCGTCTCGGGGAGTGCAACCCTCTTTTCTTGTACTTTGAAAATTTAGATTACTTGTTCTTGAACATCTTCGAGTAGCCTGGTGACTCATCAGCTGTTGAACTGGTGAAAGCTTCGCGAGAAGAAGCCTGCTTGTTGAAGGATGACTTTCAAAATACATTCTTTACAACATAATTGTCATGTTTGATGTATTTTCCAGTTTTTGTAGAAAAATGTCATGCCTTTCTAAACCAATCCATATGGCTATTTGAAAACCATATAAAATATCAAAATGGATAAAAAGCCACTGACCAAAAATCTGTGTGTTTTTTTCTGTTTGTTTTGTAAAGGAAAAAGGCAGGTAGCTATTTATTTTATATAGTCCAAAATGTTATTGTGGGAAAGGAAAATGGGAGAGAAGGCAGATTAAAGAAGCTTTTCTGAAACCGCAGTGTGCCCTGGCCACAAACATCGCTACGGGTGCTCGCTCAGCCCAGGCCAGGCGGCCAGGGGCAGCCCCACATCCCCGGCCCTGCTCCCCGTTCCCAGCCTTCCCCCAGCCCCACAGCAGCTCAGCGAGGCCAGCACGTTGCTGTCGTGCACGTGGATGGAATCAAAATATTTTCTTGGCTTTTTGGGTAAGACTGTCCCACAGATGGAAAGCTTACAGGTGGTAACTTTTTTTTTCTTTTTGCCAGGGTAGCTATTGATTTCAGATGGAATAATATTTTTAAAAGGATTCAATGGGGATAACGAAACAGGAAGGAGCTTTGCTGTGATATATCAACCTATAATCTGTAAATCAATGAAAAACTTTACTCAACGGTTTGAAAACTAAATGGATTCAATCTAATTAACTCTCTAAGCTGTAAAAGATATTTATGAGAATTAAATTTTAATACATATTCCCTGAAGGCGAGGTAAAGCATATTGTCTCCTTAACGAAGATTGCATCTCCTGTTTGCTCCCCCCCCCCCCCCCCCCCCCGACTCAGAAATAAGTGTGGGTGGAAAGGAGGACGGGAACCTGGGGAGCTGCAGGTGCCTCTGGGGGCCCGGGGTGAAGCCCGGCTGGGGCTGCAGCACGGAGAGCATCCTCGTGCAGGAGGGCATGGGTCTGCCACCGGCACAGTGAGGCTAGAGGCAGGCAGCAACCCCCTCCAGTCTGTTCGCTTTTGCTCCTGTGTCACTTGCTCTCATGCATAAATGCCTGTTCTTGTCTGAGCCTCCCCGCTTTGGGTTTGCAGGAGTTTATTCAAAGCACTTCTTCGCAGTTGGAAAACGCACCAGTGGGTTCCTTCGGTGCTTTGAGGTCTGTAAATGAGGAACGTTACTCAACAACACGATTGTTTTATAGGCTAGGTTTCAGAGGACAAACTTCACTAGCCAAAGAAAAGAATGCACGAATTGATGTAGTTAGGTTTTTACTGTGACCTACTGGCTTTGTGTAGCCAAGATCCTGATGTTTCCAGGTGAACTTTTACTTCTGGGTGTGAGGACCGCACATCAGTAGGACAAGGCACGGTGTTAGGGCTGTCTGTAGCTCACCCGGTTCGTCTTCATGAGCAGCTGTGGTGGTGTTGGAGCAGTGCTGGGGAGAGCCCCAGGGAAATGTTGGAAAGCTTCAGCAAACTGGGTCATTGCGGGAAGAGCCCCGTGTTCTCCTGTCTCGTACAGCACCAGGTTGCTTGATCCATCCTCTGCGAGGACTGAGAGCTCCCAGAGATGTCCTCAGACATACAAATGCTTTTAGGGAGTCACAGCTTGACCAGCTGATCCCCGACTAACACAAGGTAAACTAGAGGAGGGAGCACAAAACAGTGAGAGGTGCCGTGTGCGTGGCCCTGGTGAGCAGCGTGCAGTCGGGGTGTTGGGACAGACTGACCGAAGGGAGCCGTGATGATGCTCTCTGAGCCGGGCCCTGCTGCAGGCTTCCAGTCGCTGCTCCGTGATTTTCAGTGCTGGATTGTGGCTCGGGGCGAGCTGTGTCTTGAGGTGGGTATTGCTTGTGGGTACGTATGTTTATATAACACGCAGACATGATATATTTATAGTTAGTCACTGTACAGCCAAGCATCTGTTCTCAACCATGACATAATTTATCCTTCGATGGAGATTTGGGTGGGTTTGTTCTGAATCAGTGAGCAGAAAGCCAAGATCTCAGCCATGTTGTGTGCCAATGCATTTCCAGCGTTACCTGTCAGGAGCACAGCAGCCCATCCAAAACCTGGCAGAGCCGCGCTGCTCCCACGGACGCCGAAGTCTGTTATTTATTTTATTTGCCTGACACCAGCTGCAGTCTTGTCTAGCTGCCTTTACAAATGAAATTACATTTCGTGTCTTGAAAACACAGTGCATGAGCCTCTTTGTGAAAGGTTTCTTCATTTTTCTCCTGTTTCCCTTTTCCAAACGTGGGCTGTCCCACAGCAAGGTGAGATCTCCGTGTGGGTGCTGCAGGAGCTCCCCGTGCCTGTCTGTCCCGTGCAGGGGACAGCTCCATGCATTGCGTCTGCTCCAAGAGCAGCTGGGTCGGGTCTCTGGAGGAAGAAATGTCCTTGGCCTCTCCAGCCCGCTGCCTTCCCCGGCAGGACGAGCAGTGGGGTGGCCGCCCAGCCCTCCGCTGTGCAGAGGGGAGGCATGAGGGGGAGGCGTGCAGGGGTTTGGCCTCACCCCGCTGCTCTGGGGGTCTGCAGTGAGAAATGGAGCGGGGCAGTGGCTGCTGCTCCGGGGTAGTTTTCTGTCTGGACGTGGATGGGGCTCATCGCGCCTCTGCGGCGGTTCAGTTTCTTGTCCAACTGACAGAGCTGAGATAAATGCACTGAAAGGGCTGTGTGTGGGATACCGTGATGGTGAGAGCCGTGCAAGTAGCAAGTACCAGAGGTACAGGCTGTGCAGAGGGAACCATTACACATCCGTAGTATCTCTCAAAGTGATTTAAAAAAAAAACCAAAAAAAAAACCATACTTTGATATAACATGCTAAGAGACACAACACGTGGTTGTCTCCATCTCTGAATGCTGATCTCCTATTTTGACAGCAGCCCCACTCCTGCTGAGGGGGGCCTCGTGCCAGGCGTGCCGTGGGTCGGCTCCGGCGCAGGAACAGCTGGGACGCGGAGCCCTGGGAGCTCCCAAGGAAGCTGTCGGGGTTCAGTGGGAATGCTGGCCCGGGGATAAAGGCTGTCAAACAGCAGCAATATATTTTGTCAAAACGTTCAGACCAATAGGCCACATTTAGCATCTGTCACGTTTCTTATTGTGTGTGATAGAGGAGTAAGCATTATTTAGGGAGAGCTGTAGTGGGGCTGGAGCCAGCTGCTCTGCAGGGCGATGCCCCGAGCACGCGTGAGGACAGCAGCGCCTGTCCCAGTAAACACCAGCGAAAAGCACACAGCATCCTCGCTGATGAGCAAAGGGTCGTCGTGGGGGTGCTGCTCCGAGGGAGAGAAGCAATTACTGGGTGTGAGGCAGCTCTGCGGTGCTCAGAAGCACTGTGGAGGCTGCGCTGCTGTGCTCAGGTGGCTGTTTTAGGGCGGTTACCCCCGATAGTATTTTTCTAGCAGGTTTGATACAGATGGATGTGACCTGTATCACGTTTTTGTTACAGAAAAAAAAAAATATTACTTTTAAGTACAGAAAAATAAGTTATAGATTAAAAAAAAAAGAAAAGAAAAAAAAGAAAAAAACTCAGAAGGATCAAAAATTACATTGCAATAATTTGCAGGGAAGACAAAAGTTGATGAGGGCCTTCCAGGCTTGTGGGTCTGTCCAGTCTGTTCACCAGTGCCAGCAACCTGTACAACTTGTTCTGTTTTACCAAATTTTCTGCCCAATCCACTGCTGGCTGTGGCTGCAGGAGACTACCCGTCTGTTGTAGTGAGGTAAAATAGCATTCAGCTTTCCCAAAATTAGGTGTGGGAAAAGCATCACCTTCTTATTCTTAAGGCTTTTCTTCTCTTTTTTCATCTTGGTCTGATTGAAAACATACATGACAATGCCTACTAGCCTTTTCCCAGCTGCTGAGGCATTGAGTTTCTCCATCTGAACACCTTGCCCAGGACTGCCAGGCTGCTGAGCAGCTCCTTTCACTTCTGGGTGTTTGTTCCCTGTTTGAAGTGTTGTCTAAAGTATTCAGCTGGGGGAAAATGTGCAATTCTTCGCATTTCTCTGAGCTCTCCGTGCTGAATCTCTCATCTTGGTTATTCACCTCAGGTTGCTTTTGGGTTTTCTTTGAGTTTTGCAATTAAATATATATCAAACGCCTCTTCTTATTCTGACATACCTTAGAGTTAGTGTATTCAAGCTCTCCTGTTTTCCCTGGCGGAGCTAGCGGAGGTAAGCCACTGGTTTTGTAAACCGACTCGGCAGTTGGCTTTGCATGCGTTGCATTATAAATGCTCTGCAGCGGGGAGATCGCTTGTGCATTTTTCAGCTTCAATAACCAGGGCCCAGGTCCGCACACGAGCGTGGAGGGCTGGGAAGTGTGCAGGATCGTGCCTGAAACACAACCGCCGCAACCCTGCCCCTGTGCACGATGCCTGGGAGGCTCGCTCCGACCCTGGGTGGGGAGCACAAGAAAATGGCTGAGGGACGGAGGAGCAGCTCCAGGCCTGTTCCCTGACCTCCCTCCCGGACCCTGGCTGCCCCTCGCGCTCCCATTTCCCCCAGACATAACGGGAGCTCAGACAAATGGTAGTTCTGGAGAAAGAAGCCCTCTGTAGAGCAGGCATCTTGGAGCGGTTCAACACGCCGGTGTCTTTGTGCCGAGATTCGTGACACAAGTCCCAGCTGTTCCACGGCGATTTGCTGGATTTCTGTCCTGCCTTTTCCCAGAGCTGTTAACATGGACGGGGAGAAAATGGTGGTTCTTAAGACAAAAATTAATGAAGTGTTTTTTCTTTTTCAAGGTGTCCCTGAATCAAGCAGTTGCTAAAGAGACCAATATAAGCAACTTTGGGTGTCCCAGAGTGTGTGCGCTGTTAATTTTTCAAATTACAGTGATATTTTTACTTAGTTTTCCCCTACCCTCGACAGAATGCTGAGCAGGGACAGCTGCTGGTTTTCTTTAAATCAGGTATTGGGTGCAGCAACCAGGTATTTCCTGTAATCGTGGCTGCAGGCCTGGCTCAGCTGGGTAGCAGGGCACGCGTTAAACTTTGCATGTCTCATTGGAGTGATAGTTCGGTGACAACTGTGCTGTGTTTGTTGAAAGAGTAATTCATCCACCATACGAACAGAACCCCCAAGAAAACTTTAATAATTTATTTGTATATATTTGAATCATTTCAAAATTGCTACTTAATCTGAATCTGGGCTGGAGATGGCTGAACCTGAAGCTGGCTTCTGGTGGTTTATGGGGGCAGGCCTGAACCTCGCACCGAGCTGCGCTGCGAATGAGGTGGTGGCGAGAGATGGCAATAAGAGGTTTATGAGATTATTAAGTTTATAGAGCAAGGAGAATGGGTACTAAATCAAGATTTCTGGCAACTCGCCTTGCTCACTTTTTTCATTCCTTTGTTTGTATGAGGAACAAAGCATGTGTTTGCAAATGCTTCTGATTATTTTTTTTTAATCCTGCAGTGAAAATTTAGGGACAGACTGTCCTCAGTCCCCACGTTTGACTGGGAAGCCACGCATTCAGATCCTGGGGGGAAAAAAGTCCTTTAATTTCTGCACTGTGTTTACTTGTCCTGCAACTGTACGTTACGTGAGGGTACAGCTCGGCAGGATGCGCCCTGGGAAGCGGGAGGCCTGGCCTAACACCTTCTTTCTGTCTGCTTTGATGTAATTAACCCAGCTTTTACGGTCTTTATATCAACTGTGTGTTTTGTTTTAAGTGGCTTTTTTTGTTTTAAAAAAAAAATAGTTTAGTGATAAGTAGATTGTTCTCATTTTCTCCTAATGATACGGTACTGTAATATTGTTAAATTTGCTTTCTCATTTACTCAACATCATTTTGAAATCAGATCTGAAAACATCTTTTTCCTTGCCTTCAAACCTTTATTTTAGTTTCCCTTTGATACTTTATTTTTATTAACTGTATCATTTAATTATGTGTACAGCATTTTTCAGACAGAACTTCTGTGAAGGAGTTTTTTTTTCAACAGCTTTGTATTGTGCTGTAAATGAAATATGATTTTCTGTTCTCGAAGCCTAATTCCGTATTGAAGCACACAATGCCTCGTTCACACATCGTGCACAATTAGCTGCTGCACGCTGCGGCTGATTTTGTAAGATAGGCATCCATTTACCTTGGGGCACGTTGCTGCTGCTGGGGTGATGGAGGAGGCTTTCTATTCCTGGCTCGCCCCTCGCGGTGCGGGCAGCGGGTGGGTGCCGGCTTCCCCCACCGAGGCAGAGGAGCCGTGCCTCGCTGCTGCCACTCGCAACGACAGCGCTTTGCTGTGCGTGCCTTATTTTGCTTGGTGTTTGCTGAACAAAGTAGTGTTGGTGACTAGGAGAGGTGGCAAAGCGGCTCGTGAATGCTCGTTGCTCCGGTGGCCACTAAAGCCCACCTCCCTTAGATCATAATTTACTGGGTGGAAGTTACTCCAGGCTGTGAGGGGCTCGGGGTCAGACGGGAGGCTGGCTTTGCAGGTCCCGTGGGTGCCGGAGGGCAGTGGCTCCGGCCTCAGAGCATCACCCTGCGGCTGCAGCTCCGGCTGAGCAAGGCACCTGGGGCTGAAGGCAGCGCACGAGGAGGAAGGGAGTCTGTCTGTGCTTGCTGATGCCTTTCGTTTCCCTGCCTTTTTGTGCTGTGGGTTTCTTAGCGATCCTTTAAATAAATAAATAAATAAAGAGCAAATGCTTTTTGACACTGTGAACCATTTAAATCACTCTATTATCTAAAAACCAAGTGGTCACAGACTTCTCGTATTCTCGGTTGGCGTGTCTGCTCGGGTTGCTCCCTGCGAGGGCTGGTTGCTGTAGAAGTTGCTATAGAAGTCCTCTCGGAGTGGCGTATTTATGGAGAAACTTGCCGGGTTCCTAACTGTGAAACCTCTCCCAGCGCCAGGCCTGCGCGCAGCCTCTGTGCCCTAACTGGCACCAAACCACGCCAACCCGCAGCGGTCCCCCTCCTGGCCGGGCTCTGTTTGAGGGTGAACAGTCTCAGCCTGTTCAGCACCCGAGGAGCAGTCTGAAAGCGGTTACAGATTAAGTTCAGTTTGTGTTTAAGTTGTGGGGGCATAAAGAAAACAGTTCGTATAACTACTTGAAAAATGTTAAAATCAGGTTGACTGCTTGGCGATAGGTTTGCATTTGAAAATGAGCAGCGTTACTGGTTTGATTTATATTTATTGCAGCGTTAAAAGAAGCTGGATCGATGCTACGCTACGTCCTCATTATAAACAGGAGCTCTGTTTTGAATTATAGATGTAACGTCCTGCTGACTGATAGGCAATAATCTCAGAGATGAAAAGGAGGCCGCTTCATCTCCCTGGTGGCAATTCAGGGACTCGCAGACCGCGACGGTCCCTGCGGGTGCCCTCGCCCGCCTGCCTGCTGCCGTCCCAGCCCCACACGGTGCCGGGGCTGCAGGGCATGGGGATGGGGCATCCGCGGGGCTTTGGCCACTTGGCCATGGGGGCGAAGGAGAAGTACCTGCAAGGCAGCTGGCAGGCACGGAGGGAGAGGCAGCAGATAGCTGCCGAGGGAGGACAGGGTCGTGTTTGTGGGGGCGCGAGGAATCCTGGCTGCACGGAGCTGCCCGTGCCCGGTGCCCATCAAGCCGGCACCTCGCTGCCCCGCGGTGAGGGCGGAGGGCTCGAGGTGCTGCCGAGCAGAGCACAGGGCAGGAGGGCTGACAGCTCCCTTCTTTCCTCCCCAGGCAAAAGGTGGAAGAGGCATTGTTTGAAGCATCTGCTTCGGTATTGCTGAAGCTGTTGCTGGATTCGTTCCAGATGAATCTAAATTGGAAGGTGTTGCAAATGCCAGATGGAGTAGGGATATGTAACAGAGAGTCATGAAAGGCTTGGAAATATAGGCAATATCTTTAAAGGTAAACCCAGAAAAATAAAAGCTTCACAGGCCTCGAGGGGAAGAATCCAAAGCCCCAGCCCTCGGTGGGCAGGAGCTGCATAAAAAAAGCCATGACAAAAGATGCAGTGGTAAAAGCTGGTTGCAGAGCAGGTCAGAACATTTTCAATACTGTTTTTTATCTAAATACGTCTGTTTCACTGTTTTTGAACGCTTTTGTTCCGTATTACCCTACTAATACCGCTGCAGCTTTGGTGACTAAGAAAAGCAAGAAACAAACTCCTTCTCCCCCGGGCGGCTCCGCTCTGTGCCCTGCCTCCTGCTGCGGGAGATCGGGCGGGCAGGGGACTGCGACCCGTCCTGCCGATATCTCCCCTCGTGTGCTAACTGCTGGGCTGGCAGCGTACGTCCGAGAACTAGTCTTTGGTTTATGAGCAGGTGCAAATAATTTTTGTCCGGTTGGATGACAAGAAAATTGCAATTTCAGTGATAGACCGTCATTATTGTTTGTTAACTGTCGTAAGTTGGACCTGTCACAGCTGGGGGTGTACGTTCCCACCTGAGGGGAGTGCTCTCAACAATTGATAATGCTGGATTTATAAACAGCAGCTTCTTGGGCATCTGCTCTGCTGGTTGGGCTCACCAAAACCAGAGAAACTCAGCTGCATCTCTTCCGTACCCTTGGCTACCACTACCACCACCTCCCACGCTGCTTCTGTGTAATGGCGTTTCTCCTGGAGCTGGTGCCCTTTGTATTTTGGGTGACAAAAACGATGTTTGTGAAAGGTGCTTTATTTAAAAAATGAAAAATAAACCCAGTAAGCAAGTAAGAGATGCTACTTGAAGGGTACGACCGGGCTTGTTGCAAAGTGTTCCTTTCACGTTGCTATGTTCATTTTGCTTTGAAATAGCCATTTGCAGTGTTCTTTTTGCTCCCTTTTGACTGTTTATGTATGTGGCATGCCATAATTTCATTAAATTATTCATGTGGAGGATGATAAAGGCCTGTGTGGATAGCTAAAGTACATCGCTTACTCGTTTTTGATGCTTTCCAACCTTGTATAGAAACACATTTGGCAAAGGGCCTGTATAAATAGTTCGTAACTCTCCGTGAAATCAGTCACTTGGTGTCACGGCACTTGGAGTGGTTTTGTCCTTTGACAGTCGTCTCAAGGCAGAGCTGAGCGCCAGAAACACTGCGGAGCCCTGGGGAGCTCGGCTGCGGTCGTTTCTCTGCGCCCCGGAGAGGGGCTTCTGGGCTGTGCGGGGCCGAGCACTTTCCTCCTCCTTGTCTAATACTGAGCTTCAGATGTACTTTAGGATCAACTTTGTTTACCCAAATTCCACGTGATACAGCAAATGCAATTCAGAAGAGTAACGCATGCTCTGAAAACAAGGTCCGCCGCACCTCCCTGGCGTCTCCTCCATACGTGTGCTTGGGCGGCACCTGGGCGCGTTGTTATCCACGGCCGGGTGGCAGAACTGCGCAGAGGTGTTGGGGATGGTAGCTGCTGGGACAGATAAGTCTCATTTTTACCAAGTACAGTAGGTTTAAATTAAAATCCTGAATTACATATTTGAGTGTACATCACAAAAAAAATATGGCACTAATTTAATGTTCATTCTAGATGAAAGTCATTAAGAGTAATTATCTCCAGGAACAATTTTCATGAGGCTATTCCAATTTTCAGTGAGCATCCCTTCTCCAAAAAAAAAAAAAAAAAAAAGTTCTGAAATATCCTGACGCTTGTTTTTCCCCCAGATGATGATTATTTGCTAAATTCTGTATTCTACGTTCCAATTTCCTCTCGTTTGGTGTTGCCATAGAAATCAGGGAGCTGTCACAGGCTCGATGCTTTCAGTGTTACTTTATACTTTGTAATACCGCGTCCAGTACCTGCCCATTAATTTCTCGATACCATCAAGGGACCAAACACGCTGTGATTGAGCCATAACTGCATCACCTGACATGGTGCCTGCGGTTCCAGGAGCTGAAGGGCAGCTCTGCCCGCGGGGCCGCAGGGCAGCGGCCGGGCTTTGGCGTGCCCTGGCCGCAGCCACCTCGCCCCGGCGAGCTCCAGCTGCGGGGCTCGTCCTGGCCACAGGCACCGCTGGTATCTTCTGACCAGCAGGTGGAAGCAGAGAAAAAAAACTCCTGAAGACTTGCATGCTTCCATGCTGCTCGAAGATGCTGCTGTCTTTTAAAATTGCAAGCCATTAGGGGACGGAAAACACTGTGTAATTTCTCTGAGTCTTGCATCTGGTCCACAGCAGCCTGATCTGAGGGATTTTTAAAACAGCCCGCTCTGTTTCTGATTCTTACTAGTGGGGTTTTTCTGTTGTTGTTGTGTTTTTTTTTTTTTTTGCACCATGCTTTTATTCATCATAAGCAACAAGGAAGCAAATTTGTACTTAGACCCTATGTTTTGCTTTTCTATTTATTAAATTGAGTTGGTGCTTCCCGGATATATAGCAGATCTTTGTTAAGCATCCGGCACGATGTTAGGTACACGGGCTCAGTATTTAGTCCAGCCAGCTGTGGTCGTAGGAGGCTCGTGGCGCTGCGACTCGTGCAGCCTGGCTGCGTGCAGTTAGGAGTTATCTGCGGCAGGGTGGGCAGCTGTGGGGCTGTGGTCATCGTCAGCAACAGAAGACAGAACAGAATAGAATCCATAGGCAGAATAGAATTCATCGTTCTCAATCAGTTTAACTTGGTAACACAATGCAAATTTGTATCACGTTTCTTTTTCCACAAAATGGTTTAAGTTCTCTTTATTTTCAGTAGATTTAAGCTTTATAATCTGCAAGTATTGGCAGTGTTTGCAAAGAAGGGAAAGAAAACATTACGAAAGGAAATAAATACATAGATGTCATGCTGTATGCATAACAAAAGTACATTTAAGCTTCAACATGTCATATAATCAATTGGCCATTTCATATACTGATGTATTCCTGAGATCACACGCTTTAAAGGGGAATATCAATATGAAATCTAGAAACAGAGCAAAGATCCCAAATGAGGAGTCAGTTCATTGGTTTAATGGGTGTTTCTGCCTCTCTCTGCCATCTCTCGGTGTTAAATGCTCCGTGCACGAATATTTAGGATCAGGACATGATAAACTTCCCTGTCGTCAGTGTGTGGTGAAGAAAGCTGTGTATATTTTTATAACAAAAAGACAATCTACATAAACGTTTCAGGTAGAGGCAGTATGACAGACTGACAGAAGCAGAAAGGCAACGACCCTTGCTGTTTAAGCTGGAACAAGAGATCAGGTTGTAGATCCTGCCGTTCTGATTCATGGCTCTAAACGCATCTCTGTAAACTGAATGGGAGGGGTTTTGCCTAGTGAATGGTCAAGACTTTTGTTCTTAAAATATTTGCAGATGTTTGTTATTTCTTATAGTTCTAAAAAGAAAAGTTTCTAACCTTCCTAGCGGCACCTGAGGCGCGGCAGAGCTCTGCAAACAGCAGTTCTGGCTCTGCTAATGGGAGCGATCCTCGTATCAATCCTCGTTTTATGAATTGTAATAGAGCTGCTGTAACAGTCGTAATTGGTGAAATTAGTTTGGATGGTTGCATTAATATTCATGCATTCCTGCAACGGCGCTGAGCTAATTAGTATCTTTTCCTTCTCTATTACGGTGGCAAAATGGGACAGCCCAAATCCGAGAGGTTAACTCCTGTGCGGGATGCGGCCAGAAGCTGGGCCGCTGGCACGTGCGGGAGCCGCGCCGGGAAGGGGTCCTGCAGGGGCACCGGGGGCGAGTGAGGCTGTCAGGGGGAGCCCCTCGAGTTCGCAGATGGAAGGGGGATGTGGAGGTTTGCTTCTGGGGAAACAAGGAGTCACGTTGTTCTCTGTAATTATTCCGCAGTAAGCAGGATGGGAGCGGCCGGGAATCTGCAGGGAATACTCCTCCGCATTGGCCTAGATATGGAATAGGTGGTCTGATTTTTCCATCTCTAATTTCCATAGTCCTAGAAGATAGCAATGAAAGACTGGAAAACTTGCTGCCTGTTTCAGTGAGTTTTTGCTTTAATATGTTTTTCTTCTCATTGAAAGTTACTGGAGGAATATTGTCTCCCCGCATTGCTAGGGAAGAGTGGCATATGGTGCAGTAAACCTTACAGATACCTGGGGAACTTCACATGGTCGGTCTCCTGAGGAACCCATGGCAGTAGTGTCTCACCTTAGTGCTGAGCAAACTGCCCCAAAGCCCCAGCGCTGCTCCCCCCACGGGCAGGGCCCTGCCGCCTGTCCTGCAGCTGCACCCCCGGGTTGCATTCGTGGCTGCGGTGCCTTCGGGGGCTGTCAGGATGAAGAGAAACTCTTTGGGACCTGCAGGACTCCTGCCACATAATTATGAAAATAAACTTGTGTAGGATGGTAAAAGAGCAAATGTAGAGAATGCCTCAGTCTGTTTTTCCAGTCTGGAGAAAAACAGGGTAGTGCTGGGGCAGGGGAAGGAGGCGATCCAGGGACCGTTTGTCTCTTCTGAGCAGCACTCTGATCTGCCAGCACCTTCCTTCGGAGTATTAAATTGATTTCCCATTTCCCGGGGGTACTTGGAGCAGCCAAAAGCCCCATGGCCTGTACGATGTGTCAGTGTCTGGAGTCGGGAGGTGATTTGAAAAAACGCTGTACCAAGGCTGCGCCGACTGCTTTCCTTCGGTCGGCATCTCTGCCCTAGTTAATTAAAGCTCCCTGTAGGATTGCTCCTAATTAGGTGGTGCTGTTGCCACGTCCCCACTTCCCCTTCCCCTTGGGGCAGGTGCTGCACTCAGGGCATTCACCGGCACCGGGGTAAGGCTGAGGAAACCGAGTCCCCAGGGACGTCAGCGCCCACAGGGAGTGGGGACTGGTACAACTGCAGAGACAATTCTTTTACATTCCTCCTCCTTTTATTTTTTTCTTTGACATGAAGCGAAAGCTATGTGCTTCACTCAACCTGTTTCACAAACAAATGAATAAATAAAATAAAGCCATAAATGAATCAAGCATTTCTCTTGAAAGCTTGAAAGGCAGAAATAGGGAGAAAATTCTATTAGTTCTATTTTTAAAGACTTGAGGGCTGCTTGGATACCATGGTGATAGAAGTGGTGTAAGCACCTAGATAGATACAAATCTCCTGGATGTCTGGAATAATTTAAATGGACCAGGACAGTATGCAAGAGGAAAGTATTTCTGTTTATCTGCTTTCCCTTCAGCTTTCTGTTGTTAAACACGGTGATTTCCAAGCTGTCAGCATGGATGTTAAAATCTGGCATTTCAGTCGTGAAGAGCTGCAAAATAGTCCTCAGGAAAGCAGAGCCCGTTGAGGCAGCTCCGTGTGGCTGCAGGTGCAGGCAGTGAGCGGCACCCGGCGGGCTGGGGGCTCGGGGGGAGCAAACTGCAGACCTGGGGGCTTGGGGCATCCCCCAAACCCGGCAGCTGCAGCGTGGTCCTGGCCCTGCCCAAACGCGGGACCACCGGAGCACCTGAGAAGGAAATATGGTGTTTGAGGAGAGCGGCTGACAGCCATTTAATGCAGCTTCAAAATATTAATGCAGCTCCAGGAGCTGCTGAGTAGTGCAGGGGGAAGTTTTGGGTGGTGGGGGAAGTTTTGGGTGGTGGTGGGAGCTCCCCAGCACGGGGAGGAGGCCGGCATCCTCCCAGGTGCCGTGCCGTGCTCGGGGGCAGAGCTGCTGCCCCCCTGCTGCCAGCTGTCTGTCCCCAGTTATTAACAATAATGTTTCTGCCATTTAATGCCTGCCACTGAGCTGTCAACTAGCAGCAATGCATAACTAACTAAGGATACTCCCAGAGCACTGTTATTTTGGGGGGGGGAGAGAAAAGAAAAAAAGGCTTGAGTCACTCAGTTGTGACCATATAATGACTCTGTATACAAATTAGATGGATTCACATAGTGCTTATCTAAATTAGGTTGCCATTTTACAATGCTAATTTTCCTGTTGGTTGCTTGTGATACCAGAACACAGCATTTCCAAAATTCCCGTGCTTCTCGGCTCTGAAAACGTGGCGTGATGCAGTGCCTCCCCAAACTGCAGGGTTAGCAGAACCTGCTGAGCCTCAGCCTCGAAACGCTGCCTTGATCCTTTTGAACTGCTTGTAAGGTTGATAACTGTGACTGCAGTAATTAGTAGCAAGTCTACAGATCTTGATGAAGTATGCACAAGGGGCTTGTTCCTCTGTGCTGTTCTTTTACCCTCCAGAGGAATAAATAACTGGAGGGAAGGGAATTGAAAAAAGTAATGTAGAAGGAAATAAAAACCCAATGCTTATTTCAAGAGCTGACACCTAGGAATCTGATAGACATTTGCAAGATTTAAGTGTAAAGAGGCTGCATTAAAAAAGCTACTAACAGCCTGATAAAAACACTGCTGTGCCGCCGAGCAGGAGGTGCAACAAAAGAACAGAAGTCATCGGCTGAGGGCTGGAAAAAAAAGGTCCAGATTTCCACCTGTCGTTCACGTTTTATTATGGCTTGTCACACACAAATAAGATGGTCACAGGCACAGCTTGCTTGTCTGGGGAGGCTCATGTTGTGAACACTGACAGCAGTCATGTGGATACTTTTTTCATTCCAAATTCTCAACATATTTTCCAATGGAGAGCAAAGGATCCTTCTCCTTCCCCCCTCTCCCCATTCCCTCTCCCTCCTCTCTCGCCTCTCCCCGTTTGCAGAATTGGGGCTGGAAGCACCAATCCTTTCTGCACGGAGCTCAAAAACTGCGATGGCTTTAGGCTTCTGTAAACATGGGTCATGGAGCTTGTCTAATTTCTGTCAGTGAGGATGATGTGCTGAGCATTGCCCTGCTGGTCAGGGACTAATAGGGAACATCACATCCCATCACTGCCATCAAAACGAGCTCTTCTTCCTCCAGACCTTCCGGCACTGCTTAATTTGCTCTAGTGAGAGCTGATGAAGACCTGTTATATTCAGTTGTTCAAAATAATCTGACACCCGCCATTTTGCATAAACTTTCTTTTCAGAAGCATCTATTCACAGAGAAGTAAAAAAAAAAAAAAAGTGATTTCGGGTATAAATTGCACATGCATAAACATGAGGTGATCTCCAAAGTCATGATGCTCATTTTAATATGATAAATACAGATGCACGATTATTTGCAGAGCGGCATTCATTGCCGTGTTAATTTTGTGGATCAGATCTTCAAGCTGCGCAAAGTGGTAGAGCTCCATTGAGGCCAATGGCAATTTTCACCAGCTGAGGATGCAATGCTCTATGTGAGATTTTTATTTCGTAAAAAAAGAAGAAAATATGTGGTAGCACATCATTCCTTCCTGCCTGCAGCTTTGCCTCTGCTGTGCATCCATAGGGGCAATGCAGTCTCTTGTTTCTGCGATGTGGTTGTGGTTCCCTCTGTGAAGTGGGCGCACGGCACCGCTGGGCTGGGTCCAGGAGGCTGCCTGCTGTGTGGTTTCATGGGGTTCCTGAAAGTGAACAGGTTTCTGTGGGCTGTTGGATCATGCACAGCACCTGGCAGGATCAAACCCTAAATCGTGATGAGCGTGAGGAGTTCCAGCGTTAGCACGCTGATGCATGGAGCAAGGATCTTGAAATATTTAGTGCTTTCCAGATACAAGCTCTGTACCTTTTATCTTCTGAGGTTTCAGGGTCAGAATGAGCCCTTTTATCTTAATGAAGGTCACTTGCCCTGTGCATGGATCAGCTAAAAATTGTTATGCAAAACTTCAGGACATAGCTGCCAGCAAAATCCCCACAACTGAAAATGAGCCAAACTTGGAAAGAAAGGTTACAAAGATACAAGACTGCGCAGGAAGCCCATTAGCAGTTTGATCTCCGAGAGCTTAGAGCCAACTTGCAGGCACAGCGATGAACCAGCCAAAAAGCCCGTCCAGAAGCCAGGGGAGTGCCAAGGAGAGCCCAAGCGATCACTTTATTGAAGGAAAACACACTCCAAATTTTGACATGTGGGTCCTACAGTTGCCAGTCCGCTTTCCAGAGTACATCTTTCCTGCCAAAGGAAGAGAATTGGGAGAGAAAAAAATATCAAACTTGTTTAAAAAAACCCCTATCTTAATATCTCGGTGAAAGTGGCTTTATTCGCACTTGTTTTTCTTCAAATTTCACAGTATAAACAAACCCAACTACACACAACTATGGCAGCATATCATAGGGCAAGTCTGGTGTAACGATTCTGCTGTCAGGGGAGAAAACAAAACAGGTCCAATTTAGGTTAGCGTGCCCTTTGCATGGACGTTTTCTTTGATTAATAATCATGTGCAATACCCCGGTATATAGAATGGTGACAGCAATTTACACATGATACTTCAAAAGGACACTTGGGTGGCAATTGTGACTGTTTTTTAATGACTGAGTGTTATGTTAATGAGGGACTGACATTGATTGACGTGTTCAGTAAAGGTGTGAGTAAGATAGGTGAGGACTAGGAAAGGTTCTTTTTATTCATTTAAAATGGCTACTGATACATTTTACTTAGCATTAGTTTGATCGTAGGCATGGATAAGCACTTCCTTGAGGGGCCAGACATTTTCTGTACCATTTTCCTGGTCCGTGTACCTAGAAACATTTGCCATCTATTTGATTCTGTCAGAATACCTAAATTTTCTGAGGGAGAAATACTTGCTTGGACTAATTACTGCCCCAAGTTGTATACATGACCTTCATTTAAGCAGATGCTTTAAGTAATTGTAAGTTGGTATTTGGCACAAGGAAAATCATACTTAACAAGGCTGTTAAAGAGGACGACTGATAATAAAAATAATCTCGTGAAGAACATAGGAGACTTCTGCAGTTCTCCGTAATCCTCTAAGCGACTCAGTTTACCAGCGTTCCTTTGACTCAAGGGATTAGTTTCTGTCTGTGAGGCATTGCCATGAGAGACGAGGAAGAGAACTGCATCCATTTCACCACCCAGTACTTCATCACCCACTTGGGTGCAGGGCCACAGGAGCCAGAGCAGCCTGCTGAGATGCAGGCCAAAGCATGAGCAAAAGTTTCGAAATAAGCCCCATGGGGAGTCACCTTGCAGATGAGAATATTTCAAAGCGATTTTCCCTTGGAGATGTGGCAAGAGGTAGAAATGTACAATTTGCCTTGAGAAAGAGAGCAAAATACAGAAATAGAGAAGTAAATAGATTAACAAGAGGACATCGAGTAAGAAAGGGATTCTATTGAACTACACAACTGAAACTGCAGTAAATCGGCTGCCCAGGCCGCCCCGATTGCAGGAGGCTTCTCCTGCTGCGGCACCGCCAGGCTGCTCCCCGGTGACCTCCGGGAGGCTTCGGCCTCGCTGCCTCGGAGGCCGCAGCGTCTGCCAAAGCGGCGCCGCGAGCCAGCGCTGCCGGGCATGCAGCCACTCGGCCCGGCCGCCGGCGGCTTTGCCAAGGCGTGAGTTCAGCGAGTGGGATAGATAGCACTGATCCTTCCCGTCCTGCCGTTCAGGCAGTGGTATTCATCTTTTTTTTTTTAAAAGGGCCGTGCGATCCAACCTGCGCAGCATTTTGAGAGCTCCTTGTGGCACCGAGTTAGTTGGCTGCATGCTGCTTTCCTTTCCTTTACTCCGGGCTTGCTGTAATGCAAGGCAAAGAGCTGGTGGCCTTGCTGGGGTGGATTTCATCAGGGTGCCGAAAGAGAGAGTTCTTCGAGACCTTTACAAAAAAATATTCAGTGTCTAGTTGCTTCTGCATGCGTCTAATAACACGGCCCTTAGAAAGCAATTTGGATTAATTAGAATGTCCGAGCACTTTTGCGATAAAGACATGCCTAGTAATTATCCAGTGTCCAGAATAATCTATCGAGCCTGTGAAGTTTAAGTCTGAAAA
Source organism: Anser anser (assembly GCF_964211835.1). NCBI lineage: Eukaryota > Metazoa > Chordata > Aves > Anseriformes > Anatidae > Anser > Anser anser. Next base: position 22,828,049 of record NC_139733.1, read on the forward strand.
TTATTCTCCCCTAAGTATTTTCTTTTCTAGCTGTATTTCTGTTATTAAATTTGTTTTCCCACAAGTTAGATAAGAAGAAATGTAATTATTTAGCTGGCAAGCTTAACGTTGAGGTGAAGAAAACCAGTGAAGGTAAAAGTGTGATTGCCTTGTGTTTTTCCTGTGATAGTGCATAAATATTTATATACATGTAGAATTGCACGGTGATGATGCACTTTCTAAAAGGCCAGAGATGAAATATAAGGAAATAAAAGGTATAGATATTCACTGAAACTTCATTATGTCCTATAATTCTCATGTATGGAGTAGAAGAAATGTCAAATGCAGATTTCTCACATAATTATAATCCGCTCTCACATCTCTTCTTGCTGCATTTCCTCACTCTCCTTTATGCCTTGCGTCTTTGTCCTGAAGGACCTTGTTGGGATTCTTATGCTCAGAGAATACAACAGACCTTTTTATTCGTGATAATGTTTATTTTGGAAAAAAAAAAAACAAACGTGAAATCAGAGGCAGACTAACTACAATCACACAGTCTCATGTGTGAAATTTATCCCCATGCCCAGGGTCTCCCTACAGAAGTCCCTCTTAAACTTTCCAGGGGGATGCTAAGTATTGCCTATGAGTGCCATATTTCCGGCCCTGTTGGCAGACGGTGGGGAAGCAGAATGTTTCCTCCTGTTGGTGCAGGTGTCTCTGTGGAAGCAGCTACTGCCAGAGGGGCAGGAGCACGAGGGTCTTGCCCCATGGAGAAGGCAGCGAGTGCCTTTGCTGCGGAGAGCAGGGCATGGAGTGCATGTGGGTGGTCAGCGTGTGGTGGGAGGAAAGGCTGGTGTGCTGTGGGGCCCAGGTCTGAGTGCTCCGATGCCCCTTGGCACAGGATGAGACCCAAACTCTTTGTGGCTGGGTTTGAAGGTAATAACCTTAAGGAAATAGAACCCAGAGAGCAGTCGTGGCTAGTGGTGAAGCTCTTGGGCAGACGGCTGGGGGTATGACCGCAGACGCTGAGGGACAACGGACTCCAAGGAAAGGGTTATGGGCTTCATGGTAAGATCTGCTTTCCTGGCTGGTACAACCTGTGCCAGCTGGTGCTGGAAAGCTGTGGCTGACCAGCAGAATACCCATTAGGAAGCCATGCGGCCTAGCTGTCATGATTTCAGGTGAGAGGAAGCTTAGTGCCAAAGGCTGGGATGTTCCAGTGCTTGGGATCATCCTGCCTTTGCTTCGGTGGTGATGCAGCCCGTCCAAACGCAGCTGGGAATGGCAGAAGGTGTTGTGGTGTCAGTGTGCACGCTGCAGCTGCCCCACGCACCGCGAGCACCAGGCGGCTCCGTGGGGCTGCCGCACCCAGGCCTTCTCCCCGCTTCCCTTCTGCTGGCCCTACCACTCGTACCCAGCCCCAGCTGTTTTATTCGCAGGAATCTAAAACTGTGAAAGCCAAAAGCTGAGAACAAGAGCAAGCTTGCTTGAAACCAGCGTGTTCACTGGTTGCGTTTCAGAGCTCTGAAACAGCCGAGAGCTGCACGCGAGGAGGTGCAGGGCTGGGTACGGGGCTTTGCTGGGGCAGCCTGTTCCTTTATTCACCCACTCTTTTTCTGATCAGAGTATTTGCAGGCACAAACATGAAATGCAGTAAGGCTGTGAGCAGGAGAAGGTTGTCTATGGAGCTTTTCCTACCCCAGCACAGCCCAGGCAGCGCAGGCGGCTCGCCTGAACCTCTCGGTACAGCGCAGTTCTCTTCTCCGCAGCGAGGCTGGGCTGCTTTCACCCAGGCCGGGCCGTGCGCGTGGCTGTACATCTGCATAAGCCAATTTTGGTTTTGTATATCATTTAAATGGTTAACGTGTTAAAGATATCTTGTCTCAGACATACTTTAATCACTTTAAATAATAGTAAAAGTATCTTTAATTTTAAATACATGCCCAGTTCCCCTGAGGTAGATTTCTCATTAACATAATAATTCAAGTTTTTATTTGTAAGTTTTCTCTCCTTTGTAAATAAAGATTATATTCCTCAGGCTGTCTTCTCTATATGCACCATGAAGAAAATGCATCATACCTGTATTGTTCGCATACGGTGTGTAGTTCATAGTTCAAGGTTAGCCCTGGTGGTAGTTTATGTAGCTCATTTGTCTACAATAAAGGTTATTACGTTAAATTTCTCTTGTGATGGGTTAACGGCAAGATTATTCCTCCAGTAGAATTGTCATTGCTGCAGTAGGTGATAACTTTTAATAGAGAGGTACAAATAATTTAACAAGGATTTTGTTACACGGGCAAACTGGAACATCCTAGACTACTGCTGTAGCACTAATGAGCACAAGTGAATAAAAGGCTTGTAAGTGCTCCTCTTAATGGAGACTTTGCTCCAGATACTTGAAATTGAGAATGCACTTTGATACAAACGCATTTGCTAAAATTGTACATAGGAATTTCCTGTTAACCACACTATTTAGAAAGGATGTGCAACAAGAATACAACATTGTGGTGTTCCTCATAGTACAGAAATAGAGAATTATTTTCCTTTGCTATAGAAAACAGCTCTTTGCCATATGGACTGGATGCCACTGGAATTCAACATACCTTAGATGTCCTGGAATGCTCTTCTGTGTTTTGTAATGGAAAATACGGCAATGTGTGTCAGTATGGAGGGAGAAAAAAAAAAAAAAAAGGAGAACCACCAGGTTAGATTTTGAGTTCATTTAGGTCATAACTTGTCTCTAGCAGTTGTGAGCCTCAGGAAAGAAAATGAATACTGTGCATGCAGACATGAGATAATCTGCTCTGTGTATTCGGTCCTACCCTGAATTCTAACACTGCAAATGAGACATTTGCATAAATCTAATGGAATATTAATTGGTAGTTGTGGCATATCTCCTTACTCCTCTCATCCCCACGCACACACCATGCGTGGGTACTAACACTCCTGTGCTCGCCAGCCATGTGTCTGAGCGTTTTGGGCACGTTTGGAGACATTTGGGTTTAAAGGGAATTTATGCAGCTGAATATCACTGTGAATACTTTAAGAGCAATACTATTCCTATAAGCACAGGTAGATGTTTTGGTATGGTGGGGAATATAGAGGTGGTCATATATGAGGATTGGTTATATAGCTCTGGCTTCATCATTTCAAATTGTAGTTACTTAATCATAGTGTCACCTGGGGCATCATCTGTAGGCAGTGCAGAGAGCCTTGTCCAGCCCAGAAGGACAACAGTGAATAAAGCTATTAAGGCATGCTGGTTTGAGTGACCAAAACTGAAGCAAGGGGTTCAAACAGGACCTTACACTAATTCTTTTCAAGTGGAAATTTTGATCTTGCTTCAACCTTTTATTATTTTGCCAATCCAAAACTAAATCGTTCAGCTTAGCCCAGAACATTCAGAAACAGAGGAGCAGTTGGGAGCGGTGGTTTCAGGGGCTGCATCGTTTGCATATGTGACCTGCCACGGGCTCCTGAAGGACAAACGGGACAAACACGCTCTCTGCTGCTGAGTGCCAAGGCTGGGGCTGATGTGTTCCTTTGCCTGCAGAGTTGTGTCTCCAGTGCTGCTGGTATTAACCACAGGTTGCTGATACGTCCCTTATCAGTAGTGTCCGGAGTGCTAGCAGCACTTTTAGTGCCACGCTGGTTAGAGATGCTCAGAACGTCATTATATGTTCAAACTGCAAAGAGGAACTTGTCTGTGGTGGTTCCTCTTGCTTGTGTGAAGTGGTGTGCATCAAGGCTGGGGGTAGTTTGGGAATTGCAGCTGGGCCATGGTCCTGCACAGCAGGATACGCGTGATTCTGGCAGCAGTGAATCATCTGAATGCAGAGTCTGGGTGAGAAGCTGGAGACATTTTTATGAGTTTAGACTCTTAGTTTTGTAACATCTCATCAGCAAAAGTCATTCGCTGCAATTCAGTTTTGCTCCTTAGGATATTCAGCTGCTTGCTGAAAGTTTCTTTACTACGGAATTGCAAATAAACACTTAGAGATAAATTTGTAATGACAGATTTTAGATATGTTCTTATTTAAAGATAAGAAGGCCATAGGCTTTATTCGTCTTGACCTCATAGCACCTCTCCTGTGAGGACAGGCTGAGGGAGCTGGGGGTGTTCAGCCTGCAGAAGAGAAGGCTCTGGGGAGACCTCCCAGCAGCCTGCCAGTGCCTGAAGGGGCTGCAGGAAAGCTGGAGAGGGACTTTTTGTCAGGGCGTGTGGTGGTAGCGGTGAGGCACTGGGACGGGCTGCCCAGAGGAGCCGTGGCTGCCCCATCCCTGGCAGTGCCCAAGGCCGGGCTGGATGGGGCTGGGGGCAGCCTGGGCTGGTGGGAGGGGGCCCTGCCCACGGCAGGGGGTGGAACAAATGATCTGTAAGGTCCCTTCCAACCCAACCCATTCCATGACTGTAAGGCGTTTTCCTATATTGAAAAGTTAGGGATAAATATTCAAATCACAGCCTTATTTCCCACAACAAACACGGATGCTTGACTAGAAATGCAATTATGAGATATGCTCAAATACTAACGCGACAGCTTTCATTTAGCCTAATAACTAAGCTTTGAAGGACGATTGTGTTTCACATTGTATCACATTGCAATTTGTTTCCTCTGTAGTGGGTTTGCTGTGCTTCTGAGTATTACTTTCAGAAAACCGTGTCATGTTATCGAGCGTTTCTGTATCTCAGCCTATCTGCTAAGTAAGTCTTTACTGTTGTTGTGTTTATGGGGATACTTTCAAAATCAATGAGATTTATACTTGCAGATTAAAAAAAACTTCTAAAATATGCACAGACAATATAAGGTTCAATTATATGTTTGCAATGAATGGAGACGTGTTTACACATAAAACATAAAAGCTGGTTTGCTGTGTTTGTCTTCTGGTTCTGATTTATTATCAAAATAATTAGAATTTCTGAGTCTATATCTGGATGTGTGAGTTCGAATCACTGCAAGCATATTTGTACTTTTGTATATACTTATGTGTATAAATATACTTAGCGTGTATCTGTGGCTTCGCTTCTCTATGTGTTCACAGTGGCTGACTTCTCATTTTTGGAAATACAGACATTAGTGTATGGGAATAGTATTTATATAAAAGGAGAAGAAAAATCTACCTGCTGCTGTCGTGTCCCCCATAACTGAGGGCAGATCACATTCAGACTCTGGTTCTTTGCTCAGCACCTCTTCGAATGGTTGAAATAATCCTCCTGAGAATGTCTCGTTGGATATAAACCTTCGTGCTGTGGGAAGTAGGCTTCAAAACCCAAGGAATGACCTTTCAATGTGTTCTAGACTGCAAAGTATGTTCAGAACGGGTACGAGGCAGCCATGCCTTCCCTCTTCCTCTCCTGGATTACGTGAGACAGGGAAAGCTTTGATGTAAGCCTCCTCAAAACCTGAACCTACCTCAGGCTGTCTCCTCTCCCTGAGACACCTCTGTTTCTTCCCTTTGATATATCATTGCCTGTTTTATCTGCTGGAGATATCGCTTAGGCAGTTCTTATGCTGTGGTAGAAGTAAACAACTCAAAAAGTACATTCAATCTTGGCACAAACTCAAAGGATACAGAACACACCTCTTTTAAGCTTTTTTTGCTCTCTTCTCTTTTATGCGGTATCTTTGTAATTATGTTTTAGATGTTGTGATGTGCCATGGGAGTGAAGTGTGACAGAATATCCATGTATGTTATTTTGTATTCTGGTTTTGAATCACAACATGAGGTTGGGAAGTCTGTCGCTGCAGAAGCAGCTTTGTGCTACCTGATGATTACACAAATGTGGCTATTAGAAAGGTTAGAGGGTCCCTGTACTCCCATCACCTTATGTGAGTTCAGCTAAAAATTGGCTTGAAGTATTAGCTCATAATAGACAAGATCCTTTGATGCTTTGTTAAGATTTCAAATTACCTCTAGCAGAGTGCCATCTATTATTTTAATGCTGCTCTCAAGCTTTCATTCTATCAGGGCTGGAGTTAAAATATGAAGAGCTGTGCATTCTTGCATTGCAATGGGTGGGCAATCACTACTGATATTCTAACTGATGTATCCTAGGAGGAATATTGTAGTTAATTTTGTAAAATCAATGAATATGCACTAGTATATATAAATGTGCTGTGCTGGTCATATCTCATCCACAAGATCTGCAAATCAGTAAAGTTTTATTGCCTTCCTAGTTTATGAGCAAGCCAGCCAAAATTCTTAATTTAAATATTTCACTTAAAAACATGAAGTGCAAAAGTTTTGTAATAGTATGTGTTCTTTTGTCTTTACTATCAACTGTATACCTGATACAGGAGATAAATAATTTTGCTTGCCCATGGGAATTGTAAGAGGTTCCCTACGCCAGAAGGTGTGTGTTATGTAAGCTGGAGGGAATTTTGGCTTCCGTAGGAAATGTAGAGCCTGGTGTCCATCCTGCACCCCTGCAGCAGGGGACCCTTGGTGGCTGAGGTCCTGGGGGAGCTGCTGCCAGCTCAGGGCCTTGTGTTCTGTGTTCACCCAGCCTGACCCCTCTCTGAAAGAAAAATCTTTGTGTATTTAGGGCTAGAAATAATAGTTTTTAAAATATTATTTTTTGAGATTAATATTATTAAATGAAAGTATAGATAAAACAAGATAAATTAAAATGTAAGAAAAATAAATAAAAATTGAGTTTGCTTCTAAGAAGTGATCATTGAAAAGCCATCTTCTTCATGATTACATAAACACAACTTTATGCCCAGAGAGAAATTTCCACATGCAAATCAGGCAACTGTGCCTTGAAATATCTTTTTCCATTTCACTGTAAATTCAATTACTGGCTTCTGGTCTTTTTTTTGTTTGTTTGTTTTTCTTGGCAATTTTGAAAATGGCTATTCAAGGAATGCTTTGGAAAAATAAAATAGTCCCAAAGTAGTCTTGCAAACACAAATAATATCTGCAAACAAAAGGAATGCTTTTTTTCATGTTGTTGCTGGTGTGCTGTCACAGGACTACTGATCCCACTGAAATGTTAAAGAATATGACATGTCTTTTGAAGAACACAGGAGCATATTTTTGTCTCCTAAAGGAAGTCTTAAATATGTATGAAGCTTTTGTGTCCAAGCTACACGATAGACTGAGATTTTTATTTAAGTAACTCCCTAAAGGGAAGACAGTGAAACAGTTTAATTCCATTTGGGCCTCACCTATTTCTAAACCGATGTGCAATACTGACAGTGCTGCTGAAGGCCTGTTCTGCCTTCCTCAGAGGTATTCTGCTCTTGCAGTAGCAGTGCGGTGGGAACTGTGCCCTTTTGGGACAGCCTGGTTCAAAGGTTTCCCAAAGTTGTTTGTAGGGATCAGAAACTGCCTGAATTGGTTTATAGACCCTGCTCAGTGGGACTTGATTATAAAGAATAGTCTTAGCCCATGAAAAAAAGTTATTAGATAAAGTTATTAGATTGTCAAATGTTAAGAAAAAAAAAAAAAGCACTTTCTGGAACTGTAAATCTCAAAGCAATCAATAGAGTAGGTTACATCAATATTGGTGCTTCGTTCCTCTGTTAGTTCTCTATTTGCAGTAGGTTCTTGACCAGGTCTTTAATTGCTACATATTACAGATGAAGGGTAATGTAGGTGGGCTTGACTTAGGAGCAAAAGCCTGCAATTGCAACCTGTAGATGTTACCGTCCACTTAACTCTTGTACCTCTTCATGTTGGAAACACATTTGATCTGACTTTTTTTTAATTTTTTTTTTTATTCCTTCTGAAAAGGATAGCAATTTATTCATGTGTATTTACAGTTTTATGGCAGTGCTGAAGCATGGGGACTAGGTAGCTGGTTGGATGGGAACAGGTTAAAGTGACTGCAGTCACAATAACTGGGACAGTCTTGCTCTGCAATGAATGCAGTGTCATTGAAGAGATTTCTTCAAAATTTTATTTATACCTGTGTAGGAAGAGAAGTGAGCCTGTACGTTCATTATAAATTGATTCATAGTACAAGAATTTGTAGATCTTAGCCACTCGGAATACATTTAGTAAGACAGTTATCTGTCTTTGTGTGCCTGTGCACCATAATGCACAGATTTGACAACTGCAAGTATTAACAATGAACATATAAATGGAAAATTCTCAGAGCAGAATATGTAAGCTTGTTGAGACAAGTGTCTGTTCTTATTTGTGAGAAGGACGGCAGTATGTACAGCCTCATAAAGGGATGAGATACCTTTTTTTGTGCTAAGACCTAATTTTCATTAAAATTGCGGTTGCAAGTCATCTATCCAATGTTCTTTTAGCATTTAGAAGCTGAGAGCTCACCTCACATTCTGCAGATACAAAAGCCCAAGCTGTGCCGTAAGCTCACAGTTGTCACAAATAGACCTAGCCCTAGGCACAGGTCATCGATTAAATATAGGGATATTTCCTATTTGTGGACATCTCTCATAGTAGTAGGTGGTGGTTTTTTTCTTTCTTCCTGTTTTCTAAGTTGATAAAATGCTCCTGTGAGCTTTGTGGACAGTACTAATTGCTATAATTATTGTTCTCTTAATTGCTACAATTATTTTTGCTGGAATAATTCATATGAGTACTTTCCTATTCTAGAAAAGGAAACAGAAGTAACCTTGTAGATGTGGAAAATACTCCCGGCTTCCCACTATAATTCAGGTTGTCTTTCTACTTGATTGTCATGATGGTTATGCTAGGAATGAAGGATGATTTATGTGCCTGGAAATAGTCTCTTTCATACGCTCTTCTCCGGTTTGAATTAAAACAAAAAACAAACAAACAGAACACCTTGAATTGAACACTAATTGGATTGAGAAGGCCAGCGGCATTAATTTTGTATTTGAGAAAACCAACGAGGCCTTGGAGGTATTTGCTTCAGTAACGGATTGCCTCCATGGCAGCATTGGCAGTCAGGGAGGGACAGACATAGGAGGTCCCGTTAGGCAAGGCATTGCTCTGGAAGCACCAAGGTGCTGAGGTAGGAGGTCCCGTTAGGCGAAGCATTGCTCAGGAGGCACCAAGGTGCTGAGGTAGGAGGTCCCGTTAGGCGAGGCATTGCTCTGGAAGCACCAAGGTGCTGAGGTAGGAGGTCCCGTTAGGCGAAGCATTGCTCAGGAGGCACCAAGGTGCTGAGGTAGGAGGTCCCGTTAGGCGAAGCATTGCTCAGGAGGCACCAAGGTGCTGAGGTAGGAGGTCCCGTTAGGCGAGGCATTGCTCAGGAGGCACCAAGGTGCTGAGGTAGGAGGTCCCGTTAGGCGAGGCATTGCTCTGGAAGCACCAAGGTGCTGAGGTAGGAGGTCCCGTTAGGCGAGGCATTGCTCTGGAAGCACCAAGGTGCTGAGGTAGGAGGTCCCGTTAGGCAAGGCATTGCTCTGGAAGCACCAAGGCGCTGCCTCCTGCTCTAGGCCGCCCACTGGGGTGCAGGCCCGTGGTGCAGCAGTGCCTCGTAACGGCCCTGTTGGGGTCTGTTACCGCCCTGTTCGTTTACAGTAAGTCCTTTAATAGGACTGGTCTTCCCTCGTAATTTCCACCCAACAATCTGCATGGAGCTTCAGATGTTTATTCATTATGCAGTGAAACTGAAATACGTGCTGCAGTGCAAGACAGTTCGGTGAGATGAAATTACGTACCCTCCCTCATGCTGCCTTATTCTCCTGTCACCGTGTCACTCCCTGACCATCTGATACGGAGAGGTCCACACAGCGGTGACCTTGTCTGGCTTTTCATTGATATGTCGAGAACACTTGTAGTTCTCCATAAATTGGGAATTTTGCTACCCCACTTGGAAGCCCCAAAAAGAAAAACGAGGTTGCATGAGGTTTGGGAGCTCTGACGTAGGCCCTCAGCTGCAGAAGCTGAGCACTTCTGAAAGCCTCTCTCTCAAAAATGGAGTTTGAGTGATATGTTGTCCTTTTGGTCTATGAGATCAAGTTCAGAGAAGAGCCACTCGGCTATCAGCTGAAGTCATACTGCTGGACAAGTGGGGTGAGGTGGAGCTCAAACGGCATGGGGAGGCTTGGCAGAAGGGGCCAACACAGGCTGAATTTATGTACATGAATCATTTATTGAGTTTATTTTCTTAGTGTTTCTTTTTTCCTCTTGAAGATATTTCTGTTTTATTAAATGCACTTCTCCTTCAGGCTCAGCATCTCATTTGTATTTGATGTTGTTTATATTTGTGTGTCTGTACCTTATGAAATATCTATCCAATTTCCTTGTAGGTGATTGTGTTGATCTCTAATACATCATTAGGAATTCATTGTGGGATGGAGTAAAAGAGGCAGTGATGTGAGCAAACAGGACCCTGTCTGAACACCAGGAGCTTTAGTAATTGGTAAACAGAGTGAGAGAAACCGAGGTGAACCATAAATAGATTCATGTTTTTTGAAAAATTTGTTATACAAATGCCCTCTTTAGATGTGCTTCTTCTGTTCGCTGCTGAGAAGTTGCTCTGGTGGTGATACTTCTGCGTGCAGCAACAGGTTTGCCATACGTTAACACCTTATACACTACGGCAGAGCTGTGGAGAAATAATTCTTATTGTTCTGACAAATGATTTACATGAAAGCTTTTTTTTTTGTGAATTGTTTTGCCTCATTTTCTAATTGACAACATTTGATTCTTGAGTGTAAAAATCAGCTTGAAATGCACTACTTCTGAAATTTCATAATAAAACATAATAGGGAGGGATTATCAAAGCACTTTAGTAGGATTTGTTCTCATCATTATCCAAGGCTGTTGGAAATATTATTACCCAGTCTTTTAAGAGCCCTAGAGGAAGAATTGCTGCAATATTTGTTGTCATATGCACCTTTCAGGAAAGACCCCCTGAAATCGGGCACATGCTGCTAGGCAGGCAGCACGAGACAACCCACCCCAAGCTGCTGGTGTGCCAGCACTGAGCTTTCAGAAGGGCAGTGGCAATATTTGTTATACACCCCCTGGGCCAGTGCCGTGGGGCCGCAGAGTGCCCCGGCACACAGCCGAGAGCCCCGGCCGCGCGGTGCCCGTGGGCGTCAGCTGCTGGAGAAACAGAGAGGGCTCTAATTCCCACAGCAGCCTGGTGGGGATCAGCAGAAAGACTCTGTTGTCTTTGCAAGCACTGGGTCACTGGTCTTGTTTTGCATCTCCGGTGAAATGTTCTTCCTGTTGGGAACAATGTGAAAATGTAAAAAGCGTAGGTGAGTTTAGCCCAGAGAAAGCAGCTAGCTAGAAGCTTCACATACTTTTTTAATTCAAGGCAATAAAAACAATTATGTGCAGTTCACAGGATGCTGAAGCTGTTTGTTATGCAATTTGAGATGTAAATGGTGAACAAAGAGTAGTTGTACTAACCGATGATTAAATCCTGACACGAGAAGTTTCTACATGAATAAAATCTGGGACCTAAACAGATTTAAGGTTGTTAGTCATCCATCAATTCACACCAAGGAGTTTAGCAGCCAAGTGAAAAGTCTTCAGGCATCTTATTTGTGCAGAGTGAAGTTACTGGCAGGTTTTTGCGATTTGTGTAGACTGACACTGCCCTGTCAAATCAGGAAGGTTCAAGAGGCTTTATCAGAGTGGGGTGTATATATTTTCTCCATTGTCTGGAAATCATATTAATGAAACTTAATAAGAAGTTGAAAGTAAAATTGCAGCAAACTGTGAACTTAATATTACCCTGGTGGGAGCTCATTAATATCTCAACAGGTATACTCGTGCATTATCTTAATTGCACATGATCCTTCAGAAAATTGCCTTTTCTCGAGTTTTCTGATGACTGTCCTTTGGTGAGGGGGTTCAGGTGCACCATTTCATTAGTCTTTTAATAAGTTTCTGAAAAGGCAGCCTACTGCACTGACAGGTCAGTTCTCGGCATGCCCAGTGGGGGTGTGTATGGGGAGAAAAATGGAAAAGGTGCAGATTTTTCCCCTTGAACCAACCCCCTTCAAAACTCAACAAGTTTGCGTTCAGTTGCTTTTTACTCTGAAATGCAAAGTTCTGGACCCGGTGTTGGAAGGTGTTTAATGCTGCAAGTAGTGGCTTGGAGCCCATCAGAGACGTGTTTTATTCTTGGTGTTTTCTGGTGTGGCTTTTGGTGCCACTGCTCACAACACAGGCCAGCTTTTCAAGCAAGGCAACCAGGAGTGGTGCAGGGATCCAGAGAGAGCTTTTCATTAGCAGAGGTAAATGAGATTAATGAAGAATAATGCTGAATGGTAAAAATAAATTAACATTAATTAATCACTGACTAATGCAATGTTCCCAGCATTAATCATTCACTCCTACTGAAAACAGAACATCAGCCGGGCAAACGGCACGAAAATCTCCGGTGTGTGACGGTGTTTGCCATAGTCCTGTAAACACAAAACTGCCTTCGTGAAAATCTGCCTCCCGCCTCCGAGGTCTGCTTACCCGTCTGCTGACACCTGGGTGTCCTCCAGGAGGCTCCAGCTATGGTCCTGTCCTGCGGTGGTGCTAAAGGCTCTGTGGCTGGCCTGTCCGTCACCCCCAGCAGGAGGCACCTCCTGGGAGAACCGAGCAGCATCCAAAGGAGGGGCGCAGCCCTTTCTTACTGCCAAGAGTAAGGGCTGGGGGATTTTTATCCCCTGAGCTTTAGAGATCACAACTCTTCTGCCAAGATTTTAGAGCCACTTGGAAAGTGGAATAAGGTTCCCTAGAGCTTTCTGATGTTTCCAACATGTTTCAGAACAGAAAATGGAAAAAAGCGATGGAAGAGAAAGCTTGCTTCTTTAAAATAGTTTTGAAAGTGAGATGATCAAAGACAAGTAGCAGATTTTACCAGAATGAAAGACACATAAATCATTTAGATGTGACAGACAAATATTTGACGGGTTAATTAAAAATAAATATCCTTCCCATGGCAGCAGGATGTGACGGCTCCAGCTGGGCCGCTGCAGAACCACGAGGAGAACGAGTGTGGCTGAAGGGAAGAGGAGTGGTGTGCGCGACTACCTGTGAAAATGGGGAAAGGCACAGGGAAAGGGGAAGCACAAAGCCTTTATTTAGGTGCTATCTATTCACTCGGGAAGTCTATTGAAACGGGTCAACTCGCCAATCTTTTGCGTGTGCAGGTTAGCCAGTGCTGTCTGGTACTGTCTGATACCAACAACAAAAGCAAAGCAGAGGAAACCGGCAGTGGTTGGTGCATGCCAGGACGTTCAGTGGGCACGCTGCGTGGCAGTAGGACTAGGTTTGGGATCGATCTCACTGCTCCGGCTTCGCTGGCGTTGCCTTGCAGCTCGCTGTGCCTTTCACTCGTTCACCCTGAGCCTATGCATGCAGAGGTGGCTTCCCCCGGTGGGACTGGCCACAGCACCCTTCTGCAGTGCTAAATGCAGGTGTTACAGACTGGCCAGGCAGTTCTCCCTCTGTCCAAAGGGACGGAGAGAGAAGAGATGGCTAGTGAAAGTCCAGCTCTTCGACTGCATTCCTGTGTGGATGGCTTTTCTCAGGCTTTTTCTGCAACTTGGAAACTGGAGTCCAGGCAGTGCACACGCAGCCACTGCGCTCCCGGCCCCCGCAGCAGGGTTTGGTTTGCGTGATGTGTGCCCCTGGGGTGAGCCTCGAGCTGCAACCTCCTGCCTCGACGTGGGGCTCTGCCAGTCCTGAGAAGCTCCATGCATGCTTGGGGGGGCGGACCAAAGGGATGAATTCAATAACCAAAGAGTAATCAAACTGCAGCCCATCTTCTTTTCATTCCCCCATGCATGTCCCTTTTTGTACAGGGATTCCATCTTCATCGTCTTGGGGAACGGAGAGCATCAAAGTTTGGCTAGCTTGGGAGCTGGGTCTTGGCGAACTGACTATTAAAAAGGAGAAGAAATGCCAAACCGTTGGGTTTTAGCTGATGTAACCAGATGTTCGGTTTGCACATCAGGGATGTGCCTAGGTGCACAGGAAGGAGAGTGGGAAGGGAAAACAGGTGTCAGACATGCTCTGGCATACCGAACAAAGTTGATCTCTAGTGGCTTTGGTCTATGTTGCCACCATTTAATTACTTTTCTTGTCTTAGAAAAATTCTGTTCTTCAACTCTATATGTTGCTTTTAGATGTCCTCTAAGAGATGTTGGTAGAAAAAAACAATATATGTTTTTAATACTGAGGTGATTTAAACAGCCAGAAGTGTTTAATATTTTATAGACAGAGGGAAAAAACTTAAAAGACAAAAGGTCTCCTAAGTAATATAAGCACCGGAACAAATTCTGTGGAAGCTTTGTTTTTTGTAAAAGTGCAGAATATGGTCCTTTTGATTTTCAGCTGACAAAACAGTTGTTTACAAGTTGGAATACAAACACTTGCCACGGATAAAATAAAATGGTATTTCATCCATCCTTTTATTTATAATTAAAAAAGCAGCACTTGATTCTCTCGGTGTGACTCTGTGTGTGGGACTGTATGGTGTGTACTGGATGCTTGTCTAATTAGTAGTGGGTAAAGAGCCCCCACAAAGGCAGGCTGGTTAACTGTCCCACTTAATGCCATCCGATGGCCAGATGAGTAAAGCCGGTAAGCAGCCGAGCTAGCTCTGTTAGCTGCATTGTGCAAATGAGAAGAGAGCTATCCTAAGATGTCACCAATCGTTTATTACAACAGTGATCATGGGCACAGACAAATTAAGAATTCCAATTAGTTTTGAAGGCCAGGGTGCCCAGTACTTTCTGTGCAACCCTAAGGTGCAGATTAAAAATCAAGAACCCTGATAAATTGTTGTAATCGATCTATTTGTCTTTGAGAGTGGTCCCCAAGCTTTGCTGGCCCCTAGGCAAACCACTGAGCAAATAAATCATGTAACAGTGGTCAACACCATGCTGGCTTCTTCCCGTCAGCCTCAATTTTAACTTTTTTTTAATTTTCTGTGACTGGAGCACTGGCAGGGTGCTGTCCGCAAGCCATGGATCTAAAATAAATCTGGCAAGGCTTTGTAGACGTCTGCTGTCTTGCATTAAAAACCTGACGCTCCCAGCTGCCTGGCTGGGAAACCAGGGGACGTGCAGGGGGTGCCGTGGCACGGGAGAAGGACAGGCCCCTCCGAGCAGCCGGGCTTCAGGTCTTGGGCATCCACAGTGACAGTCACCAGCCACGTTTCACCCTGGGCTTCTGTTGACTGGTGCCAAACAGATCCTAAATGAGCCATGTGCTATGGGTTATGATGATTTATAATAAACCAGTAGATACTACCTTTCAAATTGGGAACATCTCTACAAATGTCTGTGTATTTAATAATTTGGGATAGTTTGGATAAATTCTCCTATCTGCTTGGTCTTCAGCAGCAATTCTGCTTTTATTCTGCTGTGGTCGTTGCTAACGTACATACGGGCATAGAGTGTATCCCTGGGAAGAGCCGCGTTTGCTCTCATCTGCTACTGGCCTCTGTGGGCAGGGAAGGCGCCAGTCCCTTGCAGCACTGAGCCTGGGGAGATATAATGTTGACTCTTCTGAGAAGGCAAGAGAGCTAATAAATACTTGTGGAAATGCTGTGTGGAGAGAGAATATGAAAATGCAGAAGATGCTTGTACTGAGGCATGAAATACTGACCTTTCCACAGTCTAAAATCATTATATATGGTCATGTTTGTGTATATTTCAAATCTTTTTTTTCCCTCTTTGGCATCTCAAGTGAGAGTTATGGAAGGCTCCTTAAATTAAGGAGCAGTCCCAGACTGTTACTCAAACAGTTGCATAATGTGTTTGGGGATTAACATGCTGTCAGCTTGATAACTGCTTTGGGGCCTTTGTTATCGAGGAGAAAATAGCCCTAGACAATATTCTAGTCTCTCTGCTATAAAAAGTAACTTGCAGTCTCCGTCGCACACTGCCATGAGAAGGAAATATTCCAGAGACTGATGAAGGCTCCTCCTGGCTTTCAGTCAGTGAGGACAGGTCTAGATTTCACTTCTGCTGAATTCAGGATCCCAAATAACCTAATGCTAGGAAAGCCAGACCACCAATAAAAAGGACATAGAAAAGAAATGGTTTGCGTGCACTGTATTTGATTAAGGTTGCCTGAAAGGAAGATGTTATAAATGTAACCGTGTGCCATTTTCTATTGACTAATGACTTTTTTTTATAACTTTCCATTTGAAGTCGATTAAAAGATCGTTTCTTTATTTGTATGTTCTAAAGGAACATGGCAGAGAACTGTGGATTGCTATAGGGAAGGTGAACTGAGGCTCAGTGGAAGCTAACTACTGAGACAAGTGCAATGTGTATGTGAATGTGTATATTTATCAGAAATTATTTTTTTCTACAGATCCCACAAATCAGTTATGCCTCAACTGCACCAGAGTTGAGCGATGACAGGCGCTATGATTTCTTCTCACGTGTGGTTCCTCCAGATTCCTTCCAAGCACAAGCAATGGTGGACATTGTGAAAGCTTTGGGATGGAATTATGTGTCCACTTTGGCATCTGAAGGGAATTATGGAGAAAAAGGAGTCGAGTCCTTCATGCAAATTTCCAGAGAGGCAGGTAGGCAATGCCCACCCTCCCCCCAGAAAACGCTGCAGAAATAATGGATGTTATTTTGTACCAAATGTTATGTTATTTTTCTAGAACATATATTTGATTTTAAAGTTGTTCCAGTTCTTTGCAATGCCTTTGTAATAGCTCCTAGGTGCTCTCATTCCTAAATTGCTTATGGAGTTTCAGAAAGTTTGAAATGTTAGTGGTTTTCAATCATTTCTGGAGAAAATAGAAAACCCTGAGTCTTATCAAGCTTTCCGTATCCCACCGGACAGCATTATATTATGTTGACATGGGTAGAAGACAGATTTTAAAGTGTTCAGCTTTTATCTCTCCACAGCTAGAAATTCTTTGAAGACTGCTTGTTACTAGACATCGACTTGTGTCATACTACCGCTGTTCGTGTTTCAGATCGCTGCCTGATTGTGTTTTGCTTTTCTTAAGCATTTCTCTTGACCGATTCGGTTGAGAAAATTCATACATTTTACCTGAAGGCTCACAGATTGCTGGCCTGGGTTAAGGAGGTGAGAAACTCAGCAGCGTGGTGTGAGGCACATCAGGCCTTTGGTGTGATGCATCATGTGCATCATATTTTTCTTGTTGCTTGAAAGTTTTGTTTAGTGGTGTCCCAAGAAGGACAAAAAAAATGAAAATAAGCATTTTCAGTGTGCTGGAGAACACCACCACGTGTCAGTGAGAGATGTTCCAAGAGGACATGAAAATGCTGCGTCTTGTGCTTCGTGAGGCTTATGGTATAGAGTGGAACCATCATAATTTTGTTGACAGAAAACCTGCTTTTACAGTTTGTTTTCTTGTTCTGACTCAATACGTAGAGCAGGCCTGCCTTGAAGGTGTGACTGCTGTGTCAGCGTGCTCATATCCTTGTCTTGGTGACTTACTCTTCAGGGGAAAGTAGTTTTAAATTTCCCCAGAGATGACAAAACGTAGGAGGACTTTGGATAGCACTTCAGGGAATGCAGCTATAAATCCACGATGAGCTAATTTGCAATGCAGAATCATTAATGTTTATAAATTGAAATATTTGAAGTAGGTTCCTGTGCTACTAAGAGAAAATAAGCAGAGGATGTCATTCGGTAGCGGTGATATATGTAAGGCCCATCTCCAGTAAAGTACACTGATGTACACTAACATGGTGTGGAGCACTGGAAACCCATCCTCATTTTAAAAGAATAAGATCTATTGCATTCCCTAAAGGAATTTGCAGATGTACCACCCTGTAACTTCCCTGGCATTGCATTGTACAAAAACAGCGTGACCCGAGCCACAATTCACTCACAGGATTTCAGAATTCACCAGGCAGGTTGCCGAGTGCCTGCCGGTCGGATGCGAAAGGGCCAGGGCAGGACAGGCTCTCCCCCGGCGCAGCCCTGGGAGGTTTGCACTTTCCCTGTGGTTGCAACGCCAGCACCACGACGAGCTGGGCTTCGGCGAACTGTCTGCATGCTCAGCGGGGCGGCGCGCCAGCGCTGCGCCAAGCTCGCAGCGTCAGCCGAGGAGCGAGCAGAGAGGAGGGCTGCACTTGAGAGGAAGGGGTTTTGGAGAGGAGAGTTGGAATTGTCGCATTATGTTGATACCACAGGAGGAACCGATATTTGCATAAACTCGTCTGTTCGTTTGAATGCATATTTATGTGGTGTTAAAGAAAATGGTTTTTGGATTTAATACCATAGGAAGTGACAAATACCAGTGTTCATTATAATTTAAAATTTACTTTATTTGCAAATATCCACTGTTACAAAATCATACGTGAAATGTGTTCTCTATGTCAAGGACAAAGCTCTAGCTGAATAATACTGTATCACTTTATAGACTTTCTGTAGAATTAAATTAACGATAGGAGCTGTTCATGTAGTCAATATGTAATTCAACGTCCTTCATATAAAGAAAAAAAGCACAAAACCAGAAGAATAACCTGCTTAAAACAGCTTTGCATGCAGGGTGATATAGGCCATGCCTACAAGATTAAGACACGAAGGTAGATAGTGCATAAACTTTCCTAGTGACACGCAGCCTGTCTTGTCTGGAAATGCGAATAATCCCGTCCCCATGCTGCCTCCGAGTCGAGACAGCAGCCTTGCCTTCTTAAGGTTGCACTGATTTTTTTTTTTGTGCTACACAGATAAAGCTTAGGTGAAGTTCTGAGTGCATTTAATACCTGCCAACATGTTCCCTGTTATTTTAAAGCCCTGAGAAGTACAAGAAGGTCCTGCTGTATATAAATACAGAGAGGCCACACAGGCGATGGGCAGGCCACCAGGTGAGTGCTGTAATGCCAGGGGCTGGAAGGAACCTCCTGAGGAAGCAGTGAGCAGCAGTGTCCTCACCAGCTGGTGGCTGTGGTGTAGTTGGCAGCTCCTCCATCAAGCAATCCAAAAACATCCGAGTGGCCAGGGGCTGGGTCTGTGGGAGCACGCGACGAGCAGCCCCCCCTTCCCCTACTGACAGCGAGGAAATGGGGCAGAGAGCTGGTGGCGGCCCCGCTGCTGCCGTGCCGGGGGGTTAGCGCTGTGCTTGGGGTGCCGACCAACGCTCCTGCTAGTTACAGAACTCATGCTAGAAGTGATAAAAATGCAGCAAGAGCGGCAGGAAGGTTTTGCATAGCCAGAAGACGCAATCCTCCTGAAGGCCGGGGAGGCAGTGGGCTGCCTGCCCTTACTAACCCAGAGGTGTGTGCGGAGCACCCTGTGGGAAGGACAGGAGAGGTGTTTCAGTTCTAAGTCACGGCTTTCACCTCATTTTCCAGTCAGCTAAGAGATGCCATATTCATCAGGAAGAGCTGTGCGATGTTTAGAGCATTGTCCATCTAGTTTTCTGCTTAGTTTTCGGTCCCATTTGGGATTTGGATGCTGTGTGTATTACAGCTTCCTGCTCAAATCAGCCACCAAAGCCCGTGAAAGGCTTTGCAGAAACACCGTGGCTGTGTGCAGACAGACTTGCTGCTGGGTTGTGGAGCGGAGCAGGAGCCCAGTATGCAAGCAGATAGCTCAGTGAAGCAGTGGCAGGGTAAACCCCCTGCTGAAAGCAGGCCACGCACGACGTGCTTGCTCAGCCCCGGCTGCGTCACCCTGCCTGGGCTGGGACGCGGAGGTACAGCGCTGGCTGCCTGCAGCTGGATGTCTGGGGGCTTTGCTGGTGCAAATGGTGCCGGTGGTGACCCCCTCTTCGGGAGCAGAGCGGGAGCGGTGGCACCGCAGAGGCTGGGGGGACGCTTCTCAGCGCCACGGCCCCTTCGGACCATCCTCGTCTGCCAGGGACAGGAGCAGCCCTGGAGCCGAGGTAATTAGTCAAAGCCTGAGACGCGCTGGCAGTAAGCAGTCATCGTTAGCTCTCAGACGGTTGCCTTGGATCTCATAATCAGTGTATTTTGGCAGAAAAAAGATTTAGTCCATAGGTACCAACGCGCTTACTATCTTTGGCCTCAAATCTGTAGCAGGCTAATCATCCTAAATTCAGTGTTTCATCCAGACTTGTTTCTGATTCAGCCAAGATCTTAGGAATTGCAGGGATGAGTAGAAAGCATTATCCATGCTCAGTTTTTAAATATGCTCTAGTATATAATGGCTTTGCTTGATCCTAGGAGTTAATAATTCTTCACAAAGTGACTTTTATTATGAGTACTTCAAGCGAGTTTGAATATGTCATTGTGGCAGGAGATGAAGATTTGAAACATGCTCTGCAGTCTGTGGGATTAATAAATTAGGGAATGCTCTAATTACAGAAAATCTAAAGGACAATTTCAGATTATTAATGAAACTACTGAACGCTTGAATTTCAAAGATTAATTCATCTTTGATTTTTTTTAAAGATTAATCTGTACCAGAAGGTTAATTGCTATCTGTAAAAAATATATATATTGAAGTCGTTAGCAAAGACCACTTGAATGCCTCCTAACAGATAAATGAAAGATCTAGTATACATTTATTCATCTTTTCCTCTCCCCAAATTGCCCAGTTTGACAGATGAGTACCCTGGCTGCTTCTTTTGTGGAGACTTTGGTGCTCAGCCTGCAGCCCGAGCAGAAGCGTGGATCTGCAGAGCCAGGCTTCCCCTGCTGGTACCTCTCTCTTCTGCCTTTCCATAGCTCAGCTGCCCGAAGTGCCGCCTCAGAAATGGGTATTTCCCTTAGCGAGGCTGCTTCTGAGCAGAGTTCAGGTTGTTTGCAGCCCAGACTTGTATCATACAGAGCAGCCTGTCCGTAAGGGTGTGTCTTGTCTTCATCTGCAAACTAAGAGTCAGTCTCCATGTTCTTGTTCTCAACCCTTTCTAAGGACTGGCGAAGGAAAATTCTGGAAAAGCATGTCTTCTTTCTACGTGTACTAAAGACGCGGGGAAAAAAAGATTAAAGCTCTTGTGCCAGAGGGCTGATACGATTATTTTATATACTGAAGTTTCTACCACCAACGTTTAGTTGTGGTGTCACGTTTGTTAAAAGGCTATCATCACCTTGACAGAACAAAAAGGCAGAATGAACTTTAATCCACTCTCACGTAGGAGCAACAACACTTGCAACAGCCTATTTATCTTCTTTTCCATTTTCTCTTTTCTGAGGACTTTTTTGAAATATTCATGTCTGTAATTCCTCTGTTTCTATGATCCTCGAGTGCTTCTGTTACATAAGGTTGGGAACATCTGCATGCGGCAGGGACGGCTGAGATGCACGAGCTGCAGGGACTGAATTAGGAACAGAGTAAACATCAAAAACACTCATTACCAGGGCAAAGAAGGGACCTCTGAAATTTTGAATCCTTAATCTTAATAAATAACTGTTGTTTTTTATTTCTTTTTCCCAGCAGTGGTACCAAACAGTATTTATTTTCTGTCCTCCAATTTAAACCTGAATTTCGTTTTGTTTTTCCAGCTTTATATTTGGTAGTAGAAACCATGTATGCACACGTGTGTACCTATATGAGACACGTGGTCCTGACACCTAACAGGTTTGAAGTGTCACTCCACCTAAATCAGATGAACCATTTTGTGTGTGTGTGCCATTATTATCTGTGCATTAAATGGCATGGGAGCGTACACAGTTAAAAGCCAAAAGTTGCTATATCATCCTCAGTGATTCACAAAGCATTTTTTTTAGGCTTCTGTAGATCTGTCCAACTGCCTACTATGATCCTGAATCTGTATTTTTGTAATGAAACTTAATTTTTATACTTTCTTTGAGAATCCCATTAGCACAAATTATTGCTGGATAGCATGAGAGAGTTAAATTGTTGCTGTGAGGGAGTAATACAAACAGACAGTTTCTGAGAAGGGAAAGGAGACTATTTTGTCTGTCTCAAATAGAGTACTGATTCCTATCGCCAAGTAGAAACTCATGATTTTTATCATTTTACATTTTGATGTTAGTGAAACCTCTCCTTTTTTTTTTCTTGATCCATCGAAGCACTACCGAATGCATTTAGAATACATTTTGCAAGGAGCAGTTGCTTTGCCACCCAAAAAAACCAAACAACACAAGGTTTGAAGGAGCTCAGAAATGAGAAAGGAAGGTGAAAGGAGTTAGTGATGCCACCCTGTTGGAATTGTGGGACTGAAATCCCTGACCGGCTAACGCCAGCGGGACGGCGCCTTCCCAGCAACAGCTCTGCGAGAAAGGGAGCTGCGGCTGCTGCAGCAGGTCCACACCTGGGAGTTAACAGTGACACTGCACACTGTCCTCTCGGTGCCCCTCACACAGCATCTGCAATGTCCGAAATGTATGATTCGTGATTTCTTTGTGACAGCTAACAGGATCCAACCTTTAACAGCCACTGTTCCCATGTTCATTTGCCTGGCTCACTGCTTTGAAAGCAGCGGGCCGAGGCGTTCTGTCCACTACAGTCACAATTTATTTAGCTGAAGGAATAGCGCTTTGCAAACTGTGCTCATTGAATCTCTCTCAGCTAGAAGCAAAGGGGCAGAAACCTTTTGTTGCAGTGTTTCAGCCAGAGCAAAGGGTTGAGCCAAGGTGTTGGCAAACTGCTCCATAAATCTGGTTTTGAAGGGCAGTCCACAAGCCGTCCTGAGAAGGCAGACGCTCTCAGGGCAGTGTTTGGCATACGGATGTGGTGCTGTCATCCAGGGACGAGCATCTCCCAGCAGGGCCACAGCCCCCAGTGCTGGAGAGGGAGTTTGTTTGGTGTCTTTGCCTTCGGTTGTGTTAAATGATTGTTCTTTGCAATGGGAGTGGCATTTATTCATTTTCTAGTGAGCCTGGATCAAATACAGCGAAGATAAATATATAAACCACTAAGAAATGCTTTCCATTTTTCTTTCTATTTTCTCAAGCATTCATGCATCTGCCTTGTTTGGTGTTCAGTGACATTACGTTAAATATGAAAACTGTTACTTTCCTTCCTATGTTTTGTCAAGTCACAAATGTTTTGGCATTTCAGAAAAAAGTTGAGAAATTTCTAACGTTGCACCAACTCATGTTGTGTGCTGCAGTCTGTCGGGTTTAATAGGTTGCATACTACAAGCGTTATCTTTAAGGTCCCTTCCCATCCAAGCTATTCTGTGATTTTTTTATATTCTGTCCTGTACTGGTGGTAAGATGATGGCAACATCATTACCAAGATCTTGTAGTTTTTATAGAGGTGTGAAAGCGACAGTAGCGTGATTTCTAGAGTATACAGCATTCTCATATGAAATCTTGTCAGATTAATGAAAACACTAAAACTCTCGTTTGTTTCAGAAGCTAGTGAAAATGCCTTGCATCTCCTTGGCTGCAAGTTTAACTTCCATGAACAGAGATTTGCTTCATTCCTTGCCAACAGAAATATTACAAATAATTTACAGAAGGATTTTCTTTTAACTGTAACTGATCTAGTAGAAGATGCACTGGACTTTATCCTCAAGGGGGCTTTGGATTACAGTTTTAGTTTAATAGTATCCTGATAGTGGGAAAGAATAAGCAGCACGCAAAGCAAAGCGTACTTCTGCAAAGTGAATCTTGCTGCTGTGTGCTCACTTTGGGCTGTGCTGATGTCTTTTCTGAGTAGCTGCTGTTAGAAGTGATGTCATTTAGAGGAGGGAAGAGGTGATGTCTTTAAGGTGGTGATTGGACTTCTGGCTTCGGTCTGATATTGGCTAAAACACATCAGTTGCCTGACTGAGATGCCAAGAACCCCTCTGGACCCCTTGTTATCAAAACATTGTGAATGCAATCTTCATCTCTTTAGCAACGCGTCTTCCTACCTGAGACGCAGCAGATTTCCTGAGATAGTTAACTCAGTTCCCTGTGTAGAAGTGAAGAGTGATGTGATCTGAGTTGCCCTTTGGAGCCATCTATTTCTCTCTGTTGGCTACACAGGGAATATTGGCACCAAGTAGAAACATGAGATTAAATAATTTGTATTAAAAAATAATCCAAGCATTGGTATATATATATGATATGTGTATTTTCCTATCTTTTGTCATCCTTGAAAATAAATACATGGTATAGATTTATAAGGTTCTTATGATCTTGTTCAGGAAGGTCCTGAAGCTGGTGGGAATTAGGAGCACATGGTTTCGATACCTAAAAATACTACAGCATCAGGCACCTGTCTGCCCAAATAGCATTATAATTCTGAGATGAAACTAGCAGGGGTCTGAGTAATTCTTCCTTCTCAAACAGACTCAAGTAAAATCAATAAAATAGAGTTTGGGGAGAAGGAAGGAGATAGATACGACTCTATGATTACCTTAGTGTCTGCTTATGTGAAATTTGAGACCGGTACCATGCTGATACATGCAGAAACTTGCATTCTGTCCTTTTAAATGATCTCACACAGCTGGTTTCTTGGCGAAGAATTTAACTATTATTGGATAGCTGTAACAGGCTGTTGTCACAGTTACAGCATAAGTCACTTTAATAATAAATATCTGCCTTTTTATGGCATTTATTGAACATTTGGAGATTGCTTTTCAAGGAACAGAATAAAATTGAAATGGGCAAGTCTTGTTACTAAAGAAATAACTGTCAGCATCCTTTAAAAATGTTACCCCAAATTTAATAAAACATTGCTTTCGTGGTTGTGAAATGTATCTTGTGGATCAGATGAAAACAAGTGATCGGTTAAGTCTTTGTTATTGTAAAGCAGAGAAATGCATCACTGAGAGATGCACTGATTTCATAGGATCATAGAATTCATAGGATCATAGATCATAGATTCTGTTCCCGAGTTGGAAGGGATCCTCAAGGATTACTGAGTCCAACTCCTGGGTCCCTAAAGGACCACCTCAAAATCAGACCAAGCATCTGAGAGCGTTGTCCAGATGCTCCTTGAACTCCGCCAGGCTCACTGTTGTGCCCACTGCCCTGGGCGGCCTGTCCCAGTGCCCGACCACCTCTCGGTGCAGAACCTTTCCCTAACCCCCAGCCTGACCCTCCCCTGTCCCCGCTCCATGCCGTTCCCTCGGGTCCTGTCGCTGTCCCCAGAGAGCAGAGCTCAGCGCCTGCCCCTCCGCTCCCCTCGTGAGGGAGCTGCAGGCCGCCATGAGGCCTCCCCTCAGCCTGCTCTGCTCTGGGCTGAGCAAACCAAGGGACCTCACCCTCTCCTCACACGTCCTCCCCTCAGGATTGTTCACCATCTTAGTAGCCCTCCTTTGGACATTCCCTAGCAGTTTTACATCTTTCTCATGCTGTGGCACCCTAACCCACACACAGTACTCGAGGTGAGGCCATGCCAGCACAGAGCAGAGCAGGCCGATCCCTTCCCTCGACCAGCTGCAGTGCTGTGCCCGAGGCCCCCCGGGGTGCGCTTGGCCCTTCTGGCTGCCAGGGCCCTGCTGGCCCACAATCGGCTTGCTGTGGGTCAAAACCCCCAGATCCCTTTCTGCAGGGCTGATCTCCAGCATTTATTTCTATCTGTTTCTACCAGGGGAGTTAGACAGCCTCAGGGAATGCTCCTGTATTTTGCAATGCGTGTGTCCCATGGTACAGAAGTGACAAAGTTGCTTTGGTGCAGATTCATTAAGTTATTCACCCCGATCCAGTTTTTGTTTTATTTGTTCTTTGGAAGGTTGTCTGCATCTCAAGGGAAGTATGTTCCCCTTGGTAAAGACAGCAGTGTGAAGCAGAAACAGAGAAGCAACAGCCTTCATGTTCTGCATCCATTTTCTGCTGGGAAGAGTAGAAATTTGCAACAACAGCAACAAAGCTGGTAGAGCCATTAGGAGAAGGGAGAAAAAGTATGTTAATGTGCTTTAAGAAGCTTGAGGAGAAAGTCACAGTGAAGTTCAAAAGCTGATGTTTTGAGGATGAGCAGTAGTGGGGCAAAAGAAGAGTTTGGATATTCTGAGCGATAAGAGGGAGGAAGGAGTCTGTGCAAACAGCAGGACAGGTGTAACTATTAGGAGAAGGAGAGATGAAAAGCCATAAAATGAAAGTTGATAGAAGTGGTTGGAGCTGGAAAGATTGAGTCACAGCAGGAAAAAAATTCTATGAATAAGGAAGACTTGCCACAGAGAGTGGGCTTGAAAATTATATTTATTTCACAAAAGAAAAAATTAACAATTTCAGAAACAGTACTGACTTTGGTTCTGAAAACTTAAAACTTCTCGAGGAAGAGATTTAAAAAAAAAAAAAGAAAAAAAGACTTTGGGACTTTGGAAAGAATTTTATTGCCGGAGGACAGTCAAACCAGGCTTCCTAGATGATTGCATCCGAGTGCCTTTGCTCTTCACTGCGCCTTTTTTCAGCCTCCCAGCCTACCCAGGGGGAGAACCAGGAACTGCGAAGCCTGGCTCTGTTTCACCTCCGCCTCCGGTGCCTATTCCAATGTGTGGTGCGAAGTGTCTTGTCAGTTTTCCTGAAGGAATAAAATGAATTTCACAAACACCTTCTGCAGAGGCAGCCCCCGCTGTCATTTTGACTTTCCCTGTGGAAAATAGAAATATTATGATTACACTGAGATTTTCTCATGGGACATGTCTGTTTTGCAAAGTAGGATAAATTTGTTGGAACATCATTTTGGACCAGTTCTAAATGCAGTTCTGCATCTGAAAGGTAATATATAATCTAATGCAGCAAGTTACTCCAGTTTCTGTCATTGAAATCCCGCATCCCAGGAGGAAATACAAAATATTGCCTCGTCTTGTACCTTCCATACTTCACAGTCCCTTTTCACTTTGTGCTAATGCAAAGAACAGCTTTCATAGCCATGGGGGAGTAGCAGCACATAAATAATTCTAAGATGCATCTTCCATCATGCAGCCTCCCCTGCATTCTTCATTCCTTACCCTTCCTCAGACAACAGAGGGTGACAAACGGCCTGAACCCTGTGCACTCTGGGAAGATTGCGCTCATGCAATGCTAGGGATCTTGCGGGCAGGCTAGAAATAGTCCTTGGCCTGGCTCTGAAGCCATCTAAGCCTTCCTTAGACCAGCCTCCTGGTGCTGAAAAAAGATCAACAAGAGAAAAAAGCTGGTATATGCACCCCATTTGGCAAAAGCACAGCAGGTGTGTCATAAATTGGGATCAATGAAGTTTATACTCTTTTCTTACGTGTTCTTAGGGAATTTGTTTAGCAAGACAGTGTTTGAAATACCTGGACTACTTGTTGTAGTGCAAGGTTGCATATTCAACAAGATATTTTAGCTGAGAACATGCAGTACTGCATTTTGAGCGGTTTACACATGTAGTCAGGACTGTGAAGATACAGATACGTGTAGCAGCCTGTTCTGTTTCCTTTCCCTTTGGAGTTTCAGTAGCCATGTTTTCAATAGGCATGTTTTCAGTCCATAAGGAATCAGAAGGCCGTCTAACTTTTCTTTCATAGTAGAGACTATTGGCATTATTGTAACACATTACAAACCTTTTTTATTTAAACCAAAACCTCATGGTGACGATACTGCTCCCTCTTTCAGGGCTGGTCCTGTGTGGTGTGATGCTGCGGGCGTTCCAGGCAGCAGCACCCTGTCTGACACGACAGCAGCAAACTGCTCTGGGCAAATCGTGGTGCTTTGTGCTCCCTGCTCACATCATTAACAACAACAAAGACTTAGGATGTGTTTCATTGTGTAAACTTGGAGATGAAACAGGCTAAACTTTGGGTAATAGAAAGGCAAGTCAAACATGCAGATATTTGCATGAAATTTGAATCAGATCTTATGCTAACACTGGATGCTGCAGCATATTTGAGTTGTCTCCTTACTAATGATAAATGGCAACAGTTTGCTAGGTTGCTGTTTGTCTGGAAGAGCACAGGTATGACAGAGACCAGGCATCTGTATTCGGGATTTGGTTTTAAAATAAGATGCTCTGTTTAAGGTTAGACACATATGTTGTCTCTGCACTCTGCTCAGTGTGCATCACTTGCAGGAAAAGCTGGTGCAGTCCGGGTCCCTTAGGGGCTGCAGCTCCTCTCCTGAGCGAGCAAAGGCAGGCTGATGGGGGACTTAAATGCGCTGATGGAGCCGCTCAGAGCGAGTCATGCTGCTGCTCTGCCGTGCACGGGGCTGGGAGCAATCCTGATCAGATTTCCCAGGGGAAAATGTTTTTGGGCTTTGGTGCCAGTCTGTCCTGGTGCTGCTTCGCGAGGGCAAGAGCCCTGTTCTTCTGGTGATGGTGCAATGTGAGGAACAGACACCACAATGAGAGAGCCAGGAGGTGCCAGCCCAGCTGCCAGGGTGCTCGGTGGTGCTCCTGCAGAGCCGGGGCAGGTGGCACCACGCCGACCCCGGGGACACAGGGCCTTCAGCAGCGTCTGCACAGAGCAGAATGCGCTGCTGGTGCGGGCTCAGCTCGTGGGATGGGAGCTCGCTTCAGCCCTGCTCGTTGTCCTGGTGCCAGCATGTCCCTGCTAATGGCCCGGCTCTGATGTTGTAAGGGAAGTGGCTGTCTGGAAGAATAATTGGCGTTTTCAGGTTGCTGCCCTGCAATAGACTTTATCCAGACGCAAGAAGTCTGGAAGTTGCTATCTCAGGCTGCAATCAAGAAAATATTCTCTTTCAGCATTGGTTAGAGAGAAATTATGATTTAATTCCCTGAATGTATTTTGTTTCCCCCATAACTTCACTAATCCATATGTCTAATTGACCCTTTAATTAACTCTCATTTTATCTTATATCTGTGTTTTGTCCTTTTCTAGCCTAATATTTATTTTTCCTTAGATCTCTGTTCTCTCTTTGTAAGTACCCCCAGCTGTCCTTTGGCCCCAAGGTGCTCTGCTGCTGCAGGAGCCCCCCAAGGACACGGCTGAGACTCGAGCAGAGAGGTGGCCGTGCCCTGCCCAGCTCAGCAGCTTGGCAGCCCTCTGCCCTCTCTGCTGCTCCTGCGTCAGCCCAGAGGGCCAGCAGCTCTCACTGTCCTAGCTTTGCTCTCAGACAGTCTCCCCTGCCCAAGCCCCTGTGGCATCAGTGGTACAACTGCGTTGGCTAAAAGGCCTTTACAAACCGAGCGTGACCGAGCCAGCATACTCTGAAAACTTGGCAGTGGTTAGTTATGGTTGTTTCTAAAGATCAGCATTGACAAGGCCCACATTTAGCTGTGTTGATCAGATGTTTGTAGAAGAGATGCTTTCAAATGGAGATCTGCACTGGCAATCAGGAAATCAACTAAGCTTGTAGTGCAGAAATCCAAAATATAGTAGCTTTCCTGCTTAAAAGATGAAGGATTTCACTTACATGACCATGTTTTAGGAAGACTGCAGGATGAAGATGTTAAACAGCAGGAAGCTTTTTTTAACAGATTCTCACTGACTTCATTACTGTTTATATATTTCTTTTAAAGCCAATTTTATACCCAGGCAAAAGAAAGTCTAGACAGATTGTCTAAAAACTTCTACTGGCTATAATTAAGATTATACGGCTGGTATATCACTGGTGGATAACATGTAGACTGGTTAAGAAACGACCTTCATTTCTGCAGCATATGCCTTTTGCCAAGTTTGCTTTTATTATTCTTTGTGATTGCTTTTTTCATATCTGACTATTGCAATGTCAAAACCAAATCCCACTTGAAATCTTGTATTTGGACATTTGAATCTATATAAAGGAAGGGGAGTGCCTTGATTTTTTCCAAAGTACCGAGCTTTCGTGGTTTCCATTAAAATTGATTGGAGATGCAATTGCTCTGTATGCACAGAAATCAATCCAGCCTGGAACAGTCGTCTCCACGCTTTGGCCTTGGCATTCATGTAAGGTAGGAGATTGACAGCCCTGAAAGCTGAAGCTCTGGAGCTGTAGTGCAGCGACCTGGTGATGTGTCTTATCAGAGACAAAATCCCTGAAGGAGTCATGCTCCCGGAGAGTAACACTATTCACTTTGATAAATAACTCATCTCTGTTCTGAGCCTGCTGGTTTATAAAAGAAGAACATTTATTTGGAGTTTGGGATGAGATGTGCTTTGTTTGGACATTGGTTTACTAAAATTGGTCTTATTCTGCCAGCTCAAACTGAGTGATAAGAACAGAGTCCTGTTTACCTCAAGCAGGGTGAATTTGAACTCGGATATTCCCAGTTTCTATTACCTCTCAGTGATTCCCTGAATGAGTTCATTTCTTCATTGTTATGCATATTCATAACAGCCAGAACTCATCTCAAACCTCCAATTGCTGTAATCAAATAACTCTTATTTATTAACATCAGGAGGGAAGACAGAGAAGCAGCATCACAAAGTCACAGCCAAAGCATAGCGTACAAAAGCTGTTCCTTGGAATAAACATCTTTTGAAAAAATCTCTACAGAAGCTCTCAGCCAGTATAGCCCCTCTCTAGATTCTTCACACTTAGATGCCCTATAATGCCACCGCTCTGCAAGATGCACTAAAAAAGCAATTAGCACTTTTGAGTGCTTTGCAAAATTTTATTAGTCTTCTGCCTCTTGAGGCTCTGGCAAATAATGCTGTTTCACTCGAGATTTCTTTGATGCTTTTTTTTTTTCCTCAGTCTTTTCCAAGAACAAATACGTGAGATGAAGTTCCAGCGCAAGTCAGCCTAGCAATTTACAACCCTATTTCTTGAGAACTTCAAAACTCATTAAAAGCAACACCTCTTTTTAAAGCCGTGCCATATTCCTTCTCTGTCCCTTCTTCCATTCATTGCATTTGTCTATGTGATTCTGGATTAAGGGCAGCAGGAACTTCAGCATCCAAACAGCCATTCTTTTAGCTTGACAACAAAGGAATCCTCCAGACCATCTTAGCCATTTCCTCAGATTTCACTGGAAAATATAGAAAACAAATGTTGTCATTCTAGAATTAAAAATAAAAATTAATAAGGCAAATAAAGCAGTCACTTGCACTGGGAGAGGCTGCACGATTGCAGTAGCTTGGCACTGTGCCACAACCTAGTTTTGCCGAAACCAGCCTGCCTCCATAGGTTCAGGCTGGCGTTGCATGTTTAAAAAAAAAACAAGAGGAAATCGTGTTTGTTAGTTGCTGTTTCCTAAGAAATTTCCATGACCTCCCTAGCACAAAAAAGGAAACACATTCTTTTTATCGTTGCTCAAATTCTAGCAGGGTTCAAAGCAAAACTTATGCAGTTCTTCCAGCTTCAGAAAGCCTTTCTTAAAGCAGAATACTATTGATTAAGCTTTAGTGCCATATTTTTATTAAAAAAGAGGGTAGGTATCTTGAACATAGGAGATAGGAGAGATGTAATTTTGATGTCATTAGTACTTACTCTGCTTTTCCCTTTCATACATGAATGTGCAGAAGTGCATTAGTAGCTGGGTTTGAACACGGGATTTTTCTTGCCGTGTCCAATAGCAAAAGTGGTTTAAAAGTCAGGTATTGAGAGCTTATTTGAAGATGTGGCCTTCGCTCAGTTAAACGGTTGTGCTGCGATTGATCCCCATGGAAGAGGGGCTCTCCGGTTCTCTCGTTTTTAACCAGCCAGTCTATATTGCGATGTTGCTTGCAATGGCAAATCCATAGCCGAAATCCGTCCCTAGGCAGGGCTCGGTCGTGCTGCCAGCTGGGGCGGTGGTGGTGGAGCCGCAGGGAGCCGGGGAGCGGCGGCGCGGGGCTGGCTCAGGGCTGTCGGCCGAGGTCCCGGAGGCTCCTGAGGGGATCTGCCTTCAGTTCAGCTTTCAGTTTTAAGTACCAAGCGTACGGTGATGTAGATTTACAGCTTCCCTTCCTCTCTGCTCCAGAAGTAAAGACTTTAACGTAAATTAATTACAGCATCCTGTATCTCGAAGAGCTTCTCTGCCATGTAGCAGATAGGGAGTGGAGCTCCTGCCGGAGCGCCTCCCCAGACGTGCTTGTTGTGTGGGACAAAGGGCGGCCGTGTTGCACGAGCGCTGTGTGTCTCGGCCTTGTCTGTGAAATCAGAGTGATATGGACTAGAGGGAAAAAGGGGAAAATTCAAACTTTTGCCTAGGTGCATTTATTTCTGAAGCAAAGATGGTGACCGAGTTCTTTTTCAAGGTTAACAGGCACGCTTTATCTCCAGGCTTGTTTACTGTGGTACAGAGTCTCATCGTGTGCTGAATTACAGAGAAGAGCATTACTAGGGAATTAATCTAGTGAGAGGCTGGCCGACAGCTCAAAATATGCAAATAATAGTCATAAAGGAAACCAAAGATTTTGAGACAAGATCAGAAAAGTGCAAAATCTTAAATATTCAAAGGCAAAGTATATGATAATGACATGATCAGACAAGGAGTCACATTATTTTAAGTAAGAGCCATACTTAGAACAGCCTGGGAGAACATCTGAGTAAATAAGTCTGCCTAAGTGAGAAAAATGAATTATCCTCTCATGTTTTGCTTTTCATGATCCAATCTATGGACTGGGGGAAGTGGTTTTAGAGCAAAGATCAGTGCTGTCATTGCATCAGTACGACTTACTGTAAAGCCTTGGACACTGTGGCTGGAGATGGAAAGGTTGCTAGGCTAAATTAATTAGAGGAAAATCACGAAGACTAATTGGCAATAAGGGCTCACAGATTTGGTCATTGGCATTCTGGCATGTAGGGAAGTCTGCAGTTGTCAAAGCGTATATCATACTTGGGAAAAACATCTTTCAGTTCCATGAATAACCTTCGAACTTCAATAAAGGTAGCTTTATGAATACGGGATACTGTGGGTCATGGAAATAATGTTTCCATTTGCAAATTGCAGCAGCCAACACCAAGTCAATAAAGGTAATATGTCAGAGTGTCTCACAGATTAACATAAAAACAGAAAAGAGATTTTTCACCTCTCTTACAAATGTGTAGTTTTTAGCCTTTCTTTTCCTGTAAGAGGAGAACTAATTAGGTTGTCAAATTTAGCATCTTCTGTGGAAAGAGGGTGGGTGCCATGCTGCCCAGCTACACCTGTAACCCCAGCACTTCAGCAGGAAGCACAGGAGATGTAAAAGGAAGAGCAAACTGCAGGTTTTCTGTGCTGCAGGTGCTTCCATGATATGCCTTCATGCAAAGCAGACAGGCTTGACAGCAGAAATCTAGGCTTGGTCAGACCTATCTGTTACGCCCTTGGTTTCATAGGTGCAGTTGAAGGGAAGAAAAAGCCAACTATTTTGTTATCCTACTTGTGGGGTTGAGAGTATTTTGTGGGGGTAGGAGCAAGAGGGGACACTGATCACCCTGTTCCAGGCCAGCCGTAGCTGTTGGTGCTGGAGGCCACGCGTTCCTCTCGCTGTCTTTGTGCCTGCGTGTAGGGAGGGAGGCAGGACCTCGCGGGCAGTGGCGTAAGGCCAGCTCCTGCTCTGGAGATCACCAGGAATAAATCCACCGTGCCTCGTTAATAAGGCTGTGCCCCACGGACATGTAATTTGGCACACCGTCAGCGCTCCAGGACATCAACTGATCGTGGCAAACTAGACAAAAAGGAGATGCGTTTGTTAGGGGGATGAAGAAGGAGATGATAGACGACAGCGTGCAAAGCTCTGAGTCTGATTGGATTTTACACAGAGTGGTGCATGGTATTACTGCCCATCGTTCCTTCCAGACGCAGCTTCTTAAAATAGTTTAAAGAGAATTTTAGGAGGAGAGGAAGCATCAGCAGAAAGGATCCTACTTGCCAAAAGCAGGGATAACGCGGAGACGCTTGAGGAAGAAAGGTGGGTGTGAGCTGGGGCTTCCCTTCTGCACCAGAGAAGTGATGGGGCCAGGTCTGCCCAAGAGAAAGCAAGCTTGAAACAAAAGCAAATTGGACACGAAGCAGCTGAAAAGGATCAATTTAGTCAGTGAAGGAGGTTATTTAGTGATGGCCTTTTGGTGTAACTGGAGGGCTGAGCGAGCAGTACTGCTGACTGCAGTAGGAGCGGCGCCTCTTCTGCACCATTTCCAGGTCATCGTTAACGGGAGTTTGCCACTCCGTGGTTTTCGTTGGCTTCTTGTTCCTACAGCACGGCCACTGATCTCATGGTCATTTTAATTTGGATTGTTTGCTGTGAATATAGTGCTTTC
Source organism: Anser anser (assembly GCF_964211835.1). Lineage (NCBI taxonomy): Eukaryota > Metazoa > Chordata > Aves > Anseriformes > Anatidae > Anser > Anser anser. Next base: position 22,861,816 of record NC_139733.1, read on the forward strand.
CCTTGCAGCGTTAGCTCTTCTCCAGTCCATGGAAACACGCGTTCTTACGTTTACATGCTGTATGAAGACGAAATACTTCTCAGAGCTGATTCAAGTAAATCCTCTGAGATTACAGGTAACAATTCATAGGGCTTCATTAGGGGCATTCAGGAAGAATGGATTTATTTGCATGCTTGTGAGGAATTACAGAAGATAACATCCAAACTCAGTTCTCCATTTTAGAAAACTCCTACCATTTTAGATTGAAACATGCTAACATGAAAGAAGGAGCACTTTGTTCCTTTCCAGTCACACAAGTATTCTTTGAATATCCTTTCAAATGTAAAGAGGGAATAATTTATACCATTTAAGTTAGTGATTTTCCTCCGCAGCATTTAGGTTATCAGTGCACCGTTTGTTTGTTTGTCAGTTTGGGAGGCCAAAATTCTGTTTTCGTTTCTTGATTGTCAGGCTGCGGCCTAAAGCTCCATGTGAGCATGTATACGTGCATATCCACACCCGTAAATGACCTCGTTCGTGGCCTGATGTATCGCTTCCTCTGGGATGTCAGTGGGTATCCCTGTACTAGAGATGGAGAAGTAAGAGAGGTGCTAAATGGGTTTCTCAGGACATCACGAGGACTGTGGTAGATGAAGAGCGTAATGCTGCAATCCCCCTGTGGTTTCTCAGTAGCATGAGCTGGAAAAACTTAGAGCTTGTATGTTGAAGGTGCCTCTTACGGGTGGAATTCATCTGTCAAAACTGGCAGAACTGCACGTGCAGAAAGGAGCTTGGCAGGAGGGCTTGCACGGCACAGGAGGCCGCGGTGGGGGCAGCGGGGCCGGGGGCTTCGTGCTTCCGAGCGCACGACGAGCACGGAGGGGCCCCGCGGGCTGCGGGAGCAGGAGCGCGGCCCCGTGCCCTGCAGCAGGCCGGTTTGCAGGCGGCTCTTACGTGGTCCGGGGGCGCTTCCTCCGTGTTCAGGGCTCAGCTCCAGCTCGTGGAGCCGTTTGAGAGGTTTCTAATCCTATTAGAGCCGAATGGTGAAAGTTTTCTTTGGGAGCCTTTAAACATCCTTATCAAGTGTAAATGTCTCATTGCTTTGGCAGCTGATGTTTTTCTTGAAAAATTAACTCCTCTATAAAAATGACATACTTCCAGGGAGATAAGCCGTTTGATTCTGTCAGTTCATCTTCTAAGCTTCCAACCCTAAATCAAATATGTTTAAGGGGAAACTGTTCAGTCGTCATTTATGATACCATATATTACTCATTTCCATATTATTTAAATAAGATATTATTATACCGTTCTCCTTTGCATAGATGCATTCTTTTATCAGTTAAATCATTTTTATGTAAACCTTCAAGGAGAGACGTATTCTACAAAGATAAACCAAGAAAATGGATTGGCAGCAAAGTGGATCTTAGTCAAATGTGGAAACGTATTAACAGGAAAGGGGGCAAGAATGAAACCTGACGAAGGATTTTACTCATGAACTTGGAATTTCTACAAAGTTCCTGTAGGTAATCTCTTTTCCTATAAGTAAATCTCCCATCTCCATTGATCCAATCTTCTGTGTTCATCCAAAAGTCACTGGGAGGATACCAACACCAGGAATAACGCGCTAATGGTAAAAAGGTAGATGTGTGGTTGCTCTTGATAAATAATGTTTTTTAACTTGTTCTATCTGTAAGCATGTTAGAGGTCAGGTATCAAGCAGAAAACACGCTACAAACCCAAACTGCCTAGGTAGGATGGTTGTATTAGTTTGTGCTGTGGCATTACCCTGTGAGCGGGGCTGGATGTGGTCAGGAATGTCCGCCCCAAGGGGCATGAGTCAGGAGAGGATCTCTTTAACCTGAACACTGCTCATAACAGAAGGAGCAGGAGGGTTCGAGCTACGGGAGCCTGTCCCTCCCCGAGGCTGCAGTCACCCTGCGCAGCGAGAGGCAAAGCTCCTGCTGCCCTCGCTGGTGATCGTGGCAGCATCTGAATGTCACGTCACATCATTCATAAAAGGTTTCTTAAGAGGCTTAGGAACTGGAAATCTCTGCAAATTACGGTATTTCTGTCCTGATGTCCTGCATATGGACAGGATGTGCTGCAGGATGGGAACCAGCCTGGTCGGGGAGGGGATGGAGGCAATTATTCAGCCACCAGCCAGCCCCCAGTGTTGTTTACAGAGACGGAATCTTCCCTGGAGGAGTATGAGTTTGTGGAGATGGAGCACAGCAGTTAAATTCGATTATAGAGAGCAGCTCAGTGTTTCTGATAAAATAATTAATCTAACTTTTGTCTACTTTGTGTATTCTTTGTTTCCCCAATACAACCATCCCACATTGCTTTCAAGCTGGTGGTGTGGCTGAGAGGCTGATTAAATTGCAAAGCAGACTTTTAAATGAAAGGATCCATATCTAGCTGCACTCATTATCTGTTCCAAGAAATTAAATCTACCATAAATGATTTACTCTGAAACAAATCAAATAGACACTGGAAAGACGAAGGGCAGAGTGGCCATAAGATTTCATCTTGGTGGAAGGAAGCAGCAATTGAAGAAGCACCAGATAAAATCCAGACCTGCCGTAAGGACTCTAGCTTCCTCTCCCACAGATTGCAGCTTTGCACAGTGAGTCTGAGGGAGCGTATCCTTGTGCTTGCCTTGAATATCCTACAAGTTGTGCAGTGGTGAAGGATGCAACGTTTATCTCAAGGAATTGAAAACCTTTTATGGCCGTCTGTTGCATAAGGCACTCTAACGCTTACGTTTTAGCTGTACATAATGTTGTTCCCCTCCGCAGATTTATGTATTCATTATTCCTTCAAGGATGTGAATAAAAAAAACACTCTAGAAATTCACCTTTGCTCCCGTTGAAGATAGACGTGTATAAGAGGATCAGAGTGGCAGTATTCCTCAACGAGCTGCAGTTGGAAATTATGCAGAGACGGTCTGCGGCGTGACGCGTGGTGACTTCCCGTCTTCTGTTTTCCCTTTCCCTCAAAATCTGTCTGTGTGTACACATAGGCATGTTCGCTCTCTCTGTCTCTATATATACATACATACGTGTGTACTTATATGTTGTATCTGGAAGATTCTTCATCTCCGCTCATCTGTTTGTTAACCCTCAGCAGTTAATGGCATCGTTGCACAGGCCTTGTGCCTTGGGCTCAGAGGTGAGCGTGAAGAGCGGGGCTTTTGTTCCTGCGTGTCAGGGCTGCAGCGTGGGCGACGAGGGAGAGACCCAAGAAATCCAAATCAGTTGCACCGTGCCGTGAGATAAACCGCTGCCGTTTGGCTCTCGTTAGGTTTGTCTCTCTTTTGGGAGGAGGGCTGCAGAGACGAGCAGTGGCCAGCCTCGTCGTCCTGAAGCCACACAAAAAAACACCCCAAAGCCTGGATTTTTCTACATGAAAAATACATGAAGCCAGAACAGTGCCTCTGGCCAAGCCCAGTCTGTCCATCACCACCCATGGCAGTGGGTGCAGGCATGGTCTGCACAGCGCCTGTGCCACCGACGTGAGTGGAAGCATCGGCCGCTGGGGTTGGAACAGAGCAGGTGGGTGGGAAGGGGGACACCGAGGAGTGAGCACCCACGGGCAGGAAGGGGAGCACAGTGGGCAGGAGCTTGTTCCTGTGCTGCCATGGCTGATCTGCTGGGTATGGGAAACCTTTAGAAACGAGCTGCTGTACGTGAGCAGTCAGAAGGCGTCGGTTCTTGATCAGGTTTATATACCCACTGCCCAAACTTGTGTGCTGACCACCCAGCTGGTTCAGCCTGCTGCCTGGCAGGTTTCCTAGTGCAAGTGTTGCCCTTATGTTCAAAATAATAATTGAAACTGGGAAGAAAAAAAAAAAAAAGAAAAAAAAAGGCAACTCTCCCAACCTCTACTTCATGAGTTTTAAAATACCGTGATGCGTGTCTTCCTGAGCATCCTTGGGCTTGTTCCAATCCAACAGCGATAGCATTTGGTTCAACACCCAGCACTGGGGAAAGCTGGATGTTGAATCTGAAGCTCTGACGCAGATTAAATTCAGGGCTTTGGCCAAGTTTTTTTTTTTATGGAGTATTCCAAAGCTGGTTAAGGTCAAAAGAAGTCAATGAAATTTTTCACTGCGCTGTTTCAGCTTCCCTGAGGGTAAAGTCAGAGCGATGTAGGTTTACTTCACGTTTAGGCTTCCACATGTTCTCAGTTAATGGTCTGGAGGTCCTTCTGGAAGACGGTGTAGGGCAGTAAAGCTGTGGCTGTTAGATGGGACTGTAAGGCACCAGGCAGAGTCAAACACAGCGGCCTGTGCAAAATCACTGCATTACAATATGCACCGATCCTTGTCTTGCCTTGTATTTCAGGAACTACCCATATGGCTGTTTAACTTGCATTTTATTTTGAGTTTTAAGCTTTAGTTGGCCTTAATTCACACATTTATAAAAAAGTATATTATTTTTACTGTAAGTTCATTTTTCAGGCAAAAATTGCGTGAATATGGAACTTCATCTTATCTCAATGCATGTTGATGAAGACGTTTTGATTTGCTTTGGCTGATCTTGAATGTTAAATTAGCCTGAAGGAAGACTCAAGGCAGGAGATTTCACTGCTTTTTATGGGAAAGAAGAGAATAAAAAAAAAAAAGAGAGAATTTGTTCCGAAAACTTTCCATATTCTTAGACCTATTTAGCTGTGTAAAGTCACGTTGTCTCCAGTACAGAGGTTGCCATGATGTGTTTGGGTTCTGAAATAAAAACAGATTGTCTGGACTGGCTAACCCAGGAATTCACATTCATTTCATTTCAGTTCCCATTGGTATTAATTCGTATCCAAGTGGCCAAGGGGTTTCTGTAGGTGGGTGGATTTTTAAACCTCCATTTTTCAAGCCCAAGAAAAAGGCAAGAAGGTGTTTTCTCATACAATAACTTTCTGACTCCCTAGATAGGCTTCATTGTGCTCCGGGTTTGTGAAGTCTTTGGAAAAGTCTGTCAAGGGCAGTCCTCAATTCTCTCCTTGCATGGGTGAGCCACAAGACAAGCTCCTTTCCACTTCCTTGATTTTCTAGTGGCTTTTCTTCCCTGTACTTTATGAAGAGGTTGAATTACTACCGAGGAAAAAGAAAGGTGAAGGATGGAGGCTTCGCTGTGTATTAAAAGCAGAGCTGATTTGTTGTCATTTCCTGCTATATTTTGTGCATGTGTATAGTTACTAATTAACAGATAAAGATAACTGCTCAAACAACATATAAAAATGATTTAAATTTGAAAAAAAATAAAAACAGAGGATTATAAACCTTTGCTATCATGTGCGTCTGAAAGTTTGTAAACAACTGCTGGAGTTAAACTTGCAGTAAAAATGTCAGTGCAGGGAAACCTAGGGACTGGTCCTACGAGGGAGTGAACTCATTAACCTGCACTCGTAAAGCATTTAAGCACCGAACAGTGCTATTAGCTTTGGTGGACCTGCTTATCTGTTTAACATTTTTTGCTCTCTCGGGCCTTATTATTAACACCGTTGTCCATGAAGTGATAGCTAGAGCCCTAGGAGAAGTCCCCCTGCGTGCACTGCCCTCCAGGCCTCCTTTTCCATGGCCGTGCTCCGCGCCGTGGGTCCGTGCGCTCCCTGGTTTTGGGGTTTGGGACCCATGGGTGGGCGCTGGGTTGTGCCTTCCCGTGCGGTGCCAGGCGGTGCTCAGCGCTTTGGTGGGCCATGGGTCCAGTCGGCTACTGGAGTCTGGGTAAATACGTGTTTTGTAGGCAAAGCTGTACCTGAGCAATGTTCATGGTGGGAGCTGATGAATATTTGTTGTCTTTAGAAAAGTTCTTGGGGCACAGTTGGGTTTTTGTACTGGTAATTAAAATACAAAGTATACAAAAACATACAGCTCTTACCTGGAACAAAGAATGTTCCTTATCCTGTAACCTTTTTATTATATACATATAAATATATACGTACAGCTTCGCGGCTTTACATAATCTTCCTCTGGCTGGTGTTAATTGAATTAGTCATGCTGACAGAGAACTGAAATGATTTGCCCATGGGAATTTCTCTTCAGTTTTGAGTCAACATTTGATTCACGGGATTTTGTTCTCATTACTGACTTCTTTATTAAAATAAACAAGATTACTGACAGAGAATAGTCAGTAAGTATTACAGGAAAGGACAGAAAATGCCAAGGTAAGAAAACTGAGACGAGCAGAGACGGATTAACATTTCTGCATTGTAATGGATGTATATGTTGTTTTGGCAAACGTATTCTTTTTCTATTGTTCGTAAATTGGTTTCTCCCCCTTGGCTTCTCCCTTCCGCAGCGGCAGAGCGTTGGGTGATGGCAGGTGATCGTTCCCTCCTGTTCTCCTAATGCTTTGGCTCTGCTCAGCCCCAGTTTGGTGGCACCGTTCTGGTGCTCCCCCAGTGAGGAAATGTATTTATTGGCTGCAGCCAACATGTTTGTAACAAGTCAGGATATATGCATAAAACACCAGTTTGTAAACTCTTTGGCAATTTGTTTTTCAGTATTTGTTGTGCTGTTGTGCCTCACCTCTCCAGTGTTTAGTTGCATGGCCGGCGTTGAGGGCTGTTTTGAGAGAAGCCTTTTTCTCAGTGCCTGTAAGTGCGCACGGCTCTGAACTCACAAAATGTCCATTGAATCATGAGCTGAATATCAATAACTCGGATAAAGTGCTGGAAAGCAGGAACGGGCTTCAGGCTCGTCACTCGGATCTAGTATTTGTGAGCCCATGGCTTTATTTACTGTGACATTTTAATCTTTCTCCTGCTCTTGGAGCATGGAGAGGGAAGGGGTATGCACGGCCGGAGCAGGCTTCGGGGGATACCCCGGGGCCCCTCTGCGGGAGCTGACCTTTGCGATGTGCTTCGTGGTTATTTCCACCAGAGCTGTGGTAGCGAGGCTGCCGCTCTGCCGGGAGCCCTGCAGAGTGCCCCTCTGCCACCGTCCTGCCGCAGCACCCCAAATTTTTCTCCTCTAAAACCAGAGAGGCCGTCCCCAGGCCAGCACGGGAGCAGGGCTGGGCCATGCGTCCGCTCGGAGGAGGCTTCGAATGGGGACACACAGCCTGGGCACAGCTGCACAGGACAGGCTTGTTGCCAGTCTTCTGCTTGCAATTTGGAATAATTTGTTGGCAGTACGCTGCTGTCCTCCTGGGGCTGCAGCATCCCATTTGCCCCTTGCTTTGCCCAGCACGAGCCCTGTGCGCACCCAGCACCTGGCAGGCGGGCTCCATCCGCCTGCCCTCTCCTGCCTCGCTGCTGGTGTCCTCAGCAGGATGGAAATGGGGGCCTGGGGGAAAAACAAGGCCGTGAAAATGATTGCTTTTGTACATGGTGTGCTCTACAATAACAGCTGGATTATTTGTATGTGTTTTGCCTTTTTTTTTTTTAATTAGATATAATTCAACTAGGTTAACCAAAGTTTTTCTTATGCTTATTAAAGTCTGATTTAAAGCATGGACCTGAACTTTTGGGGAAATGGCAGGCAGATGAGGCTGCTATTCAATTTTAGGGAAAGAAGGAGTAAGACAGCAAGGAGAGAGAACAAGAGCTCTGTCATTTTGCAAGATTAATTTATGACAATTAGAAGGTAACAGAATAATAAGAAGAAAGCTTGAAATTATTTTGATGCATCTCTCTTCCTATCTTACCGTGTTTACTTCTTGCTGTAAATTGATAAACATTGACGGGGGCTGAAGGAGAGCTTCTGTCTCCTCCTTCCCTTAGGTCAGGGATGGCTGTCTCCGTAGACTGAAGCTCTTCAGAGCTCTTCAGTGTCATATTAGGGTAAAATAGTAGGATTTATGCCTCAAATGAAATAATAAACCTATAATTGTTGTATACTTCTGGAAAAAAAAGGTAGCTCTGTGAATTTGCCTTACAAATTGGACAAGCTTGGGACATTTGTTCAAAGCTGATTTTTATAGCTTCTGAGAGGCATGATAACCAAGCAAAATATATACATTTATGTTTATGTTCTACAAAAATAGTGGAAAGCAGCGTGCGCATTCTGTACTAGGAATATTATTATGTAGGTCAACTAAGATCTGGATCCGTTATCACAAGTGACATTGCTGAAGAAAAATCAATGGAAAATAAAAGGAGCCTTGAATAAGAATATTATAGGTACCGACTGTTTAATCCAGAGACAATTCTCTAGGCACTGCTCAGCACTATACTTTCCCTACCTCACCTACCAAATAATAGTAGTAAAAATACCAACTGTTGTTCACCTGAAGCAAATAGACGTGTTAAAGTAGCATAAAAATAGATAACTGCTATAATGCTGATAAAGGAAATTGTGTGATTATTATTTTTTTTTAATTTTGTCTCATTTTGCCTGAGTGGTTGGGCTTGGAGGTTCTTTGAAGCCTTTGCAAAATAATCTGCCTTTTCTGAAGCCAATCAAGAAATGGGGGAAATGATTGAGCCCTGAAAGGTCCCGCCACCGGCTCTCCCTTGAATCAGGGGCCAGCGCTGGGGACAGGCAATCTTGGGAGGTGCTCTGATGGCAGTAGGAGGGTTCCTTGGCTTTCACGTGGAAAAGACGGAGTAACTATTTTGCCGTATAAGATATGCTAACATCTGACAAAAACGGGTTATTTAAAGATAAAATAACAAAGAAAATGATTGAAACATTAAAGCAGCTGTCAAGAATTGTTCAGTCTTTCTGCATGTCTTGTTGTGAATCCGGTGAGCGCCGGCGTGCTCTGCTGCCCCTGTGCCGGGTCTCCATCGTCTGCTCCTCAGGCAGGAGAAAGCGGTCCCCTCCTCGGTACGCAGGGATTTGGGCGCTGGGTGACTCTCAGGTGCTGGTGGACAGAAGGATCAGATGTTTTGGATAGATTTAGAGACAGGGGTAATAACATGCTTCTAGAACTAGATTTCAGGTGCAAATACCTAGAGTATTTAACACAGTAAGTTTTAACCATATTGGAAAACTAAATACTTTTGAGGTCTATCAACCACCGTCTTTTGTTTTTGAAGAGAAATCCCTTTAAAATTACTGTGTGTAGATGTTACTGTTTCTTACATGAATATTTTTCAGGTTAATTCAGCCATTCAATAAAAACAGTTCCATAGTTTCATCAATGTGAAGGAAGCATTTTTAAATTTAAAATTACAGAGAAGAGCTTTCTGTGGAACTTTGAGACTGGTTTTTGGCAAAGTCATGACTGGCTTTTAATACATTACACTGTGTTAATTTTTTTTTTAAATTTTAAAAGGTTCTAATGAGCAGCAAGCTGTAAGCCTTGTATTCGCCTTCTGTGGGGTGAGCGTGGCGAGGCTGCAGTGACTGCACCCCCGCGTGCTGGCTGCGGCCCCTCAGGTGCGCTCAGCTCCAGCCCTGGGGTGACTCACGAACCTGAAAGCTCAGCTAACTCACTTTTAGGATGACTGTGACTGACAATGATAAAGTTTATAGCAAATTCAGTGACAGCTTAAATGTTTGCAGTATCTTGGTGAAAATGTCACCTCCCGCATGTTAATAGGGTAACAGGCGTTACAGAGCCTCCTTTGTGCGAAAGGTGCTCTGCGTCCTCCCCTCGTGAGCATCCAGAAACCTTCACTCGTGTGCAGATCTCAGAAACTGGTTTGGCTCCGCTGATCACAACTCTAAGTATGTAATTGCAGAACAAACGTACTGACCAGGGAAGATTACTGTAATCTCATAAATCTTCACAAAATAATCTCTAAGTGAAGACAGCTTCTGTCAGGGCAGCTGAGTAACCACTTCTAAAAAAGGCGGAATAAAATTGCGTGGAATAATTAATCATGGCCTTGATTACGGAAGCTTTCTTCTCTTACTCTCCATGTCTGACAGACATCTTCAGGAACTGTCTGAGATGAGGTGACTTCTGCTTGGAAATGGACCTTGGAATTGAGCTAAGGAGCTGGGTACTTTGCTTGTCTGGGTCCACTTGCACCACTGTTAGAAAAAATATTATTTGCTCTGCTTTTCTTGCACACTTTTCAGGCTGATGCATCTCTGTACAGCACAGAGTATTTGTTGTATATTTAGTTTCAATCCCTGGCTAGCTCTTGCCAGAATTTTGAGAGAGAGTTGGAGAGATCAGGAAGTTTAGCGTGGCAATGCTCAACAATTTATAGAAAAGCAATGAGGGAGAGTTATTCACATGCAGCCATCTGCTTAGAGCTCTCCTGGGGACCATGTGTGTCTGCTCAGCCAGCAGCTCCTCCGGGTAGAGCTGAGGGGATGAAGCCAGTGAGCCCACCCTTCGAGTGCCTCGCTGGGCACTCAGTCACAGCCCAAGAGATTTGATTATTTTTATATTCATAGCTTAATGACCCTGACTCCGTTCAGTTCCTGTCTCTTTCTCCGTAATGCTTTTTCCATAGATTTAACTCTCTTGATTTCAGTGTTGTTCATTCTGATTTGCCATGGAAACAAAAGATCTCTGAATTATCTCTCTAATACACCTTCAGACCAAACCGGCTGGCAGAGTTTTAACTACTTGAATCAGTCACCACTTTTAAGATGAATGCAGAAATTTGATGCAAAATCATAGGTGTTTTGCTATTTACTTTTGAATTCTAATGCTGCAAAATGAAAGAAGACAAGGTCAGAGGGAAAATTGGTATGTTGAAAATACAACGCAGCAAAGATGAAATCCTCCCATGGAATAAACAGGCATAAGTGGCCATCCATGGTAAAAATTAAGTTAATTTAACCAATCAAACCACTCCAGTCACACTGTGCCTACTCCTGGGAGTCATTTCTGTCTGTTAGCAGGAGGGCTATCAGTTCATGTTAGCTCATATTCCAGCTGGTAGGCAAAAACCCGAAGACATTCACTTAGATTTGGAAGCTCTGGTCACTGCCACTGATTTCTTTAACCCTTTCACCTTCGAAGGACTCTAGATAAATTAAATGCAACTCAACACTAATCACTCATTGAGCTAGCCTGGAGCCAGGCAGCTACAGTAGCTGGGACTTTTTTTTTTTCTTTTACTTAATTGATTAATTTTTTTTTAAAGAAGCCTCTACAAGTTTATGCAAGGAAGTTATTTTTGTCAGAAGTAGGAAAGGGGAAAACATTTTGAATTGAAGGCAAAATCAGACCGCTGTCAGAATTAATTGTCTTTGCTTCCCTGTATTTCCCCTTGGTATAGTAGCAGTAGAAAGCAATTGCTGGATTTCTGAAGCAAAGCTCCCATTTTGTGTTGCTGGCTTTACTTTTACCATAGCAGCTTACTGCGGTTGTTTCTTCTAAGTGCTTATAGGTAGTACATCCAGTTGAGTTACGGCAAAGAGAACAAAGATTGATGGCAGGCTGGTTTAATGTAGCTCTTACCAACAATTTGCAGAGATTAGGAGGTTGTTTTGTTGGACATCTATCACTGGAAGCTTGGGGACTGCTTTCTGAAGTCATTTTGAATTGGCAAGTAACAGATAGCTTTCTTTGATAGCTCTTTTATGTGCGGGTACAGCTAAATAGAAATCAACCACGAAGAGGAATGGCTCTGTTTATCATTATTTTTGAATTTCTTTAGCATTGGATTTCACACATCGCTGCTTTCCAGCCGACACACGGCAGCGTTAAACAATGGCACGGGTGGAAGCAGCAATCCACAGGGGCCTCCTCACCGCTCCTTAAACTGTCCATAAAGGCTGCGAAGAAAACAGCACACTGATGCGCTTTGCAGCCGCATTTCGTTGCATCTGACTTCTACCTAAGTAGCAGAAGAATTATGTCTTCTGGCTTCTGCCTAAGTACACGGGCATTATTCTTATGAAAGGTAGCTTCCATTTGCCAAGGATTGCGAGTCGTTGGGTGGCTGAGAGGGACAGTGTAAAGGCAGCAAACGAACCAGGAGTTGCTAATGAGATACAACCTGCCTCAGAAGGTATTGATTTCTGCATGTTTTTGTCTGGCCAACTTCAGGGCAAAGCTATGGCCTCAAATGAGTCTTGTTTGCAATGTCTTTTTTTTTTTTTTTGCCCCCGAATATGGATAATCTCTCTTATTTTGTGTTCCTATCTAGTTTTGCTAGGAATTTTGAACAATTCTCAGTGTCTGGTTGAAAAAAATACATCAAACAATCTGTTGTTTTTAAGCAGATATTACATCATCTGCTTCTGAAATCTGAGGATATTAGCAAATATCAAACCCACTCAGAAGGTAGAACTGATAAAGAAAAAATATTAAGCATGCATAAAAGCTGTGATCCATTTGTTACTGAAGTTGCAAATAGCATGTATTTCAACAGTGATGAGTTGTTTACTGGTTACCAGCAGTTGCCAGAAATTGCAGCTAATCTTCACTAGAATAAATGTTTTCTTATATTGTTCCTTCCACTTCTGGATTTCTCCATGTTTGTTTTCATTCCTATGTCTTTTCTTTTGGATCGTGCCAACGTAGCCACTGAAGTACATTAAAAAAAAACCATAGACCCAGCTGCGCCCTGTGCATGGCACTCGCTGTGAGGCCAGTGGGCTTCCCTGCCCGCAGCTCTGGTGGTCCCGCGGCCCCTCTGGGCCAATGACCGCGCTGTCCGTGGGCTGACGAGGTGCTCACAAAGCTGCTGAAGTGCAGTTTTCTCTGCTGATTGCTCCGTACGGGCAGAGGAATTCAAACTGCACAGCTCAACTGCAAGGTCTAGTTCTGATTTGCTAATGCAGAGGTCAGCTCTCAGTTCTACATTACACGGCTGGGAATTAGAATTGAATGTGCTAGGTTATTCTGGCACTGATGGGGGAAAAAAAAAACAACAAACCTGCCCTGGCACTGGGTGCCGAGTGTCTGGAGGGAAGGAGAAGGAGCTGTTGTCCCGCAGTAACACCTTGGCTGCCCTGCCGTGAGACCTCTGCCTCGAGCCAAGGCTGGCGTACAGCACGCAGCACTGAGATCTGCAGTCCTGGTGCATTTTTTCCTGGTTAGCATAAAAATGTAATTCCGAAGGAGAAGAGCTGTCGTGTGTCAGAAGTAAAGTGGTGTATTAATAAAGATAAGGAAAGAAGAAAATGCGGTATTACTCCAAAAGCCATCTTCTAAAAGGTAGTTAGCTCAGAGAGGTTTTGACGGAGGGGTTTTTTGGCTCTCCTATTCTCTTCTACACGAACGTCTCCTGTGAAAGAGGGCTGGTTTTATTCAAAGAGAGTAACTGTATTACCAGAAAGTTGTTATTGCATATTTGAAACTATTATTTTTTAAAGTGTGCAGAAGGCATTATGTCTTCTTCAGAGAAAAACAAACCAAAAACCATTAAGCCAGCAAGTACGCTGACTGGAGGTGACGGTCAGGAGGCAGGCCCCTGCTGCCAGTGCTGCCTCTCAGAACAGGTTTTAATTCCCAAAGCCATCAGGATGCCGAGGCCTTTCCGTCCTGCGGAGCTGTGAGCCCTGTGACACTCCAGCTGAGTGAGCCTGATTGAATTGCACCCTTCTTGGCATGGCATTAAAGTGTTTTTTTTTTAATTACATCTGCCTTTCATGGTTACATTCCCATACCCATCTCACCCTCCCTTCTAGTTTCCAATTATTCTTTTTAATTTATTTCTTTTCAAGCTATTTGAGCTCCCTTTCTAGTAAACAAGCAAAGGAGGAAAACATAGAATAAAAACAGGTGTGCAGAAAAGGAAAATATGTTCAAACAATTTTGTTCCATAATTGAAAATGTTTTTCTGCAACTCTTCCTTTAATTCATCCCTCAGTTATGTGCTGACCTTTTAGCAGATCGTCTTCATAAAAGCATTGCCTGGTGTTTTTACCATATCCTATAATCCTGATATTTTATTGTGCTAGCTACCTTCAAGGGATAGCCGCCCGGAGGATACTAGATAGAAGATGCCAGGCTAATTGTGGGGGGGCGACAGTAGGGGAACTGAGGGGAGGAATCCAGGAAGCCCAGTTGGAGCATCTCCCTAATGAGATAGTGCGAGATAAAAATGTTCAACTGCCTGTGATAATTTCCTTGATAAAGATAATCCTGGTAAATAACATTCCTGGAGGACACAGAGGAAATTAGCTCTTTAAATGGCTTACAGTTGAATAGGTTTCTTAGGAAAATTAATTTTACAAATCATCTTTTCACCCTGACGAAACCATGTGTTAAGTAAAACCTGGATTAGAGATTTTGAGGAGAGATGGGATGGTATATCATGCTCATCCTGCTTTGTGTAGTGCTTGCAGCCTGCCAGGTAGCGAGGGAACTCGCAGCTAGCGCGGAGCTCTGAGCGCTGAGGCTGCGCTGTGCGATGTGACCGCCACGTGTGCGCTCCTGCCTCCCCTGCTGCGGTCCTGTTCTCCAACATGGTTGCTGCTTCTGGAGAGAGACAGAAGGAAAGTACCCTAAAAACCTGTTCTTAGCTAGTCGTGCCATATCTCACGTTAAATGCTTTCTGTTTTTCTTGAATTCTGTGTAGGCACTTTGTCATGTTGCCCTCCAGCATGCTGCGCTTTGTCTCTCTCCCGTTGGTAGCACAGGATTTTATAGGCAGTTCCGTGAAGTTTATAATAACGTGCAGACATTAATTTTTATCTGAATTTAAAACCAAAGGTCTACTAAATATGACATCACTAAATGTGAAGTTCTGGTTCGATACATTGCTAGACACACAGGCATACAACTTCTGTGAGAAATCACTTTATTGGTGTAAAAGAAGTGTGCATCGAACCGATTCAGTTTGAATCCCTTCCATTTAAGCTGTATGCAACAGTTGCGTGTTCCCACACTGACATGCCTTCCATTAAAAACAGAAAGTCCTCCCACTACTCTGCTTTTTTGTCCTTTAATTACAAGAAAAAAAAAAAAAAAGCCTCATGCAACCTGAAACATTTTATCTGAACTGGAACATTAGCAGCTCAGATGTGAAGTTTTTTAACTGCTGACATGCAGTAGCCTTAGCAGTGCAAGTAGCAATAGCTTTATAAATAGTGCATGAACAAGAATTTTGTTTATCTTCTCAAAGTGCATTTTCACTACTGTCAGTGTACAACTGCGTGTTTATGCAGTTTGTGTATTGAATTCAAATACCATCATGAACTGCATTTTTTTTAATGAACTTATATGAAATTATTGAGGACATCTGATAAGTGAGATTTGACGAGGCTTTAAAACGTGTTTTTATCAGAAGATATTAAGAAATACGAGACTGAGTGCTGGAACATAATATTATTTTCGTGATACTCCATTTTACTGACTTAGAGTGAATCATTTGAGCTGGCATTTTAAGAATTCCATTTATTTATCTAAAAGTAAACATTTGAAGCACATTCCTACTGCAAGGTGGATGGGAACTCATACTTTAGTTGAACTTCTCTCTGATAACGAAGCAGGAGGGAACACGAACCAGTGCAGAGGATTGGACTCCAGTGTCCTTTTCTGGTCCTGACACTGCACTGCATCAATTCATGAGAGCATCTTATTCTTTACAGTGTGATGGGGAGATAATGATGTCCTGGTGCAGAAACGCAGTCCTAAATGTTTATTTTTCTTCTCCTACTCTCAGAGGTATCTATGTGCTTTTTCAAGAATGAAAGCATATTTTTAAAATATTTTGTACTGTGTCTCCGACTACTTCACTAGAGTTTTCTTAAAAGAAAGCCCTTATGCTTATTTAAAACCTGTGGGAACATTCATTATATAGTTGAAATGCAGGAAAAAAAATGAAATTATTTTTCTACACTATCCTCTGCTACAGAAGCTCAGTGCCTTGAAGTAGAGATTACATTAGTATTCTCTAAACCCAGTCAGAGGACATGAAAATCTTTGAACTCTGCATTTCTGTATAAAGCAAGCAGTACATCATGTTTCTAAACTACTGAATAAAGTTAAAATAATGATAATAGAATGAAACAGCCTTTTTTCTAAGAGTCTGTCGGGAGGGAAAGGCTAGAATGTCAATGATCTTGAGACTTCATAAGGCATTTAAAAAACCTGTGTGTTTGGGATTATTTCCTTTACTTTGCCAAGGAGAGGACCTGGTGTTCATTGCTTTGGCTCTGCTCTTGCCCAGGAGGGACCCCACCGGGCACCCTCGTCTGCTCCAGGCCGTCCCTAACTCTCCTGACTCCTTGCACTCAGTGAAGGGTCCTCGACAGAAAACTTCCTGTCCTACACCGTGCTACGTAAAGGGGATGATCGTTCATACAATGTTATTTTGGTATGGACTCACAAAATAATTCAGCGATGTTTCATTTGTCCATTGTCTTACCACCCAACTTTCCTGCGATCTCAGAATCCTTAAGGAGAGTCTTAAGGGACACATCCTTGAAGGGTGTATGCAGAAGGAATGGTTACCAAAGCTTGTGGCTTTGGGGTTGGCCTGGCCAGCCTACTGGGAAGATAAACACAGCTGTTAATGTATGAAGTATATACAGGAACTAATGAGTCACTTTAGACTCGAGATCTGAATTTAGCTTTGGCTCCTGGACCCCATTTATGACTATGTCCATCCTATGTCCTCCTATGTCCATGACATGTGTCCATCCTTTATGGACCTTCTGCAGGTCGCTGCTGTGTTATTGTGAGCAGAGGGATATAAATATGTCCCCCTCTTCTAGAGATGGCTCAAGGATGAACGAGTGATGTAGAGAAATACTAATGTGCTAGCAGGCTTGTAGATAACCAGATGAAAAACTGGAACGCTTTTTTTGTTTTTCTTGTAGAAAGTGCCTATTTAATTTTCAGTAAAGGAGCTCAGAATCATACATTGCTGTTTTGATATCTGAAAGACAGAGGTGTGCAGTGACAGTGACCTTACCCCTAATAAAAGGCATGTAAAAATCAGCCTGCACTAGTAATTAAAAAGGAGGTAGGTCTCCTAGGCACAGTAACTTTTATAAGAAAAATAAAGAATCTTGAATGAAAGGTGGAACGAATTCCAAATTGGCTTCCAAGATTTATCAGTCAGGTACAGGATTTACCAGTGGTACTGTTTCAGCTAGAATTCTCCTTATCCGTGAGATTATTTTACCATTTTTTGAATAGCACTGATAAATTAAAATTTATTCTCAGAATTACTTTAGTAGAAATGTTTTTCTGATGTGGCAAAAATCAAGTTTGCATTTAAAAGCTTTACTGAGACCCTCAGTTAGAACAGCACTCCTCTGCTGTTATCGCTCGGAGCAACCCTGAAGAAATCACTTGTTCCCACAGCACGTGACACTGAAAAACGCAGGAGTGGAGCCCCTTTGTGCCTCTTATACGCGTGTTTTCAGGTGAATCCAGAGCTCTTTAAAGGTCCCTTTCTGACAACTCACAGAAGGAAGGTTTTGAATCGATCACAGGAGTGAGGAGGGAAGGTTTCCAGTAACGCCCCGTGCATCGCTTCCAGCCGCCATGTGCGACTCCACCTTTGGTGGAGTTCTTGTGCCCATCCACCTCTGGCCCCTTTGAAAGGACATGAAATAATGAACAGCCTTCTTCCTTATATGAAGGACTGTATTGCCATGCTCTGGAATTTAGGAGGCTTTCAAAACAGGAGGGAGGAGGCTGCCACAGCCATCCCTCGTCACCCCGTGTTCCTGGCGGCAAGCGGGGAGCCCAGCCCGGAGCCCAGCCCAGCGCCCACCCGGAGCTGCGGCCTTCGGGCTCTCTTTAAGGTGGTCAGGAAATTCCCATACAAATGATATTGCACCAAAAACAAAAGCAGGCAAACAGCTCTGTGGTGAATATTTTTCAAGGGATTTTAATAAGTGCCTGGATTTCAATGAGGCAGCTTACAGATGAAAGGTTTTGTCTCATATTGTAAATTGCATGCGTGTCCCAGGGATGCTCCAAGCAGGAGAAATCAACAGCTTAATGGTTATTCTTGTATCTTCTGTGTCCCTAAGAAGGAGGAACTTTGGAGCCCTCACCCCGAGTGCTCCGGGCTCCCAGCCCATGCAAGGATTGCAAGACGTGCTGAGCTGGACCGAAGGGATGTCTCTATAGATCCTTATCTGACGCTTGCAAACTGTCGTGTTGCCTTTACTACTCTTTTTCCTTAGCCTTGTTTCTCTTCAGGTTGGATTTTAAATCACATCTCCGCATGATAATCACCTGGCCTCAAAGTTCTCAGTTTCCAGTAGCAGCTTCTTCATTAATATTTGAAGCATATGATTTTGCTTGTTATCGGCAATATCCCGGGAGACAGCAAGAAAGACTGTGTAGGAGGGCATTTTAAAAGCTTATCTTTAAAACCAGGGTGTTTTGTGATTTAAAAATTAAATATGGATTAACAAATGGAGAAATGACGCTGTCTGGGGAATCAAAATGGGATGCAGAGGGAAAAAGAGCATGACTCAACAAATTGCTTTACCACAGTAAACTAGAGCTACTGGTGCAGATGTGCTGCTTGGGTAGAGTGGAACTGTTGAAAATATTTGATAAACACGTATTACCTAAGTAACTATGCAGGCAACTTAATTAAAAAACATTAATTTCCCCCAAACAACAAGTCTGTAGAACAAATGAAACCAAACAGATTAAACAAGACCATTTGATATTATGCATATATTCTTTTTATCCTTTTTTTATGCAGAGAACATTGCATTGCTCTGATATAGGCATACTAAAGCATGCTTATTGGCTTTTAAAAGACACCCCTTTGTGCAGAAGCTGTGGCTGCAGGGCTGGCTCCTGGCCGGGAGGCTGGGGCTGCCCTGTGCCCCGACGCTTGCTGCGGGCAGGCAGCAGAGCTGCTTCGAGGACTCTGCCTCCTGCTCCAGTAGCTGTAACTGCTGCACTATCAATGTCAAAACCTGGTGCTTCCGTACAAATATGTCTAAACCCTGTCGCCACTCGGACGTTGCTCAATGAGATGTGCACAAGGAAGGAATGCTCCGGCACGATCAAACGTCTGGGCACGGTCTGGCGCAGGCAGAGAGGTTACGGCTGCCCCGCTGCTGGGGCATGCATCACCGCCTGGCAGGGGTCACAGACATCCTGGAGGCATTTTGAAGACACAAAAAATGCGAGTGGACAGCAGCAGAGCGCTGCTCAGGAGCAGTCGAGTGAGTTTCTAGCCCCATGGCTACAGAATCACTAACAATTGCAAGCGCTAGTGCCTGTTGCAGTTTATATAGTTGTACCCATTGCTTGGATAAAGCAAGCTGATGGAAGTCGCTCAGCAGCGAGCTGCACTTTGCTGAGGCAGCGTCTGCTTCTCCCTGTGCTGGGGGCTGCGGCACCTTGGGGCACCCCGGGGCAAGGTGCCCACGCTCGGCTGCCTCGAGAGGCAAACATGCTGGGTGCCTGGGGGTCTGCGGAGAGCTGCACCCAGCTGCCGTGCTCGGGCCGCCTCTGCTGAGCCGCTGCCGTAGCACAGTGCTCTGCGTTCCTGCACGAGTGATGGGGGGCTTCGATGTGCTTGGCAAATGGCTCTAACGGCTTACCTTGACTTTAATGTATGAAGTTTGAAAAATATATATAAATGTTATAACGCAAAGACATGAGCTATGAAATGAACTGATGTGTGTGTCAGCTGCAAGAAATAGAATTTTAAATAGGAAATTCAGTGCTCTCAATTCAAATAGATTTGATAGTAAAGCAGCTTTTCAGTAGTGTTAGTGCAAGCCTTATGTGAGTAGGTAGGCAAGGAATGCCAGGGAGAAATCTAATGAAATCAGTGAGCTGTCTCTTCAGTCATTGTTTTTGAATCAATCTAATCAAGTTCTTCCAATATGTCAAAATATTGGGAAGAATGATTAATTTAAAACCTTTGAAACCAAGAGGAATATTTGAAATTAATTTTCAGTGTTAATTTCCCCTAAACGTGGCAATAGTTTATGCCAAATAAAGGTTATTTTTGTCATCTTCCTGACCACAAAATGAATTAAAAATAAAGGAAATAGTTGTTTTATGCGAAGTAAAAGTTATCACGTGTTCTCTTAAGTTGCATTGATCTACTGATTTTTAGTTAATGTGGTACACGCATAATTTAAGATTATTTAATTCCTTTATACAAGCAATAGGCCTAACAATTTCAAGAGAGAATTTTATCGTCTCTTATCAGGTGTTACGGATTAAAGGTGTTGAAACCTAACCGCTGCCATCTGGTCCTCAGGTGGGATAGCAGCACGTAGCAGGAGAGGGGCAGGTGGGGTTGCTTCCTTGCTCTTGCAGGGCAAAAGCATTTAAAAAGTTGAATAATTTTCAGGGCTTCTCTTCTTTTTCCTGGCTGGTAAAACAGGCTGCAAGCCACGGGGTCTGGTTGAAGGCCTGGGGCAGTTTGACCCACTGAGGGCTGGTGCCCGCTGACCCTACCGGGCCTTTTTCGGATGCTGAGGGCAGTCACCCGCTGGGCGCTCCTCTCACACGTCAGTCCCCGGGTTTCAGGTTTGGTATACAGACGTCCAGGTGGTCAGCAAAGATCTTGCCGCTGTTTTCAATGTGATCCTAAAATCTGCTCGTTTGGTCATAGTGCGCAATTCAGGAAGCTCAGCAGGTCTCCGTCAGGTCAGGGACTTTTGATCGGCCAGCAGACGTCAGAATCTGGCGGTAAGGCCTGGTCTGTGGCTTCACAACGGCACGTGTGTACCTGGAGACTCCTCTGGGGAGGTTCCTGCAGCCTCGGCCTGGTTTTCACCTCTGTGGGTGCATCAGAAGCCCGGAACAAGGACAGCCCGTGCTCAGAGCAAGTAGGTGTGCTGGTGATGATAATTTAGTGGTATCGTCACCTCCTGAAGTACAGGGATTTATAAAGAGAGCAAAATTCCTCTTCTTACTAATTAGTTGCACATGCACATTTTCATCTATCAAGTTGAGCTTTTTATCTCTTAAATTCCTATGAGATATAATAAATGGTGACTGAAATAATGGGCCGCTCAGCACTGTAGCTGTAGGTGCGTATCATGAGGTGTAGGTAGAAGAGTGTGAAATTTGATCTGCAAATAATATAAGGAAATTTAATTAAATTTAAACTAATGTGATGAGTGCCCCAACAGTAAGGGAAAAGGGACATATTCTGCATATTAATTTTTACTCATCCTTTTTTTGGTTTGGTCTCTTTGCTCTTTTGAATTTCAGATTTGCTAGCGTTTCCTTCCCATATAAAGTTTCCAGCAAAGGTCTAGAGATCAAGCTTTCCTGCTATGTAAGGGTTGTTTAAATATTTACCTATTGATTTGAGAGCATGACCTCATTTCTTGCTTCCTTAAGTGCCAAAGAACAGAAGATAAAAATATTTTCACTCTCCTGAGTTCTTGCTGCAAAGTAAATTTACTTGCTTTTATTCTTTTATGGTGAGTACAACAAAGTAGTCCAGCGTGTCCCATGCCGTAGCAGCACTGGGTGCGCAGTTCATTGAATCAGGACTGCGGGAGACAGATCTCAGGCAGACTTGACGCTCCATCCTTCTCGCACAGTGAAAAATCTGTTGATGCTTATAGGTTCACATCAGTGCAAAGACTGTCTTCGTAAAAGAATACGAGTTCTTAATGTTAATAGATGCTACTGCAATGCATCTGCCTTTTTTATTTGGGATATTAGATATATTAGCATAGGCTTCTTGGGGGCTTTAAAACTTACAGAATGATGAGTGAATGATGACAAACTGTTGGTGGTGAGTATTCTGCGTTATGCATTCAATTTAGGAAAATATGATTTTTTGTTTTCTATTGCTTGACACTGGTGCTTAAGAAGTGCTTTCTGGAAATGAAGTGTTACCTAAAAATCCTGAAAACTGTGGTTTATATGTTTGTTGCGATTTTGTGTACATTCTCCTGTGGTCTCATTCATTTTAGTAAGTCATATTTTTAAGTAGGCAAGTGACAAGTTCGGTGATAAGAACATGCCCTATAAAGTCCTCCCTATCTTTCTGTCCCTTGAGCCTCTCAATTGGGTAGTTCCAGCATCCCTCAGGATCCCTTCACCTCAGGAAATCAGTGTTTGATTCCCATAAGTCCCAACACTTTGGTTTGGGCTTTTTATCATATGCAGCAAAAGGTGTGGGAGAGGGAGGAGGGGGATAAGATGATCTATTTTTCCTTTGTTCTTCCTTCTGTGAAGGAAAAGGATGATTTTTTAAAAACTGGTCTGTCAAAAATACAGGTATACTATAGCCATAACTCCATTTCTTGAAAGGAAAATGAAGACTTTAAAAATTCATAATGTTTCTGGATGCACAGTAGGGCAGTATGGGCTTTACAGGAGAAATGATTTCAGCAGTAATCACTTTTCTTTCAGTTAAACACATTAGGTAGTCCAAATATTGACAAGTATTTCATACACCTCTTGAATTCAGCATCAAATGAAGAGAATTACATTGTCTTTAATGGGATGTGCATCGAAAAAACTCTTTAGAAAACAGTCAATGAAGAGCTTTGTGCTAAAAGAACTCATATATAACTATATGCGATCCATCTTCTGAGATTCCCAGGGGGAGTGAATGTAAATGGCTGCATAGCGGAGGCTGTTCCCGGTGGCTAGGTTGAGCACATCTTTTGCCAAATAGGTTTTTATGCTCCTAGACCTGCACATCTATATTTGTGGCTTGCCCGGATGGGATTGCAGGTGAATTGCAAAGACGAAATGCACCTGCCGAGTAGAGGCTAGGGCTCAGGTCTGCTGAAAACTGTATTAAGGTCACTCCCTGAGCTGTGGCAAACTTTCATCTGAGAGCTAATGCACGCAGGCATCTCAGGAACTAGACCATGACTGCAGTTCAAAGCCTGCGAAGCAAAGCCTTGCTGTCCCAGATAGAGGGTGATCGTTGCGCCGTGTCCTTTATGGTTGTTTCCCAGGATCATCCACACCTGTGTTTGCTCTTCCAGTTCACAGTGTCCATAGGAACCTCAGCGTCAGGTCAGGGCAGACGTGCCTGCAGCCCAGCACCCGTACCCCTCTACCTAGGGTTAGCAAAGAAAGCCCAAACCGAGTGCCCAGGATGCTTGGGCAGCGTCCTGACCCCTACCCGGCAGTACTCGGAACTGCCTGCAGGCTCCTTCCCCAGGGCCTCCCTGGCCCCACGGCCGGCCCCTGCCTCCTCCGAGCCTGCTTGGAGGCCGTGCCCTTCGGCAGAGCCCCCCGAGGACCTGGCGTGCCTCTGCTCTGTCACCCGGGGTCCGGCAGCGGTTGTTTGACGTGAGGTAAGACTGCTAGGCTGAAACCTGGGCTGCCTTCCACGAGCTCGCTCCTAACTTTGTGCCTCTTACGTTTTGTTGCAGAACTCCATTAAACTGAACTGATTATCCTCAGGCAGTATATAGGGAGGTGTTTTTTGCAATGCTGAGATAGTGGTTTTATTGAACTATATTGCATTTTTAGTAGTCATTTGAGAGAGGGTTATTAAAGCACAGCATTGTACATTAAGAACATTACTCCAGTGTGAAGGAGATGAGGATTATGAGAAAGAGAAGAGACCATGGACTCCTTAGAGTTTTGTTTCTATTTTTTATTTCCCTCATCCAAAGACTGGGAACCTATTCTATTTAAGTAATTCTTAGCTCTTTCTGAATGCACTTGTTTTGAATCCCAGAAAGCAGTGGTCCATCCACAGGTCTGCAGCTATGCCCTTGTGTAACACAGTCTGTAAATGTTTGACAGAAAATATGCTGCAGCTAGACTGGGGTCTTGGAAACCCGGGTAGAACCTAGCAGAAAAGCTATCTTTTGGTATTTCAGTCATCCCAGCTGCCATCTGCCCATCCAGTCCCTAGAGATGGTGAGCTTACATGTGCTTTTAACACACGTGTGCGCGAGTCAGAGCTGCATTCAGCTTTCACCAAAATGCTGCGAAATATGAACATGCATAACATAATGCCAATTTGCTAAGGATGCATCATGAAACTTTCTGTCTGTAAAACTAGACCACGCACAGTCTGATTCTCTTGTGATCTCCGTATGAAAGGGACCTGCAGGCTGCAGAACTGAGGGTTAGGACCTTAGGGAAGTGTCACTTAGAGCTTCAATTAAACTTGGGAAGCAGCAAGCAGAATAGGACGTGCTAATTAGAGAGCGTATCCCCAGAAGAGGATTTGGGGTGATTGCTGAAGCATCCAGAGAAGAGACCTTCATCCCGCTTGAAGTATAGAGTGCTAAGTGGCTCTCTTCTGCCTCGGCTTGGACGAAACACAAGAAACCGGAGGTTAAACAAAATGTTATGGAAGCTACTGTGTTTTCCTCTAATGCTTCCTGTCCCTCAGTCTGATGTCCGGTTTTCTTTTGTTTCCCTGCTAACACCGTAGTTGATCTTTCCAGCTAAGATAGGTGAATGGCGAGTCCTGTTTGCTTTTGGGTGCATTTGTTTGTAGTTCTGTGCGCTGGTCCCACGTCTCGCGTCTTGTCCTCACTAACTCAAAGCCCAGAAGTTCCTGTCAGTCTGTTTTCATGTGCCTTATCTCCTGTGGAGTCTTTGCAAGCCTGACATTTGGTTCATGAAAGATTTTTTCATGTTGTAAACACTGGCCGCCTCTTTGGTGAAAAATTAGAAAACAGGCTTTCTTCCAAAAGAATACTTAAAAGATTTCTAAACCTCCCTACCTTCCCTCCCGGATTTGTCATTGTGTCATTGCTATTCTCTGGATTTCTCATCCTCTGAAGATCTGACAAGTCTTTACTTGCCCGTACAGATATATAACAACCAAGAAAATACCATTAACTGAGAGAAGGCTAAAATACTATGCTACCTCTCCAAGAAAAAAAAAAAAAAAAAGAATTAGGAACATGGGAACACTCGAAATTGTAGTTAGAAAAGCTTCGTCATTAGAGATCATTTTGTGCTTGCAATTTATAACGATTCACTATCCAGAGGTGGCATCATTATTACTAGGGGGGAAATATCCCTGCAAGAGCAGCACAGCACTAAGCAGTCTCCTAAATTACAGAGTGGAGCTCCAAGAGGCAGTTCAGACAAATAAAACCATGTCATAGAGCACAGGATTCTTTAGTGTATGTGAAGGCTGCAGGAAATTGCTTTTTGCAAGGGAGCCAAACCAGCCTTGGAAGGTATTGTTTGTGAGCAGTGTTGCATTCAGGCATTTTAGGAGGCAAACAAGTAACTGGAGATTAGGAGCGGGCGAGACTAGCTGCCCGCTGCCCACGCTCCCTGCCTGCCGGGAGGTGAGACGCGTCCAGCGTGCGAGTTTTCGTGGCAGGTAACAGGTCTGCTTTTCAATCGCCTCGGTGGCTCAGGGTCTCAGCTATGTAACCTCAGATTGGACTGTATACATCTTAATCTTAACACTTATTTACAGGAAAACAGAGATCGTTTATTTCTTACTTGATTCACTGAAACAATCTCCTTTCAATTCGGAGCCCGATGGCTGCTTTCCACGTCGGCGGGTAACCTCCCAGTTACCTCCCTTTGGGTTCTGGCACCGCAGGCACCCGAACGTGTCCAAGACAATCTTCCTACCCAGGTGGAGCTCCTTGGAGCCAGGAGCCTCCTCCACAGCACTGGAAATCCTACCGTAAATGACTGCTTTGCTTTGTTCCCGTTGCAAATTTCAGTTTAGGACTTCAAATATGCCAGTTTTCAGGATTTACGAACCAGCTGCAAGACTAAGATACTTAGCGGGTGTTTTGTGTTGAGCATAGTTCTAATTTGTATCATTGCTTGGCTGTACATTATGCTTTTAAACATGGTATTTTGGGTGCTTTGTTTCTGTCTCTATCTGCAGCCAGAGATTTCACCGCCTACAGTTGTTCCTAAAGAAACTGTGTTTTATAAAGTGTTCTGACACTATTTCTGAGAACTTTGCCTTCGCTATTTTTATGCACAACACAGTGGAGTCGGTCTTAGTCTGACTAGACCACACTCTTAAAAGACAGGGGGGAGGACTGCATTATTTTTGGATTCACGCTGTACGAGATTATACGAAGGGTTTTGCACTTCTGTGATGTTCATCCCATTGATCAGCAGACGCACCCAGGATTTCCTGCAGACCTTTAATTATATTCATTTCAATGTAATTCTGGTGTCTGAATTTGGAGGCTCACTTTTCTGTTTGATGATAGGCATTTCTTCTTAGAAATTGGTATATGGCAAATATCTGCACACAAATAATGATACTTAGCTGGGAAGCTGGTCCTTCAGACTCCGGCCCTGGGCTGTCATCTAGAAGCCCTTCGAAACAGAAGTTACCTCCTCTTAGCGGCTTTCCAGGGCAGGCTGGAGCCTGGCTGGGTCATTTATGCTCTGCTGTAGTAAAGCTGCAATGACGAGAATGTTTTAAATGTTCGAAGCAGAAGTACAACTTTTATGTTGTTTTTTCTATATGGTTACGCTGTACGGCTCAAATGTACTTTGTCTCGTACCGCTTTTAGGACACCAATAAATCTCAAGTGCCTCCTGCTGCAAATACCAGGCTGAGGCTGGTTTAAACACTTTGGAGCATTGTAATCTGAGCAAACGTGAGTTCGTGAGCATGCATGGCTGTTGGTACAACAAGATATCCTTCTTTATTTTGTGTCTAGGAAACGGAGCTTTTCTAAATCTTTGAAAATTATGATCTTATAGTATTCTTATAATTTAATTTAGTGTTCCAGGGAGTCCTAATTTTTGTATGCTGCTGGAGTTTAACTGCCATAATAAAGGACAATTTTTGAGGTGATAAAATGCAGTAGGAATGTCATTAAATATGGAGCTAAGCTGTGACACAATAGAATTAAGCATTAATGAATAACATACTAGAAATAGTAGTCTTCTGTATCAGTTTGTCTTCTGTTTTTTGGTTATGATGAGGTCTAACATGAAAAAATGAGGCAATAAACAAGTTTAGCAAAAATCAAATTTTTAAAATGATTTAGTAGAATCTTTCCGTATAGAAAGTTTCTAAGTTAGGGCTGCTGCGTATCCACAAGGGTTGTTCCCCTTGGATAAATTGTTGCAGTTCTATGTTTTAATGTAATTTTATTATTGGGGCAGATCTTATTTTTACAATTGAATTATGATACTATGGAGACTTAATTTAAATTCTAGCCTATCTGCACACCAGTGCAGTTGTAAACTTATTTTACTGGCATATGCAAGAACATCATAACTCTTGATACCTAGCGTAGTAACTGCTTCTAGTAAAGAAACAAACGCCTGGCAAAGAGCCTCATCAGAACTTTGGTTGTGGACTTATGGGCCCAGCTGCCATTTCTGGATTTATTATTTTTTTCCCTTTAAATGTGATAATTCAACGCTCCTGAATATTTCATTTTATGGAGCTGTATATATTCTGGGTGGAGCTGTGGATAAGTTAGACCAGCAAATGCTGGTCTAACCCAAGTGGGTTTCTCTGAATATGTCTGGGTATATTTTAATTGTCAGGGTCAGAGTAAATTAATTTCTTTCCATTTGTGGCTGGACAGACTGGGTCAGAGAATGCTGTGTAGTCAGGATTTATTTTCCAAGCTTGGTTCATTGTGAATTTACACGTTTGGGAATGGCACCGGCAATTTTCCTAGATTAGACTACTGCAATTCTTCTTATTTCCTGCACAAGGCTGATAGCAAACGAACCCAGTAAAGTGGACATTGGGGGGGTTACTCTGTTTGTGATATAAAACAATAAAAGAGGATTCCTACCCATGGCAGGAGATCTCTGAAATCCTTACCCACACGCCAGCGCACACCTCACAACCGGAGCAAGCCCATCAGTCACGTATTGACTTCTCACTGATTGCTCTTTGAAGATTTTGTGGCTTTCATGTCAGCTGTGTGAATAACTCTTTCACTGGTGAGGAGTTTGAGGGCAAGCAAGCTGGCGGGGCTGGTTGTATTTCAAGAATATGTAATAATCTTTATCACTCCCGTTCCCGTAGGATGTAATTCCGCTTTTTCAGGAAATATCCGCAATTGTGGTATGAAAGTCTGCTCACAGGGACAATACTGATTGGGTCATTTAAGCACTACTCAGGGACAAAACTCAGTCTTCAGTATTATTGCCTCTGGTTTCCTTTTCTTCTATAGAATATATGAGGTTTAGAGGTAAAATTCATTGGAGCTAATAAATTGTATATGCAGGGTATATAACTATATGCCAAAGCCCACCAGTGATAGACATAATAGTACAAAAAAGAAAGAAAAAGACAAAAATACTGTATGCCTTCAATATTTATCTTCCTCCTCTTCCAATGAATTCCTCTCCTTGGGACACGCGGGCTCTCCTGCCCGTGGGCCTGGTTTCGCAGGGCTCTCGGCGCGGGGCTGCACAGGGCCACCACAGGGACCATGTGGGTGCCCTGGCAGGTGTTTTTCTTGGGGGGTCAGAACCTCTTTTTGTTGTTTAGATTTAAAAATCTGGGTGCAAGCTGTAATTAAACTGACCGTTCCCTGCCTGTCCGATTGGCCGCCCGTACAGTCCCGGTGCTCAGGAGCAGCAATGTGAGCTGCGGCGCAGGAGCGGTGGCTGCAGGCTCCGGGTCGCTTTGGTGAAACTGAGCAAGTGTCAGACCTTGTGCCTGCCCTGGGAGCGTGGTGAATGCACAGGGGAAGGCCCTGTGAAAGCAATCAGCTGCTCGCTTCCCGCAGCAACCCGTGCGAGCCCGCTGCTGCGCCTGCCTCTCCCCCTCCACGAGGCGTCCAGCAGGCAGCTCGCAGCAGCTGCTGATTTTAAAGGAACGTATTAATCAGTTTAATTGGGAGTTCCTTTTAATAATTAGAAACTGCAAACATAACTTTCTGAAGCAATGTTTTCGGTATTACGGAGAGTGAGTCCCCCAAAAAGAGAGCCTCTGTAGCGAAATCATCTGAAAAAGTGTTAAATTGTCTCTTTTGCTACCTGATAATCCAATTAAGGGGTGATAAGAAAAATAGCTCTTGGAGAATTTCAGGGAAGCAGAATAATGTACTTAGTGTTGTACCAGAATCAAAATACCACGTAATCATGGGTATCCATGGATACTGAAGCAACACTTTGATTACTAGATACATCCATTACCCTTAAATACCAGAGTTAGGTGTTTAATGCCCCGAACAATTTAATGCATGACTGCTTGAACTTGCACAGAGAATTCTCCTGAGGTTTTGCCTTTCAGAGGCACAGCATATAACCTGTCAGCGGGCGAATGAAGGCAGCTATGATATTTTTAAGTCTCTGTCTTCTTCCAAGTCCCTGCATGCTTTGCAGCTGCTGCCACGCAGATGGCTCAGCTCGCCCGCCTGTCCTCGAGCTGCCTGGGAACTGGAGCATTAAGTGATACAGCCCAACCTCTGCCCCACGTCTATGCCATCCGAGTGGGATTCCCGTGAAATAAGTCATACGACAGCATTTTACAGTGCTGGAGCCGCCGGGACTCGCTCTGCACCAAACGGATGGGCACCACGCTGCCTCTCTGCAGCACCAGAGCTTTTAGCACAGCAGGATGAGCACGACGGTTATTTAATGTCACAGGATACATCACAAGGCTGAGGCCACAATTTCTCCACTGGAGTTTCGAATTCTCCATTAGCTTTATAGAGCAAGAAGGGAACCCTAGGGAAAAGCCTGCCCTGCGCAGAGGCCGCAGTGGGCACCGAGGTCGGAGGGGCGCACGCCACCAGCCCGGCTTTCTGCTTTCTGTCGCATGGAAGGATGTGGTCCTCCTTCCTAGTGCTGGTGGTGACAACTGTATATATAAATATAAATAAATGCAAAAGGGAGGAGGTAAAATAGATGTTTAGAAAGTGCTTTGATATTGAGCCTTGAGGGTATGGTCTGTTAACGATGATTTTATAGCAGGGGCTGCAGGGACTTCTCGAGGTGGGCTGAGCAGGCAGCACAACGTGGGGGCTTTGGTGCCTGGTGGGCCAGGCGAGGCGCCTGCGCTTGGCCCTGCACCACTGGGTGTCTCTGTGTTGTGAAAACGCTGTGCATACGACTCAAGAAGCTGAGGACTGGAAAAGTGTGAGGAGAAACTTTTCCTTTTTATCTTTTGCAGCGATTACCCTGTTTTTGTTATTTGATCTTTTTATTCTTTTCTCTGCTTTTTTTGTACTCACAAAATGTCTTATGTCAGAGTTCAAAAATCAACTTCCTTGAATGCCTCAATACACGTTTTCATGGCAAAGCATTTTTGGAGGATACTTGTGAAGAAGAGTCTCACACGTGTATTCTGTACGAAAGGGGAAGAAGAAGAAAGCTGGCATCTGATGCAGGCAGGGAAAGAATGGTCTTAGCTCGTTGTTCCTGGCGGCAGCTGAACAAAGCGAATCTTTCCTCTAAGCCATTTAACTTAGCCATGCTAAGTAAAAGCAGGAAACCAAAAAGCGGATCTCATATCATCTGACCTGTTGCACAACAGGTCATTTTCGATTTATCTTTGTTACCCTGCCCATCCTGCTTTATTTGCGAGACCCAAACTTCTGGTCACCATCACTTAGCGTTAGCACTTTGCTTCTGTTCCTAAAGGAATAACATCTGCCTGCAAAAAAAAGACAGAAAAATGGAGGTGAATACTAATTTGGGATGGAAGTCGGATTTCATGCTCCCTAAATGTTTTTGTGAACTGGGACTCAGCTGATCCAGCACCTCTGTCAGGCAGGAGCTGGGAGGAAGATGAAGGCCGTACCGCGTTGCGTCCCGCCGAGCTCCATAGCCGGGGGTGCAGTGCTCCGGGGGAGAGCTCAGGTCCCTCTCATCCCGCAGAGGGATTTGCTCCCGTGTGAGTTGGCCTCGGTCTCTTTGGGGCACTGTCCTTTATGGCTGAATGTCGGGATCATCTACTTCGGCTGAGGGTGGTGTAGGTCCTGAGGGGGCCGTGGGTAGGGAGGGAGGGTGAGCCATCGGCACAGCCTCCCTGGCGAAGGAGGAGAGGCACGTCTCAGGGTGCTTTAGTTGGAAGGTGGGAGGAGGAAACTAGAATCCTCATGTGAATGTAACTCATCGTCTGCTTCCTATTATGAGGCCATAATGATGACTCCTTCCCTTTTAGATTAAATGAAGTTTTTTGTTGTTGTTTTAGGAAAAATGAATTGCTCTTAATTTTAATGAAACAAACTGAAGAGAGGAAAGAAGTTCGATCCATTAATTTTCCTTTTCAGTCTGGCAGGTATTTGTATATCCTTAATTGCCAACATCCTGAGCAACATCTTCAGATAAATTGCCCCTGTATCCAGCATCACTTAGTTAATTAAAGATCCTCCAGAAGCGTATAAGAAAGCAGTGGCCATTAGGAGGATCAACATGAAACTGAAGAAGGTTCCCTTTGCCCAGAGATTGTCTGGAGATGTCATTTTTTCAGACAGAAACTGTGCTAAAGTAAGTCTTGTTAGTGAATTCATGAAGTTCAGGAGAGTCTTTTGCTGAAAAAAAGATTTGGGGGAAAAAAATCATGCAAAAAGTCTCTGAGTAAGGTCTCCATTTACTAGTACTGCTCTTGGGAGGTGTTGTGCAGTTGCTTTTATTTCCTCCTGATAGAGCTGGAGCCTGTTGGAGGGGGCACGTCCCTTCCACAGAGACCCAGCCCCCTCCCTGTGCCCCCACTGCAGCTCGGCGCAGCATCCCGGGATGGTTCTCCACGGCCCAGGGAGCTCCTTCAGCCGCCGGGGGGCAGGGGCCCAACTGCACTTGCATTTTGTTTGTTTGCCAAAGAAAAAAATCTGGAGGCGCTGTTAATTTCAGTTGAAATGTTAGCCTTTCTGTGTTTTCGAAGAGTGCTGCCAGTGGCTCGTAGCGTGGGGAATTTTAATGCCTGGAACAATCCAAAACAATTGGGTCACTTTGCCAAAGTGGCACAAACCACTGGGAAAACTAGAAGCTAGGAAACCAAATAATTTCAAGTCATTGTTTGAGGAAATGGTTGGCCTTGTTTTCTTGTCCTTTTCATGGATTATTGCACGTTTTCATGGCTTACTTGTTGGACAAAGGCGCATCTGGAAAGGCCGAACCTACTGGGTCTGCTCCTGGTATTCTGTTCCCGGATTTGATGTTATTAGGAAAACATATGCTGGCAGCAGGAAAAGATGGCAAAGATGCCAATGTTAGACTTCCATACATAGCCTAGGAGAGAAAAGACATTGTTTCAAGAGTAGACTGGTAGAGAACTGACTGCCTCAGTTGTTGCTGTGACCACATTTATTTATTGCTGTGAATTTCTAAAACTCCATCTCTCAAGGAGTTAAACATTTCTCCCTTTTGCTTTACCACTCCCGTCTTCCCAACAGAAGCATTCTGACTCTCACCATTACAGAGGAAATCTAAGAACTTGGTTATAAAAACCTCAAATCCACCAATTTCAGGAACTCAAAAATTTCTTGAGTAAAGAGAATTTTTCTCCTCTGATTAGGTTATGCTGCTTTTCCCAAGATCATTGCAGGTTTTCAGACAAATAAATAACTAAATAATTGGAAAGGGCACTAACAGAATAATCACTGCTCACTCCTTCAACTGACTTGTCCATACTCTATCCAAATATCCAAACCAAGATATCACTCCTAGCAAAGACTACGGTCTCTTTTAGATAACAGTGGAATTGACTATCCATTTATACAACTTTCCCAACTGTACAGAAAAGCAGAAACACTTTTCTGAAGTTCATTTTGCACAAGTGTTGTGCCTGGCTGTTGAAGCCATGGAGCGTACAGTGGGCACCAGCCCCTCGCCTTGCCTTCCTTGGCACGCGCTGCCTCCGAGGAGCACAGCTGTGTGTTTTGGGAAGGAGCAGAGCTGTTCCGTGTGTTTGGGTCAGCTTGTTGGCCACCACCATGGCAGGCTTTTGGGGATGCAATCAGCCAGATTCAGTCCTGGGTTTCCTAACTCTGTCTTTCGCTGGTTTTTAACCATCTCTGGAGAGAAAAAAATAAAAAAAAAAATACATTTGTTAGCTGGAGCTGTTCTCCAAGCATCAAAGGAAGAAGGAATTATGCTTCTTAAAGGTTTCCGTGAAGTTTTCCATTTTGGCAATGTCATTAGTGCTGGAAAGAATCAAAGTCTTAGTGATCCAGCTGCTTGCTCGTGCGCATAGCCAGAGGGACCACGACGGAGCCGAGGGAGCGCTGCCTTTCTCCCTCCCAGCATGACGGGGGAGCGGGCACCAGCTGCCTGCCCTGCACCTCTGTGTGCTGGGCTTGCACAACTGCTGAATGCTCTCTCATGAATCTGTAGTTCAAATCCCTTTTATGCATTTCCAGTGTCCATTATCTTTATGGTGGCCTTGCCTTTGGTAGCAGAGTGCCGCTTACCTGCTCTCGTCACTTGCCGGACAGATTCCTGCAGCACCGTGCACCCACGGGGCTCCTCGTGCCGGCTGCGGGGTGCAGTGGTGGTGTGGCTGCCGGAGCTGCAGGGTACCGGCAATTGCCAGAGCAGTTTGTAGCTGCTGGGAGCATTCATGGCTCTCCAGTCCATCAGGGGTAATATTTTACTGCGGAAATCCTATGACAAAATCCTTAATTTGCAACTCTCAGATTTTTACTGCGTAATTCTCTTGGAGGTTTTTACTTCAGGAGCACTGTGAATTAACTTGACAACTTAAATAATTGTGCACGTGTTTCCTGTTGTAATAAGAATGCAAGACGAGAATGTGAAAGTTAAACTTACTCTGTATGTGTCATTTGGACAATATACCCTAAATTCCTTGGGCAGCTGTTACTGCAAAGGAAAGAAAAATGGCACATGCCTCTGCCTGCCATGAGATCCTCCGCAGAGGTCGAAGCGCTCTCGAACAAGCTCGTCAGCCCAGCTGTAAACAGATGGGATGTGAGCGGAGCAGAGCTGGTGGCTGGCGGCTCACCCGCTCCTGCAGCAGGAGCTTGTGCTCGGGTGCCAGTGCTGCCCAGTTAGGCCTGAGCAAAGCAAAGCAAGTAAAGACAGTAATGCGTCTTGACCCGCGCAGTGACTGGGAGCACATATTAGTCAATTTGTAAAAATGCCACTTTCCTGGAAGAGGCACTAGCAATTGAAAATCAAAATATCCATCAACATGTCTGAATTGTATCGTTTGGGTCTTGATCCTCTTGCATCCTACTCTCTGCCTTTTTCATTTGCCCGTGCTGTGCTTTGTACTGCTCACCGCGCTGGCATGCTAAAAAGGAATCTGTTACCTGCCTGCACCAGCGGACGGCAGAGAAACTAAGAGCCGACTTGCCCAAGGCAGTGAAAAAACCTCTGTGATGCAAAAAAGACCTGAAATCATCCTTCCGAAATTCGAGCATCCTTTCTCCATCCTGGATCCCCTGTTCTTTGAAACCACGTGGAAATCCCATGCTCTCAAGTTGGATGTTGCATTGGAGGGCTTTTTTCCTCACTATTGAGCCTGGCCGCAGCTGTCTCTGTCCAAAGATGCTCAGTTCAGCTGTAATCATTATCAACTATAATGAGATTTTTGGCTTCTCCATCCAGGCAGTAGAGATCGCATGACCCGCACAAGAGGTGTAATTATTGTCAGGATGGGTTGCTGAGCTAGCAGGCCTGCCAACTATTTCAGTCCTCTTTTCATGCACCTAAATCATGTAGGTGGCAATTACTTAATATTAGATACTGTTTCTTTCTTTTTTTTTTATAGTAGTTTTATAACCACAGTGTTTATAATCACATGGTCTAGATTCTGTTTCCTTTTTTCTTTGCCCCTTGGATACAACGGTTCTGCAATGAAGGTAGGCTCTTAGCAGCAACGTACCGCTGCTGTGGGCTCCTGGTTGCAGCCCCCATCGCTGCTGGCGGCTCTCCCCCCCCGGCGCCCACACGCCTCGTGTGTGTGCAGCCTCGTGTCTGGGGAAAAGAAACTGTAAGCATTCCTTTGTCCTGTTTTTAAAAGCTCTTACTTACTGGCACTGCACTTTGGAATCCGAAGTTGGGGAATGTTGTTCCGCGCGCCTGTCTGTGGGTGTCTGTTCTTTGGAGCTGTGCCTCTGGTCCTCTTGTAAGAGCTCACTTTTTCTGAATGAAAGCAATGGAGAGCTATGAGGGATTGCCAAGGATCTCCACGGTACCTTTAGAGGTGTCTAAATAACAGTTGCATCCAGCATGCAAAAGCCCTTTGGTCTCGTCACTACAAAATAAATCCTCTCCTGCTCTGCTGTGTCAAAGCTGGACCCTCTGGAAAGGACACCATGGCAGGAATGCATTAATTTCCGTCTGACAAATCCTTTTTTTTTTTTTTCCCCCCCCCTCTATGAATTCTCCGAAGTTCCTAAGTCTTATTTAAGAAGAGAAATGACAGTCCCTTGTGGGAGATTGGAAGTACCTTGGCTCGATGCGATGGAGAGCCTGGGAGGGCCCTTTCCCTCAGCAGCTGATAATTTTAAATTCTCCTTAGGCGTGATGCCCGAAGGGAGAGGCTTTTCACTGGGAGAAGGAAAAGGACGGGGCCCGGTCCTGCCCTGGACACGGCGCACGGACACAGCGACTGCTCCCTGCCTCCCTCCTGCTGTCCGCAGGTGCCTGCGCCCGGGCACTGCTGTGGCCCCACTGCTGGAGCGGGAGTCTCGGGCTCAAAGGCAGAGCTGCCGGGGGTCAGCCTTTAACCAAGGCGTAACCCGTGCCAAATGGGGCAATTTGGGAAAGCTGGATAACTGCTCCTGAAGCTCGGTTGGTTTCATCTAATTTTGACTAGGGAAAATAACAGGAAAGAGGATTTCAAAAGTGTTTAGGCTTTTGGAACGTCCTAGCAATTAGAGTTTCTCTCCTCATTTTCAAATGAAGTTTCTGTTTAGAAATCGGTATTCTTTTCTTTTCCAGAAAAAATCAGGTTATGATAAATTGAAGTTGTAATAACTGTAGAACAGAAACAAACCATGTGTGAGTCAGTGAAAAACTTAAAGGTTATTTTCTGTTTTATCTTTTCTCAACCTTTTCTTTTTTACGATTTATTTTCTTCCCACTGGAAACAATCTTTTTTCCCCGGAGTTTTTGGATCACCTGGTACCGAGAGACCTGGCTTGACTGCAGTCAGCCTCTGTGTCTCAACTTCTCCACTTCTGAAATAAGAAAAATGAGCCTGACCTTCTTTATAAAGCACTCAGAGATCGCAGATGAGATGTAATATAGCAGAGCCATATTTTGCAACTCTAAAACCATGTATTTGCAAATGCTCAGTGGTTTTCCTCTAGGTGTTTTTATGTCAGCTTTGCCATGTTATAGGACAATTATGGTATTTTCTGGCAGAACGTATGCAGGCAGGATGTGCTGATGGTAGAAGAGCTTTCTCCTCTAGAAATCCTGTCCTACAGAACACCTTCTCTATTTCTTCATTTAGCTGTTCTTTTAAATCTGGATTTTAAAGTGTATCAGTAAATATCTGCTCTGGCCTGCTGTCTTTTAAGTAATTTGTCCCCACTTACGATTCTTACTATGTACCTCTAATGCTTTATTAATTAACACACTGTGCAGTATGCTGAGGAAGTTGTTATCTAGGATGCCAGTAAAGATGAAAGAGTTTATTGCTGAGAAACAAAACAGTAAAGGCAGAAGTGTGATTTCATCTGCTTACAGTGACTAGGAGAATGTCACTGGAGTTGTGATTTTTTTATATATGTTAATTTTAATTTTTCTTCAACCATGCTAAATAACAGTAATTTGTGAAATGTGTTAAAACTATTACCTTGATATGGATGTGGTTATCACTATTATTGTGTTGTTACTATTTTTTTCAATACTATCTGTGCATTTATGAGAAGTCCAATTCACAGACACGTAGTTTATCTTGAGATCACAATTGCCTGGGCAGCTCCATCCCATTTGATAATGGACATTTTCAAAGAGAAAGGATTTTCATGACCAGTCTTTCCTTGTGCCAATATTTCAACTAATTTGTCATTCCTATTTCAAACAAGTTGTTTCAGCAGAAGCATTTTCACTTAATATCCTTTAACTTGCAAAATCAGAGTCCCTGCTCTGCACCAAGATAGTTTGTCTAATACCTTGTAAACACCACTTGCCTTTGAGCCTGGGTTGTTGTTGTTGTTGTTTAATTGTTTTAAGTTGTTCATGTTTGTTGTTGGGGTTTTGTTGCTTTTTTCCCCTTGCTGTCTCGTTTATTGGTTTATTACTCTGTGTTGTTATTTTCACAGCCCTGTTCAATCCATGACCCTGCTCAGGTGTGCATACTGCGTATATCTTAAGGAACAAGTCTATGTCCCACCCAGACAATACCAAATTGTAGCAATACCTCAGGATACCTGATGTGAAGATTAAATTCCACATGAAGGCAGCAGTCAGAGAGTTTTTCTTCCTTCCAGGCTCCCCTTTCAGTCCACATGTGTCTCCGCTGCCTTTCCTGTGTTCTCCGTTGACTGAGCCCTTTTCTTCTTTCTTCGGCAGGTGGGCTCTGCATTGCTCAGTCCCTGAAAATCCCCCAGGATCGCAAGGACAAGACCATCGACTTTGATAAGATTATCAAGCAGCTCCTAGAAACTCCCAATGCCAGGGCCATCGTTATTTTTGCCAATGATGAGGACATAAAGTAAGGATGACGAGGGAACTAATTCATTTGATAGATGTGCAGAAATGAGAAAGCAAGAACACAAATAATGAAGGGGGAATGTCTGTTGGTAAGAGCTGTGTGGGGATGTGGTGTGGACGCTTTGTAGGGCAACTCCGGAGTCGTGACTGTTGCTGCCCTGGCTCTTGTGGCACCCCAGGCCACATATTGCTGCACTGGGGAGAAGGGAGTGATGATCTGAAAAGAATGAAGGTCTGAAAGCTTTTCTTGTCATAGGATTATGCATGCATTTGATGGCAGACCTGACCTTACCTCTCAAACAGAAGATGCTCTTCTCTCCAAGCTCATACTACTATGTATTATTAACTCTCAGTGTATTTTCTGGCAAATGATTGTTACTAGTGACAAAATGGCTTGGATGCTTAAGGTTAAACCACATGATTCAGGTACCACTTGCCCTTAAAATAATATAAAGAATATTTTAGAAGCGCGACTCTTAGTTTTTACTTGAGAATTTGAAATCAGCTTGAAATTTTGATGGCAATGTCAGGTGCTGAGAGGCTCAGTTATACGAAGAGACAGAAAGAAATTGGGATGAGGTTTCAGTGAAGTCAATGGCAAAATTTTTAAGTTGTAGTAAAATTGTGATTTCATTCTTAGGATATAAGGTGAATTAAAAGAAGGGTTTAATCAGTGCTGCATGGATTGTGACACAATGTGTTGTGAAATTTCTGAGCTCTGTTGGTTACAGGAATACGTTATTTCTGTTCATTCTGCAATTGCCACACACTATTTTTACCAAGCAATCGTGTTCAAATTAAATTAACTTGTGAACAAAATGTTCTTTTCCACAGGCAGATCCTCGCAGCCGCCAAGAGGGCAGATCAAGTCGGGCACTTTCTGTGGGTGGGCTCGGACACGTGGGGCTCCAAAGTGAGCCCCCTGCTGCAGCAGGAGGACGTTGCTGAGGGAGCCATCACCATCCTGCCCAAGCGAGCGACCATTGAGGGTGAGCACTCTCTTCTGATTGACTTTTTCTCACAGCTTCTCACCCGTTCTTTTTTTGTTTCCTGAAAATCTTGTGGTACAAAATTGATTGCCTATATTTTTTCTTGTGGATAAATATGTATAGGCATGGTAGTATCGAAAGAGTATAAAACACATTGAGCCAGTCTTTATCCCCTGAAATTTTCCTGAATGTTTTTGTTGCTCGTCCAAAAACTATATGCTATTTCCACAACCAAAAAGTGACCAGTAGCTATCTATATCACCAAAAAAGATGTAAACCAAAATGATCTTAACATATCATGTATGTATTCAGGAAGGGAAAATCTATTGCAATTACATATCACCTCTGAAGCACTGGGTAAGCTTTCTACTGAAGAAGTAAAAATTCAGTCGATTGTCTGATTCTTACATACTATATACTATCCCCTTTGTAGAGATGCTCAGCTATCCACATGACTTCCTCTGGGCAAACCAAACATGCTGATTAGAGTCCATGTTCTCTTTAACATGAAAAGTTCTTTATAGAAGGGACACTGGGCAAAGAGAACTAACTCCTCTGTTGTGCCAGGCAGGGTCTCCAAAGAGCCCTTGAATGTGTTGCATGCATTGAAATGGGCTCTGGTGTCTTCAGTCACAGGGAAACCAAATATTTGCATTCATTTTTACTGTGTCTACTCTACCACCTCATTAGTTATTCTTCTCAGATCTATAATATTAAATTTTTAAACCCTGGAGGCATTTTCACATGTTACTTCTCCATAAATACGTAAAGTTGATAGACAATGAAGTGTTCTGTTTCTTAAAAACAGGATATTTTAATAATCTTTTCATATTGTTTGTATTCATCCCTGAGGGTTTCTGACAGAGAAACTAAAAGTCTACCAACAGTACACAGAAATAAAAACTTTCCAAGTTTTTTTTTTTATTTAAAAATATTTTGCTCCTACATTATACATTAAGCCTATTGGACATAATGGGGTTGGCTTTTGGAAACAAGTGACAATAACAAAGGGGCAGGGTTCATGTACAGAAAGTCAGTTAGGTAACAGCTACAAATATCAGCACAGTTAATGCATCTGCAAAATGCATGTTCATCCAGCCTGCAGATAGCTTATTCATGGATTATATTAGCCTATTGCCTAAAAGTTGGCTTGTTGCATTCTGCACTTGTAGTCACACAGACTGCATGATTACTAGAGTGTGTGAGGCGTAAATTATATTTTGCCTATATATATAATTGCACTCATTCTTCAAGAGCTCCTACCGTACGAGCAGTTACATATTTTGAGGTCCATAAGTTGCACGTTATTTGCCAGAAAGGGCGAAAACACTCAGCCAAA
The DNA here is from genome assembly GCF_964211835.1 of Anser anser. Classification (NCBI taxonomy): domain Eukaryota; kingdom Metazoa; phylum Chordata; class Aves; order Anseriformes; family Anatidae; genus Anser; species Anser anser. The sequence goes on from NC_139733.1 coordinate 22,901,367, forward strand.
AATAGGTACTGTACTTGGCATTAAGGGAGAGGCAGAGCAAAGTGTCCTAGAATAGCAGTTCCAATGTCAATAGCAAACGTTTCCTGCATGCTCTGTGACCACTCATAAAGGTTCAGGCTTGTACTTACCTTTTTCAATCCCGTTCATCCATCCCTAATTACCATCTGTATTTGCCATCTGCTTAGCCCTGTAAGGAGGAAGAGTAAAAGGCTGGTTAAGAGCACAGAGCAAAGTCCCACCCTCCTGTACCGTAATTCTCATACTGTCCTTCTCAATAATCCTCAAACCTATCCCATTAAGTGTTGCTCTCTGTGTGAAGCAGTTTTCCAGAACTCAACATCTCTCCTTTCAAACCAATTCCATTTCTGTTTCATCCAGTGAGAAGCATCCATTGGAATCTGTTACTTATAGGAAATAAGTAATCCTTAGGTATTAGCACTTCTTTGCTTAGCGAGGCTGTTATCCATACGGATTGTCTGTCTTTCTTGCATTTATGCTGCTGTATGTTGTTTTGCTTTTCTTTCTGTTGTTGTAGTAATTTCATTTGGCTATGAATCCAAGAGAACTGGAAACAGACATTTTAATGTTATTCTTTTATCATCCAGCAATGAACATCTGCTTCCTAAAATTTAGTAATGGATTTCTTTGAATGAATACATAAAATAAATGAAATAAGAAGCTTTGATTTCCCCTATAAATTGATGGAAACAAACTAAATTAGCAGAATGGAACTCAATTTGCCCTAAAGGAAGATATCTTGAGCAGTATCCCAGCCTAGCAGGCTCCTTTTTCCATAGTGGTGTGCAGCAGTGCTGCCGCCAGCCCCTGCGGCTCACCGGCTCCAAGGCAAGGCACCACTCAAGTGCCAGCCTCGTTCCCACTGGGGCTGGTGAGAGCTTCTATACTAAGGATGAATAAAGGGGTTGTCCTTATTTTACTCCTCAAGAGAATTATCCTTTTGCTTCTTCCTTTTGTGTTAAATAGGATTTGTAATATGTTAGAAACAGACGCCTAACAAACAAAGGGAAGTACTGCAGCTTTCCTTCCTAGAGAACACCAAAACTTAATATTAAATAGGTGATGCTGCTAGCCTCTTCTTATGCTTCATAGAAAAATGCAAGGCTAATAGGGCAGGAAAAGCTAAATTGCATTGAAAATTAATGTGCCAGCATGTTAAATTGTATATGGTGCACTTTGGATTATCAGATTTTTGACATCTGTAAAGTTATTGGCCACATAAGTCATAAACTGAAATGGTCATTTTGCAGAAAAAGATGTTTTTTGAGTAGCACTTCTCCAGCCATGACTCTTTGATGCAAATCACAGATGTGAAATGCAGGTATGTTGGCGCATTTACACCTACCTACACATGTGCCATTTGAAGTTCCTGCTTTCCATAAGAGTGGGTATACCCCAGAAGCATCCAGCTCTGCAGTTTGACACACACACTTTCTTGTAGCGTCAGGCTCCAGACATGCAGTTATTTGTCTTGATGCTTGATGTCACTCGTGGGACAAAATTTTCTTTGCCATAGTCCCATGGGGTGATTTAGGAAATCATTACATCAACTTAATTCATTCCTCTTAAGTCAGTCTTAATATAGCCCAATTGTGTGTGATGTAATTATGCTGAAAGGATAAAGTTGCATCTTATTTGCATAATTGCAGTAGACAGTGAGCCAGAGGAAGTGCAAACTTAAATAGTAATCACTTTGTAGAAACTTGTGTTTGAAACTAGCTCCCCAGCCAACTTCAACCAAGTATCAACTAGGTTTAAAGGCTTTCCAAGGTATTCAGGTGAAAAAGCAGAGTGTACGTGCTTTTGGAACAACTGTTGCAGGTGAATATTATATCTTGGTTATTGTTACTTTGAACTCTTCCCCCCAGAAAAACGTTTAATGGTGTGTCCTCGTGCTCACATATTACTAAAACATCAGCCCAATCCAGAAGCTCAGCATACGCTCAGAGGAAGAAGCACAGCGTGTTGCATTGCAGTAGTGCAAGTAGCAGTGCTTGTGTTTCTGAGAGTTTGCAGCCATCCTTCTTGCTCGAATAGTCTTTTTCTAGAGTATCGCCTTGTAACATTTCTGTGAAAAGGTGTAATGTAAGCACAGACCAAATATTAGTGTTGGAATGTGAGAAAAAATAGCTTAAACAAAAGACGTTTTTTCTCACTAAAATTTGGATAGGATGTGTTATTATTATGTTCATTTTACAATGATACAGAAATGATGAACAACTGTGGCTCTGCATGCATCTGACATTCGATAAAACAACAACACAACAGAAAAAAAAAATCTGCAGAACATCTTTCTTCAAAAAGCATTTGGTGCAGTTTTACCTACTGCCGCTTTGTTCCTCAGAAACCCGCATTCTTCTGCATTCAGCTGAACAGAGGTGTAAGTGTTGCACATGGGGGAGATTCCTCTATCAGTTGGCGCTGAAGGACAGAAAGGGTGCCCTGCTAATCTCAGGAAGGGCGCAATACCACAAAGAGGAGAAACTGTGAGCTACAGGAAGAGTTTGGGCACCAAAAGCTGGCTATTTTGAAGCAATGTTGCAATCAGGATAATGGTGAAAATGGGAGATGTTGAGGCAGGTATAACAATCCCCCAAAATTTCAAGTGCTACAGGGAAAGTGGAAGCACGGTGGAAAATGAGACGAAAGGCTGAGATTTCAAGAAACAAGTGTTTTGTTCTCACAGTTCAGCTGAGCTACTTGCTTTCAGAATAGCAAATTATTGTATTGGTTTTCTTCTCTCTAGGCAGTGATGGTCTAAGAGAAAGTTGTTCATTTGTCCCATTTTTCATTCAAAGTCCCAGAAGCATTTTTGACCATTCAAACCAGCAAGGAGCAAGCAATGGAAACACTCCCTGCATTCCCGCAGATCGCACATCATCAGTGGAGTTCTCCAAGTGATGAACTGCAACCCTATTTCTTTGTAGATGTAAATGAACTTCTTCTACGCAAATCTTTTTTAATCACAAAGTGACCTTTCGGTATTCTGCTGCCAGTTTACTTCTTCATTTTTCAGCAAATGTAATAAACTTCAGAGCATTTCCTCTTCTTGTTATCACCGCTATACCAAAATCTAATTATACTTTTTAACTGCCTGGGGTAGCTGCCTTTATTACGCCGCATACGTATATATGAGAGATATCTGGATGACCCTCTGATTAAAGATGATAATACTACTGGTCCAGACATCAATTAAAGTTCTCCCTAGCAGGCAGCCTCAAAGTCAGGAGTTCCTAAATTCTGTCCCTGGAGCAAAAGTAGTTCTTTCTGGCAGTGATAAGAAAGTATCTGCGCCATGAGGGAAGGAAAAGCCTCATCCTTTTGGAGTAGATTTGTGCAGTATTTGCTGAATTAAATACGGAAAGCTTTTAGATAATGCATCCACAGACAGCAATTTAAGTCCTAGGACTCGACTAATGAAGATGGTCTTGGAGTGCGGAATGATGGTCTTTCTTCTCCTCCCTTTTTTCTTTCTCATCTTTTCTTCAAGCCAGAGCAATATCCACATTTCAGATTTTGAATTTGCTTCCGTCAATCTTTAATACCTATCAAGATTAAAACTGGCTCATTAGAGCTCTTGAGGAGTATGGCAGTGGAGAGCAGGCAGAACAAGTATAACATGAAAATTTGGGATCTTGGTTCAACATTTGGAAGTTATTTCTGTGGCTATATATATGTATATAATGTTAATTATTTTGGAAGTCTAGCAAAATTATTTGCCCGCAGTGAAAAAATATCCTTTATGGTTTCAGGTGAGAATTTGATGAAACTTAACAATGAGATTCAACTAGATTTAAGGCAAAAGATTCAGTTCCAGCAAGCTGGAACTGCGAGCAAGATGTGCTGAAGGTTTGCAGTCTCATGAAATGCTCATCTAACAGGTTAATGGATGGCTCAAATTCAGCACAAGAAAGTGCATAGCTATTTAAAAAAACAGAAGTATTGCAAATGCTGTAAATCAACATAACTGTCCTTGAATTTTTCAGTTGCTTGTCTTCCGAATAGATAGTGAACCATGGTTTTAATGGTTTTGTTTTTATTTCCAGCAGGAGCTGGTTTCCTTTTTTTTTTTTTTTGGGGGGGGGGGGGGGACAGGATTATACCTGGGGGAGAAAAAATAAAAATAGGATGAAATCATCTCTCACTGTTTAGTGGCTTTCAATTATTTTACCTTCACATCCCCAGTCTAGCAAAATAAGAGAGCTCAAGGTTCATTTGTTCATTTGTTTGTCCTGTGTTACAGACAGTATTAAGTTTTATCCAGCATTAATAAATAGGGGCCCGATATTCTTTACCTAGCTGCCTTTACCCCATATGCTTGTGTGGGAGAGATGTGCTTGCTTTGTGCAGTGTTTATTCAACTCCTCTCTGAACAGTGCAGAAAACTGTCCTCTTACTTCTCATAAGTGTTTGTAAAATAATCAGGTTTTGATTTTTTTTCCTGCTTGGTACAGAGCCTTTTACAGCACTCCGTTCTCAAGCTTTTTCTCTGTGCCCCTGGGGCAGAGCTCTCAGGAGGGTGAGGGAGATGGCGAGCCCCGGCCTTGGGGGTTTGCTCCATCCATGTGGGGCCGCCTGCGCGGGGGGATTTCTGCGGGCTCCGGGGGGCAGAGGCCATGAGCTGGAAAAGCCAGGAGGAAACGGGGACACAAATCATAAGGGACAAGTCATAAGAGGAGTAGCATGGACTGTCTCTCCTTAATTTACTCTTCCCATTGCCTCCCCTGCATTTTCCTCCCCTGGTCTGTTCTACTTTCTGTGCAGCTGGAAAGCCTCAGGGACTGGGTCTCCCTTGGTGCCTCGGGGCTGGTGGCTCGAGAGCAGCAGAGTGACTCCGTTTTGGCCACGTTTGTTTATTTGCATTTCTTACTTGTGAGTAAATTGCATTTACCAGCTTTGGAATTAAAATGCTAGGGGTGCTGTGTGTTCGTATTAATTGACTAAGCAAATACAGAGACGTGTCATCTGTTAAGGTAAGTTTCTTTCTTCACCCAGTACACTTTATCACAAAGATACTTTCAAGTGGCACTTATAACCCTCCTAGAAAACCTCTTAGCTGGCCAAGTGCAGCTGAAGGAAGAATTTGCCTTTTGTTCTTCTATATCAATCACACAGTGTTTTTAAAGTCATTTGGTCCGCAAACTTGTTGAGAGTGCATCTTTCCCAGCGCTAATGAAGCCATTAATTGAATTTAAATTAGCACCGTGGTTACCTGGGAGTCCAAGCCACATGCAGCTGTGAAGAGTTTATTGCATATCGATTCGCGCGTGTTGGGAAAGTCACTCAAGGAGGTAAGATCAGCTTTGATTCCTCCCAGCTAAGAGCTGAGTCTCGTTGCCTGTTGCCCATGTACGCACTGACCCGTGGCGCAGGGTGCGGCGTGCCAGGACAGATGGCTGGACGGACGTGTGCCACGGGCTGGGCTGAGCACTGCTCGAGTGAGCACCCTTCAGCCAGGATGCTCTGTACACCGGGCGTCACGCCGCGCGTTTCTTGTCCGCTCCTTCGTGGTCTGCAACTTTGAAGCTCCACTATAAAAGGAGGGATGCAATTAAACGTTGGCTTACATCCCGTCGGAGGGCGATGGCCAGGCTCCTGGGATGGGTAGGTGAGGTGCTGCCGCGGGTCAGCCAGGCAGGGCTTGCTCCCTGGCTGTAGGCAGGAATTGTGCATTCACTGTGCAGGAGCAGTAGCACTGCAGTGCTCAACTTTGAAGGGTTGAAACGAAGGCCTTGGGGAGAAGTTTGTCAGGTTCAAAGAGACAGTAGCTTAAGGGCAGCGTTTTTTGTTAATATTCAGATATAGAAAAGAAACGGTTTCTATAAAGTTTCAAATTAAATTTTTTTTTTTGGCAGTTTCCTTTTAAATTAAGGAAGCTTTCTTCTGTGAAGGTATCTTTTTTTCTCTCTTTTGTTTCATGTTCCCTATAAGTGCTAGTCACTGAGAAATGTGGCCTCAGCAGCAGTCTTTGTGCTGCTGCAGTCTCAAAGGAAGAGCCCCATGGCCCTCCAAACCCATGCTCCCTTAAGGGAATGTGTTTGAAAAAAACATGTTCTGTTGCAAGTCAAAATGTAAACTTCTACACCATCTTAGTGCAATATTTTGCTAAAGTCTGGCTGTTGGGTGCTGGTCAGTGATCGAGGCTCGTTTTGGTTTTCTGAGGCAGTTTGAAGTTGGGACCAGCCACTGCTTGGTGCAGGACACAGCTCACAACCACATCAGCACCAGCAAGACATTTCATCTCAGAGTTTGATGCAGCACCCTTTCAAAGGGTGTTGCTGCTTCAGAGTAAAGGTCTAATTGGACTGTAAAGAACTGCCATGCAATAAAGATTTGGGGACCTTCTCTTTGGCCCCTTGCAATGAGCTTAACTGCCTGCCTAGCCTACAGCAGACCTGAGCTGCTGATAATCAGGGCCCTTCTGTACCCGTGCCAGCTGTTACTCATCCTGGGGATGTGCGTGCCTCTGCCTCTATTTCTGTATTTTGTGCATTCCTCCCAGGGCTTATGTTGGCATTTTCCCTTTGATGTTCGTGTTTAACTGTTATTTCAGGACACTGGAGATTGTGTGGGTGGTTGTGCTGAGAGATGTGCACACACGCCAGAGCGGCTGACACTGTGAGAAGACATGACTGGTAGGATAAAACCACTTAGCTGTGATCACTGTTCAGATCCGCAGTCAGTGGTCGTCGTTTTGAAGTAACCTGAACTGCATCTCCTGGAGACCAGTTTTCCTCTCACTGACCTGACACTGAAGCTGCCTGTGGGACACATCTGGGCAGAATATTTCCACCCAGAAAGCAAGAATTTTGTTTTCAGGAAGCCTGCTGTCATCGTGTGCCAGCCCCTGATCTCCATGTGCTCCGCCAGAGACCTCCTAGCGTCCCTCGGAGGGGCTGCTCTGCACGGCAGGCATTCGGGGGGCTTTGCTGTTAGGGAGGTCTCTCGGGGAAGTGCTTCACCCTCCGCACAGCCGACAGCCGCGGGCTGCTTCCCAGCAGCTTTGCAAGGAAGCAGAGCCAAGGGCAGCTGAGGCTGGCAACCCAGGTCTCCATCCTTGTGCGGGGCGTTCAGCAGCACGGGGGCAGCACACAGCCAGCACACAAAGGTGGCAAATGCCTGCTTCCTGCCCCTCTGCTCCCCCAGTGTATCATTAGGAAATCCTAGTGTTTCCTAGTCTTGCTAGTCGTTACTTCTGTGCAGAGTTTCAAGACTCATTTGTTTGATAGGAATTCATTTTCTGTCTGATAGTAAAACTGGCAGGATTTCCAGGATCTATAACACATATAGAAAGACTTAGTAGCCAGAAGTTCCTCTCTTTCTTTGTCCCTGGGGAAGGCTGTTAGGTAATGCCAAAAGGTAAAGAGCAATCCTGAAGGTGTGCAAAAGGCTTTTCTCATGATCTAAAAGCAAATCTCATGATCTGAAAGCTAGGCAAGGATTCGGTAGGCATCGCTCCCTGTCAGTCGCTGCGGGAAGAGGTCTCCTTTCGTATGCAGTGAAGTTCTCTGGGTCTGGCAATGAGCGATGCTCAATTAGACCTTTTTTATTGGCACTTGATTTGCAGGGAGGAAGAATCCCAGCATGGCTTGGCTGAGCCATTTGAAAGCACTTCAGAAACACTGAAGTACCTCTGGCTGATCTGAATTTTCAGGAGCACCTTTGTGCGGCGGCACGCTGCGGGGGTGGCCGAGCTCGGGGATCTCACCGGACCCGACACGAGCGAGCTCCTCCTGGGCTGCTGAAGCAGAGCTGGCTCACGGGGAAGTCTAAAGAGGGATGTTTTACTCTGTCATTCTCTTTAGGCACAGAAACCCAAGTCAAGAAAAGATTTTACCACCTTCTCCCACTCCCTTCGAGCAGTACTGGCACCAACGCCACGCACAGCGCTCGTGTTGTGTTTGCCTCTGTGACTCAGTAAAGCCAATGCAGGGAGCTGGGATGGTGCCACAGCAGCGTGCGAGGAGCACGAGCCTCATTGCTGCAACAGAGGAGCAGGAAAGGTTAACACTTGTTTCTACTTCACAGGAAATATATTAGAGTATTCATTTCGCCATTCATATTTAACATATTTTTCAAGTAAAGAAAGAATAGCAAGGGCTTTCTGAAATAAACTGTTTCTGTTTTAGGTAAAAATAGCCACGAATGTTCCCAAGTATCTAGTTTCAAAAATACCATTCTGCAGGAGGGCTGGGAACTACAGGCTGTTCTTAATGGAACAGAGCATTTTTCATCCCTGATGTACTGCCTTGGCAGAGTGGGAGGGAGTTTAATACAGTATGTAGCATTTCCAGTGCAGCGCCTGGTGGACTGCCCATCGGTGTTGCAGAGCAGGCAATCAGGAGCGACACTTGTTTGATCGGTAGGACCGGCTGTTTCTCTTCGTGTTTGTTCCCATGTGTGATGAATTTGGGCTCAAGAAATAGCTCTGAGTGAGGACTTCGGGATTAGGCCCATGGACCTGGCTGACTTTATTTTCCCTCAAAATTATTGCAGTGTTTTAATTTAGGAAGCTTCAGACACAGAAATTGGGGGCAGCGCAACACAGAATACAAATACAATCTGCTCGTGCCATAAGGTGATGGGAGAAATAAAAGGTTCAGTCATCAGTCTTTTCTACAAGGGTTATTTTTTGCAACAAAAAATTAAAATAACATTAATACAGTAGAAACTAAAACGAAAGAAACAAATCCCTCTGCCATCTGCTAAGCCAACAGCAGCGCAGCCCGGTGGAGGAGCGTCTGTGCAGGGAGGGGAAGCAGCGGCGGGGGAGAGCTCCCGCCCTGCCTGGCACCAGGCGAGAGGGGTGCCTGGGGGAGCTGGGACGCACTGAGCATCCCCTGCCAGTGGGATGCCGTGCGTTCAGCAGGCTTGTTTTGGTGTTTGTTGGGCCCCGTTTCATTGCATCAGCCTGTGCTGTTCGTGCCTTTTTGCTGCCTGGCAGGTACGAGGGCAAGCGTGTGCTCAGCACTCCTCGCATCTGCTCCCTTAGCAAACTGCACGTGTTTTACCTGAAGTGTCTGTTAAATTCTCACGGGTAATTCACTTGCATATTACATCCTCTCCCAGGATAACTTGGAGTCTAGTATATGTACGGTAACACATTATTTCTATTCTGCTAAGTTTAGATTCATATTTAACATTTCTTTATCTTTTGTTATCAGCTGTTCCATTATCCTTTACAAATGGTAATAAGTATAAACCTGTTTAATATTTCTTTTCCTCTTTGGGTTCAGTTCTTCCTCTCTTTGAAAGATATTGGAAGCAAAAGTTCCTAAATTCTCACAAGAAATTTTTTTCCTATGCCATTTCTGACTCCGTAACTACAGCCCAAAGCGATTCTCTCTGTAGGCCACGTAAAATTAGTCTCTGCCATGTTCTATGACTCAATTATTGTTGCTCTTTATTAGCAAGACTGAAAAGAAATACTACTTCACAATCTCTCAAGCAAAGCAAAAATAAAAAAGTTTGAGCCTTTTATTAGAGTAAAATGCAAATATGGCATTCATGTTTGCAAGTGACAAATAAATCTGCTCAGATTATATATTAAAAATATATTCACTGTACGTCTTACATGGTTATTAGCATCTGTCCTTTCCTGCATGAGCAGATATTTGCTGCCGTCCTGGTTCTTGCTGTGGGGATCTGGAGCATCCTGGAAAAGATCTCTGGGGGCTGCAGCTCCGCTGCGGCTGGGGCTCTGCGCACAGACCCCAGCTGATGTGAGCAGTGTGCTCGGGAAGCAGGCTGAGCTCTGCTGGGCAAGATGGGCTCAGACAGAAAGATAAAAGTGCTAATTTTGGGAAGTGGACGGAGGTCCGAAAGGTGGTTTCTTTTTGTTTGGTTGGTTGTTCTTTTTTCCTTCTGGTTTGCGTTGGCAGTGCTTGAATGAGTATAGGCTTTTGAAAGTAATAGTTTAGGAAATAATACACATAATTTCCCTAAAGACAATACAGTGAATGCTAAAGTGCTCACTTCGCTCATGCGGGGTTTGCAGATCTGCTTTGGGACTGTTTTCATTTTGTTGGCTGTGTGATAGCACTCCAATATCCAAACGAAATGGAAAATTATTTAGAAAAAAAATTCTGTGTGATTACATCTTCTGGCTTTTAGAATAACAAAACTAGAGTCAGTACATGAATGATCTCCTCCTGGTAGGGACAGGTCTTGATCTCCTGGTAAGGAAAGATAAATACAGACATTTTGTTTCACAGCTGAAATATAACTATAGGATGGTGACCTGTGTGTTTGCAAGTACAGGTGTTCATTCCTCTGTGCACTTTAAGGTCATACTGCACTGAAAGTGTAGTTCAGTCATTTTTTCAATTACATGATGTGGTTCATCTGGAAATTAACCCGTTTCCTTACATTAACACAGCTGTACTGCAAGCAACACGCTCCTGTTTGCCTCTGGGGCTGCTGCTGCACATCTGAAAGGTGATGACGTGGTGGTGGGAAAGACCGGCTCACCAAGGCATGGAGAGCTGCTGCCTTGGGCTGTCACCCTCTTTCTGGCCGCTTTCAAACCACTAATAAAGTCAGGGGAGAGAAGGAAAGAGGCCTGGGAAGGGAAAGCACAGGCTCTGTCTCTGAAGTGATCATTGACTCCCATACTGCTCCAAGCTCTGCTTGTACGTCAGCAGCAGCTCGTTGCATGTGGTGCAGATACTTCTCACCTGCCCAAAAGTAATTGCATTAGAATTTGTAAGAATGAAGCATGAAGCAAGTGAGTGGCCTCAAATTGATTATTACTACTGGAAAGAGAATGGTGTAATTGCTTGTGAATAATGATTAAACCTAATTAGAGTCAGCATTTTGCTGTTACACTGATAATACCCACCTGTAGTGCCTACCCTTCAGTATATTCTCCAGGGGTTCAGCTCTTGGCTTGTAGTGCTCATGGGTCTGGGATGGTTACAGCCCAGTGCTGTGAGGAAAATCACTGGTGTATAGTGAGAAGATGTTGAAATTTTATTTTTTTTGTCATGTTGGTATCAGAAGTAATGCACGGACATCTGTGTTAAGGGAACAAAGTCCCAGAGGTGGCTGTGGGGTGGCTGCTGGAAGCAGAAGGCTTGAGTGCCCATGGCTCTTTCCGTGCAGGGACAGCAACAAGTGCTCAAAGTCACTTCTACAATCCTCCAGCTGCAACAAATTGTTAAAGTAAGTAGTGAAATAGACTCTTCACAAAGCTGAGGGTTTGTTTTTTGTTTTGTTTGCTTGTTTTTCTTTTCCCTGGGGATTTACTGGTTTTACTTGGTTAAACTTGGTTTACTTGGTTAAAAATAGGAAGAAACGAAGCCAGGTTGGTTGGGAGCACATGTCTGTGCCTGGCTGATGGGGTGGATTTGTCGCTAAAGCGGATGGCACCCAGCTTGGAGGGGATCCTGGCAGCACTGCTACACGGACGGGGATGTGAGGCAGGGCGTCCCAGAGAGGGAGCTCTGCCGTAGCGTTAGCTGAGTGAAGAGTGCTGTATTTCAGGTGTTTATGTTCTTTCTTGTACTCTAACAAAGTTTGAATTAGGCAGCTTACTTGCGCAGGGCCAAGTGCAGAGTCTAATACCACAACTTCGATTTGTAGAATTAAATTGGTGTGCTTTTAAAGATAAAAATAAAAAAACTAAATCACACCTGAACTCAATCTCCCTGGAATTCAGATGATGTTTTTAGCTTTGGCAATGGTTTACAAATGCTGATGTGTCAATCCCCAAGGAGAGAATACTTGTCTCAAGTATTGCCACTTGAAATTTTGGGAAGCCACACAGATGTTCATCTCCTCATTATGGAAATAATGTATTTGGTATGAAGAGAGGGGAATACAAATTATCTTGCAACTCGAGAGCCGTTTAAAAGTTTCCTTATGTTCAGACTGCCTTATTTATCTCTGCCAAGGCAGAGATCTGTCTGCTGTGCAGGTTCCCCCTGGCTGCAGGCTGTGCCCACGTCCGGCAGCTCTGCTCTCGCTGACGCTCAGCGCTGGGTCGCTGAGGGACGAGGGCCTTTGGTGGCCCTGTGCCGGCCAGAGGAGGTACTGCTGGATGTGTCTTCGCAGAAAGTCTGTGTGGCTCAAAAGAGACGAGGCTCGGGTTTCCGAGTGCAACCTGTCGGTTTCTTATCAGTGAAATGCGCAGACCGTAGCCAAGCCCTGGTGGAGGGCGCTTGCCGGGTAGCCATCACCCCTCCGTGTGTGCAGCCAGAACCCAAACCTGGCTGCTGAACCTAGGGGTGGGGTGGTCCTGTGAGAGGAGAGGGGGGAAAGCAGCAGAGGTGATCAAAGGATGAGGAATGGGCGCCTAGAGGATGTTCTGCTCCTGGAATATTTAAATCAAAGTGGAAAGTCTCTCTCTTTTCCCTGAAATATGTTCGGTGTCTCCATTACAAGTGACTGGGGGCGATGCAGTTGTTTCTGTGTGGGCCTGCGCGGTCTCGAGGGTGGCGAGGCTGGGCTGCGTGATCGCACCAAGTCCCCGGGCTGCAGAAACCTGAATTGTTTTTGTTCGTCTTTTTACGTGTCAGGCTGAGCGCTTGGTTTTGATAGCACCTTGTAGTTTGACATGATGAATGCGCACAGCTGGAGTGAATGCTGGAACTGTGTGTTAGCAGCATCGGCTGAGGGGGCGGGAGGGAGGGAGGGAGGCAATAGTTGTTACACTGCACTGTCCCCCTCTTGGTGTGCTCTAGCTGCATGGCAGTATTAAAACCTTCCTACAGTTAAGAAGTCATTCGTCAAAAATAAGCAAATCTTTTTTCTTTCTGAAGACTTTTCAAAAAAAAAAAAAAAAAGGGGGTGGTGGTGAAGGGGAGGAAGGAGAGTATATAGTGGAGATGTCAAGTAATATTTGGGGGGGGGATTATTATCTCAAGGGGAACTTGAAAATAAGACTGCTAGCGTATATAGTAGTTTAAAACAAGACTTGGTGGTTATGTACAGCCAGTTGTTCTCCATCTCTTGGCTGCTCAGCATAGGTGAGCGCCGCTGGGGCTGCTCGCAGTTGCAAATGCTGCCACGTATGCTGTGTAAATAGTGTTTCTGTGGGAAAAATGTATCGTGTTAAACAGCAATCTGAAGGAATGTTGTTACTTTCACCCAACCAGTGTTACCATGTCAACAGTTTTTTTTTTTTTTTTTGAACAAAGCAGCCCTCAGTGTCTGGTTTGTGTGTGTGAGTACAGCTCTGTGTGCACACGTGTGTTTGAGGACACACGGATATGTTGCATGTGGGGTGACTGTCCTTGTGGATACGATGACACCAGCTACACACACACACATACAGAGAGCAGACCCTGTGTGGGGGAGGAACCGCAGGCGGTGCAGGTGAGCAATGCCTGACAGCCGGGAAGCGCTGGGGCAAGGCCTCGCCTGAGCAGAGGCCCGGCCATGCTGGGGGCACCTCAGCCCCATCGGCACCGCTCATGCCCCACCGTGGGCAGGAGAGGACGGGCTGTTTGTTTGTGATCCCGTTTTGCTTGCTGGGAAGGTGCCTCCAGGACAGTGGAAACTGGCCCTTGTGCAGCATCGCTGCCAGGCCTGTGCCCCCCCCCCAAGCAGGCCCCGTGCTCACCATGCATGAGCTGACTTTCATGTCTTGTCGTTAATTTTAACCTGCTGGTTGTGTTTAAGGGTTACTCTGGTTGCTGCATCACAGTGTGGAAGGATGCATGAATTTTTATCCATATTTTAAATTATGCAAGCAGATGACTTGAGTTTAAATGCTTTTAAGGATAGCATTTTGTCTGCTGCTGCTATCAAAGGTGAGAAAAGCACTCTCACATGTTCTGCATTTAGACCTTCTGTATCTCTCTGATTTCACTGCTCTACGTTATTAAAACGAAACGGGCCGTCTGCGGAGCGGCTTCTCGCGTTTGGTGGAAAGGGGTGGGAAGGAGGAACCCAGAAAAGTGCTGGGAAGAACACATCGGTGCAGACAAGGGAGTTTAGTTAGGCACCTAATTGCAAATGAAAAATTGAAATAACAGCTTAGACTTTAGGGGTAACTATTAGTACTAGGAGAATAGGATCTGCTTTGGGATCTGCATGGGATCTCCCCCATGGCCAGACTCAGCACTGCTTTGCCCCGTGCCCTGGCTGAGCCCCTGCTTCACTCCACTGGAGTTCTGCTGCTTCCAGAGGAGATCGGTGCAAAAGCTGATCTACCTTCCAGCAGCAGGAAGCAACAGATAATTTCAAGAAGACTGGGTATGAAGGTGAGAGGAGAAGGTGGCTATTAACTCATTGCCTTGTGACACATTTTTTTTTTTTTTAAAAAAAGGCATTTTAACTAATCTTCAGGTGTGAGGAAAAGAGTACTTCCAGGATAAGGTCCTTGCAAGACAAATATCTCATTTCCAATAAATGGGCAGCAAGATACGGTGAATTACTGGGAGGCATTCAGCTTTTGGATGTATTCTTAAAGCTGTTAGGTTTGGCCTGAATCTGATGATAGTCTTTACAGCAGGCACAGATCCTCACTAGCAAGAGAGGGCTTATGTGACTCTGCACATTGCACTTCATAAAAAGAATTATTCATTCCAGCAGCAGGAGTCATTTGAATAAGAAGTGGAGTATTCAGCTGAAAGGAGAGCACAGTGTACATAAAGCAGCCTGGGTGACTTATACGGGTGTCAACTTAGAATGTCCCTCTGTGGCTTAAAATGCAAAAATCTTGTGCATTATGAAGCCTGCAGTTGTCTGGGGGAAGAGAGCACAAGCCTTCTTCATCTTCTGCCCTGTAACAACTCTCTCAATGCTCTGAGGCATGGATTTGGTCTTTTTCTTCTTATAAAGAAAACAGTGGTTCCTTTGGGTTAAAACATCAGTCTCCTGCTCTGGTAAGGGGATGTGCCATCCTGAGGACCACTGAAGCAAGAGATGGGGATCAGCTCTCTATTGTGTGCGTGTCCAGTGCCTGCTGCAACAGGAAAAGTCACGTTCTCAGCTGATATGCCAATAAAAATAACAATAGAAGAAATAAGTTTAGCATTTTCTACTAACTCTTACATTGGTATAAATGGGAGCTCTGTGACAGTAAGAAGTGCCTGGAGGCCACAAACTGTAGAATAATGAATAATAATATACTTGTGTATTAACCTTCCTACTACAGTGATGTCTAGACACCACCTGGGTCATGATCTCATTGTCATGGCAGCTGTATAATTTTATAAAAGTGATAACAATGATACTTAGCCAATATACATCTACTTCCATAATAGAGGCTTTATAGCTTAAACTCCTAGCTTTGCCCTAAGGATGGCAAGCTGAATTTCCTTTGTCCATGATGTATATATAGTGTTTAAAAAAAAAAAGTCGAACATGACATTAACTAAAATACCCCTTTTCACTGTTTCTATCAGCAACTATTAAAAAGTAAAGCAAATGCAAAGAATTTTTGTCATGAAGGAAGTTAAAAAATTCACTATGCTACATCCTTTTATTGAGGAAGTCAGGAAAATATCTGTAAACTCAACAGTTCCATAACAGTACATAGTATGTATCTTGGGCAATGTAATAAAATCTGAAAAAAGACTGGCTGCCTTAAAAATTGATCTTATCATTCCATGTCTAATGCTTTTAGTCCAGATTTAATGTTGGTAAATTAAACTATTTTGGCTTGAAGGCTAAAGAAATCAGAAAATTGAGTAGCTGCTTTCAAGTCACTTGGCATCAGTAACCATAGAAAGTGGTGATTTACTATCTGGGTAAATAAAATCCGTATAGCTGGCCATCATTAATGTGGACATGCTTTGGACAAAATAGAAAAGAATAAAAATATCATAAACTAATGAAAACTGCTCATGAAATTAGGTCAATATGTTGTATTTGCTCACAAGCCACATGGGCTGAGAATGAAAACACTTCGGGCACGAGAGAAATGTGGTAGGTCAAACACTGATTTTATTACTTTCCTTGTTAAATTACAGCCACCAATGGCCCAGCTACTCTCACAATTGCTGCTGATGCATGAAAGCAGTGCTTCACAGCGCATACCAGTGATGGGGCATGGGGCAGTGGCATAGAAGGCTTATTTGGGAATAATATCGGCTTCCTTCATGCCAATCACGCATTGCCATCATGGATCTCCCCCAAAGCAGCCTGCCCAGCAGTCCCTTTTTGTGATATTGGAAACTGCATTTGGCTGCTACTGGTTTCACTGGAGCCAGTCCAGCGTTGGATCCCCCATTTCCATCTCGTCCTAGGGAGCTGCTTGGTTTTGTCTATGCCTCCCCCTTCGCGGTGGGGGCGAGCAGGACTGCTGCGGAGGGGGCACCTCTCCCTGCTGCCCTCTCAGTATGTGCCTGGTGCAGTCCCCACGATGAGTGCCTCGTCTGTGAACCTTTCTCCCCCCTGCCCCTGCATGCAGCTGGCCGTGGAAAACCGCATCAGTCGTCCCGGAGCATGGTTTAGCCTCCAAAGCACGTATAATTCCCTCAGCCATCTCTGCCAGGGAAGCTGAGCATTATGCTTTCAGGCAGAAAATGGGCAGCACGTAGTAACATCAGATGGAAGGAGAGATGAGAGATTAATGTTAGAAATAAATCACTTGGGTTTTCTTGGTGTAAAAAGCAGCCACAAGTCAGCAAGCCTCATTTTCCAGTCGAGAACAAGCCGCGGCTCTCAGCATCGCCAGCTCCTCGGCGCCGTGCCGTCCGCCTTCCTTAGCGGTGCCCTGGTCCTGGAGGACCTCGGGAGCGTTTCTGAGAACTGCTGGGGAGGTTGGATCATTTCCTCGGAAGGCTCCGTGCTGTGCTGCTGTTTTCGTATCGGATTACTAACCGTGAGCAGCACAGAAAAAAACACCCAGATAACACTTGACGTGCGGAGCCTAGTTCCAGTGAGCTGTGGGATGAGCCCCGTGTCTTCCCGTGGGAACTTCTGGTTTTGGTCACTGACGTACTGCTGATGATTCTTGTCCTGATCAATATGTGCTCACGTGGGCCCTGAGGGTTCCTCACCGCACTACGCAGGAGAACACCCGGAGGTGCTCGGGATTTGGGGGCGCTGGGGCCCAGCACAGCTCCAGGTCTCTCTCCCCAGCTGGATGCCCCGGCCATCCCTCAGGCTGCAGACCTGGTCCCTCTCCCCATGGCCCAAATCTTTTAAAAGCTGTTTCTTCACCATGTAATTAATTTATGTATTAATCCCCCAGGGTAGAAAATAAACCCATTAGGTAGTATCATTTTTCTCTGTGCAAGAATAATGATTTAATCAAATCACAGGGATTTAAAGTAATGAGACTTAGTTTCATTTGTAAAATCTCTTAAAATAACTATCTATATCTCTTAGAGGTATTTGCTGAAAAAGTAATTTTCTTAAGTATGATATATGGGCAACATTGGGAAATCACTAAATCTTGCCACACGAGTGTAATACTTGGCCATGTACAAAAGTAAGAAGCGATTATTCATACTTTTTACATTTAAGCATGCAGCTTTCTAGGTTGGGTCATCTAATTCTCTGAGCCCCTGAACCCAAACTCGTGGTTTGCATTCAGCATTGTGCATTTAAGTTGCCTTATTGGCTTCGGTTCAAATAGGTTAAGCTTGAGCACATGCTCGAAGTCTATAGTGGACACGTTTATGTTTCAATTTTCATGGTTTCTGAATCATATTAATTCAAAAAAGTATCTAGAATTAAGCGTGCATTTAAGATGTCCCTCCGATTCTAAACCACCGGCTCTGGTGGGATTGCTTGTGTTCATAGTATGTAGCACTGGGTGCTGGAATAAAGTGCGCAGCCAAAAGAGCGCTCTGAGGGTTCCAGGGCTCTGCTCTGGGGGCTGGGAACGGGGACAAGAGAAGAAATTACCAACAAAACGCAGAGTTTCTAAGACAGCAGTTTTATCATCTGTTTGGTGTATAATATTTATATCATTTATAATTTCTGCTTGAAGAAAGTCAGTCGCGTAATTAGCCAGAGCAAATGTGCTGGCAAAGTGATGCACGAGGTGCTGGAGTGATAAGAGGCAGAAATCCTTCCGACACGGCAGGAGTGGCGGCGTGTGGTCCCGCTGGGTGCAGGGGGCCGTGGGAGGCCCGTGGCCAATGGAAGCTTGGTCTTTGGGTGGAAAAATGCACCAGGAATTGCTTGGTAGCCCAACGGCATTTGAAATGGTTCATATCCAGCAAGCTGAAGAAAATGAAATTAGACTTGGTGTTGACGTGAAAGTTGTCACCATACTTAAATGGAAGAAGCTGTTGATTGCTGTGATGGACAGGAATGAGTTACCGTAGTCCTAGCTATTAAATAAACTCGTGGTAAATAAATCCGTACGTGCTATCTTACAATAATTACATGGCATAGTTCTCTCCCTAGTCCCACCATAACTTTATGATTAGTGTTCAAAATACAATCATAACGAACACAGACTGTTCGTTAATAGAAATGTGAGTCATGAAACTCATCATGGGATTTGTGATGTTTAATTATAATCCATGACAAGGTTGGTTGCAAGGCAGCAATATCGCCACCCTGGCAAATGATCAGCAAAGGCTTTTGGGAACTGAATACTTGGGTTTTGCTTACTTATTAGACATGTATCTAATGGAAAGTTTATAAATAGTAAGATTTTCAAATTATCCTATTTCCTCTTAGAAGATTTTTTTTTCAATTAGGTTTCTTAAAAATTGTATTAGAGTATATCTAGCACAATTACCCTTCCAAAAGTAACAGTGGAAAAAAAGAAATGGCAGCGATTGCTGTCTCAAGGCACAGAGCAATGAGTGTGCTGTGTGTTCAGTTCAGACAGTGGATTTCAGACAGCCATAATAACTTTGATAGCTTTCTTGTGAATGACATAGGGATTAAAAATAAAATAAAAATAAAAATCTAGGAGCAGAGGTATTCCACTGAGCATTCTGTGCCAACCTGTAAATGAATCAAGGAAATCTCATCTGCTGGAAATTGACAGAGTTCGGTCATTTCGGTGGTGATGCACAGGTTTACACCAGATGATGGTAAACACTGTGGTTTTATCCTCTGGTTTGCTGTCCCCAGCTGTGCAGGTGCCTGCCCTTTGTGTAATGCCAGGTGATGCCCTCTGGAGGTCCCGTTCAGGCTGTGGCAGCAGCACCGTGACCTGCGCTGCAGCCAGCTGTGCCAGAACAGAGACGGGTGCCCGCTGCTCCTCCCAGTAAGGAATGAACAGAAATTAGTCCTGCTGCTAAACTCCATCCCTCTGTCAGTCACTTGCCTGCTCGGTTTGATCAATAGAAAATAATGGTAAAAAATGTTGACTCTCTAATAGGGATCTGTCTCCCTTCTTGAGAATGGGGTGGGATCATTAAAAAATCAATGAGAATGTTATTATTTGTTATTAAATCTGTAAAGGTTTGGAGTAATTCTTATGGAATTCTATTACAGTTTTATCAAGACACATTGATTTTATCTTATTAAGCTGTAGAGCACTTCTCCCAGAGGTCACTTACTTTGGCACATTGTTAAAGTGTATTGTTTCTCTTTCTGAGCTATATATATTGCAGACCTTATGACTGAATATCCCCTTTAACATGCCCATTTAATTAGGAGTAAAACTAAGACACGCAGGTTTACAGGGAAATGGGTTTGGCTGGCAGGTACCAAAAAGAAAATGCAGGAAATTCTCGTAGCTCTTGACTCATCCACATGGCTGTTTTCCTTAGGGTGCTGTAGCTCAGAAGTGCAGGAATTGTGCTGCCCTTTCTGGAGGCAGCGCGTAGAAACGCTGCTGAGTGTCAAGACTTTGTCATTAACTCAGAGGAACAGCCGCAGCAGGACAGTTTTGGTCCGGGCTTTCCTTAAAAGCCAGGGGGCCCAGGTTAGGCACCTGCCTCAGGGTAAATACCCAGGCAGAGAGGGTGTGAGCGCTCTGCTCTCCCAGGCTGGCTGCCGTCCTGCAGCTGCTTCCAGCGTGACCCTGGCAGGCTTTCATTTCCCGCTGCGAGAACAAGGCTGAGGGCAAGGCAGCCACACCGAGTACATGGAGATGACACACACAGGTAACAGAAAACTGCTTTCAGCCTGTTTCTGGAAGATCCCAATATTTATTTTTTTTATTTCTTTTTAGTAGACATAGAAAAGTATGTATTCTGACTGGGTCAGTAGTACACCCGGCTAACACAAGGAGACAGGCTGACCCCACTCCTAATCTTCTTTCTTGTTTGAAAACATCTGTTTACATGCTGTCTATTTTTATCCCATACTGGATGGGTCGCTATGCTAATTTGATGAAGTCATATGTTTTTCCTCTGACTCCATTTCAGTGTGTGGGGTGCCAGATTGAGTCAGTTTACCCACCTATTTCAGAGAGATAAATTGTTGGCTGTGGTATGAGGAACTTTTTTTTTTCCTCTTTCAATGGAATATGTATTTGCTGTAACTCCTAACTGCAAAATCAAAAGAAACAGAGATGGTTTAGTACCTGTAATGCTTGATGTTTCTGTTTCCACCCTCTTCTGCAATGCTAGTGCAAACTGCAAAGCTAAGTGAAGGGACAAAACGTAAATTCTGAGATTTGCCTCTTCGGTGGATTTGCTCTTTTTAGGATGCCAGATAACTTAATCCGGGCATCTCAGTGTGCAACCCGTGTAGTGATCTTCTTTGTACGGGTTTCAGATTGTCATAGCCTGAATGCTTCAACAACCATCGTCATACAATTCAGAACTGTCTTGTAACCTGAACTTGAAATCTGGTTGCAGTTCTGGAAGGTTGCATTCAAAATTTGGGAAAATAAGTTATGCTGTGAAGACTGGAGACTGTAGTACAGCGTTACTTGAACAGGAATATATTCATTTTGAGTTAACATCCCTGCTGTAGTGCAGGACTGAAGTTGACTACAAGGGGTTATACCTCTGTCTGAAAGACAGCATCTTCACTTGTGTTTTCCCCCTTGCAAAATGCTGTAGCGCTGGTGTTTTAATACTTATTGAGAGTGAAGAATGGCCTCGTGTGAGCACCATCCCATTTTTTTTCCTCATTTCCTGCTATGGTCATGGACTTCCCTACTATACGCGTCGAGGCACTATTATCTTGCATTGCATGGAACATTACACAGCGATTTCAGCTGCAAGGAGCCTGTACCCTGGCTGTGGGGTGGACCAACAGTTGTCTGCTTTTCTGGTACCTCTAATGCAAAGGCGATAAGCCTTTTCCATGCTATGTGCCAAAACCACTTGTCTGCATCACACACGTACTGCTCTTCCTTCTGAATGTACTAGAGAATGTAACTTCTGTTGGCTACAAAAGGAAAAAGAGATGTTGTGTATGGATGTGTGCACACGCACTGCTTGATCTGTCCCCGTGTAAATATTTTCTTTGCCAAACAGGCAAGCAAAACCAAAAGTATATTGGTATAATAAGTAAATAAATAAAAATAAATTTAAAAAGGGGGCTCGAAGCACGATTTCGCTCGGATGCCAGGCAGCCGGGAGCCTGAGGCACGCTGTGCTGGTTAGCTTGGCTGGAGCCTCCGGAGCGCGGGCGCTGCTGTCCGGGAGCAGGCAGCGGTGCCTCTGCACGCCCTGCGTGCGCTCAGGGGAGCTCTGCTCGCTGCAGTACAAAGGCCAGATTTCCGGCATCGTGCTGGTGCTTAGGATATCTGCCTATTGATTTGCAAGCATTTGCATGCACAAGGATTCCTGCAGGCTCCAAGGAGTTATCTCGACTTTGAAAGAGAATGATAGAAGAGTGCTTAAATACAGCAGCGCAGCAGCAGTGCCCCAGGTAATTAGTGGTGTGCTGTTCCTTTTAGTCGAAATTACCGTTGCTTATTGGGAAAGCGAATGTTTATCTTGGAGTTTTTTATTGTGAGGAAAAATCTGTTAAAATCAGCGTGATCTTTGAAAAGTAGTGTCTGGACTGTTAAAGAATATTGGGCATGGTTTGAAACTATAGAATGTGAAAACTTGAAAGAGGATATGCCTTCACCATGGCAGCTCAAATGAGTTACCAGTATTTAATGATCCGTATAACGTTATAGTACAGTTCTACTCTTTTTTTTTTTCCCCCTCCTGGCTTGTAAGCCTTTGGATATTCATTAAAGAAAATATATGTAGAGAAAAAAGAAAAAGATATACAGAGGGAGAAAAGAAGATAAGCACTTGTATGGACCTATAGGTGTGTGTATTCTTATCTATATTGTATCTATATTTATATTTTTATGAAAAAATATCAAAGCAAAATACTTTTTTTTTTCCTGGCAAGTTATTGAGGTGCTAAACAGAGAGAATATACGTAAGATTCACGTGACAATTATGAACTAGTTGATGCTTCACAGCTATACAACATTTTCTTTCAGAGAATACAGAGCACTAAGCGCTTAAAAAACAAAACAAAACAACCCCTCAGGGGTTCTGTTCCTCTCTACGTTGCTTCAGTAATGACCTGACTCTTAGGGCTAAGCAAGGAAACCTCCCCCCACCCCACCCCAACCGATTCGGGATGTCGAAGTGCCTGGTAAATGCCGACGCTTCACAGTCACCTCTTAGAAGTTTCACGCTCTAAGTTTATATCTTTGGAGAGGAAATTAAGAACAAGAAAAATACCTAACTCAAAAACAGCAAGTTGTACAGATAATGGCCAATTGAGTGAGATGAAGCTGCGTTCTCAGGGGGTCTGGAGAGGTTAATTATAAAATTACAGTTGTATTGAGCTCAGTCAAGTATCAGCTGCACCATATCATTTATCTTCATTTCTTATCTGTATGTGTCTAATCCTTGCTTTTTGCTTATAATTTTATTTTAAATATTAATCTCTTCTATATATATTTTATCTAGTTTTATAACTCTCAGTAGCAGAGTAATTTCCTTACAAGGTGCAGTCGATGAGATAAAATGTGCAAGTGATTTCCTTTCTCTCCGTGGCCATCTCATGTGGATAGAGCTGCGAAAGCATGCTGGATGTCGAAGGAGGTGTGAACAGAGGCTTTGTTTCTCTGGGTGCAGTACTTGCGGTGATGCAAGACCTAGCTTGAGGTTTGTCTGTCTCCTTCTCCAGGGTTTGATGCCTACTTCACCTCCCGCACCCTGGAGAACAACCGAAGGAACGTGTGGTTTGCTGAGTACTGGGAGGAGAACTTCAACTGCAAGTTAACGATCAGCGGGTCAAAGAAGGAGGACACCGACCGTAAATGCACAGGTAATTTCGGTCATTTCACCCTCCTTGTGCTGCGGTGTGTGGGCTGCGCTGGCACGGCCAGTGCAAGGAAGTTCAGCTGCAGACACACTGAAAAAATAGATTGAATGTTTGTAGGTTATAGAGAAAATAGAACGGCAGCGTCAGCCATGCAGGGTAAGAGTAGGTGGAGAGAGACAAAATTTCATTCTTCCTTCCTCCTTCTTCTGGCTTCCTATCTAGCAGGAAAAAATATTTTCCGTGGGACCCAGAAGGACTTTTGTTTGAGTGCAGGGTGGTTTGAGGGGGTGTTGATTTATTTTAGATGGAGAATATTTCCACAGCTTGTGCCTTGTCGTGTGTCTGCAGATCTCAAAGTGGCCACCAACTATGTCAAAGCACCTTCTGCTCATGGGTCAGAGGAATGGTGTGCCTTTGGTTCCAACTTCTGGGGGGGAAATGCACCTGTAGGAATGTATTATTAGCACAGGATGAAATACTTTCATTTTAAGTAGCATAAAATTGTTGATCAGATTTTTGTTCTCAATGTTACTGGAAAAAATGGGGATTAAATAGTTTTTTCAGCCACAGCTCAGTAACAGAGATGATGCACTGTCTGCATTTGTGACTCAAGTTCGCCCCTTTTTGTAGCATCTTGTTTGACCTCAGTTATTTTTTGTTGGCTGCCAGATTTACTTTTTTTTTTTTTTTTTTCCTTTTAAGGTTTTACACGCCATTTGAAATATATTTTCCAGGGTTTTCTGTTTCTGATCCCATGCAGGTTTAGGAATTTATTTCTGTGGTTGCAAAGCTGTCCGGGTACCAGCACGAGTGATTTCATAACGTGCTTCAGTTCTGATCAGGACAATGTGTTACACTGATGGGGGATGCTGAGTTTGGATAACTGTTTTCAGCTATACCCTGGAAGAATTCTAGGAAGTGTTCCCTGCTATCTGCAGATGCTGCAGAGTCAACCAGTTATCTGGAGAAAACAGGGATGCACTCAGCAGCGCCCCAGTTGTGTTAAATGGCACCAGTCCCAGACCCCTGAGGAATGCCACTCGTCACTGGTCTCCACTTGACCACAACTCCGAGCACCACCATCCAGCCAATTCCTCACCCCCTGGGTGGCCCATCCCTCAAATCCATGTCTCCCCAGTTTAGGGACAAGGATACCGTGCAGGACAGCGTCAGCTGCTTTGCACAACTCCACGTAGATGATGTTGGTTGCTCTTCCCGTATCCACCCACACTGTATTGAATAATTGCGTTGAATTTTGATCAAAGAAAACTAGTTCATAGGAGGATACGTTTTACTTTGATTGAAAACTTTCCATATTTCGTATCATCTGCTTCTGGTTTCAATTCATGGATGGGAGTAGGAGTGTTGCGCATAGAAGCAGTGCGGTTACCACTGGGAATACATTGCCTTTAAATTTAGCATGTGGAATCTCCCTTTGAAGGCTGGAATTTGACTAAAAATCACTAAAAGATCTTCAGGATGATCTCTCAAAGTTTATATTGCCCTTATTGTTTCTGCTATTATTTTTCTTACAAAAGAAGGTGAGTGACAGCTTGTGCTTTCTGATGTGAACATAAAATGGTGTTCTGCCTTCCCTCGGCTTAGATTTAGCAGAAACGTTTATTTTCAATGGGTAACTTAGCCTATTGTGCTGAAATACCACATTATTGCTGGATATTGTGCCAGTGACATGCTCTGACCTGACATCTTCCTTCCCTCTTCTACAAACCGAAGTAAATCATGCATCAGAAAAAGCATTAGCTTTGAATTATATTGCTAGTAGGAGAATCTTAATGTCCCACTGATGTGATAATATTATGAATGATCATCATTATTTTAAAATTTGATTGGTAATTTGTAATGCAGCGAGGTACTAGGCTACAGGCCATCGCTTTCTGACAGCACTTGTGCTGCTGAGCACTGGTGGGAGGCGCGGGAGGCTCCTGCTCCTCATCCAAGCCCTCGCGTATGGCAGGGAGCAGCTGATGGGGACGCACTTGGATGATGAAGAAAAGCCTCTCCAAGAGCATGTCCTGTGGGCAGCTTACCTTTTAACGTTGCAACTTTCTGAAGTATTTCTACAACCAGGACTTCTAAGTTAAAGTTATTTGTATTTATTTAAGCATAAAAAAATTGCTCTGTTTGTAATGGATAGACGTAGGATGAGAACATGAAAACATATTTAGCACGCTGTACCTTATTTCTAGACAAGATTAAATACAACATATTATTGTAGCTAACACTGTTTCTAGAAAGTGACTGACTTTGACGTGGTTCAGGGCATGATCCAGAGCTGCGAAGTCGTGCTGATGCCAAGGACGCCTGTATTGTCGTGTGGGTTTATTTCTGTTGGGATGCAGGCCAGTTCAAAGCAGCGTGGATGTGTACAACAAACAGCCAAGCCGATCGCTTTTCCCCAAGGAAGAGGGGGATCGATGCTGTGTGAGACAAATCGTGCAGCTTTAGCCAGGTGCTGCCGTCTGTGGTTGCCCAGGCCCTGGAGTAGCTGCCTCTGCCCTTGAGGGGCTCTGTGATTTGCTTTTAAGGACACTTCATCAAACTATACGGGAAGTCTAATGCAATCACTTGAAACAGCACAGTAGTGCCAGGTACTGTTTTTAGACAGTTTGCTGTTTTGCTTCTTGCTGCTCCAATAATACTAGGGGCGTGAAAATGGGTTTTTGTGTATGTGTTGTCATGACCCAGCTTGTGTGTAAGTTGCAAAGTGGTTATCAAAATCAAATATGCAGTGCAGAATATTTCGTGCCATGGCCCCGTGCCCCTCTGCAGCCGCGCTGTGCCTGCAGGGGGCCAGGCAGCGAGCAGGGCGCTCCCTTCTGCAGTACCAGCATCTGCACGGGTGGGTATGGAGAATTTCCTGCTCCAGAGGAAGCACCTGTGCCCACGTATACGCAAAAGAAATGCAAATACTTGGAATACCCAGAGGCATCAGCTAGAGACCCTGCATTTTTAATGAACCACCTCCTTGGCGTATAATGCTAACAGAAAAGGAAATTGCAACACTTGACTGTTTTCACTTATTAAACATAGCTTTTAATTCAGATGGCTTTACACTCAAGGAGACTTAATGAAGTGATATAGGGGTGATGTCACCTTGGATGTCATCTATCAGGATGCAGATTGCTCAGAGAGCTTTTCTAATTATCTGGAAGGTGTAATCAGTCTGAAGGCACAGCCCAGATGATGGCTCAAACAATGACTTACTCTAAAGAAAATGCTGGGAGAAAGCTCCCTGCGAGCCGAAGTGACAGAAATTTAGCAAAGGGGTTTGTAAAAGAGAGACTGTAGTTCTTTCGAATTTGGGTTGGAACAGGAAAACGTGCCTCAGAGGGACCCAGCTCTACCTGCCCGTGCAGCACAGGCGCTGCAGGCGTTTGGACAGGAGCTGTCCCAGGACCGCTGTGGGCTCTCCGTGCATCCTGCGCCGAGCATCCTGCACCTCAGGTGTGAGAGCCTTGGGTGAGCAAATCCATGCACTGTGCCACACGGGGCGCGGACACCTACGTCCACCCATCCCAGGACGTCTCTGGGGCTGGGGGGAACACCCAGATAGCTTTGGCAAACCATTCAGGTAGCTGTGATTCTGTTTGAACTGGTATCAGTAGCTGGGATTTGTTAATTATTATTATTATTTATTTTGTTGTTGTTGAGGTTAAGGAAGCTTATGGCAATATTCTGTCTCTTTTTTCACCACCAGTCAAGATGGCTTGTACTATGAAGCCATATGTTTGGGAAAGAAAAATAAGGAGAAACAAAGGATATGGCAAATGGCTAAGGATATCAGAACATTATTTATAATTTGATTACAGTAAGTGATCTGGGGCATTAATAGATCGGCAATGTGCAATTTACTGTGGAAAGAAAAATAGTTTTCAAAATGCCATCAAAATTCCCCATCTCAGGAAAAAATAAATTCTCTGAAATGTTTCAAGCAACTTAATGGCATATGGCCAATATCTAAAACATTTTTTAAACAAACGCCAGGAGCCGTGGTGTGCGTGATTCACTTTTTATGAGATCAGCTTTGTGATATTCCTTAGGATGAACATCTCTTGGACTTCGGGATGGCAAAAGACCTGCACGGTTTGGCGTGCCGTATAAATTGTGTCAGGGAGAGGGGCAAAATTGAGACTGATTTCCACTGGTGCTGTGGAGGGTTGAGAGAGCAGAAGGTGCTTCTCAAGGTTTGGAATGGAAGCGTTATAGAAATGGGTATTTGCTGTCTCTGGGACGCAAGGGTGAAAGCGGAGCCCCGTCAGAAAGCTGCCCGGTGCTTGGAGGGGGCAGCAGGGCTCTTCTCAGCACCACCTTCCCATCAGCGATATGGCTGCTGGAGAGAAATGGCTATCCCTGTGCCTGGGTCCTACATCAAATACCAGCAGCTCCTCAGGCAGGTTTGGGAGGGTCCAAACTAACTGCAACACATTTTTCTGTCCAAGAATCTATGGTTTTAAAAAAACCCTTCTGCCTCTTGAGGGTGGGCTTGACGTAAGCCTGCCTTGAAATGCACCTCCAAGGGTGCACGGGGCTGAGCAGTTCAGTAAGTTCAGCTATCAGTCAACTTCCTGCGCATCAAGATTTTGGTTTTTCTGGTAGCTGTGCTTCATAAAGGTGGGAGGAACTTTATCTCTCTTTGTAAAGCCATGATGGACAAAATGACATACTTGTAAGTGCTGTGGTTGAGTGACCAAGACTAGAGGTCCAGGCTCTGTTGCTCTTCCTCCTGCTATTTTCTTTTTATAGAACAATTTAAAACTATATAAATGTATTTTTTTTCCAAATATTGGCCAGTGATGGTAGATTCTTTTCTTCCTGTCCAGGTCCTTTTATGAATGCTCATCGTTTATAAGAAATCCTGCCTAGGCAGTAGTCCTGGACTGTACTCTAGTTCTAAGCAGCAGTTCGTCAAGGCACTGACATGCTTTAAGTATTTCTGAAAGGCTGGTGGCTGTGAGTCCTCTATTCAGATCACAAAACAATTGCTCAGAGGCCAAATTCTCCCCTCAGGTACCTTTCCCAGTTGCCATAGGACACAGCAGGATTTACACGGCTGTGTCTCAGAGTGGATTTTGTCCCAGGATTTTGTGGTGTGTGATTGATGATGTAGGCAAGAGCAAGAAAGCTTTTGGTTAGCACTTGTTAGAGACATGACTCTGCATTTTCTCCTCCCAGCTCCAAGGTATGAAATGTGTGTTAATGCACCCGTGTGCGAGGTATATCATATTTCAGTGCAGAAACTGTAAAGAGTAAAATTTATTTTCTTTTGCTTGTCCTGCTAGCTATGAATAAGGTTAAAGGGCAGACCAGGATGGAAAATTTATCTTCTCAATTACATCCTGTGTTCTGATGCTGGTAAATAAGTGCTCTAGGTAGTTATTTTTCTGCTTTGCTAGTATGGCCTGCTCTTCCTTTCTCAGGATGCCTGCATAATATTTCCTTGCTACTGAGTGCCTGATTTGTATTTTTGCAACGTTTCCATTGACAACTTCTGCTGTCTTTTCTTATTTTCTTTCTAATGCCGATTGTCTTTCATGTTATACATGATATTTGTTTTAGGGTCCCTCTTAAACTGCAGTGTTTAAGGGGAGGAGGGGGAGAAATCCAAAACATCTCATAAATGAAACTATGTTCTCCAGTAAACTGCTTCTTATCAAGTCCAGCTCATCTTTGGGTCACTGCTTTGAGTTCTCCGGGCCAATACTGTAGCTCGGAGATAGTGAGACGTACGTGAGGTTGCATGGTCAGGGAAAGTTTGACTTCAATTTGAAACCATGGGTTTCAGTTCCTTGTTCTCGTAACAGGCTGCATAGCATCTTATTTTGTAAATACTTCAACAGTCTTCGGTGTGTCTAAACTTATCAACACTAACACCCATGAGAAAGAAAAATCTTATTTTTTTAATCTTATTTACACACGTCATGCACTAGTGTGTAAGTTGACTGGCTGTTTGCAACTATTTCTAAACAAAATGTTTTTCCATACGGTATTAGATTGTCTAAGTATGCATTAAAGCTTAATTACCTATAAACTTTGAATTCAAAAAGTTAATCTCATTTAGCATCATAGTACCTCAAAATATGTATAGCTGAAATTCCTAAAAGAATCCTTCAGCGCTTGATTCAACCAACGTTAAACCAACCTTGAAGAGTTTATTCTTGGGTAAACCAGTTTCATTGTTTTCTAAACTCTATTAGATTTCTGAAATATATTTCTTAGAAATGCTTATATTTCTGCGGTTTCAAGATGATTTGACAGCAAAGCCCTGTGATTCAATGACTCTACCCTTGCTGTTTACATATATTCGTTTATTTGCAAACTGTATTTTTACCCAGGTGCTTAAATATAAAGATAACTCCAATTTCAGCCTTCTAATATTTAAGCAGTGCTTTTTCTATACATTTACTTGATCCCTGATTTCACTGGCAATTATTGCTGCATGGAGATTTCTTCATTTGCACATTAGCAAGTTAAAGCTGTGAAGTGTTTGTAATTTACATCACTGTTGGCTAGCCCCGTGCTGATTTTTTATGACTGTAGTACTTCAGCACTGAGTATAAATGACACCTACTGCAGATGTTTTAATAAGAATGCTGAATGCACAGAAACATCTTGAGTAAGAAAGGTCAGTTTTCTAATCTAAAATCTATTCTCTTAGATACACATACACACCTGAGAACAGAACGGTTACAGCGGGCTGAATCAGTGTAATTGAGAAAAAGTCATGATCTGACAGATGGAAGTGGATGTAGCTTCACAAAACTCATCGCATGAAGTCTGTCTGCAGGCTGCTGCAGACTAGGGCTTGGCAGGGGAGCAGGCCTCCTAGCCTGGCCTCTGGGGCCCCAGCGACCCCAGCAGTAGCCCCCACTGCTGCTGAGGTTTTGCCTGCTTTCAAGCCCCAGCCAGTTCTAAGATTTTTATGATATTGAGGGATAAGCATCGTTTCAAACACACAAAATTAAAGATTTCACTAGTCCCTACGTCATGAATCAGTATTATGCGCCTTATAACGTGATGATGTTATTTCTGCTGTTGGGATAGCCACGTTTCAGGTGGTGCTGCTGTGCTGTGCTCTTTTTGGGTTTTGCTTATGAGTGAAGTCCAGTTACAGCACAGGACGTTTCTGTTGTTGTTATCCTAGTAAGGAATGCATTGTAAGGCACTGAGGGAGCCTGGTTTCCTAGTTCTGATTAGTGAGTATTAGCTGTGTAGGCATAGTTAAAGCTGGCTACATTTGCTTTTGGTGGGTTTTGGTGACATAGAGTCATTAAGTACAGTTGTATCTCTCTTTGTATATCTCATTTGTTGGCAATGTCTGACAGCAGGTCAAGCGTGTACCAACTCAACAGAACCTCCACGCGTTCCAGTTATAAAAGTCATCCCTGCTTGTTATCGGCACAGAGTAACTGGTCTGATTTCCACGTGTTACCTCTCCCTGTCACAGCTGCACGAGGCAGCAGAGCTGTGCGGACCTGGAACGTTACAGAGGAGGAGCTGGAGACGTGGCAATAAGGCACAAACGGGGTGCACCAGCACAAGGGAGGTTGCTCTCTTGTCCGGGGCTGTGCTGCTGCCCGGACCCTCCCTTCTGCCAGCTCACCATCGCCTGCAGATGTTTAGGCTGACGTTTTCTCCTATCACAGCAAGACGTTGTTCAGTTACAAGTAGAAACTTGAAAGTTCATCTGCTTTCCCCAACAAACTCCATGAGGATTGAATTGATGGTGTTGAGATAAAGGCTTTTGTCTATAATGAGATCTTCTGAATTAGGATGGGCTGGATAGATGGCTGTAACTACATAGCAGGATTATTGGATCTTGTATTTCTTTGTAAAAAGACAATACATGGATTATATTGCAAAGAGTCCTGATTGTCATACTCCTCATGTTTAAATTACAATATTTACTCTAGCATATTGTTAGCTTTTCTCCAGCTCTAGTATTCAGCTACTTTCAAATAAAGATCTTATTTGGAGAAGCCTCAAGATTTTACAGCTCCTGTGTGTACAACAGCGCCTGTGCCACGTGCGAGTATCAGAGGGGTAATAGCTCTGGTCCTGTTCTGGAGAGCCCTGGCTGTACGTACTTGTCTGTTAAGACGGATCTGCTTGCTGTGTGCTGTTGTGCCTGTTTCTGGAGAGGCACAAGCGCAGCAGCAGCAGCTGCACAGGCTGAGCGCTCTGCACCGAAGCTTCAGCGCCATTAGGGAACAGCACGTACGGGCACGTACAGCTACGGCCTGGGCCTCCAGGTGCTGCAGCACGGCCGTCCCTTCGCTCGCAGGCCTCAGGTTCCCAAGGCTGCTAAATGTGCTGTCGTGTGAAGAGCGCGCGTTTTTCTGCCAGCACTGAGCCAGCTGCTGAATTCTGAGCTTACAAGTAATGGCTGCTCGCTAAGCACCGCGAGCTTTCTGCAACCTTTAACTTCCATCTCTTGTTAATGATGACTATCACCAGGTTCTCAGCAGTATTATTATGTAAGTTCCTTTGAGAAGGTGTTTAATCCTCCAGAAACCGAGCCGATGCCTGCATTCATCTGATATAAGCACTGAAGAATTGGGATTTTGATGTCTGTTCTTTGTATGAATTATATGTCATAAAAAATTGTCCTTGCAATGCTATTTACGCTTCACATCGTATCCCCTATATTATGTGAGTATCAGTGATGAGTCCAGAAAATTCAAGTGAAGGAGAAATGCTGAGGATAACGTGAAAAACCAAGCTCTCATCTCACTTCCTGCACGAGGAAGTGTTAAGCCTTGCATTTGTGGTGATGCAAAAAGTACGACCAGGAGTTCTTAAAACTGCATTTCATTTCTGTCATCTCAAGGAGATCGTGTGAGAGGACTTCTTCATCACTGTATTATTGCTGCTCTGTTGTTCCCCTCACCCCCCTTTGTTGCAGTATTTTTCTCTTGTGAAGATTTGCCTGAAGCAGGAGACCTAGCTGCTCAGTCTCTTAGGAATCACGATGATGAGCACTTGAGACTCTAGTGGGAAGTGAGGTTAAATTATTTGTCATCACCTTCAAACAGATCTTTTGGAAGCAAAAAATGCTCATGTCAATAAATTGCTTTTGTGTTTCTTCCTTCTCCTGACATCCCAAGGTACTTCATTTCAAATCCGTGGTACAAAAGTGCATTCTCTTGAAATCACTTTGTGTGCATGTGTCTCAGGTGTCAGCTACTTCATTGCTGAAGAAAATAATGTTATTGTGTGGGTCCTGAAGATCACAAAGTTAGCGTGTTGGTTTTTTTTTAAGCATCCTTTAAGGAACAGGGGCACATAAGAAAGAACAGAAGACTTGCACATTACAGTGCAAATGGACTTTGTTTCCTCTCTGTGCTGTTTGACGTCTTCTGATCACGAGTCGTCGCCCTGTTTCTTGCTGCACCCAACACCTGCGTTCATCGGTGCTGAAGCTGCTGGTATGGCTGCTTTTGTCTGCAAGAAGCTAATGGCTAATGTGGATTTCTTTCTCTTCCAGGAATAATTAATAATTGAATTAGTTTACAGTCATATACACAGCAGCTATTCCTAAAGCACGTGGTGTAACTTTTTTCTTGGCTTCTGCAGATAAACCCAAGACAGCAAATTACTTGCCAAAATAATGCTGAAGTTGGAAAATTAAATGTTAAAATTGTGCCCATCCTGTTTGAGAGCGGACCTTGGGCCTGATTTGCTGCTCGCCGCCTTACTGTGATGTTAGTTTGGTGTGAACTAGAGGAAACACTAGAAAGCCCGTTAATTTGGATTTTTTTTAGTAATAAAGCCTGAAGGCTATTTGACATGTAAAACATGGCTATTGATTTGAAGGTGTTTTTGTTTTGTTTTTTGATTTTTGCTAGATCAAATTTAGGCCAAACTAATTGCAGCGAAGGCCTTTTCTTTAAAACGTAACTCAATCTGTGCTTGTAAGAACTATAGTAAACTCTTTTTCATATAAGTTCCCTAATTGTATAAAGAAATTCATGCTCGCCTTTCTGGGCGGGTAGTTGTGTTTGACTCCCTAACTGGACTGTACACAAATCCTGGATGTTTAATACTCAGTGAAATGGCTATTTTCAGTAGAGACGATTCTTGTTACTGGAAGTTCAATTAAGAGTTTCAAATCTAGTTCATTTCTTTGATTTTTGTGCTTTGAAATTGTTAACGTAGCTTTTTTTTTTTTTAAGTGGATTTTGCTCAGGTTTCTTGTACAGTTACCTTCACAGCTAAAGGTTTTCTTTCTGCTGTGTATTCAGCTGTGCTTCTGGAACTTAATATGGCTAATCAGTATTGTTTGTGTGCAGAATTTAAATCCTAGATTCTCTTCCCTTGGCATGCATTTCTGTTGCATTGCTAATTCGGTTATGTAGCTGAGCTGAAACCACTTAAAAGCATTTTGCTTGTCAGGGCCTGGAAATGAAATAAGGTCTGTAATCAATGAGAGGGGAGTCAAATAATGAAAAGGACAGTATGTGAATCTTCACAGTCTGGAAGCTCTCACCCTGCTGAATTATTTGCAGTATTTCAATGTTTCCAGCATTGTAGTTGAAATTTAAAATTAAAGGGCTTTGGTAGAGGGAACGTCAGCCCAAATTGCTAGGTTGATAGTACGAGACTTCAGTGCTGCAGTATGGTAGTTAGGGAGCGAACCTATGAATGTGAAAAGGTGTAGATAATTAAACGTGTTCATATAGGGGATTATATTTTTGCTCACTTTCAGCCACATCGCTCTTGTGGACAGGTTTAGGTATTTCCTGTGCTTGTAGTATCTCTGTAAGAAGGTGGTGATCTCTGTTTGTTAATAATTCTGGCCCACCACCACTACGCTCAAAGAAGGAAAAAAGGATTGTTGGGACTGATGGGTTTTTGGCGATGGAGGTCAGTTCCTTTTTGGGTGTCTAGTCCTTCAGTGAATCCAGGGCAGGAAGGCTCGTTGCAGAGGACGTGAGCTGCTGCCTGGTGCTGGCTGTGTGAGAGCACAGCACTGCTCTGCGGGGAGGTGCTGGGGATGCAAGGCTCTGCTCCAGTAAAGCTGTAGTTCGGTAGCATGGGAGGGAGAGATGCAGACATACTAGCAGCAACAGGAAAATGGGCTTCTTGCCTCTGCTAAAATCATTAGTTCTCAGTCATTAACAACTTGATTTCCTTTTCTTATTGGTATCAATCAGCTAATTTAAATTCACTGGTCCCTATTTCTAATTAAGGATGTTACAAAGGCATCCTTCCCATTTCTATCCCCCAAGTGAACATTTACTTTGAAAATCCCTAAAATATTTGCAAGATGACTCTGAGGGCAATTTCTTAGTGCTGCTGGCGGTGCCCAGGCCTGCCGGTAGTGCGGGAGGGAGATCAGGGCTGACGTGAGGTTGGAAAGTGTCATGCTGCAGGTGGAACAAGTGGGCTGCAGTGCCCACGTGGACAATAATAGATTGCACTTCTGCTGCTTTCATTGGTGCAGCTCAGAACACTTAATGAGCAGTAATTATGTTTCACAAAACCCTGGCGAGATAGGTAAGTATAATCACATGTTTGGCAGCTGGACAGATTGATCTATGCTGGTGTTACTCAGCCAAGGTAAGATGAGGTGCTAGTGGACAATTCAGAAAAAAAAAAGTCACAATTCTTAACCCATTGTGAATTGTTTTACATGCTGAAAATACTGTTTGGTTTGCTAATTAATTGCAGAGGCACCCAGTTATCTGCTCCTACTACAATAAAAACAAGAAAGCTGCCTTATCGCCTGGCCTTACCATCACACTATCAGGTGATGCTTTTGTCTCAAGTCTGAGAGTGAAGGTTTTGGGCACAAACATCTTACTTAAACTATGACATTCAGCTTTGTCACTCCTATCGAGTTTTTTTGGGTCTCTGTGGTTTAATTTCTGCATTCCCATGTTCCATCTGCAAAATGCTTCCCCTCTCTCAGGCTTTTTGTGCATTGGCCCATTGGATGAGAAGATCGCTGAGGGTCTGTACTTTCTATCGCTCTGGGTGTTGCGGTGATAAAGAAATGACTTTCAAAGCGTTGCTTTCCCCCAGTTGCAGTTCAGATTGCATTAAGGGTTTGGATTCCTTAAGTCCTCAGCTGCTAAAATATTTTAAAAGCAATCAGTGGATTCTAAAGGACATTTCAGTCTCTGCAGGTACGGGGAAGAGGGGTGCATAGTTAACACAAACATAGCGAGCTTCCCGAGGGTACGTTAATAGCAGGCATGTGCGCTCGATTCTCCTGAGCACCCCTTTGGTTGCATCTGAAGTGATTCTTCCTTCCCTCAATCTGGCTCTGTCTTTCAATTAGAGACTGGGATTTGAAACAGAACAGAACATTAGACTTTAAAATACCAGCTGTGCTTTATTTTAAATGCTTTCTTCTTTCAAATACATACTTTGGGGACGTGCAGAGCCTGGTGTTTTCTCTGTCTCTCTGAGATGGTCCCCGTGGGTTACAGTTTCGAGTTTGTGATTACGGTAGGGTTTGTTTCTCTGGATTATGGTAAAATAACTTAAGAAGTGTTGATGATTCTAATATCAGGAAAGAAAGGTGACTTTTGTTTGTTTTAATTAGTAAAATCATAATTCAAAGGTTTGCATTGTATTGCCTAAGACGCATTTCTTTAAATGGGCTCCAAGAGGGTTCGTTTGTACCTGCCATCAGGAAAGCACTGCTCCTTACTGTCCTTCTGTGTGTGTGTGTGTCTAACGTGCAGGGCAGGAGCGAATTGGCAAAGACTCCCACTATGAGCAGGAGGGGAAGGTGCAGTTCGTGATCGATGCCGTGTACGCCATGGCGCACGCTCTCCACCACATGAACAAGGACCTCTGTGCCGACTACCCGGGGGTCTGCCCCGAGATGGAGCACGCGGGAGGCAAAAAGCTGCTCAAGTACATTCGCAGCGTTAACTTCAACGGTGAGCTGAGAGTCTGCTTCCTCGGTAGCATATTGACCCATCTGTCTTTTTTTTTTCATTTAATTTCACTTAGTATGTTTATTCATTCAGTTCAGATTAATACATTTTTTTTATAACTTTGCTAGAGTTTGTGGCAGAAGACTGTGTTTATTTAGTGTCTATTTGAAAACATGTTTTAGCCAAGGCAAATAGGCTACTACAGTGCAAAGACAGAAATTGTTGCCTTCCGAACCCTGTCATTTCCTGGGGGAGAAATAGCTAAGTAAATGCCTGAGTTTGTCTTTGTTACGCCCGTTTCTCTATATTGTTTCCTCTACTTGGAGAAAACCAACTGGCTGAAATTCTGGTACCCTGAGCCCAGCTTAGTTCCGTGCTCAGGAGAAGAGGGAGGACAGACAGCTATAGCACAGGTCTATTTGCAGAATTGGAACTATTATTTCGACAGAACAGTTACTCCAGCCTTCATTCCTCTAGTAAGTATTTAGAGGAGATGAAACATCCCAGGAATGAGGATGGGGCAACTTTCTCTTTGTTTATCATTTATCCATCAACTCCCTCTTAGCTGGCAGTGATGGTTGCAATACCTGCCCTAAGTTTCATACAGCACAGTGGGCTTTCATTTATTTTTCTCTGCATTGCACTGTATGAACCAGGCATAAATATTAGCAAAATTTCTCTGCCTCTGTATGTTTTACTGTAACTTTATTAGTTTCATTAGCAAACACCTCCAATTAGAGGCACTATAGTAGATCACTTTCAGAGGTAGCATTACAAACCCTAATGTTATTTCCCCATCACAAACCTTGCTAATGTACATACCAGGAGCTCTGACTGCTCTGTCTTATTTCTGTGTAAGATAGAGATCTGAGATTTAACCAGAAGTTAGACCTCCAAATATATATGTAGAACGGATTTAGGAAAGCACTGAAAAAATATCCTTTTGAAATATGAGAGGGTAGCCAGGGGTGTCGCTGCGTTGGAAGAAGAGTTTGTGAAAGCTTCAGGTCCTCGTTGAACAGCATGCAGAGGTGTTTCTTGCCATAATCTAGTAATAAACATTTTTATTAATAAATTTAAAGCTCACACACAACCAACAGGACCTGAGAGACTTAACGGTATGCACACAGATGGTATTTCATGATCAAGTTTGGTCACTTGTGCCAAGGACATTTTTTCATTCCTGTATAAATAACCCTATGAAAAGCAAGGTGAATATCTGGAGATTGTAATTTCCTCCCTTGAAGCAGTGGTGTTAACTACAGCCAGGAGCAAATTTTGAGATGAATAATCTTAGAAGGCCTGAAGAGTTTCTACCTTCCTCGTTGTGGAAGTTTTTTTTTTCTTTCCCTTAAAAAAACAAACAAACAAAAAAAGAACTTGTAAAGGACAAGCTCATAGACAAACTCATATGGAAGTACAGCATTTATGTAAAGCATCATGCCATGTCAGTTTAAGTGCTGGAGAACAGGTCATAGATCATGTTTAGAGAGTTCTTGCATATACAGATGTTGAATAGCCATCTAGTTATTTTAACAGAGCAGAGAAATGATTTGAGAGACTGGGTGCCCAGCTAATTTCGCCTACTGTCTAGCTCCAAGAATTGGTTTATGCTGACTTTGTTTTCCTTACTTCTGTTTTTTTGGTCAGGATTTTAAAAGATGACTTTTTTTCTCCATTTCTGATTGATTTACATGGCCATATGGTGTTTTTCTTTGCTTTTATACGCGTAACTCACATCTAGCACAGGGACTTGAAATAGTCGTTAGCTTTTTTTCCATTGGAGGGAAGGAGAATGACAAAGTGAAAACAGTTTTAACACTTTTAAATCTCTCATGGCCATCTAGCCTTAGCCATTTCCAATGGGAAAAGAACCACTTCCTTTAAGGGTTGTTATCCAGGTGTGGAGTTTAGCTTTTTCTTGTCACGTTCAGAGTGCCTAGTTGCTCGTGGGTTTGCGCACCCGTGCTCAGTGTTCAGCTACGAGCCTTTTGGGGCTGGTTCCTGTGACTGTGGAGAGAGGTTTTGTGGATCCTGCTGCTTTTCCATGTCGTATAAAAGTAAATTCCCAGAGTTGCTGTGGATTGATTCAGCCATCCCAGTGGCACAGGATAAACAACCACCATACAACTCACCAGCCAGCCAGAAAAATGCAGAGGGATGCAGGAATAGAAGAAGCGATGAGAGAAGCTTTTGCAGGTCTGGGTGGTGCAGTGCTGTTTCGATGAAGCCTGGGAGCTCTGGGGACCCTGGTGCCCGCATGTTCCTCGGCTGTCACACTGCAGCTGGGCTACTGGGCTTGCTTCAGCTGTCTTCATTTTAGCCTTGCCCTTACCCTGCCCTTCTCTGGGTCACCAGTGCAGCCACTGAATTCCTCTTGTTGGGGACGGGGATGGAAAACATCATTTAGTCTGTGCTTAAAATCCTGTTTCTACTGGTCTTCTACCTAAATCTGCAGTAAAAACAGAGTAGAACAGTGGGAGTTTTGCCCACATTGTGAGCCAGAGAGGAAAAAATGGAGCCCATTTTCAAGCATTGTGAGCCCATGAGCTCGAGATCCTCTTTACATGTAATAGATTTCTTTGTAACTGTGCAGCTGGAGCCACCCTGCCTGTACCTGCTTCTGGAGCCTTTTCCTTGCAAAGGTAATGACGCTCATGCAGAAAGAGCTCATGCAATCTTTAATGAAGAGACTGGATTTGTACTAGGAGCTCAGTATGAATTTTGATCTTGTCACATTATCTTGAGAACAAAAAGCCCCAAAATATGGAAAACTTAAAACCCCAAGTGCTCATGCAGTGAGATTCTGAAAATCTCACCGTGCAAAGTGGTGGCTGTATTTTTCCCCAGTGAAAAAGGTAAAGGCTTTGTTCGTGTGAGCCCTCTGGGTCCTTAAACTGCAGTCAGCGTGAACTGAATAATAAAGAAACACCTCAGCTAGTCACACCTGGCTAGCACCCCGTCCTCCTCCTGTTAATTCATTTCTCATCTTGCGGTGATTAAGAGATTGAATTCATACAAATGCAGTCAGATTGTGTGTTGTTTTTTTTTCAAATGCATCCTGCGGGTGAATGGGTGTTATGTACTCTCCATCTGTGTAGTGCGAGGACAGATTATTTGTTGGGAACTGAAGATGAATTAAATTGTCACAGCCTCTGAATGAGCAAGAAGCTGCAGCCTGCAGGCTACTACTCAGTTTCTGAAGTGCTTGCTGGAGCTGTAACAAAATTCTTACAAATGTTAGCAGAAGGAAAATAAAAACAAGTCATCAACCATATATTACAATAATTATAAGATCAAGAAGTCAGATAATAAATAGGATCATTTTTGAAAATCCTTTCTTCTCTGCAATGAGGCTTTCCTACATACGTATTATTTTCCTGAGTGCACAAAGAAGTGGAGCTGCAAGGAGAGACTGAAACGCTGGAACAGTTTTTAACCAGGACAGAAGTGGTAGGGTCCCTGCAGAAAGAGCACCGAAA
Organism: Anser anser; assembly: GCF_964211835.1. Lineage (NCBI taxonomy): Eukaryota > Metazoa > Chordata > Aves > Anseriformes > Anatidae > Anser > Anser anser. Next base: position 22,940,884 of record NC_139733.1, read on the forward strand.
CATGCACCGGAGCCCACACAAAGGTTAAAGAAGGCTTGCACTTACGAAGCAGATCCTTGGCTGGGAGTCCAATTACTCCAACTTCAAAGCTGGAAAATGGGAAGCCTCTGCTTGACTTCTGACCCGAGATTATCACAGTTCCTTGTGGTTCCGTAGCTAGTCGTCTTCCCTGCCGATCGCAGACTTTTCACAGCTTTTTTCCTGTATAATTTTAAAGCATAAATGGTGACAGACCTGAAAACAGCAACAGGCATTTCCTGCTGACTACCAAGTATCTGTGCGTAAGGTCGGTGTCCCAGGGAGCTGAGCTGGGGAGGTGACCCAGCACCTGATGCTGGGTTGTGCTGGCTGCAGGCCTCCAGCACCCAAGCCCACCGCTGTTGTTAAACGCTGACATTTAAAATAGGCCCTAAAGGCTGTCTGCATGCAGCTGCACAAAGCGACAGCCAGCAGTAACCTACCCAGGGTTTTACTGCTTCCAGAGAGCACAGCGACAGCACGGTTCTGAGCGGCAGTTCGCGTTGCGGTCTCTCTTTAGACCTTCCCTGTGTAGAGCCCGCTGTGACAGCACCAGTTCTCCGCCTTGGCCTTCAGCTTATTGACCCCTTGTCTGCTGCAATCTTCACCCGGGGTGCCCGCCGTGGGGGGCAGAGGCCGGAGCTGAGCCGTGCTGCCCGCGGGGCGGCCGGGAGGCGGCCGGGGACCTTCCGCGTGCCCGCGAGGGCGGCTGCAGGTGTGCTCTCGGCTGCTTCCCTTCAGCCCAACAAGGTCTGCGGGGCAGCAGAGTTTGTCCCAGCTCTGTGGAGTTGGTCGTGCCACGATGTGCAGCTGTGATCACTTCTTCGTGTCCAGGCTGGGTTTTTGTCAGAACAGGACTGAGAGGGGTAGCCGCAAATGGCTGTGGCGCATTTTGGGAGCGGCACTTGAGCTCCTAGACTTTGAATTGTACTTTCCTTTCTGTCAGTAATGGGAAAAAAAAAAAAAAAAAAGGAAAGAAAAAAAAAGCTTAACTAATAATATACAACCTTTTAAAAGCCATGATTAGCTAAATCCCATTTACCATTTGTGCTGACTTTCAGTATGAGCCAAGGAATTACAGCCATTCCTCCTTATTCATTCTAAGTGTTTTCACTGTAAATGTATTCTGGCTACATTAATCTGTAATGACAATTAAATATTGGCCTTGTGCTCATAAGGAACCTGTGAGGAGAGATTTCAGTGGAAGGTTTTCTGTACTAGTCTTTCAGCTGAATCTATATCTGATCTTGGAGGCTTGCAGGATAGGCAGGAAACAATCTACCAGGGCTGGAACAGAAACTATGCTAATTTACTCCTTCAAATCTTCTTTTGCTCACTGGAATTCAATGAAGAATGGGAATCATGAAGAAAACCATAATCTTAAAGTTCAGTGCTACTACAGGAGAGATTTTTCATTGCTTTAGGGGGAAAAAAAGTTACACAGAGGGAGGAAGCTTTGAATATAGAGATACTGGAGCATTGTCATAATCTTCAATCTTGACACAATATTACTCTACCACCCTGAAACCTATTTTAATGCATCTCGAAATAAATGTCACCCCAAAAGTTTTCACCTAGAGAGCTGAGGAAGTGCAGCATTGACTTGAATTGTCATTTAGGAAAAGATTCACATCTAATGGCACAGTAATTAAAATGCAGCTGCCCTGGTGAGTGCTTGCCTGTCTTAGGACCAGGAACGGTTTGTGCCAGCACTGAGTGATCAGAGCTGGGGCTGGCTCTGCTCAGCACCAGGCGTGGAGGAAGGCTGGGGGGGATCCTTGCCTTGCTGCTTACCCTGCATTTCATCATGCACGTTAGTTACCTTGGTATGTGGCAGATAAAACTAATTCAGCATCATGATCCTGAACAGCTCCCGACCAAGACACTTTTCCGCCCGTGTCAGAGTCACAGAGCCTAAATAAGGGCGCACGCAAGGAACGGCCTTCCTCTAGTTTGGTCTGTGCTTTTCCATCCCAACTGTGTGCTGATTACAGGGATGCTGATTATAAGAACATATTGTGGAGGAGGAAGCTATTTCTGGATGCCAGTCAAGATTCACTAGACCTGGGCTGACTTCTGACAGCAGTATCTCTCAGAAGCAGATGGAACGTTTTCGGGGGGGGGGGAAAAATCATTTAGAGGCTCCATTCACAGGCATGATTTTCACTAAAGAACTCCCTAAGGAAAGAGAGATGGGAAGGGAGGCTGGAGGGCAGGAAGAAAAGCCTTCCGATATTTCATGCTGTGTGCAAAGCTTGAGTGAAGTAAGGCTGATTTAGTTTTGCCTTGTTTTATTTTCAGTCAGCGGGTTTGGGCAGTGGTAATTAATCACCAGAAGAGGGCTAGGATTATTCCACCATGTCCAAAAGTATCTGGTCTAGGTGGTTGGGGTGATAGATAACCTTTGCCTGAAACACATTGCCATTCTGAAAGCTCTCAACCTTGACTAAATAAAATAGCTATTGTAAAGCTTTGGCTATTTTTTTTTTTGGTTGGATTTTGTCTCGTTTCCTTCCCCCAGGTAGTGCTGGCACTCCAGTGATGTTTAACAAAAATGGTGATGCACCAGGCCGCTACGACATCTTCCAGTACCACACCACCAACACCAGCACCCCAGGCTACCGCCTCGTTGGCCAGTGGACAGATGATCTCCAGCTCAACGTGAGTCCTTTCTGTTCTTTACTTGTCTGGTTTTTTTTTTGTTTGTTTGTTTTCTTTCAGGTACAGTCGCTAAATGGTCTTGTTTTATTTTTTTTTCCACCATGCAAAAATTAACTATCTTTACTATTTCTTTGCAGCTACATAGAACTTCATTTTTTGCATTGCGTCATCTTTTACTTTGTTCTGCCACCTTTTCTCTGCGCTGTGAATACCAAAGCTCCTCAGATGAATAGGGGCATTAGGCAGTCATGCAACTTTTATTACTTCTGCATGTCCGGAGTCCCTAGTTGTCAACTTGGAAAATCAACCAGTAATGCCTTGCTGTTTGAAAACAGTGGACCTTCGTTTGTAGATGCTCTTCGTTTTTTCTACTTTTAAGAAAGCTTAAACTAAATACTTTGGGGGTGACTCGCCTTTCCTGTGCTACTTTCAAGCAAAAGATATCCATATGAATGAGATGTACCTTTTGTAATGATGAGTAAAAAGAAAAAAAAAAAGTAAGGATATAAGAATAAGTGATCAGAGATTCAGTAGACGCTTTAATGTTACCCAGATGAAGAAACAAATATGACTGTTGGCTGAGGAAGCTGGAGAGTCTTTGGGAACTCTTGCCAGCTCCAGCCACACAAGGATGCTCTGTGACAGGCCTGTGGCCTAGGTCTGTGTAGATCTGGGTTCAGGCTTTCTGCCTGATTTTGTGCAAGTTACTTGAGCCTCAAATACATGAAGATGTGCCAGTTTAACCATGTAGCTCTTTGACCCCTTGTAGATTGACACTAAAGCACAAAGACAATACTTTCTGTTCAATTTCACTGTTCTTCTGCAAATTGCTGAAAAAATGCCACTTCCTACCAAAGTGTTTTCCTATTTTGGTCCAAGCTTCCTCCTGGGGTTATAGCGGGTCCTTCTCCAGCTCTGGTCTGGCAGTGCCCATCCTGGGTGCGTTGTGGCCCCTTGCCGGCCCCACAGCTGGGTTTCCTTTGGGGAGCAGGTGCAGGGAAAGGGAAGGAAAGGCTGTGTGAGTGTGGTCTGGTCCTGGCACGTGGTCAGGAGGCAGCCAGGATCTACCCGGTGTGCAGTCCCGTGGGCACAGCAGCTGTGTCTTGGGCTTCAGGTCTTTGTGCCTGAGCAAACACAGCACAACGCCCGCCGTGCTCACCGGCAAAACCTGGTAAGGGCAGCGGGTCTGAGCTGCCAGTCCGATTGTGCAGCTGGGGGCTGGTGAGGAGCTCAAAACACTCTGATGTGGAGCATGCCTGAATGCAGGACGCTTTCTACTTTCAAGGTTTTCATGTCTTCTGTTAAATTAAAGTTTGTTAAAGTAATTAGCGTGGATTACCAAGGGTCCAGCCTTGGAGACTAACCACAATATTGTGCTCTTCTTGAATTCTGGCTCACTTGGATTTGCTGTATGCTACTTCTGTGGGTTTCACGTTTTGTTGCTCAATTTGAGGCAAACTTCTATATTAGCTTATAATTTACAATTCTTTTAGCAAAAATATTAATAATTTATTAAATAAATCTTTATATAAACTACACATCCAGATTCATTAAAATTTAAAACTAAATTAATGGAGTTTGATTTGTATTCCTGTTGTTGTGCTAAATGTTTCCATAAAATGCTTGCTTTTCCTCACCCTCCTATCCCCATGGCTACAGTGTTATGTCAATAGTGGAGGCTGGCTCAGTAACTTCCCTTCTACTCACTCACGGGTCCTAGTTTCTCACCAGAATCCACAGGGGATTAACACTGCTATGACAGTGCCTGTATGTATTTTCTTACAATAATAAAGAAAACTGTGGAGTTTAGAGAAGTCAAGGATTCACTAAAATAACCAAACAAAATAATAGCTACTATTAAATATGTCCCAGGATAAACTGCCAAAGGTTACGATTTGCCTTTAGTAATTGTTGTGGAGCTAACGCTTCAGGATATTGTCCCAATTCTCATTTCTTTAATACCAACAGAAGAGAAACAAAGGACGTAATAATGTATGCGTTTATTTGTTACTCTGTAAAGCACTTAGAGGTTGCCCAATAGAAAGCTCTATAGAAATGCAAGAAGTTGGCTGACCAGCTGTGTTACCTGGCTGACTTCTATGAATGCGACTCGCGGTGCTTTGAGGTACCTGAAAAGGACCCACACACCCCTCCTGGAGGCACTGATGTGCCTGAAGGAGACAGAAATGGATCGCTCCTCCAGGAGCTGGGCATTCTCGTGGGAAATTTGGTGGTATTGCTTCTCTTTCTCTATATAGAGTTAGCTCAGCAGGTCCCTGTTTTTTTTATATTTTCGTGTCCAAATCTCTGCAACTGTCCTTGAACTGTAAAAACCCAAATATAGTAGAAAAAATCCCTGTGAAATTGTTGAATCTTGCTTTTCTAAGGATTTGTCTTCTGCATACCCTACCACAGCAGCATTCTCTATCATGTTCCCTGTGACTCCTTCCCGTACTGTCTCCACAGTTCCTCTGCAGTGCCTGAACTCCCTCCCACACTCCTATATCATTTGCTGTGCAAGCAACAGCCTGTATTGTGGCTGTCTTTGAATTATACATATGCCAGCTGGTCGGCTGGCAGGCCAAACCGAAGGGGGAGAGGGAAGTTCAGTGCAGGTGGGTCTTTCTTCTAACCATCCACTGCAGACACATCCTTCAGAAACCTCTGCTTGTATCAAATACATTTCAAATTGGCCAGCAAGTTCTGCGAGTTCAAAAGTTATGAGAAAGGAAGTTAGCACAGACAGATGGCTGGGCAGACAGTATGCGCATATGTTCCGCTTCCTTCAAATTTTGCCTGGAAATTATAGCAAAATTTAGGAATTCCCAACAGTTGTGCAGAAATCAAACTTAAGTAAAACTAATCCTGCTGTTAATAATTACAGTTAAAGATGTAGTTTACACAAGGGTATTGACCGGAAAGTAGACTGCTGTCGGATTTGAACAAGCAGACGTACTGGGTCAGGCTCTTGCACTGAAGTGAGTGGCAGATTTCCATTTGACAAAAAAAGCCAGTTTGGGCCCTTTTGTTCCACCTTTACCACTCTTTCCTATTTCCTACTGACGAGCTTTTGGGGGTCATTAAAGGCCAAGGTTGCTCAAAGTGTGCAGTTTGTGTAGTGGCTCGGTGCGGGTATTGCTGTGCCAGCACCATGAGCCGGCTGGAGAGACCATCCCGCAGAGCTTGGGCTCCTGCGCAGGAGTGATCTCTGGCTCCGTGATCTAGGGCCAAGTGAGCTGTTGGGGCACCGAGGCCATGCACGAAGGACTGAAGGTCTTGGCTGAATGTTCTCCGTGCGGGAAGTGCTCTCGGCTCTGGCGTGTGGCAGGCACCCAGCTGAGCTGTGCTGCTGCTCCTGTGCTGTCCTTCCGCAGCCTGGGGCCCGGCGGCGGGCAGGAGGCTCTGCTTCACCTCCACACTTGTCCTGGTGAGCGGGGAAATGCTTACAGGAGACCTATTTATCTGTCATTAGAGAGGGATGTCTTCCTAGAGCAGCTAACATTTTCTTCCAGTTCTTCTAATTAACGCTGTACTCCTCGGCTATTAGTGTTTGCATAGGCTGCATCGTGTTGTTTTAATTGCATTGACATCTCCAGCTTGTCGGGTGTGCTGTTCCAGCTCAGCGCTATGGCTCGTAAAGGTGCCACTGGGTGCCTGGGTGCTGATCAGAGGCTGCAGCACATTTTCAGGATGACTGAGGAAGGCTCATCCTTGAATGATAAAGAGCAATGGTGGAAAACGTTGTCCTTACCACTGCTACTGTGTTAAAAGGGATTCAAGTAGCTTTAACCTGAAATATGCTTCTCTTGCAGAGCATCAGACGAGGCTGACTGTTAGCTCCAGATGAAATTAAAATGTCTCTAATTTGTTTGCAAATAGAAACAAAAACATATTAAAGATGCCTAAACACTGTGTGCAGAGCTGAACAAAAAAAAAATCGGTATTGTTTTAGAGATGTGCCCCTGAATTGTAAATTGTTCAGTAACATTAAGCAGTGTACAGCTTGAAACGTGACTGCCACTTAAATAGAGGCTTTTGTGTGCAGAGTCAGGAAGGCTGGCTGCTTGGCAATTCCTAGCTCTTTTTGTAATTTCCTCCAGCAATAAGTGATACATTACTGCAATCTTTCTAAACAAGTGCTTAGAAGATTAATAGTATTGATAATTATCAATATGGTTCCATAAACATGTACATTACACAGATCTAACTCCTTATAAATCCTGGCTCGTGTTATATAGTGCAAAGGAAATCACTCCGTGCTTATTAATAACTCCCTCCTCCGTGGGGAAATAGCTGTGCTAGGTTATTTTCTTCACTGTAGGTTCAGGCCAGTATTTTAGAGAAACAGAAAGACAGGGAAAAAAAAAAACAGTCTTGTTTTAAAAAAAGTCACATCCATGTACCTCAGTGTCTCTGGTCTCAGAGCAAACAGGGTGCTTCAAGCTCAATGGTCAGCTTTCACCCTACAGCGAGAGAAGCCAGGGAGGGAACAGGGAGCTGTCTCTGGCCTAACGGGAGGATTGCAAAGCAAGCAACTGGCAAAGATGATGCGATTTCTACACTGTGATTCTTTTTTCCCCACAAATAGAAATATATTAAGTAACTTCATAATCATCTGTGCGATTTATGCAGATCCTACACACTTCACCACCTATTGAAGCTACTTGTGCTCAGACTAATCTGAAAACATCTCTGTTACAGAATTTGAAAATAAACGTTATGAATAGCAAGCTAATGAAAAGAGTAATTAAATGTCTAACCTTCTGCTGAGAGACCTATATGTACCTGATATTTTTGGTAAAATATCCAGAACAGCAATTGGATCCAAGCAGCTATTCAGTGAAGCTTGATGCTCAGCAATATTCTGCCAACAGATGGCATTTTTCTAAAATAATGCGTTGAAATTTCTGTTCATTGTTTTCTGTGTTTTGTTATTGCTTGCGGTAGAGCATGTTCAGAGCAGATGTATTTTGCAGAATATTTTACAGCAAAAGATGTGTCTTTCTGTAGCATATGCAAATTTCAGTTGTTTGGAAGCCTGGGATTTCACCAGTTTCTGGTGGAAGGGGAGCAAAAGGGCACATATCTGGCCAGTTAGAAGTTTTTGGTTCAAATAGCAAGGGATGGGAGTTCCACCACCAGTGATTTAGGTTAGTTTTGAGGATTTGCATACATTTTTAAAAGAATGTATTTGACCTGTTTTTTAAAGTAGTTTATCTGAAATTCAAAAATAGAAATATGACCTCTCCCAACCTAGGAAACTTTAGCTTAATTTCACCTTAGTAAATTTGTGTGCAACTGAAAGCACAGTTATGATAGCATTATCGGTACTGGCTCCTGCATGCATGTAATGCATAATTGCAAAACCTATTTGCAAACATATGAAAAGTGTTTATATGCATTTATGTGTGTATATACAGGTGGATGGATATGCATGCACAGACCTTTGTCATATAGAATCCATAAGGTTTCTGTTGGTTTGCGACATGCGAGTGAGCTTAAAATCATGCTTTAGAGATTACAAGATGGATAAAAATTGGTATCAATTTCCTTTCTCATTTCAGCTATTGTCACATAAACTGGCCCTTGTAGTGTCATTTCCCATTCCTGTTACAGACGGTAATGAGTAGCTGGTACAAAGATGATGCATCTATATTACAGCCTGGAGACCGAAATCTTGTGAGATGATGGGTTGACAGGAGAGAGACATTATTCAGGTGTCAGACAGTCTCATTACACAAATTCAGCAAATGAGGTCAGGGTGCTATTGAAAATTAAGATTTTAAGTATGATTCCTATGTTTTCTTTTCATATGTCACTGCAGAACCTTAAAGCTTTCAGCTGAGGCAGACACTTGTTGAAAATTACCACAATTTACATTTTTAATGAAATTGTCTAAAGCTTTAGATTTAATTAACTGTACGTTATAGTATGTTGACATATATGGAGATGTGATTGTATCCAGAAAAAACTGGCTTCCTAATAGCTGAAAAAATATGAATTATTTCAGTGACCAATGCCTCATTATGTTTTCAGGAAGTAACTTCATCTGGGCTGTTCTTCCTTATGGCAGCATTATTCAGTCTGTGCCATTCCTGGTGAACTGAAACTGCCCTTAGCTCTGATCCTGAACTGGGGCTGTGTTCCCTAACACCTAAATGCAAGGCGTTCTGTATTTTCTCAAGGCATACTTTGGAAATATGGTATCTACAAATAGTTTTATGGTATATTTAAAAATAAATAATAATAATAATAATCTTCTTCCGCCATTTAGACCTCATTTAGATGAGGTAAACCTACCTGAAGCTCTCCTCCCCATTGGCATTTCTGTTCTGCTTTCCTGACCCTGGTCCTGTTTCTCCCTCTGCTTTTTAGCATTGCATCACACAGCTAGTGCATAAAACCTGGCAGTAGCCTCACTTGTGGGGCCACAGGTGCCTGGCTTTATGGGAATTAATTCACAGAGTAAGCACTGCTAAAGGCAAAGTCATCCCAGAAAGATCTGCAGCCTGTTTTCAAAATTCCTTGCTGCAGCTGGGCTTTGTGAGCTCAGCCTTCATTGCACCTTCAGCCAAATTGGGTGTGATCCGGTCAGAAATGCAAAGGTGAGTAACTATGTCGGCGTGTTACTAAAATACATCCTAATTACATATTTTGGTGAGAGAGTTCACCATGCCCGACATGTCAATAGCTATAATGTACATACTAATGATAAATGTTGTTTATTTTGTACTGTTATTAAATCCCGTGATCTTTCATTGCTCATGTCAGCCATGACCGGCACGAACACCTTTAATTATCTTAACTCGCAGAATTAATTTTCTCTCAGCCAACTGGAAGGGAATTTTTCAAGCCACTGGCCTGCTGAATGGCCATATGCTTATTCCTCAGTCCTCAATGGTTTCAGATCAGGTGCCTGAAATGTGCAGGAGCCAGCAGCGGGCCCGAGTCCTGCCAGCCCTGCTCTGGGGCCGTGGCCGCAGCGCGGCTCGGTGCGCTTGCCGGGGAGGAACCGAGGGCCGCAGTGCCACAGGTGGCTTTGATGCGTTAGAAACTGCTGCTGTAAATAACTTTTATCCAGATGAGGGCAAAACCTGAAAACATGTGCTAGGAGCTATGTGAATCGAGCAGCGTTTATTCTGTATGACAAAAGAGAGCTAAGCGATTTGTTGCAGGTTGTCGGTAAGGGCAGATAATCACATTTATACCTGCGCATTCTTTAAAAAAAAAATCAGTGCGTGTTGTAATCCAGAGAATCTCACGGGTGTGTCCCCCGGGTTTCCATTATACACCTGTGCCAAAGTAAGCCAGAAAATCTGGGGAGCAGTGTGATGCTGACAATGCTGAAGTCCACGCGCATGCGGTAGGAAGCAGAGGGTTGGGTCCCGCTCGTATCAGGAAGCAGCCTGAGCGTGTGCCGCTGCCGCCTCCCAGCAGTCCTGTGCAGCTGCCCTGCAGCGAGAGCTCATGTGAAGGGAATCTGAAACCCTGCCAGGGCATCATTTTTTGGTCCGGAGAAAACAGAGAGAATTCGAGCTTTAGAAGGCTTTGATGGGGTTGGCATGAGCAGTGTAACGGAACGAATACCTGCACGTGATGGTCACCTCCGCCTGCAGAACTAGAGAATAACCCCCACGTGAGGAGGTTCTGGCCACTGAGGACCCTTTCCTGGTTGTTACTTGACATACTTGAATGAAAATCACAAGAAAAATATTTTAAATTAAAGGTTATTCAGTGATTTGAGCTTTCTTTGAGATTTTTGCTGTATAAAAATAGGAAGGCAATAGTTAAATCTTAACATCTCACTCTGAAAACTAACTCAGACTTGGAATTAAAGGTGTGAAATATCATTTCTTCTTTGTTACTGACCCATTTTGCCTAGGTTGTAATGTATACCGCGTGAGCTGTGCTACCTTCAGGCAAAGCAAAGTGTATTAAGCTGTATCAGCTTCTGGCGACACTGAGCATCAGTGTAATTTTCCTCCAGGTCTAAGAATGTCACAAGGTAAAATGCTTATAAGGATATAAATGCTAAGAGAAACCAGGCTGAGAGAATATCTAAGATATAGCACATATCTTTTCAAAGATCGAGGGATAATAATAACAATAAGGAGCTCATAAAAGCTGTAATGGAAAAAAAATGTATGTGTATCAGACAACTCTTTGACTTCAGAATTTGCCCCATCTTGTGGGGTTCTCTTAAATGTACAGGAGCCTGTAGGCAGTCAGACTTGCTCTGAGAGCGAGTAAGGTGAGAAAAAGAAGGTCAAAAAATAAATAACTTGTACTTTTAAAATAGGTGATGTTTTTCCTCCTGCACATCACTTCTTAAATCCTTTTTTCCAAGTCTTCTGTATTTTTGCCAGCAAAGATGTTCAAGAGCAAATACTTTGCTGGGGTTTCTGTGGATAATTATGAGGTTTGTTTGCTTTTGGCAGTAGTGATAATACCAGTTGGTGTGCTATCAGGGGCTTAATATTCTTTTCTAATACCTGAAAATGGAAAGATGCTTTCAGTGACAGACGTGTTCCGTTGCATTCGGAGAACTTCATCCAGGCGTGTAGCGGCAAACCCAGTGTCAGTGCTGCGAAGGTGCTGTGCTGCTCCCCAGGCAGCTCTGCAGCTGCTGCTCTGAGCAGGAGGCCAGGCACCTCGAGCTGTCCAACAGCCAGTGAGCACTTGATACTTTGCAAATACCTGCCAGGTAATCAAGTTTTCTTCTTAGATCTGTTGTGAACTCGTGGGATTTGCACTGGGTGAAAAGAGTCCTCTCGGAGGGCTGCGCGCTCAGCTCTTCGGGAGAAAGCACCTGGAGAGGTGCGGATGATGGTGCAGCCTAATGCAAAGGGCAGCAGGGTTTTACTGGTTGCCTGGGTCGCAGTGAAGGCGTGCTCTTTGTATGCAGAACCTGGAAGGAGGAGTACTACGCAGGGTTACAGGCATTAGTCTCAGCTTTGACTTTGTAGGTTTGGCAGATCCTCAGCAGGTGAGGACTGGCATTCTCGAGTGACATCCTGGAAATTGGCTGTTTTGTCTCCATGTTTATTTACTGGGTTTGCGTTTAGAATATTTTAGGGTATCGTATTAACAGATATGAGAACAATTGGCTTAATGCTGTTTTGTAGCCTTAGAACACAATCCAGCTGTGTTCTGTAAAATGAAATTTTAAAACCATACAGATGCACGTGCCAAGGATAGCAGAATGTAATTACGATGATTGCATAATATTGCACTTGTTTTATTTAGAGGGGAGTAAGAAATTCTGTAAAGGGTTTTAGAAAGCTCTGCCCACACCAGGACCATGTGAACAGTCCTTAGAGTTTCCAACAATTAAGCAAATTATAAAGGTTCCCAAAGGAGTTCATGCATTGAGTAGGTCAAAAATAATCATTTTTGAAATGTCCCTGAATACTGACTTACATAGAAAATTGATGTGGTTTGCGGCAAGACTATAACATTGGATATATAGCGTGCATTTTAATGTCTCTCAGGCTAATTGTTTGCGTGGTAGGCAATAATGGCCCCAAATAAAGAGCTGAGAAGAGTCTTTAGCCTGCACTTTAAAAAGGCTTTCCCTCAAATTATATTTGCTTTGTTTTCACTGTTTGTTTGTTTGTTTCTTCTTCCACTCATCTGAAAATGTACTTTTAATATGAAAACGTTACATTAAATGATTCCCATGAAACAAGCTTGTTTACTTGTTAATTGCACCTTTTAATGGCATGGAGGATGTGTATTTGGCCATTAAATGTAGCATCTGAGCATCCAGCTCCCAATGGTAGCTAGAAATTGTGCCTATAATTAGATATTCCGTTCCATTCTTGCACTGCCTGTCATTTAGACAGGCTGGTGAAGTAAAATACGTAGTATGGAATTCCATCTCCCTTGGCAAAAGCAGAGCTTTGGGTCCCTTTTTCTTTCAGAAATACAACTGGAAAAGGCAGTACAGGCTGTTCTCCTGGGTTTGGAATGCCTCTGTGACTGTAATGCCTTCCGTGCTGCTGGGAAGGAGTGGGGAGGAAGAGTCCCTGCGCTGGAAAGGACGTGATCCAGTGGCAGTTAAATATTTTGGGTGCTTAGCTGGAAGGCATAAGTGATTGCTTCCAGTCACCTTTTTTTTTTTTTATTTTTTTTTTCCCCAGAGAGGTGAAAGAAGATGGTGGGAGGGGAAAAGGCAATTTGTTGCTTTACTGCCAATTTAGTACTCTGAAATGTGACGAGGCACAAAATTCCTAAGTTTGGCTTGATTAATGTAGGAAATGAAGCTGTGAATTTATTTGCAGAATTTTAGTGGAATTTATTTGCAGAATTTTAATGGAACTGCAGGAAGACACAAATATTATCGATGCAATTGGAAGGCCTGTATTTTTCCACGCCCAGACCAAACCAGCATCCCGTGTAGCTTTCAAAGCGGTAGCACGCCAGGTGCCAGCAGTCACCAATCTCCCGCTCAGTGCCTGCCTGTCACCAGCCACCTCATTTTCCTCTTCCTTCCCCAGCCCTGTTTCAGCAAGCTGTGACTGCAGCCTTAATGGAAGAGTTGCCCCAGGCAAAGCTTAATTAAAGTCCCATCAGCCAGCCCTAATTTTCTGTGTACCAGTTACAGTGGTTGGGACTGATTGACTGAATATAACCTGAGCAAGATAATTTAATAGTATTACTAATGCTGCAGCAATCCAACCAGGGCCTAAAGGTGCTGAGCTTCACTCAGAATTTTGTGCGTCTTTCATCTTGTTTCCCCAGCCCCTGTGTCATTATGCCATGCACGCTAGCCATGATGAGAAAATTACTGTACCATTGATGCTGATTCTTTAAAAAAAGGAAGACCAGGACCAAATAATTTGACTAGCAAATACTGGTCTTTGAATCAGCTTGGGAATTAGTAGGATAAATAAACTAAAGCATTTTGAGTTGGCAGGCACTTCAAGATAAATGCTATCCAAATCACACACACGCCATTTGGTACATCTCTAGTTATTACCCTTTCCCTTTTGAAAGTAATATATCAGATTTGGCAGCTGCATTTCTTTTTCAGAACTGTAAATAACAGAAAAAGAAGTTATTAGCTCATAAGCAGAGATAAATAAACATCAAGGGATAATCCTTTTCTCAAAACCTGGGTAAGGTCAACTCTTGGCTCTACCATGAAAAATAACTCAGAAAAGGAGTCTTGGGAAAAAAGTCAGAATTCCTGGATTTGTTTCTAGATGCCACTGTCACCCAGTCTTGTTATTTAGGACTTAAACTTGCAAATTGCTGAGTGTTATGAAAGTGTTAGAAACGAACATTTGATTTCAGCTGTTCACTTAAATATCTGAGCAATTACTTTGACCCAATATCAATCTATTTTTTAGGTGCTTTGGTAGTTTGGATCGAGGGATTCTTATAATCCTGCACGATGAATCCCTTTAGTCTTGATTTCTAGGACAGGCACAGAGCAAGTACAAAACTTCAAATACGCAGGGAAGGTCTGTTAGAGTCCTTGGGCACGTACTGAAACTGTGTGCCTTGGCTTTCATCTCACTCTGCCGTGGCTTCATTATACCAGATGCAGAACTTCCTTCGTCCTACTTAGCACGTACTGCTGCATTCGTGTGCCACTGTGAGATCTTCGGGTGGAAAACAGTGCGGGAGTCGGATGGACCATTTTAGCTGTCGTTGTCAAGAGTCATGCGTAAGGTAGCCTTATCTAACTATTTATTGCAAACCTCATGACTTTTAAGTTTCTTATTTTCATTCTAGCTGCAACATGGGTATATTTGAAATTAGATCCTTGCGAACGTGTCCAACCATCCTAACAAGCAGAAGAAAGCAAAAGTCTGTGATTGAAGGGAACTTTGCCAAGGCGCTTTCCAACAGAACTGTAAAATATTGAACAGCTTCTCTTACATGAGTATGTAACTGGGCCACCTCGCTTTGAAATGAAATCTTGCATCTTTCCCTTCTCTGGTTTGTGACATGGCGTGTACGACTGTTGTGACCCGGGTTCAGCGTGGTGTGTGCAGGACGGCTGCGCCCAGCGCGGTTGCTGCCCGCCCGCAGCCGCGGGGGCCGTGCGGGTGCCGCAGTCTGCGCTCGCCTCCATCACGGGTGCCAGGCCTCGTCTTCAGCTGTGCTCTGTCTAAGGCCGTGACACTAAAGGACAAACTAGCTTATGCCAAAGGGCATAAAATACGTAAAGTAGTCCAGGCGGCTGTGCTTGTAACCTGCTTTCATTGTCCCAGTCAGGAGCCAGACAAGCTGTAAATTGCTCCTTTAATTAAGCAGCATTTTATCTCCTTATATATGGCCACAGGAACATCAGGAGTTGGCAAAAGTGCAGGTTTTGAGCAGTGGGACAACTGGGAGGTTTTTCAGGCTGAAATCTGTCGTTTGTGAGTTCTGCCAGTGAGACCTGCTCTGCGCAGTGCCGCTCCCCACGTGGGAGCTGTTATTTTCTGCATCTGAAGTATTGAAGTGAGCTTAGCCTATTTCGTGAAATATGGAAGAAGACTGTTAGACTTGGTTATGTTTTGAAAAATTTGACAATGAAATATTCTGGAGGTGAAACTTTAGGTATAACACAGCGGGCATCAACATGGATCCCCCCAAAACGCCCCGTCATTCCGAGCCCCGGGCTGGGGGCTGAGTACAGAAACTAATTGTAAGCCACTTCGGGATGAAAAATTCTCTTAGATTACTTCTACTTTCAGAAGATAGAGTTGCTCTAAGCTATACTTAAATAGATAAGCACTGTGTATTTTAAATGTACATTTGGAAGAATATGTTCTTTTTTAATTAAAAAAATGCAGGGACTGCGGGATGAATACTGAAGATGCGTGGTCCTTCCCCTTCCATTACTGAGGAGACAACACAAAGCCGTAGTCAGATGTAAAACCATTAAAATAATTAATTTTCAGTTTTATTGTGTGTCAACAGGAATGTATGATAATGAGTGTTATTGCAAAAATTGTAGATTAAGCATTTTTCTCTAAATCAGTGTTGTGCTAAAAATGTCCTTGGTTTAATGTAGAACAAATAGCCTTTGGAGCTCATTAAAGAAGTTATTACAAGTGCTCAGTGGAACTGGTATCTGCTGCTCTCAAAGCAGGTGAGGTCAGTGGAAAATGATGACAAATATTAAGCTAAACAAACAATACGAGCAGAAAGGGAAGGAGGAAAATAAATCAGTCATGTAGGTTGAGATCTGCTTATGAGACCACCAAAAAGGTGCTACAGAGTGGAAACAAAAATGACGTTTTTAGTAGAAACTTAAATTAAAAGTAGTTGAACGTGTCAAATAAAATGCGATGCAGGTGCCATGCAGATTTTTATGCTGCACCCAAATACCAGGGGAGCAGCCGTCGCTGAGGGGCAGGGGCCAGCCTGCACATCAGCCTGGGTGCCGAAGGCCATCCCTGACTTGTGCTGACACCACGAAATTGCCAGACTTGTGGCTGCAGGACTGTGAGCAGCAATGAGCTTCCCTTACGTGCGATCTGAAGGCTGCAATTTGCTCGTCGTGTGCTTCCCGACGGACGCGGCCGCGTCTCTTCCCGCAGCAGCCGCCGGAACAGAGGGCAGTGGTGGGAGAGACCGGAGCAGAAAACGGGCGAGGACTTCTGACTCCCGGTTAAGCAGAGAACAGATTGGAGGGGTTTAGGACGAGTATTTCAGCGGGTGCTGTCGCTGTTCCTTTGTGCCCTTTTGGGAACCCAGCTGCCATGGCTGGCACAGCTCACATCTCCCGGGGGCAGGGGATGGAGGAGGAAGCCCCTCCGCCGGGGTGGGAACCTGCTGCTCGCGGAGTCACCAGGCCTTTCTGTCAGCCCCGGGTGGGAGAGGAGCTAATGAGAAAAGTTACAGTGTTGGGTAAAACACCGCATTTGCCTTGTCTGAGCAAGTATTGGAGTAGGTTCCTGTCTTTCTCTGGTAGTTTGGCTTATCACTGCAGTTATCTGTTTAAGGGATTTTAGTTGATATTTTGCAGGAGGCTTTGTTGACTGTGTGTTATTGACATATTCTTAGCTTAAAACTGTTATCATGTTAAAGCCCTGGATTGCAAAACTAATTACAAGACATTAATAGCTAAGCTCTAAGAGCTAAGTCATGCAAATATTGCTATCTGGGAAGTTGAATATACAGAAACTGTTTGAACTGCTGACTTAGTGGCTGGAGCCTGAAAGCAATCTGCGAGGCAGCAATAAATCGGGGCGCAGTGCTCCACAGCTGGTTTCTGGTAGGGCTGGGAAATTAACGGCACGATTGGTACAAATGTCCTGTTGGGGAACGGGGCTCTTTTTCCTGAGCAGGTTAATTATCAGTAATGTAATTATTTTTGTACTGATTTTTATTTTAATCAAACATTGCATGAAACAATTTAGTTCAGAACAAATAGCTTATTACAGAAATGTTTGTGGTGGTGAGAAAAGAAGCGACGATGTTTAAATTACACGCAGATATCGAGTTACTTTATTCATTAAAATGAACAATTACGTTGGGCCTTATGAGACAGACTAAGCATTTCTTGTTAATGTGATTCTGTAGCGAGCATGCTGAGAATTAATCTGGGGAACAGATCCCACCCATCCAGCTCGAGGTGTGTGGACGGGGGGTGCGCCGGAGGCTCAGCCCCACGTGCCCGCTGCCTGCTCCGGTTCTCGCTGCTGCGCTCCGGGGAGCTGAGGGGCAGCTGCTCGCACTGCAAGGGCCCAGAGCAATTTGCAGCCTTGTTTGTGGAAATTGGCATCTAGAAATGAACCCAGCATATAAAATAAGTAGGAGTGTGCAGCCTTCAGGAGGCAGTAAGCAGCTGAGCAGGTTGGAGCTGGGGGCACGTCCAGCATCCCTGCAGGACGGGGCCAGCCTTGGAGGCAGGAGGGGTGGCAGGGGAAAACGCAGCGTAACGCCATCACGTAGTGGGTCTCGTGGACCCACGTATCGTGGAGTGGTGCCAAGTTCTTTTGAATGTCCTGCAATGAATGATATTTTTTCCATTTATCAGATCACTTCATCAGTGGATGAACTATAATAGCATCAGTCTGCACATTATACTGCTGGAGATGGGCTACTTAACATGATGAGAAGTGGATAATGGGTGGATATGTGATTTTTTTCAAGAAATTAGACATACGTGTGTCCACAGCACCTAATGCAGTCTGGGTTTTGAGTCCTTCCCGGACTTGGCAGAATTGTAATGGAGGAGTTTGTTGTGTCCCGCAGCACCGATTTGGTCAAGTGCTAAGTTCAAGGTGCAAAACTGCTGGATAGCTGTGAGCACAGCGTGTCCAGCTACATCCGCAAGTGGTGTTAGTCTGGAAAAAAAGTAAATCCCCTAATCCTCTCTGTGCCATTTCTATGTATTACTGAAATGGAAGTTTGTACATAAAAAAGCCACATTTGTATTCATTGCAAGAGTACTTTCTCATGATTTATTAAATTGTTTACTTACAGCTTTCTAAATGATAAGATTAGCATTTTCAGATAATTACTTTTTGGTTATGGGATAAGTGTTTATTTTATTTACTTATAAATCTTATATTTCTATAAGTACTTAGCACTCTTCCTCCGTGAATCTTGGAAAATTGTAGGTCTTTGTTATAAACATAACTGACAATACCTCCAGCTTGTAGATGTGGAACTGAAAGAAAAATGGAGCAAGGACATGATCAAGTACCTTGCCCAAGCTGCTCAAAAGCCAAGTGTTTGCTTTCACATGAACGGCCTTAAAATGCTGACTTTTATCTGAACCTAACAGCAGTGAATCCCATGGTTTGCTACAATTAGATTATATTGAGTTAAATGATCTGCTATTTGGGTTTTGTAGAATGTCCTCTTACAGTTTTGTGGGCAAAAATCATCCGTAGTATTTCAGCAGGATTCTGTGGTCCTGATACTGAAACTCTGAACTCAGCAAAATCTTGAAGTAAGCAGTTTCCAACTCACAGTGACAAAAATATTGGAAAAATGCCATTAAATAGAAGCAGGCTTAGATTAAGTAAATGGAAGAAGTGGCTGAATATAACAATTTTTTGCCACAATAGAAGTCTTTTCTAGATTCAGGTTTCAAAAGCTTATTTCAAGGAAGCTGCAGAAAAAAGGCAACAGAAAAATGTGCATCAGGCACAATTATTAGCTCCTAAGGCAGCCAAATACGCAGCTGAATATTCTATTGCTTTTGTTTGCATTTCTGAAGGCAGTTATAAAACAATAATTTATTTCAAAGACAAAAAAATATTTCAAAAATATTCTTTCCTTTGTGGGGAAAGCGTCTCTAGTTTGATTCGGATTCTCATCTCGCAGCGCCAGGCCTCGGTGACAGGTGGCCTATCTAACAGGCAGTTTTCATTATTAATTTTTTAGCTAGAAGCAGCAGAACACCACGAGTCTTTCTGAGGCCAGCAATATAGAGTTATCACGGTGTGGTCCCATCAGACCAGAAAAAAGCCTTTCCGTAATTTTGCCCAATCTTCCGTTTACCTGCTTACACCCAGTATCTGCGCAGAATAAAATGCTTTTAGGCTTTTCCCACTGTCTAGCGAGGCCATGGGGGTACTTCTGAGAATACGGAAATTCAACCTTTTATAGGTGTAATGGCAGGGGGGTGAGGGGTTGGAGGTGAGGAAATGATAGTGCATTAATGGGGTTCTGTGAGATATTAGCATGCAGAAAGTTGGTGAGAATCCTATAATCGCTGCAGACCGTGTCAAAATCCATACATGTAGGATGCTTTGCTCGTTTCATATCAATGTATGCTGCAAAAATCACATCAAGTATTTTCTTTCTTATGGCCTTTCTGGTTGGACTGGGAATGGAGTTGGGCTTAAAAATGGGTTTCTTGGCTCTGGTGCATGCTCACCCTGAACTGCCCTCTACCAGTGCAATTCAGCGAGTGCTGGGCTCTCCTCTAACACGTCTGTGAGCTGCAATCCTTCAGCTCAGCACGGTGTGAGAGAAGAGCTTGTGGATCCTTTTTCCTTTCAGAATAAGTAGTGAATATTGAAGGGTAATGAAGTTTCTCAAGCAGTGGCAGACCTCTTGAATATCTTGTTATTGAGGGATTATTTTTATAACATTCACAGCAGAGCCTTTTGGTAGTGTGGTATTTGAGCAGTCTGTGGCTTCAGTGTTTTTTCAAATATAAGAAATGAAGTTGATACAGGATCTATTTTGAATGAAATTAGGAAGGTGCATCTTAATCCTTCAATTTAAGGCATGCAAACCCCAGTCTTCCTGTGCACATTAATAATCACAGATGGCTGATTCAAGGGCCTCATCTTAGAATTTCTTAGTTGTAGAAAGTAGTGGAGCTTGTAAGCATTTAATAACCTAAATTATTAGCTGAAATTTTGTTTTTAGTTATACCTATTGACATCTATCCCAGCAGATCAGGTATTGTATCTGTAAAAGCCATGCATACATGCAGCAGGTAGTGGAGTCACTGAAATTTTCCTGTGCAGCAGAATTGGAAATTTGGTGCCTGGAACTGACACTGGGACTGTCGGGACCTTCCCAGTGGTTATTTCAGGGCAGCTCCAATGCTAAACCTGCCTGGTTCTTAGAAACTGGTTACTGGCTTTAGTCTGGAATATTTTGAAATGATTTGTGATTCTAATTTGTGCTGTACTTGGGAAACTTTGAGCATATACTTTGGAGTTCAGGGTTCTTAAGACTACAGAACAAATGAGACTTTCCTTTTACTTAATATAATCATCTATAATTTGTATTCTCGGGGCATGTATGGTATTTCAAAAGCTGAATGTGACTTTAAAATGAAATATTACCTAATTATTATATTTTTCATTGATGACTATTTTCTTTGTACTTTGTATCTCTTACATGGCTCTTATTGCAGATCTCACCACATTCCCACTGATTCTGTGCCCTGTATAAGACACATTTACACCTCATTTAAAACATTAACCAGGTCTGTAGTAGTGCCAAGAAGGGAGAACTCTTGTCTGGTCTCAGTAAGAAGCCCCAAGCTCTGGATGCACAAAAGCCAGGTTCATAAAGTAACTGCTGCCTTCCCATTAGCCATTTCCATGTTCTTACTAACTTTCACACAGAAAGAAGGTGGTTTACACTCTACCATTTTATCTGATGTTGTGTGCCATTCTACCAGAATTTACTACTAACAAAAATGAACAATTATGGTTGTAAGTACAGTCATGGATTAGAGTCCCCCACAAAGGCATTGGTGCGCACGTTTCCTGGAAAAGCACAGTCTGCCACATACAAAGTTTTTCCGTTTGTTTGTAGGTTTCCCCTTGGTGCCCTCCTGCTGCCTGGCAGTAACGTCTACATAACCAGCCTCTTTCTATTTCAAATGTCTCATAGATCGATGAAATGCAGTGGGGTAAAGGAGTGCGCGAAATCCCGTCCTCAGTCTGCAGCCTGCCTTGCAAGCCGGGAGAGAGGAAGAAGATGGTGAAGGGGATGCCGTGCTGCTGGCACTGCGAGCTCTGCGACGGCTACCAGTACCAGGCCGACGAGGTGACTTGCTTGCTCTGCTCGTACAACGAGCGGCCCAACGAGAACCGCACGGGATGCCGCTCCATACCCATTGTCAAGCTGGAGTGGCACTCTCCCTGGGCTGTGATCCCCGTCTTCTTGGCTATGCTTGGAATTATCGCCACCATTTTTGTCATGGCAACCTTCATTAGATATAACGACACTCCGATCGTCCGGGCTTCGGGGAGGGAGCTCAGCTACGTCCTGTTGACAGGGATATTTCTGTGCTACATAATCACGTTTCTGATGATTGCCAAACCAAACGTTGCAGTGTGCTCCTTCCGGCGTATCTTCTTGGGCTTGGGGATGTGCATCAGCTATGCAGCCCTGTTAACTAAAACAAACCGCATCTACCGCATATTTGAACAGGGCAAAAAGTCAGTGACAGCACCCAGGCTTATAAGCCCCACGTCGCAGCTTGCCATCACGTCGAGTTTAATATCTGTTCAGCTTCTAGGTGTCTTTATTTGGTTTGCAGTTGACCCACCCAACATCATCATAGATTATGATGAGCAGAAAACTATGAACCCTGATCAAGCCAGAGGAGTTCTCAAATGTGACATTACGGATCTACAAATCATTTGTTCCTTGGGTTATAGCATTCTTCTCATGGTTACATGTACTGTGTATGCCATCAAGACTCGGGGTGTCCCAGAGAATTTTAATGAAGCTAAACCCATTGGATTCACTATGTACACTACCTGTATAGTATGGCTTGCCTTCATTCCAATATTTTTTGGCACTGCCCAGTCAGCTGAAAAGGTAGGTGAAAATGAACAAATGTGCATCTGATATATCAGGATTCATTGCGGTTATAAATGATGTACTGATGCTCAGCTTTACATAGATCTTAAGATGAGCTATCTGGTTAGCTCATTACAGAGACACGAGCAATATATAGCACTATTTTCCTTCTCCAGTTAGCCGGTGGGCTATTCATTTGATAAACTGGCAAATGATCAATAGCAATCATATTAGCCATTAGTTTTATTGTTGCATCCCTTTCAATTGTGTCTTTTCAGTAGGATAAGTGGGAATTAACTGTCATATCATTCTTAAAGAGGCATCTTTTAACTAAATCATTTTCAATACAAGATATAAGAAACAAAATGTCAAAAAAAGGCTCAGTAGATAGCAGCGCTTCTGGAGTTCAGTGCTGAGGGCAGTATGCAGTCATCTGATGAGTGCTCGGCTCCGTAAATAGCAGCCTCAGGGCATATTTACACCACAGGGTAAATAGTCTGTCCTGAGCTCCAGCTGCTGAGACTAGACTGAGGCTATCTCTGGTGGTGACTTTTAAACTAGCTCAGGTAGACTTGCCCTATAGTTCGTGGTATGGACGTAACCAGAGTCCTGGAGTGAATGTCAGGTTGCTTTTTTAATCCATGAAGCCCCACTTAATATTTTGTTTATGCAACTTAAGAAAAAGCATCCAAACATCATAAATACCGTGTTACATAACAAGAGGAGAAAGTCGCTCTCTTTTTCCCGTTGCATTTATTAGTGGGCATGGTGTCCTTGGAGAAAGAAGGCAATAAACAATTCATTCATGCTCTGCTCTGCTTCTCCTCCTACTTCGGGGGTTACTGAGGAAGCGTTGCAGGAGGACAGCAGTGGCATTGCTCAGGCAGGGCCTTCCTTTCCACAGCCCTTCCAGGGGAAGATGTCTGCACCAGAGCCTTGTCCTCTGCAGCTCAGGAGGTTGGTAGTACAGAGATCTGCAGTTGTTTCAGCCTGGTTTTACTGCTGGAAGATGGGAGGAAGCAGGGGGAAGCAGAGGTTATGTGGGTTTCATGTGCAAAGGGCTTTAAAGGCAGCCGCTGCATCCCTAAAGGGAGGTAATTTCCACTGGAAAGGAGGTCTGCCAAGTCTCTCAAACATTTCAGACACCTCTGCTCTCCCTGTCAAGGGGGAGATAAGAAACAGCCTAGCTAACAGCTTTAAACCCAGCTGGGTTCACGTGTACCTTTTGGTCTGACACAGAGAGCGCAGAGCAGCTTTTGTGCCTCTTGCCCGAGAATGTGTTAGGCCTGCAGGTGACCGAGATGAAGCGTTCTGAGTTGTTGTCTGCAAAGACTCAAGCAGGTGATAGAAAGACCCGAATAATTTCAAAGACTGCTGCCACCGCTGAAAGTCACTTAGCAGTGAAACGTTTGGTTTTCCATGTAGTCGCAGAGCTGAAGTAACCTGCACTGCTTTGAAAGCAGGAGATTCTTGCACAAATTCGTGCAGGACAGCGAGAGAGACAGTTATTAGCTGGATCTCACACCGTGTGCCAGAGATGACAGTAGGCACAGCAAGCAGCCCTTCGGGTCTGTGCGCGTCGAGCAGCCGGGGGGACGCATGTGGGGGTCCCCCAGCCCACCGGCATCTGCAGACGGTGGCTGTAGCGCCTCTGACCGGTAAGAGGTGCCAGATCTCGGGGCTGTACCTTCGGCTGGGAATTCTTCCCCATCCAGAAGGACCTTTGTGCCTACACAGGGAGCAGGCTACAGTGGCTTTGCTTCTTGCCTTTCTTTTCTACGTCTCCCTCTTTTTTTTCTTTCTTTTTTTTAAGTGGGGAGTGTGGGGAGGAGGCATTGTACTTTTTTGTGATTGCTAGTGATTTCCTGTCAGATATTTTCTCCGGAAAATATTGTGTATAAGCTTAGCCACGCAAGTCTTTTCTGAAATGGAAATTGCACCTGCTGAAAATCTCATGCAACGCAATCTTTTAAGCTGAGAAATGGTGTTATATATAATGCCGTGATTTTCATTGTATGGATTTACTTTATTTTATCAATAAATACAAGCATAATGTTGTTTGGTAGAAAGCATATTAAATATACCTCTCTTGTTCAGTGTAGAAAATAACCAGAAAAAAAAAAAAAAGAAAAGACTGAAGCATGCTGCAAGTAGTTCATCAAAGGCAAATAATCCCAGCAGCAGCTTCAGCAGCAGAGCAGAGGGAGGCGGCGTGGCCTCGAGGCAGGCCAGGTACCGTCCTGTGCTCTGGGGTGGAGGTGAAACCTTCAGGATGTATGGGAGAGGCTGCGCATGGAAAAAGCAAAGTCCTGTCATTTTCCCAGCTTGCATTTGCTCAGACAATTCCTTTGTCTGCTCTTAAGGCCTTCAGAAAACACCAGGGCAGGTACAATTTGCAGGCTGTTGGGTCGTGCAGCCTGCGGGTGCCCAGTGGGTGCGGTTTTGGTGGCCCTTAGGAAGCGGCGCCGCTCCTCGCCGTGCTGTGGCTGTGATGCAGTGTCCTTGTAGCAGCGCTTCCGACCTGCCCATCTCTTGCTGTCTGTATTTTGGGGGTTGTGTTTTGGGTTGGGTTGGTTTTGCTGTGCTTTCCTATTGGTATATGTTCTAAAACGCTGCTGTAGCCTTTGTTTGAGGATCAGGATGCGGGAACCAAGTCACGTCTGCGCTCAGAAACATCCTTCCTTGAGATCGGGTAAAAGCCACAGCACGTGGAGGCAGCCGGCCCCTGCAGAGAACAAGGGTCCCTTCCGTTGCACTCAGACGGCTCCTAATGGCCAAACCCATCTCCTCTGATGCCCTGGGAGTTCAGAGGCCGGGGACAGGGGACGACGGTCATCCATCCTTGTGCCTCTTGTGGCCGGCCTTCTTACCCCGTACCTCTGGAGAGGGTCTGTGCCACTAAAATGCTGCTTTTGCACTCCTACCGTAATTGTTTTTGACAACAAAACTATTTTAAATTCTCAGTGGATGTGTGGGTATCTTATCAGAAACAAAGTGGCCTCAAAGAGCTGTTAAACCAATTACAGGAGTCATAGCTCCTCGGCAGAGTCAATACAAAGTGGCACTTGAAAAGAGCACAGATTGCTCGGTAAGGTCAGGCGAAGCACAGCTGAATCAATAAGCCAAATTGAGTCAAAATTTTAGAGCACGGAAGTGAAAAGATGGGAAGGATGCAAGTGGTGTGGAGCGAGCCCTCCGCGGAGCTTCTCCCCCTGCCCCGCTGCCCCGGCACTGACCCAGCCCCTGCAGCCGGCGGTTGGGTTCGTCGTCTGTCACCCCATCGCTTCTTCCTGATCTGCCCCCCTGCCCCGGAGATCCGCGGGGTCTCACAGTTACTTCATTTCCCGTTATTTCTTTGGATTATTTTCAGATTTTTCACAGGTAGTGTCGTAAAAGAGCAACAGCATGACAGAGCACGCAATGCGCTCTGATGCGTCTTGGAAATTCACAGGTGGCAGCGATGGTTTGCTTTTTTATTATTATTGCTCTCTCTTAATGTAAATATTTTTAAAACTTACATGGTGAGGATTACCAGAGGCAATACTTTCATGGCAAAAACAAAGAAAAATACAGTGAAGGAGAAAAGGCATCCGCAGTTAAATCAATGCGAAAGGCAGTGTTCTTAAAATACGGGTTTGTTTTCTGTACATAAAAGTCAATTTATTGTTAAGAAAACAATACGTTTCAACGCTTGTGCTTACCTTTTTGTTCTAGTAGCGTAATGTAGTTGGTGCTGTGAGGAGTTCAATAGGGCAGGAGGAACTGACTGAGGTTTGTGTTAAATAGCCTTGGTTGGGGTTTGGGGGTTTTCTTGCCACTTTGTTCTCCCTTTTCTCTCACAACGTTCAGCTCAGATTGTGACCGTCTGGGAGATCACGAGCCATTTTCTTAACCTGTGGTAATTCAGTATTGCTATGTATATATACTGTTGCTTAAATTAAATTTCCTGAATCCCTAGGATGTAATACTGAAAAATTAGATCCCCTTAATGGCAAACCTGAATATCAATCTGCTTTATGTGTCAGACATGGCAGAATCCACTCGGGTACTTAGCTCGCCCAAAATACAATGCTGCGTTTGGCATTTTACTCGGAATGACTGCATAACTTATCAGTATGTACAGCTATATGGCTTCCTCTGAGTGCGCTCGTCGTGTTGTGAAGGAGGAGTTCTCTTTGGAAACTTGCCGGCTCTGGAACGGTTAGATTACAAGAAATCATTGTCTCCACAGGTTTGAAGTCCGTATCTGCGCTCTAACCACGTGCAGATGTAGTTGTGTACGGTGAATATTCCCCCAAGATCTTATTTTCTCAAATTATGTCATTGAACTAATATGAGGGATATGTCATCATTATGTTTTTATGTCTCTCAGAGATTTTATTGCTTAGTAGCTGTGATTACTTTTATTTAGTAATTGCTAAGATTAAAATAATAAATTTCTGGATACGTCTACAACCCAGTAATAACTGTCAACATGCTCCTGGATATATGCTACAAATGGGATTTCTTCTTGAAGTATTTTGAAGACTTTTTTGAAGCAAAAAAAGTTATAATCATGAGTCTGAGTGAGTGATGATGGTTTGTCAGCCAGCATGGTCTTCCAGCTTGGGAGTTTTATTCATCCTGAAATGAAGAGAAATGGGGAACCATTGACCATACATTCTTCCCTTTCCATCAACTTCTTTTTGTATCCAGATCACATTAACCTTTGGCTTGGTGTTTTTTTTTTTTTTATTTTTCAACTGTAATACAGCCACTTTGATTTCTGTAGTCTTTAATTCCATCGACTCTTCCATCCTCCCTCAGGTTTCTCTATTTTTTAATGTTCCTTTTTATTCAAATCAACAAGCAGGGTAAGTCAGGTATATTTGGCTGCAGCATTTTTACTTATTGTGTTGAATGTTACATAAATACTATAATTTCAAGGCGCATGCAAAGTGGATTCTTATTCAGATTAAATAATATCACATTTACACAGTAGCACTTCAGTACCCGTTCTATTTTTTGGCGAAACTAAGTTACCCTCCAATTCTCTGTAATACAAATACCGATTAACCAGGTAGGACGCACATTTATTTTCTCCCCTGGGAAGGCTTGAGATGACAGTTGCTATAGCAACTATACATATGTGGATTTTGGAGTTACGAGGATTTTAATGCATCTGCTGGAGTTTTATACTGTCGGGCGGTTGAGGAAATCAAGGTCTGAGGCTCACACAAAATGTGACTTTGAATCTACCATATTTTGGGGCACATGGAAGGAGAATCAAGAGATGTAGCTTTCTTTTAAAGAATTGTAATTTAAAATCCTTTTAAATGAATAGCTTTAAATAATGCTAACAATTTACTCTTTATAATGCCCCTGCACTTCAAAACAGAACTGAAGGCTGGCTCTAGTAATAGTAGCTGCTGAAAACTTTCTAACCACAAATATTAATTTTTCTCACTGTTCTGCATTTGAGTTCACCTATAGCTGTACTGCTTTCAGCAGCTATTAGGGATCTGCACGTTAAGTTACTAAGTTCTTAATTTTACCCAGCCTCAAGATTAAATCTGAGAAAACCACGGACTGTCGTGATCTGACACTTGGAGCTGTCCTGAGCCAAGCCTGACCCCACCAGCAGCTTTACGAAGTATTTTTATCAGGAGTAAGACCACTATAGGAAAAATGTGATAAAAAGGTTGTGATTACCTGTAGGTAACTACAGAATTTCAAAAGTTAAATTTTCTAGAACCAATTTCATGCAACTGATGATTTAACCCTGAAAAAAAAATAATTCTTGAAATAGTAAGTGCTGCAGGAATTTTGAGTTCTGGAGTCGTTGATCTTTTGCAACCCACTTGTTTCTCTCTCACCACTGTTTTGGTGGGTTTCTTCCCCAAACCAACAGGCACTTCTGGCCCCGCAGCATGCAGCTGGCTCCTGGCTTTTAGCAGCTGCTATGAAGAACCCCTAGGGGAGAGTGCAGCTCGTGAAAAATAGAATGGGACTGTCAGGGTTGTTTCAGTGTTACTGATTGCTTCAGCCTCATCAGGAATACCTGCCCACGTCGCATGCTGCCTGTTAGGTTGCTGCAAAGAAGTAAGTAAATAAAAATAAAAAGATGACCTTCGGTACAGAGGAGAGAAGTGCGCTCATTTGTCACTTCTCTTTGAACTTCCAGGAAATGGCTTAGGGCTCACCAGGAGGAAGCCGAACCAGAGCTTAGATCGGCTCAGTTGTTGGACGGGTGCGAGAGGGACGGGAGATGGGCTCCGGGCGCACTGGGCTGTGCCTGTGCCGTGGATGATGTGTGTGATCCCTTGGCAGAGGGGGGCTGAGCTCTTGGGTCCACGAGGGGCTACGTGAAGGAGCGCGGATTGACGTCTGGGTGGCGGTCGTATTTTTAAGGAATCGTGAAGCTATTTTGCTCTGTGGCTGTGCAGGATATCCCTGAGGCAACGTCTGTAGAAAAGACGAGCCACTTTGTAATTTTACTGGCTGCTCTCAAGCTTCAAGTGTGCCTTTCCTCTTGTCGCAGGAGACTTGCATGCGTGAAGCGAAAAGCGTGGTTGGACTCTGCCTTTGTGTGGGTGCCCGTGCCCCGCCGCGTTGTGCCGCGTCCCGTGCCATAGGGGGGCTGCCCCGAGCCCCTCGCTGGGCTCCCTGAGGGGCAGCGGGGCCCTTGCAGACAGCAACACAAAAATCAGGGAGCCATCATGTGAGAGACAGACCTGGCTCTGAAAACCCCCCGTGCCAGGTCGTTTACCCTGGTGGAGCTGCGTTTTTTTAAGCTGGATTTGACAATGGGTATTGCAAAACCACTTTGACTTGCTTGCGTCAAGCGTTAAATATTTCCTGAAGTTTTGACACTCTGAAGTGAGGCTGCAAGGGTATGTTAGTACACGTTGGTATGAAATTTCTGGTAACTGCATGTCTATATTGGTTAGAAAACAATGACTGGTGGGAAAATATCTCTTAAATATGTATATTTAAATGTGTTTTAAAAGCTTTAATTTTCACTTCTTTCCAGAGCTTTATAATGATTCTGGATTTTTATCCACCGCTAATTTGTATAATGCTCAGCCACGCAAAGATTTTAATGTTTCATAAAAGAATACAATAATAACAGTAATAACAGTTCCTTGCACAGAGAAGAAACCTAAAGCATTGAGCAGATGGATTTATAAACTACAAGTCGGAAGCATTGTATCAGCTGTTACGCAGCAATTCCAGCAGCACTCAGAAATACCGTTTAGGGCAGGCAGTCGTGTCTAACTCTGTGTGTGCTCTCAAACTGTGTTCATCGCTGGGGCACACGGAGTGCCCCCCAGGGCTGTATTAACCACGTGAATGGCAGCATCGTCAAGGGAGGGAGCTCGGGGAATTCAAGCTGGGCAGACACCTAGGGTTTGCCCGAGATGTGGGACTTGACACCTGTACTCTTCAAAGAGGAGTCTTTAATAACTGGAAGAATGAAGAGATTTTGTTGATAAATGTATCCAGAAGTGTACGTGTACTCGTGTTGCTGCATTGTATTCCCAAGTGTGCACTCTCTCAGAAGAGGCATTCCTGCCTACCCCTCCAACACCTGCCTTGGAGGTCTCCCACCCGAGCGTCTGGCTGCGTTTAGCACCTCTGAAGTTCAGCCAAGGCAATAAAAGGCTGCAGGATCGGTGAAACTGCAGCTCTGTTGCCTGTGTTTTCAAGGCAAGTGTTTAAAGCTAGGTTACAGAAAAAGTGCGCACTCTGAGTGAAATAAGAGATGATTAGAGCAATTAGATCCTTCTCAGAAGACCATAAATTAATGGCAATTATGATTCTTGAAACAACAGAAGCATAAGGTACATCTAACATTGATCTGTTTTATCACATTTGCTGCATTGTAATGCTCCTTTAATGTTAATATGTACTTTTGTAGTAAAATCTAATTGAAAACACTGAGCAGGCAGAGCCCAAGGCCACAATCATGTTCCACATAATTACCTAAGGAGGAGGGTGTACGTTTGCAATGAAGGGATGCCACCAACCGTTAGTCAGGTATAAGCGGTGCACTCATTGTGCTTGTGCTTATACAGTAATAGCCTTACAGCAATATATAGGTGAATGCTAAAAGATAATTAACGATCAATTCATTTTGTGAAAATTTCAATTATTGAAACAGGTATCTTCATAATGGAGTAATAATACTGCATTTAAATTTGTGTGTGGCTGTCTCATAACAGAGATGTATTCATTTAAGCAGAAATTACTTGAATTAGCAGCCCTGCGGTGGTTCTGCAGTCACCGAGGGACTCTTTGAAGCCTGCAAGCATGCCGCTTTGAAGTCTGGTGTAGAAAGCGAGGGATCTCTTCGCTGTGATGATTCGAGCCTCTTCATTCCCCTCGGTGGTGAGGACAGAGGAAAAATCTGATCTGGAAGACGGAAAATAAACGGAAGCCAGAAAGGACCGTGTGTTTTGGCGGGGAAGAAAATGTCCTGACCCGCACCCCAGGCAGCCAGCTCTGCCCCATTCTGCCACAGAGCAGGGGCACAGCGCCGCGGGGCTGCTGTGTCTGGTGGTCTCTTCAGACCGCTGGAGTCCAAATCCGCAGGGATGGAAGCTCCCTCCCTTGAAGGTCCAAGAGAACGGGTCACAGCAGGGCATGCTGCTGCAGGTGCTGCCTTGAAGGGGAGGTTCTGGGGCAAAGCCGTAAATGAATCATTTTTCACTCGTGTTCGGGAGAGCCATTTTTCCACACCACGGGCGTAGCTTGGAGCCGCCAAACTGCTTTGCCAGGTTATTGAAGTGTGGCGTCAAAACCGGCTCCTCCTCCTCTATTTCGCCTTTGTGCCACTGGCCAGGAGCCGTAAGCTCTCGCCAGTCAGCTCCCACGAGGCCCGGTGACGGTCCCCTCCGTGTCCCCGCGGGCAGCAGAGCACCGTGCTCCCTGCAGGGGCTGCCCGTGCCGTGCTGCCACCTCTGCTGCTCGCCAGGCGGGCATTGCTCGGAGCTGGGCGTGTGCGAGCACTGGATTTATTTCAAAAACATGCCAGGGAAAGTGTAGGAAAAGGGTATCTCTTCGCTCAGTGACTTCTAGTGCGTATATAACTGCCTCTGGCTAAAAAGCAGTGTAATTGTGAAAGGGAAAAGCATGTGGGTGTTTAATGCATAGCATTGACATGTACTTTTTTTTTTTTTTGAGAAAATGTAGAACCGCCAGGAGAGCTTTACATATGAAAAGCAATCTCTGCATATGCCCATGTCTGTGTTACACAACAGTTTCTATCTGCAGTGCAAACTGACAACACCTCAGCGAGGAGTAATTGCAGCTCCATTGAGTCCAGCCGAGCAATTACCTTGTTGACGAAACTTTTCTCTTTGCTTGCGTTTTGATATCTCTGCGATGTCAAACTTACTTGAACTGACAACATAATTTCTTCTGCAGAGCTGTTGCATCGACCATGCAACTGCTCTTTGGCGTTAGTGGGTTCTCCCAGCTCGCTGTATGTCAGTGCTAGCGGCCGTACAGTCCTGCAAGACCCTTCCCTGTGAATAGCAGGAACAGTGTCGGCAGTGGCTGTGCCTCAGGGCAGCTGCATTTACGAATGAGGGGCACCTGTACAGTTAGAAAACAGCTCTTCAAAGTTGGATTACAAGAAAGTAATCATGAAACTGTCCCTTTTGCTCAGGACAGGGGAGGAGAAGTTTACTTTGGTATGGTTACATATACTTTCAATTTGTGTTAACGTATCTAAATGTTTATTTTGAATGTCCTGAGCATGCGAGGCTTGAGAAAAGCACATGGCATAAATACTGTGGTTTTGCTGAGGTATGGGTGTATTCCTACAGCCCTAATCCTCCCCCCGTACGCATTTTTGGGGAGCGTCCTGTTTCAGGGTATCAGGTGGGCTGATTTTGGACTGTGTTGATAGGTCATTTCCCTTCCTAAACTCTGTGGGATTTTTCCACACCAGTTGACCAGAGAATGATGTGCTTTGTTAGGTCCGTGCTGCGTGTAGTGCGGCTTCAATTTTGCTGTAGAAAACCTCAGTTCCCATTAATGCTCCTTTGTTTGAACAAGAGTTAATCATCTTTTCAGAAAAATCCTGTAGATCATGTCTGACATTCTAAGCCAAATGCTAGGAACTAAAGTATCGCTTTGTGAGAGCAGATCATAACCAGTTTCTGAACCCCACGGGTATTGTAGAAACATAATAATGTTATTTTGAGTAAGAAATAATGGCTGCTGATTCCAGGCTCATCCAGGAACAAAAAGAAAACCATGAAGGGCTTATTCAATACGACGTAAGTTATGCAGATGTTTCTCAATTTTCTTGCCGAACTTGTATGCAGGAGTCAGGGTTTCATTTGATCAAACCATTTCAGCAGCAAGAATGGGTCCTTAAGTACTTTTGTCATTGCGTGTGAATGGGTTATGAAAGCAACGTGTGCAAGGGTGCTCAATCAAGGACCCTTGTCGGCCAGGCGCAGGAGCGTCGCTTAATGCCCTCACTTGGGCGACACATTCAGAGCGATGTTTTTCTTCTGTTCGTTTTGGAATAAACAAAACAAAATGGAAGCAGAAAGCCCAGCGGCTAGGCCAGGTGTGCAGGGAGCCAGACAAGGTGGGTTTGCCACGGATGAGCTCTGAGCAGACCTGCGGGGTGAGCAGCACGGGCATCCTGTGGGCAGCAAACTGCATCACCCTGCTCCGAACCAGTGGGGAAAGGAGAGAGAGCATGCCGCTTTGGAGCTAGGAAGTCAGCTGGGATTTTACCCAAGAGAGTAAGACTGAACTTACTTTTTGGCAAAATCAGTAAAAATTAGCTCAGTCCCAAGTAGTGGGGACTCTTGTGGGGACAGGTGAGGAGATTCCCCTCCACTGCCCAGCAAAACCTCCGCTGATCACGAAGGTTCTTGCAGTTTGTTCTGCACAGAATCCTCTAACACAAAAATGTCAGGTCCTCTGTGCATACCCGTGAGCTAAATATAGCTGGATTTGCAGGGAGGAAGCAAACAGCTATTCCTGAAAGTGCATTTTCAGTCTAGCAAGGCCACTTTAATGCAAGGCAAAAAATAGGTTTCACTATATGTAAGAAATGCTTGCAAAAATATTGACCTGGAGGATTTATTTGTTGTTTTAAATGGTTTAAGCAGGCATGTAATAATAATAAAAATAGAAATTATGGTACTCGGTCAAAGCAATTGCCTTGTATTTTGTCTTTGAGGCATAAACTTAGAAGGTTAAAAAAGAAACAAGGAGTCCTTGTAGACTGAGCAGAAATTCTGTGTCCCAAGTGTACCCCGTCAAAAGGGATTTGGAGGATGTTTATAATCCTGCATTTTGAAACAATGGTTGTTTTTTTTTTTTGTTAATGTGTTCACATTCATCACAGACAAAGCCAGCGAGGCTCCTTCCTGCCCCACGGCTGCTGCAGGCTGGTGCCGAGCCCGGACACGGGAGCACCGGGGCTGGAAAGGAGCAGAGCCCTGGCTTGGCAGGTGGCTTCAGGAGCCTGTTGTGCTGTTTGTACAGAAGAAAGTGGCTGAGAGCCGGCGTCAGAGGGTCGATGCCGTATGACAAATGACAAGCCTCTCAAAGAGAAGGAGGTTAGCCTGCGACTGCCAAAAGAGAGATGCCTGCGAGCATACGCAAGAGGAGTTGCTTCTGATGCATGGGCTAGGAGACAAATTGGAAGAGAAAAGGGAACCTAGGGGAAGAGAGATGAGAAAAAGTATTTCTGCTGGTTTTTCCGTGTCGCAGAAGGGGTCTCGCTGGGGAAGAACCTCCCGAGGTGGGGCCGCGGTATGGAGCAGGGCTGCAGCTCCCAGCGGCTGCCGGGGCGCCCGGCCCTGTCCCCGGGTGGGGAGCAGCAACAGGAGCCCTCACCCCTCTCCCTTCTGCGTGCCGGTGCTCTGACAGCGTCTGCACCTCAAACTGTCTTTGCTGCTGCCGACGTGCCCATCTTTGTATCCTGCCAGCATCGATGACGGATGATCTCTGTGTTTTCCTTCCCTAACTGAACAGAGGAGGTAGGAACGGGGCAGTCAACACCAGGAGACGTACCCAGCGAGCGCTGCTGCTCTAAAACATTATTTTTGAGACAAGGCCTCTCTTCTGGCAGAGGTTTCCCAGACAGATCTGTGTTGATAGGGTTGGCTGCAGCAGCGCAGGAGACCCTTCTTGACCTCTTTAATTGTCAAGGTTTTATGAAGGATTTTTCAGTTTTAGCACTTTTCAGTTAATGATGTCAGGCACTTTACCATAAAATTATTCAATCTGTGTTGGCATTTGGCCTTTAAATGGCTGACATGTCTGTGGTGGCAAAACCCAGGGTGGGGGAATAAGGTGAAACTCGTATTTGCAAAGATGTTACTCACTTGACCCTAACCATCTTTCTAATGCTGCTAATTGCCCATTAAATGTGATCCATTCAGACATCAGCTGCATTCTGCCAGAGTCGGGAAACCCGAAGTTTCACCCTTCCCATGCCCCTGAGTCATGTAGTCCCACTGGTAAAGTAATGTCCGTTTTGTGTTGTAGCAACTAAAAAATAATGTATGCGCGGTAAATTTAATATCTCAAGTGTTCACAAGGTCTTCATTGGATTATGCTTAGAGGGAAATTTAGTTAAAAAAATGTAAAGGGAGCAGGAAGACAAGAAACAAGATGAGCAATACGCTATCATCTTCCTCTGATTCTCCGTGATTTATATTTTCAATATCTGAGCAACTTGTAATCTTTAATGGAGATAGTTAAATTAAATTTGAAGGCAAGATAGATTTTTTTTAATAGTGGAGCAAATTCTGCTAACAAACTTAACTAGAAACAATAATTCAGCAATAAACTGAAAAGTAAAATGCGTATAACAGCTTAAAGCTAGGCTGCATCAGGTGATGGTACCAGGAAAATCAGTTAGTACAGGCAAGGTGGTCAGTGCTTAAAGCATGATCGCAGCACAGAGCGCGTCCTCAAGGCCGGTGCCAGGCAGTGGGTAAGGTTTGTTCTGGTGCCGTAACTGGGGCAATGGGGCAAGTCCAAGTGCAAAGATCAAGTGTTTTGACTCTCCAGAACTTCAGAATCGGCGTTGTTTTAGCTTATTTTACGGACTGCAGAGTGAATCTGCCCGTGACTGAGGCAGGGATGAAGTCAGTCCCTCCGACGCCCAGTCCGTCACGGCGGCCCTGTCCCCGGGCGCCGCCGGCTGCCTCCTGCGCGCAGGATCGGGCCCTGGCCGCGCGCCGGCCGTGCAGGCAGCGGGCGGCTCTGGCTTGGAGCCGAGCAAGAGCTCGTTTGGGAAAAAATGAACGTGTCTTCTGGACGCACGGGCGCTGCGTCGCGGGGCTCAGGAAGGAGAAAGGCGGAGGACAGCCTTTACTAAAGTAAACTTCCCTCTGGGAGCCGGGCCGGCCTGATTTGATTGCAATCATACACACCGAAAAATTCCTCCTCTGGATGCTTTTTCTCCCTTGAGGCCACGGGCTTGCATTCGCTGACAGAAGGGATAGTTTCTCACGAATTCAGCCTTGTATTTACAAGCTTCCTTGTGGCTTCTCATGCAGAGATAAGGGAACTACTAGATACTCAACATTTGTTTCTTGATACATAATAAGGGATAGCAGACAGTAAATAAATCTCAGTTAAGTATAAAGGCGGGTATGCTGTGCAGCCGTGAATACAGCAATAAATAGATTATTTTTATCCAGTCAAAAATATATTTAATAAGTTATGGATACAGAGCAGGGTCTGTGGGTCATTAACTTTTGTCAGGCCATGGATTAGTTAAACATGGGAGCTGATTTGGCTCAAAACACATGTTTTTCTTACCCCTTAGTATTCTGGATTGCCTTCTGTGTAAGCACCTTGAATGAAACTGCTGATAAGGAGCTCTAAATAATTCATAGCGGTTTGTAACGTTACCTCTGAGGTATGATGCATCGGAGTTAATTTCGGAGTTAATTTGGAGCAGGTAACGAGGAATTGTGAGCCATTGTTCAGCAATACAGGCTGCAGTATCACCTTGTTAGATACTATTGGAAAATGGTTTGGCTGTTGCTGTAAATTGTCATTGCAGCATCGAATGAGACAGATCCAGTTTATTGCTGTAATGATCATTTTTTTAAAAATGTAGTATTTGATAATTAAGAGAGGGAGCTCTTTCCTGATGCTCTGGATTAGAGATCACAGGCATGGATGTCTCGTAAATGTACGGCAGCGTGGGGGATCGTGGAATGACTGGAATTGAGCAGGTCCTAAAATGATTGACCTCCTGTAACGAAATCTCATATAAACGGGCACCTAAATCGTTGTGTGCTGGGATTACCCCTTCCTGGTTTAGCATAGCCATAAATGCCCATCTGCATGTCGTGGAGACTCAGGGACTGCATAAACCACAAGGCAAGCTTCCCCCAGCGTCTGAGGGAGGCTGGATTTAGCAGTTGCCATGGCAGCAGTTTGTTCTAATTGTGATCCATTAGTAGCAACAAGAATTGGATGGCTCAAGTCATTTAGCTAATTGAATGCAAACTTGGACAGCTCTGAAGGAATAATAGATAGAATTAACACCTACCAGTGCACACCTGTAAGATGTGAATAATTTGTTTCAAGAGATTACAAAATATTTCTGTACCCTTGACAAGCCTTTTGCAGCCTCGTGTTTCGCCCTGGGCATGCCGCATGCCCCCGGGAGGTGTGTGGGTGCCGGGGCGGCGGCTGGTGAGCCTTACTGCACTACCAAAACCCATAAAACCCATGCTGGAGCGGGAGCAAACCCATCTCAGCCTCCCCGTGGGATTTTCTGCCCGAGTCCTGCTGGCCAGGCTTACGCTGCAGGACGGGCGCTTGCATCCTTGAGGAGAGCTGCAACAGTTCTCCTTCAGGCCTGGGAACGGACCACGCCGAGAAGCCCGTCAGTTCCTGCTGCCTTCCGTCCCGCAGAGAGCAGCCACGGCAGCTCCTCGCGCTGCCTGCCGCAGCAGCCTGCGCTGTTTCTCTTTGCCTGTAGGTGCCTTTCAGCAGTAAGACTCCATCCAAGTAATGACGTATCCTCAAGTAACTAAGAGAAAAGGAAAATTTAAACTTTTTAAATGCAGAGTTATTTTTCTTTATTTTGCCGTGGTTGAAATTCCTAAAGAGAGCTGCTCTGGAAGGAAGGCTTTGCTGCCATAGCTAAGCCCCTCCTGACTCCAGCCATTCCTTAATGCAGCTCTAAAGCATTCTTTGCATTTACAGTTTAGAAAGTAAAATAATTTTCATGCTAATAAATAAATCTGAACCCAGTAAAGGTAACTGGTTAGCTAGAGTTATAGAATGCTCTTTGTTCTTGAATGCAAGCATTAGATCCCAAACCAGAGCCCGACTTCATAGTCACTTGCACTCTGTATGCAGCCCTGTGATAATGTTAATAGGACACTCCCAGCAAGAGCAAGTTTGGTTCTAAGTCCCAAAAGCAATACGTAAATCATCTGTTTTGAATAATAATTACATTATAATTTAAAAGGTCAGTGAAAAGCTGGCTTGCTTTGTGTGTATGTACTTATCAGTGATTTTTAATAACTAGTGCTCTACTCTTTGAAGGTCTTTAAAGAAACATAAGGTGAGTAAGATTAGCCTCTATCTGCCCCAACCCTCTGCTGACACCCGTTTGCACTTTGAGTTCCCCTGAAAGTCTCCAAGCAG
This sequence comes from Anser anser, assembly GCF_964211835.1. NCBI lineage: Eukaryota > Metazoa > Chordata > Aves > Anseriformes > Anatidae > Anser > Anser anser. The sequence continues at coordinate 22,978,441 of NC_139733.1, forward strand.
AATTAGATCTTAATTTATATGCAATATATGGAATATATTCTCAGTATAGGCCTCAGTCAAACTTCACTGACATTGAGAGTAAGATTCCCACTGACTTTATTCGGCTTATGACCACAGTGGTGGAGGAAGCCCGAGATGACCATAACTAGCATGGGGAAGGGCACTGCTGTTGGTACAGTTCAGCTCTTTGTGTCAGATGAGCAAGGTATTTTTTCTGGGATTGGTTTGAGGTCATGCCAGTTGCTCTCATGCAGAAGAATCCTTGGTTGATGAGAAATCAAATTCTGCAGAAAATGTTACCAGGCCTGATGAAGATAAATATTCGGAGGGTAGGACGTTACATTAATCTTAACTGCGTGTAACTTCATAGAAATGTCTTGGAGAAGTCAGAGCGTATCACCAAGCTGTGTGTTCAGAAATATCTAACTGTTGCTCAAAGGTAGGACTTCCAGCTCTGGAGCAGAATAAGCCTTGCCCTTCTGGGAGGGCTGGAGGATTTTTGTTTGAAGGGCGATGGTTGGGGCTTGTTGGTTTTTTTTGTAAGCTGGTGTGTTGGTGCATCAAGGAGGTTCAGTTGCTGAAGAGAGTGGATGTGAAGGGAATCTATTAACTGGACTGTCTCAGAAAAAGAGCAATTTTATTTCAGAGAATGCCTTCCAACTGGGTGAAAGTGATGGGATATAAATAAAACATACGGCTGGAATGGGGAAGACAAAATTGAAGGTGAAAGGACAGAAAAAAAAATGAAGCCTGCTCTGTAAAATGAATCTTCTGTGCAGAGTCCTGCTTTTCATTAGGAGCATAGCATGGACTGAAATATCTTTTTCTTTTTTTTTTTAACTTGTTAAAACTGAATTGACAGCTCAGGAAGACCTAGCCTCCATGGACCAGGACTGATACGGGTGCTGTGCATGCACATTGTCCTTTCCAGCTCCGTTCAAGCCCCAGCAAACTCGGAGAAAACACTTGCACGGGGAGAGCTCCTCTGCAGTCCTGGCAGTGCTTAGCCCCTCTTGTAAAGGGGCTTGGCTTTTTTTGTTTTGCTTTGGATTTGCAATATTAGCTTACTAGGCTACTGTGTGTGATTATAAACCTATAAAAGTGCCTATATTACTTTTGGTTTATAAATTTTATTTTGGAAGAACTGACTGAATGAAATGAAAGGGCTGTTTGCCTTCATAATGCAAGGCTGACTGATTTACCATCCAATAAAAGTAAAGAAAATTGCAAAACCCAAAATGGTGAGCAGTATATAGTAGGGGGGAAAGCCATTAGGGCATTTGCGCCTCTCTTATTTCCAAGCTATGAATAATTTTGGCAATATTTTCCAGCACTGCCAGGGCAGAGCAGCAGTGTGCTATCAGCTGCACTCGCAGACACTGCATTGCCATGACAACCTTGTGCAAATGCGGGAGCTGCTGGCGGTTGTCAAGCCCGGCATCGCTTGTGACCTGCAGCTCGACAAAAGAGCCTACCTGCATAATACACGCCGTGGTATCGCAATTGCCCGTGCGGATAAAGGCACACTAAGTGTAAAGAACCAACCTGTGAACTTGAGAGAGTTTCAGGAGCTCCCTCTGCCTCCGGACTGCCCTCCTTGTCCTCGGAGGCCGGCTCCTCACGCTGCACCGAGGCACTCCGCACCTCGTCGTTCTCCTGCAGGCCCCTCGTAGCAGCATTGCATGCAAAGGATGGAAGAGAAACGTTTGATTCTTCTGGCATCTGTATCCTGATAAGCTATTGCAACAATGTCAGAGGACGTTCGACTCGGTAGGTATGTTCAGCCCAAACCCGTTAGCTCCATGGAATGGGGCACGGCTGTGGTCTGTTGGCCAGAGGACCTGTGGGGAGGTCACGCTGTGTGCCCTGACACACAGGCATGCAAGACCACTAGTCACTTTTCTGACACCATAAGATGTGTGCTCAGTTTGGCTGAAGAGGAGGCTGGTAGAAGTTTTGCTGAATTAATGCGTACTTCTGTGCTGCTGGAAAGTTTGCACCTGCAAAAAGTTTGGCATGTCCAGGTGAAAGTGCTCTTCAAAACTGTTTTATTATGCATGAATTTTTATGAGGGCCATAATGTTTTTAGTTTCCTGGTCTACCTGCCCATTTGTATGTTTACACACATTAGCCTACTGTTCACGTTTATAATCGATACCTTTCACTGGGTACTCACTCCTCCGTCTAATACAAATGGAATTGGCTTGAAGTCATTTGACCTAAGTTTATTTCTATTCTAGAAGACATTAATAATTTAAGAAAAAATTTGAAATAGCTTTGTGCCATGTTCATTTCACAAGTATTTGGTGCAGACAAATTGTACCTCTGGTAAGGCTGTCTGGCCTCTACCATTAGGAGCAATATTGGCTCGCCAGGGTGTTCCTGGAAGTTCTCAGGTCTCACACGGCCATTTCTGCAGCTCTGGCTTGCCGGCATTTCTCTAATGGAGTGCTTTTTTACCGCTTCCACAAATACTCTCTTGAAAGCTGAAGATAGAAGTTGGTAATTTCGGTAATTGCAGGAATTAGATTACCTGAAAAGCATCAGTTCATGATCACACCATCTCAAATACCCAACTTTGGGGCGAGGTTGTGAATTTACTTGGCTCTGGGCAGCAGTCCCTGCTTACTCCTGCGGTGGCTGCTTTGTGCAGGTTGCACACGTGCCCTGGGATATCGGTGTAGCTAAGATGATAGCTGGAGCTGCTCACATCAGGTGCAGAGATACCGTGCTGCAGAGTATCCTCACTTTATTTTGCTCAAAATTTCAAACCGAGTATTGGATGTTCTACGGTGGTTGTTTTTTTTTTTCCTTTTGCATTGAATTATTCAGTAGTTGAAGTGAGTAAAATTAAAGATTTCTAGACTAGTGACGTTTGGAATATAAGAAGGATAGCAAAATCTATTTCATTTGAACTCTAATCTCTGGTCATGTATAAAATGAATAAAATGCAATAAGTGTGGAGAAATATGATTTATAACAGCAGCTGAAGTCTGGCGCTGAATACCCTAAAATGCCAAGATTGTATGTCAGTCAGTTTAGTAGTGTAGCGGTGAAGGTGAAGAATGAAATGAAGTCTTTCTCCGATGATGTAATCTTCTGAAAAAATGACAGATAAGAATTATTTCTAGCTCCAAAAAGCTAAGTGCTGAGCCACTGAGAGAGGGAAAAGCCATTATTTTAATAACAGAAGTCAGGGATATCTATTACTTTTGTTGCACTTTGTGTTTCTCTCTTAGTGATGTGTAACTTATAGCTATTATAACAAACACGAATGGCAAGCAAGGGATATTAGGCAGCTCTGAGGACTGATAACGGGGGTCTGAGCTACTTGCATCTGTGCTTGAAACACACCCAAACTCAGCTGTCATTGACATTCGTTATCACCTGATGGCCCTTCACTGACCCAACGAAACAACTTGGTGGGTCCTGGCATGCTCCTCTTCTGGACAGACACCCACACTGGACAGCGGCACATCACAACTGAGATCGCTGTGGGAAAACTTCACCCATTTTGTAAACCCTCCCATTGGCTTACAGACTTGTAATTAGCGTAGAAGAAAAATTTGTGGATTTCGGAGCTTCCATGCTCTCCATGCATGTGTTAACAGGTAGGGGACCAGGAGGGTCTGTCCTTGCTGCACCTGGATGTGGGTCACAGCCTTGCCACCACCTCCAGCCACCCACCCACCACCCTCCGATCTGCCGCGGGACACAGCTTTCGTCACCACGCTGTACAAAACACAAGAGAAGATGAATCCAAAAGGATTCATCAAAAGGAGGCTCTTCATCCTATTTCAGCAGTGGAGATGCACGGGGGACCTTGCTTCAAACAGTACTATTCTTGCAAAAAGATTGTTTCGCTGGCACATCCTTCTGTGCCAGATTACCACTTCAAAGAGACAACAAAACTCAAAATCCTCATAAAGTCAGAGGATGCCGTCAGTTCCAGGTAGTCTCAAATTCAAAACCACTTTAATCTTTTGTTGACTTAGGACAGGGCCATCACTGTTTATTTCTTGGCTGAGCAACTCCTAAACGACTCTAAGTAGTTCATGGTCATCTTTATTGTCTCTGTAACTGATACAGGAGAAAAATAGTTTTTTTTTTTTCCAGCGGATGCAGAATCCCTGCAGTATATAGTCTGTATAAACTATTTACTCGTGGGATTGTCTTTGATACTGCTTCAATTTCTATTTTAGCCATTTGATGCCCTTTGAAAACAGCATCATGCTTTTCCGTTGTCGCTCTGTCCAATTACCTGAATAATTTAATTTCCTTCTGGATAAGCTCCTAGAGTTTCTCTGAAAGGCTGGAGAGAGAAAATTCCTCCTCCATCTGCATCATAACCCTCAGAGCAAGTGCCTTAATATTTAGTATTTTGTGTTACCATGCAAGTTAGGGATATTATCCAGAAATATTTCTTTTTCTGATGTATGCAGATTTCTTCCTTGCATAAGGAAGTTCCCATTATAAGAGAAGAAGCTGTATACAATATTTACCTCAAATAGCTAAAACATTAAAAATACGTACATTTATTTCATCTTTACTCTGCATGTTTGCCTGTGAAATGCAAGCTGAAAAACTAAATGTGTTGGATGCTCTGATTTAGGACACGAAAATTTAAGTTGGCTTTGGCTGCGTGACATCAGAAGGAGCAGTTTTATACTGCGGGCAGAGGGAATTGGAAATTAGTCCTGTTGGAGCTGTGTACTGCCGTACTGTCTGCCTTTATATTTGGCCTCTGCAGGTGGTAATCCTTCAGAATATGACCCCAATTTTCCCTTTGTTATGCTAAGCCTCCTACTGCTAGAAACATGTTGAAGCATAATTCATCACACCCGTTACCTGCCTAACTCTGGCATGCAGGGAAGCCAGGAGCCTCAAACACGACGGCGTCGGCAGACGTGGCTCAGGGATTATCAGCGTTGTCCCTCGTGCTCGTCCCCAACGTGATACCTGTGCGCTGTGTCTGCCGTGTCTTACCAAGTCCGAAGGAGGGAAGGAGATCCCACCTGCAGGCGTGGTTTGGGGCATTTCACAGCTCCGGGCACCTTCTTCTCCCAAACCTCCGTACTTCATAACGTGGCTTGTAGCAACCCAAACCAGGTGTGCCCAGGCCCTCGGGTGACCTGAGGAGAAGTGGGAGGCCGCCAGGGCCTGGAAGGGCAGCGGGGCTGCAGGACACGGCGTGGCTGCTGGCAGGTCAGGTTTTTAGATGTTTTGGGGCTGTTCTCCGTTTGGTGGTGTAAATGCTGTTAATACAATTTCAAACAGTTGCTGGTAGCTTGCTGGTGACAACAGGAAGAGCATCACTGCTGCGCAGGTGCTTCAGGAAGGCGTGGATGAAAGTCGCAGTGCGAGCTGCAGAAACAACGTGCCCGTTTGGGTAGTTTCCGAGGGCTCTCCAGATCAAACAGAAAGGTCTTTGCCTCTCTGCAGGTATTTTTTGAAACTGGTGCATGTCAGAAAGAGGCCTTATCCTGAGTAAAGTAGGTTGTGCTGCACAGTTGAAGGGGCGGAGGTGCGTGTTGTATTGCTTCTACTGCTCCCGTGGCAGCAGACAAACACTGAATTTTAGTCTATCTCAGAACGAGAACAGAACTGGGTAGCGGTGAATTATTATTTCTAGTTCTCAAAGTCAACATTTACAGAAGAAATTCTTAGGCTGAGTCCCCTGTGTGTTTACTTCTCCAGGACAACTGAATATTGACATTAAATGTGATATTTATTGTTAACAGCCAGTTCACCTTTGGTCACCTTTGGAGATACAGTTGTGGAAATGTAGCTGATGAGCTGATGTTGCATCGCGTACAATGTGCAAGGCTTGGCTTGTTTCCTGAGGCAGTTAATGACATATTTTGTTTTCTGCTTCACTGGTGGTGATTCTTCAGGTTTGAATCTTTTCTCATCTCCTATCTCATTCTTGTAGTAGGAATTGTAATTGTCTCCAGTTGAGTGCATGAAAGAAACAAACCCAGGCCTGGTTTTGTGACCATGACCCATATGGCATTTTTGTGGTGATCTGTTATTTATTACTTTTATAGTTTATTTGGAACTCCAAATTTCTATTTAGTTAAGGACAAACACACAGATCATATTAAATAAAAAAATAAAATAAAATAAAATAGACCAAGCAAAGAGAAGAGTGATACTTATTTTATTATTTGCAATTAATATTTAAAAAACTAAAAACCTCCAAAGGCATATAGACCTGTTGGAAGAAAGTTGTCTTAAACTGCCCTGACAAAAACTCATTTTCCCCAGATCTTTGAGGCTGTCACATACAAGCGAGCTTATAACACTTCTTGGAAGAAGATAGGCAGATGTTTCTCCCAGCCTGTGTGAGAGGATTTTGTGCTGGGCATGCCGCGTTCCCCATGGCTCTCCAGGACTCCGTCCTGCTCTCAGGGTAGTGGGTAGGTGGTGCAGTGCCTGGCAGTGGGTTTGGGTTCAAAGCTGTCACCACAAGATAAATATTTATTGCTGCTGTTGCTGGGTTTCAGTGCTGTGCTGAGACAAGCTCTTGCTTAGTGAGGGCCAGCAGATAGCCAATGACCTCTAGAAAGAGAGAGATATGATGTTATTAGTCTGTGTAAAAGAAAAGTAATTTGGGGAGCTACTTTCCAAACTTTAATCTTCTTCACTTTCATATCTCAGAAGGGATTGTGATGCTATTTTGTAGGTCCTTGCTTTTTCTGTGGAACTATTTTTGTTTTTCCATTACACTGAAATATATCTGCAAAGTTAACTGGCAGTTTTTTCTGATCTACTAGATATAATGTTGTGAGATGTTCCAAAGGACGCTAACAGACTATTTTCACTGATGAAAGCCATCCAGCCTCAGGTCTGCTGTAACTAGGCAGTAAAATGGTTCCCGTCAGACACACAAAGCTCCTCTCCAAGCTGCAGAACAAACATGTTTTTTAGTTGAAAATCAATTTGCAAAGAAAAAATGTATGCTTACCTCATCACCTTTTAATTCTACTTCAGTCCATTTAATGCCTATTGAATTGTCGTAACCACAGGTACATTACATATTTCTGTACAGTGGCTGCAGCAGACAAATGTGGGGGAGGTAGAGGTTAATATGCATGGTATGCCGTAGGCAGTAGCAGGTGAGCAAAGAGACTGCAGAAGGACATTTCAGTTTGAATCTGTAAAATCTAAGACCTCCTCCTAACCTGAGAATTGTTCTAAATATTGCGATCTGTGAGGTCAGAAAAGGAGATGGCCTTAAGCTGGGGTCAAGATCCTACTCCATTTCTGGGCTTCTTAAACCAAGACACTGCACAGTGCAACTTCAAGGAAATGAGGGGTCTTTATAAAACAGGCGGCGCTCTCTGGAAGAATTTCTTACAAAGGGCTCCAACTATGGAGCTGCTGCATCCATACGGTGCTGCGGGGCTGCACGCCTGCCCCAAGGCACCCCGCGAGCAGCTCAGTGCTGGGGCCGTGCTGCTGCCCCCTGCCCTCTGCCAGCTGCCCCCTGCCCCAGCCGTGTGAGCGGTGAGCTCGGCTGTGCCTTCGCTGAGCCACCCCGGCACTGCCAGCTGGCAAAACAGCCAAGGCTTAAAGGGGAATTTTCTGAAACTAAAATCCCATCGTTTCCTCCAGTGTCACCTTTCATATAATTACCAAGCGCAGAATTTTTAATTAAATGGTGTGACTGATTCTGTGACATTCCCACAGACATTTCACAAAGACTATTTGCGTGCCTTGCTATTTTGTACAGTAATAACTGCAATCAGCATAACTACTATGATTTGTTTATCAAACGTCCCTTGGGTAGCATCCGTTGTCATCTGTAAAACTTGGTGAGCATCACAATTTCCATACCGTTGCCTGGCTCACGGCACTGTTGAGTTGTGTTGCTGAAGCACCGCCGATGCTCACCTCCGCAGGACAGCGTGGTTGTTCCGGGTGCTGTGAGAAGCGCCCACCAGTCACAGCAGCACAAGAAGCACGGCTGTTGACTACTTTCTCCCACCCCTGGTAATATCTTTCCTGCTCACTTAAGAATAAGTTAACGTTCTTGACCATTGGGGCAAAATTACGTTTTTAAAGTCACGAAATTCTGCAAAAATCAGGGATCAAAAGGTGCAGTTCTTAAGCAATGGAATTAACAGGCTGAAAAGCAAGGGGAAAAGCGTGCCTCAGATAATCGTCCATCTGTACCCCCGAACAGAGGGAGTCCTGAGGGCATGTGTGGCAGCCCTGCTCTGAATTACAGCGCTTGGTTGCTCGACCTCACAATCTTTAGTGTCTGTCATAAGTACACAACTTGTGTGTGTTGGCATGTGCACATACCTTTCACCGCTAAGGTAATCCAATGCTACAAAAGCATGCTGAACTACTGGCACAGCGCGGATCGCAGTAATGCCATTAGGAGCAGTAGGCTACAGCAGCGGCAACTGCTGTGGTCGCCGTCTCTGTTAAATGACCTCCTGCAACTGCAAATCTCCGTCGTCAGGATCACTTCCCAGGTGTTTGCCACTTTTGTGTAAAAAGTGATCTTCCTGATAACTAGCTGGGGGGATGCTGGAGCTTGGTGTCCACAGGGTGTATTTTTTTGTTGGTGGTGGGATTTTGTTTTGTTCTGTTTTCCCAAAATAATGTTAGCTTGAAAGAAAGGGAAACCACTTTCCCTAAACGCCGCTAAAACCTTCTAATCTAGGAAAAGAGATTTTGCTTTGTTTTTTTCAAGACTGCTCTGTTCTCTAAAGGGCACTGCTAAATGACAACTTTAGCAGATTATGATGCTTAAAAGGATGGGGATGGAGACGGGGGTCCTGGAAGTCGTCAGCAGATAAGCTTCAGGGCGGTGTGGTATTATTTGCAGTTGAGCTGGTACCATCCAAGTGAAGAAAGCAAGTGTATGTCTGTATCTGCAGGAGCCAGCGGCAGGAACCCGAAATGCATGCGTGTGCTGTTGGAAAGCCTCAGTGGGGCGTGAAAAGAGGATTACTGAGCCAGGTCGGTAAAGAGAGCTGACAGGATTGCTTCACACGAAATATTTTATATTTCTCAGACAACAGAAGTGCACATTCCTTGTGGAAAGTCATGGTTGCCTGGGTAAAGTCGCAGTAGCCTGAGACATCCATAAATCAAGCTGTCTGGGGACACGGGGGAGGCACGAGCTGTGCCAGCTGGGCGCCTTTCTCCGCTCGGGGCATGGCGCTGCCCTCCCCGCCTGGCACAGCCTCAGGGGCCTGGAGAGGATGCAGGAGGCTGCCTGCTGCCTGCCCCTGAATTAGGGTGTTTTCAGGGGTGCTTTGTGACTGGGGAGTTTTATGCAGTGATACCTGCCCTGGGTCCTGGCCACGGTAACAACAGCCCCGTGAGAAACGACGTGGCCCGTTGTAATGGGTTGGGTGGGTGACAAATGGCCAGCGCCATGTTTAGAGACAGAAGGTATTGGTTCTTTCTAGGCAAATCTGATTTGGCATTGTAAAGGTACAAGCAAAGCCTCCACTGGAGAAAAAAAATAAAAAATAGATACTTTCATCTTTTTTTCATTTGCATTTAAAATGCTGTGGTAGCTTTGGTGGATAAGGGGGAGCATTAGGCACTAAAGTGTCTGGGAACAAATTTATATCCAAGTCTCTTTGCTTTCCATATATTTGCAAAAACATAATGCAGTGGGAGCTAATTTTAGTTTTTATTAAAAATGTTTCTCATCCTTATGTTTGCATAACATAATGTAGGGGATGAGATGAATCTGCAGATGACCTGCAAGAGTCTTCTGGGAGATTTATAAACTGTCTACTTCATCTATAAGAACATTTGTTTTAATTCCCATATAAAAGTGAGATAAATTGGTTTGTGATAACACAAGTCCAAAAATATCTGAAATTACCCATTTATTTCCATATTACAAAATAACACAATTCACTGCCTAATTAGAAAGCTGAATTAGATGAAAGGAGCAGTTGCTCCTGATTAGACTATGAATGCAAAAATTAGCCTACAAAAAGTACTGCTAACTAAAAAGACTTCTCTAAGAAATGCTGCTATAAGTTCAGTTATTACGGACCAGCAGTTGGAAATCTATCCACTGCATTAGTGAAGACTGATAGGTCTGATCCTGCGGTGCTTTGCTTCTGAAAGCAATCCTAACTCGTGCAAAATTGTCCATTGATGTAGTTGGTGCTATAAAAATTGCTGGTTCTTAGATGTGTGTAGTCAGGACCAGTCTAATTTTCTCTCAAGGTTTTTAAGGTAATTTTCATCACTTGCATGAATAAAGCAAGAATCTGGAAAACATAGAAATCTAAAATTCAAATGGAAATCCTTTATGTAAAATAAATGATAAAATCTAGGTGTCTTTGCATGTGAATGATATCCTTAGGTTTAGTTTCTCTGGTGCACTGCTTCAAAGTCTGAGGCATTTGTAACGGCAGCCTGTTACATTTAACATTAAATTAAAGTTCGCTAGAATTTAGTGCCTGATTGAGAGAGGAGGGGGGAGAGAGATGTGAGAGAAACCCTCCGGAGTGAGTTTCCCCGGGTGGTGCAGTACACATGCCTGCAAACCTCCAGAGAAGTGGGCTTGCAGACCAAAATGGCATTGCTGTTCGAAAGCTTTGGTTTCCACCAGAAATACTTAGTTCAATCCGAGTTCCCATTCAAGTCAAGGTGGCGCCTCTCACACTAAATCTGCATCTTAATTTCTTAATTTTATCTCAAGTTTGGAAACTACCGGGTTTCACTAGCAATCTATAAAAGGCATACAGGACTTCCATTGTCAGTTAAATCTTATCCTTTGTATTTTAAATCACCGATTTCCATTCATCTAAAATGCTTTCAGAGAGTTTATCAGAAGAAGTGAAATAAGAAATGAAATGGTTTCATGTAAACTGCATTTTTATGTTTGACTGCTAAAACCACAAAGCAAAGATAAAATACATAAAACTACGGTTCTGCATAATAAGCGTATCTATTAGTTTCCCTTATCTGTATAAAGCTCCCATTTGTCATGAGAAGCATTATGTGTCACTCATCTTGCCTTGTTCTACAAAAGCTCTCTCCTCGCTCTCCTTTTATCTCCCATCAGCGTTTGCAAGGTAGCATCACGCTGCAAGACCCCACTGATTAAATAATAGTTTAACCCTCAACCCCGTAATAGCACGAGGAAATCAGAATTAATGCCTGCGTGCACCTAGATAAAAATGTTTTGTGGTGCTCAGGAGGTTGCAGGGTTTGGGATGGCCGCAGCCCTGCCTTCAGGGGAACTCACCCCAGGCTTGGCCAGGCACCTGTTGCCCACCATCCCCCCCCAATTTTGTGGTCCAAATTCTTGCTTTTTCTGTAAAGGTTTTTATGTTCTCTAGGAAAGTGAGTCAAAAGTTAGTTGCAAAATATTACCGTGCATTTTTCACCATATGGCATCCTGAACAGGCGTGCTGTGAGTTGAAGTCATTTGTGAATAGCAGTGAACAAAGCACCCCTCAGCGGTACCCGTGTGTGTTCTGTATTGGTCACAGAGCCCCTCACTAGCACAGGCCTTCTCTAACCTTGTAGAAACGCAGGTCTCATCCTACTTATTATACATTCGCTGCCTGTCAGCTTTAGTTACGTACCTTGTATACAGAAGCACGTTATTAAATGTGTTACAGAGCCATGTCCTTCTCAGACTAAACCAGAAGGACTGCAGATGTTGCGTTAGCTGGCTTTCTTCCGAATTATTGACAGAGAGGTATGTGGTCTGAATACTGAGCTGAGTCCGACAGCCCCTAGGTGTAATGTAATTTGTCATGTATGCAGCCCACAGCTTCCCCGGCTTCAGAGGCGCTGTGAGCCTGCAGCTCCCAACAACCGCAGGAGCTCTTTATGAGCTAGAGATGATAATTACCTTACTTAGCGAGGATGAAAGCTGGTAGAAGTTGCAAACATTTTGAGAATAAAGAGGGCATCTTCCTGCCTATCCTTCAGTCCTTAAATTTCCAATTTTCAAAAAGCTGTTAATTTAATAAATATTTAAATCAGTGTTATTTACACCAGTGCAATGCACTTGACCCCAGCTGAGTTACAGGTCATTTACTTGAATGTAACCGAAAGCAGGATTAGCTCCAAGGAAACTAATGTGCAGCGAACTGTCTTCTGTTTTAAATGTCCTTATAAGATTAATATGCGCTGTGCTTATATACATAGAAATAAAGACATGGAATATACATATGTAGTGCAACAACATTCAACGGCAAGGCATAAGGTGAGGAATAACTAGACGTGCGGTAACCCTGCAGCAGGCTGCAGTACTGCCCTACTGCACAAAAATAAAGCAGGGCTTTGGACTAGGTGACCCCCCATGCTGCCTTCCAGCCTCGAATTGTGTAGCTTGGCTCAGCGTTTCTTCACAAAATGTGAAGGGTTATTTCCTAATGTCCTGGCTTTGGCAAAATTCTGATAACATCAGTGTCATTTCCTTCTGATAATGGGTAAATAGGAACTGAAAAGGCACTTTGGTTTTTGCCTGTGTGCATCAGTATAGAGAGATGTCTGTGCACAGCACGTTTTTTATATTTTCCATAATGCATTTTATTGCTTCCAGTGGTCATCTTAATCAGTATGATAGCAACAATTATGTAGCTATAACGAGCAAGTCTGGAGACATTCATATTTTTCCAGATACGAGAATTTGGAAGTATCTGGGCAGGGTCAGCATCTTACTGTGCCATTATATTTATTTATGGAGCTTTTCCATCAGAAGTTCAAACTGATTAGCACTGGACAGAAGGAGAAGAGAAAATAGTGTTTTGAAGGAATTACCCACAACGTGTAATAATTTTTGCATTGTATGTTTTTGACATATATTTAATTTTTGAACAGGATCTGTAGGAAGTTTGCTCCTTTTTCAGCTCCCTCATACCTGCATTGTGCTGTCTGTGCCTTTTAACTCAGGAAAATCCTTTCAAGTTACAAGAATTGTTCTAGCCCATCTATCAAGTGTGTCTTCTTAAAAGATTATTAAAAAAAAAAAAAAAAAAGGCTTTTCTAACCCTTTGTATTTGCAGAGTATGCTTTAAAATACTTGTGGTTTCTTTGAATGCTGATCTCATGGGAGTAGCTGTTCTCTGACTTGCATATATACAATTTTTTCATAATAAGCATAGCTAAATGACAGGAGCACACAAATTGTTATGTATTTTCTGCAGTTATTTCAATGAATTGTACAGAATTGAAGTATAGTAAAAACAAGAAAAAAATCTTTTTGAAAAGGTAAGGTTGTTTTTTTTTACTAACCTATATTATAGTTTTAGTGGTCTTTATAATGTACAGCAGACCTAAGTTTAAATTTATACCAGCACTGTTGAAATCCACATCTGTTCTTCACTCCTTAAATAAAAAGAAGCTATGCTGTAAGCATACAAGAGAACTTGTATTGTTAAAGGCACCAAATGTTTCTAGCGCTGAGCCTCCGAAGGGGCTGCTGATACCCCGCCAGCTGGTGCTTGTTGGACCTCACGGCATTTCGCAGTGTGGAAGTCTTGCCCCTTTTGGTTGAAAACTCATTAAAAATAAAAAATTTAAAAAATTAAAAAAAAAAATTTAAATGGTTAACAATTTTAGCACAGAGCGTCACAGCCACTGGTCAAAGCACCAGCACGAATACTGAGAACTGGGTCGGACAACCCCCCCTGCCCGCTGTGGTGCCACCGGCACAGCTCCTGGAGAGCCCGGGCCGCGCGGGCTTGCCTTGACCGCTGGCTCCCGTCTGCTCACCTTTCTGCTGCTCCTTGCAACGCGCAGTGCTCTGCTGCCCCGTGTTTAGCCCACCGCAGTTGCTTTGGTCGTAGTTAATGTTCTCTCTTTGAGTACTGCAGCCTGCTTCCCAGTCGTCTTATTTGTAATAGCGCCTCATGTGTTCTGTCTCCTAGCTCTACATACAAACTACCACACTTACAATATCCATGAACTTAAGTGCTTCAGTGGCCCTGGGGATGCTTTACATGCCGAAAGTGTACATCATCATCTTCCACCCCGAGCTGAACGTCCAGAAGCGGAAGCGCAGCTTCAAGGCTGTGGTGACGGCAGCGACGATGTCGTCCCGGCTCTCGCACAAGCCCAGCGACAGGCCCAACGGCGAGGCGAAGACGGAGCTCTGTGAGAACGTGGACCCCAACAGTGAGTACCCACCTCTCCCTGCGGTTCTGTGCGTGCCGGAGGCCTTGGCCAATGCCCGAGTGTGCTTAGTATCGTTTGGCCTTTGCAATTAAAGATTTCTGATGACTCAATTTTTTTCAATTCTCTCTTCCCTCCTCACTTTTTGGAGTTGTGCCAGTTGGCAGCAACTCCTCGCGCAGGGTGTGGTAGCTGTGAGGGACTCCTCCTCCTTCCCCTCCTTGTGAGTGGCAGAGCAGCAGCATCCTCGAGTATCTGCAGCATCCTTCAGCCTGGGGCACGCTCAGCCCCGGCAGGTGCAGTTTCCAGGACGGAGGGACAGGTGCCAAGCTCACCCGTAACCCTGCTAACCTGAGCTACCATTATGTTTTCTGCAAAGTTTCTTTGCAGAAAGTCTCACCATCCCAGAAGTTCCTATTTAGGGATTTTATCCGGTCCTGTAAAAGTGAATGCAAATCTTGTCATTGATTTAAGAGGATAATAGATCGAAAAGATGCTTCCAATTTCCTTAATGCACATAGCATGGTATAGTGTAGCACAAAATTACATACTGAGGCCATCAAATTTGATTTGCATTTGAATCTGGAGGGAGCTGAGGAAGGAGACAGCTGCACAACTTTGTAGCATATTGGAAAGGTTTAGGCATGTCTGCAGTTTTTATGAAAAACAGATCTGAATGTGGAGAAATGCCCTCTCCTTGCCCATGATCCGTTCATCCATTTGCTGCTGAAATCCCTGCCACTTCTTGTCTATTAAACTGCTGTCTGAATATCTGCCTCAAAGCAGAAACTCTGCTGTCAAAGCAAAGTGGGAACAGCTAGCAAATTATTGACACAGCACTTTTCCTCCCTTTATTCACCCCTAGAGTGTGTTTCTGTGATGTCTTATCATACAGGTATACAAAGCATATTCTATCTGGAAAAACAGAATTCGTCTTCAGAAACTGTGAACTATCTTATGGTGCTGGCAGAAGCAGGAGACAGCGAGGAAATGTTTCTAACAAATTAAGGACCGTCCCATGCCTCCTCTGAACAGAACCTCACCGCAGGAGGAAAGAGATTTACTTCCTGCCTTAGGGTATTAGCCAGCGGGAGAGCTGCAGAGCCCTCTGCTACGTCAAATGTCTGCTAGGCCCCCAGTACGAAACCCTTCCTCTCTCTGTCCCTGGTTCTTCTCCATGCCGTGGTGCTGGGGCTGAGCCCTCCCGTGTGCAACCAGGGCAGCTCCTCGCGGTGCCCGGGGAGGCTCGCGGCCAGAGGGAGGAGAAGGAAAGGGGAAGAGAAAGGGGTATTGCTAAACTGCATTTCACTAACTCCTGGTCTGGTCAATTGAGACGGAGTTAGCTTTTCCTTCAGAAAAATTAAAATAAAAATTTTCATTTAAGGACATAAACCAGAAGAAGAGGAAAAAAAGTTATGATGATGAAATGTTCGATGCAGAAATAGAAGTGTTGCCCTGTGGGAACTGATTTTTGGTAGTTTCATATTCTTGGTTTTCCCTTCTGATTTCTTTTGCCCGTTCTGCATCTTATTTGCAGTTTCCAGGCTTCTGAGAATACTTTCCTCCCCTCCTCCCAAAACAGTCAGATTTTTCCCTGGGAAGGAGATGTTTTTATTAAAAGGAAATAGTGCTCAGTTAAAAGCCCATATTTATTACAAAACAACGTTTTCTCACCCAGGGACTATATGCCAGAATGCTCTTTTAAGAGGCAGTAAAAGCAGGAAGGGGCAGATTCCCCCGCTTGCCGTGGTGTGCAAGTTTCTGCCTTAAGGATCCAGCCTTCAGTCCTGGTTTTGTTAACGCTGATGTAAAGCTGGTGTAAAGTCCACTGGGAGGGAAGCCGTCACAGCTTCGAAATTGATGTACGTGCCTGGAAAGTGATTTCTGTGAGCTCTTTGGCTTACATGGAAGACTCTGAAGTGTACCCATTTGTTAAACTTAGCCAGCCAGGAAACGTGCAACCCTATTAATTTAAATGTCTTTCTCCAAATACCGAGCTTTTTAATATTTAAGGTTTGCAAAACAAACAAACAAACAAATGTATTTTTGGCATCTTTTTGAAATTGGTATTGACGCCCTTGCCATTAAGAGGAGGCGGGGAGCTGGGCCAGCCGCAGCAGGAGCCCCGTTGGCCATGGCCTGCACGGGGCTGGGCACGCTCTGGCTGCCGGCCCTGCGACAGGCTCCTTGGAATCTCTTAGGCTGAAAGTTAATTAATTGAGCGCAGTTAAGCAAGGAGTCTGAGACTCACCAGCACAGCGGAAACAAACTTAGCCGCAGATCTGGCTTAGCTACCACGTGTTCTCTTGGAAGCATAAAAGGGCAGTTGGGTTTTTCAGTTTGATTTTCTGTTGTATTTCCTGGTGATGCTGCTGTTCGTGGCTTGCTCAGGTGCTGGAGACTGGAGTTGCCACTTCTATTGAAAATACACAAATATTTCATATCTTCTAAGAGCAGATTAACAATGAGCTATCAGCATGGGATTCATGTACCTCCAAACATTGGGGAATTTGGTGACTAAGCCTAAATTTCTAGCCTGTCCTACTTATATGGCCTATAAACAGAGTGAAAAAGCAAAATGTGGATGGTTCTACAGAAAAACAGCCTTGCACAAAACCTAATTTTTTTTAGTATTAGCTTGAAAAGACCTCCTAATGAATGGAAGATCTGCACGTAAACTTGGACAGCCTGTCAATTACCTGAGGCTTCAAGAGCCGGTGAGCCCCAGCAGCAGGGCTGAGCTCAGGGTAGAAGCAGGGCATGCAAGCCTCAGCTGGCGGGCAGGGGTCCGAGCTGGGCAAAAAGGTGCTGAGCACTCAAGGAGAGGTGGGCTCAAGCACTGAGGTTGCAGAATGAGTATAAAAGAAGAAACTGTACTAATGTGGGAGGAAACCCATTTGAAATGCAGTGACCTTACATCCTGCCCACCAGGAGCAGGGACTCGCGGTGCTGCAGCTTTTGCTTTAGAATGCCTTAAAAGTGAGAAATTTCACAAGCTGAGCTCCCCGGCCCTGACCTGGGAGGGCTTCCATGCTGAATCGGATATATTAAGGCCAAGCTTCTCAATCTATAGCTGTGCTCCTTGTGACAACTCTCTTAATCATTCCAGCTTGCCATCTGGCATGTGCATGCTTTTACTCATTCAACATCTTTTTTCTGCTAATACATGTCTGCATCTGAAATGTTTTGCGGCAGATTAAGATGAACAGAGTTTGGTGCGCAGCAGCTTCTGCTCGTGTAACAAGTTCGTTCTGCTCTTGTGTGCCCTTGCTCAAATTTCTCAGTGTTTGGGAAGATGCTTCTCATCAAGCCTGAAGTTGAACCGATAGCAAGCGCTTCTGCTGGGCTGTGTTTGTTTCTGCTGCAAGAACAGGGTCAGAGCCCAAGAAAACATTTGAACCTCCAACCCATTCTTAACTTATATTGAGATTTACATGTAATTACTCCTTCTCCTTAGCAACTTGCTTTAATTCGTGGCTTTCCCAAACACAGCAACAGGGAAATCAGCATCGCTGTTGTTTGGTAATGAGGTGGTTGTGCTTCTTGTGGGCTGGACCAGCAGACCTTCCTGGGCAGGCATTTGTTTTATGGGCATTTCCCTCTTTAAGCACTGGTGAGAAGGGAACACAGTGCCCAGAGCTGCCTGGATGATGGACATTCAAGTGGCTCTTCTGGGCAGCTGCTCGCCCGCAGGAATTGAGGTGGGCTTGGCAGTGTGGGGAGGGTTGGTCTCCCACCACCCCCGTTATCAGTCTCACGTGGCTGTGGTCAGGCTCACCCTCATATTTTGCTCTTCTCAGAGCCGATAAAGCTCTGAGATCAAGACAAGCGTTGCAGCAGTGCCCATTAGTAGTGAACATGGTAGTGAACAGGAGACGTGCAGCATCTCTGGCCAAGACTGAGGGCATCAAAGTGACAAACAGCTGGAAAGGAAGGGCTCCTTGAGGGAGGACATTCAAGGAGTTTAGCTGAGATCTGTTGAGAAGTATCAAAGGATTGGTGTCCCCATGTACTTGCCAGAAAGGTTAGGGTCTGATTAGCTGTAAGGGTCTGATTTTAAGTAGCATTGTAAGTCTGTGGGCTTTTAAGTTAGCAGGTGCTTTGAGGGCTCAATACCTATGCAGGCATCTTCAAGATGATTTTTTTTTCTCCTTTCCTTAGCATTGCATAGAAATTACTTGGCAGATGATTCTATTTTCAGGCGTGGAGTGCAATCCCTGCCCATTTTCCTAAACAGAAGAGGAATCGTTTGCAAGTTTCCATTTTAAAACCATGCTTTCCTGAGTGCTGCAAGCTCCTCTCTCTCTGACCAGCATGACAACAAGAACAGTGCATGTCAGTTCTCATTTTTCTCCATGTGTTGGGAATGGACATTGACTTCATCATCAGTGAGCTGTGAATAGTGTATATGGGCTGCAGAAACCTCTGCAGATGTATGGGCACTGCTATGCAAATAGTCCCGTGCTGTGCTTGTGTATTCATTTGCGTTGATCCTCAACAACACTGACATGGCATTGCCTGTTCCATCCTTCCAAGAGACAAAACTGAAATGGTTGTTGGTGATGCTGAGGAACCCAAGAGCGAGTGCGTGGACAAGGGAGGACTGGGGAGTGTTAAATTGAAACCAAAATGCTCCAGAGTTTGTTAAGGGGAGAGGAAAAAAAAATCAACCAGACCTGCCCTTTTGTGGGCGGCTGCTCCCATGTTCAGAGGTACCTGAACTTCTGTGACCTGGTTCATTTATTTCCAGCCCAGAGCTAATTTTGTGTATTGGCGTCTCTCAGCTTTCCACTATCGCTGCTCTAATCCAATCTCTTCAGTCAGATTAATATCTTGGCCTCGGTGACAGGGCAAAATTTGAAGAGTTTGTTGTGAACAGACGCATTATACATACCAATGTATTTACTTTTCCTGTAGACTGCATACCACCAGTAAGAAAGAGTGTTCAAAAGTCTGTTACTTGGTACACTCTTCCACCTACTGTA
This sequence comes from Anser anser, assembly GCF_964211835.1. Taxonomy (NCBI): domain Eukaryota; kingdom Metazoa; phylum Chordata; class Aves; order Anseriformes; family Anatidae; genus Anser; species Anser anser. Next base: position 22,997,547 of record NC_139733.1, read on the forward strand.
TAGCTTTTGCCTGCTTTCCAAAAAGGTAAGGAAAAAATCCAGCTTCTTATTATTTTATTCTCAAATAATTATTATCATTATAATATACATGAGTAAATGAGGAATGTGCATTAGTGCAGCTGTGTCAAAACAAGGATCTGTCTTAAAAATTGTTCACACATCCATTATCCAAAGCTCCCATATGAAGGGCCTGCTTTGGAAAGTGAAAGCCCAGGACTTGGGCGATTTTAACCCCTGTGCTGCAGGGAAATGAGCCTGGCGGTCCTCTGCATCCCCTCGGTGGAGGTGGATTCCAGTGAAGCCTTTGGAGATGTAGGTATTTGATAACAATTTAAAAAGGAACAAACAAATCATCAAAATTTAATTATGGCAATCAGATCTAACAGCTAACAAAATGCTTTCTGAGTCACTTCTAGCTGCCTTACCAGCAGGGTTGCCTGGCAGCGTAAAAATAACATGCAAATGTGTAAGCAGTCTTCTTTACTCTAAAATTATAAATTGCTCAAAAAAAGTTTGCAAACTATTTTTCCTTTTTTTTATTATTTATTTTTTTTTCCCTGTGGCTGATCCCAGTGACCACTTCTGAATAACAACCAGTGAACAATTTTTGAGTGCTGGCTTTTTCTAAGTGTTGTGACTGCCTACGTGATGATCGTGTGAGCTAATTTTGTATTTGTGACTTCATCAGCCAAGAATTACTGTTTTTCTAGTGAAATTAGGGGAATGACAAAGCGTTAGATATTGAAGATAAATAACTAACAGCCATTAACAAGTTCTTATATCTGCAGTTGTGTCTGCTCATCCAGCTTTGCTACTGCTTTGAGGCTTTGGCCAGGTATAAAGGGCACTGGCCTGGATACTGTGGTACTGTGCACTTGGGGCTAGAGGAAATTGCTGTATACAGCCTTCCAAACCTTGTTTAGCTGATCCCTAATAGGTGGGAACTTGTACCAGCAAAGGTAGGAATGTAGCTAGAATTGAGTCTCTGAGTCGCAGGGAAAAAATCCCAACCACTAATATCTTTAGCTGGTGTAATTTGCCACAGCTCCAGTTTCAATTCAGCTTGAGTTCTTGTGAAGTGTTCAAATTGCTTTTTATTGTATTTGAATCATGCCTGTTATTCTAACTTGCACAGCTCAGGCAGAAAGCCTTATTTAAGGTGTGAAGCTCTTTATGAGCATCAGAACGACCTGACTTACCCAGGGGCTGAAGTCAGAAAGGTTGACAGGGACTGGTGTTGAGGGAAATATAACAAAGTAGTTGGAGAGGAGAAGGGGCCACTCAAAGTATTATTGCAAATGTAATGTGAAAGAGTAAAGAGCGACTACATGAAGATGAAATTGCTAAGGGAAGGAGATCAGTAGAATAAGTGGGCTATATAAGAGATCGCACATCTTGGGAGAAATCACTTTTTTTTTCTATAAAATTTAAAAAAAAGGTTTAAAATGTAAAGCACTAGGAGCTAACATGTTTCTAAAAATAAATATAACGTTGCTGTACAACATAAGGAACTGGTATCTGCAAAGGCACACAAATAAGTTTGTTATCCATGTCCTATAAAAAGCAATTGGCTATTCAGATTCTTTGCCCAAATTTTAAAATCTTCCTGATGCAAAACTACGAAAAATACAACAGTTGAGGATGACTTGGGCTTGTGATGGTTTTGCCCACTCTGGAGCTCTTCTGCATCAGGTGTAGCTCTCCATTCCTCACCCGTGAGCGCCTCTTCTCCCACTGGGATGATTGCTGTAGCCCTGCTCGCTATGTTTTGTTTTGTTCTTCCAGGAATGCAAAACAGAAAAACAGCAAGAAACTATACACTGTATTAAAAGCAAAGCAATGATATCAGGAAAATATCAACTTAGTTGTAAATTGACATTTCTTTTTCTAGTAACATATTTGTGTGTAGGTACGAGCACAGTGCTTAAACTGCTGCTCGACTATATCAATTTCTGCTACGTGATGCATGGACATGTGTACTTACAATGCTTTTAAACTGTTTCCTGTGAGTGACAAATAGGGATTCTTTACTGTTGAGGCTGATGAAAATACAAGGCTTGAAAAACTCTACGTAGTATCTGGGTCAGGGAAAAAAATTGTCCATCACCTGAATAAGGCGAAGAAACATCAAATGCTTTTGCAGAACTACAGTCACGTTTTGTACCACAGAAATATCTGCAGCACTCTTCTCCTGACCCATCTCCAAGCATTGTGCTTGCAGGTCAGGAGGAAGAGGCAGGCCGGTGACGGCATTGCCTGCGATACCTGGAGGACCTGGGTTCACCCCTCCGGCTCGCAGAGCGCCGTGCTCCTGCAGCCTTGCCCGGTGCTTATCCCGGCACAGAGGTGCCCACAGCGGGCAGATGGATCGCATCGGCCTGGCAGGACAGGACAGCTCCTCTTCTCTGCTGCTTTCTGGGCGGGATGTGCAAGGACCGTGCTAGTTCAGGGGCTGCAGGCCTCCGCGCTCACAGCTCCGGGAGTTCCCCTATGTGGTGCAAATGCTGCGTGGTGCGTTGGGGTTCATTTGGGCATAAGAAGGAAAAGGAAAACCATGGCTCTCGTTTTTTCCTCTGGGGAGGACCAGAGCAGTGCCCATGGGTCTCGGTGCTCTGAAGTCTGCCATTGCATTTATAAAAGCAGTCAAAGAGAGACTGACTGGAGAGCACCCCCTGCTTTGGGGTCGGATTGTTGTTACTGGGCACTGTTACTCTGGTTGCTGTTTGCAACGAGATCGTACTGATAGTGCTTCAGCACCTCGAGCCATCTTAGCCGGGACATCGGTGTGACTCTGCAGCCCCACCAGCTCCCTTTCCTCCTTTGTCTGTCTGCTCCCGCAGCTTCTCCTCAGCCGGGCTGGGTGCTGACCATCTGTACCCCGCGTGAGCCCCCCCTGCATGGGGCCACCCGCTCCGGCCGGCAGCACCTTGGGGACCTGGCAGCTCTCTGAAGCTTCGTGTCCGAACCGCAGGATGCTCTGTAGCTTGTCCCGCCTCAAAGTATGAGATACAGAATCATTATTTTCTAGATTGAGACGTCATTTTCATTTTAAATCCTGCTGGTTTCAGCCCGAAAAATAGTGTTCTGTGTTTAACCTCACTTGAAAGATTTTCTATTTAGCGGAGACCGCTAAGAAATGAGAATATGCAGCAAAAATTGATAAGCAAAAGACTTTGACAGGTCTTCACTGCATCTATTTTTATTCTGGAATAGCTTACTGAAAAATAAACATTTATCATGAATTTCTTCTAACAACAACACGCTCCTCTCCTAAGTGTGGCACAGATGCTTCCAAAAACCCTGTGTGCCTCCCCCTGCACCCCCACGGCTGGCCACCGAGGTGCCACTGCCGGGGGGCAACTGGGCTGCAAAACGCTGCCTGGGGAAACGATTTCAAATGATAGGGAGGGGCTCAGGTGTAAAATGTGTGAACAAATTAACTTCCTTAATTAGCAAGTTTTTCAGGTAAAATTGGCTTTCTGTAGCCCACCTGCTGAGAAGGCTCAGTCCTTGAAGAGCACAGGCTTCCCCCGTTTCCTCTGGTTTGGGGTGAGGTGGATGCTCTGAGCTATTGCAACATGGAGGGGGTTACAGGTTGGCCCCTCTGCTTAAGCTTGTCTTTGCAAGTTTGAGCATGGCTCCTTTCCCACCCCTCCGCCCCAGTCTGCACTTGCACATTCAGTTTGCATTATAATTTTTAGCAGTTTCTCAAGCTCTCAGTATCCATTTGAATTGATGTTTTCCTTCAGGTTTTATATATCTATGGCAGCGTCCCGCTGCCCAGCAGCCAAACCGTGCCGGGAATTATTCTCTCCCCAACCATCTCACGAGTGATGCGATTTTGCAGTCACTCTCCTCAGCAGTGCAAGGTTAGACTCTTCTCATGATGTTTCAAGTTTCAAAGGGTACCCATCACAGTGAATATTTCTTAAGCCATCACAGCACTTTGTAATGGCTGAGAGCTGTATGTGTTATTTAAAGGTTTCATTTAAAACCTCTCAGAAATAAATCTGGTGCAACTGTTGCTTGAAGGAGACCTGAAGGTAGGTCAGGGAAAGACACGTTTTGTCTTTTTGACTTCAAGCATAGCTGGACTCAAGTTACTGAGGAGATTTATTTTAATTGGTATTATCATATGGCCAGGATATTTTGCTGGAGAAGCTGTGCATGCCCATAAGGAGCTAGCGGATGCCACGAGACGCCGGGGAGCTGGCAGCCTCCAGGCGCGGCATGGAGCCTGTGCCAGGCCCCCGCCGGTCTGAACACGCGAGGGGTGGGCTGCTCTCCTCTGACGTCTGAGGATAGCTGGTTCTGGTAATGCACATTAATACATCCACATAGGTGCATGCTTCCGAGTTAATTATATTGCAGACTGTCTCACACCTTTCATGACTTTTATGATACAAGACTTGTAAACAGGCAAGGAAATGTCAGACTGTTCCCATTTGAAAAAAAATGGAATTCTTTATGTACTTAAATGATCACCTTATAGTGTAAGGTTTGAACAGTGCTAGTTAAAATACATTATTCATGACTGTAGGTGCATTGGTTATTAAAAGTTAGGTAGCTAGGTATGTGTCTTTGAGACGAAAATGAGAATTAATTAGTTTGTTAGTATTCGTCTTCTGTTCTATTTTTTCTCTTTGTCTTTTTCTGTGATCTTTTTTCCTAGAAAATTTGGAAGAAGAGTGAGCTGTAAATTTTGCACATATATTGTTATACCTAAAGGACAGACCTGCTGTCACTTTTTTGCCTAATAAACTCTTAATAGTGCTGAGTTATCCCTTTGACTAATTTATCAGTCCTTACATCCTCTCAGGGAGAATTTGTCAAATTCATAAATTGTAATATCAGTGAGAAGACAGACTTTTGGCTCTCGTGCCTTCCATATATTTATAATGAATCTCCTTCTCCCGAGTAGGGTAAATATCACTTTGGCAGGACTACCTTGATGCTGCTCTCATATGGTAGCTTGCTGTAGTCTCTTGCATGTGCTCACATCCTTCTCTGTGTTAATGAGATGTCTCAAAGAAAGGGATAGAGGATAACGAAATAAGACTTGACATTCACAGCTTAATTTCACTAAAATCACTGGAATTGCCCCAGACTAGGACATTGCAATATTTTGGGGTCCTATTTCTTTCCTCCCCTACCCAAGCAATGGGAAGCATTGCAAGTGCATTTTGCAGTTTTCAGGATGTGCACCCTTCTAACAGTTATTTCTACTACAATTATAACAAAGGTTCCCCCAAAAGCAGCCATGATTTGTATCCTCAGGTGCAAAACCCGACTAGATGTAAGGAATCTTCCAAGCCCAATGAAGACTTACTAGCACAGGTGCACTACGTTGTCTGGCTACTGCAGAGGAAAGTGGGGGTAGTTTAACTGGAAGTAGCTGGGGAAGAGATTTTAGGAGAGAACAGCTAAGTGTATGCCAGGCTTTGCACTCTGCTGTGGCTTCTGAGATAGTAAGGAAACTAAATTTGAGAATTTCCAGTTTGGAATCTTTGCAGACTTTCTTGATCTCATTTGTAATTCGTGATTTTTGAGTGCTATAAATCTGTGTTGCAGACATTTTAATTTGTGGTTATTACAATCAGTTATTGTTACTATCAGCAGTTATATACACGAGCAGCCTTCACCGTCTGACACTGCCAGTCTATTTCCGAGGGAACGCACCTTCTGTTGGCCCTGAGCGCTCCCCATCTTGCTTTAATGCCTCCGCTAATTGGCCTCAGTGCGGTTCAAATATCCAGGCTTGATATGCAGAGAGGCCTGAAAGGAAAGGCCTTCAGTGAATGCTTGAGAAGCAATATTCTGGGAAAGAAAATATTTCTAATGGACTGTGAAGTGCAACGGTTGAGCTTAAATTTGATGCTCGGTGGCCATTCTCTGGTGTAATTCAGTTACCTTCAGCTCAATGATGCCAGTGAGGGATTTCTTCGCTCACAGACATTGTTATGCTCAGCTCTGGCCAATGGCAGCCAATAACACATTCCCGGAGATATCCGTTTTATCCTCCTGTTTGTCAAGGCAAGATATTTTCCTCTCTTTATTCTCCTTAAAAAATTCTGTGCTGAATTCAAACATCCATGAAGCAGCCCTGCCTCTGTTCCTGTGAAATGGTTTGCAGCCATCAGCACCACGGCAGCTGTCACAGACTGCGGGGAGTGAAGGACAGTGATATGAATTATTTTGAGGACATCTAACATCTGGTTTGGAAGTGAGTGACTTACATTTGTGATGAAATCTATACAGATGATAAGGTTAGGTGCAAAACCTGTATTAAATGAGTGACTTAAATTGTTTTCCCCTCAGGTATAAGAGGAGGTCTATTCATAGCTGTCGCTGAAGTAACAGGACTGAACATATGTGGTAGTGAAGTTCAGTCAACAAAAGTCCCCACAAGCCTATCTGATGTGAGCAGCACGCTTTCTCATATTCCCTGTGGAAAAAAAGAACGCTGACCACACTTACAGTCCTTAGGGGTTGTTTTTTTGGTTTATGTTGCAAGGAATCAGTCACTTTGATTTAGTGTCAGATTTTCTGTACTGCTTCACACCATGTCATCCACGATGGAGGCACTGCTCATGCTTTGGGTCTGAGATGGCCACGGATGCTTGTATTAGTTATAAATATTTGTGAATACAAAATATATATCCAATAATATAACCAAGCACCCGCCCATCAGTTTATCCATGTTTATGTGATAGCTGCCGTTCCTCTGGTCAAGGAACTGCCATCGCAGGCACTTCATTTGCCTCCGTAATACAAAGATAATGTTATCCAAGCAGGTTCCTGCGTGCAGCTGTGCATCTTTGGTGATTTTACTCAAGCCTTCAATATATTTTGTTATCCTTGTGAAGAAGAAACAAATACAAAATTTCAGTGTAGCGCTTGGAAATGATAGTGCTGATGAACTGAAGGAGCACATGAGTACAAAGAGTGTGAGATACAGCTGAGCATTCATTTGTCACTGACACAAAACAGTGCTGTAAAATAGATATTATTTTGTGCAGATAGCAAACAGAGAATATATTTGTGCAGCAGGGGCCTGGTTGTGTTTGTGTTTTGTGGTGGACCAGTAAGCAGAACAAATCAAAAAGCACATAAGGAATCTTTCTCAGTGTTTCTCTCTTATTGCAAATATACACCAATTTCAGATCCAGCATCTCTGGAATATACCACTGTTTTTTGCTCTTTATTAGCTTCAGGAAAGGAAATGTGTGCATCTCTTTCCAGCGGTGCATGTTGATACATCAAAGAAGAGAACATCCTTTTATTCCTGCAAATAGGTATTTTGAGTTCAGGGTGAGTTTGTTGGTTTGGAACTCTTTGTCTGACAGTGAAGGAAAAATAAATAAATAAATAAATAAATAAGCAAGTTTTCGCTTTCCAGCCATAGTACAAAAAAAGGAAGAGTACTAGGTTAATGTCTAAACACATGTAAATGCCCGTGAAACACAACTGAGACAAAAAACAGAAAAGAAAGGGGCTCCAGTCCTGGGGTCTGCTGTTCTGCTCAGTTACTGCTCGGTACCTCGGGGCACTGAGGCTTACCTGGGGGAAGTCTGGCACTGTGTCAAGTGAAACGCCTGTTCTTGTGGTTCACTGGAAAATAGGGGGAAAAAAATAGTTGCCGTAGTTACACCACTTGTCATGATGCTTATCATGTCTGTGGAATAGAGCTGTATATTAAATCTATGCTCTTACTAATATCAGCTGTTAAACATTTTCAAGATATTTGAAATCAAGACTTTCTGAAAAAAAAAAAAAAGTTGATTGCAGCGAAAAGGTGCTGTTTAACCATGCAGCTCAAAACATAATTTTGTTAGACACTCGGTATTACAGAATTATACAGCATGAATAAATTTTCCAGTGAATTTAGCTTCTTTGCACTTCATGAACATTCTTGATTTTTCTGTTAAGATGTTTGTTACTTGCAGCTCCTAGCCGAAGAGTTGGAGCAGGCAAAATTGCAAAACTGGAGAAAAGGAGGGCAGTTCCTTCCAGCTGGGGAAGCGCACCCCGTCAGTGCCATGGCTGTGCCTTTGCTTGGTGCTGAGCTAATTCCAGCTTCCCACGTGGGAGGGATGAAGGCGGCGATCACTGCGCACATGCACGGAGCCTCTTTCCAGTGCAAGCATCTCCTGAACACCTAGGTAGACCAACAGACGCACACACACACGTGTACTCTGTGAAAGCATTCAAAGGCCATGCATCTTTTTAATGCCGAGAGACCCTTAGTTTAACATGGTATTATTTGTCTGTTTTGAGCTGGTGTGCCAAATCCTAAAGCATTAGGGGAATACTGTCTAAAATGTCTTTTTTACATGTGTACCAATGTCTAGTAGTAAGAGCGTCCCTATTGATCTTTCTTGACCCTTGAGCAGTCACCCCTGCCTTTTGGACTTTCTCCTGTAAGTTTCATCTCCTTTGGGGAAGCAGGGCAGTGCCACCCTCCTGGCGCTGGCTCTTGCCAGAAATGGCCCACAGCCCTTGTACTGCACGTTCCCATTTGTACAGCCTTCATCGTGCCTGTAGCATTACGGGCGGGAGCTCCGTAAGCCTCCTCTCTGTTCCCAAATCCAGTTACCCACCGGTTGCTGATGTGCTCGTTCAGTCTCTTCGGTAGCTGTGCTTCCTTGGAAGAGCAAATGGAGCAATAAGTGTGATACTTAGTGCTGTTTCAAATAAAACTGTGACCTGTTCCTCTAATGCAGCGAGGTTATATTCAGTGTAACCTTGTCATTCATGGCCTGGGATAGTTTCAGCTTAAGAATCTTCAGCGCCATGTCATTTTTCTCCCCGCTGCCAGGTTTTGCTGTCACACACATCGGGTGCAGGGTTACGTTTGCTCGGGAGTGTGAGTGATGGCACTGGTGGACAGTTCGGTGACGGGGAGAGCGACTCCAGCCAAAATCCAAATTCTGCAAAACTTTTCTCTCCAGGTGTCATCTCATTTTCATTTTTCCATTTAAAAAAGAAAAAAAATAGTATGCATTTCTAGGTTTTGAGAAATGTGAATCGGGATTTGACTCTGTGAGTGCCGCAGCTGCTCAGTGGAGATGGACTGCTTTGAGTGAGCCCAGGTCCCGGTGAGCTCTCTGGTTTGGGCACTACAGAAGGGAACGCCCGCTGTGCTGAGGGAGCTGCTTGGAGGAGAACGCACTGGTAGGAAAACCTGGCAAAGCCAAATAATGAATTGTTTGTAAGTCATTAAGAGATTAAATGGAAAACACCTTTGATTATGTATGAAACCCATTACTGAATATGGGATTCTTGTTCAATTCTATATTCCTGTTGTTTGGCAGCTGCATTCTGTTTTTCTTGATTTTTGTTATGTATAATGAATAAGTACAAAAATATTTTCAATTCTTTGATCACTGAATGGATAAACTAGCTAGACATGTAGAGCTGTATTTACTGGATGTGGGTGTACGAAAGCAAATGATTATTTGCGTAGTCACTTTTATAACAATGTCTTTGTTCGTATACCTGCTTGGGTCAAAAAATGGGGATTTCTATGGAGAGGTGCTGGGGTGTTGCCAAGACAGGGGCTGACTGAAGAGGAGCGCTGTTGAAGCAAGTATCAGAAATGCTCTTTCTGGGCAGGAGGACGTGGTCCTCAGCAGCTGGAGCGAGGGGAATAATTCCTGCGGGGATTCCAGGAGGAGTGATGGAGAGGGCAAAGCTTCGCTTCTGCCCAGGGTCGGGGGGGGGAGGCTGCAGGGCCCACGGGCGCTGTGCACAGGGCAGGGGGCGGCAGCAGCAGAGAAGGGCACGGGGACAGGGTGCATTTAGGAGCCAGGTAGGGCAAAGTCAAGCAGAAGGAGGTAGGGAGGAATCGTTTCTTACAGCACTGACTTCAGGCCTCCTTCGGGATGTTTTAGAGGATCACTCAGGTCATAGCTCTAATTATTTTTCATGCAAACTGTTTTCACACTTGGCTTTAACAGCTCTCAGCAGAGCCTGGCTTTCCAGGTAAGATAACCAAAGTACTATTAATTACTTTGTTTTAAGCAGGTGAAAATAATTTGCTACCATTTGTTATCTTTCCAGTCAACAATATTCAAACTGAAGCATTTTACATGGAGTTTAAATTGGTATGTTTGCCGTACTGTCGGTTCCAATTAAGGAGTAATATGAATTGGTTTTGTTTCTTCCTTGCCACAACCTCACAAAGATTTGGAAACACGTTTCCTAAGCTGCTGTGCTCTTTTCTAGCTGTGTGCCGGGGCTGTGGCACTGCTGCCAGTAGTGAACTGCTGCAGACGTGGGCGGTGTGCTGCCCCAGGAATCAGCTCGCTGCTGGCTCCCTGTTGCCCTATCTGTGCGGATCGGGGGGTTCTGCTCCCTCACCTGATCCCTTTGCTGCATCTCCCACCTAAGTGCATAAATGCTCCAGCGAGCCATGACTGTTCTTCCTGCGAGGTCTTCTTTAAGCCTCTCTGCAATCTTTCATTTGCTGGAAGCCCCGATAAGGCTTTCTGCTGTTTGTTCTTTGATCCCAGTGCCCGGTGCGGCAGGCACTTTCAGACCTCACCTAACCCAGAAGTTTTTATCTGCAAAGCAGAACCGGTGGGAGATAGGAGACAGATGCCGCCACACACACTTAGGATTGATGTTCTTCAGCGGTACAATACTTTGTTGATTTTGGCTTTCATTTAGGAGGATAAAACTAATCCTCTTCTATTGCAATCTTATTACCTGACTCAAAATCGCAGTCTTACAGGCATCTTTCAGGCAAAAACACGATGCTTTTGCAGGCCATAAATGTTCTGTCTGCTTCTGTTCTTTGAGGCAAAGTCATGTTTTCCTGTAATGGCTCAGATGGGAAAATTAACATTGACAGCAGCCTCTGAATCTGTCTCTGAAGGCACCTACCTCCGTAATATCTTGCAAAGTAGTCAAAGGTGTGGCTGATAAAAATTATCTCTTAGCACAGTCCTGAGGAGACGGAAAGCAGTGTCTGTCACTGCAGGTAGTTTAGATCATCTTTCTAGCTTAACAGAAGGAGTTTATTGACTCTGACAGTTATCAGCATAAACAGTTCAGAAGCAGAGAAATAAATGATGTGCTTTTGTGTGTGTTTCCAGAGAACTATACCTTCCATTGGTAAATATTCATAAATTATGATATTATCTTGCCGTTGCAAAGGGGGAACATGTATCCCATATCTCATTTATGGCCTATTTTTAGAACTGATTTGGTAACATACCTTTATAATATTCTTCAGAGGAGTAAATTTCCCCTGACTCTCAGTTTTGCCTTTACCATATGCATGTCTCCCACGGGAGGCCATGGTGTTTCGGTAGCGTTCTTCAGTGATGTGTGTTGACCAGGAATGGCATCTGGCCCCTTAGATGCTGGTGATGGTTTGGCTGCTGGCAGGGGAAAAGGGCCATGGGTTGCATGTCTGGATGCAGAAAAGCACAAGAAACACAAAAGCGCTCCCCGTGTCCAAGTGGAAAAATGATACAGAAACACTGTCGGAAGCCAATAACTTTGCCCAGTAATTTTATACTGTACTGTAAACTTTTACTGCAAGCAATCCCGACTCTGCTGAGATCAGCAGGTGCTTTGCCCTCCACTCACGCAGGAGCAGGGTTCCAGCTGCAGAGTGCCGAGCCACGCTGGTCCGCAGAGTTGGAGCCTGGGAGAGGAGATCACCACTAAGCTGTTTTAAACACGGACGGTGTGTGTTTTGTGCTACATTCTGCAGGATTGCTTCCTTACTTGTCTTTACAATGTCAGCTTACGTTTGCTGTCCACAGGGCAAAGTTAGAGAAGCGTAATGGTAACCCCGTGTCATTAGGCAAAGCCATGTACACCTGTATTTCCTTCCCCTTGTGCTAGAGAAGTGTGGGGCGTGAGAGAGGTTTCATCATAGATCTAGTGCACTGCATGAAAACGTGCCCAACTTTCACATAAGCAATCCATTCTTTTCTTTTGTTCAGGAGGAGAGTGCCGAGTGCAATGGTGCATACTGACTTTGTCGACTAATCTTTACATCTTTTTGTGGGTTTTAAGGTGGTCAGTATGAAAAGCATCCCATCTTTTCTGGGATTCACTGTGGTAAAGCCTGCTTCACTGAAATTAATGAGTATTATTCTACTGAATAGAAGAAAGGAAATGAAGTCAGAATTTCCCAGCTCTGTACTGTGAGGCAAGCATCTGTCTAATACAATTGCTTTCTCTGCATTGGCTGAGCTTAGAGTTTTCTCATCCCTATCCAGAAAAAATTAAACAGTCCATTGGTCTCAATCTAATACATCTGCAGAACAACAAAGCAAACATTTTATCTACTCAAACCCTAACAAACTATCTTAAGCTATAAAAATGTCACGTAGTTGCCACTTTGACCTGAGATGATTTTCTATCACTGTGCCATTATCTCACCCAAGAACTGCGTTTATTATTCTTTCTTTCGGATACATTCTCAGTTCTCACAAAAAGTGCATCGTAAAAAAAATGATGAATTAAAATCCTACGCCTCTGGTAGCAGCTACTACTTGAAATCCTTATAAGCTAAAATGGACTTTTGTTTAAAGAAAAGCCCTCTTCAAATCCCAATGTGCTCTGGGGAACTGGCAAGGTCACACTTTTACTTCCTAGTAAATCCTTCTGGGAACTTCAAAACAATCCTAGTTAAAAGAATCCATTATACTGGATATTTGTAATTGTTACTTATGGCCCTGGCACTACTCGGCATGATATTTTGCCAATCCCCTGGGTACAAGGCTCACTTCAAGTGTAGCTATATAATTCACTTCACTAGCGATGCAGGCTGAGTTTGCCTAGGGGCTATATAATAGACAGGGTAAATATCCATTTCTAAAAGGACTAATAAGAAGAAAGCCTTAAAGCAAAAATGTAGCCCTGGTTAGAATATGACAAATTTAGATGTGAAATATGTTTGTGTAAAGCGAGGGATGTGTGAACACTCCTTAGATAGAAATCCGTATGCAGCATTTACCCAGCCCTACTCTGTATATTACATTTGCATGCACTTGCATAAGCATAATTATTCTAATAATTTGAAGTGATTGTTTCATTTTTAATTGCATTCTGAAAGCAACGGAAGTGAACCAGGTGAATCCAGGTTATCAAATGTATGTAAAACAGCGCTGAAGTGCAAGATTGCTCGGGCTATTATTTTTGATTGTGCTCTGATGACATTAATCATTTTATTCAAGATTTCTGGGCATTAGCGTTCACCTTATGATTTCCTTCTGAGGTAGGAGCTTATAAACATTATCACTATTTTGCAGATTGGAAGCAAGGCACTGGAGCGGTATTCAGTGGTGAAACCTGGCTGGACATCTGGTTTCTAATCACCTTGTTTGAGCTTGTAGAGCTGAGCCAGTAGAGAAGCTGGCCTTGTCTTTCTGAGTCTTGTGTGTAGGCATATGGGGGAGGCTTGTTTGGTGTTTTTTTGGTTGGTTGGTTGGTTCATTGGGTTGGTTTGGTTTTTTGAGTGTTTTTTTGTTGTTGTTGTTTTTCCTTTTGAGGCGTTTGACCTTTTTGTGGTATCTCATAAGACTTCTAACCTTAAGTACTATGGTATGTGGTTCCACTAGATAAAATTTGCCTGTATGGTCCAACCTAATGCGCGATGATCTCAGCAGCGTTAGGATTTTCTTCACCACTTACCATCCCACCAGGTGCTCTCTGCAGCACTGAATTCCATGCTAGCACTTCTTCCTCGCAGCGACAGGTGAATTACAGTGGTGGGATACTTAAAAAAGCTACTGCCACCAGGTTGCTTTTGCTTCCCAAGTAGAGGTGGTACCGTTCTTCATATCCATTGTCCATTTTGGTGCATAGTCAGAGGAATGCGGTCAGACCACTTCCCACAAGCTGGCAGCGAGAGTGTCTGGTGTGCCTGGTGTGGATTTGCCCGCTCCTTGCATGGCAGTTTGGTGCAGCCTGTGCAGCAAATCAGGTTCTACAAAGGTAATTGCATTTTGTTGCAAAGTTTTTAAATGTATAGAAGCTGAAAATGAGAGGACAGTTATACTGTGAAAACTGCAAAGAAATATCTGAATATATATTTTTAATTTTTTAAAGCTAGTCAAATTATTTGTTCTACATTTAACTAATGAACCTTGTTTGGTTGTTTTTTTTTTTTTCCTGTTAAAATCTGCAGGACTTTTTTATTATTTATATTCACAAAACAGCTATCCTTAATTTGAAGAATTTTGCTTCAGGAACCTTATTCCATGTTTTTTTCATGGTTTTTGTGTACTTTTTTTTTTTTTTTCACAAGCTGTTTGCTTTATATAAATATACAAGGAAAAAAAAAAAAGCAATACTTTCATCTTCCTGACTACATAAATGTGTTTTCTTCCTCCCTGCTAGCAGGAATCTCACAGATAACATATTCTACGTTAAGCAGCAGGAACACCTCCTCTGCATGCCAAACCTACTGCAGACAGCCCTGACTCCTCCGTGGAGAGGTGCGCAGCCATGGCTGATACAGGCAATTTTTCAAGCTGCATTTTGCAAGCGTCTTCCAGCACTATCCTTTGAATACTTTAGCCAATCTAATGTACCTCAGCAAAGTCAAAACAGATCCCATAATGGCACTGGCAATTGTTTGATAGCAAAACTCATCGCTCAAAGAACATCTGAAGGAAATATTCAAATTACCTTCGGCAGACTTTTATGGCTATTCCTAATACCTGGTGCATTTTATTGTTTTGGTGGTAATCGCCTGGCAACCTACAGCACTTCAGTTCAAACGAATAAACCTTGAGAAGAGATTAGCGCTGAAAAAATCTCTAAGTTCTTAAAAAAGATCAGGCCCCAGGAGGAGCAGCTCCTCCAGGGCTGCCGATCGGCTGAGCGCAGGGAAGGTGGCACCAGCTCCCCCAGGGCTGGGGCTCATTGCTGGTGACTCAAGCTGCACAGGCAAACATCACTTCAGCGTATAAGTGGATTTAAATGTTATCTGCGCGGAAGGATCTTAGATGAATGGCTGCCTCCAAAGCCACAAGACTCGCGGCAGCAGGGGGAGGAACCCCTTGTCCCTGGCCGCTGGGAGCTGCGGGCTCCTCACGGCTGCAGCGGCCGTGGGGGTCCCTAGTCTGGGGGGGATGCTGGAGCCGCTCGGCCCGGCCACCAAGGGAAATGGCAAATGTGTGCTGCAGGTCAGCTCCGCCGTGCTCACTGTGCTCGCCTTTGGTTCTGCGGGTTTGCAGCTGACTGCTGAGGTTGCCCCGGCAGGTGGATGGGAAGGGGGCTGTCAGCAGTAGGAAAGTAAAAGCCAGGCTGGGGAAAAGCTGCTGGGAGCGAGGTCTGGCTTACTGGTATTCCAGACAAGCAGCAGCTTTTAAAATTATTTTTTTCTCCTTGCAACAGGTCTCCGCTCCCTCCCCCCCCACCCCCTTTTTTTTTCTCTTTGTTGTTGTTGTTGTTTTTTCCCTGCAGTTAAGCTACGTGGCTGTGCATGCCTCCCACCTCCAGAGAAGGGGCTTGCTGGGCACGGTGTGCCACCTCTGCGCCACCACCTGCACAGGGACAGGGCCAAGACGGGACAGGCACACAGCATGTACAGGGCTGCTCCGTTAGAGCACAGCTACAACTTAGACAAGCGTGCCTGTAATTAACGCAGCATTGCTTTAATCAAACTGCAGGCCAGTTGCGTAACTTCACTTACACACTAGTGCCTATGCCAAACTGGCCGAGCTCAGTCTGATCACGTCATACCTAAGACCTTAGGCTCGCAGAGGGCTTCTGACATCTCTGATGGGAAAACAGCCTCAGCGCAGTGGTGTGGGGAGCCTGGGGAGTTGCTGGCACTCCAACAGGCTGAAAGCTGGCTTTGTCATCCCTGCGGACAGCAGTGTCACTTCCATCCAGGAAGCTGGCTGCTCCAGCACGCTGCTGAAGTAAATTTAGAAAATATAGTCACTGTGGAAAGCGACATCGTACATTGAACTCCCTCACCCATAGATGAGAACAGAGATACACAAACGTGGTGGGGTACCTCCAGGAATGGCTTTTCTCTCGAGTGGACTAACCTCACCACGTGAGCTGCCGTGGGTTTAGGCCCACAAATGGGAAGTGCCAGTGACACAGCCTCAGGCCTCCTGTGCTCCCGGCTCGGGGCAGACTCATGACGGAGCTGCTATCCCGCCACCCCGGGGGCATTCACCATGTCACGTCGGGGCTCGTCCTCGCCTGGCACCGTCTTGTGCTCCTTACCACTGCAGCACCCACCCGACCTCGTCATACGGCGGTGTGGAAACGCTCCCCTACATTACCAGCAACAACTGTCGACGGTGCTGCTGTTTCTGGACTCACAAATCCACAAGAAGAGGTGAGGGTTGCTAAGCAACTCGGCCCCTTTTTCCTCCTATGCCATTTCAGTTCCTTCTCAGTTTTATGCTCCGTGTCTGCGGCTGCTTAATTTGATCCTATTTGCAGTGACAATTTAGGGTCTTGTGCCTTGGATACCAATTCACACAAAATGTACTGACGGTCACACTTAAAAAGCACATTTGGGTTTGGAGCTTGTGAAACTGAAATGAGAACTTGGGCTTGCTTCCTGCTGGAGCGGTGTTCTCCAGCCCTCGCCGTACTGTCCTGGGGCCATGAGCTCTCCCCGTGCTCCTCTCTGTCCTCCTGAGCAATCTTTGATGGCATTTAATGAACTAATTATACTGCTCAGAGATTCCTGCTCTGCTACTGAATTAGCCAGCCTCAGGCCTCTCGCTCGCTCACTCTCACTCCGTGTATTTTTGCTGCTGCTGTAACATGCAGAACATCCGTCACTAAAATCTAAGCTCGCATTTCCTGAGCATTCTTTAGCTGAAATTCCTGATGGGCAGAGCATGCGAGAGGGCACGGCAATTGCACACGGCAAGTAAAAAGTCAGCAGTGTTACCATGTACGGTACCTAACAGAACTGAGGTGTCTGGAAAACAAGTGTTTATGTTTCTCCCAAAGAGGCAGTGACAAGGTGGGATTTCCAAGCGCTTTGAGTTCTCTTGGGTAACACCCGTGGGAGCATACCCTTGTCCTGGCCTTGGGTTTCGTGTTGCTGGGAAGAGGGGGCTGCACTGCTGCCTGCAGGAATCTGCCGCAGCGTTTCCAGGCAGGTATTGCCCTTATGGCTCTCAGAATTTAACGGTGAGATCGCTCTCAATACTGCCCAAAACGACAAAGAAAACCAATTTCCAAGAGCTAAGCAGAGAGATAAAATCATATTAAGAATTTTGAAACATTAAAAAACGTAAGGAAAAAGCAAACTTAAAATACAACTGACACCACCCACTTTCATTCTGGCTTTGATTTTCTAGCATTTTGTGGAGATTACAAGTCATATATTAGTAATACATGCCATAATGCACAGCGTGTCATGAGAGTAGCTAAACAGATATGTGACGACTATATAAATCTATACAGTTCTATTTCATAATTGTTTTTCTATTAATTTCCAAAGCGCATTTACTCTCTAAGCAGTCCTTGCCCCTCTTTATGGAGTTCTGCATAACATGCTTTTTCAACCCTCACTCTGGCCTGTTCTGGTTTTCCCTCCACCAGGCACTTCAGAAATTCCTAAAGAAAATCAATCCAGTTATCCTACATGGGGAATCTGGAGGGCCATGCTCATCAGAATATGCTCTGCACATATTAGAAAATGAATAAAAATCGACCTTAACATCCATTCTTCTTAATGTGCTGCTGCCAGGTATATTGCAGTTCAGCAAGGCTTTTAAGCAGAACTGAAAATTATTCATAAGCTCAGCTGAGTGCTTTGGGTACCGCAATGTTTTCTACATACTTAACAGAGGCACATTCCACACTACACTGCGGGAGCTGTGAAGAACAGGTGGAGGATAAAATTACACGAGTAGAAAGGACCCATTCCCACAGCATTTATCCTCTGAGCAGGACCCTGTCCTCCAGGTGGCATGTCAAATACAGGGCCTGGGCGTGGGGATGGATTGTGTGTCTGCTGTCAGGAGCTGGAGGGCCAGGGAGCCGGCAGCACCGTGTGGCACTGAGGTATCGCTCCTTCGGCGTTCGGGTGAGGACCAGCCGCCTGTGCTGCAGCAGAAAGCGACAGAGCGGCTGTCGTTGTCTGTGAACTTGTCACCAGGTTGCCATCAGGCCATTTGTGTGCCGGATAAATTAGTAATCAGGAAAAAGAAACAATCTCTTTAGCAACTTCTCGCTCCCTGTTGTAATTCGTGATCTGCTGACAAACCTCTTGGCGACTCAAACAACGCTGCTATTTATGGTTGCGTTCGGCGTCGAATCGCTAATTGTTGCTGCTTTGCTGAGAGTGACAAGGAAATATGACAGCTAAATATGATATAATTTATGAGAAGAGAAGGCTGTAATGCAATTATGGAGGAACACACTTTTTTACTAATGTTATATTTGTAATTTAATATATTCGTATTCTATTATTAAAACATGAGGTTCTGTGTGCTAATCTGCATAAAAGTCAGGCAGTTCGAGCTGCATTTCGGAGACAAGCAACTACTCCCAACACAGGCAGTGAAGTATTTTTTATACAAGTGTAGGCATCTGTATAGTAGATAAGTTGCCAATAGAGTATATGGTAGGGAGCACAACAGTAGAGATAAGAAAATGTGATGTAAGGGTTTATTTACATTTAGATATTAAATTTAAATTTTGTCGGGTTTTGGAAAAGCATGTAAAAATATTTAGGTTTGTTGCTTTCAATTCCTTCTCATGTATTCCCTGGTTAAAGGCAGCAGAACATGCGGCTAGCTCTGTCTTTCAGCACAGAGCCACAGGGAGCCACGTGTATCTATTTCCCCTTTAAATGTACCAGAAGTGGAGTCTAATAATGAGCCACAGCTTTACCCGGCATGGATGATACAGCTTTCCAAGGGGAAAAAAAAAAAAAAAAAAAAAGAAGAAGAAAAAAAGGTGAGGTAAGCATGATATGCCACAGCAACTACAAAGGAAATCAGAGCAGAAGATCCAGGTTCACAGCCATCATGATGTCAGCTCTTGTTCAGTGCTGGAAGTACCAAGGCCATGCTTCATACCATTGATAGCTTGAGATGCCTGTAGGCTGTAATAAAATTCATCTTCCGCACTGTAAATCTTTTCTCCTTAAGCTTGGCAGAGGTAACAAATGTGCATAAAATTGAAGTGAAAGTGATTAAATCTCACTCTGAGCAAGTATTGACAGATCTGCCTTGCTTTTGGATGCTGTGGGAGCTTCTTTCTTTGTGGCCTGTGCTCAAGATAATGAAAACCAGTCAAGTGATGAAACTTATATATCCAAAGAGGATTTTCACTTCTGTGTATTTGTTTTTAATATGTTGTTGGCACAGGTAATGCAGTTACTTCAAATCCTGTTATCCACTTCTGGCAGGGGACAGGTCTACACTATCACTGCCCCCACCACCTGTCAGGCAGGTCAGATAATAGTTCAAAAGGGAAGAGTTTTAATAAATTCTTGTGTTTTAAAGAAATGCTGATATTTCCATGTGGCAATACACAGGCTCATTTCCATAATTTAGAGTAAGTGTGAACACATCCTTCTTGCTGGCTTGTGTGGCTGCAGGCTGCATGAGGGCATCCTGAACTGGGTGCTTGCACGTGAGGAGAGTGGGGCTCTGTTCATGGAGAAGAGGAAAAAGTACAGTGCGTAACTAAGAGGACAACTCGCTCAAGTGCAAGTGTCAGTTGTTGCTTTCTTGTACGCAATGACATTGGTCTCAGGAAATGGGGATGCAGCTGATATGTGTATCTGTACAGAAGGCACGGTGCAGCATTGTGCATTCTGCATGCCACAGCTATTGGCTCACCTCCAATACATCTAAGTCAGTGGCCAGCTGATGTTGACATAATTATATGTATATTAATTACCATGTATATGTTACGTGCAAGAAGACAATCTGTTTTCACTGTTGGAAAGTCATCATCTATTAACGCTTAACAACAACACAGTGTATGAGATCTGTATCTATTTTCTATTTAAAGAACAGGGAATGCTCATGTATCGTGGATTAAAGCATGGTGAATTCTGGTGATGCTGATGTTTCGTTAGCATTCCCCGTTTTCATGTAAATTAATTTCTTTGAGAAAAATCAAATCCGTACCTGGTGCTAATTGCCCAATAATAATGAATATCTGACACTCCATAGAGACTCAGTTGAGGTAGACTGTTATTGAAGTCTTCATATCAAGACTGGAGCTTGTCTAGAAGGCACACTTCAACTAAGCTTCAAGATACTGGAGTTAATGCAGGAGCAGAGCTTGGAAATGTACCAGCTATGTAATGAGAGATGTGATCTCCTCTAGCCTAGCAGTCTCAAGAAACAGGGAAAAATGTCTTTCCTCTCCGAAAATAACCATGAAGCTTCTATTGATCACGTTATCTGAATTATGGATGATACTTTTGTCAACTACATTTTTCTGTTGAAACAGAGAAGTGCAAGAGATAATTTTATTGTCTAGAGCTGGGATACGTGGAGCCCATCTTTTCACGGGGAAGTTACAGAAGTGTACACTATCAAAAATATTGCTTAGTTGAATTCACTTCGCACTGGTGGTTCATTGTCATATTGAAAATGAGGAATGAGAGGCTGTGGTAGAATTTGTGAGAAAACTCATCTGGCAAAATTTCAGGTTTGCTGAGTGAAGTGAAAGCCCTGTAAGCATTAGAGGGGGTGACGTTATATGAACCGGCAATGGAGAGTATCAAAATCCCTTTCCTTAATATAGGAACTCTGCTCCTATTTGAAATTGGAGCATGTAATGAATAAAGCTGAAGTAGATCACAAAATAATACATGTAATTACTTTGCAACCCATTTCCTGGTTATACATTTTTTTTCCACTGCATTTTACCTCACTTCAGCATTTGATAGTATACCACAGTTTATTGGATATTTGTGGTCTAGTCTTGCAGAATAATGAGTTTTATCTTCCCATGTGTTGAGTACCTTCATGCCCCAGAGAAGTTAATGGGAAATGAAGAAGATCAGCATTTTGCAGGATCAGACCTTGATTGAACACACAGCACTAATTCCTGTGTAGAACATGGTACAACAGATAAATGGGGTTTGAGAATAATACTGTTAAAGTAGGTTCTTTAGAACAGGAGGTTCTTTAATGACAATCTTGAAAATACCTAGAAGTAAAAATGCTTTTTTTCTTTTTCTATAAAGAAGATAGTGAACACTGTGAAAAATATATACATTTGACTGCACCTTCATTCATAATAATCTCAAAATATTCTTTACTGTTGGTGGAGAGCCTATCCTTATTGAAGTAAGTATTTCTGAAAAGCATGCCACCTGAAAAATTAATGGTGGTCTCTGATTAATAATGCTTCTGACTGTAAGACACGCCAAGGGCAAAAAGGCCCCGACTTTGAGTAGCAAAGGGGGGCGTGTCTGGTGTCTGAGGCAGTCAGGATGCTCTGAAGGGCTGGTCCCACCTCCTCGCTTGGCAAGGGCAGTGGCCAAGGCAGAAAAAAGCGAAATGTTTTCAGCAGTCCCAGAAAATCAGCCGCATCCCTTTCTCTTACTTATCTTCCAGATGTGTATCAGGGGATGCTCTGAGGCTCAGGTTTGTTTATATATTCAGTTACTCTGTGCATAGTTGATCATAATTCACATTAATGTATTTTGTTGACTCAAAGTTGCTCTAAAAAAAAGAAAACACAAATGCTGAATAAGAATAGTTGATAATAACAGCAATGATTGGTAATGCTAACTTTTTGAGACTATCCAGAGTATAAACTGGTCTCACGATAACTCATTTAGTCAGAATATTGGATTTTAATCTTTCCAGCAAGAGCATGCATACTTCATACACATGTTTTTTTTAGAGCAGTGAGTAAGAAGAGAAAGACCTTCTCTGTATTCACTGGAACACAGTTCAATATAAAATGCCATAGGCCCAGTACATGTAGTTACATCCTCATTACAGAATTTACATATAAATAGTGATATTTTTGTTAACATGCCTGATGCAGAACATGTTATCATGGTCCCTAAACTGTCAGTGTTGCCAAGGTATTGCACAATATTGTGCTTTGTATTTAGCTGTAAATATTTTCCATTTTTACTGACAGCAATGTGGAGCATCATTCATGAAGTAGTTACTGACTAGTTTTAGTTTATGTTTGCAAACAGATTTGAATTGAAGGTCATAATTAGGAAAGCAGATACCTTGATCCCCACATGGTAAAAATCTCAGAAGTTGTAAATCCTGAATAAGAGATTTTTTTTTCCCCATGGGAAGACCAAACTTAGTCCAGGAGATATAAGAAGCTGGAGAGAATGTCACTATTCTTTCCAAAAAAATTTATAATGTCATCTAGTTATGGCGTCAGAGCAGTGAAGCCAAACAAACTGCGAGAGCATAAAAAAATCAGTCTCTGGGTAGTTCTGCTGGTAGTGATAGCGAGACAGCCCTTCAGCTGCCGTAGCAGCAGCCTGCCCGGACTCACGTCAGTGAGCACGGCCGTGCAAAGAGACGGGCTCGCTGCTAACGCCACCAACGCAGCACAGCTGCCGCCCAGTCCCGTGCTATCTCAGGTGGCTTTCCTCGGGGCTGCCTGCCCAAACGAAGGACCAGCGAGAAGCCCCTTCAAAGCGTCTCTCTGCCGACTGCTTTGGTGACCGTCTGCCGGTTTTCTTTCAGGCCCTGCTGCAAAAAAGAAGTACGTCAGTTATAACAACCTGGTTATCTAGCCCGCTCAGCCACGTGGCGCGGAGGACGGAGGAGGACTTCCACCCGCCGCGGGCACAGGCCTCCTCCTGGCCGCGGGGCGCCCGCGCCGGGCGGCGGAGGCCAGGCCACACGCGAGGAGCCACGCTCCCCACGGCCGCTCCGTGAAGGCCCCGCGTCGCCCTCGGCTCAGCGGGGCGCGGGCGCTGCCGTGGGCCCTGGCCCTGGCCTGGCCCTGGCCCTGCTCCGTCCGCGGGAGCCGCCGTGCCCACGCGCCGCCTGCCACGCGGGAGGAGCGGCTCCCCGGGGGACCGCGTGCGGCTGCGAGGACTCACAGGGGCTAATTCTGTCTTTATATGTACTTCCAGACTGCAAGTTTTTGAACTTTCTGTACAGTTTGTGAGGATTTTTTGCATATGGCCATCCATGTCGTTCCGAGTTCACTGTTTGTTTTTTGAATGCACAGTTTCATTGAGGCCCTGTTCTCTCAGACTTAGAACATTAAAAAAATTAAAAATCTAAGGATTTAAAAGACCTATGTACATGACTTGTATGATTGCTACTGTATCACTGCAATCCATATACGTTATTTTTTTTAATGAAACAAACAAAAGAATTTAAAGACCAAAAACTGTGCTGGCGAAGTTAGCCCCCACCCCCCCCACCCGCCCCCTTCACAACTTCGATGGGCTGCAGAGGAAGCAGACAGGATTTTTGCTGAGTTTTAGTACAGGTCTTGATATTTGGAATGCATGCCAGTAATGTATTTTATGGTACATGTTAATAATTTATGTTTGATATTTGTATTTGTGTTCTATTTTGTTATTTTATTTAAAGTATATGACTATTTTGCAATAATTTCAATAATTCTTATGATATTTGGAAGAAAGAATATGGCTTTTACATGTCTTGAAGTTTTTTTCTTTGTTGATGCCCCACCATGATTGACCAGTGTGATAAGGACTTACAAAAGCATGTATGTTTTATACTGTTTGTAATAAGTAATTTCGTTAATCTTGCTGCTTATGTGCCAATTTAGTGAAACCGATCTTTGCCGCAAACTCCTCCCTTCCTTTCCATTCTCTCGATCCTGTGATATTATCCAAGAATGTATCAATAAAGGGTTTTGGTTAACTTTTTTTTATTTACTCCAATAAATATATTTTTTCAGTTGTTCCCTCCCCCTCCCCCCTTGTGACTACAGTTTATTTCATGGTGGTGTCAGACAAGGAAAGCCCAACGCCCGACGGAGAGGCCCTCGGGCTCTGTGCCCAGCGTGATTCTGGAAGGAGCTGGGGGAGCTGCTCCTCAGTAAGACCTGAACCACAGCTGCTGAAAGAAATCCTGTTTAACGTGTGCCAGACTGGGCCTCAAAACTGAAGCCATCCACAGCACAGGCAGCTTCTCAAAATGTAATCTGTGCATGCTTTTCTCCTCACGTCTCCGCCAGCGCAGCCCTGATGAGTCTGAACAAAAGGGCTCAGTCACTCTTCGGCCCCATCACATCGGATGGGGGGCATGAGCTGAAACTGGTGTGCAGGGGCAGAATGGAGGAACACAGAAGTGGGGAAAGCCAAAATGAATGTGGCTCTGGCAACAGGGATAGTGCAGGAAGTGCTTCTGTTACCTCTGAGACCATGTATCATTATTATTATTGTTGTTATTATATCACAGAGCTGCACAGACGTATTACGGACCCTTTCAAGAGCAGAGACAGCATGCTAACCCAAAGTGTTCAACTTTGTTCTCAATGAGAGATTTCAGCAAATGTGGTAGGTATGGTAAGCTCCTTTCAGGGAGAAAAAATAAAATGCATTTTTAAGCACTAGGATCCAGAACAAACCCCAGAAACTAATGTTTAGTCACGCAGAGAAAGTCCTCCTGTCTGTGTTTCTTGGTCTCTGAAGCTCCCTTCCACTGTTGAGTCTTCTTTATGACTTTGAAGGATATTATTTTCAACAGCCACTAAAAAGCAGTTAAATCAACAGCTACTGAAAGTCAATCTACCAGGCAATTGTTGAGTGAGCTGGGGGAAAAAAGGGAAAGGATTTAGACAAGAGGTGAGAGGAAACTCATTCAAATTGCAGCACAGCACCTGCACGCTGCCTTCAGCATAGTAACAGTATTTTGGGTGCAATGTGACGATTACTTTGGAAAGTATTTAGCCTCCCATTTTCTCTAGACAACTTGATCAATTACACTGATGAAGTTAATCAGCATCAAAAGAGACTTTGACAGCTGCAGGATGGGCCACAGTGCATAGTGATGAAGACCTCTGTGTCAGACCTTGATTGACTCTTCATGCGTATAAGCATGTGGGCTGGATAGATCCTGGTAAGGCCTTCTTGTGGTTGTTTTAATATTCATAGATATAATAATGAATTACAGCAGACAAAAGATTAAATTCTGCTCAAGTAAAGGCTTTGTTAGCAAGAAATGAATTATCAGCCCAACAAATAATGAAGACAGAGAGGCTCTGCAACATTATCCATTTTCTCTGTGCTGTCCATAATCACAAGGACAGCATCCAGCTAAAATAAGTATGTTGCTATCAAACAGTGATTCTTGCTCAAACTAAGACCTTTTTTTTTTTTTTTCTGAATGGGAAAAAAAAAGGTTTGTTTTTTTTTGTTTTTCCTTTTTTGGAGTGGGGGGGGTCATGGGGAGGAGATGGAGGAAATGGTGCTGTTGAGATGAAGTGCTGTGGATTCCTTTTTAATTTGTTCACCCAGGTGATGTTGCATTAGATCCAACAGCAACTAAAATCTGAGCATTTCATTTTCCTGCTTATTTTATTTATACCCAGGTATGGGTGTCACGCAGGTGCACACACACAGGCACGCACAAAGTGACTGTGGCAGCCCAAAGCCTCTAGTTCATGAGCTGCATTGTTCGCTAAAGGTGAGCTGGCTGATGTTTTATACATCTTACTGCAGTTGGCGCAGCATTTCCTTTGAACATGCACAGACCCTGCATCAAAGTTCTCTATCATTTACTTTACGTTAACACAGTCAGTCTTAAATGATTTATCCAGCCTGAAAAGCTTTCTAGCCTGATCACTGCCTGAAAACGTAAGTAAATCAAGGAGGAATGAAAAGTCTGGAAATATTTTCATATGTCAAAGTACTACACGGAATGTGCTCGCTTTGATCAGTGTCATTCACCAGTGTCTTCTACAAGCAGCTTTCTGCTGAAGCCAGTGCAGGCCAGCTCCTGTGGGTACAGCTTCCCTGCTGGGACAACTGGAAGTGCAGCGTCTGACCAGTTTCTCCATGCACAGCGTGTAGAATTCAGGAAAGCAGACCTGTATTCATACATCTCTGCTATACCTAACTATATAGTGAAGTACATTAAAAGCTATATATGTGTGTGTGTATGTACCTTCATATATAGATAACTATATGTGTTGCATACATAAATACATATAATTTATTATCTATATAAAGTTATGCTTTTATTAACATATTTATGGATGAGTATTGGTGTTTAATAATATAAATACATTATTAAGTTTTTGAGTCACCACTCTCTCTCCACCACTATATATTAAAACTCTGAAGTGAGTCACAGAGGTGAGTAGCAGAGGCAGTGTTCTAGCAGCTTTGATGCGGTGAAGATGTTACGTTGCAGAACGTTGATCTTTTTTTTTTTTATCTTAGAAGCTACACCATGCTATTACACCCACACATTTTCAAACCAAAACTGAGCCCTTAGCTCCATTTAGAGTCCTTTATTTTACAATCAACTGTACTTACCAGCAGTGCAGCGTTACCTTTGTTTTCATAGCTTCATCTTATTAACAATTCCCTGCACATTTGTATCAATACTGGTTTTTTGTCCTGTAGCTGTGAACTGAAAATATGCATGTGTAGCATCACGTATTCTGGCATGTAAATGATAGCTGTTGATGACGTGCCATTCCCTGAGTAAGAAGGACTCAGTTTAGACAAGGAAAGCTTGTGGGATTTTCCCACCACAAAAGCCATGAGCTTATGTTAGAGCACGCAACAAGAAATGTGTAGAACTAAATAAAGCTAGCTCTTCCATGGCTATAAAGGAGACAGACAGACGAACACTCAAGGCAATCATAAGTTAAGTGCACAAGAGCACACCCGGTAGAGCTGCAGCCACCAGGGCCGGGGAGAACACCCCGCAGCACTGCTGGTGCTGTGGGGCGCAGCAGATTATCTGCACGTGTGCACACAGCCTCCGGCATGCAATAGAGAGCAAACGCCCAAGGGAATACATTTTTCACTTACGTCGTGATGAACATACTGTGAAAAAAGCCTCTGTGATTACATTAAAAAACAATCCCGAAGAACGGGAGTGGGTTCTTCTCTTGACATTTATTATTTAGACTGAATCCAACCCAAACTGTATTAGTATGTTAATGCCAAGTTTATTGTTCATAAATACCATTGCAGAGTTAAGTTTTCTGGACATGCTATATGATAGATAATGACAATTATTTAGGCTGAGTCAGAGCCTAGTCTTTATTTGTGACATTAATTGCCTTTATATATAATTAAATGCACTATAATGCTTCCATATACAGAGTCTGTGCATCCATGAAAGTACTAATCAAACATTTTTATTAATTTCTAAGAGCTTTTTGTAAAGGCTTTGATACAGTTGAGTGTTTTTCAGTAAACAGTCTTTTTGATAAGATGCTTAGCAAAATGTTTTTATAATTGCTCTTTGTGCTACACGTGTAATTAATATTATTTATAACAGATTAATGAAGGCGAGGGGTGAGACGCTGCCTCACCCAGCTGGGCGGGCATCCTGCCTTTGCCTCCCCCGGAGTCAGGATTCCACCATCAGCCCACAGTGTACCCGGCCCTTCCAAAACTGCTTCAAAAAGATGGATTTTGGCTATGCTGAGGGCGGCTGTGTGCATGACATTATAAAAGCTTGAGGCCGGTTGAATTCAGGCCATGCCCTGGGGGCCTGTTTCTGTCAGTTCTTCACCTTCACCCCAGGAGGTTTCCTTGCTGCACTGCTGCCCCTGCACAGCCCCTGCCCCTGCACCCATGCACCGCATTTTGGGGGTGCTTGCTTTGAGCCTGGGTCAGCGTTTTTCAGAAAGGTCCCATTTGCTGCATGCCCAGTATTTACAGCCCAGCATTTTTTGGGGTGCCCGCAGGAGCAGGAAGCCATGCCGCCCGCACCACTGGGGTTGCCCAGTACCGCGACTGGTAAATCAGCGAGCTCCAGCAGGAAGCGCGATCGCGTTGCCTTAACGAGCGCTGTTAGCGTGTGCATGGCAGTGCCCTTATTTTCCAATATTTCTATTTATTTCTTTTTCACTGTCTCAATATAGCCATTGAGCTTTGTATTTTTATCAGGCATTTATTTTCAGAAACAGTTTTATTTTAAGTAACTGCTTTATTTTTAAGGAGAATTTTACTGCCTGAGAACTCTCACTTTTTTCCCTTAAGAATGATCTCAACTTCATTTTTTTCCCCCAGTGTTTTTTTTTATTTTTTTTTGTGCTTGTAGTATACTTGGCTGTATATAATGTACAAAAATAAAAATAGTCCCTGTATGAAATAAAAACAGTACTGGCTTTCCCTTCCAACTGCTGCTGGAAACTTGGAAGGGCTAGGCTGTATTTTGCACTGCTTAGCAGAAGAGCCCATGTGCAGCATATGCCAATGCCTTTAATCCTCTCTTGGTCATTAGGACCAAGAAAAAAATTGAAAATTCATTTTCAATTATTAATATGCTGTTGTTGAGAAATATGTAGTCATCAGCCTATTATAGCTCTGACTCCTCTGCCCCCTCCCCATCCTTTTATTAGCACCATGCTCACACAGTACCTGAAAGCCATGAATAAAAAGGTGAAATTGTGTTTCTTGAGATCAGGAGAGAAAGTAAGTACATGTGCCTGCAATCATTTTCAAACCTGCAATGCAGGTGTGAAAGAACTTGACCAATGACAGCAGGTAAAAAAATATCTGTTTTTCAGTCTGGACATATGCAAGTGATGTAGTGAGGTAAATGGTAGAAAAGACTGGAGTTTTGGATGTCAGTGAACAGATGGCTGAAAAGGGTAATAATTTACATGTGATGCTGCCTGCATACATCAAATTTGGTAGGCTCTAAATATTATGAAGCAATATAACGAAGTAAAAAATTAGCCATTTTTCACAACGATGCAAAAAATGTGCTTGAAATTCCTCACAAGGTAACCATTCAGATGTACTTGTTCCGAACTATCCATTCTCATTTCCACAGACCGAGCTAATCAAGACGAGCTCCGTGTATGCCAACGGCAGGCACCACGAGGGCTGGATCTGACACGTTCATGCCTGAGGTCTTTTATTTTGGGCTGAATATTGACTAGATCTTAGCTTCAGTCAATGGGGACAGGAGAATCATTTTAAGCCAAGATTTTCATGAGGCGGAGCAGCTATTTCCCTACCGAATCTTGCTGGACTCCTCCACAGCAGCCAGCAGCATGCAGGTGGCGCCCAGTGGGACCGTTCTGCGCACCCCACGAGAAATCACGGTGGTATCCACATTTTCTGAGTCCCTGCTCCCTTGTTTGACGGGGTCCCTGATGCTGTTCCACTGCCGGCACGTTATCAAAGAGCAATTTTACAATGCTGGGTTTGACCCTGGGATTCCCCAGTGCTGCAGCCGAGGGCACTGCCCCAGGCAAACAGCATGAAACTAGGGGAAAAGATGAAAGTGCATGAAATACAAGGTGCATCTGAGCCCTGGTTATGTAGGTAGGCACTGTTACAACTGCAAAAGAAAGAGGTGATAGGAAAGTACCTCGTGCCCCTTGGCAGCCGCAGGCCAGGCGATAGATACCCTGCAGGAGGTGTTCACGGCGGGGTCCAGAGCCCCGCAGTGCAGACTGCAGGAGCACATCACAAGCCTGCAGCTCAGGAACGTGTGTCCTGCTCCTCACAACCAGAATAAACCAGGCTATTTCTAGCATAAATTAACCTGCTACTGGAGTTGCGCAGTCTGTGACATATGCCCAGTAAGTCACCACAAGCAAGAGCTGAGACAATGATTTTCATTTTGTACAGGTGCTTGTGGTTTTTTTTTTTTTTTTTTTTTCCTTTTTGAGAAAACTGCAACAGTGTAGAAGACTTGTCCTTTAAAAGGGGGGACAACTCCCTGAGAGGAATTGCACTCTCTTGGGAGCCAGAGATCCGTGGTCTTCAGGCTTAATTCTTAAAGAGCTTTGTCTTTTTTATCTGCATGCCAGGATGTGTCATAAATTCTGCCAGCCTCTATCCTATACCTTAACCATGAATTGTATAGCGTACAGGATGACATGCTTGTATACACACACACACCCTTTTTCTTAACAGGCTGCTGATATAAAAGCCTGCCTTTTCAAAATAATCCATAAAAAACAGTCCATAGCCCATTTTTGCCTGGATTATTATACACATTGTATTCATTTTGCAGACAGCAAAATCACAGAGTGAATATTAATGATTGTGATTTTACTCTGGTATTATTTAAAACTAAAATGGTAAATGTTTACTTACAGCCAGCAGGATTTTTCTAAGTAAGGGTCATTTATTTCAGGCCACCGTTGGACTTTGTCACATAAGAATTTGGGGAGCGGGAGCAGGCAGAGCGAGGAGGTTAATGCCGCCTACCCAAACACCGGAGCGTGGCTGCACTCTGACACGGTGATGGAGAGACAAACAGTGCTGCCACGGAGGGCAGAGACTGATCGAATTCCTCCAACCACGCTGTCAGGTTCTATTTTTTAACTTAGGAAGGTGCTCGTGGTTTTAGCCCCGAAGTGCCAGGCTCAGCCCTTGCTGGCAGAAATACATCAAGGCTGTTGTTAAGCAGCAAGTTTGCCTTTCTTTCATCCTTGCTGACGCTGCTGTTGTCCTCCAAAGGTGGCAAAAAACCTTCCTTTACCTCAGGAACTGGAAAAAAAAAATGTATATTTGTATGACGTGTCATTAAAACAGTGGGGGATTGGGGCTGTGCTTTGCTAAAGACTTTTAGATTTTTGAGGGTCAGGATCAAAAAATTGAACAGCTTCTTGAACACCAACTGCGTTCCACAGCCAGGAGCATCCTGCAGCCATCCTAAGGCCAGCTGGGGAGGAACGCACCGTATTCTCCCCAGATTAACCAACAGTGAATTAAAAGTCTTCATCAAAACCTCTTCTTTTTGGGCTGCTACATCCTTTATAAATTTTTTACAGGTTGACTCAAGCTGTCGAACATGTGTTAGTCAAAGAGGAAAAAATAAACCCTTTAGGGTACATGTGGGTAGTGCTTAGTGAAGTATGAATTTATGCACTGCAGTACCATATGGAAAAGCATAAACACGCATTTTGCCCATAGATAAGTGACTCAGTGTTAACTTTTGTTCTGTTTATGAAATGTTAAGATAGGAAGATCTTGAGGAAGCTTCCCAACTAATTCCTGTTAATAGAATAAAGCAGTGCAGTAGAAAGTACAGAAGGCAAATGAAACAGCCGTTCTTCGTTATAATGCCCGGGCTTTAGCAGGAACTTATCACTCTGCCACTTGATGCAAAATGCAAAACTACTCTCAAAATAGTGTTTTAAAAGTATATCGTCTAGCCATCATCTAGCCAAGCTGTTTTCATTAATAAGGTGAGCTCTTTTTAAGGACTATTTCATTTAGTACAAAATGTGTTTGTCTGTTGTTTTTCATTTATAAACACAGGATAAAGAGGTAACTTGTTGAAATAACTTACCAGAATGTGACTTCTTGTGCCAGTCCCTTCTTCAGCAGTGAAATTAATTTTATATGTAATTCATCTCATAGTACTTATACAATGTGACTAACATGTGGACTGTTGATGCTATTCAGCGAGCAAATGGGTTTTCTTGGCAGCCTAATGGTCTGTGCAAAATGTATTTGAGTAGCTTTAGCTATTTTTCTGAACCCATTAGCTGCTATGAAAAATCTTTAGTTAACCTAATCTTATGACTCCATCCGTCATAAAGTGTCATCTACTCCGTGCCACGGAGTTCAGGGGGCCCAGTCATTGCTTCCAGCCCTCACCCAAACAGAAGTTCGTGGCAGCTCCTCTTCCCTTTGCTCTTGCTGCACGGACAAGGGTTAAGGCTGGCCCCTCAGGCCTCTGCACTGCTCCCCCACACGTGTGCCTGCTCCACCAGGCTCCGGCTTTCTGTCCTCAGCCTGATGTATTGGAAGGGGCAAATCCTGATTTTTATCTGCCTGATAAGAAGCCGTGTAGAACTGATAACACATGATTTGTGATGGATTAGTCGGCATGGGAAAGGTCTTAAAGCCAGGCCCCAGGAGCGTGTCCCGAAGTCCTGGCACGGCCAGCAATGCTCCGAGAGGCTGAAGAGGACAGCTTAGAACTTGGGGCTGGTTATCCCCGCCTCGCAATTAGTTCTAAAGCGTGGTAATTAGGCTATGGTGCGTGAATCAGCCTTTTGTTTAAGGTCCGTTAGGCAATAATTGTGTATGCTGGCATGTGATTGGCCTGGGACAATTTTCTATGTAATTTCAATTATTATCCATGGGATGAACATTACTGGCAGATAATGGCTGCTCCCTGCGTGCCTGGTGAGACGTCTTCACAGCAGGGGACACCGACCCTGCTCTGCACACAGACCCTACTTCAGCCCCACCATGGGGTCAGTGAAGAATTATTCAATTCCGTATCTTCTTCCCCATTTCTGGCAGTTGTCCCCCACAGCACCCTTCATTTTCTGATCCAGTTCGCTGCAGGTCGGTGACGGACTCTGGCTGACAGGCCGGGGCCGCTCGTTATCAGCACGCGTGTCGTGGAAGTGCTCAGACCTGATGGAAACGAATTGGCAGCTTCTCAGAGAAGGATCCAGTCTGCAAGTTTAAACTAACAGCAAGGCCCACATCTACAAAGGCTTTAACACACGTGCAGGGTGTAGAGAGGCTCTGACCACCTCTGCTAGGCCCATCTTATCCCACATGTTACTGTCAGTATTAACAGATAAATATAAACATAGACAGAAGTGTAAATATAAATATAAATTACACACACACACACAATCTATGGGTACTTTTTCTATTTTGACAGGTGCAGATTTGCCGTTTAAACCCTGGCTAATTCCCTTTGTGTGGGTGTGACACAGTAGGCAGTGTGACCACCACGAACTGTGCCATTCCCTTGCACAGACCCATCCCAGAGCTGCACGGGGACAAGGCAAATCTGAAACGTTCCTGGAGAACTGTCTCAATTTAGTATCGGCTCTTAATTCTTGTTATTTATTCATTCTAATGCAAACTGGAGATTTTTGATGGACCCTAAAGTTTTTTAAGACTATTACTTAATCATGAAATGCTCTACCTAAATGTTTAGATTCCAAAAACTTTACGGTCTGTTGTTACCTTTAAATTACATCACTGCTGAGCTCTTAGGATAATAAGTAGATGAAAGGTATTATTACAACCTTTTGGTGTATGTGGCTAGTTTGTCAGCACTGGAGGACAAACTGGTGATAAAGGTAAGTGTCTGCAGAAAACATTTCTTTTTTTATAAAGAATATACAATTTCTCTTTCAAAGAATGTGCAATTTTTCTGGGAAGCAAAATGCAGGAGACTAATTCCCTGCTCACAGCTCCAAGTGTTTTCTGGCCCATATTTTTGGCTCTGTGACTGCCGGACTTGTGTGCTCAGTGGGTGCCTGTGCTGGGGCGTGATGGAGCTCCAGGAGGAGGGAGCTCGGCTGACCGTGCCGCAGCAGCGATGCTGGGCACTGCCTGGGGTGACCCCGGCCAGGGCACAGAGCCCAGTGCTGGGCTCCCAGTACAAGGCCCAGTCCCTCCGTGAGCCCGTGATTGTGGGCTGTGCGGGGCAATGCTTCACCGCCTCCCTTCTTCCCACTTCCCACGTGGATTCCAGGAAGGTTTCCATATGCTCAGCAACATGCATTGCCCTGAACCGCAATGACAGAATGTCTTTCTTTTCCACCTGCCAAAATAACTTTTAAGCAGTAGGCTTTGTCTGGTTTTATCACAGGCTTATTGTCCCAGGAGAGATTTATTAAATCCAGCAAATGACAGCAGTTCTTTCTCCAAGTCACAAGGTTTTATCTTGTTGTTAAAAGTTTTAAACAGCATCTCACACAACAATGAACATCACATACATTTCAATGAGCCCTTTTGAGGAATAAATTCAGTTAATCTGTGATGAATGTATCACAATCTATTGCTTTTTAACTTACAAAAATGACTGTCTCCTACTACATTAAATCATAAGATAAGAGGCTTGCTCTTACTTTTCAGTTGGTATAACCCTGTATCTGCTCTTTCAGAGGCCTCGGAACAGATAAATTATACAGCATGTGTCTTTTCCAGCTGCTAGAAAAGATGGTTAGTGACTCGGTGGAGATTACTGGCTGTGAAAAGTCAAGCAACAGAGCATCAGTAAGGAGCAGGGGGAGTATTTCTGGCTTCTTTGTGTCTTCTGGTTGCTGCTTCCATACTCTCTGTGGGTCCCCATCACCATGAGCATGTGTGGCCAGTATTAAGCACAGCTGGGCTAATTCATCTTAGCCATGAACCAGGTTAATGCATTATTTACATGGGAAAACTGGAAGGATCTACAAGTAAGGAAAAAACAGGAATGGCTATTAAAGTGAATTACTTGAATATTTCATACAGGTCAAAGCTGCATCCTGCCACAGAAGGACCATGTCTGAGCCCCTGTTCCCAAGGTTACTTTTTGCAGTGAAGATCTGTCTGGAGTGTTCAGTCTCGCCATAGTCAAGGAATGACTGAGATACAGAAGGATGCAAAGCACAAAATACATTTCCTCACAAGTATATTTGTCTTCATGTACATCTGCTTATCCATTTATTTTGTGAAGTTGATCCCAACACTCTAATTACCACTTCAGAAGCATTCCTTGTCCTAAAAATACTCCTCAGTTTCATCTCTTGTGTGAGGGCTGGAAGACAGTGTCTGCTGATTAAGTAAGCAAATGATGATGTGCCTTCAAGCAAATATGATTCAAAACTGCAGGGAAAGAAAAAAAAAAAAAAGGAAAAGGAAAAAAAGAAGATCTACAATATTCACATGGAAATAAAAGGAAAAACTGAATGACGGGGAAATGTATGTGTATGGGGCATATGGCTCATGCAGATCTACACCCACGAATTTCATACACCAAATGTATTAAATTACCTTGTTGTTAAGGATTGGTCAGGGGATGATTGACGTCCACTACATTTGCAAAGCCTGGAGGGAATCCAAAAGAAAGTAGGAAGCGATACGGCGTGCACCACTCGGTGCCTGTGGGCTCTGCAGCCCCCGCAGGGGACGTCATGCTGAGCCCAACTCCTGCCTTCGCCCCACACGGGGCATCCCCAGAAGGGCTGGGGCTGGCACCTGCTCACCCTACAAAGCCAAAACTTCTGCTTCTCTTCAGACCTCTTGCAGATAGGGAAGTAAAAACAAGAGAAAGCCCTATAACAATAAATAAATGTATATGTTTTATATTGTTAAAGGAAGACAGGCTGATCCATCTGACTACCGAATAAATCACACCGGGCAGTTACAAGGATTTTTTTACCCTTAATCTTTTTTTGTCATTGTTGTTATTATTCATGAACATTCTCAATTTCTTAATCATGAAAGCAGTTGCTTAGTGAAATCTAGATCTAAGTTGAAACAAGCCCCTCTTTCTATACACTCAGCTTTCAGTTATCTCCATCTAGACTGATTCATCTTTATCATTCTTACACCCTTCTCTTCTACAGACTTATCTACCTCTTTAGATCAGAGAAGAAGTATATGGAATTGACAAGCCAGCAAAGGGGAGAAGCCTGACTCTTCCAAAGGCATTACTGTAACTTTCGAAGACCAATTCCTATCATATTTTATTTTGTTCTCCACTTGCATTTCCCTTTCCCCCTGTTTTTCAGACACTGACTTCTATCAGGCACGCTGCTCTGTCTTTGTTATATATAGCAGCGGTAGGTGTATGATGAACTTGTGTTTGCATGTGTTATTTGTGTCTGTGTATGGCTGCAGTTTGCTCAGAAACACCACAGTAAATCTCAGAATTAATACCAGTCCCTGGCTCTCACGTTCTGCTCAGCAGTGGCATTTCCAACAGGCACAGTGAGAAACGAAGGATTTACAAAGGGCCTTCAACTTCATGCCTGGTGACCTTCTTGTAGGAAACTGGAGCAAAAGAACATCGGAAAAACCTAGAGATGTGCACTAAAGGGGAGGCAAACACAGCCGTGATGTCCCAGAGCGGTGGAGGTGGGCAGGGACCTCCAGGTGCCTCTGGTCCCCCAGCCCCAGCTCAGGCCCTTGTCCAGTTTTTTGACAACTCTGAAGTATGAGGACAGGCCTCAGCCCACGCCGGTGTTCCCATCTAACGGGGACAGCAGTGTGACTCCTTTTTTTACGGAGGTCTGGTCTTGGAAAGACCTACTTCTCTTCTCTGCAGAAATGTTATGGCAGTAAAAGTATTCTGCAGCTTTTTAATGGGATTGATTACAACCCGAAAGATATCTTTCTTTTCCTCACGTACATGCCAGTGTCTATGGGACAATACCGAGCACTGCTAGTCACCCTCAGGACAGGGATCCATGCCACATCTGGGGTAAAATTTACAGGCCCTGTTCAGATGACAGCACCTTCTGTGTCCACTTATGACCGACGACACTAATAGCAGTTTATAATGAAAAGGACTGCAGTACTGAGCTTTTAGTCTTTACATTTTTCAGGGTTTAGAGGTCATTATCAACGTCATTTGCTTCAAGAGAACCGCATCAAGAACTGTTTTGTGCAGGGAGTCACTTACCCAGTCGTACATCTGCTGAGACTCACAGGAACCACCAGGTAAACTGAGAGATTGATAAAGCAAAATTCAATATAGTTTAGGAATAAAACTAGAAAGAACATCTCAGAAATTTCTTAATTATTTTTCATCTTTGAACCACTGTTGATCCTTTTCTTCTTATCTGGAGCCTTCAAGAAACAAGAAACACAGTGAATAATGCAATAATCTACAACAGCTGATTCCTGTCACTTAAAAAAGAAAGAAAGAGAGACTAGAATATTCACATATGATAAGCAAGGGTGACGTACAAAATGCAGACACTAGAGGGCAAGGATGTATATACATTTACTAAGGAGGGCACAAGATATTGGGCACAGCATCTTGGGTGAAGAGAAACAGCAGCCTGATGACCTGCTCTGCCAGCCCTTGCCCTGTGCCCTCGAAGCCGGCATCATTTGCTTCATTCCCACCTCAGCACTGCCAGCTGATGACACTTCCTGAGCTGTGGTCTGCACCCGGGCACAGGTCCGGCTCTGTGCACACGCAGTGCGTTGCTCAGAGAGCTGCCCGCGGGGTGCTGGTTCTGCGCAGAAAGCACGCCGAGCTCTGGGAGTGGCAGGAGGTTGCTTGTGCAACCCTAATTTGTTAACCTTAATTGTACCCCTTAATACAGCATTATCCATCCTTTAATTTCAATTAGAAGCCAGCATACTATTTTTCCCAAGAGACTCTAGCAGGGCAGTATTAATTAGCAACCTTCCCACATTTCATTTTATTCACATCATTCACCAAGAGCCCCAGGCCTTACTTGCTGTGACCAACACCGAACCTTCCTGAACATAACTATTCATGTAATTTAATATACTAACTGATACCAGTAACTAAATAATGCAGAATGATTAACCTTCCTGTCAGGCATTTCAATGTTCTTTGTTCCAGTTTGAGTGTTTTAGACACAGGCAGGGTGCTCAGCAGCACTGCAGGGTGGTGCTCCTGCAGCTGTGCCCAGCCTACTGCTCCGCACTGGAGATGGCTCAAACTGTGCCTTCCTCAGGAACACTACTTTACCTCTTCTCTTAAAAGATATATATGGGTGTACGTGTCTATATGAATGTATACATGCCCATATATACATACATCCATATACACAGACTGCAGAATCTGTAGCCGCTCCCATGTTTCTTCTCATAGCACAGAGCTCACATGCCAGTGCAGGAAAGGACAGAGTGCTGCATTCTAGTCAAAAACAAGTCATAAAACAAATAGGCATCTTAAGTCTGATACAGTCTTCATGCCCCTGGGAGACTGCAATGAAGAGGAAGAGGGAGAGAAAGAGGGAGAGAAAAAGAAAAAGGAGGAAAAGCTTCCCCTCAGAGAGTAACTGAAGCTGATGAATAGCTTCTACCTGGCAAAAAAATATAAATACTACATACAAAATTAAAAAAAAAATCTAAAGAAGTCATCTTGGAACTGAAACATAGACTCTAAAGGTCAAAGGTGTAAGTTTGCCATACCGTGACAGGAAAACTGCTGGCACTGTATAGCTGAATTCTACTTTGTAAGTGGAAAAGGAGTTAGAAGGAGAAGTAGCCAAAATCCTATTTGCCTAAAGATTCGACATAGTGGTTAGGTAATGCTTATGTTATGTCTCATTTTATGATGAGTCAAACTAAACTAAAATGTTACACCTATGCATCTGGGATTTATGATGCGATTCATAACTGTATGAGGACATTTTATTTTATATCAGATCAACAGCCACCCCTACATAAAGGTTCAACAGATGACTTAAGAGCAAAAACATAAAAGATCTAGTTTCTAAAAACTAGTATTAAATGCAACAGGGCACATCATCAGGTCAAACTTCACAGAGTTTCTCAAGTTAATTCAATTAAACGAATAAATAACCAAGCAGTACCCGTACTGGAGTTTCAGAGGTAGTGAGACCACTGAACTGGAGAAATTCCCCATTAAACTCATGCATCCAGTTTGTGAAATTATGAATCATCCGTAGCCTTTTCTGCAGGTGCAGGGAGAATATTTTCTGCATTTCTCTTTGTTCAGCTGGATGCTCCTCCATAGCTTGTTCATTCAAAGTAGAGAACCCAAGTGGGAGTTGATAAAACAGAAAGAGTTGTTTAAAGCTTCCAATCTGAGAATAAAACTATGTAAAAGAGACCCAGATCTATTAGCTGTAAAGTCTTAAATGACTCAATAGCCAGCCGCCATCAATCCTATTCATGAACTTCAGCTTGCATTCCTATTATTCAGTACAGAAAAGATCTTGTCAAGAACTTCTCTGATACATTCAGCATCAGAAACTACTCAAAGTAGTTTTGCTTAAGTAGCAAAGGAGTTTAAGAGGCTGCCGATCTGCTTTTTAAACCAATTTTCATTGCCTTCCAAAAGCTGTCTGACAAACCACGAGTAAAAAAATAATAATAATTTAATTAATCCAATAAATAAGAAATCTCCCTATTCACTTTCTAAAACAATAAAATGTGAATATTAGGAATCCAAATGCTGCTGTTCATTATATAGGGTCAAAGCTAATGCTATACATTTCTGCATAGCAAAAATCACCATCAGACTTAGAGCAAGTACATATCAACTTTGTTTAATAAATGAAGAGACTTCCAGTATGGAAAAGGACTAACTATAATTATTATTTCTAAATATTAAAAATAAATATTTATTATAAATATTTACTTTTTTTTTTTATATACCACCACCAATATTTACTTAAACTCACCAACTTTTAGAAAACAAGTGTTTGTTTTGTTAACAAAAATGCTAAGTAATTAGCATGTAAGGACACAATTAGTACACGTACCTACACGAACATCAAAACCAGTTAATATCCAGTCTTATGGCATTCCTTTTATTGGAAGCATGTGTAATGCCTTCATTCCCAATCGCAGAGATCCAGCTGGGGAATGAGCTGACAAATAGGTCATGGAAACAGATTTAACAGTGTGCTGACTGGACACTGCCTCAGGAACAGCTTGGGCTTCCCGAGATTTTGTCCAAATCCTATTTTCTCACCTCCTATTCCCAATGTCATTTTTAACACAAAAAAAGAATCCAATCAACAAGAGAGGGAAACAACATTTCACACCCAGGACCCTGCTCATAAATCAGAGAGTAAAATAAGCCATACCTCCCCGTATTTTATTATGAATATTTATTTTTATTTATTTATTTATTTTTTGGTGATGCAACAAAGGAGACCATACTAAGAAAGACCCAGGGATGAAGCTCTGTGGGTGTTTGCTGGAGAGGCAGGACAGCAAAGGCAAGAGATAACGAGCAGGGAAGCCACAGGAGCAGTGCAGGACCCTGCTGCTTGGAAGAAATAGGCTGCCAAGTGCTTGCAAGCAATGCCTGCTCTCCTTGGTGGTTTTTTTCTTTGTTTGATGAGTGGCATTAGAAAGAACTAAGTGATCTTCTTGTTTCCCAAA
Source organism: Anser anser (assembly GCF_964211835.1). Taxonomy (NCBI): domain Eukaryota; kingdom Metazoa; phylum Chordata; class Aves; order Anseriformes; family Anatidae; genus Anser; species Anser anser. The sequence goes on from NC_139733.1 coordinate 23,037,463, forward strand.
CTGATAATTGCTACATTTCTCTAAGAATTGCTCCAGTTGCAGGGATGGATATTTGGGCATTTGTTCTCACGATCATGAAGGTAATTTGACAGAGCGTTTCCACCACATTATCCTGCTTAACACAATTATAACTTCAAAGCTCACAGCGGGTTAAATTCTACAGAGGTTGTTTTTATTTACAATGAGAAACCTTAGGTTGAAGAGAATGTGCCAGGAGGAAGATGTGCCAGGAGGAAATCGCCTGAAGTCCATGACTTTAAATGTGGCAAGACTCATGGAGAAATCAAGCATGATGAAAAGGAAGATACTTTTCCCTTAAGTATGCTCCTTGGAAGGTTTTTAGCTTTCCTTCACAGGAAAAGAAAATGTAAGTGGGTGAAGAATAATGAATTCATATGGGTAGATAGGTGTGCTCACAGCCCAGAACCAAAGCCCCGTGTATTTCCAGCTCCTCTGTACAACAGGAGGAGAACACTGAGGTCTGAGCCCCTGCATGTCTGAGTGAATTACGTGCCGTCCCGTGGGGGCGCCGACTCTGTTAAAATTGTTTTGTACTTTCATGCCTTAGCTGCTATATACATAGCTTCCTGGCTGATTCAACCTGTTTAACCTCCAGCTTTGTCATATCATATAAATAAATCAACATTTCTGACCAGGGAACCTCATAACAGAAACAGATTTTCACACCTGATGGAGGATGACAATATAACCACTATTGCAATACCATATACCTGCCTATAGGTCATGTATTAAATGTAGTGTGTATTATAAATATTAGAGATACAGAACACTTTGCAAAGACATGCAAATACGTAACACTCTCTAGGGAAAATGCATGAGTTTCAGAATCTGTTCTGTACATAGACAGGAGGCAAATAAAGATTAAGGAGAAAGCAGAAAGGAAAGACAAAGAACCCCAACATCAGAAGAAAAAGTTTAATACACAAAAACATTCAACTTGGTTATTAAATTATTAACTTAAAATTTTATGTTTATTGCGCTTTTCACTCAGATTTTTGAGGTTGTTTCCTTCAGCTGTATTTTTTTTATTTTGTGTGTTTAGCATTCCTTAAATATTTATGCTATTATGTTTTGTTTGCTTCGCTTTCCTTAAATATTTATGCTATTATGCTGTACTGGCATAAACATTTGTTTTATTTAAATCTATTTAACTGAAAGATAAATAGCAAAATAAGAAATCAGAAATTACACTGAAATTTCAGAGGAAGAACAGCAATTAACTCTGCCAGGGTGTTAACCTTTTTAAAATTACGTGATTTGCCTGTATGCCGCATTTGATGGGCTATGCACCAACGCGTATGAGCTGTTTAAAAGCCACTTTCTTTGTCCAAATTTGACGCTCCCTTTTCTCCCCTTCCCCTCCCCAGCACACATCAGGCTGCTGCTATGCACGGGTGAAGCCGTGGGCACCGCTGGGCTCCGCAGGCTCCTTGTAACGCCTCTGACAGGGCCGAGCATGGCATCTGCTCATACTTTGCTCATGGCCTTTATTCCAAGACTTTATTTTATCACACCTACCGAAGCATTTCTAATAGCCATACCTACACAGGAGACATTCACAAAGATACACACAGTTAATAAAATACACAAGGCTTAAATGAACTCCATGGGACTGGATAAGTAAAATGGATCCTTCCATTAATTATTCATTAAGAATACTCTGTAGCCGCATTAGTTGAGTGTCTCACAGTCCTTGCTTGCACATGATCATCGCCACCTGCTCCGGCTGTTTCCGCAGCCACCACCAAGCTCAGCCCAGCGGAAGGACTGAGCCACCTCCTCCGTCACGCCCTGGGCCGTGCCACTCTAAAGCTGGTTTCCTAGAGAGGTGGTTGATGGCCGGTGCCTGGAAGTGTTCAAGTGGCATCTGAATAACTCCCTCATTACTAAGCTTTAACTCTTGGGTAGCCCTGAAATGGTCAGGCAGTCGGACTGGGTGACCTTTGTAGGTCCCTTCTGAACTACTCCACTCCACGCCATGCCATTCCGTTCTATTTCATTCCATTCTGTTCTCTTCCATTCCATATTTGTGCTCACAAAACCTCACAGACGAATACAAAAGGCCCTAGATGGCTACACAGGTTTAGTGTTTTAAATTTGCCAAGGTTCCTCTCTTGTCTAAAGCAAATAAAAATGACATACAGTAACTTATTCTATGTTCTCTTTATCTTTCTATTAAATAATGAAAGGCTTATTGGTCTACACCCAGCAGTTCACAGTAAGAAATCTGGTTCTGAGACTATTTTCTGTCAAATTAAGTCAGCACGGAGTTCAGCTGACAAACTGGTACTTACTCTGCTCTGTGTTTGCTGTCCCCTGCATATTTAAATGAGGAAGAAGTAACATTTTTATTCCTGACACCTGTCATAGAGTTTAAGCACTATAATTATTTCTCTTTAACATCAGGTGTTACACACATTATATGCAATTTTGTAGGCTCAGTTATCACTGCAGTCTGCAGCATAGAAGTGTGTCTGCAATGTCAAAATCGAATAAAAAACCACCACATACTTCTTCCATAGAGCTCAAGATGAATTAGCATGGAAGTGACATACATCCAAATACATATATATATGTATCTGATATATATCATGTATTTTTCTCAAAGTGAGGTTGAACAAATCTCTCAAGATTTTTCTCTAAATCAATGAACAATAAAGTGTTCTCCCTAAGTAGATACATGGTGTTTTTATGACACTGATTTCATCAAACTAAAAACAGTGGCATGTCACAATAAAGTATTGGTTAGTCTTAACAGTGCTACGAAAACATAAGAGCAAGGCTTTCAGTAACACAGACACATCTTCTGCACCGCTTTCTGGAGCCAAACCTCCACGAGCAGAATACGTGAGACACCGGCCCTACACAAAGCCTACGCCAGTTCCTTTAGCCACTCATGTGGCTTCAGAAATATCTTTTCCTTCAGAAATCCTATTACAAGACAGCCCGCTAGCAGGTCATATCGTGCAGCAGGGAGGAACCTGGAGCTACTTGCCCACAGCCTGGTCCCTTCTGCATTTCTCCAGGAGATGCTGAGGGCACACGAGCTGCAGCCCCCAGCAGCATTTTGTTGTCTGCCAAGACATGCAGCAAAGGTTGCATCCCTCGCCTGTGCTCCATCTCCTAAACCCCGCAGTGAAAAGACCTGAGACTCAATGGAAAAACTGAATTCCTTGGCAATTTCTAACATGTAATTAATGCACAACCTGCTGCTTTTAGACAGGAATGCTTAAGAACACTTCTGGGCCTCAAGCTTCAAATACAAATTAGCAGGTGGGCTGTTAATGCATTTTTTCCCTTTTGCCACAATGATGGATTTTTCATTTTAAAGATGAGACGTTGCATGATAGAGACAAATATTGACAGAGGAGATAAAAAGGGTTGTTATGATAATAGGCATAGCAAAATGTTGTTTATAAAACTATAGCTGGGAACAGAAATCTTTCCCTGCTGTGGAATATTGATCCCCTCAAAATAAAGAAAATTAGCTTTCTTCTGTCTGCTACAGCTACACCTATGTTTTATACCTGCAGTAGAAAGAGCTAATATTTAAAAAGTCTCAACGCTTCTTTCTGCCTGATTCTTCGTGAAACCAATGCCATCAATCCTGGACTGCATGGCTGAGGTAAGGGTTCAAATTCAGAAGTGACCTCGTACACACCTAGGGACAAATCCTGTCCCCAGGTGCACGGAGCTGAGCGGGGTGGGACAGAGGCAGCGTGCCGGCCGCCCAGCCATCAGCCCAGTGCAGCTCGCTCCTGCCTCAGCCTGCCAGGACTTCCACCGAGCCACGACTGCACCAAGACACCAGGGCCACAAAGCTCCAGCAGGCAGAGGCAACCTGCAGGTCTCTCCCTTGAGCTCTGCTCGCTGTGTTTTTCCATCCCCGGCCACGTGCAGGAACGCGAGGCGCACCCACACGAGGCGCACCCGCACGAGGCGCACCCGCACGGCTCGCTGCCTGCGGCCCCGCACCCTGCCCGGCGCCGTGGCGGAGGAAGCTCCGTGATCGCAGAGCTCCCTGGAGCTTTCCTCTGTAATCCATCACTGAAATGAAATTATATCGGTTACCATAGAAACTTCTTGACCAATACTGTGAAAATATTTTTACAGAAAGTAAGATAAAGTTCCATTCAAGCAAAGACCTGCAAATCCCATGCTGTGTTGGAGAAGCCGATACCCGGCTCGCTCACGCACTCAGCATACGACAACCTTTCCAATTTCCCTCTAGCGTACGGGTAGTACAAGTTATTTCTCCTACCACATCCTTCTTGCATTACGAACGATCTGCTGAGTAACACTGAGCTGTAGAAAGAAAAAGTAATGAATGCCCCCAGGTTGAAACTACCCACTAATATATTTGTTTAGGGCCCTCAATTTTTACTAAAAAATCATTTGACATTGGTTGCTACTCAATGAGGACTTCAGCTGCAGCTCCTGAGCAGCCCCTGGGAAGCGTCTGCCAGGCCATGAGCTGTGCAGCACCTCCACGAGGAAGCCTGCCAAACAGTGCAAGGCATGTATTTGCTGCTTATGTAAACCACTAATTGCTGTCAGCTGGGGTGTTTGAACGTCCACACCTGATGGGCACATGAAGAGGAGATAGACATTTCCTTACCAGCCTTTGGAGATCAAACTGCATCTATACCAAGCCGCTTTCTTAACCTCTCTAGATAAGACGGCAGCGTGATTCCTCAGTTCGTGGCATTAAAGTTTCATTGCAGTCGCATGTTTATTGAATCCTTAGATCTTTAGTCTCAGCAAACACTCAGACAAGCTTTTCCCATCCCTGAGAGCAGATTTCCCTGTTGGAAAAAACAGAGCTGATGCAGCACCGCACAGCTGACTGGGTCATTGCTCATATCCATACAGGACGGTTTTCATCTCTGTACAGTTGTTGAGATTTATGGTGTAATTTTATACATAAATTTTCCTTGTTCAACAAATCAAGAAAGCAACCATATGTTATTACATGAGGCTGAATTTTTACACAGCTGTATTTTTTTAATTTCTGAGAAAGTACAAAACTTCTGCTTTCAATCCAAACAAAGTCTGTTATGAATATTTTTATTTTTTTTTTGCACAGAGTCTGTATTTTAACAGTTTGTTTAAAATTAAAACCTAACGTAGAAATCGTAATAGGCCTGATTTATTATTAATCATGGGTGAAGACAAATATTTTTAATCACATTATGCCTACAAAGAAAGCAGTTCCCACTTGCATCTTCAACTGTTCATGCTGCTTCCTGGGCATTTTGATCTTCTATACCCAGGGGCCAAAATTATGGCAATACTGGTAAATAATGAATAGAGATTAGTATTCAAACAACTACTTAATTAATCAGAAAAAAAAGGACGACTAAGTACTAAAAGTGGTCGGGATGCTCCAGCTCTGTGCACAGTGATGGCTCCATGTTTATGCGTATACTTGTGGGACTGTGAACACAAAGTAGCCTTTCTGAGAGCATACATGAAAGCTCCCGTTGATTTTTTTTTAAATGTTTGCAATGTAGTGAAAACCCAGAGGCCATTAAAAATCTATGCAATAACCGCTTGTAGTTTCTTGGGTTTGGGTATAGGGTGGAACAGATAATATACGGTCACTGATAAAGACCGTGATCCTTCATGCATCTAATGCAATTTCACAGTAAAATATTTTGCCATTGGTGAAATCATTCTCTGACAGCGGATTATTCTGGTCACTCAACGATTTATTAGGGGGTAGCTAAGTTTTAGGTTGATTCACATAAAGTGGTAATTTCACTGGACACGGACTGAATATGGCCCTTGTGGCGATGCCGAAGGACTTTATCTCGTGGATGAGTTACAGCCCTCAGGCTGCGGCACACACAGCTTCTAAAAGAAAGGATCGAGACGCACACACTTGCTGGCAGCATACGAGGAACTGACCCTTATCTGACAGCTTTTGATCTACAGCAATGGACTGGATAATTACAATTATCCACAGAGTTACCTACAGCACAGGAGAGCAGTACGAGGATTTCCTGCAGGGCTGGAACCTCAGGCAGCTCCCCGCCGCGTGGGCTGCCCGGCGCAGGGGCTGGCGCCTCTCTACCCGCATGGCCAGGCACCGGTCACCACCGCGTTCTCACCATTTGGGATTTCCACCAGTCTTTATGACCATGCCGTTTCTTTTCCACCCCCTGTGAAGAATTTTCAAACCAAAGTGCACACATTCAGGTACATCAATAAATATGTGCATACAAATAATATAAGGAGTATGACAATACGATGAAGTTCTGATGGTGAGGAGTCTGGAGTGAAACGCGATGTAGAGACACGTAATACTTTTCCACTAGGGCTGACCATTTTAAATAGAGTAAATTGCGTCAAGATTAAACTCAGAAGAAAAACAAATGTGTCTGCGGTGTGAAATTCAACTCGGTTTTACCTATAGAGTCGCAACTCTCACCTCTACCAAAACAATAAGAATTTTGTTACAGGCACTGCAACCTCTGAAATTGTATTTTCACTTATTTATTCCTGCTGCTCACAGCGACAACGATAGGGAAAAAGTTGTTTTCGTATACATTTCAGTTACTTTTGTCTCTCACATATTTGGAAACTGTTAAAACAGAGTAAAATGACAGGAACGGCAACACGGAACTGGATCGATACTCGCTTTTGAGATTACTGCTGCAATAATCTCCCGGCGGTTTACTCCGTCCTGCCAGCCTCTCACGCAGGCACTGCAGGAGCTGTGGGCAGGGGCTCCGCACGCCGCCTGCAGACGGGGGCACGACGGGAGGTGGCAGCAGGACGGGGGCAGCGGGAGCGGGGCCAGCGTAGGGTGCTCTGCCCCCGCCGCACCGAGCCCCATGCCCACCTTCAGCAGCTCCTGCAGCTGGTGCCATGTCAGGCTTGTAAGGGGAAGAGTAACGCTGCCTGGCCTCCCAGCTTTGATGAAGCAGCTCTGCCTTCCATAAAGCTTTGACAACGTATTGGCTAAGAGATAAACACAAGCCAGAGAATTTAATACCTGCTGGTAGATGAACATTTCCGGACTAAAACGCGGTACAAAGCGTAAAATGGCTGGGAACGCCGGAATCGCTTACTCACCCAACACAGTAACAGTGGTAAAGGCGATGCCTTTTGCGTGACCAAAAAGGAGCTCCCCTTCTTCAGAAAGAGTAGCAGCAGCTGTACTGGAGAAGCTTTGGAAATGCTGGCAAAGTCCTCTCTACCAAGGAACAGCCTGTTATTACGGGTGCCTCCTTACTCTGGTGGGCAACATTTCAAAACACGGACCTCCTGTTGAAGACCTCCAGGACAACAGCTTTGTGGAACTGAGCTACAGGCATCCCCTGTGCACAACATTCACTGCAGACCTTCCTGCTGTCTGCTTGCATTTGGTGAAAACTGCAGCTGAAAAAATGTTGAGGAGCAATGAAAATAGGGGAGCGAGAGGAAACTGCTGAAGGTGATCGGCTTAAATTAACAGAAACCGCAGTCTGCAGGGTATTAACTTCTTCAGCCTGTTCCAAACATTTAAAATCAGGAGCAAGGAGGATAAGACTAAATTCTGGGAAGACTCATCAGATCCCCAAAACAGGGACGCAGGGATGTGCTTACCTGAACCAAGGCTTTATGGTTTAAAAGTGAAGAGTTGGGCAAACCAATCCACTTATAACTGAGAGCTGCAGCTCTCCAGTATAAATGTGAAGTAATTCAGGTTTATCATTTTTTTCTATAAATGCATTCTCCCACCAAAAGAAAGAAAGAAGGAAGGAAAGAAGGGATCAGCAGTTATGAAAACAGTTGTATCATCATAGCCACTCTCCTTAAGCATTCACCAGGTGTAAATCTCATAGTTCTCCAAACTGTCAGATTTACACATATTTTGCCTCTCCTGCCATCTGCACATCTGCCATTTCCAACACCCACAGCGTTTAGCTATCCAATTTATTGTTCTCATCCGGTTGGGGCTTTTAAGTGTCTGTTTAAGTTTGGGTCAGAAGTTCCCATTTCGGTATGGATGTGATTCATGCAGAGATAACAGATTTAGAAAAGTCAATACGAAACCCAGTGAATATGCCCCATAAACTGTGAGCTAAGTTTCCCTCGGGAGTGTTTCGGTTACTCAACAGTAACTGGGATATGTATCAGCCTATTCTCCAGTGATGGTTAATGCTGACTCTCGGCGAAGGCAATGAATACTGCTATGGCATGTAACTGACTCAGGCAAAAAAAAAAAAAAAAAAAAAAAAAAAAAGCTGCTGCTTCTGCTGGGAATACAAAGCAGATGGTAATTACGCTTGTTGCTGCTACCATGCCGGAGCAAAAATCCCTTTCACTGAACTGGTGCTGTCAGCTACAAAAGATAAATAGCTGTACACATTCTTGAAAGGACAGAGTTAATACCCTTTGGATTTAAATTGGGCTCTTTTTCATGAATATGTGTCCTATTTGCTGCTCAACTCGCAGTATTAATACAGTGAATTATTTTAATTTCTGCAGAGTTGTTTACTTGTCCATTAAGTGAGACATTATGGCTATTACTGGATTGTTGCTGCATTGAAAATTCACTTCTACCAAGTTGCATTAAGCCTTCTCTGCTGTGAACCACATTTTCCCAATACTGAGAGTTTCTTCTGTAATACTTAAAAAAGCAGGATTAAGTGCATCCTGCAGCTGCATTTATTTACAAATAAACAATAAATGTACAACTATCAGGAAGCCTCGAGACCCCAAAGCAAGCCTTTCACTGATATGCACAGGAAATACCGTAAGGTCTGGTTTTGTTTTCATCAAATATTCAGCAGCCTATGAAAATTTAAAATGGGAAAATGACTGAGGGAATGCTTTTCCTGAGTGCAATATAAAAAGGCAAGCCTTGAATCCTGCGTTGTGCCCGCCATCTGTGCACAAGCCTTGCTGGGGGGGGCACCGTCCGCCCAGGAGCAGCCCCGGGGTTCCTGCGGACATGGGACGCTGCTTGTGGCCACCTCTTGCCAGCCACCAACTGCCACCGAAAAGAAGTTCAGCTTGTGTTTATCACTCTCCTGCTACTATTTCACAACATACAACTATGTTTCAGTTGCTTCCAAAATGTTATCCACAATATATTTACAAAGACGTATCTCTGTTACTAGTTGGAGATGACGTGGAAGAAAATTTTTTACTGATATAAGGTCTGATACACAGTAAAACCTGGCTATTTCTTAACTTGGAGAGTAGATGTATAAAATTAGCATGCAACCAAGGTTCATCTTTACTTTCTGTACCTGATCCTGAGCTCTGCAGGGCCCTTGCTCACTGAGCCCAAGACCACGAGCATCACCAGCCATCTTCCTACTGCGTCTGCTCCCAGGGTTTCCTCTGCACAGGGAAACAAAACAAACAGCGGGTGTGAAACCCTCCAGGTGCACAGTGACGTTCTTATCACTGGTCATCCCTCCTTACGATGTCCCAGCGACACTGCTCCTGTCCCGGCGCAGGCAGCGCGCCCTCCCCGTCCCCGTCCCGTCCCCGTCCCGGGGTGCCCTGTGGCACTGCAGCACCCGGGGATGGACGCGGGTGCTCGCAGGGAGCAGCCGACCTCACAGCAGATGCCACAGCAAAATGGCAGCAAATTGCAGCGATTTGCTTTGGCAAAACAATTTTGAACGTTTATCCCAGAATTGCTCTTAGCTGTCAGCTACCAAGTTGACAAACTAACTGCAGAATACATGTGAAAACCACGGATGTTTAAGACAGCGTATATTTTTACTACACACACAGATTGTCCACGTCTCAAAAAATCTGTCTACATGGCCACAATTATTTGCGTAAGGACCGTGAACAAATGTCAATGCAGCCATCAAGCACAGAACCAGTAAACTGAGCAAAATGGTCCATTCTTCCCTGATTTGTTGCTTCCCCCAGTGATCTGTGGGTGGTTTTGCTGTCTGCAGTACAAAGCATGGGCTGTGCTTCAGCACGAGAGGGTTCCCGCCATTTCCCTCAACAGTATGAACACTATTAAGTTTGCGTTTTCTTTCTACATGTTGTCTGTTTAAAACATGAAAATAATTAAGAGAAAAATTCTAGCGTTAATGCCTGACTTTATTCTACTTGCTGGTGGACCAAACAGAAGCTTTAAGCTGCCTGGTGCGGGTTCTCACTTCAGTGCTGCTGTGCAGTGCAGCTCCACACACGAGCAGCAATGCCGCACGGAACAACATCCCACTGTGTCCAGCACAGGCTGAAAGACAATTCGCTCTCATCAAGGCAGGGGGTAAAACCTGGCTTTTGGTCTGGACATCCTCATACCCAGTTGTAGCTCAAGGTTACGGGTACAAATCTGGAGCAGCTCCGTAAGGATTACGGATTAATTCTGAGTTGACGACAGTGCAAGGAGAAGTTCTGGCAGAAACCAGTGTCTCGATAAGAACACAGTCCATTAGGTCTGTATTTGTGAGCCTGGCTATCACAGATGCAAGCAACATCTAAAAGAAACAGAGTAAAGAGGAAGGGAAAAACTCCCTCTGGATATTCTCCTAATTTACCTTGTGCTTTTGCCAGGGTAGCGGACTGACAGCCTTGCCTTCAGGTATTTGGTGCCTGCAGTACCGGGATCTGTCACCCTGCTAGGGCACGGTCTGGGATTTCCAAGCAGAAAGTGGGGCTACACCAACACAGCACCCCACTCCCGAAGGGCCTGCAGATCGGGGTGACAGCTGCCTTATACAAGGGCACGTGAAAGGACCGCTGCTAATAAATGCGTCTTTAGAATACATTATAGTTGGTATCTGCCTTTCACATAGCACAAGGATGGAAAAAAAAAAACAACAAAAAAACACCAAGTTCATGAAATGAAATCATGGCCTGGGAATTTGGAACAGACACTGATGGAGAACAGTGATATGCGATGGCTGTAAGATGCCCTAATGGCATCTACAGCAAGCCTGGCTTTTAGCAGCACCATGGAAGAGGAGCTAACTACCGACAACGGATGCTCCCCAAGTATGATGACACAAACGAATTCAACTGAGGAACGAACATACATGCAAGATAAATAATTTTAAATGCTATGTCGATCTCTGAAGCTGTAAACAGATGACACCAGTTCTCCAGGGGGTTGCTGAATCTTTCCTTACAGATACAAAATAGAAACTACATCTCTAAGATTACGCTCCGCCTGAGAGCAGGCAATTAAAACCAGGCCACAGTGTTTGATTTTCAATATCTCATTTAAATCTTGTAACAAAGTTCAATTAATGGTCTTGGAAAAGTTTTATAAAATTTAATGCTGCTTCACTGCAATACTTTTTATGACTTTTTCTGCTGCAGAGCTTTTCTTCTTCCTTTTGAAATCAGGCAATATTATGGAAATATTATCTTTGTAAATGCAGGTGAAGTTGATGATGTTATTGATTTCAGATAGCCTTCAAGTTTGAGACAAATTTCCACATCAGGCTAGAGGTACTGGGCAAAGATTTCCAATGTCCTACATTATTTAGAATAGCCATTCCTAAATTGAAGGATGAGAAATGTCTCGGGGATGAACAGGGCAGTGGTGCCTCGGAGCTGAGCGACGAGGGGGAGAAAAGAGCAGGGGCTGAGCAGCCCCGAGGCACTCCGGAGTGAAGGAGCTTTGGTTGTGCTCCAGCCTCAGCTGCTCACAGCAAACATCCCTGCCCCTTCCTCAGAATGCCCCCGGAACAAACACCTGCGGCCTCAAGAATTGATTTTGTTGAGCTGGTCCCAAAGTGTGGCGGCCTGCACGCACCAGCAAGTGCTAGGTTACTTCCTAGCAATCAAAGGCATCTCTAAAGTCAAGAACAAATAAGAAAAGTACTTTTTCAGCTTTCACCGCTTAACACTGTTACAGCTCATTGTCAAGGCCAACCTCCCACACCAGGACAGGCTCCAGAAACTTCAGCCGGTGGAACCAAACAACAAGACAACCTAAGCAAATCTAAGCTGTACTGCACCTATACGGACAGAAATTAAACTTTTATTCTTGCTGTGGATGTGGGAGACCAAAATTCACTTTGGAAAAAAATCTAGCATTTGATTTTGGGCTCTATTCAGAATTACCCAGCACCGGGCTTTTTTATGCTGCAGCTCCATTATGTGGAAATCAGGAATAACATTTTTCTCTCCGGGACTCCACATTTACCCTATGAATGTTTCACTGAGAATATGACACGCTTTAGACACCAGTGCTTTTAAAAAAGTACCCTATTTCAGGAACAAATCCACCTGTGAAAGTGGCCGCAGGGAGCCAGCGCCGTGATGCGGCCGTGAGCCAAGCAGCGGCCGAAGCCCTAAAGCTCGCTGCAGCTTCTTGCACTGCTCCCGGACCTTGCCAAACGAAGCGGTACCTGGGCCTGGGCCATGTGGCTGGGGATGCTGGGGCTCATCGGGAGGCTCACGAGGCTCTGCAGCCTCCCTGCCAGCTGGGGACAGCCCAGGACAAGGAGAGCCCACCTCTCACTGCGTATTCCTGCGGGCACCATAAAGTTATCTTGTAAAATTATTCTTGTAAAATTATTCTTGTAATATTACCCAGCCTAAGGAAAATATAACCCAAGTAAGCGTTAACAAATTCCTTCACAAGTTATTATGCAGATTAGTGTTGCAGGCCAGTTTAGAAAAGGTATTTGACATCTGATCTGTCGTCCACAGATATTCAATCTGCAGCTCAAGACCCCAGAGAGTGTCACAAAATGGTCTCATCATTGTGTGCCCTTTAATTTTCAGCAGGTACCTGCACCTGACAGAAGCACCTAAGTTCAGCATGGTTTTGCCTTTTTTTTTTTTTTTTTTCTTTCTCGTCTTTGGTTACTAAGCGGGCAGGCAAGTCTCATACACTAGGAATAGCTTTTGCCAAGTTTAAAGCAAACACAGGGCCTCCAAGCTCAAATTGCTCTAATAATTCATTCTGGTCTTGAAATCCCTAAGGTTATTTCAGAGAAAATGTATTTTAAGATGTTTGGCTCAAAAATGACAAGATAACAGATAATACATATTCATTTTCTCCCCCAAGATGGTGATGAGATGTAACAAAATAAAGCAGTAGTCTTGGTAGCTACTCCCTCCCCCAAATGTAAGAGTCTTGTAGTTTTATCTCACTGATACCACCAGAATTGTGCTGCCATTTATCTTGGGGGTGTATTTAAGAAAGGGATTGTTTGCAACTGAAGCTACAAGGCATGAAACAAACTGATAATGGAACTTTCTTTTGGAGCTTATTCTTTTTTGGTGGCATTTTTCTTTCTTTCCTATATGAGCTTCATGACAGCCAAGCAGTCATTTCCTTTCTGTATTTTAGCACAAAAAACAGATTAGTGTCACATTGTTTGCTGTGAGGTTTTGCTTTCTGCTTGCAGGGGTACTAGCTGGCATTTGGCATATTCCAAACAAATAATGTGGTCATTCATAAAGATAAAAAACTGAAACATCTTCTTGGCATACAAGATGCATTACTAGCACGTATCCTGAATATGGTGTGGAACAACAGAGGCAGAGGTGAATAATGTAATTTGAAACTTGAATCACAAAACACAGAGGCCAGGATTTTGTCTTCTGCAAGAGACATAACACAGCCTTTGGCACTGCAAACATGATAATCTACTGCAGCCGCATACTCAAGAAAAATGAAATTTAAATTATCAGCATAAATCACAAATAATAAATTATTTATTTTTAGAGCAAGGAGAATTTAGAATATAACCTCATAGAAAAAATGTCTTTAAAATGTTCCTTCTTAACACCATAATTTCTATACTTTTTTAATATTCTTAGAGATATTCTCAATACTATGAACCATGAAGGAAACATACTGTATGGTGGTCCTCCCCTTTTGTCTCTTACATGCCTTTAAGGTAAAACTTTCTGTCCTTGCTGCCCTCCTCCATCACCTAAAAGCCATCATAACAAGCATTTATTTTGTTTTCCCCCATGCCTTCAAAGCCAATGCATCTCAGACAATTTTTGTTTTCTGCAGCTTGCTCAGCCTGCTTTGCTAGGCTTTGCATTCTGCTTGCGTCCTCACCACGAACCAGTAGTTCTCTTACAAACACCTTCCTTAATTCCTGTTGCTGAGGTTTCCCCAGACCAGGTGCAGCTCCCAGCCATCGGCGCCTGGCTGGCCCTGTCCCATAGGGACAGAGGACTCTGTACGCTGTCTAAACCAGGCACAGACCACTGAGCATACAAGGAAGCTGCTGTTGTGAAGGATGTGTTGGCTGAAAACCTCATATTTTAAACCAAATCCTGAGAATATAACATTTTAGCAATAACTTACATTGATGACACGTTATTTCCTGGAGTTTTGTGAGCACACTGCCAATGGAATAGCTTTGTGGAGTCAGTGAAGTGAGTCCACAACTGTTTGAGTGGTTAAATGCTACTTATTGCTAGCTAAGAGTCTTTGGCTTTGGTAACACAGAAGGCAGCAAGCGGAGAGGAAACCAGAGAATACAAACAAGCAGAGAAAAGACAATTAATGACAGCATAAGGGAAAGGTCAGGGATATGCAGCCCAGGGCTGGACAAACTCAAGTGACAGGCTGGAAAGGAGTCCTTTCATCAGCAGCATGAACTAAAAGTGTGGTTTCCCTGTTTAGAGCTCTTTCTTCTCTGAGGAACAAGTGGGGCAGGGGAGCATAGACTGGGCAGCGCCGTCACAGGCCCGACACCACGAGCAGGGCTCAGGCTGCCCGGCTCCCTTCTGTGCGCTGCTTTTAGCGTGCACTTGGAACGGAGCAAGGCATACCTGAACAGAGGGAAGTGCAGAGTTTCCAATGGTAACAACAAAACTGTATTAGAAAAAAAACTTTTTGGCCAGTGTATACTTTGCTTTGGCAAAAAACCCTCAGCTTTTAGGAGCTCAGAGCCTTTCCTCAGTGCATTAGTGCTCAGTGGCTGTTAGCACTCGAAAGCAATACTTCCAATGCTACATCAAGTCATTCAAGTGGCAGGAAATTTGAGCAGTTGATTTGGGAAATGGATATTTCATTAGCAGCACAACTCATGATAAATGAAAGTTTTCCCAGCACCTTCACTGGGAATACCAATGAGCTCTCACTCAAACCACCTGAGAAGCGGGGTAAAGCGATGGCCCTGCGATGCTGCCGCCTGTTAATGGGGAAAGGAGCGGAGGGCACAAGGAGGCAGTTAGACTGTGCTCGGCTTTTATAGCTCTCTCCTTATTGAGGCCTTTAGGTCAATTTCGGCTGCACTCGAGGCCCAACACGAGCCAGACCTCAGAGGCTGGTCAGCCCTCAGGCCCTGCCTCGCCCCGGCCGCAGTCCCTGGGGCACAGCAGATGGAGGCCAAGGCCGCAGCCCCGGCACAGAGCCTGAGCCACGCACTGCCGGCAGGTCAGGGCCACGATTGCCTCTCACACGCACCCGGAGGTCAGGAAAGCTGGTGTGAAATGGGCAGTAAGGCAAACTGACAGTGCAGAGAGCTGGTGCTGTTATGTTTTGTGGACAAATGTCGAAAAAACTCCAGTGAAAACCAGTGCCATCCCCACGGCCCCACGTGGCACTCACCAGGCTGCACACCTGGCTGGCTTGCACGCCCACGGCTTCCCAGCACGTGAGGAAATACCACCATCGCCACTGACACCTTTAACCACTTTTCAGGCAGACAAATGTTTTCCAACATGATCAGGAATAAATCCGTGCACGTGTGGTGCTGCAGTGCTCCTTGCTTGCCACTCTGCTACACAACTGCCTTTGCAGCTTCGCAGACTGAAGCACGTTCCTGAAGCTCCCAATACAAAGGAACCCACCAGCAGAACAATAAAGACAGGGCATACGCTTTGTAAGATGTTTATTAGAAGTAATTTAATGATTCGTTAAGAGCTCTGGGTACGTGTAGACATCCAGAGTGAACGGCTCGGGAAGGGCCGATGGGCTGCCCCAGCAGCACCTGCTAGGCACCAGCCTGTGAGGATTTTCCCCGGGGAAGCTCTCTCTCAGGTGCTGGAAGGCCCGGCCCTGTCTGCAGGGAAAGCACAGAAGAAAGCCCTCTGCAGCAGGAGCACCAGGTCTCACCAGAGGTACCAAAACCTGTGCCGCAAGGTGAGCTGCATATGGCCTAGCGAGAGCTTTTACGGGGCCTGCAGGAGCCCTGCCGGCTTTGGGTTCGCATCCGGAGCTGCTTGAAGTGGAACACGCCACCACACAGAGCGACCAGGCTTCAGAAAATGGATCGAGCTCCAGACTGAAATCTTAGTATCTTCTGAGATACAGATCACAGAGTTTTGATCAATAGCCATGCTATAATTGCAAATGTGTTCTTACAGTTGAGCATGCTGTGTTCCTAATACCCCAGATACTTTGGTGGGTTTGATTGATATGGAATAAAAGTAAAGCCAATGAACCACCATCTGTATTTACTTGTTTGATGTATGTGTTTTTATTAAATTCCAAAACAACTCATGAAAAACAGTGTTTTAGGTTTTTCTTTGCACACCAATACAACATATGTATGTGGTGATTTGAAAAAAATAAAGGAAAAAAGCTATTTTTAAAGACCACAACAAAAAATTATTCAAAACAGCACATTTTAAAGCTAAATTACTAAAAAATTCCCTTTAAAGTAGAAAAAAATAAATTCAAAACAAAGATTCATCAATTTTCTTGCATTAGAAGAAATAGCTGAAGTGGACTCTGCTTTCTGAAAATTGAAATAAAACCCCAAAGTGTGGATCAAAAAGCCTCGCTCTATACCTTTGAAGCAAACGGGAACATTGCTAGTCATTTCAGTGGGCAGCAGAGCTGGACGCTGCATTAGACAGAGCATGTCTTGCACTCATAGTCTAACACAGAAACAGCTGTGGGTTGGGGGACTTGGTGGGGTTGTTTCTGCAGCTGCTATCAGATGAGAATTCAGACATTGTGCGATGATTTAGCAATCCAGAGCCTTACCCAAGCTCAAGTAACATCAGCCGGGGTCCTTCCTGCAGCCTTGGTGGTTCCTTGCAGGAGACAAAGCCAGTCTTCTGAAGCTGTCCCACTGCCATGCATTAGTAATCAGTTTCCTTGCTTTCCCCTGGAGTTCAGGGGATGAGGTCAGCCCTGCCACACTACTCCTCACGACCATGACCGGCAAAGGGGAACTTCAGATCTGACAGGCAGGTATTGCAGAAGAAAAAAGAAGGTCTCAGCTGGCTGCCCTCGGGCTGTGTGCCAGCAGGACCGGCCGCTGGCCTCCTGCCCTCGGCTCCTCTCAGGAATACCCCTGGAAATGCAATTTCTGAAGATGTCACGGTTTCAGTCACAAGTGCTGCAGGCATACTGCTTTTGCTCAGGTCCAGAAACATTACTCAAAGCAGCTGAGAATTGGCTGTGGAGTGCAGGCATCCGCTGCCACCTCTGCTCCCTGCACTGCAGGGCAGCAAGAAGTCTACATAAGCCCCTGATTCCCCCAAATGTCCATCAAACGCTATTTCAGTGACCACATTTCCTTTTGCAAGGCGCTCTGACTGTCCTGCTTCATCAGGCTCAGGTGCACGGCACGGAGCCCATCCCGCTCCCCCTCCCGGGGCTGCGCGCCCCCACGCAGCGGGGAGCTTCTGCAGGGGAGGTGGTGGGCCGCCTGGCAGCTCCGCTGGGTGGGCAGTCAGAGCCACCAAAGGGTCTCAACCTGTAAAAAAAAAAAATAGAACAAAACAATCCCAGTGTACTTATGTTTCTTCAGGAAGGAGTTTATATCATACGGGCAGCAAACGCGCTATTTGCAATCCAGAAGTTGCTATGGCAACTTGGCAAGAGCCTTTAAAAAAAATTACACAGCAAACAGTCAAAGAAAACGTAAACGTATACGAGAGGAGTCCCTAAGCACATCTAAATTAAGTAGTGGCCGAATGAGTTCCTTTTTTCTTCTCTGTCCTCCTAGGAAATGTTGCCTTACCAGCCTTTTCTTTGCTGCTGCTTATTTTTAATTTACACCCTATCTGTCTCTTCACCATCGATTTCCTACATGGCAAGCCGAGCGTGAGCTCCATCCACAGATCCCCCTCACCTGTTCCTTGAGGCCAGCTCCTTACCATCCTGGGAAGTAGGCTTACGCACTTTTTTTTTTTTAATGTCTCATAATTACCCAGAGAGCCAACATTTTATTTTCAAATATGGTGGACAGTTATGCCTACACTATTTTTAAAATATGTGGGCTTCCATGGCAGGAGTCAACCTGGGAGGACTTTTTTCAAATGCTGTTTTCGCAGGCTGACGAGCTGACCCCTTGTGCTGAGCTGTTACATCTTCCTGGCACTTACAAAAGAGCCAAGATGAGGTTGCATGTGCATCTCTCAGCTGAAGTTAAATTCTGAAACGCGTAGAACATGTAAAATTCAAGGTTAATGAAAGGTTTATCTTGCCCATAGGACTGCTCATCAGAAGCAAAGGTAGCTCGTGCAATTACACTGTGATGAGATATTGATTTTTTTTTATTATGATTTCCAATGTTATTTCAATACAGGACAAACCAAAAACAGCTCTGAAAAGCAAAGGCAATGTATGGGCTACGGCCAAGCATCCTAATAGCTGTGAAGTCCACAGGCTCAGAGCGTATTGTTTAGGATAATTATGTTAAGACATGGAATCAAGATTGTTTTATGGTGAGAGACGCAGTGGGTCACGTCCAGCAGCGTGCTGTGCAGTTACTATATTAACTTTGACCACCACTTCTGCTGAACACCCTCGTGTTACTTACTTGTAAATGTATATTAAACACATCGCATCCCCCAGAACGGCACGAGCTTACCGACCAGCGCTGGCTCGGCACCCAGCTGGGATCGCCTGGCACGGAGATAAAGCCCGAGTCCCCCAGCAGCGGCTGCCCTCTGTCAGCTGCAGGCCACAGCTCCAGACACCCCCGGCGGGCAGGGGGCAGGGGCAGGCACGGGGACAGCCAGCCCTGCGGGGCCACCAGCTGCTTGTCACCACGCGGTACCAGGTCACTCTGGGCTCTGCTGCCAGCACTGCTGTGAAGTCTGCCTCTTTGATCACAATAGATCTTCTGCACAGAGCTTGTCTTCTGCTGACAAACAGAAGATTTCCTGTTTACAAATATTTTATAGCTACAAATTACAGACAAAAAAATGACCACAAAGTAGAAAGTTATTATTGGGGAATTAAAAAAATATACAATTGATTTCTGATCACTGTAAACAACGATCGACATATGAGAATTACATTTTATTGAGCATATTCCTTCTATATTCCCACATTTAAGTTGGATTTGATCTTTTAATTGATCTACAGTGCATTTACATATAAATCTAGAAGTTTGGGGTTGGGAAGACCGCTTTAAAGGAGCGACAGAGGAGATGTAAGAGATGTACTCTGCAGCAAGCTAGGAAAAGGGGAAGTCATAAAATTACTTTAAGTACACTTAAAGAAAAAAGAACGGGCTGCAGTGCCCACACCAGGTGCCAAACGGCTCCGTTTCGTGCCCAGCTGCCAGCAGCCTGCCCAGCACAGGGCAGGGATGCCATGGAGCCCCGGCGGATGCTGCATGCAGCCCTGCACTCGGGGCACCACTATTTATGCCTAAATTAACCAGAGTTTTGTCTTAATTTTTGTTACTGCTTTACAGCTCCAGGAGGAATCAAATTATTAGTTAAGAAATATTTACTGTTGCAAGATTATACATACAGCTTTGTGCTGCCTCCTCCTTATGCCTGCCCTGTGCATATCGCTGCTGAAATGAAATAAAACAGGGGGACACGAAACAGCCACTAAGGCTTATAAAGATACTCCATGGCAAGATACAATATACTTCCTTGGCCTAACGTACAATAAAGTTATGACATGCTGCTGCTAAGTTACGTCTGAGGAGGACACAGAGGCCATTTAGAAATGCCACAAGTTGCACCCCGAGTGTAAGGGATCAGGGGACAACGGTGGGGCTGCAGCAGAGCTGCTCCTTGTCGCTGTTGCTGGACACTGAGCACTTACACATCCAGCCACACATGCACAGAGAGAAAAGGCCAGGCACCCTTAGCAGCAGCTAGCAGGAGCTATGCCCAAAGCCCCCACAAAACCCCGGGACCTGTCCCACCATTGTGCCCCACGTGGGCACCGCTCACAGGCTGCTGGCTGCCGGCACCTCCAGCACTGAGCCTGGAAAATGCACGTATAGGTAGGGGAAGGGGCAGAGGGGGGCTTCTTTTTGTTTCAAGGGCTGCCTTTGAAACAATCAAACACGCTTTCAAAATCCAAGGGCTCTGTGTTCCTGAGGATCAGCCCCGACCCCAGCGCTCGCTCCTTCGGTTAGCGGCAACCATCAAAGGCTGAACCCTGCGCTGCGAAGCCTCTGGGGCTGCTGCTGCATTTCGCAGAGGTCATTTGTCTCATTATTTCCCTCCCGAAACTGCTCAACGAACCAACACCCCCGCACTCTTTCATTTAACACATTTAAATATTTATAATAATATTAAAATACTTGAACCACTTTGAAAGAGGTTGTTTGAAAACCACGGGCTCGTCTCCCGCTCCCGTCCATTTCTCACGCCGCAGCCCCCAGGGCTCTGCAGCGCCGATCCACCGCTGCCGGGTGCTGATGTGCTGAGCACTGGGGCCGTGTCCTGCGTGCCTGGTGGGCATCCATGGCCACAGGTCTGCTTACAAAACCTGTAAGGAGGCAGAAAGGCTGCGTGGGCTCCAAAACCAAAGGCAGTCCCTACCCCAGCAGCCCCTCCTTCCCCTGCTTTGGGTTCTGTGAAGAACCAAAATGTTTGTTCGGTCCAAAGCACTTGCTACCTATGCTAACTAAATTACCTGGTACTGTAACAAAAATGTTTTATTCATAACTTGCGCAATGCCTGGCACTTGCTTTTCTTTTGGTACATATTAAGCACACATTTAATTTAACTTATTTGAAAGCACTAGAATATTTAGTAATTACCTGAAGTACTTAAGTGGTTTCCATGCTGTTAATATTTTCTTTTCTTTTGCTGTTGAAATAAAGCGACCTGTCCACAGGGACCAGACACCTCCCAGTCCCCATGGCAAGAGCCAGTGGCACGAGGCAGCCACCAGCAGCGTGGGGACATGGGGCAGGACACGGGGCAGGACGCGGGGCCTTGCGCCCGCTCCCTCGCTGCCTTCTGTTGCTGTGATTCATTGCTTTTTATTTTATGGAAGGACGGCTAAATCTAATCTATTACTGCTGCTTTTTTAAATAACTCCACGTCTCTTCTGGCAGTTTCATTACTTCCAGTGTTCGCTGGCATTAATTTTGTTAGGGTTTAATAATTTAATGAGATATTAAAACGCTAAACGCTTTCCTCCGAGCTGATGACAAAAGAAAACGACCAGGCATGGTTTGGTGGGCTGCACAAAAACCCAAGGTAACTGCACAGGGTTACAGGGGGAGCCCAGCAGGAGCCCCACGCCATGCACCCGCTGCTGCTTGCGGCAGGGCCAGGACAGGAGGGGAGCAAGTCACAAATCCACCTCCTAGCAGCCACTTTCTACAGGGCCAGCAGTATATTTTTCCAAATTTGTTTACTACAATTACACCAAAATAATTACACGAGATAGAAATGGATTCATCCAGCAGTACACCTGAGCTGGCTTTTTTTTCCTCAGACCTAAGTGCATGTCCAGATCTGCTCACAGAGTTATTTTCTACCTTTGCTTCAAAGCACTCTTACTGCTATGCTTTGGGAATGAGATATATTCAGTAGATGAGTTTTACAAAACCAATTTCTTCCTGAAGCAAAGATACCTGCTAAGAAAATAATCACCCATTATCAAGCCAGATAAAGTTCCATGGAAAAATATATTCACAGTGTTGGGAAATTTGACTCATGTTCTCAAATATCATCACCTCCCTGCAATCACTGTCAAAACAGTTGTAACACTACTGTTATGGCAATCTTCACCAGGTAGTGGTTTTAGGCTTTTTCTCTCAGTGAGGGAGTGCTGAGTCTCTCGACGGCAGGCTATCCAGGCTGGAGCGAAAACATGGAGAGAGACCAGGCTATTTACCCTGAAAAAGCAGTACGTGCCAGATTTCCAAGGGTAGACCATTGCATGGTCAACACAACTTCCTGGCCCTTGTGCAGCACCGGCTGCAGAACGTCACTCGTCTCCGTTTAACCCGCTGACTTGAAGTTGGGCCACATGCGTGTGTCCCAGAGGAGCATACAGCCCTGCTTAGAAAACAGAGAAATCCATAGCTTGGGCATGGTATTTCATCCCAGTGATGAATATCCCGTGCTGCTGAGCCATCTGGCTCAGCCTGCCACGACTGGTGCCTGCCACATGAAAGAGCTCTTCCGCAGGAGCTGTCCTCCCGTGAAACACCTTCCAAGGGCAGAAGCACATCTTCATTGCTCCTGCCTTCACTGCTCTGTAATTAAGGAGAGGATCTTCACAGCTTTGGGCTAAACCCATCTAACACCTCTGGTGTATGCTCCATCTCCTGCACAAATTCAGGCTTGCCTGTGCAGGCTCCGCACACTCCTGTTCAGACAAATTGTGCCAGCGCTGCCCGTAGACTTTTCCACGTGCTGCTCCCTCCACTTGAGGCACAGCTGCAGATGTGCACGTCCCCAGGGGTGGCTGCACGCAGCCGTCTGTGGCTCCGTGGTTGGCTCTGGGCAAGTCTTCCATGTAGATGTCACCGGCAGAAAAGGCAGAGCCGCTAGCCATCCCTGGGCCTCACTCACAAGTAGTTCACAACAGGGTCATAGCATGAAATTAGCTGGGAATGATTTTTAAAGGCTGATTATAGACGAAGGGATATTGCTCATTTGGGAACTGAACGGGGTGACACACAGGTTATTGGTTTGGCTTCACAAGAGAGATGACAATACTCCTCATTTTTTCTGCGATCATCAAGTTCTTTAGCATTATTCACTGGTTTGAAATACTGAGATTTCACTTCCACGTACATGCCTCCACAGAAAAAAATCTCTTGCTTTTCTCTGTCTGGATCCAGCTCACCAATTCTACCAAAGCATAGAGATAGCCACTATAATCATTTTGATCAGATGAATGAATTCTACATGTTCTCGCAAAGCTTAAAGTAAGACTAAAACTCAGGTTAGTGACCAATTGCCTGAAACATTTGTTTGTATGCTAAAAGATAAAAACAGCTTGTTTCTGCTTCACAGATCATAGTGTTCACCCGTTTCCATTTTAATGTGTCACTGTGGTTCTGTTTGTTGTTCCATAAAAGTTACTGCCTCAAAAAACAAAGATGACAATATTGAAATAGAAAGGAAAAAAAACAAGAAAAATGGGAGGTTTCATTACTGCAAAAGAGACCCAGCTGAGTTACTCAGACTGCTTATCTGGTAATGAAAGGAAGGGGCAAATTTGTTATTTTCCAATAAAATCTGGAAAGCGCACTTCAGAAATGAAATAAAAATTGAAGCTACTTACTGCTCGGCATCTTTGCAAGGGAGGAGCTGATGGGAAGGCATGGTATGGGAGAGCCGGCACAGAACTGCTCGCCAGCTCCAGGTTCTGCGGAAATTCAGCTACTTACCTGCTGAAAGTTTCCACTCTTATTACCAGAGGATTTAGAGAAGAACCCTTATTTTAATAAGGCCCATCTTTGACGCTGCTTATGGTTTGATGCCCACCCGGGAGCTGGGCAGCACCTCCCTGATGCCCGCACACGGCAGGGCTCGGTGCGGGACGTAGGAGACGAGGCGCGTTGAGCCATGCAGCCGACCTCCACTGGCACTCTAACTGGATGACCTCAAAAGCAAAAGATACTGTGAAAATGAACTCTCTCATGTTGTTGTCACCTCTCACTTTCAAATGAGTATGAGAAAAACACAGGAATAACGCTTGTTCCACCAGAAGTCACCAGGTAAGCCAACAGATACAGCTCCACAATCATTAAAAAGTCTAGGAAAGGAGGAGCAAGTTGACCAGGTCTAAATGTTTGAGCTCAAACACGAGTCTTTGCTCATGTCTGGGACTCATTGAGGCTAAGTATGTCCAAGCCAAAGGCTGGCGCACCCCATGGCAGCTCCGCCGGCAGGGTGCTCCCTCTTGGTGGGTTCGTGCACTCCCCATCCTACAAACGCAGGGAACCGCCTGGACATCTGAGCGCTGCCTGCTCCAGGCTGACACCCAGCAGGCGCTCTCAGGAGCTTCGTGAGCATCAAGAGACCTTAAATAATGATGACCTTTCCTTACGAATCGACAGAAGCGAAGACAAAAAGCACTTCAGGCACTTGCTCTCTGGCAGAAGGGGATTCACAAATGTGGCCCAGTTCAGTTCAGTCAATTCTCAAAAGCAAAGAAATTCCTCACGCGTAACTGCGGGGCAGGGATCAATGCAGCGGTGCCGGACAAATGGCCCGCTTCGCAGCCGAGACCTCCTTCATCTGGGAAGCATGATCGAAAGCAAAAAGGGATCACACAGCTGCAAAGTTTGTTTGTGCACTGCCTAAAATAAAGTCAGAAAAAAGGTGATATAATACTATTTCCTTGCAAAATGTCCAGCGCTGCCCTAGATCATGGTAAAAACTCATCCAAAGGGTAGTTCAGGGTTCAAAGAGAAGCCCGGGACTGCAACACAGAAAAGCGGTGAGGCATGGATAAAAGTATATTTTCTACTAACATTCCTCCCTCTGTACCTATGAGTATTAGGTATATTAGATGCCGCTAATATTCAATGCCAATCACAAATTATCTTCTTTTTTTTAATCAGATTGTGACTGTCTTTATAAGCCAGCCTATCTCCTGTACAAAACATCGGAAATTCTTCCACCTACCCCATGCTTTATACTGACACTACTTTAGCAAATTGCTTACCACAGGATTTTGAGCTTGAAATTTATTTACAGGAATTCACACCTCTGCCCTCCCCCCTTTGCCCTTTCTCAACCGGTTCAGATTTCATTCCAAGTGGAAGGGACCCCCTGGGAAATGCTGTGAATTGGACCAATTCCTACCAGGACGTTCTCCAGTGCATGCAGCATCCTTCCCAACCGGACGGGTGCACACAAGACTTTCTGCTGTCCGAGCAGACAAAGCCCGCCTGCGGATTTACCCAGCCGTGGGACCGACGCCAGGCAGAGGCTGGCACTCAAAAAAAAAAAAAAAACCACTCAAAAAACAACAACAACAAAAAAACCAGCTGTTTGGGTCTCATAGCAATCACGACACAACCTTCAGTTACTGCTCGCGCTGCATATTGTTGTAAACACCTCATTTCGTTATGCACTAAGCAAAGAAAGATTAGCTCCTGAGGATACACCTAAAAGAACGTAGAATTAATTAAAATTTATTAAAACAAAACCAGCTAGAAGATCTTCAAAGTAAGACAATAATTTTAAAACTCATGACAGAATTGCTTTGGGAACAAACCCCCTACGCAGATTAAGTAGAGTCTTTTTCCATACTTGCAAATTTTAAGCCTGGGTGCCCCGGCAACACCCAGAGCCACGCACACAGGTTTTGAGAGGTGGGAGCAGGGAAGCATTTGGCTGTCGCTTCCAATCTGTTCGAACACTTGGAGGAAAGGTAGAAGATATTTGTATGGATGGAAACACTACACCACCAAAATATGTATTTAAAATATAACAATCAGGCCTAGAAAATTTGTACAGGTTTCAGAGCTTTTGTTATGTAGACATCAGCTGTAATTAACCTCCAACTGAATGTAACAAATGCAGGCATAAAGTGATACACAAGAAAAATTTTAATAAAAGCAAAGGCTTTGCAATATATATTTTTATATATTGCAAGCAGATTTGACCACCGGATCAAGCTGCTACAGGTGCAGTGCATGAGGCTCACCACGGAAAGGACAAGAGCAGACAGATGGCAAACACAGCGATACCTGCTGTTTTCCTTAATGCTCCACCTTGTAGGCGTGTGTCATATATTCAACATTTCCTACACAAATATATGTTTGTTCCTCGAGCTTTTAGAGACAAGCTCAGAAAGCTTGCTTGGGTGCAGTCTATAGGTTCAGAAAGAAAGAGGTGGCTGTTAAAAATCTCCACATAGCGAGTGGAAGGACTGAGTTGTGCCATTCCCTCCTTTCAAGAGGCTGACCCACGAGGTTTCCAGCACAGGACCCCACAATCCATGCCGTACCTGCCATTTCAGGCCGCCTTGCACATCACCAAGTCCTTTGATCTCAGGATCCCGTGCTGTTCATACTAACACCAGAGCGAGGTAGGCAAGTAGGAAAAACCAACAATGCTTTCCCAGGAAAGCCAGCAGTGTGGGAAGTGCTGTGTAAACTCCAGAGCTTACCCAGCTCTGGGAGGCCGCTGTCACAGAGGGGGACACGAGCAGCTCCGTTACGTGCCGAAGCCGCTCTCCAAGCTTCATGGCACTTCGGAGAGGAGAGGCAGAGCCAGGCACCGGGGGAAGCTCCTGCAGCCAGCGCCTCCAGCAGCCAGCTGGACCTCGGCCAGAACACCCCGATTAGCATCTCTAACATAGTGTGAGGAGTGCTGCGTGGTTTTTAATTACATGATGCAGGTGAGACCTTGTGTTCACACTGCCCCAGAGGAGGGCACCTCCAGCAGCAGCTCCCGCTCAGCGTTGAGCAAAAGGGAGCAGAAGGAACATCACTGAATTGTAACATTACCCATGGCACCCAATGTTAGCACTTAGTTTGAACGAGGCTGTTTCTGATACCAAGCAACACAGCCATCAACAGTCTGAAGTATGCTAATCAAAATGAATAGAAAAGGGCATTTAACAGTTCACAGTACAAAGGAAATATTTTAATCTTGACCCACACTGTGCCTGTCCATACCCCTAAACTCCAGCAAGCACCTCAGTCACGGGAAGGACGCAGTGAGCAGACAGCTGGGGAAATGAGACCGCAGAGGTGCTGGTGTTGTGCTGACATTGCTACTGCAGCACACGGGCACCTTCCCACCTTGCTTTCCTCCCCGTATGTATGTTTTATATTCAGCAATATTTACAAAGTCATGAAAAGCTGGAGCAGTGTTGGATTTTGATTGCAAGCTGTTTAAAACTCAGCAGCCTTATTTAGCAACTTGTCTGCAGAATGCCCACCGCACCGCCGGAGCCACGCGAGCAATAACCCAACTGCTCTCAACACGTGTCTGCTCCAGGTCTATTACTTCCACGGGACATAGTTATCAGGGTTATTATAACTCCTGCCACTAAGCAGACTGAGACCCGCATACACCTAAGATGTGTCAAGCATTATTGCAATAAGCAACACCGGTTGTAGCAGGCAGTGATGCAGGCAGGAGGACACAGTGTTACTCCTGAGCATAATATTAGAAACCAGTGGAATATGAAAGCACAACCCCAGGAAACAATATGTCAGATTACCAGAATCACTATTTACTGGTATTGTACATCAAACAGTGAGAACCACTGATGGAAAAATTGTTTACTCTTTGCAGAGTTTGACTCCCTCAGAAAAAGGCAATAACAATTGCTTTTGTTCATACTACGCTGGGGAGAGAGGGGGAGAGAGCGAGCGAGAAAATACAGAAGGGCTGGGACTAATAACACAGAAACTAATGGAAATAGCTGCTGAACCACTGAGAAGTTGTGGATATTTACTGTGCCTTCATCTCTCCCACTCATGATGTTTCCCTACCTATTACTTTGCTTTGCTAGGCTTCTTATGAGGCTACAAATAATCTCGTCTTATTTTCCTGTTCTACTCCATTTACTATTTTACTTTTTGAGTGTTTCTTGTATAAGTTGGGGAGAGAAAAAAAAATACAAGTTTCTTTCACTATTAACTTTGTAGAAGATAGAGAAGTAGAAAAACCTGTGTGACATACAGAGAGCAAGTAATTATCCCCTTCTTTGTCTGTGAGCTCTAATTCAGAGCCATTTCTGCAAACTTGTCTTCACTTTTATTTACCTGCATGGACAGCCCCATCCGAAACTCCCGTCCTCGGGAGAGCCCGGGATCTCCACAGCTCTACAAACACATCCCCGCGAGCAAGACCCGCTGCTGCCGCTCACCGCAGGCGCAGCAGCCCACGGCGGCGCCCCGTCGGCCGGCCTCATAAACCACGACACAGCCAGCGAGGCAAGCAAGCACACTTTGTGCGAGGTGGCAGCAGTCCAGCTACCCGCAGACACTTCTATCCATACTCATTCTAGGCAAATACTTGAGGAGCTTAGATAACTGACTACAGTGCTTGCCACTCTAATGCCATGGCAGCAGAGGCACAAACTGCCTCCAGTTCTACCCCAAGAACAGATGCAACCACTTCAGTGCCTCGCCCTACCCAGACGGCAGGCTCGCAGAGGGGGCTGGATGCCGAAGTTGTGTGCTGAGCACGAGACGAACCCCGGGTGCCCTCCCTGGTGCCACCGCACCCACGCGCATCCCTGCGCCTGCCGAGCTTGCAGGAACCTGGGGCACACCACAGCCCTGCCCAGGGACAGCCAGCGAGCTAGGGCACCCCAAACATCACTTTTGCAGCAAATCTCTACTTCCACTCCCATTAATCTTTGCTCTACCAAGTAATTACACTGATTGGGGCGTTATGCAATCAGACGCTGATCCTAATTCTAGGTAGCACTTACCCTCCGTAAATTAGGGGGGGTAATGGTTGCAGTTGCATTTGGGTAAGACAGAGAAACGTACGGGGGATGAAAACCAAGCACCGAGTATTTTTAACTGTTTCAGGTCTTGTGGCAGAGAACTGCTTTACCTTCCCGCGTTAACACGTACAGCACCCAGACTCAGCTCCTGCACCAAAGGCAGCATTTCACCCTGCAGGTGCAATTAATCTGCTGGAAGTAACCCTGGCAAATACAGCCCAGTGGTGGCCGGAGGCATCACCTGAAGACAGAAGGACCTACCTGAAACGGTCTCAGCAACCCACACCAACACGAGCAGCAGATCTGCAGGCCAAGGGCTGGGTTTTCCCTCTGCAGTTCCGTGCTTTCCTGATTACAGTCACTGGGTTTGGTTTCGGGGGGCTGGAAGGACACGTGCCATCTTGGCACAGCTCTCCCACGGACCTGCCCAACTAGAAGCGAGGGGGTCAGCAGCCCCACACCCACTGGGCTTGGATCTGCAGGTGTATATTTATATTTTAGCTGATTTAAATCATCCTTTGGAGGAGCACATCAGAGCAGAAATGATTAAAGACTGCAGTTAAAGACCACATTTGCTATGCTGAGCATGGCTGTACCAGAGGACAGGAAAGTGCACTTCCTTTTCATTAGCGTGATGGCTGCCTTAATGTATAACCCTACATTACCTGTAGTAGCTGCTAAATCCCATTTTTCCATACAGATCAGGTCAGTGCCTACCCTGCTACCACAGCCTATTTGATTACTTAATCAGAAATCCAGATCAACTAGAACATTCCTCATTTCATTCTTGATTTTTTTTGTCTTCCCCACCCAGACGAAGTATTACTGTTGAAAGACAACATTTTTTTTTTTTCCAAAAATTAGATAGATGGCAAACCGTGATGAAAAATGTATATATGTAAAAAAAAAAAAAAAAGAGGGGGAGAGAGAGAAAAACACCAGACAACTGCAGTGCAGTGTTTGTCTTGACACCTTAGGGAATGTCCTGGGTATGCTGGACGTGGACTGTTTTACAGCCATCTTTTCTGAAGACAGGGACAAAGAGATACCGAATTGCCTTTCGGAAAAATCCCCAGAGAAGGCGAGCACGCAGAGGGGAGAGGGAGCCACGCGCCCTCTGGGCTGCGGAGGGAGTCCCCGGGGTGCTGAGCAGCAGGTGCTGGGCGCGGGTCACCCACGGGTACCCGCTGATGCCTGCCCTGCCCTCATGAAGCACACACAGAATTTCAGCCCCGCTAGCAGGCTGGTATTTTTGTCACTGGCCATCTTTTACTTCTTTCTGCAATATTTATTCTCACTTAAACTTGACAAGCATTGTGCTTGGGCTGAGATGGTTTAGTAATTGGGCTTATAAATGGAAAGAACTAAATGCACTCTTACTCTCATATCTCTTAGCAGCTTAATAACTGGAGATGACTGATGATCAGGTCCACCTAGAGACCACAAGTATCGTTTCTGTCATTACAATCAGCCACGGAGCATTATTTAATAATGGCCTGGTTTCTCCGCTGCACTTGAGACAGGCTCCGGGGAGAAGAGGGCCGCTGATTGCAGCTCCCCGATGTCCTCGGCAGACCGCCAGCTGCCCCGGCACCAGCTACAACAGCGCTGGCTGCTGCACAGCCCTGACATGAGAGCCCGTCCCCGTCGTGGCAGGATTTATCCACTGCAGCCAAACTGCTGGGGCACATGGGAAGGGAGGAGAAAGGCACAAGCCAGACTCACCCAGGCACTACACAGCTTGTAACACACCCGCAGGTGACAGCGCCCAGCGCCACGCACCCACGCTTTGCGCCACCTGAAGCACACGCTGCAGCAGGAGGGGAGAGGCTCCCAGTACTTCAGTGCGAGCAGGGATGCAACAGGATCGTGTTCAAACCGATTCTTGCTTTCTTTTAATCTTTTAATATTTAATGAAGGTCGGGAACGATGAAGGTCACTGGAAAGCTTGGCAATGGATAACTGTAATGTCCAAAGACAGCTCCAAAGTGTTTAGAGCCCTCCTCCCAGACAGGTATTGACATTCCCCAGATTGTATTGATGTTTCATCTCATGCTTTCCTTTTTCAGACTGATGTAGAGGCTGTGCCTGAAAGTTAACAAAACACCCCTCACCCTGCCAGGCAGCTGAACCCGTAAATCTCGGTGTAAGGCAGCAAAGCATAAGCAGAGTGACCCCTGAAGTCCACACTGGTGTAGGGCTCCAGTCGCAGCTCCTTCTGTCATGTTTCTGCCATGTTCCACCCAGCAGAACAAAGACTGTGTGAAATGCGACTGCCAGTCATTTTTCTTTAGTAGAAAATAAAGAGGTAAGAGGGTAGAAGGAAATACTACTTTTAAGAGGTGCCAGATGGCTACACAACCCCACCGGAGTTCAGTGACAGCAGTGCCCATCAGCAGATTTCATGAGTGGTTAGGATCCCCTGGGCACTGCCCAGGTGGTACGGCAGTGCAAACATCATCCCCGCGAGGTACAACAGTGCAACCATCGTCCCCACGACTGTAAAATATTACCATGATGAAGCAACATTGGTCAGGTATTGCACAGGGGAAAACACTGGCTTTAGAGTTCAAGGCAGTAACAGCTTAATCTGCTTGATGCTCAGGTCTTTAGTAGAAAAGGGTTAAAATAAAAGAAACAGAAAATTCCTTCAGTGTTAGAGAAAATGCAGTTTTCTTACCAGACCAAAGCAAGCATGTAACGCTATAAATACTGGTGCTGCCCCCCTCCCCCTTATTTATCTGTTCTGGTATTTATTGTATCCAAAATAAGAAATACCAGAAACCTGACAGTAACTCCAAGTAGTACATTTTCAGCACAAGCTTTTAAAGCATTATTAAAAGAAAAGTAGATGTAGTCATACACGGAAAGCTAAGCGAACTGGAGAATGCTTGATCCCGCCCTCCCTTGGCATTTGCACTTCTGTCATTGCTGAACCCTGGATTACCAAACTTGCGGGGGATCACACATCGCTAGGGTAAAGCTTTCAAGATGTGTTCCCAGAGAGTCTGGGAAGTTCCTTGCTCCAGTATCGATCTCCTCCAAGTGCCACTTCGCAGTTTATTTCCAGGGAGGGCCATACGTCAGCCAAGGCCGTGTGAGATGATGCCCACGGCTGAGGCACCAGGCCCAGCTGAGCACCCGAGCAACTGCACAGGAAGATATCTCCTTAAGCCTACTACTGCAATTACAGCTTCATTGGTATGTCGGGTGGGTTTCCACCACCATTTCAAGAAAATTGCTTGAGGACAGAAAGGAAGATTAGTTCTTCTGAAGACTGAAAAAACAACAGCAGTTATATTTCTACCTATAAATCTGATTTCCTTGATTGCAGATGGCTTTAGAGTACCACAAGATTCCCAGGAACTTCATAAACAGTGAAAATTGGCTGTAATTAAGCTTGACTTTCACAGCTATATCCGAATGCTTGCTAACATATCATATCTGAAGTTGAGTACCTTTGTAGTGAAACACATCAGAAGTGCCCCCAGAACTGAGGGTCAAATCCTGATTTCCTACTCACTGGAATAAAAGGGTGGGAAACATTTTAAAGACAGCCTTCAGTTCCTACAGGTTCCTGCTGCATCTGACCCCTCCTGGTCACTGCTAGATGCTGCTCAACATTTAAACAGCACTTAAAACACATCACCTGTGATTTTCCCCGCATAATCCTCAGCTTTGGGCTAAACCTGCCAAAGGACAGGGTTGTGCTTTGAAGGGTGGCAGTGTGGAAGCAGGGAAGAATGAGGACCCCCCCCCCAGTGCACGGCAGCGATGGACCAAGCAGCTGAGTTGAAGCTGCTGTGAGAACAGGGAACCAGGGACTTGAGCAGTTCCCTTTTGGTTTAAGACCAGAATGGATACTGAGGTTTTATGGATGTTTTGCATCTCCCTAGACCTGGTCACCCCCACAAGACCCCCGACACCACCATGGCTCGGCACCTGAAAGGGATCAGAAGTCTTCAGGTGCATGGGCACCAAGCATCAGCTTTATTTCACCTGGGCATTTGCAGGATTAACTCTGATTTTAAACTGTTTGAAGTTACCCAGTTTTAAACAGCCTACATCTATTAAAATGGAATGCATCTTAATTGCACCATAAGATACATTCTTCATCTCATTTGCCACTTAACTGGAACTCTTTTTCTGCCTGCCTAAACACAAGCCTTAGGCCCTTTGCTACTGATATCCACAAGCACAACTTAATAGTGGGACCAATGCTGGATACAACTTTAATAAGAAGCGTGGTTTGGAAGTGGCCTGGAAGAAATGTAATGAACATATTGGTTGTTTAGCCTGCTCCGAGTGCTTAGATCAATACAACAGCGTTTCCTTATTGCAACTTATTAGCCAAGTCATTTTTTTGCCATCCCTGACCTTATGTGCAGCAACTAGAGAAGTGGCAGGAGAAAAGGACTCCAGCTGTGCTGATCTGAATGTAATTAACATAAGCCCACTCTGCACGAGGGCCCAAACGATGCTGTTGTGGAAGCTGATGGCCGGGATGCAGGGACCGGAGCCCGGCACGCAGCAGGAGCCCAGCGGCTCCCAGCCCGCAGGGACCCCCAGCCGGAGCCCCGAGGCTCTGTGACAAGCACCAGGGACACGAAGCTCAGTGGTGTGCAGCTCCCTGCAAACCAGCGAGGAGAGAGGATGGCTTTATCAACTCCAGCATCGAGCTAAATCTTTAGAAAGAAGAAATACCAGGAGGAAAACGTGGTATTGACCAAAAGCTACCAGAAATTTGTAGAGGCAATTGAAGGTTATAGCCGAACGCTGCAAAAGATAAAACTTTGGACAGCCTGTATAGATACCACCCCGACTTGCTCTTTGCCAGGAGACTATATATTTCCAGCACATGCAAGCTTTGCAGTGTTATGCTTTATTCATATGCTTCAGGATTAAAAAAAAAAAAAAGAACACAGTGCCTGTACTGCCAGAGTACGCTACAATAATATCACATTTGAAGACTTCTTTTTTCCCCCCCCATCTATCCAATTATTTTTCCTCCTAGGTTCTAGAAGGAAAAATAAAGGTGAGGGAAAACCCCTACCTAAAGTTCAAGAAATCGAGGATTTTCTTGTGCATGTCAAGTTGTCAAAACTGACTGGCTCCCAGTGAACACAGATTACACTGAACATGGATTATTGCCAGGCAAACTCAGCAGCCCTCATATGCTACGTTAGCTCCACATCCAGTTTTTTTTCTTTCCTGCTGAACATTAAAGACTCGTAGGCTGTGGTATCCCTAATGGCAGATGATTTTCTGTGCTGTTCTATGTTGAAAAATCCAGTTATGCTCCTTTTTATGGCCAACACATATTAGGATCTGCTGTTTGCAACAGAAAAGGCTTGTCCTGTCTTTGCTTCCCTCCTCCCCACCCCATCTCCCAGCTCCCCTTTCTGAGGTGGGTATTTGTCTCATTTTGGGAGCAGGGAAGATACCAGGGTAAAATACCTCTAACGGAGCACACCAACGGGACAAACGAGAGCATCAGCTTTACCAGACCTGACTACTGCTAATAAGCACTTCGTAACCAATAAATTTGCACAGAGGTTTCCTAACATTTCAGTGTTAAAATAGCTGTATTCCCCAAAGAGCTGAAAATATTCTGTTAGCAACCAATTTTATCCCGGAGATGATGCGTAGCCCACTGAGCATAATTTAATTAAAACTGTAGAGCAGAATAAAACTTTGTCATATAAATGCTTTGTTTTTAATTATAACACTTCATAAATATTTTCCAGTATTACATTATCTCAGGAAACAAGTTTTCATTGTTTTGTTTAGCTTATTTGAGACACCCGGCTTTAATAACAGCGTTACACAGACAGCAAAATCCGAGCTGACACACGTACTCACCCGTAAATTACACGAAGAAATCCGCCTGGTAACGAGAAGCTGACTCAAACCCAGGTGGCACGTTAGTCCCTTGCAGTGTTTTCACCACATACACAACCACACGTTACAGTGAGCGCCCTGCCAACAGAAGGCACCGCAGGGAAAGCCCTGGGTGCGAGCACCTCCCGCCAGCAGCCCCCTCCTGCCAGGCTTATCCCTGCCTCTCGAAAAGCCTCCGGAGGCACCGACAGCGGGGTGAGGCCTTGGGCAGGCAGGGGCTGCAAGGGAACGCGGATGAGGATGGACATCAAGGAGAGCAGCGGACAGGACAGGGCACGGACAGGCTGGGGACACACAGCCCTGGCACAGCCCCAGCACCCAGCGAGGTGACCGCACGCAGAGCACGGCCGCAGGCGCCGCTGCACAGCCCCTGGCGAGGTGCGTGCCGCTCGTCTTATCCGCCAGTGGCAAAACTCCACCAAGCGCCAAAACAACAGCATCCATGAAAGCCTAATTTCTACTAAATAGCACTAAATGATTGAATTAATCTCCCTGGCACTGCTTCTCCAAAGCGAGCCACTGCCAGGCTTCTGTTGCACTCTCGCCTGTCTCAGGTGCAGATCCCTCCTCTCGCTTACTGAGGTGCAGGCGTGCTCTGGCTCCTCTTACCTCTGAAGTGTTCATACAGAGGAAGCCTCAGCTTTTCTACCAGCAGCAATAAATATGATTTTGCATTCTGTTTCCTGAGGGAATCACTCATCAGCTCAGGCTGCCTGAACCACTTTTAATTTTTTGCTCTCCAAGGTGAGAACCTGGAATTCCCCGTGTTAGACCCGAATAAGATTTCACTTCAACCTATTTTAGTCTCATGCCTCATTATTTGTGAAGTCATACATACAACATTTTCCTCACTGCTTTCTAGATATATGTACTGCTGTATACATTTACCTTTTTAAGAAAAGCAAACAGCGTCCCAAGGCAGCTTCTGCTGCAGAGACTTCTCAAAGCACAAAAACATTTGTTTTCTCTGACCTTAGACAAGGCTGCAAGTAAACGAGGTCCCCCCGCTGGAAAAGCCAGTGGATTTCTTCTCTTCCTCCTCTTGCTCATCTCTGATGGATGTTCAGCGCAGAAATTCCCATCCTTAACCAATTCTCCTCCCTCCACGACCTTCGTCCCTTAGCAGATCCTGACTGCTCGGAGCAGAGAAGCAGAAAGCCGCGGTTCCGCCCAGCTCAGCCCTTTACCACACACACGTACCGCAGCCACCACGGGACCCCCCGAGCTCAGCACCCCCCTCCGCCCCAGCGCCGTAGGGCAGGAGCCGCACGTCACAGCGCAGCGCATCGCCCGCGACCAGCGGCTCCCCACCCCGCGCGCCGCCCTCGCAGGGACCCACGCTACAGCTCTGCGGGGCGCTGCACGAGACAAGAGGATGCGCAAGTCCCATTTCTCTTTTCCGCGACCGAGGCTGGAGGACTAGAGGCTAAAATAAAGCAGAAAAATAGCTTTTCCCTAAGCTCCTAGGAGCTGGAGGTAGTTTAAATGCTACTCAACAGTATTAAGAAAATAAATCTTCAGGAATCAAAGTCCCCAAACAACATTTATTCACAGCTCTAGACCCACTTCTATCCCCCTCTCTGAGCTGAAGAAACTTTTCTTGAAAAGCTTTTTATAATCCAATCTGAAATTTGCTGCTCTGCATTTTACACAACGTAGATTGACTTGGAAGTTTTACAGAACAAAATGATTACCCTGCACTGCCTGCGACGATAAAAGAGTCCCATTTGGCGAGTGTCCTCACAGCAGTCACGTACCATGATGAAGGCTCATTTCTAACTACAAGATCTTATTACCCATTAAATATGAAAGCAATTTTTAAAAATTTTATCAAAAGTTTAAAATATTTTCTCAGAAGTGAACGAAGGGACGTGAATTTAGTAACAAAAGAAGACGTAAGCATGCTCATCCAAAGAAGCAACTGTAGACCACCACACAGGTGTAACACCTTTCATCCAAAGGCCTCGAAGCACTTCAGACCCATATACCAATTGAACTTCTTTGTATCTCTCAGGGGGCAGGTGAAGCATAAAAGGAAAACAGCGGAATGAGGCAACAAAGATGCTAACCAACTGGTCAGTCGCATACCAACCACTTCACAGAGAGGAGGCTCTCAAAACCAAACCCTATCTGCTAGACAGTCTCCAAACATGCAGTCTTCAAGGTCTTCCCCCACCGCTGAGACACAGGGCTGTGGATACCCTCACTGAAGAGAGCTGTCCCCCAGCCAAAAGCATGCCTTGACCAATAAAACACACCAGGCACAGCAGAGCCTGGACGGATCAACTTCCCCAAAAGCCCACGCTGCTCACCAGGCTGCAGAGCTAGTACCAGCTCCACGCTCCATCACTGCACTAACATGAGGTTTGGTTCATTTATCTCTAGAAAGTTCGAAAGCACTAACATGACTCTTCTGTCTTAGCACTGACACCCTTCAAAAGCCCAACTGAGGCTGCCTCTCAGCATTAAAAGGAAGAAGATCCATATCTTGGCATTATCAGGAACAGCTGTTCCCTATTCATCAAAATGAGTTTAGCTGTGAATGCATAGCATGTGTAATACGGCCTTAATTAGAGATGTGCATTCTCTGTAAAATCCTTGTAATTAGTGATACGAGAGCTGCTCATTTTTCTGGTAGAAATGAATTTACCACAGCAAGTTTGGCAGCCTCTTATTTCAGAGAGGCAGGTATCTGCAAAAGGCAGGAGTTGTGTTCATTTTTGTGGCTTTTTATTTTTGCTACTTACTGAAATATGGTATTACCTACAAATCACGCAGAACAAACATAGTGCACAGTGCAACCACAATTTCCAGACCTGTAGTGACAGTATAATACTTCATTATATTGAGTATTTGTTCTTGATCATAGTAACCCACCTTGACCTACATATGCTGGTGTCAGCAGGAGGTGTCGGAATAGAGCACAAGCAAATACACCATACACAGCAGAGTTGGAAGAAAAGAACAGTTCTGATGAAAAAAAATAAATAAATAGCCCATCTTCCACCTCTCACATCGTCTAATATATATACACAACAGCCTTCATTCAACCAGAAAACTAAACCAGTAATATGTGACCGATACTGGCCATCGAGTGGAAATAGCAGCCAGTACTAACGGCAACCTGCTAGGGAGCAACCCTGGCTAACATTCACGCTGGAGTTTTAGAGGACGAGAAGATGAACAAGTCAATTACAGAATGCCCCACTCCTCATCTTCCCGAAGTAATTGAAGATTCAGTATCATTTTTACTGAGTTATTTTTAATTGGTCTCATTTGCTGAAGTAAATTAGGTGTAGCATTGTCCTCAGTATGATATATGCATCTGTGCAAATAGGAAAGAAAACATTAAAAAATTTCAAAGCACTGCCGTGGAAAAACAGACAAAATCAGATAAATGCAATTAATTTCTAAGCCTACCCTTGAAAAATTATGATGCTAATCTATTTATTTGACTGTTAGTGATGGTTTCCATCAAGGTCAGGAGAAATTGCTCAATTAATAAATGTCTGCTTGCACCTGACAACAATAAAAGTTTCCCTGGAGTGCAATAAGCTAAAAGACTGTGACCTCAGACACAGACAGTGAGCTTTGTATTGCCTTTTTTTTTTTTTTCTCTCTTTTCAAGATTGAACAATAAACACACTACTTGTGGGCCACATTTCTCAGCATCTGAAAACCGCTGGCTGCCTGGGGACCAGAGGTGTGGCTGCAGACGGCTGCCTGGAAGCCAGACCTGCAGAAACTTGCAGACCCGTCGCTGCCCCAAATGCCAGGACAGCTCTACAGGATGCAGCCCTGCTCTGAGCCGAGGCTCGCACACCTGGGTGCTTGGCAGCCTTCAGCGAAGCTGGGGGACAGCGCCCCAGCGGCCAACCCTTCGTAGGCAGCATGCACCGAGCTGCAGCCTGAATGCAATGGCAGGGCACTGAGCAAAAAATGAGCACTTTCAATGGCCTGGTCGAACCGCAAACCACCCTTCCATTTTCTTCTCCGTGGGAACCAAACTTTCCGGTTTGTGTTTCCTTATCAACGCTCTCTCTAGTTAATTTACTAAACTCCAACAAAACTAATTTAATTCCCTAGAAAATGGCAACGAATGTACTGGATAAGCATGGTTCCATTCCTATTTCCCCCTCGGGAATGGTTAAAGGGGCTTCGCAGAGGTGCCCGACCCATTCCCACCCTCGGCACGGACCCGGATTGGCGCTGGCACAAGTGGAGGCGCCCACAAAGTCCGACTGACACTGCCACAGCCAAGGCTCACGCCTCAGGGACTCTCGTGAAACACATTAGGTTCAGTGGCTTTAATTATCCCTACAACATGTTTTCCCTAAATCTGAATTATTAAATCTGAATTATTTCCGGCAGGGTGCATCTGTACACGGCTGGTGAGCGAGCATGGCCCTTGCGGCTCTGCTGTGTCTGATGTCTCTTGGGTCTTGCGCTCTTTTTTCCCTAGATTAATTAAGGTCTGAATTCAAGTTTCTGTCAATGTCTTGAATAAGGTTTATGGAGGTCCTTAGGGTTAATTTATAATCCCCTAAAGAATAAGCAAATATTTAAATTGCCCCCACAGTTGTAATTGAATGTTTTAATTCATGTCATTAGACTGAGTGAAGCAAATTCTTCCATTGCTGTGATTATTTATTAAACAAAATTACAACAGAAAATAATTCTTGCCATTTTGCTAGAGCGTATATGTATACTAAGAAGGAGTTGCCCCTTAAATTTATGAGTCCCGGATGACGACAGCTTTCCAAAGAAGCAGGTAAGCGCAAACCATTTGCTGCCTAGCTGAACACGCAGGTGAAGCCCAGCGGGACGGCGGAGGCTCCGCTGGAGGCGATGGAGCTCACACCGAGAGCCGGGCCCTGCAGCGCGGGGCAGGAGGGAGCCAGCACGCCGCAGGAGCTTGTCGTGGACAGCAGCAGCTGGAGCACGGACGGCAGAGCTGGGGCCACGCTCACACCCCACCGGTGTTCGCTGTAGCGAGGTCACCTCCTCGCCTGCAGCAGCACATCCCAGCTCTGTGCTCCGACGGCCTGCTCCATCAAAAGGCACCACGGGACTACTCCTAACGACATGGGGGGAAACGTAAATAACGGCATCGCTTCAGGTGAAGCCTCAGCTGTAGCGATGTGTTGCATCAATACATTTGCCGTGCACATCTTGAAGGACAGCAGCGTGAGCTCATGCAAGCTACTGCTGTGTCCCGGACCGCGTGTGGCTGGGGATGCTGTGGCGCAAGGAGCCCCCGAGGGAAGAGGCGGAGAAGCCGCAGGCGAGCAGAGGCAGGGCAGGAGCTGGGGCCTGGGGATGAGAAGTCGCGGAGGGGCCGGGCTTCCCGGCTCCTATTCCCACTCTGCTTACGTGGGCTGACGGTAACTGGTGGCTTTTTAAATTTAATAGCTTCTAATGGAGTCCAAAATATTATTGATAACCATAATCATCTCCTGATGTGCCCATTAAGGCAGTGCTGCTCTTTTCTGTCGTGTTTTATAATATCTATTAGTCACCAGTTTTTACACCACAATCTTACTCGTTTCAGGCAGGAACAGACATTACCGGGAGGAGCCATGGCCCCAGCAGGAACTGGTGGAGGTTTCCACAGCAGCATCAGACGTGCTGTGCTCCAGACCGCTGCCCTGCGCCCCCACGTCCTGCCGGGCTGAGCATCCTTGCTGCAGATGTGTGCAACGGCCCAGCGCTTTGTGTGGCCGCCCCTTAAGGGCTTTGGGGACTGGAATTTCGGTAAGACCTCAGGATACGAGGTTTAGCAATGAAATAACCAACAAGCAAGCGTGCCGTGTCTAAAAACTCACGGGGGCAGCAAAATTGTTTTGAGCCTCGATGTTTCTTTTGCCAGCCCTCTCTAGCCTACCGCGTTTTGTTGGGGTGTTCATAGAGTCACCAAATGTCTCGGGCTGGAAGGGACCCCAAAGCCCACCCCGCTCCAACCCCGTGCCATGGGCAGGGGCACCTGCCGATTCTCCTGGTGAAGGTAAGCGCCACTGCCAGACCCTTCCTGCCCTCGTAGCGATGGGGTCAGCGGGGCGTCCTCGGAGCCTGCAATTAGCACTGCTGCCCCGGGTGGGGTAACGACAGGCACAGGGCCGGTGGCTCTCCGGTGACCAGCGCCACGGCTGAATGAACTATCAGCAAACAGTCGTCCCCCATCTCATGGCCGGCAGCCGCACTCCTCGTGAGGACCTCCACTGTCTGCTATCGCCCACCGCGGGCGAGCCCAGCTCGGCTTCGCTCAGACCCGGCTGCGAGCAGGCCGCCACCCTGAGCATGGTGCTGCTACGGAGCGAGGCTGGCACGGGACAAAGTTAATCATATCAGCTGGGATGTATATTACAATTCAACCAACAGAGACAAAAGCAGCTGGTGAGAGTTTTTGTGCATCCAGGAGAACTTATCAATGTTTTATAAATATTCAGTTTACATTCTAGGCATCACAAATCATTGCAAATCACCCCTCCTTCTCATGACAGTGATTGCATTTAAATTTTGCTGAGGGTTTCTTACAGTTCTGTCCCTTGAATGGGAGGTTTAGATTTCTGATACTGCAGGCAAAAGACAGAGATGTATTGAAAATTAAGGTACCTAAATAATTAACCCCAATACTAAGTCTTAGAGGCAATTCAATAAAGTGCTCTCTGGGACCCAGCTGACAGTGAATAATATCCACCCTCAGTGCATCACACAGGCTGCAGAAACAATTTTACGTTGCCATTACACCATGGCACTTAACTGTTTGTGTTCTTTGGAGAGATGGCATTGCCTTGAAACCATGTCATCAGAAACAGTTGTGCACCTAGGAAATGGGAGGAATAAACCTGAAGGACGAACGGGTGCTACCTCCTCATCCCAAGGCGGAGCCACACATCGAGCTGAAGCATATTATTAAACCCATATAACTTGTTGCTCTAAAAATACCCTTCTGTCAGTCGCCATGCTCAGCAATGCCCTGTTAGAGGCATTTTAACAACCTGGCTCTGATCTAAGCCTGCCAGCATTTTGCAGAACTCTTCAGCATCCTAAGGATTTTTATGTGTGTTTGATTAATTATTTATGGATTGCAAATATGGTGCAGAAAGGAATAGACAAGCCGGGTGAGTCCATTTGGCTAAAGTAAGATCCAGCCACAATTCCTGGATTATAATGTTGGAGAAACAGAAATGTCCTTTTTGTTCTGGAATTATTCTTCACACTGACAGCCTCTGCAGCGCGGGCTGGGTTAGACGCAGAGTTAATATGGGCAGCTGAGACAGCTGAAAGCCAGGAACACTGAGGGTGTCCAAACAACAGACAGATCTCTGTGAATAATGGTCAAAGCATTAGTCCTACACGTGAAACAGAAGAGCAGCTGACCATGCACAGCAGGAGCTGTGGGTTTGGGTCCATTTCTCCATGATGGAAAGGTTTCCAAGTGGCCTCCGCAGAATTTTTCTATACCTTGGCATTATGGGGAGGTATTACTGTTAATGACGTGAAGTTGATAATGGGGAGAACTGGCAGAAAATCTTTCCATGGAAGAGTAATAAATGCTATGGGTCCATGAGGTGACAGCTGCAATTTCAAAAGAATCAATACATGTTACGGCGGTATTTATACCGGGGATGATAGTAAGGAAAAGTTCTCTCACCAACCCTCACTAATACAATCAGTGCTCAGCTGAGCTCCTTTGGCTCACTGATAACGAATGGGGCCAGTTCGGATGTGGGAAATGCATTAACTTCTCCCCAGGCTGCGCACTTCAGCCCAATCCCTTGCAGTTTCTCCTCGCCACAGAAAACTCCTGCCCTCGACCTGCCTGTGCTGCTCGGGGCTGGGTGAAGCTGTCGGATGTTCCTCTAGGCACTGCTCAGCCCCCACTAGCTAATATGGGGACGGTGAGTACTGCAGCAGGCATTGCCTCCTCTCCCGGGGGGCCCTGCCACGTGCCCAGCACAAACGGGCGGCTGCTCTCAGCACTGCCGGCAGCTGGGCAGCAGCCCTGGGGTGTTCTCGCATTGTCCACTACTGAGCTGCTG
Source organism: Anser anser (assembly GCF_964211835.1). Classification (NCBI taxonomy): domain Eukaryota; kingdom Metazoa; phylum Chordata; class Aves; order Anseriformes; family Anatidae; genus Anser; species Anser anser. Next base: position 23,079,928 of record NC_139733.1, read on the forward strand.
AATTATTGTTATTATATTTGCTTCTGCTTATTAAAGAAGTACACAACAGCACAACATGCTGTAAGACTGAATATGCTTTGCAGGACTTGAAGACACTCTGGATTTATACATGTTTGGGTCACTGTTAGTGATCTCCTTGACTTGCCTTGCATAATGGCTTTATTCACTGGAGTGCAAATTCGCCATCTGGGCATCCACATGCTCCTACACGTCCTGTATGTGCAGGAGAGCCATGTCAGGGGAAGCTGATGCTGGAGAGAGAACACCAACTCCCGCCTCTTGGTTTTCCTGATGGCTGCTTATGGCTCGGTAACGATGCAGCTCCCAGATTTTGTTCTGGGGGGGTGGCAAGAAAGAATTTCAGGTAAACTGTAATTAGGAAAGTATTCCTAGAGGAAAGGGGGTCACTAAATCCTAGGAGTGCCCAGTCATCCTAACCACCTGAACATCAGCTCTCTGCAGTGAAAGGGCAGAAGGGTCTGGGTAGGAGACCGCGATCTACTGCATGACGGCCTCCAGCTCCCTGCTCTCCTGAAACCACCCTGTGCCTAGCGCTTCCTTCCTTTCTGCCTGTGCACCAGGACTGTGCCACCAAGGCAGCATTCGGGATTACTGCACGACCATCTTCCATCACTTAGTATTGACCACCGGCATGTCTGCAGCCAGCTGCTCTTGCAACGCAGGAGAAAAAGCAAATGAGGAATTTGCACAAAAGCAATATTCCAGCAGTATCCCGACCGTATTGCAGGACAAAGCCATCAATACCTTCAGAAATGTTCATTTCTTTTGAAAACAGATTTCTAGCTCTGCAAGCAATCAATACCACTTGCTGAGACGTCTGCATTTATGAAAGCCCTGCCGAGGGCTGCAGCCAGGGCAGAGGCCAGCTGGTGGGGAGGCACAGCACAGAGGCTGCGCACTGCCGCCAGCCTGAGTCTGTGAAAGTGATGTGGGTTTGGGGTCCCTGCTTGTCCCTAAGGAACAGCCGAATAAACCCTGGCACAGGACCGCTCAGGACTCTGCTGTTAACTGTTAGGTCCTTTCTTGGTTCTTCATGTCTGCGTGTCCAGCAATAGGCCAGTCCCATGCTACACTGCCCTTGTCCCACTTGTACAAGAGCCCAAGCGCTACGCCTGCAAGCTCTGCACGAGGCTGTCCAGTGGCCTGTTCCCCGGCTGCAAGGAGCTCTGCCTCCGTGCTTTCAGGAAAGCTACTGGGAAGATCCATCTGTTAGGGATACAACTCCAGCAGATCTCTCACACACAGAGATTTGTGATGCATAACCATTCTTTCTGCTTTTCCTCAACACTCTTAGAGCAAGGGCCTGGAGGCAAAGGGCGCTCCCTCTTCTCCTGCGGTGCAACCAAGGTTCAACTCAGCGACTTGGTACCATGCCAGACCCAGGCCATGCCTGGAAGAATAGCTCCTTGTGAATCTCACTGCTGCAGAATTACTCTCCACCTGCCTCAAGCATCCCTCCATTTCCTCAGGAGCTTGGAGATCCTGGACTGGCAGATGCCAGTAATTAACTAGATGGACCACGGGTTCAAAGGACCCAGCAGCTGCTTGGTACGTAGCTCACAAGGACCTGAAGGAATATACTCTGTGCTATATCAAGTGCCATGGAAACTACTTGTTATCTGCACTGAAGCAGTACTTCATGCCACAGTCCTTGTCTGTGAGTGCTAGAAAGCTGAAGCCTCAGTTAGAAATTCCCAAACCTCCAGCCTCACCCCAGCGCTCCGGCTCTTCCCGGAGACAAGGGCTGCCAGGACGTCTTTCGGAGCCAGTGTGGTGGCAGGCTGACCCACGGCTCCCCAGCCATCTCCACGCTGCTCATCTGCAGTCTTTCTCAACTCCTTAAGGCAGAGGTCAGCTTCGAGCAGAGCCTGATACCTCTCTCTTTCCTCCTGCTAATTACTCCATTCAGCTTTAACCTTATCTCCCAATTCTGCTGTATATCACTTTTCTAATACGCACTCTAATCTAACTGGCTTCCAGCCGTAACACTCCTGCCTCCCTTCCATCACTCTCCACTGAGAAAGCCTACAAAAAGCAGGAAGAACCTCAGTGCCTTCTGGTGATTATCTGACACCCAAGTGACTGATCCTGACCCAGCAACGACAGCTCTCCACATCATGGGTGGGACTGAGGAAGATGGGTACAGACAAATCCTAAGAGACACCAGGTATTTGGTTCACCAGATACCTGGTGGGGGCACCATGGTGGTGGGGAAGAACTGGAGCCCTGCACGTGTACGATTTTGCTTGTGGATCCACAAGTGATTTAAAAGCCAGCACAGTGAATTTCTGGGTTGCAGAATGAGAGAGCCAGGAGCGGTAGTGCAGACCTGATCTGGCAGGCGCTGGCTGCTACGAAGTCAATCAGCACATTGAAACTCTTGCGGAGGGCTTATTCCCAAATCAGTGCTTTGTATGCTGTGGCTACAGGGATTGTCATTCCTTTCTGGGAATACGGATGTCACACTGGGGCCTCACACAGCTGAACACTTCTTTATGTCTAAATCAGGACAATTATTTGATTTAGACATGCAGTAGATGCTGAGAGTACAGAAAAGAGGCAAGAAAAGGGAGGGGAAAGAGGAATAAATCACCGAGCACGAGTTTGCCATATAAGCCCTTTAAAAACAGCTCATTTAGGAGAGATGACTCCTACTGTTTCATTTTGCTTGAAGAAAATCTGTTCTTTTATCTTCATGCACTGTTCCTCCAGGAGTGTGCAGGACTCAGCTAGACATCTGCTGGCTGTGGCCACTGGCCAAGGCTGCACTAATTGCATAAGTGTTTTGGCTTGCAAATGCAACAAGTCTGGCATCCCCACTTGGTGCATGCCGCATGACATTCCTTTAAGTTATTGCCGTTAAGCATCTGAATCCCAGCCAGGTGCACATGAACAGTTACTGTCTCGAAATGTTGCTTTATTCACTAGGCTCAATGAAACAAAAGGAGCTGGTGTCCAGGTTACTCCTGCTCCAGGTGAGGGCTCTGAATCACTCTCTCAGACCCTGGAAGGCCATCCCTGCAAGCACAGAAGTAAAAGGAGCTGCAGCTTTTGGGAGGAGAACAGGGATACGTGCAGCAAGTACACCCTGTTGTGATGACAGACGTGGCCATCTGCCAGTGCTGTGACAAGCCGCTTGCAAAGATACAGCCCCTGCAAGCTGGTCCTTACAGAGGCCCTGGGGGGAAGATGCGTTCATCCCCTTAGGCTCCCACCTGGGCTGTTCCATCTCGCTGCATCGCACCCTGCTACGATCCAGATCAGGGAAAGCACCCAACACGCAGCAGCACGCGGTCCCCTAGGATAAGCACCGACACAAATCTGTGTTACTTGCACCTCATTGCAAAGGAAGGCTGGAGCAAAAAGCCACTGCTTGGCACCACACGGGGGGAGTGAAGTCCAGGCTGTGCTGGGCGTGCTCCCGTGGGATGTGTGGTGTTGGGGCTGCACAATGGGTGGCGTTCGGTGATGTGGCCTGAAATCCCTGCGCTGCCAGCGCTGCAGGACAGCACCAACAGGCACGGCTTCAGCTCTGCTGCCATCAGTCAATTTAAAAGAGATGTTATAATTGGTGTTAATTACAATCTAGGTGTTCAGGCTTCACCCCTTCTCTGCATCATAACAGCTGCTTTGCATTGCAGCAGTCCCCGAGTGTGACCGCAGGGCCAATGGCTCCAGGAGGGAAAAGCCTTTGGGGCTGCAGGGCTCCAACCTGAACAGGACTACAAGTGCAAAAAGCAAAGCATGCAATTGCAAGTTTTGGACACCCAAGAATTCCTGACCTGTGTCCTCTGCTTTAGTTACCCACCTGCTTTGACTTGTTTTGATCAGGGATGGAATTTCACTTCCTGTCCTTAATGGGACATAGAGCGAGATTACTTGCTTTCTCATTTCACCAGTGACAACGAAAGCTTTCTCTATCATATAATGCACAGTATTAAAAATCTTTCTGACCCAAATATACATATGGAGAACAAAAATAACTGTAAGGAACACAGTATTTAATCTGCCTAGATTCCACTCTCGAAAGATATAATCTATTACAAATGTTATCCCTTGCCTTGACTGTTAATCCTAAAGGAACCAGTGATTAAGTACTTTTGCTAACCCTCCAGTCCCTGGTGTGTCTGTGATCCAGAGAATTATAATCACCCTGTGTTGCACATCTGGTAACAATGACGGGCAATGCTCTCTTATTACATCCCTCTCCTGCTGCTGCTTACTGGGTTGCAAAAGCAGGATTGCATTCTGCACGTTTCTTCCCTCTCCTCCCTAATTAACCAAATGAGCAATGCTTCCTGACTTGAAGAAGGCTTATAAGGAAAACACAATTCTAGCCATTTTTGCAAAGGCAACAGAAGAGTATGAGTTGCAGAATTCAGAGAGGATGTAGAGTAACAAGCGAACAAGACACACCTCTGGCACGAGAAAGCCGCAGTAAGCGAGGTACAAAGAAAATGGCATTTTTGGGCATCCTCTGCCTGCATTTGACCCACATCCACCGTGGCCGGACCGGCAGCAGGAGCTCAGCTCCATGGAGCATTCTGAAGCAGGGCACCACATGCGGCGCAGCCCCTGTGGGGTCCTGCTGCCCGACATGGTTACCCCAGGCAAACGGCCCCGTGCGCGGCAAAGCGGTGCTCCTCCAGCTTAATTGAGCCACTGGAGCCAGTTATGGGTGTGGGCGTTAGGTCTCTCAAATTAGTTTTAATTACAATTCAAAGAAAGAAAAGCCACTTTAATGTTTTTAATCAACAGGCATCTAATGAGGCGTGTTAGTTCCTGCAGTCTGAGCACAGTAGGAAATTTTCGGAGATAATTTACTTCATTAATATTCAGCTAGAAGTGGATCATCCAATACTTTCTGTGGTGGCATTGAGATGAAATATGTCAAAAGGAAAAAATTTTATATTTGACATGGACATTAAGCTTCATAAGTTTCACTTTATCTTAGGAAAACACACTTCTAGCTGAAATAAAATTGTACAACCCAGATCGATCGGAATGAGGACAGGCCCACCTCAACAAGAGCAGTGCCCACGCGCTATGACCAGCAGTGCAAAGCCAGCTGGGCTGCTCTACCTTCAGCCCCACCACGCTACCCTGCGGCTGCCCACCAGGCCTGGCTGCCACCCAAAAACATTGACTTGTCTTATGAATATGCCCTACTGTTGTTCCACAGATTTTGTATCTGTTATGAATTTGTGGGACTAATACATAGCAATACGGTTATTCTTGTAGGCATATACAGACAAACCAGAAATGGGAGAGCCCATCAGGAAAATGAGAAATCATGTTCGTGGGACTGACAAGTATCATTGCCTTATATTATTTTTGATACAGGAATTGCCAACAGCCTTTACAAAGTTTTAAGGCTCTTTAAAGAATACCAGCTTTAGTAAAACAGTTTAGTTTTCATAACTTCAATATGAGAATACTTTGGATTGCTAGATTTCAATGGAAATAAAAAACAAATAATAAAAAGAAAAAAGAAAAAAAAAGAAAAAAGAAAAAAAAAAAAAAGAAAGAAAGAAGAAAAAAAGGTTTAATGAAAGAACCACAAAGGGACCAAAGTTCGTTTGGTTTCCTAAATAATAAATGGATGTGTAAGAGAGCAGTGAACAATGATGAGATCCACCTTTCTAAATCCATTTGAACTCTAGGTGTTTTACACTGTTTGAACTTCATTTCCACTCATTCCTTGACACACAGAGTGTAAATTGATGCTCTAAACGAGAACAGTGCTCTCTGAAAGAAAGAAAGACATAAATTATCCAAATAGTCCTTCTTTGTTTGTCTGCCACGACTGCAATTGTATCACCCTAGATTAAGCACACTCCTGTCCACAGCTCATGACTGGTTTTACCATATTTCTTGGAATTTTAGTCAAAACGTCTCCCTGTTTGAGCAAGCCCAAGTGACGCAAGCCCAAGCCATCATCATGGAAAAAGAAAACGTAAATTTTGGGGGCAGCCCTCCAGTGGATGTACCCCCAGGGCACGGCCCCAGCCCAGGCCTTGGCCAGTTCCGCAGGCCGTGCCGCCACCAGGCCTCCCGCAGCCCCAGGGTACTGCTGCCGCTTCTCTGATCAGGGCCTGTCTCGCTGTGCATTTCTAAGCTGACTCTCTGGGTCTTCCTTTGTGTATGAGCAACTTGTTGTCCTATTAGTAATCCATCACTCATTAGCTCAGTGAATCGTTCTTACAGGTGCTCAGCTATGTGGCCCCAATCTCCCCACAGACCTGCTCTGGATGTCTGCTGGTGGGATTTTAATTTGCTGCCCTTTCCAAAACAAAAGACTACAGATGCAAGCATTTAAATGCCAAATAGTTACATGTTGGTCTGCGTCCTGGGTAAATAAACAGGCTTTTTTCATCGCAAGGACATTCAGGCGTGCCTATTTAGAAAACATGTACGTTACTCTACAGTCCATCTCAATACAAATAAATAAGTCTGTGCTAGGTTTTATTCAGGACCTTTGTAAGCATCCTTCTTTTTCTACTGAACTTTAAAAGGTTATCGTTATAAAATTTGTTATTCTAGATAACGCTGCACCACAAGAAATTAAAGATGAAATCATGAATATTTGAAGAGCTATGTGCCGAAAATGTCTGTGTGGTTGGGGAGAGCAGGTTGCAAAAGGTATCAACGGCTACTTGGACTTCTTTCTGTCGCACAATGAGTCAAAGCAAACGCATGCCACGGCTCTGGCTGCAGCAGGAAAATCAACACAATTTTCTTCGTGTAAAATAATACAACAGCTTTGAAAGAAGCTCCACATAAATAGGCAGTCATTAGCCAGATGATTAGCGTGTCATACTTCCCTTCTGAAGTCACGGTAAGTCAAGTGAAATCTGTAGCATTTATATAAAACGCAACCAAGAAAAACAAATTTCCCACAGGGAAGAAACCGAGGAACAGCACCAAAAACTTGAGAAAACTTCAGAAAAACAATTGTTTGCCATGACACTATCAAACAACCCGCTCTGGGGCCACCTGGGTGTTGGTGACTTCTCCCTGCATAGTTTGTGCCCAGGTACGTCAGCCCCTCCACTCCCACCTGCCTGCTGCTGGGGCCTGGGACATGCGGCCTCGCCGCGCCGCGGCTGCCAGAACCCCGCGCTTCCCCTTCCCTCTCCTTCAGAGATGACGGCTGTGTGCCGGAGTGCTGCCAGCACAACGCTGAGACCTCCCTTCCACTGGTCTTTTAAACCCGAGCTTCAGTCACAGTTACTTCTCTGCAGTGTGAAAAAAAATCTTCATTTTGGTCACCACGGCTAATATATAAAGCATATACATATAGAAGCTTTAATTTTGATTTCTCATATTTCCAGCCCTAATCTTAATTTTCCAAGACTGCCTGGCTGAAGTGCTATGAGATTCAATTTTCAGCTCATAAGATGCTTGTTAGTGCCTGTCTCTATGTGACTCAAGGGGATCAAAGTTTGATTTTTAACAGTGCCTTTTTTTTTTTTCCTCCTCAATGAAGAAACTATATGTGCTCATAAACATAAACCTCCTTAAACAGACTCAAAATGAAGACAAACCCTATTGCTTTCTAGCCCTTGCTAAAGGCTCAGGTCTTGATCCTAAAAGGGAATGTGCCCACAATGGAGAACAGTGCAGAACACTTTGTTAAATAACCATCCAAAAAAACCCGAAACAAACAAAAAAAAGATGCAGTTTTGCAGTGCTGATGGACTCTGCTCTTTGCTTCCTGCCCCAAGGTAATGAAAGCTGCTGGTGTAGAGCGAGACTAGGCACTGCGATAGGGCTGATTTGGAGGAAAAGGACTGCAAAAATTTGCTGTTTCGCAAAATAACATCAATAATGCTGCTGCTACCCTGGAAATACGCAGGGCTGGGCAGAGTAATAGAATTGGCAGAGGCAATCGGATTGTTCCTTGTCGGCAGCTCGGATAGCTCCTCGCACGTCAGACGTGCACCACAGACAAGGCCCGACCAAACCGCCATGCCGCTGTGCCTGGCACCGGCTCCCTGCTTGTGCTGTTTGCAGCAAGCTGCCGCTGGAATCAGCAAGGCAGCGGTGGATGCGAACTTGTATTCTGTTAACAGATCCCACGCAGGGAGGGGAGGATTTGTTGGATTAAAGCAACGGGGGAAGAGACGCCGCAAGAGGGCGGTGCAGGGTCTGGGGCGCAGAGAAGCACGGGGCGGCCGCACGGGCACCTGCAGGGCCCTGGGGTCACACAGCCATGGTGTCACACGGCCTGGTGTCATGGCTGTGCTGTCACACGGCCTGGTGCCATATGGCTGTGCTGTCACACGGCCTGGTGCCATATGGCTGTGGTGTCACACGGCCTGGTGTCATGGCTGTGCTGTCACACGGCCTGGTGTCATATGGCTGTGGTGTCACACGGCCTGGTGTCATATGGCCGTGGTGTCACAGGGCCTGGTGTCATATGGCTGTGGTGTCACACGGCCTGGTGTCATGGCTGTGCTGTCACACGGCCTGGTGTCATATGGCTGTGGTGTCACACGGCCTGGTGTCATGGCTGTGCTGTCACACGGCCTGGTGTCATGGCTGTGGTGTCACACGGCCTGGTGTCATATGGCTGTGCTGTCATGTCTGTGGTGTCACACGGCCATGGTGTCATGGCTGTGGTGTCACACGGCCTGGGGTCACATGGCCATGGTGTCATGGCTGTGGTGTCACAGGGCCTGGTGTCACACGGCCACGGTGTCATGGCTGTGGTGTCACAGGGCCTGGGGTCACACGGCCATGGTGTCATGGCTGTGGTGTCACAGGGCCTGGTGTCATATGGCCGTGGTGTCACAGGGCCTGGGGTCACAGGGCCTGGTGTCACACGGCCCTGGTGTCAGGCAGCCCTTGTGTCACAAAAGCCAGTGTCACGCAGCCCCGCTGCCACGCAGCCCCTTCCTGTTTGATTCATCCTCACTAAAAACTGCCCAGCACTTCCTCCCCACCCATTTCCAACTGCTCCATTAAAAACAGACCGTAATCCCAAATAATGAAATGTTTGGGTGAATATTATTCCACCTTGGAGCAATTAGTCTCTAATAATAACCCTGCCTACCCACCACCAAACATTTCATTACTTTCACTCCTGAAAATATGACAGGAAGCAGGCTTCAAGTTTCATTTTGTTAATGGATTAAATTAATTTACATTTTACATTCTCATGATTCAAAACCACTTAGATTAATTTAAAAATATATATTTTACCAAAAAGTTGCTTAACTGCCATGTAATTTCTTGCTATTTCCTTTTCCATTATTGCTGATTAACAAGATACTTGGGAATAAATAGAAGCTCTCTCTCTGCTATAATTATCCTGTCTGTCCCTCTGATTAGTTCACTCCTATTTTGTGGCAGGAAACTTGAAAATCCTAAATATTCCAGCCTGACATCATCGTCAGAAAAGGAGCAGAAAGAGCAAAATGGAGGCTTTCTTAAAATGTATTGGATATATTTTAATGAACACCTGGAAAATCACCAAGGTCCAGCCTAAGCATCAATGAAACAAATGGATTTTGCTTCACTGAGCTATGAAAAGAAAGCCCAAAAGAAGGACTCAAGCCAGAATAAATTCTTCAGCCAAATAATCAAGAGAACTGTGATATATTCAGGCCAAAGCCTTGCCCCAACTGCTCCACCCAGCAGCAGGAGCACAGGGGACAGAACATATCCTGGGAGCAGTGCGCAAATGGGTAGTAATGCCATCAAAGGATGATCGCTGTCTGACAGCAAGAGGGTGTACGGCAGAAAACCTTAGGGCTACCAGACAGATAACTCAAAGGGAAACATGGCAAATGTGAGCAAAACTCCCTAAAGCCATTATCTAAAAGGCACTGTGCGTACTTGCACTTCTCCTATGTAAAACTCCCGATGCAATTTACTTTGAAAACATAAAAAAAATAGTGACTTTCAATGTTCCTTCCATCTACGTAACAACTGTGTTGTAAACACAGATGCAGATGCTAAGAAACGTGTATGTGCTGGTGGGGAGAAGTGGTTTCACTCCTTATTCAAAAGACAGCAGAGTGAGGAGTGGTGTAAGCAGCCACTTGCCAGCCCACGTGCCTGCCTAAAAGAGTCCAACATTCAATAACAGACAGCTGGATAATGCTCTTTGCACGAGGCCTGAATCTACAACCAGCCCAGGTGCACAGCTTTGAATGAAAACGTCTCCCAAATTCATTTCCTCCTCTCTTCTCACAAGGTGCACACACCAGCACAGCCCTGCTTGGTGAGAAAGCCGTGACGCTGAGCTGCCCCCTGCGCAGAGCACACGGCTCCGTGTAGGTCAGCCTGACACTGCGCTGCGGTAACTGCAAGCTGCTTCAGCTCTAACACCTTCCTCTTCACCTCTCTGCAGCTAATGAGCGCTTACACTGCGAGAGTCCTTCTCCGGATGCACATTTATGTTGTGTTTAGACTCTGACAGTCAGTGAGATATTTTTTCAATGTGAGATTTAATTTGGAAAATGCTTTCAGTAGATACATACCTAGCAGTGAAAGGTGACAAGAAATTGATGGTTTTTAGCAATGTAGTAAATAGTGACCCCGAACCCTGGCTGTGGAAAGATGAACCTTCTAAAGCATTAAAAAATACACACACACTTGGTACATTTCCTGCCACCTGGCACAGAGCAGATGCAACATAAGAATAAAGGCAGAGCAAACTATTGCAAGAGAAAGCATTTCTGCGTAATGTCTTGTAAGTATGTGAGATAGCTGTGCCTCTAATGCGATGAAAATGTAAAGCCCCATTTCTCTGAAAAGGAGAACAAAGGTGTTTTCTCTGTGGAGTAAATAACTGTCACATTGAATACACCCTCTATCCTCTCATCATCGCCAATTGCTAGAAGCCATTCATTCTGACAAATTGAAGAGAATTCAGAAACAAGAAACAAAACGATAAAGTGACTGGGACATCGTCTCGTGAAGGAAGATTAAAAGGAGCAAATGCTGTATGGCATAGGTGAGCAATGATTTTAAAGAGGCCACCCAAAGGATATGTATGAGAGAGAATCAGAGGAAAGAATAAAGCATTGCTGTGACACACAAACTGTTCATGGGTCAGGAGGCGAAATTTAAGATGACAACGTTCCAATGCCAAACCAGATTCCTGCTGAGACAGAACGGCCACATCCATTGCGTCGTCTGGACACACGCAAAATGATTTTCTGAGTACGATAAATTGATTGTTGAAGGTAAACTTGCGCTGGCAGTGAATACGAGACTGAATGACCCACCTGCGCTCCACCTCTCATCTCCACGCCAGCAGAGTGCGGGGCTCGCTCAGAGCCAGCAGCGGGCGGGCGAGCAGCGTGGGCCTTGTTGCAGGGCTGCAGTACTGAACCTGGGGTGATCTCTCCGGCTTACCAGGCAAAATGCCATTTTCTTTACAGTGGTAAATCTCAAAAGGGAAAAATGCTCAAAACCAGGTTCTGCCTGTCATTTTCCCTCACAGCTATCAGCTCAAGGCATGCGGATGCTTGTTCAGCTTGTGTTTGACAGTACAAATAATTAAGAATCCCATCACACCTGTATTATTCTTGTTACTATGGGAAAAAAAAAAAAAAAACAAAAAAACAAAAAAACATTAAAAAAACAGAACTCTTTCACTGTTCATCCCAAAGAAGGACATTGGCTGGTGTTGGGTATTCCTGTACGAAGCTGTGGCCAAACCCTAGCCAAGCACACCTCAATTTTGGGCTGCTGCCAGGCAGGATCCCCAGCCCGACTAGGGATGGGGTCAGGACTATGGAGCCTAAGTCCAGCCCCACATCACTGCACCCACTGCTTCGGCCTAAGCCCAGCTCCAGACACCCCGAAGCCCGTGGAAGTCGCACGCGAAGCCGCCCCGGTTTTTTGTGCAGAGTACCCCTCATTCCAACCACCATCAGCCTCTCCCCTCGCCTCACCCCCACCTGCTGCCACCCCAAACACTGGTGAAAACATCACCCTTCGCAACACGCCCTTAAGGTCCACAGATTCAAGCATCACAAAAAGTCCTAAATATAGATTAAAATATCCCAGCTGCACTCTGATATAAGAGGAACGGGAAGGGCACAAAGCAGCTCTGCCTGCTACAGAAGTGGCTGGAGACCTATCAGATTGCAAACGAATGCAGATGCATGGAACTAAATAAAACACTGCCTGAGATCTCCGTGTCAACAAATTAGGTATCTGTGTTGGCAACTTGGCAGGCTGCTCTTGTTTGCATTGGTAAATTAAATTCATAGTCTTTGCAATTGCAAGGAGGATTTTATTTTACTTCTTTTTAAAGGTGTCATTCTTGAAAGCTGATTGTGTGATATTCTGGGGAACTCATCACCGCAAAGAACTTAGTAGAAGAAATTTTGTGTCTGTGGAAATGGCTTTTATGGGGGAAATCTGGAAATGATGGGACCAATTCAAATGGTGCATTTTTCTGGGGGGCAGGTGATGCTGCTCTTCTCCATTATCTGCACTCTGACCCAGGGAATGAGATTTAACAAGCTGGCTTTTAGAAAATTCTTTCATTTCTGATCCTTTACACTCTGTGATCTGTTGCGCATTTAAACAGACACGGTCGGTTTTCAGCATGAAGGCCCTGTTCTTCTCCCAGTTGCACCACTAAAGATGCACTGACTTGAGCACAGCTCCTGTGACAAGGATCAGACCAAAAGGCCCCCTGTAATGGAAGCAATTGTAATTGAGCCTGATTGCATCCTTGAGAGACAGATGCTGCCTACAAGAAATACTCCCAAACTTGTTCAGTGTTTCAGCTCTTCAATTTTTTTATTGAAAGCCTTCAAATTTTATATTTATTATTGAAGGAGACACTCCTTCCTCTCTCATCCAAAAGTGGCTGTTCCTACCTTGGAGATGGCATCCGAAGTCTTTGCCTTTCAGCTCTTTCAAGTGCTGCAGACATACAGTCCCTCAAATCTGCATTTCACGTCCCATCAAGTGACACCACCGGAGGTTTGTCAGAAGGTGCATCCCTACCCTCTGCTGCAAGACTGGAAGAGAAGAGCCATTAGAACAAGGGAAGCCAAATCAATCTCCCATTGTTGATAATCTCAAGGGCATTAGGAAGCTGCCTGCCGTGTATTTTATCATATGATTGATCGTGATGATGTATGGTTTAAAGAGCAATCTCCACCTTCAAGGCGCAGTGGAGTGTATGTCTTTGTTGAGCAGTAATTCTCAATTACCCCAGCGCGACCTTGCAGGACACTCTGATCGTTCACAGGGAAGCCTGAGCTGACCAGTAAATAGAGTCCTGTGAGAAGAAACGCGTTATTGGCCGTGGATGACTGATGGAGAACTGCCCGCTATTTTTTACAACAGCTTTTACAATAGCTCGCAGGGACATTTTGGGGCCTCACTGTGATAATGCCTACATCTTCTGGGCAAGTGATCAGGAGAACTCACAGAGAGATCAATCTTTATAATAATTTACAGCTATTTCACTTTGATGGGGTCAAGTTGTAAGGCGCACATGAATAATGCTCTCACCCAGAACAAAAGGTTGTCAGTCCTGGCAGTATCACCTTGCCTGTCCTCCCTGAAACGACCTCCCTGATATCCTCCTACAAACAGCGAGCAAGCAGCAGGTCCTCTTAGACAACCAGAAGGAAATGAATTGCTCTAAGAGTCAACAGCAGCCTCCTGCAAATACTTATCCTCTCAAAGACTCTCATCATAAAACTTTATGATACCTTTTTCCATACAATAATCCAGTGTAAACATAATTTAATGGTACTAGGAGGAAAACAACCACAGCAACAAAAACAACAGGCAATGACTGTAAAGTCTCTAATCTCATAATATTTTTTTTCTTTTCTCTCATTTGCTCTCCTTTGTTTTAAATGTGTATTATTTTAGTCATGCTGTCACTGGATTATTACATGTTCTCAATTATACTGGTATAAAGCTAGAAGGTCTTTTGTGGTTATATTTTATGACTTTAAGGTGTGTTTTCTTTTTGCTTGTGAATTTAAATGAACTTTGCTTTAGGTTACTTTTGTTCCTGCTAAACCACTTACCCGATTTTGAAAAAAAAACAACACCTGTGTCCAAGGGACACGTGTGGTTGGAGACAACCCCACAAGCCATTAAGTACACGTGGACTTGCTAAGAAAGCGACCAGCTCCTCGAGCTGTGCTCCTGGGGGGAGATGCAGCTCTGCGTTTGCTGCCCGCAGCAGATACGGGACACATGAGAGTGAAGAATTTTTGCCATGTGCATAGAGAATTCCAGATTCTGTTCCCTGCTCCAATCCAACCCTCACACAAGGCGGTTCAGATCCTTGTTTCTAGGCCTTAGCATTTACTTCCTGGTCCAGTCTGATCACCACTCTGGTACACATCATTACAAGGCCAAATGAGAGCAGTCCAGTCCTGAGCCAGTGACACAAGCCAAACCCAGCCAGCCAGACACAGCTGGATTTCTTATCTGTGGCGTTGTTTCCAGGGGACACTCCACGTGCAGGTTTACCCAGGATGCCTGCATAAATCCAGCAAATTATTTACCGCTATTACAACCCTCAGAAATGAAATAGAATTACATCCGATATACCAAATTTTATAAACAGCCCATTAACCAGGATTAGAGATTATACTTCTCTGTAATGGGTTTCACTACCACAGCCTATTTATTGCACTGTGTCAGCAAACGGCTGAAAGAAATCATTACGTAAATGAGCACCGGGGTAATATTTACCTGCTTTTCATTTACCAAGGCAGTAAAAGCAGGACACCCCTTTGTCGGTGCACAGTGCCCAGCCCCGCTGTCCTTGCCTGGCGATGGGCACTGTGGGCGTGCGGCCGGACAGCGCTCACCGCGCTCCTCCTGCAGCCTCCCGACACGAGCCTGGGCACCAGCATCTTCCTGGCCGTTTAGGTGGAATAGCCATGTCAGATCACAGCAAAAACAATATTAACTCCTTTAATTAAATTTACCAGCACCACTTATTTGAGTGACACAAGCTGGTCTGAGCCGCAACTATGAATATGTAATATCGGCAGCTGCACAAATAGGGAACAAAATAAGCAAATAATTCATAACTTAACTAAACAAAGATTTCACAGTACTTGTTTGTTTTAATAAGTGCAAACACATTGAAATATTTTTAAGCAAAGAGATTCTGCCAAGACTTTGCGTGAAAAACTTGGCGTGCCTAGTGTGCAGGCTGCTCCCCTATTTAAAAAAGAGCAGCTCCGGCATTCGGGTGGTGAAAAAGTCCATCAGAAACCAGATAATCAGATGGATGGCCTGGTCCCAGAATTAGCTAAGATGTATTTGAAAAGGAAAATTGATATACTTGAGAGAAGGAGGAGAATCTATTTCAAACGATCACGTACTTTACAGAGGGGCTGCGCAGCACCTCCCTGCCCTAACTCACTGCAGACATTGCAGTGAATTACTGAACAAAATCCAGGTAGCGCGCTCCACAGGTTCAGAGAGATGTTCTCATTTTTGCGTAATTCATGCTAAACATACAAACACACATAAATTGCTTCATTCCTCCCCTTACTTAAAATGAAGTGGGGTAATCTACATCCTAAATAAGATTAAAGCGCCGCTATACATCCCGCTAACTTGTGGCAGGAGCTCAGCTTCTCAGAGCACGCCTGCCTGCCACCTGAACGCCTGGAGCAGCTGCTGCCCACCGGGAAATGGCAGCAGAGGAAGGCGGGGGTCGGGGGCACTGTGGGCTGTGAGGGGGGACCGAGCTCGGTCGCTCCACCAGATCCCCCCAGCAACAAAGGGGGCGGCGAGCCCATGGCAAGAAGGGCGATGGACCAGGGTGCCACACAGGACCAGGGTGCCACACAGGACCAGGGTGCCACACAGGCATTTCAAAAAGCATTTGCAGCTGCAAGCCCTGCATCAGTGCCGCATTGACTCTGCTGCTGGAGAGGAGAGAGACGTGCCCATGTCTCAGAAGAGCTGCAGCAGGAGCTGGTGGTGACCACGCATCAGCGGAGCGACGGACAGGGCGCAGACAGAGCCAGCAGGGGCAGGACCTCACAGCCCATGTCTGCTCCCCGCCAGTCCAGCTGACAGCCTCCATGCGTTAACCCTGGCTTTTGGCCATACAGCAAAAGCCGCGAAGGTATTCGGAAATATACAGGAACACAGGTAGCGTTAAAGATTTTTGCACAAAAAAAAAAAAAAAAAAGCTTTACCCTGCCTCTGAAGCAGTTTCCAGCCCAGCAGGAGCACGGGGCCTCGCCTTGCATTCAGATTTGCGCGGAGCAGCCCAGCACTGCCTGCCTGTCTGAGTGTGAGCAGAGGGATCGGAGCCAGCTCAAAGGCAGGGCTGCTACAAAGACGGGTGTGCAGAGCTGGAGCTCAACAAGAGCAATGGGAAGGTGGAAGAAGGAGATGGTTTGAAAGCCAAATTGTCTCCCCAGGACTATTCACAGGAGCTGGCATCCCCGAGCTGCACCCCCTGCCCTCCTCCCAGCCCACTGAGGGAAGCTCTGGTGCGGACGGAGCCACGGATGTCCTCATCTCAGCTACGACATGTGGGAGCACCCCGAGCACGCCTGCCCTGCAGGTCGGGGCACTGCTCTCTGCTCCACGTTCTCACCCACAGACTTTGCAATTAGGGAGCCCATTTGGGGCCTGGAAGGAATTCTTTTTATTTCTTTGTTAAGAAGGCTGGAGCCCAGACTGAGCGCTCAGGCACACAAAGCGCTGTCCAAAGATGTGATCACCAGGCGTTCCCCACCGGCTCCTGCCCCACTCTCTCCTGGCTGTGTGGGTGCCCTTGACCCAGACGCTGCAGGGAAGAAGCCTCCTCGGGTGACCACTGCTGGCCAGGGAGGCGCCGTGTGTGCAGAACAGCGTGGAGGAAGACTGACCCCTGAAGAGGGATGTGATAACTGCACAGCAGACACCCCACAGAATAGTTATTCCTCTTTCTTTTCTTCTCCTTTGCTATTTTTTTTCCCCTGTGAGCCAGGATTCAGGGCTCACAGTATTTAAAATCAGATTTCCAAATCCAGCACTTTGTACTTGAACAGGGTAAAAGGAGCCCCTGCAACCTCTTCCTCCTCCTCGACTGGGCACGAGGGCGGCTTGGTGCCTCGCGTGCTGGGGACCACTGACGCAGCTCCTACACAACACATCTCTTCCAATTCATTTCACCATGCAGCCACCTAATTAAATCCCATCCTTGCACAAATGCACTCAGAAATCCAGCCTTCTGGAGCTGCAGTGAACTCCTACTCTTCCATTTCTTTCAATTACTTCAAATGCATCGCTGCAGGAGAGCTCTCACACTGGGCTAATTTTTGACAATTATCATTATTTCTTTACACATCTTGGTAACGAATTTGCACAACGTAGGCATAAAGCAGGGGAGGGAAATGGCATCTTCGTCAGTGTTTCTTCATCATAACAAGCATCTTCACCATAAGGAAATAATAAGCAGCTTGGTTAGTGCACTCACCGACTCCCACTGAAACGTGACTGGCCCTCCTGACCCTTCTCTCCACTTCTCTGATGCACAGAGATGCTTGGCTATGTCTGGTCCTTTTTGACTAAAGTGAAAGGAGGACAAGGACAGGACAGGACAGAGGTATCTTTTACCTCTGCCCTTCTCTCAGGCTAGATACCACTGGGGAATACTGGAGTACGTCTGCTGCAGAGGCTTTGGATGTGTGGCTGCTTCTCCCTAGGCTGAGGGCAGGAGCAGACCTACAGCTGCCAAGACACTGCCATGTAAAGCAGAGGCACCGTGGTGTCACGGCTAGACAACGTGTAACGGTTAGAGTCCCAGATGGAATTTGCTTTTAAATGAAGACGAAGAGATCCTGCTGCCAACAACAGATCCTGGCTGGAAAGCAGGCTGAGGGATCTGCCTAGCCCTGCCCTCTGGGAATTGAGGCTGACATAGCACAGGGCAAAACAGCATCGATTAATAGTCTGGTGGGTTTACAATATTGCCTGAAGGATGGTAATGGCTAGTCTTATCCTATTCAGGTTTAACAGTTCCAAAGCCATTTTAATTTAAAGATCGTTCTTCTTAATCTGGCCTTAAAAGGCAGAGAAGTTTAATCAGTAACAGACTGGCAATCCACAACGAGCCATCTCCACTCAGCTTAGGTAGGTGAAATCACAGAGGCAGTATCAGATCACTTACAGATCAGCTCCTGCTCTAAGATTCCCCGCGGTGTTTATGTACAAGAGGCAAGATAAACAGCAGAGCAACAGGCTTAATTTTGAGTTTCCCTCGCTTCTTTCAGCTATGCTTATCTCCGCAACTCTGTTTTCAGGTGGATTCTTTCCATGGGCTTACATGACGGTGGCTTTCCCCGGGTAACGCAGCTTTTCTGCAGACTCATCCAAGTGAGAAGCAGAAGAGTTACCAGAGAATAAAGGCTGACGTCTATTCCACTGGGGGTGGACTGGGAGAAGTAAGAACTAAATAAGAAAATTTTCATCCAAGGAAAATAGCAAAGGCATGTTCTTACAGCATATATCAAAATGGCAGACACTGTTTTAAATCCAAATGTGTATGGAGCAAACCTGGCACATGGCTCTTATCTGAAGTAAAAGGTTCGGCTGTGCCCATGTTTCCTACTTAAGCTAATGTAAAGTGACATTCCTGATTTCATTTAGGTATTCTTTTAGCAAGAGACAGACCGTGTTTCAGTTCACCACGACGAGCATTATCACAACTAGTCGGTCCTTCTACCTGCAGCTTTGGCCTAGCCCAAAGGGGCTCGGCCCCGCGGGCTGCTGCGGGCCCCAGCCACATGCCTGCAAATGTCGCTGTCCGGCCAGGCTGTTCCTGTGGTTAATTACCTCCTTTGTTAATGATCTTAGGCTGTGGGCTAAACCTGTCACTGTGCAGTTGTATAACCTGATTCTTCTTCTTATGCTTAGCTTACATTATGCTATGCTAACTTCTTGTGCTTACGTTGCCATAAAAGTGCCTTTCTTCAAGGGGGCCTAGAAAAGGCGTAGTACGGGGCAGGCTATGCACCAGCGAGGTGGCGATTTGATCGGGTGTGACATGCAAAAAGCAGCAGAGAGGAAGCGTCCCCACTTCACAGGTGGGACGGGAGAGAGGACAAAAGCTGCCTACGCCAACCCTGTACAGGTGCTGTGAAGAACAGTCAGGAGTTGACTGAATGCCTTTGATGCACGGATGGCATTGTTCAGGGAATTCTGCTCTCTGCTCTGCCTCCCATTTCTTGGCCTGTGTCCCAGAAGCGCCTCTGAGCTTCTGTCCTGGTTCCAGTTAGGACAGAGTTAAGTAGCTCATAGTAGCTGGTAGGGTGCTATGTTTTGGATTAGGGTGAGAAGAGCGCTGATAACATGCTGATGTTTTAATTGTTGCAGAGCAGTGTTTACACCAGGCCAAGGACTTTTCGGCTTCTCGCTCTGTCCTGCCAGCGAGCAGGCTGGGGGTGCAGCAGGAGCTGGGAGGGGACAGACCCAGGACAGCTGACCCAAACGGGCCAAAGGGGTATTCCATACCATCTGACGTCATGCTAAACAATATATAGGGGTGGCTGGCCGGGGTGGGGGGGCCGGCTGCTCGGGAATAGGCTGGGCATCGGTCAGCGGGTGGTGAGCAATTGCATTGTGCATCACTTGTTTTCTTACACATTATTATTGTTAATACTATTACCATTATCACTGTTATTATTATTATTGTTATTATTATTTTCCTGTCTTAATAAACTGTCTTTATCTCAACTCACAGGCTTCACTTTCCCGTTTCTCTCCCCCATCCCAGAGAGGGAGGGGGGAGGGTGAGCGAACGGCTGTGTGGTGTTTAGCTGCCAGCCGGGTTAAACCACAACAGCTTCCTTGGGAGTAACAATTCTCAGATAATTTTCTTGGGGCGAAGACTCAGAAAAGTAACAGGTTTGAGGAAAATTAAGAGAGGGATTATTCTTCAAAAAAAAAGGGCCAATAGTAAGATGTTAAGCATTTCCAAATAAATTATATAAGCAGCTTCTCCTTTTACTTTTTCTTCTGCACTAATGGCCCAGCAAGCCTCAATTCTAACACAACGTTGGAAGGGCCCAGCTTTTCCATTAGGAACTCTTCTGGCCCCTGGAAGTGCCGAGAGGCCAGGGCAAAGGCCCTGAGCAGTGCTCGTCCTCGCCCTGAGCGATGCAGCAGCCAGCAGCTGCAACCCTCGCTCAGGGACGGTGACCAGTGTTAATAAGGGAGGTGAAAGATGCGTGATCTGCAGCACGAGGCACAAGCAAGAGGGAAAATAATACATTTCCACTGCATAGGAGAGAAGGCTGGCAGTAATACCGAGGGAACACATAACCTTTAGCTTCGAGGAAGAGTGTTTCCAACCTCTCATCTTCTTTACTTTGAAGTGCAACTAAAACCAGAAATCAGGCCGTTTTAGGATGGCATTATACTAATGACCTGTGTCACACACCGCCGAGATCACTGAGTACACACTTGAAAGGGCCTGTACGGCTGGCAATGTGTGTTTACAAAGTCAGAGCACTGTACTGGAGAAAGGCCCTCATGATGGGGATGCTGTTTCAGCCACACAAAGTCCCCTTGTTAGGTGGATTTTAATTGGATGTTTTATCCTGCCAAATGGACAAACATTACAGAAGTCTCAGGGATAAGCAGAGTCCTGGGAACATATAGATAACAGCAAGCATAACAGTATGTTGGCTCAAGCACTGTTCATGATCAGGTCTGTGTTTTAAAGGAATACAACAAATTGTAATTCTGAAGTGTCACTTTGAATTTATGACCTTGTGTTGCATTTAATCACTTAGCATGCATCATACTGTGTTATGTCTTATCGCATTAGGCTATAGCCGAACACAGGGAGATGCAATGTTACATGGAACAAGTTGGAATCTGAAGAGATGCAAAAGCTTTTGCAGGTAAAAATGTACACAGCTGAGTCAGGAAGGCTTTCAGCAGGGGTGACACGCAAATTCTCCCCACTGCTTCACTTCCCAACAACTTGACAGGCTCTTGTCGTTTCATTTAGGCTACAAAGAGTGAAAAAATATCTTGTGAAGAGTGTGGAATATAGCCAGTGCTTTTTACTGTCTTTTTCCCTAAAATGTGGATGCAAAAAGATTACATGGGAGGACACCATGCAGAACCCATCTGCAGATTCCCACCTTTCTCCTGTTCATGGTCTTCTGGAAACAAGGGACACCCAAGTCATCTTAGCAACCGCTTTCGAATGCATTGAATCAGAACTACAAATTCAGTAAAACTGAGCTAATTTAAGAATCACTAAGGTCCAAAGGGATAGCTGCTAACAGACAGTCTCAGCCTGTACATAAAAGCAGTCAGGCAATTTCCCCTGTAATTCCTGCTGGCAGCCCTGACCCTGGAGGCGGCATCGCTCCTGGCCGGTGCCTCCCTCTTCTTTCCCCAGGGAAGGGCTGGGTGGGCTCAGCGCCGCTGTGCCCCACGGGACGCATGGCCCCTGCACCGAGCCGGCTCCATCCATCTGCCAGGGGACTGCTGACCGGCCCGGCCCGGCTGCAGGGCAGCAGGCGGCTCAGTGCAGGGATGCCCTCCCACCAGCAACGAGGGTCACACTAACCCACCTCCGAAAAGTGAAACCCAAGGGGCTGGGGAGGGAGAAAAGGAACACAAAGCTTGGCGACTTGCTTCTGAGCTATGCTTGGAGTCAACACCGCCCATTAGCAGAGCCGAGCGGCGGCAGTGCGGATGGCAGCACTGCATCGGCTGATTCAGGAAACAGATGCCCTTGAGTGAGACAAACGCAGCAAAGAAGCCGACTTCAGGCTGCCTCCGAAGAACTGCTGACGGATGCTCCTGTCACCTCCTCTGCGTCAGCCGGCAGGGCAGGGCCCGCTCCTCCCGGCAGTGAGCTGCCTCTCAGGATGGAGGGGAAGCTGTAATGGCATCTCAGCTCAGCTGGCACTAAAACTCAAATTCAGATTAATTGAATACAGCTTCTCTTTCCTCATGGACTTCAATTTTCCAGGGCTTTTGAGATGTCTATATAAATGTCAGGAGATTAATGTACTATCTCTGAAAAGTCCATATTAGTTTTGCCTAGACTGGGCTTACTCCTTTATAGCCCAAATCACAGTGCAACAGGGGGTAGAGAAACAAGGCAAAACCTTTGTGCTTCTTCTTAGCTGGGACCTGTAAAATGCTTTTCCAAAGGTTAAATAACATTTATGAGTGATATTTAGCCAGGTAAGCCTTCATTTAATGCCTAAAAAATGACTTGAGTTCCCAACTCACTTCCTGAGGTGCTATTCATCACCTAAGATGACATAAATTGTACAGAACCTGTTTTACCACTCCAGTTTCACAAGCCCATAATGTCCATTTATAAAATTAAAAAAAAAAAAATGCAGCAAAAGGAAGTTTCCTTTAAGACGTGCAGACTTTGGCACTGCAAAGCGGGTGTGCAGGGGCAGCAGCCTGGCTGCAGCAGCCGCCAAAGCACCCAAATCTCCAGTGAGCAGACCAAAGAGCCTTTCCTCATCAACAAACGTGGTTTCTGTGTGTTTAGTAATCCTCAGCAGATTTCTCTTCCATGAGCTCAGCCACCCTGGGAGCCCAGATAAACGTAACACCCACGCACTCCTGTGACAGAGTTCAGCAAGCTCAGTGTCTCTTGGTGGCAGACTCCAGAAACCGACGTTAACGTACCGGAATAGTCCATTTGCAATTCTGCTGACCGTACTTCCTCTTTACCAAAGGTCCACATTAGGTATATTCACAAGAAAAGTTTCCCACAGAAAGCAGTAATGATAAAAGTTTGTTCATGACAAGGAAAGGTGGCGCCGCCTCAGGCTCTTCGCTCCTCATACTGTTTCGTTGGAGCAGGGCTGTTAACCTCAGGGCCACGGCCAAATGAGTTTTAAACTATCTACTGAAGGCGAAGTCACTCTTCTATGCTAAGTATTAATATATTGGCTGAGAAGTATCTCCAAGCAAGTAAGATTACTTACAGAATTAAGTGGGAATAAAAATATTAATATGGGCATTCATGGCTTGCCCGTGTCTGTTGCCTCCATTACTCTTCAATGTCTCACCCTGGAGTACGATTTTCTGTTACCCTCTGGCCTTACACCGTGAAGTTTTGCAAGAACAGTAATTGCTAAAGCATTATACTGGTATTTAGGCATGTCACTTAATCTTCAATGGATCATATAGTTTCAGTGAGAAGTATGCATCTGAAATGCTCTGTTAGATCTTAAGGTCGTGTTGGAAAAAAAAGAGATGTCCACATGCTATAAAGCAGGCGCTCATCTACTGCCAGGGATAAAGGCACAGGAAGAAAATAAGAGGCCAGCACTGAAAGTCAGGACAATGGCTAATACTTTCCAGCTGAAGAATGGGAATGATGATGATAATAACAATAATAATAACAATTGTGACCCAACAGCATATATGCTATTTGAGGTTTCTAAAATTCATGGGGATTCTAAAATGAACTCATGTAAACAGGTATACAGTTTTATTATAGTCCTTACTGTTGTTACAATATACAGTATTTTAGAGACTGTACATACCGAAGTGGGTTAAATTCACACTTTCAGCATTTTCCACTATTTTCCCATTTTTTTAGGGATTTGCAAGTCACCAGTTTCTAGCAGACTTAAACCAAACTTCTGTGATCATGTAATTTTGTCTTCATGTCTTCATTACTGTAACCGTAAAACCAGCCAACAACCTGTTACGAATCTAATCTGAAGTATGAAAAAAAAAGTGCACTCAGGAGGAAGATAAGAAAACACACATCTCTTCCAACAAAACAATGCAAATTCTGATTTTCTCATCACAAAACTGGCCCACTGTGTACACGGGAAACCACAGCAAGCCAACCACACGAGGCACCGGTTGTTGCATGATGCCATTGTTCATTATAGCAAGATTTGGTTTAACTGCAATGTGGAAATTGTCTCCCTCCGTACTTGGGAGAGCAAGGAAAAGTTCACAGTGAAAGCTAAATGGTAGTGTATACATTCAATCATCTGCATTTAACTGATAATAACGTAATTAATTTGAAGAAAAGATCACCCCTCCTATGCTAATTTTGCACAAGATGAGATTTCTCCTCTGGCTAGTGTACAAAATTCTAGCTCATTTAATTCCTTCAGCAGCATCTGCATCACAGTTTTAAATATAGTATTTGTAAATGTAAATTTAAGAGAAACCAACTGACAGGTAATTGATTTCAGTAAACTACTAGCAGATTTTTGCCTTCATGGACTTCACTGAATCATTAAGCATTTGCCCAAAGCATTATTTGCTCAGATTTAACAACTGCATGAAGTTATGTTAATATTCACAGACTTTTACTACAAGAACGAGAGGGCAGATTTTGTGATAGTAGCTCAGCTGCTAAGCTTCCAACAACTTAACTTACCTTCCAGAATTTGTGTCCAGAATTTGACACAAAATGTCCGAAAGGGCTGATGCACATTTAGTGTATTTAGTTATTTGTCCATGCAAGTTACTGGTGAGATTCATGCAAGTAGAGGGCAAGTCTTAACAATCCATTTTTTTCAAATTTCCTGATGGTATTTCTAGCTCTTCCAATTTCACTCCTGGCCAGTATCTGAGAAAACAGAGGTAAACAAAAATGAAAAATGATGAAAAGGAAATGAGCCACCTGCTTTGAACCTCGGAGGGTTGGTATTTATTCCGAACAGGAGTCTGCAGGGTATCTGGGGTTTCTAATTGCTCCAGTTGGTTCACTTCATATCTATGACCATCTGGATATTTGTGGGTTAGCAATTAAAAACAGTAAATGAAACAGTTGAAAATATTACTGTTCAGCTTACGGAAGTATTTTTTATTAAAGACTAAGAAAAGACATATGAGAAATCTCCACCGCAAATCGAACACTGATGTATGTATGTGTCTCTGCTAGGGCCAGGTTTTCTTGCTGATCATGGAAAGCCCAGTGGAGGCTTTTTTTGGAGGAAGCTCCATAGCTTGAAAATGCTTAAGAAGAGGCACTCCACTGGCAATAAGCAAATTCAAAGTACCCGTGAGAAGACTATTGTTTGCATGCTTATTTTTAAAGTTTAATTTCAGCAATTGTTGCATTTTTCTGAATGAGTGCCATGGGAGCAATCAAACTGATTGAAAGCACTCAGAACCCATTCGCACCTCAGGCAGATGATCTGGATGCAGAAGAATACTCCCCCTAGTACCCACCTTTAGAGAGGAAAACCTTTCACATCGACCTCCCCTCCCCAGAAAATCCCCAAACCCTGCTGAGCAAAGCGTGAGCCCCTGCTCAGCCTCCTGCCACCTTGTCCAACCCAGTGCCGAACCTGCAGACCAGCTCCTAGCCTTTAGGGAAGATTTCCTTCCCGTTCCAAGCAGGACACACTTACAATCAAGCCTTGGATTCAGACTCTTTCAAAATTTTCCATATTTATGACAGATACCAGGGATTAACTTCCATTTATGAATTTAACAATGATTATGCTTTATTATCCTCCACACAAACAAATATTAGGAACAACTGAATTACACATAAAGGCATTCTTTATGCATTTATTTACATATCCCAAGAAAGACAGTATTCATGTTGTATAATTCTGATTGCATGCTTCGTCGAGCATTAAAAAGGTTTACAACTGCCTGACTTCCAGAGTTTGACAATTTTGACAGCTTAACTCTGAATGTGTGCATGAACAAACAAGCGAATCTGTAAAGACACGAGGTGTGCTGAGCGGTGTGGAATGCTGTCAGATGACTCTCCTGTCACAATAATCATTTCTAGTAGGTGTTACTCCACGCTGGCATCTTTATTTCTGAGAATTTCACGTACTAACAAGCTATTCATTTGTACCGCATCTATTTGCAGATGCAGACTCCCATCCCTCTATGTGGCATCCCAGGATGGCCTGCAAAACTGGGCTTCAGTTCTCAGTTTTCTGAGAACTTGTGTTCTCTGAACTTGTGTTCTGCCTCCGAGCTGGCTGCAGCTTGTCTGAGTCTGAAAATGGAGCCATAAAAATGGAGCGCCTTGAGGGGAGTCACACACTGAGCAACGCTCGTACCCAGCTCGAGCTTGAAGAAAGGGGTCTGCATTTCCACGTCCTTCCAACAAAGAGTGTGTACAAGGCCATTAGAAATAATAAGTGATGGAGAAAAAATAATGAATCTATTCAGAAAATCATGTTTAACAAGGGAAGAAAATCGAAAAAGGATGAAAACAACCCACCTGCTTGGCCTAACATCATTTCCTCCTAAGTTAGTTGATGTCATGTTATTTATTCAGTTAGCGTTTCTAAAGCTAACATTATTTACCTAGCTGAAACCTCTGGAAGATTTGCTTATAAGGATCTTTTCCTCCAAGATTTTATGCTTAAATTGTTAGGTTGTCTTGTGTTTCTATTCTAACATGAGCAGAAGTATACTGCCAGTAACTGAATTTATGCAAAACATACGATGGTCCTCTGACTGGTTTAGTCTACTGAGGAAAGTTTATCCTGATTAAAAATGTCTCCTGGACAGCACAAACACAGTGAAGAAACTCACGTGCCACAGCTTCTTTTGAAATGTCTTTTCCCTGGGTACTCCTTAATGCCTTCGGCTTTCCCACAGCTGGGGCAAGCACGGAGACACTCCCTGCAAGGCGAAGGCACCCGCAAAATGACCCATGAAAGAGCAGGGATGGTTTGCAGAAGTGTCAGAGGGACCACTGGCTGTAAGGTTCGCTCCGTTGCTTCCTGAGCACATACCAGCCTGTATCAAACGTCTGACCCCGGGCAAGGTCCAGCCATTAGAGGTGCAACAGTGGGCGGTGTTCCAAGGCAACCAGAACGGTGCAGGAGGTGAGACAGCTCCACAGGCTCACAGGCAGCCAGGAGAACCTGGCACGGGTGGGTCCACAACAGTTAAGCTGCCGACTGTCAATATTTACTGCAGACCTATCTCCCTTTTTCATTCATTTCTCATGCACAAATGTCTCCCAAAACCTACCGATGCCCACATTCCTCCACCGGTTTATGCTGAATGGCCCATGTCCACCGCCGCGTCTTCATCCACGTCCACGTCCATGCCCATGGTCAGGCAGTGCAGGGCTCAGGGGGGCTGTCAGTCCCTCTCCATCTCTGCTTGCTGCTCTGCGCTCGCTGTGCATTATTGGCTGCATGAGTCGCACGATACAGAGTGGAGAACAAAACCTTTCAAACAGGACAGCAGTGAATCCCAAAGTATGAGGATTTGGCTGTACAAACATTCAGATTTGAAAGTTGTCTCTGATTTGTCAATATTTTTACAAATTCCTAGTAACTGGTGTGAATCCAATCCAGAAATCTGAGCCAGCCACAAACAAAGTGCTGGACCAAATAATGCTGCTGCTGCTGAATTAACTATGACAATCTGTAAGTACCTCAAAATTATTCATATGCTGAGAATTCATGTAAATATTGCTATCATGGTGTCCTTGGTGCCTGATCAGATGAGTAACTGCCATTTGATTGTTTGTTTGTTTTGAAAATGTTCCTAGCAGTTTTACTGGCAGGTAAAAATGGGATTTGTCAGAGCAGTGAGCCCAAGGAAAGCCCTTCCGGAGCCCAGTGTACAGCTCAAACTGGGCTCACTATTGTTAGCAATCTTCCCTCTCTTTTGTGAAAATCAAAGGGGTTTTTTTTTTTCATTTTCAGGTCTTTAAAGCATGTACAAAGCACAACAGGATTTGGTGTTTGTAAGTGTGGCTTTTTTCTTTGGACTATTACCAGCAAAAGAATCCAACAACACTCATTCCACGTTTTTCCATACAAAGATGACAGAGCACTGCTGATGTCTTAATGTCTGATTTATTCTCTAATTTATTATTCATTTACTTCTAGCTCATAATGCCTGATTTATTCCCTAATTTATTCATTTATCCCCTGACTTAGTCCTATATCATCCAATCCCAAATTAAAAGAAAATATATATATAGTCCGTGCGGCAGGTAACCAATAAGCCACTGTAATTTTGAACAGCACGCAGAAAGATAAAATATAATGGTGGAGGTAGGAATTTATGCAAAAAGCTCATTGCTAGATCAGGCACATATGCCATATCGAAGAGGATGTCAGAAGCACCTTGGCTGTAGTTATAGCAACCATATGTTTAGCTAGAAGAACACATTGCTGGGGATTCAGGGGGCTCAAGCACCGTTGGGAAAACAAGAGTTTAGATGGTTAGGAGGAGAAAGCAAGTACTGTTTACCAGATTCTGTGCCTTCTGCTAGGAAGGGCCCAGAGCCTTCGATGAGAGAAGAACGGAGCTGGTTAAACAACAACCAGCAACTAGGACATTAAAATACACCTGGCTTGTTGGAACCATGAAATCTAGCAAACATCCTTACTGACCTCTTCTTGGTTTAATGTTCTTGGAGGTCTGAAGGTTCTTATGGAAAAATAAATGTTCAGAACAACATATTGATCCTCAGGAATAGCTCGTACAGCAAGTACAGTCTTTTTATGTAAAACTATTTCAAAAAGCATGCAATTAACATACTCTTTTATTAAAAAACAAAACAAATTATTGTAAGTTTTGCAAAAACTGTTTCAAGTAGGTGCAACAGAAATAGTAACAGCACACACTGAGTACCATTATTATTACTAAATTTTCAATTACTACTATTGCTGCTGGACTTTAAATTATTTAAATCGCGGCAGAGAAGGGCGCTGAAATGTGGCCCTAACTTTGGAGAGGGCTGTGATGCTCCCAGTCAGCGGCAGCACCCGCACGCAGCCCGCAGCCGCTGCGGTACGAAGCGTGTCCAAATATAGCAGCCCGGCTCTTCAGCATGAGCTCTGCCGACCAGGCACCGTGCATCTTTTCAAAACAAAGCTGGTTCCAGCTGATAACTGCACAGGAAATTATCCCAGCCCCACACACTTCTTGTACTTTCCTCCTCCCTGAATTAAAGCAGTTCAGCTCCTTGCTCGCTTGTCGCCTCCTAAGTATGCAAAGAAATAAGCACCCGTGCACTGGCTGTGCATTGCAGCAGAGGGCAAGCTCCCGTAACCCACAGAGAGCAGTTTACAGCGAATTGCTTGGCTATAATTAACAGCAGCAGCAAGACCTCAGAAGCTGTAATGATTTTTATTGTCTTATCAATCACGATGGGCTAGCATGTTGTTTATATTCCTCATTAATAACGTCACGCCCATAGTGATGGATTGTGCCAGTCTGTGCCCATACGTTCTCAGGGACCATTCGTGCACAAGGCTCCCCATAACCGCACCTTTTATCTGCTAATTAGGGTCAGCTCTCCGGGGCACCGGCTCTCAGCTGCAGCCCTGGTGGAGAAAGACAGCAGGCAGGGAGCCACCTTGCCTCACCTCCGTCCCCAGGACGAGGGGCATTTCAAGCGTCGGGCATTTCCACCCGCCCCGTCCGTGGTCCTGCCGTGGGCCCTGTCCTGCAGCACTGCCACCCGCCTGCCGGCGCCTCCTGCCCACCAGCTCTGCAAGGGAAGCAGCTGCAGCAGCGCTGGGGGACACACGTCACCCCACGGCCGATTACACAGGGATATTTGCATGGGCTGGGTTTTCTTCACGCCTCTGGCAAAAGATCCATGAGATCACGGTAAAACAATAAATGTTTTCAATTATCTGCTTAAGGCAACAGCAGGAGTACTGTATCGACTAATACTAAACAGAGGCGTAAATGCTCTGCTTTGCTGGAACTGAAGCTCTGTACCTAGTTTTCTGCATCCCACCTAGGAAACGAAAACAATATTATTTGTCTTTCTCCCACCCTTCCTCCACCTCGTCTACTGAAGAGGAGTTTTCCTGGCAGGGACACGGTGCCAGCTCAGCAGAAAGCACAATGGCAGGTCACAATCTTTGCTGCTGCTGCAGCAATGACCAGTGATAAGCAGCAATGACCAGCGATAACCAGCGAGGAGCAGTGATAACCAGCGAGGAGCAGCGATAACCAGCGAGGAGCAGCGATAACCAGCGAGGAGCAGTGATGAGCGGCAGTGCAGCCCCTGCTCCAATGCAAACCGCGGCTGTGCAGCGTCCGTGCGCCCCGGCCAACACCACGGAGCAGCCTTGCATCCCCTTCCCTGGTACTTGCTCTGGGGAAACTTCCCCAAAGCTGTTTTTTGGTGTAAAGCATATAGTCAGTCTGATTACATTTAATTGCAAATAACTGAGCACTTAAAAGGAGTTGGTGGTCACCCTTTTGATAGCATTAAATTTCAAGATAAACAAGCTATATGTTGTATTAGGCAACTCAACAAGACTGTCATTTAGTTGAGAGGAGAGGAGAGGAAGGATGCAGTAGACAAAAAGGGATGTTATTTTTCTGTTAGTTACCCTATTGTCTACAAATCATTTGTTTCACTTAGATAGGAAGCTGCAGCTGAATTCCCTACATCGTTAGAGAAAAAATATGAAAAAAAGTGTCACGTCTTCATTAGTTCCTAAATGTCTTTTTATGGAAGAATACCAGATTTCCTTCTTTACCTCCTAGGAAATGGAAGTTCTGCCCCAACAAGATCAGCCCAGACATGACAGCAGGCCCGTGCCAAACCGCTGCCCTCTGCCAAGACAACCACTTGGGGGATACTCTCCAAAGTCAATATTTGAAGAATAAATGGGAAACTTTGTCTTCTGACTCGTTTTTGCCAAACCAGCTGACATTTTTTGAATCAACCAGAGCTTCCTTGTAAAGGACCGCTCTCGTCCGCTTTAGGTTTTATCCAGACTGTTCGGCTCAGCAAGACTTCCACTCTGACTAGATTGCTGTCCACCCATAAGCTAGGTTAAGGTTTCAGAAATATTTATTTATTTGAAGAGGATATGTTACCTCCACAGGAAAATGAGGCTGGGTGTTATCCTCTGCAGCAATATTTTGAATTAGCTTTTACTGTGTTGCTTCCACTACCTCCCACCTTCAATCAAAACTGATGGGAATAAAAGGTTTTTTTCTGTTTCACTGGGTAATTTCTTCATACTCCTCTTTTTGCCTTTTCAATACTATACACTGCATGACAATGAAACCTGGAAAAGTGCCATCTCTACATGAAAACACTGCAGCAGAGGCTTCCTAGTTTGTCTTAAATGAAAACAGAGCTTCCAGGTTGGCAAACAACAAAACTGTGTGAATATTCCTGGGTATCTGCACAGACATAAGGGAGTAAGCATGTAAAATAGTTTCTTCCTACTTCTGGGTGACTTCCAGACAAGGCACGCGGCTTGCTTCACCAGCTTACCCCCACCTGTGGTAACACGCAGCTGCTGAAAGCAGTGGCTGAACATGACCTTGACTTATCAGGAGTTTTTATTTTCACTTGTATTCTTTCAATAAAGAAATGTTACAATGGGAAAGAAAAAGAGAACGAAAAAATGGATATGAAAAATGAGCTCTGCAGTTATCACATATTTCTAAGTCCAGACAAGCAAGCTTTTACGGAGACGCACATTGCCAAATTTTGTACTATTTATAATATTTACCACATAAACAGCCCTTTAATATACTTCAGAATCTCCTCGTTTATCTTCGAGTGAGAAGTGAAGCGCCAAAGTGGCTCATCTGCAAAAAACTACACCCAGACGAATCTCCCCACTCGCTGAAGCACGCCGTCCTGCCGGCACCTGCCCTGTGCCTGTTCCGCACGCGGCCCCGGGCCTCCAGGAGCCCGTCGGAGCCACGGGCAGGCCTATCGCAACGGTGCGGGAGGAGCAGTGCACACACCACACCTCGGTGTCTGCGCGGCCTGCGGCGGGGGGAGCCCCACGTCCTCCTCGCACCCGGCCCTCACATCCTGGCCTCCGCGCTGCCCAAGCACCAGGCCGTGCCTCCGCCGTGCACCACGTGCCATGACGCGGCGAAGGGCTGTCAGTCTTGTCATGGCTCCCTCATCATCACACGTTCTCCGACAGACCAGGGCTGCTGCTGGAAACTTCACAGAGGCTGGCTGCTAGTCTGAATACGGGAATGCGCTTTTCTTCTGCAGCTTTCAGATCTTCAGACCTCCAGCAAACCTCAGCGGAGGCTTCAAATCTCAACACCCTTTCAGGACTGAGCTCTCAATTTATCAATAAATTTGCCTGAAAATGCTAGCTGAAAATCAGAATAGGCAATGCGTTTTTTGACAGGAGATATTACACGTAACAGATTTGTTTATTTAGACATGGAAATCATACTCCTGTTTCTGTTGGCAGTAAAGCAGAATGACCTCTTTTATTTAAAGTACAGACTTTGGAGATTATTCATAGTGACTATAAAAGAAAATCTTTCAGAGAGATGGGCAAAAATAGTAATCATTTCACAATATGCAAAACTGCATGATCGCTATTGTATGGACATCTCTGTGGAAAGATCTGGAAGGAATTAACTGCTACATGTTTGTAGTTACAAAAGCTGAAAGTGATGCTTAGCAAAACTCATTGGGAAGGTTTTACAAGGCAGATGGATTTACATTTGAAGTAATATTTCAATCTGTAAATAGAAGCGCCATTAACTAGCTGTACTTCAGGATGTGAAGACTTGCTTGTGGCTGTATTTAGACTATGAAAATAGAACAGTTTGATTTAAAAGAAAAAAATAACCAATTATAAAATTCATCAGATGAAAATATATCATTAAGTGTAAGTAAATTTTAAAACGGAAGCATAATCAGTAAGGTAGAAAGGAATAACTAATTTAAATCTTCATTTCACCCAAACTCACTTAAAACCAAGATTGAAGAGCAAGATAATTCCTAAAAATGCATCTTACTGGTGTGTCAGCAAAACAGGATATTGGAATTTAATGTGAGTAATGGAAGTCAGTTTTATTGGCCTCTCAGACCTATTTTCCGTCCCAATTCTAACCGTCAGTGACAAAGCTGAAGTTTTTAAGAGTCTCTTTGTTACTTCTGCAGCCCTGTGGGGCACTCCACCCCTGCACTCGCTGTCCTGGTGCTGCTGCCAGAGCCTCCCTGGTGCCTGCTGCCGCTCGTGACCGTGTTCACGGCTGGACCCACCCGCTCCTCGTCAGGCCCCTCACAGAACCACGGGTGGGGGAGAACACATGCACAAAGCGTACCCACTGGTGTTCAACTGCACCCGAAAGCTCATGTGAGCAGCCTGACATTTGCACCATTTCTGTGACCTCTCCATCATCATCGTGATGTCTGCGCACAGAAAGCAGCTGGTGGAGGCATCTGTTTGCAAATTAAAGGGCTGCTCCCGTCCAAACCCCAATGCCAGACTTTTGGTCGAATCAACAGGCTAGATAAAACGCTAATTGCCATCACACCGGTCTCTGCACCAAGCCTGGCCTAACTTATCTGGACTACAAAAGTGTGGTAACTGAATTAGCGATTTTGCTGGCCAGGACTCCTTGCACATCCCCTGTGACACCTGATCAAGCAATAATATGAGATTACAAGGAAGAGTGACAGAGTGCTATGAGAGACAGCTCCACAAGTAACACGTAACATCCCTCCATGTTTGTTGATGTGGTAACTTCACACAGCTTGCCAGAGAAGCTGGAAAGGAAGCATCCGCCTCGGGTAATGTCAGGAGCAGAAATGCTGAGAACATATGGTTCTCAAAAACTGCTTGGAAAAATCTCTGCCAGTACAAGCGCTTGTATATCATACCAATGAAAAATGCTTTATTTCCTTTTTTTTTTTTTTTTTTTTAATATCACTTACTAGTATCAGCCTCAAGGTAGCAGCAAGCTGTGCAGTCTGGACCCTCTGGCATCACCACTTTGACATGTTTTGAAAGACCTGTTATTCTTTTGAACATCAGTTAGATAAAGAAACAGGATGTTTGTCAGTTAGGCAACACAAACATTTTAACTTTGCTCACACCAGCCTGTGTTCTTTGTTGACAATTTTGACAAGCCAAGCTGACCTGAAGGTACAACGCCTGAAGGAATAAAAGGAATATGGCTTGGGCATCCTGTGAAATGTAACTGATGTGTCATATGCACCCCATGACGGGGGTCTGTGCAGCTTGTCATATGATTTAGAATGACTGGAAATGTCAACTCAAGCCATGGGAGAGCACATGCAACCTGTGTTTCAATGTTCTGCACCTTTACATTCAGGTATCTTGGCGGCTTTTCCTTTCTCCACAAACAGCCATCAAGCTGCTCTCCTTGCAAATAAAAATCAATGATTTTGTGCAGAGCACTTACTGAATTCAAACAACTGAAAAACAGGCAAAGAAGCCAATGTCAAATATTTGCATCGGAAAAGTACGTATTTTTAAAAAATCCCAATGATGAGATTACTGCTGATGCTACAGTTTATTACGCTGGCCTGCACTGTCCCCTGGTCCTTGGCTTGGTCTCTGTAACCACTTGTTGCTTCTCGTTAGACAGTGTGGTGCTTTGGGCATTTGATATCTTTTGTTTCTTCGCTTCTGCAGCATCTGCACAAGTGGTTTAATGGTCTGTCACTAAAGCATCATAACACTGAATCAAACGAAGAGAAAGGGATGGAGATTATTCTTCTCTTCCACAAAAATCATGCACCATTCATTAGGTCTGTATCAATAAAATTAAAGAACATTAGAGGCACTTTAAAGAAGCTAAGAACATAAGTCAACTTCTGATGGAAAGTAAAAGAAATACCCTTTTATTCCTGAAAATACAGCCTAACACATTGCTTGCTAAATTGCTGCATTCAGGCATGCCTCTTGAAGTAAACACGTATATGTGGGCATCCTACAAATGCTAGGGAAGATTTTTAGTGACAAATTTTGCCTGTCACTTCAAAGGATTCAGCTTCACCTCTAACAGTTACCTCAAGAAATTCCTAATTAGAAATCATATTTGATTAGTTATAGGCTATGGCAGTGACAATTTATCATAACAAAGCTGGGATTGCACTGTTTTCTGGCCCTGAATAATTAAAAATCTCATAAAAAACTTCACTGTGCAAAACTGTCTCTTATTTTTCTGGATGCGGTAGCCAGAGGTGTTGGGAATTCTGGCCTTTCGTGTGAACTTGAAGCTGTATCTCTGTCAGAGCCTCTCCCAGCTCACTCATCCTTGCTCTTCTTGCCCCATCCCCACCTCTGCCTTCAGAGCTCTACTTTTATCGAAGTCAGTGCAGGCTACCTGAGAAGGAAGCTGCTCCTCTAGGAAAAAGGATTCCTTGACCTTGCTCAGCTGGAGATGGACTAGCTGATTCATCGGGGTTATCTGGGATTTAGATTTAGCTGGACATTGTTTGCTTTATACTTCGGACCATCCGCTACAGGTATGCCATAAGAAAACTTCATTTTCTGTGAAACAGAAAGACCCAGAGAACTGTACATGTTTCAGAGAGAATATAATTTCCTAATCGATTTTGTCATTCAGTACTTCAAATCCGTATGTGCAGAGACGCAATTACAACACTTCAAATTAGTCCAGCTTGAGTAAAAAGTAGTGGAACAAAAAACAAATGTGGGAAATTAGGTCTATTAAGGAAAGCAATTTTTGCTGTGCTGGGAAGAACTGACCTCCAAGCAGAATTCAGAATGAGAAGCCGAAGAAAACAAAGTTTCAGCCAAATTTCAAGGTTGCTAAAATTCTGCCAGAGAAATTCTCAATGATCTACAACTGAAAGGAAAATAAATCCAGGACTGAAAGGAACAAACAACCCAGAGAACAGTGGGGGGGGAAAAAAATAAGAAAAAAAAAAAAAAAGGAAAACAGGATGGTCAACACAACAGAGAATGGAAAAACTTGCTACTGCAAACCCACACACTATTCCGAGCCCTGGAGCCTTGCTATCACCAAAGCAAAGGGCAAAGTATTGCTATTTTCCCTATCAGCTCACAGAAGGGTAGCTATAGGCTTCGTGTTTTACGTCTGAGATGAGAGAACTGCACAGATTGTGCTGGAAATGTCCTTGCCAAAAAGCACATGGCAACACTTTCGACTAATTGTGAGCATAATTATTCACATCTCTGCAGACCTCTCCTTGGGCATCTCGTGTGCTTTTTATACAAAGATTTCTCTAAGCCACGTACTCAGGCATATTTGAACCTGATGTGAGAATCCACAGCTGCTGGCTAAGAAATGTGAAATTCTTTTGGAAAAGTCTTTTTTATTTTTATTTTTTTAAACTAAAAACACTGAAAATATTTTGACCAGATATAAAGCTGCTCAGCTGTTTTCGTAAAAGATGTTACCACAGACGTTACCGCATTTCTCTACAGATTCTAAGCTGGTGCCCGTGTTAATACACACACAGCACTTGCCCCACCGGCCCCGGCCACCGGTGTAGTTACAAAAACCATTCCTTTGTGAGGCCGGCAGGCCAAGCCCTGCCCTGGGTTTGAGCTAATTGTGAGACAGAAGCTTATGAATTATTTAAATGACCACAAATATGTTTTCAATTAATGTTTGCGTTAGGTTTCTCCTGGCACTGCAATACAGTATGCAGCAAGGGGAGCGGGCGCTGTGCACAGAGCAATGACGGCCCCTGACGGAGGCCGGGCCCTCGGCCGCAGCACGAGGGGAGCCCGCTCACGAACCGTCCAGCGAGAGGTTTGATGCGGGGCTCACGGAGCAGAAAGCTCGAATAAACAACACAGAGGAGACCCTCTCAGGAAGAAGAGAAGCAGCAGACCACCTCCTGAGTCCATGCTGCAGAGCTGATCGCATTCATTGCAGAGGTGTTGGCAGTCTCGTCACATAGGAGGAAGAGCTGCACAATTACACAGAGGCAGCAAGTCCTCCCTCAAAAAGCAGATGGAGAAGGAAAATAATGCTGTCTTAGACTCACGATTCACTTTCTGCACACGTACTCCTTTTCCCCCAAATTGTAAAATTTAAAATTAATGCCGGACACCCTTTATCCCATTGAATTTCTGCCACTTCGAAGATTTTTTAAAACACAAAAATGCTTTTGCCTGTATCTGTTTTCCTATCTGCTACGGTACATTATCCATTGAACCTGGGCCTTCCTCTCTGATAAGCTGAAAGCAAAGACCCGCTTGGAACAAGTTCTCTCACGTTCCCAGCTCGCTGTCCGTATTTTGAAGAGGTTGCCTCGTGTTTCAGGGCGGCACACCGCCCCGCGACGTGCAGGGCTGAAGCAGGGTGACAGCCCGCCGGCAATGAGCGCCACGCACAAGGGGCCAGCACCCTGCTGGCAGGTGACCTATGCAATATTCCCTAATGTGACCTGACAAAAAAAAAAAAAAAACACAGAAAAGGACTTGGCAAATGAGTCACAACAAACTCTCAAGACTTAAGGCTTCAGAAACTCAGCCTGTCTTACTTTATCCAAGAGAAGGCTGAACCCAAAATCTGCACAGAAAAGGCATTTCTGAAGGTCGGTAGCTTTTAAAATCAAAGTAAAGAAGTGTAACAAGACACATGGGACCAGAAACTGAACAAAACCAGGCTAGAAATCAGCATTTGCTCTCACTTGGGAGGGGTGCATACCATGGGAACAACTTAAAAGGAACACTGTGGGGCTTGATTGCTTTGTATCTTTTTATCAAGTTTTTTTAAATGTCTGGCCAAAGAGAATTATATGATTGAGAAATTCAGGAGAATTTTGAAGCTTAATTTGCAAGAGGCAGCATCAAAGCTCTTAAGAAAGCTCTCCAGCCTCAACATCACCGTGCTGAACTTTATAACTACACAATAGATCATTACAGGAGCTGAGGTCAACACCAAGTACCTTGACAGCATGGAAAAATCATGGGAATTGTCATCGACGAGACAGACAGACTGCCTGGTCGCTGCCGCAGACAGACCTGGGGGCTGAGATGAACCAGTGCAGAGGGTGATTGGGGTCCTCTGCCTGCCGCCACCAGTGTCTTTGTAGCACATGAAGAATCCCTTGCTTTACCCAATTCATGCTAGATGACAATATCAGGTTTTAGTGCTGTATTTCCAATTACTAACAATAGTTAAAGTATCATGAATTAATAAAAATACATATTGGCAGGCTTTTTCAGTATTCCATTGTTAGTCTAGTTACAGTCATGCAAATCAGGATATGAGAAAAATGGGATAGACACTTCTGAAACACTACAATGATCGCCCAGATAATAGACAAGTGGACATGAATTTCTGTATAAAATATTTAATAATTTTAAATCAGTTAAAAGCTGACGATGTACGCATGCTGCTTTGCGAAGAGAGTAAACACAAGGACTCTGCTTTGCAGACCTTGCAATTAAGGTGTCACCTAGTTTACATACCTAAAACGGGTTGCAAGCATTCAATTTAAGGTAGTGAATTCTTAATGAGCTGGATGTTTTTCTATTGATTTATTATTCCCAAAATAAACAACAGCTAACTGCGACAGCAGAGCCCCAACTCAATTGAGTGGTTTGGGCAGTACCAAGAGCTCCCTTTTGGGAGTGCATCATCTC
The DNA here is from genome assembly GCF_964211835.1 of Anser anser. NCBI lineage: Eukaryota > Metazoa > Chordata > Aves > Anseriformes > Anatidae > Anser > Anser anser. Next base: position 23,118,240 of record NC_139733.1, read on the forward strand.
AGAAAAACCGAGGTGGGACTGCAGAGATTATAAAATGTACGCAGCTTTTTCAGCAGTCCTGCTGGCCTCCCAGGAGCAGGTGGAGGGTGAGCCCAAGGCACACCATTCCTGGGTCAGCTTAGTCCTACTTCACCTGCATCAGATACTGAGCATTTATAGGATTTTTACACAGAAACCTCTTCCTCTGGGATAAACATGGCCTTTCAAAGGGTGCACTCAAGTGTTCACATCATCTAAGTTATCATAAAGATGCGTTCCTCATATGAGAAGCTGGGACAATGAGCAGTAACATAATCTGTTACTATGACATTTTCATCAGCATTAAATGTCTTCAGCATAAACTACAACAGGAACTGATATAAAATATTTTGGGGGCTGCACCTATGACAGCTACAATTTGTTACCGGAGAAAAAAAACTCCGTGCAGAATTAATTTTTCAATGTCCTATTCATCATCTCAGATACATTGTTTCATGGATGTTAATGCATTCAGAAGTATAACAATTAAAGAGGTTTAGCAGAAACCCCTTCCTCTTTGTGAAATGTGGAGCCTCCAGCTTGCACTAAGGAGGGAGCTGGTGGGGCTCAGCTCGGTGCTCGTGGGAACGCCAGGTAACACAAGCCTGTCCGTCTGTCGGTGGGTTTGTGCTGGAGCCAAATCGAACTGTCAGCATCACCAAGGCCGGCCTAAAGGACGGGTTTTGCAGTCAGAGCAAATTCAGGCAGATAAAAGCGGCTCTGGCTGCACTTTCCTGCCAAATAAAGCACCTTCTAAGAGCAAAAATATCGCGTACAGTTTTGCAATTAGCAAGGTAAAATGTTGCTAAATCATTTAAATGTATGTTAACTTTCTGCAGATGAAACTCCTGAACACAAACTGTGAGCCCATGGACAGGACACGCTGTGAGAATGCATCCGAGGCAGCGGGCGGCACGAGGGGCAGCGCCCACGGAGTCACGCCACAGGGCCCAAAAATCAACCCATTCACTTTTTTTTTTTTTGTTTTTTTTTTTTTTTTTACTATCTGGAGATTTTTATAATTCCATAGCAGTTTTTTTTTTTTAAGTGCTGCAAGATAACTTCCACAAAACCGGAATTTTCAAAGCAATTTTCACACTAGTTGTCACTTTCAATCACAGGCGAGGAAATGTCTATGCTAATCCTAAATTGGATTTTGAAACTGAGTAAACTGAAATTTGACAGAAACATTAGTGTCACAATAATAGCAATAATCAAGTCAGTGGGCTGATGGGGATTGTGCATAAGTAATGAATTTAAATGTATTCATTGCAGATTCCAGAACTCGCATAATGTAATATTCTCACAGTGAAAAATTAATACCGTTGAGGACTTTGCAATATATCTCTTGCCAAAGAGGGTAAATATTATGGTGCCCCTATTAGCAACTGCACGAACTCATTACTTTCTTACTGCAAGATAATTAAGGAATAAATGCAACTAAGAGGCACACGGACAAGTACAAACCACGAGGAAATTAGCAGCTGCGGAAGGCTGGGGGTCCGACAGCACTAAAGGCAGCGCCAGACCGGAGCCCTGGTAACACCAGAAACGTTTTGGGAAGCCAGGGGATGCTCCCGGTGTGCGGCAGAGACAGAGCTGGAGGACACCCAGAGAGGCCCTGCTCATTTCTAGCCCTCTTCACAGCCCAGGTCCGCAGGGCCGGGGCTCCCCTGCCCCGCCACGGCCCGCGCACACCGCAGCACGGGGACACGGACCGTTCCCGTAGTGTTTGGTAACGACCGGCCTTGTAACGACCAGCCTTGTTTGCTTCTGCGGAAATATAAAGGTGCAGATTCCTCACACAAGTGCATCCCTGCCATACACACATGGTTCTTCCTGCAGTGCCCTGAGCCTGCAAGGGGCACTGGAGCTGCAGCGGGGCCACCCAGCCCCGTCCCCTTTGCTCAGACATGATATCTTCCATAACCCTCCTCGTACACACCCCGCTCTCCAAAACGCAGCATCAACGTAACGCCATCAGGGGCAGAACAGACAACAAGGGACAAATCCAAAGAATGGAAAAGAACATCAGCTGAACATTAAAGTAAATGTCCTAAATCAAACCTAGTAAGCTCCCCGTTCTCCCAGTCCGGCTTGATGTGCAGCCAGTGTGCTCACGGGCAGCTCCAGGCCCTGGGGCGCCGCAGCACTGGGCACTGCTCCACCCCGCGGCACGCACCGAAGGAAGCTCATCCCTCGCGCCCCACACAGCCGAGCTGCAGAAAGCCCACGAAAGAGGAGAGGAATGGATGGCCCAGGCGGATAGAAGCAGGTCAACTTTTGGGGGGGAAATCTCAGCACACAGGCATTTCTTTCAAGCAGCTTTTTTTTTTTTCAAGGTCACTTTTATCGCAATTACTTTATGGTTTGTCAACATCTCCCTGCCACCTGCCTGAGAAATTCAATTCTCCTTCCAACAGGAAGACTGGAGCCACACTGATTTTCATTATATTTTACAGTTCTGCTCTACACGTGGACACCTTCACCCTTTGACGAGTACCGGTGGGTGAGACCGGGGCTGGAGCGGAGGAGACGGGGCTGCAGGATGCCGCTGTGCACTTGGTCCCCCCGAGGATGTGCTCGTTTCCATCCTGCTCGACGTTCCCGCGTTTCCAAGACGCTTGCATGCAGAGGAGGGGGAACCTACGGCTCCTGGCGGGGCAAAAGGCTGGCGGAGGCTGCGGGTGGGAGGAAGGCAGCACCGCTCCCCTCTCCCTCGGAGCCAGCAGCAGGGCTGGCGGTGTTGTGCCGGGGCTGGCAGGACGAGAAGCGCCGGGCGCCTGCTGCCCATGGGTGCCGCTTGTGCTGGCTGCCACGGCTCAGCCCAGGCACCGGCAGCTGCTGCTGCACGCCAACACCAAAATCTTCTCTAACCTTATTTTATGACTAAATGCGTTCTTTTTTCCTTTTTTTTTTTTTCTTTAATGGCAATCTTCATGGAATTATGTCGGTCTTTCTAGCTCATTTTTACAAAACGGATAAATTAATACCCATAAAAATATTTTAGTTTTTATTCTCAGGGTATTGTTGGCTCTCCCCTTTACTCTCTTTGTACTTTCAGTAGCACTAAAAAAGGAATGAAGTAAAATAAATGGCATAACAGCCATTTCAAGGACAAAATTTAAAGTTCTTAAAATTCTCTTTATTTAAGGGTTTATTATTGTTCATTATTTCCATGACATCAAAGTGTTTTTTCTCAAGTAAGCAGTAAGCTTTCAAAACACGGGAAATGGGAAGAAAGTCAATTTTACAGAACATACTCGTAAATTAAATGTTACTTTTTTCCAAGTGAAAGCATTTAAAAAAGAAATGCATAGAAAAAAAATCTAAGCACTTCTTAGCTTTAACTAAGATGGCTTAAAACATACAAGTGAGTGATGTTCCTACTGGCAGTTAAGGATGGAGGTCATATTTGCATCTTTCTTTCTCTCTTTTCCTTTTCTGTATTTTATACATTTATCAGAACGTGTGCTTAATTTCAAAATACACTGTAGGTCTAAAATTGGAAACAAAAATATATATTTAAGTAAACGCATCCTGCCCTGTCCTGGCTTCAGCACTCAGCAGAGCCAGCCCTCGTGGCACACACCTCCACACGCCGTGAATTTTCTCAGGAAGAAGCTATGAACAGGAACAATAATATCAATTATCAACAGTACTGTATATAAATAAATATTCTACTGGGTATCAAGTTTCAATTTCAAGCAGCTCTGTCTTCTACTATTAATCATCCAACCCCACAGCCTGGCTCTCCCACTACATATAGCAATTTATGATAATGTAAAAGCCAATACCTGCTTTAAATGGTTCAGTGAACCGTTAAAAAAATTACACCGACTTCCAGTTACCGTTTGTCCTGCTAGTTTTCAATCATAGGTAATTTCGCCTGTGTAAGATGCAATTATTTGAAAACGAAATATGAGAATGTTTGCGTCACCCAGATCTTATTCCAGAGGCACCAAATCCGCACATTCTCCACCTGAAAGTGTCCTGACCTGCAGGGAGCAGGGCGGGCGCTCGGGGCACCTACCGAGCAAGGAGGGCTTCCAGGGGTGGGGAGGAGCGGGTGGGCAGCCCCCCGTCCCCGGGTCAACCACACGCTGCTGCTGGCGCATCACAGCATCACGCTGAATGCTGCGGTTCAGCCCGCGAGGTACCAAGAATATTCTGGGGGCTCAGGCAGCCACGGTCCCCGTGAGCACATGGGGCTGGCTGCTGGCACGGGCACGGCAGCGCCGAGGAGCGCTGGCCAAGGAGGGGTGGCCCGGTTGGGCTCGACGGCGGAGCCGCAGCTCTGAGCCGGCGCCTGCTCCGTGCCAAACACAAAGTGCGACCCCGTGGCTGTTCATCAGAAATGAAAACAGCGTTTCAATCAAATAAAATGTTTCGTTCCACATGAGATCGCATTTTTTCTCCTTTCATTTTCGGGTCAGTTAACTGTTATCATGCTCTCAGTATAAAAGCGTAAGGCCGTATTTAGAAAGAAAAGCACCACTTGAAAGCATCAAGGCAAGAAGTTCCCTGCTAAAAATGTCAGAACAAAGGGCTTCACGTTTCATAAAAAGCTGTTCCTGTCAGTCTTCTGACCAAAATTCCATTTTTCATAGAGTTGAGGAGTTTCGAATAACCCTTCACCCACAGTTAGCAAAGGCTGCAGGGCGTCAGAGCACGCCGGGAAGGACAGGCCCGACGGCCTGCTGAGCGGGGCCTGGCACGCCGGAGGCATAGAGGAAAGCACGGAGGGGAATCACAACAGCACGGCCGCAGCACTGTGCTGATGTGCACGTTTTCAGTGACAGTCCCTAACCCCAGTGAAGTGATGCTTGGTCTGGGATTTTCTCGCTTTCCAAAGCTCCCCTCTGCAGCTCGTTTCTGTCTCAGAGCTGGAGAAACGTCTCAGGGCCCCTTCTCGCTGAGGAGGGCCCCTCTTGTGGCCATGGGAATCTGTACCTGGGTGCGAGCCCCTTCTGGCACCATCATTAAAGCATGCCTTTTCCCACAACCTGCCCAAAACTCAGCTTGCCAGTTACTATTAGAAAACGTTATTACATTTTAAAATGCCAGAACTTCATCTGTTTTCCTCCAAGCTCAATTTCACCCATATGAATTCAGTGTCTGTGAGAATTTCATTATATAAACTGTCAAACCCAGATCCTCCCATCCCTACTGCTGCTGGGTTCAGTCCAAAATGCAATGATGTAAAAATAAAATTCCTATTGACTTCAGGGCTTTGAGGCAGACCTATCGATTTGTTATTTCTCCCTGTGTCTGTCCCATTGACATTAAAAGAGCCAACTGTGCAGTAAAGTTTTATTTCATGTAAATAAGATTGACAGAATCTAGCTCAGTACCTTAAAGATAACACGGAGGCGTAACAGGACTCGGCTGGTTTTGCCGGACAAGAGACGACTCCGGGGGAAATGTTTGTTCTTTGCAAACATGCCAGGGACGGGAAACAAATTCTGTGACAATATTTGCTTAGAAAGGGTAAATATAAATTGGCCTTCAGGAGGTTTGGGCTGGGATTGGAGATTTCCCGGCACCTTGGTGGAGCTCAGAGGGCAAGGCGTGCCCACCCGCGCCTTACCGCCCTGAGGCCCGCAGGCCGCTCCCTCTCTGCGTCCCCTGAGCTGGCAACGTGTGGCACCAATGTGCCGGCCCTGAGTGCTTCTCGTCCCAAAATGCTGCTGCCTCTTCCAGATGAAGAAAATGCAGCTCAGTAACGCTGTGGCTACGGCTCCCGACACGGCAAGCACATGCCCTCCTGCTTAACCTGCATCAACACATGTGTTTTGCAGCACGCGCAGGAGGGGCTGTCCTGGAGGGTAGCTGTCCAGCCCCACTCCACTTACATGTAGGCATACACTGTGGTTTTCCTGTACATGCAGACACACGTGCAATACAGAAACCTGAATTTGAGTAGCCACGTTGGCCTCATCCTGTTTCCTCTGCAGGCTCCAGGCTGCCACGGGGCGGGCGTTCAGCCCCTTGCACTGCCGCTACGCCCAGTGCCGGCTGCAGGGAACAGCCACGGAGCAGACCGTTTCCGGCTGCCCCCGGGGAGCTCGCAGTGAAGGCAGCATCACGCCAACACCTCTACCTTTTACAGCGTGCCCCTACGTTCCTGTTTCTGAAAACAAGAAAAGGAAGAAAGGCAAGCACAAAGGAAGATGTTTGGGAAACGCTCGTGGGGGAGCCTGGCCACTGCCCCGCCGCCCCAGCCCACCGGCCGGGCAGCCCCTCGGTGTGCTTGGCCCCCGCCTCGCCGCCCAGCAGCCCTTCGGTATGGATGGCTGCAGGCATCAGCTGCTCTCCTCAATCCTGATTCATGTGCAGCAGATGGTGTCAATGACACCCCTTTTATTTTCTGGATGAATTCGTATCACCCTGCCAAGATGCTAATTTTTGTTGCTAGTCACTGTACATCGTGTTACCGGCTACAAAAAAGTGGCTTTGCCTTCAAATGGAACAATACTGCAGTCACAGACAGGTTCAAGTTATCATGAGTCATTAGTTAGAGCACGTTAAAGTTAATTATGAGATTGGACTAACTAGCTTTATTCTGATCCTTTGGTTTAGCTTGTGGGTTTTGGTGTTTTTTTTTGTTTTTGTGCTTACCTGTGTTTTCATGCTGTCTGTTGTATACAGCAGAAGACCTTTCTGAAACTTATTTGGGTATTATTTTGTAAAGTGAATCTTTGTAACTAACTTTCCGATAATGGTAAAGAAATCTCTCCCTGTCCAGACTTCTAATATGTCAAGCCAACCAAATAACAAAGGAGCTGAAAACATCTCCCCGTTCACGTGTCAGCGCCCCAAAGCGCAGCGCGCCCCGTGGAGCAGGGCTCTTCTCCATGGCCCCCCTGCGAACGTGCTCCGGGTGGAGATTCCCTCTTTGACAAGAGCTTTGCATTTTTTACTCACAGTATGTGCATAGATGCAGTATGTATGTGCATCTATACATAGGCACGCTTCTCCAGCTTGTGCAGATGCTATGGAAATACAGGGCTTCTTTCTCTCAGAAGTCAAGGCGTACCATAACTATTTGCTCCCCTTTACCCACCCGGGCAGTTAATTAGCCTAACCTGATACAATATGCTTTTGACAAATCCATAATGGTTGTTTTGTTTTGATTTTAGTCACCTCTGCCAAGTATTATGGATTGATTTTTTCATTAATTAATTTGAAAATCTTCCTGAGAACACGTTAGGCTTTTCAGTCAATAATACACTAGACTGCATTTCTTCTCCGTTTATTTTTAGGATCTATATTTGCATTTTGGTAGTTCTGAGACCTCCTCTGAGCTCCACAAGCTGTTAAAAATAATTGCTACTTGTTCAAAAATAGGTTTGATTAATTCTTTCTAATTCTAAGGAGAATTTCCTCAGATCCTGTGCCCTGACCTATCTAGCAGATACAAATAAACTCTTGCCTGTTTGCTCTCTGTTCTGGCTCCTTATTCTATACTCTGGTCAAAATTAACCGAGTTATCAGGATGCTTTAGACACTTCTGTTAGCAGCCACATCTCTGTCAAATTCTAGATCTATATTTTCTCTCCTATCTTCTTATTTCCAACATATTTATAACACTACCTCCTCCTGCTTTTTATCTTGCAAAATGAAACACATTTTTTGCCTTAGGCTGTTCATTTTACCCTTATTTGCCTTCACTGTCATTTCTCGTCAAGTGTCTCTGTCTCTACTTTTGTACAACTTCTTCAGGTTTTCAGCTCCTAAAAGAGCTCCCTATCTTTCCAAAATGGCTCCCATTCTATTGCTACCATCCCATGCAGGAGGATGCTCTGCTGCTGTGTGTTGACAGGATCTCCTTCAGAACCTGCCTTTTCTTATCCCTTGGATCATCATCCCAAGGGATCCTACCTCCCAGCTCCCTGTGCCTGCTGAGGTCTGCCCTTCCAAAGTCTACCACACTTAAATTGCTGCCCAGGTTTCTTTCTTTCCTGCAGAAGTAGCCCCTGTCACTTCATCATCAGTCTCACTCAGATTTCCCATCTGCCTTCAGTTCCCCATCAGTGCTTCCCTGGTAATCAGAACTACACCAAGGACAGCCCCTCTCCTCTGTGCGTTAAACTGCCTCGTGAGTGATAAGGGCTTTTTGCTCCTGTGACCTTCTCTTTGTATCAGGAAGCAGGAGGACTTGCTGCTGGGCTCAGCGCTGGTGCAAAGCTGCTCACTGGCTGTGAGCAATGCACCAGGCGTCTCCCTGGCATACATGTCCCATGGTGCCCATCCTCAGCAATGATGCAGCTGCTAATTCTCTCCACCTGAGAGCCTGTGCTGGCTGACGGCTTCTACTTCCACTTCTCCATCAGAGGAGAAGGAAGCCAACATCCTGCGATCAAATTCTCTGGGCACGGGAGACTCGTATCTTCTAGAATCAATCCAGTGAGTGTGGAAAGGGGAAAACTAGGATAAATGCATGAGGGGAAATTTTGAAAGCCCCAAAGAGTGGCAAGGTATTTATTTCCCATTAAAAAATCACTGACAGCTGGGTACTTAAACACCCTTCATAGTTTGGAGAATCTCCTTCAGGTTAGATGCCAGTAAATATTTCTACTCCTTCTCCCTCTGCTGGTACGTTGAGAACAACTACAATCAATAAAGATAACTTGAAGCTTTCAGGTACTAATGCTGAATTACAAGTAGTCAGTTTCTTTTCCAAGTCCTACAAATCCTGTAATACACAGAAGTTAACCTCCCAGTCTCAGGACTCTGAATGCTTTGCTGCTGTTCACCCTTCTGCACCGTTTGATTGTCTCCCTTCCCTGGATGGGCTGTCAAAGTCAGAAGTGCTTCATTTTCTGAGATAAAGAACAATATATTTGGGAGTGATGAAGAACAAAAAGAAGAAAAAGCACCTTGCAATTAAATATTTTAATAGACATTTTGAAGATGTTTTTGAAAGGATTTAAAATTAATGTTAACAATAGTATGCATCAAAGGGCTCAGGCTGAACAATACCTATCACTTATTCTGATTAAGAATCTTAAAAATAATACCCTATAATATTTTATACCAGCATCTCTTTTTACTCTTCTAGACTAGGCAGACTTTTCTGAATAGCTGTGCAGAGCAGCTCTAAAGACTCTCCCTTCCCATATTCATACCAAGCAATCAGTTTTTGATGGCTTTGGTAAAACTTCTGGATGATGTGCAGCTGCAGTAACTTTTCTCCTGGGAATTTGCCCAACACCAGCTACATACCACCAGCCTTTAGATAAGAAGAGACGTTGGTCTTTTAGTTCCTTCCACTATGCCACTCCCAACTAATTTTTGATTTAATGAGGTAGCAATTAAGACAGGATACCAAAGACAAATGGAAGTACAGCAAAATGATCGAAGGCAATCCTACACCACACGTTATTCTCAGCACCCTATGTACTGCCTCTGGCATGTGACCACAGGAAAACTGGGATTTACATTGTTGATTTTCATTGGATTCCAGTGGAGAAGAGTTTCAACAAGGAGCCTGAGGTCCTGCTTTACGACTGTAAACCCAAAGTTACGACTCCTTACTTGCACTGAATTGCATATTACTCCAGAGTTAGTCCCAACGAGGCAGTGATTTTTTTTCCTGGGTACAGACCTACTCAGTGAATGCAGTCGAGGTTTGTGGAGTACTCAACACAACCTCATCAACCGTCCAACTACTGTTTTGGCCCTCTTTCTGAAGTGCTAATAGATATAGACAGCCCTTTGCACAGAGGTGAATTTCAAATGGCATGAGTGACTAAGAAGTTACAAGCAGTCTTATAACTCATCAAAAACTAATATTAAGTGCAAACATTTATATTGGTTAGAGATACAAATAAAAAACTTTCTCTAATTTTGATCTATAATTTTGCTCAAATTTACACAGATGTTCATCATAATTTCTGTGGCAGAGCTTCCAAAAATGTCACAGTTGGCACAAACACTGCCTGTCATGACTTCAAACTGCATCGCAACAAACCTCATGGCTTCTGCAACGTGATCTAAAGCAAAATTCTAAAAAGTTCAAAAATTCAGAATATTCTGCTTCAATGTGGCATATGGAATACATACCACTCAACCAGGTTATTATCGTATCTGAGACTACGCAGACTCCTGGTAAGAAAACATTATTTCCATTACATTTGGCTTAAGCCCACTTATAATTAAGTTACTTATCCATGTGTTGGTGTGAAACTACTCTACAACATAAGTGCAGCAATAAGCTAGAACAAAATATTTAAATAACAATCGTCAAGTGAGAAGATATATATATAGAATATATTAAAATTAATAGTGTTCATCCATCTTTCAAAACAAGTTAAATAGGCCTGCTTCTTCTGGAAAATCTGTGTTATTCTCATTGAACATTTCTTTTTCATTACGTTTGAACCTTTTGGCAGAAATAAAATATACAATCAAAAAAGGATGGCTGTTTTGATCAGTTTTCAGACACTTATGCATTACAAGAAAAAGGAAATGCACTAAGATTCACACAGAGATTCATACTGTTGACCACTGGAAAGGAAGCTTTATAAACTCAGAGTAACGTAATCAGAAATGACAGCTCGAGCATAAATCTTATTAAACAGATATTGTAAAACAGGCTTATAAAGAAAGAAAGAATTCCTAGCATTGGGGATATTTATATAAAGATTGGACAGAGAATTATAAAATAGCATGCAGGGAGCAAGCTGTTCAAGCCACATGCCATATGAGAGTAAACACAGTGAGATCGTAAGCATTGTGACTCATTGCTAAAATGTCACAGTCTGCAATAAGAGTGGTTGACCTTGAAATATGAAATATTTCCTCTTTGAATAAGCCTTATATGAGTACAGTCTACTTGTTTCTTTTTAAACAATAATAAAATGCCCAACAAAAAATGTTGACCGTGCATACAGAGCTCAGAAGAGCTTGATACTTAGTGAAATTGTCATCACAGTGGATGTGATGAGAACATCGATACATTCCTACTGAGGAAAAAATGGAACAAACGCGAATATGTGTGATCTTAGTACGTAAAACTTGCTTGCCTCAACTCATAGGTGTACCACTAACCAATCGCAAATATTCAGCCAAATCTCTGGCAATAACAATGTTCATCCATATTGTTTTCTGTAGTTCCGATTCATTAGTCATCTACTTATAGAGCATCTATTATCCATTAAGGAACTAAAACAGCTCTTCGGTTCTTCACCTGAATACACCTTTACTATAACGAATCCAAAGCAGTCAAACCAAAGCCAACAATGACAACACACATTCTGGAAAGAATTAATTCATTAAAAGTACAGAGAACAAGTCTGAAGATGACCATTACTGGGTACTGCACAAGTGGCTGACAAGACCATTGGCTACCTATTATGAATAAGTAGTTCAAATAATCTACCTGTCTCTCAGGAGCAGAAGAAACTTCTGGTCATCATTGGCAGCAGGAGACCTAAAAGAGGTAAACAGATTTAGTTGATGAGAGAGCATATTAAATGATATTCCCGTAAGGAATTATACAGGAAGCCAAACTGTTCTTTGTTGATGCTTACTGCACAATACTTGGTGTAATTTTCAAAGTACTATTTTATACATCCAGTCCAAAATACTTCTGTAGCTGGACTGGAGCATGTACGGAATCACAGCCATGACAGTTTGAAAAGCGTTGCTCCTAAAGCAATTCATTATCTTAAATGCTTCCAACCCTTCACAAAGAGATCTAACCTCATAAAGAAACCATTATCCTCAAGTTTCTCAATACACTGTATTTTCAAATTCATTGCTGACTCTACTGTATTTTCTCTTGGATCCTTTATAGACATCTCATTTATCTTTATTGGATTTTCTTTCATTTGGCTTCAAAGTTAAATGCCAGAGAAGTTAAGCTGTATCAGAGAAGTAATCAGTGCATAAAGTCTGAATCTTAGGAAAGTGTGTCCTATCTTGCTGAAAAAGCAGAATATTGTGAAGAGAGATGTGCTAAAGAGCTCGCCTCGAACAGTGCTATCTGTGCGCGCTGTCACAGGTGAAAGAGCTGGATAAGACGTGCTTGCACTTCAGAAATCTGACTCAACAAAAACTCTTGTCTGTAAGTTATCAAGTGTTGCCAGGCTCCTGGGACTCATATGAATACATAAAGTAGTATAAAATTAGGAAAACAGAAGACCGTAAAGCCTCCGAACTGATAGCTGGTGCAGACAGGACCCATGGCCACGGTCATTCTTTGGCACGGAAAGCCCAGAGGTGAGGTCAAGGCTGGGAGAGCAAAGAGATGCCTCCTTCCTACGTGGAATCGTGGCTGGCATTAGGGCTCCCGACATTGCCCACTCCAGTCCCACTTGTATTTAGGTGGTATGGAGATTAAAAGAGCAATGGAATTAAAATTTTATTTTTTTATCTCCTGGATTATTTAAACATTTTTCAACACAGAGGAGATTATAAAGACACTGTTCACAGCAACCGGTGAATACTAGGCATTACAGAGTCTACACTGAGGCACTGGTTCCTTTTTAGACTTCCTTTTGTAAAATGTATTTGTAAAACAGCTGTACAGAAGCCTTGCACTTGACTTCACAGATCTTGCATACCTTTTGCCTTAATGCAATTATTTTAGCCTCAGACATCATTAAGCTTCACACATTTATTAAGCTAATAGCTACTTTAAACATGCTGCACCTAAGCTTACACAGACATACTTCAAATACTTAACATTTGTCAGACTACAGCATTTATTGTGCTATTTTCTACGCTAAAAATGCCGAAGAGTGTAACTATGTTGAATATGTAATTCTTCATATCATTACCCTTTTCAATTGCTCACAGAAAAAGAATCTTCCTCCCCACCCTTTTCCTGCTGCTCAGATGTCACAGGCAAAGATGAAAAGTGAATCATTTTGTTTTGCTGCTCCGAGCTGAGAACAACCCAAAATAACATGCTTCCATTGCGTATGAGAATATCCCACCCACGTGAGGATGGCAGTGAGCTAAACCGCTGCAAGGCCCACACGCACCTCTCTGCCACCGTGGGACACGTGCACAGCACGGTGGCACCCCGTGGCCAGGGCTGAATAGGCACAAGGAAATATCAACCATCCCCAAACCTCAAAACTGAAACTTGTTACGAAGAGTAACGCATACAGACAGCACACAGGTAAGGGACTGCAAAGAAAAACGGAGGTAACAGCAGATGGTTGTGGTTACATTGCACTGGGAGCTGAATCTAGCCAATGCCTAGATCCTTGGCTCTGAAAACTGGATAGCTCAGCGTTTAAGCTGCCTGTGGGCTGGGACTGCACTCAAAGAGCCTTTAAAAATTGTAATCAGTAGTAACAGAGCCTATAACACTGGAATAATACGTGCTGCTTTGCACATTGTAATTTAAGCTGCAGTTGGCAATATGCGAACCTGCGATAACAAAACAACCCTTCAGTGTTTGAAGAGGAAAGGAAATGCCCTTAGCACCAGAAATCTGTGCTTTTCACCCACTGGCAGCAAATGCCCAGCTCCACACCATGCCTGGCAAACGACCTGAGCAGGGACAAAGCTGCCACCTGTGTCAGCTCGCTCTGCAGCTCCCGGGGTTAGCGTCAGGATGAGCAAAGGGAACAAACAACAGAACTGTTGGTAAACTCCTGCTTTTTAGGAAGTGTTAACACTTTCTCTGGGCATCTTCCTTCAAATTTACTTACACACATGAACACAGGACTTTGCTTCAGTCTAACTGAGGTTTACAGAGCTTTGTGGGAGAATCCAAGTGAAGCCAAACGAGATAAATAAAAAAAGCACAAGCCATTTTCATCGTCACTCTTCTTCACGTGCTTCTTCTCTGCTCAGTAGTTTGCAATGTCCTGCATAACTTTGGATGCATTGCTACAATAAGATTCATCTTCTAACTCACACTAAGTGCTCTCTGTACACGCTGGCACAAACCCCTCACTTCACCCATTGCAGAAAGTGCGAAAAACAAATTGATTAAACTCTCTGGACCCTACAAACCCTTCCTCATAAGAATGAGGCAGACTGACTCAGTTCAAAGAACTTACCTTGCATAAAATAAATAGGTTTGCTTGGGCTAAGTCAAGCATTAGCATTGCTTATGCATCTCTGGTGTTAGTGCAGGTATAGATTTGCGGAACAGTTCATCAAATGAAGCAAGCGAAATCTTCCATGTTTTGCATTCTGATCTGCAAATAAGCTGTATCTCACGCTCCCCTTTTGCCATACTCACTGCTGAATCAGATCCATCAGAGGAACAACTGGTAAGTGTTTGTCCCTCCCCTCACTCCCTCAGTTGTAAATCTCCTTGGTGAATGATAGGAGACTTCACAGCTAAAAGCACCAATTAGAAAATATGGACGACCAACGTATACTGGTGCTGTTTACCCACAATTGATTAAAGACTGGAGCAAATAGCTCCTCCATCATCTGTCCCAAGGGTGCAAATATAAACACTGGCAAATGTTTGCTTTTACTTCTACCAGCAGATTAAAACAACACTGCTCATAAAAAGCACTTTAGGGAATATGGGTTCAGTTGCAGCGGTTTGAATCTTCCATGATATACAGATATTATTTGAAGTTTATCTTTATTGAGTTTGAAATATGATACTGTAAAAGGAAAAAAAATAAAAGTGTTAAAACTTCCATTAAATGAGTTACAGATGCAGCTGCTTTAGCATGAGATTGCAAAATTATGCAGCTATTCCACTTTAACCTGTAGTACGGCACTCCAAGGAAAAAAGAAAATGGTCCAAAATTCAATATGAAAAAAATCACCAAAGGAGACATGTAATCATCCTGTATTGTAACGCCTTTCAGGATATTTTGGTCTCCTTCATAACTCACATATTTTAGCAGCTCTTCTGATTCTATCATACCCATTTTCAGTCTTCTAATCTCACTTGTACTTGTAAATCAGAATAGCTAGAATAACTTCACTGAAATTGCAGTATAACTGTATGTAACTGACTAGAACTGTGGGATCTGGCTGTAGATTTCTTTTTCAATTATTTTTCTAATATACAACCTGCGGTCTATTTGTGAGCTATGAACCCATCCCTTACTATACACAACTGCAATTTTTTGTAACTGATACTGGACTTTGTTGTCACAGTTCCAATTTGCACTTCAGTATCAGTAAGAAACAGATCGAGGATGTCTTCTTCCCTGGCCAGCATCTCAATTTTCTGGATTGTGAAACTGTCTTCAGAGAACTGAAGAACTCACCCGTGTTGCACTGGCTTCAAGTAAAAAAGTGCAAAGAAGTGGTATTTCAGAATCACCAATCATTTGGAGAAGTGGGGAAAAAAACAAAACAAAACAAACTAAAATAAATGCTAACATACTCATGCATAAAAAAGTTGAAATATCAGTTTTGGATTAAATATATATTAAATATATATTTTTATCTCTTGGCAATGTTAAAACTTAGACCTATCAATGTAATATAGAAAGTTTTCAGAAAAAAATGACAATTAAAATTTTCTAAACAAGATGTCAAGAAATCCAAGAAAAATAATATATTTTAAAGCCTCCATCTGCTGTATAACTCAAAATGAATGCATATTTTTCAAATCTTGCTGGGATTAAATTATTTCAGTTGAAAACATTCTGTACAAAAATGTTATCCAGTCCCAAGTATTAGAACAAACACTAACAAAATGTCCTACTGAATTTCTCATCTCTATCATCCTCCTTTGACTTCATTCTTCCTCCCTGGCATCCTCAGGAATTTCATGTCTACCCATTTAAATGGCTGAATTGTAGCTCCTTGAAAAATGGCAACAGTCCATCCTGCTAGAACTGATTTCTACTACCGGACCAAAAAAAAATAAAAAAAAATGTGTTCTCAACTAAGCTGCAGCAAGGGAGGCTCTATCCCATCCCCTGAGGCTCTGCCTACATTTGGAAACCTGGCAAGCCTGGGACTAAATCTGGAGAGCAAAACTGCCGGTGCTGAGCCTCTTACAGGCTGACAGCGCTTTGCACCTGGTGGCTTTGCTCTGGTCCCTGCTCCCGTCTCGTCCTACAGCCGTAGCAGCAGGGGCGGCTGGAGCAGGGTCCTGCCTCGCTCCACGGGACGGTGCCAGCCGGGGCACACGGACCGCGTGGGGCACAGCACACCGGGGCTCTCACTTCAGAGGTGTGGTCCTGATCCAACGTGAGGTGTCTGCAGAGGTACAGCTCCCACCAGGAGCTCTGCATTTCTGGATCAAAGTCACGGTTTCCTTTTCAGCCAACGTGTTTTAGGATTGCAGGTTTTTTTTTTATCAAGAACTTGATTTGCTAGCCAGCAAATGCATTTTGGCCATGCATAGCCTGGTAGGATCCTGTTAAGATAGGACGGGTAACCCCTTACAGCACTGTGCTTTAGGTCTACAGCATGCAGTTCCTATGGCAAGTGCACAGAAGCCTCTGGAAAATGAGACAGACATAAGCAAAGTCAGGAATAGTCATTAGCCGGGCTGTTTGGAGCGTCACACAGAGACAAGCGGCAATAAAACGACGCTGCTTGGGTTTCTCTCTGTGTTGGTTTAACACCAGGGGTGCACAAGAGATGGCAGCAGCAGGGAACAAGAGCACCGACACCGCCGTGCTGGAGCTTACTCCTCCCGGTGACCTGCTGCAAGGCATCGGGATCTGCTGAGTTCACAAAACCAAGTGGTTACTCGGAAAACAAAGAAACCTACAGATGCTCAACAGCTGAGGAAAAAAAAATGAGAAAAGCTCAAATAAAATGTATTTGCTTTGGTTCTTGCATAAGTGAAATGGAGAGAAGGCAGTTCCAGTGTGCCAGAAAACACAAGTTCATCCTCATTGCTGCAGCACGTGCAAACTGTTATTAAACAGCTGATGAAGTTCGCTGGGAACTGGCTGACCTCCCTGGAAAACGAAGCTATTAGCTTACACCAGCCCCGGCTCCGGCCCAGCGGCTCCCACCGCCCCGTGCACGCTGATGGCCGGGTTCCGATCTCAGGAGCTGCTCGTGCCTGACCTCAGGTTCCTCGGGTCAGATACCGTGCACAGTCTGAGTCTTCAAGTATCAGCCTTCTGCTTCATGGACATCAAAGAACCTGCACTAAAATGCCTTAAAAAAGAAATTTAGCAAGGCCAAAAAGAAAAGCAGATACATGTCTTTCAGCCACTGCTGAGCTAATCTCGGGTTTCAAAGCACCATTTAAGCTGTCTGGGGGAAATAATTGAGTAGAAATCTGTTTTAAGTACTGTGCTTCGATTTTATCTAGGAATACAGGTAATCAATCTCTGGCCTGAAAGCTGTGGATTACAAAATGCACCAGAGCAAACGGGAATTTTATTGGCTCGGAAATACACATGAAGGGGCAAGCGTGCAGGTGACCTTGTGGGGACGGGATCCCCGTGCGGGGACAGGCGGCTGGCTCAGCTCGCTGGTCATCCAGCACCCCCCTCCAGGAGGAACACGATCCCACAGTGCTGGCACGGAGCCGGGTGGGGGTCTGGGGGGGGGCCCAGAGCATCCTGCAGTTCCCTGGCGGAGGAAGGCCTGCTGGCACCGGCCTTCCCCGGGCTCACCCAGCAGCAGCGCTCTCCCACAGCATCCAGACCAGACTCAGGTTCACATTGCTCAGCTCACCTTCCTCTCCACGGAGCTAACTGCACACCTAGGCAGGCAATGAGTAAGGACTGGGATAGTTTCTTTCACAACCCCTCCTAAAAGATAAAAGCCAAGTAGCAGAAGCTTTGTTTTTTATTTCTTTTACTATTCTAGGACCAAACAAGCAACTTCAAGCCATGTAAAAATAATCTGAACTCTCTGCCCCAAAGCTGGAAGCAGAACCCCTTTACCTGAGCCCCTCTCTCTGAATTTGGTGCTGGCAGCTGCTGGGCTGACAGACCAGGGCTGGAGTCCTCCGTGTGTCTGGGGAGCGTGTCCCTCCTGGGTAGCTGCGAGGTGAGGCTTTCCTGCTGCTTTCCCCAAATTGTTTCGCCTCCTGACAAGCTCTTAATTCACAAAAGCAAAACTGCCGATATGTTTCCCACTCTGATTTCAAACCAGCAGTTCAAGGACACAGGACTCTTCTCTAATTATGCTCTCGGATTTCCAAGATCTTGGTCAGATCCAGACCTGGCTGGCGTTTGGACAACGCTCTCAGACATACGGTTTGATTTTTTGGTGCTGCGTGGAGCCAGAGTTGGACGCGATGATCCTTGTGGGTCCCTTCCAACTCGGAATATCCTATGAATCTGTGATTCAGAAAATATGGAAGCGATGCCCTGAAAGACCAGACCTGACAAACACGGCTTGAACAAAGTGCCGAACGGGGAACTGAAGAGCCGATAACTGCTCAGGCTTCCTATCACGCACACGCTCATTCTGCTCATTCCCTGCACATACACCGGGGGCATGTGACAAACTCTCCGTGAACTTTAATGTTCAAATATTTCTAACATTAAAAAGGCTTTTGAAAACCTTTCCCCTCCTCAAAAAATCTCAAAGCCACATTTGTCTTAATAAGAAATAGCTTTTTCCTTGCTTTTCAGTGTAATACAGTATGTTATTCGGGAGCCCAAAAGTTGTCAGTTTTTATGTTATGATAATCTTCTCAAGCATCCCATTTTACTCTGCTTTTTTCCCTTCTTGCTGTCACTCACATTCTAGTCTTTCACAAAAGAAAATGTCTGAATACATTAATTACAACTTGTTAGACCTCCATATAGTTAATGCTATTGAGGAAATCAAATCACTTGGAAAATAACTAAAGAGAAACAGTTGCTGGTATTGCAGAATTTTTATGCAGTGCACTTCAAAGCTGGAGCTTTGCAAGACAACAACAATGATTATTACAGAGAATGAGAAAATCAAATACAACTTGGTCCTCTACCCTTGGAGTGTTTTCTGAATGCATTACAAAATAAATTCTCTATCCGGAACACAGCAGTTGAACCCTTTTCACATACTACCTTCTGTTATGGTGTCATTACAGATGCCCGTTCTGAAACTGCAGTATAAAAATGTTTTGGAGCTAGGAAGATACCCAGTTCTAAGTCCCCACTCACACAAACATCACCGCTGACACCGGTGGTTCCATTAACGTGAATACAAGCAAGCTCTGTTGGGTCAGAAAACAGCAAGTTACCCTGGGACCAGGAAAGGGGACCAATATTCACATGGTCACCCTCAGTAAGGCTTGTCAGCTTGTTTCCTATGGCTCCACGGAGTGGTAGAGCTAAATCACACTTAGAATTAAATTTACAAATAACCATTATTTTTATAAATGAAGACTTTGTTTTTGTAATCTGTGACTCTACCGCAATAATTTGGATCCTTGTGCAGAGCAAGATACTTGAAAAGGAAGAAGAAAAAAGTACTGAGTGCCCATCAGACATTCATGGCAGCAAAAACTAACACCAAGCTCTACATGTGGTTCATCTAGAGAGGCAGCTCTGCTGAAATTCCTACAAGAACATCTTTGAAGACTGTGCTGCTAATGAAATGGGATTTCACTGAACAAAGAAAACATTATTAAGATTATGAAGAATCCTTACACACAAAAGTAGGCAAATGCTTCCCAAATCTAGGCCCTGCTATCTTTCTACCTTCCTTAAAGGCATTTAATTATTCTTACATTTAAATGAATAGCCACTCTCACACGTTTTAAATCATATTAGTACTGGGAAAAGACAATGAAATCTCTCTGGCTTTGAAGTTACCTAAAAAAGCAAGTCAAAAATAAAAGCAACTTTGGATAATGTTGAGCAACAACCTAGTCCACTCTCTCCCAAAGGTCCGGCTTTGTGAGTTGGCCTGTTGAAGATCCATCAAAAGAGTCTGGAAAAATCGATACTCATGCACAGATATTTTATCGGTGTTTCTGACATTTAACTTTTCATGGAAATGTCATTGATGCAAGAAATTTTTGAGTCACGTACAGCCTTTACTAACCCTACAGCTTTGGCAAAACCCAAGAATGAGGTTAAAACACACATGGTTCCTCTCATGCTGCAGAAGCTGACGACACTGGGTGCGGCACCCACAGGAACTCGCAGTGTGGCTCAGTCTCGCCAGGGAACAGCCGTCTGATGCCCAAACCTCACCATCTGGCACAGGGGAAATTAATGATTTTTGCATCAGAGTTCTATCTCCACGAGCCACGTGCAGATTTTCATCTTAGAATCGATTTACTAGAAAACAAATGCAGTCACTTCTTTAAATCTCTGAAAGTCAGCTGTCATCATACAAATCTCTCGTAACGCTTTCCTTCTTATTTTAAAGAAAAAATGGGCACAAGCTGAGTTCATGGTTTTCTTTACACATAAGGTTTACACGCCGCTTGATTCAGAAATAACTAGCTTAAACACACAGACAAGGATCTTTTCTTGAGGACCATGTTTGGGTTTCTCTTCAGTAGTGTCCCAAGAGGAAGAAAGGAGAATGCCTGTAAGTGCTCGAGCTCAATTTGTAAGTGCTCAATACCAAATATTTTAGAAGACTTAGGTAGAAACGCAGTAAGCATTCTTAGCTCTCAGAAGAGAACAATTCAGTAAGAAAGAACTAGTTCAACAAAAGCACTGTTAAAATCCACAGAACCAAGTTTTAAGAAATGATAAAAAAACAGCTGCTCATTTTGTTTTGCAAGTGAGATGCAACTGGTTTTGGACATGAACACATGCTGGAGCAGGAATAATCACTTAAGTCCAAAGCTCTGGCCGCGAGCTCCGGTGAGGCACACCACGGTGACCCGAGAGGCCCCAGATGCCCACCCCAGGCAAGCCCCCAGAGGGGCTGCCCCGCGAGGAGCAGGCACACTCCAGGCCGTGCGGCTTGCACAACGCAACAGTGCAGAGAGGGTGGTAACGCCCTTCCAGCAGCGTGCCCTTTGGATGACAGCCTGTTCCCTCGGCTCTCCCAGCCGTGGCATTGCCAGACTTCGACTTCCCGCGTTCTTCCTCACTGCTGCTCCTATTAAAGCGCAGCTACCTCGGGGTGATGGGAAACACAAGCAGAATAACAATGAGGCAGAGAGCAAACAGTTCTCAAAATCAAACTTGATCTGGGAGGTCCTTCACACAGTTAATATTACATAAAGAACAAGGACACAACTAGATTCAAAGCTGAAAGTCTTTACTGAATAACTTAAAAGCAAAAAAACTTGCCTGAAGTCACCCACCAGGTCAACAAGGCAGCTGGGAGAAGCACTCGACTCTGCTACGAAAAATTACTGAATATGACTGTGTAAATAGGTTAACTGTATCCCAGGCCAGATTTATCTGAAACATTAACAGCAACAAGAATTAGACAAGGAGCAGTATTCTCCATCACTATTGTCCAATTTTTCACCGTGAGAGCACCGTTCTTAGTCAACTGGGGGGGTGGGCAGGGGGGGAGTTACTGAGTAAATTGGCATCGAAATGGATTGCCCGATTTTACTGAGCAGATGTCAAATAGCCATTAGCATTACAATGATTAGTAAACTCAAATTACGTGTTATGGGTTTAGAGCCTTAGATTAAGTGTTAACCTGTCGTAATTAAATTCCATCTCAGTAATTGATTTCACAGTGCTGAACTGTAAATAACAAATTGCAGATCTGATTTTTGGTTGGTTTTTGGATTGTTTTTTTGTTTGCTTGCTTGTTTGTTTTAATCTAGCGCCAAACCTCCTGGTCTCTACTCCTTTTGATGGGGTTTGCTCACCCTGCCTCTGTTACTTAGGCACATAACTTTCTCTGACTTTTACAAGTGCATTTTATCACTGCTGCTCTTATCCTTCTTGAACTGATAGCTGGTTAGGGCAGGCGGTACGACTGAGTGTGCAGTGTGACGGGGCCGGGGTCAGCCAGCCCATGGCAAAGCAATAACCCCATCATACAGACTTCCTTCCCTTCGGTACTCCTACGGAGTGTGACAACTTGCATTAAGTAGAGTAACAACATAACTCTAACAGTTTTATTTTCTTTTGACTGCACTGTTCAATGCAAATAAATGCACTCAATAGCAGCAATCAGGATAACCAAACACAGATCAGTATCGTGATGTAAATTCAGGTTCTTCCTTCAGTATGGGATGTATGATCTTCATGTCACTTAAGTCTTTCCAAAATAAGGATCAAGAGCAAAATCAGAAGCTTGGTGCTAGGTGGCAAGGAGGGACAACTAGGAGTGAATTGCTCGGTGTGAATTGCTCTCAGTCTGGAGCTCAAAGCTAAATAGTTGGAATAGCAGGAACCACCTGCCCTACAGCGGGATGAAAACACGAAGTTAGGGTGAAAAGGAAAGAAAAAGAAAAAAAAAAAATAGGAGCTATGATGAGTAAGATGTTTTGGGAAGCTAAAGCACAAATAGGAATTAAGCAATAGTACAGCTGCTGAAAGTCGAGGTGGTGGAGTAACATGAGGCTGCACTGCAAATGACCATAAGGATGAATAGCCCAGAAAAGCCTAGAAATGAAAACTCACCATATGATGTACACAGCACATCAGAGGTGTAACTGGATGCTGTGCAACAGACACCTCGATCTACCTCTGCTCGCAACCTTAACGCCATTCTTCTGAGTAGGCTGGTGGTGCAGGTGGGCTGCAGGTGCAACACTGATGATATAGCTGATCATAAGTTAGAGCTGGAAATGCACTGATTCTAGAACTAGATTTAAGCAATACATTGCATTTCAGGTTAGAATACAAAAAATAAAAATAAAAAAGACGAAAGAACATCCAGCAGCCATTAAGTCTCTTGTCCAGCTCTTTTCTTATACCTGTAACTGCGTTTCTGAGGTATCTATATTGTTAAATGAATTGCTTTGTTCACCACAGAGCTTACAGCTGTGTCTCATAAACATGAGGACCTGGCATCTGCATTTGTAATTGCTTGATCAAGCATGATGAAGACAGATTGGACTGATTTGCTCTAATGTGACTATTAACCCTTCATACCACACGTGTTGTAAAGTGCCACAAGCACAATCGTTTGACCACGACTCAGAGGGCTTCACAGACATAACCCAACACTGGCAAGCTGTATCACTGTAAAGATGATGACCCTGACAAGCAACTTCTGTCTTCAGAAGATTACAGCTGCTGCACAATTAATTAACGTTCAGTAGGGTTACAAATCCAAACAGCAGCGTCAGCTTGACCGTTATGGTCCAGCACATCATCTTCTTTCAGCAGAGTCACTTCCATATGTCTCCCTGCATTCACTGCAGAAATGCCAAATAGCATCAGCCAACCTTTTAGCTCGTAGTCCCTTCCAACCCGAACCATTCCATGGCTCCATGCCATCTGGTGGGGCACAGGCATGTTTGTGTCCACGTGGATGCCCACAGCAGCGAGTGAAGCAGCGCCAGGTCTGTCACTGCCACCCTACTAGGAGACACCAGTTCTTTCATGCTCCCTCCTGCACTCCCCTTCTGTTTCTAGGGGCCAAACGGTGAAGGGGGCTACTGGAAGGCTGTCCCCAGGCTGTAGCTGAACCTCAAGCACAACTTCCTTGCAGAAAACTAAGCAGGCTTTCCATGCTACTTAATGACTTATTTCTTGCCCGCTATTGCACTGTTCTTCACACAACAGCCTCTTTATACCCAGCAGAGATCTTCTGTATGCAAAGGCAGGCCTGAGATCACTCCCCAGACCAAATATTCAGGGTCAAGCACAGGCTGCCTGCACGGCGGTATGGTCAGCAGTGGGGAGGGAGGAGAGCACCTTGCCCTGCCCTTGCACTTTCAATGAGCTAAGGAGATCGCCACTGACCCGGTGGGTCTGCTTGCAGATGTTTCTGCTGGCATGACAAGGGTTTGTTTTAGGGAATGAGCACTGGCCTGGAAGTGCCTCACTCCATATGCGCAGGAAAAATGTGCCGAAGTGCCTCGCTGCTCTCCCGGTAGGAGCTTCGCGCAGCGTATCAGTGAAAAACCAGAGAGGTAGCTGCTGAGAAACAGCTTCCTGGCACTTTGAGATTATACCCTGCAGTGAGCTGCTCAGCTCTGGGAGTACTGGGGCTTATCTATTTGCTTACAGTTGTAGAGTCCTGTTTTTGCCTTGTCATATTACTGTAAGCGTGATTAATAACTGTAAAGAATAAGCAAGCAGTAATCTACTTAGGAAGAAACTCAGATCTTTGATTCTGACTACTCTTAGGTTGCTGGATTGTGACAGCTTCTATCCTGCAGGTCATTTCTAGGATATTTCTCCTGGATCCTACCCTAAATCCCATTTTATATACTTCCAGTAGAATCAATCCTCTTTGCCCCTGGGCCCCAATACGTAAAATGAGCATGTACAGTTTGCTCAGTAATGGCACATTACTACAGAGAGAGACTCCCATTACACAATTAAGTGACATACAAAGTGATGTGAATTTCTGTTTTAATAGACTTCCCCTGTCTAATGTCCATGTTCATAAAATATTTAAACGTCACTTTCACTGTGCTGGCACTGCAGCAAAACAAAAGACATGCACACAAAGGAGACTTCCATGCCCACGTCCCAGTACTGCTGATTAAAACCACCAAGTTTACCCTCCCTAATCCACCTTGGATCATTAAGTGTCCATAACTTTCTTGCTTAGCTCAAAGAACTTCACTCTTGACCTTTGTTCTCAATGGAGAAAATCTGGAAGCCACTGAGTGAAAACAAGCACGCTGCATACAGGCCTTCTGAGCAGGGAGGAAGATTTTATTAGGTCTGAGATGGAAAAGCCTGGTTATTTATACTCTCTGCTCAGCTCCTCTTAGCAATTAGAATTCTTCCTAGCATGAATGTCTTTATCATTTTGCATTTCCCAGCTGAGTACACGCTCATCACACAGCTCTGCTTTGTTTATTCTGCTCTCAATTTTTGTGCCATTTTATTTTGTCCCACAATACACATTTCCTGTTGTTTCTAATGAGTAAATGTGGAATACAGCTTCATGTAGAACAAACAAGGGCTTATCCCCAGGTGGTGTGAGGCTAAAAATCAGTGACGACACCCATTTGTACCCACTGACAATCTAGCAGATAACACTGCGATGCCTTATTCATCATAGGTCTGATTCAGAGACCATCCAAGCTGATTGGAAGTCTCTCGAGTACGTACAGGATGCATACCCACTAGCTGCAGCTTCAGTAGAAGGCTCAAGACAGCTGAAAACTAACTAGGGAGCAGCCTGGGACAATGTAAGCCTTGATAACATGCCTTGGATTAGACATTGCGAAATCCAGAGGACAGCTTACTTGAAAATACAAGAAGCACAGCACCCCTTCTCCTTTCCTTCAGTAGGGCTCCTCACCTGCCAGCCCCCTCCCGAGGGCTACCAGGAAAGCGGGCACAGTTTCCATCCTACCACAGCCCAGTCTGCATAACCTCAGTTTCTGTGGAAAACTCAAAATTAACTGAACAGACTACATGTGAACTGTGACAAGCTATTTTTGTAAACAGCAATGTAAAGCTACAGTGAAATCTTGTACTCTACCAGTGCCTTTGCAATGAAGGAAGGCAACTGGAGACTGTATGTCTAAAATAACTCAAAAGGCACTTCAACTCATGTATCAAATTCACTTTTGTTTATATTTTCACATCAGTCATTTACAGTGGGTTATTTACCTGCCATTATATATGCAGATGTGGTGGATTAGGAGTATCATAAAATTAAACCTCCACAGATTAAACACTTTTGATTGTGTGATTTTGCATCTCTTGTTTGTTTTTAATTAGGAATGGGGATTGTTAATGCATAATACCCTGTTGCTATCCCTCCACAGAATAATAAGCGAAGCCGTCTTGCTATGACTAAACATTTGAAACACCATGTAGGCTACAACTTGATACCCAAGCGTGTTAAAATCAAACCCGGATGTTCTTACTTGAACTTATTTTACATCTATTATTCAGTCAAACTCCCACTGCAATCAATAATTGGTTTAATTTAAGGAGAAAAAGAAAACTAATAGTGCTGATATCATCCATTCATGTATTTTCTTTCATCTTGGCAGATCTCACTAAATTTTACAATCTTCCCACTGCTGTCCTGATGCTGCTGTAGCAATTTACAGCAGCCAGAAGGGATGGTGGGGTTGGTTATGATTCAACGCAAAGGCTGGCATTCTAGCCTTACTTTGTGTTGGTGCAAACGACTATGTGCTTATAGGACAATTGTCTTAGTGGTTTACTAATTTTAAGAAAACTCTACAGTTTCTTTCTCTGGAAAGAAAAGCCAGTCGTGTTTTGACCAAAACTCCCCCAGCTCCAGAACACAGGCCTGCAGGTCGGGCACAAACCCGAGAACCGCACATGGGAAGCAACCCCGCAGGCCGGTGCCGAGCTGCAGCAACCGCAGCGGCGAAGCGAGCGCCAGCACAGCGGGATGGGGCTGGATGGTCGGTGCGAGGCACGACACCTTCTCAGCATCCAGTGCAAGTAAATCTCACCTGCAGCCCACACCGACAATACCGCCTGCAAACTGCTCCGCACTCCATCGTAACTCATAGTTTAGGATATTGGACATTTTTAATTAGCTCTTCTGTTTCTACAGAGAAATTCCTACAGAGAAATTGGTGAGTTAAAGAAAGGTAAAAGATAACTCATTGGGAGAGTTTTTCTTTTTTTTTTTTTTGAGTCATTATATGACAGAGACAATAAAAGAATGAAGGATCTGACAGATTAAACAGTTCTTGAGGAGACATGTCAGCTTCAATAATTTTAAAGCATTAGAACTGTCAAGCTTTCAAAATAGGAAAGATTGTATCTTTAGAAAACAAGGTTCTACTAGTTGGCATGCATGAAAATCTAAATTGAGGCTAAAACTAAGTGATTAAAGGCTTTTTCTGATTACAGATATCTGAAAGCAACTCCTTGTATAAAGTTGGGTCCCCCGCTCTGGAAGAAAGTCAGTTCTGGCTATTCTTCTAACTGCAGGGTGGCTGCTCGCAGTGCCCACGAAGATCAGCAGGTAGGCCAACGAGGGCTGGTTTTGTTTTGTTTTGTTGTTTAAGTGATTCACTGCTTTGGGGAGCTGGGGGTAGTAACATATTTTAGCATATATTCTCTCTCTCTCACAGATATAGATATATAGATACACACACAGGCAGTATATACACCAATCTGTTAAGGAATACGTAAGCCCACTACAGCTACCCCACATACTTTCAAGAAAACAAAAAACATGCTTCAAATCAAATCTGAAAAGATGGCTTCAGCATCTGGTGAAGTTCCCTGGTGGTGTCCCCATTTCATACACTTTTTCGTATATATGCTATCCAGTGAGAATAGCTCTGAACTTTGGGGGAGAGAGGACCTTCTAGGCCTCTGATAACCATGCACAATTTTGACAAGTATTTGAGCCAAGCCAGATCTCAAAGCATTGTGACATAAAAGCTCAAATTCTGTTTACTCAAATGTAAATAGGAAATCATCCAATAACTTTGTCCATGTAACTCCTGATGTGCGCTGTCGTACTTAATACATGTACTGTAACATCTATTCCTTAAATACCCTGATTCCCATTATAGTTTTATTTGGTGGACTTGCATTAAAATTCCATTACACCAGTTTTATACCACTAACTCCACAGCAATCAGGTTCATAATCCAGAGAGTATATTAAACCTCAAAGCTATGCATATAGTCAAACACAAAGCGACTCAGATGGCTCCAAAATATGAAGAAAGACCTGAGTAATAAAAATCCAAAGTGGCTTTCTCAGAGGAGCCACTTCTCCCAGGATAACACTTCTAGGTCAACAGATTGCTAAAAGAGTAATTTCATTTGTCATTTCTGTACCTACCAAACTTGACTTTCATGGAGAAGTGCTTTTTACAATGCATGTCAGGCTTTATTAATCTGATTTTCCTGTTCCTCTCCAAAGATATTTAGTGCTTTAGTAATGATCAATATACTTGCTCTGATGATAAACAAAGACAAATGAGTCTGTGCAGTCTGGATGGTATTTGTAATTACCACCTCTGTAGGCATTCAATTACATCTGATGAAAGGGTGACAGAGTTGCCTTGTCTCTCTGACAGAGATGCATTTCTGCTGGATACTTGGCATGGAGCTGTCAGCATGCTAATTTCCTTCACCACATTCAGTTCACTATTGCTACCACCGTCCAGTGTGTCCATCAAACACAAATGCCATGGCAGCCCTTCTAGGGGAGTTGCAGAGGACATAGCTCAGAGGCTCGCCCCGCTGGAGCCTCACCCAGGCAGCCCGCGTTCGCCAGGGACCGCATCGCCGTGGCTCAGCGACCGACTGCGATGGAGGTGGGCCCTGGCTGTGCTGGTCAGCTTTGTTTCCAGCACTGTCCGGGGGAGCCGGTCAGCCTAGCAAAGCGCACGAACCGTAGGACTGTGCCGTCGTCCTTCCTGCTCTGCGAAGGCACCTGGAGCTGGCAGGGAAGTGCCAGGCACTGCAGTCCCAGCCACCACTGCGAGCTCCGTGCC
This sequence comes from Anser anser, assembly GCF_964211835.1. Lineage (NCBI taxonomy): Eukaryota > Metazoa > Chordata > Aves > Anseriformes > Anatidae > Anser > Anser anser. Next base: position 23,146,632 of record NC_139733.1, read on the forward strand.
CCCGCTGCAGAGCCGCCGGGATCGGAAGGGGACCGGAATGGGCGAGAGGCAGGACGCAGGAGAAGGTGACATCTTCTCCAGAGACAGTAAGACAGAGCCACGCTTCCACCGTATTTATGGTGTTTGAAAGGTATAGCAAATAATCCCATTCACCTTACCCTTGAGAGACCTCTTTCTCCTCCTTTCATTTGCGTGGAAGCGTGCTGTTGTTCGTCTCACAGCCACAGCATCCTGAAAGGACTCAGACAAACCGGGATGTGTTTGGTCAGGCAAGGTATCTGCACGATGACGCTTTCCCATACTCCTTCTCCATGAAGGAAATTGTGTGCCATAAAAAGTAACAGCCATACAACATTGTAAATTGTACTTTAACTAATCTGCTTTCCGGTTCAATATTCCAATTGTCTGGGGCCTTTTGGGAACGGTTTTCATTCCTTATTACCCGAAGTCATTAAATAAACCCTATAAATTGCTCAAAATTGTTACAATCTTGGTTTATGAGTTTCTTAAGTATGACCTACCTTTCACTGATGTCAGCTGTTCATAAAAATATAATGCAAAAACTACATATTGTTTTCCCACAGATCTTCTTGACAGTAGAATACTTATTTTAAAATAACAGGAAAAGGAAATCTGATGTTCAAGAGCCTCTGCGACCCTCATCAGATGTGAAAAATCCCTCCTTTGCCATTTCTGGTTGCTTTTAAGGAAAAGGCCCTTACTTGCTACACACGCCAGTGCACATAGAGTATTTCAAGGGCTGCAGAAAACATTACCGGAGTTACTGTATTCATCAGTTAGTACTTTCCCTCTCAGCAATATACATCCAACAAAGATAATTGGGGTTGTTACAGTCCATACTAATGTATAATTCAGACAGTTGGGGTTTCTTTCAGCTACTGTATGTTCGGGCATTTAAAGTGTTTTAAGCTTATTTGTGTTTTCATTATACTGATAAAACAAAGAGGAGCGTCTGACAGCTTTTGATCTTACCGAGGAGTGATCAAATTCATCATTATTGTTATGAAAAAAGAAAACATCAGAATTAGCAGATTTTCACTGAAATTATCATGATTCATTATTATATGCATATTAAGAGAGCAAGCTTCAAAGGAATTCCACAAACTTACAGTTGCTAAAGATGTGGGCTCAGATTTCTCTTTGTAATACAAAATGAATAGAGCAGATAAAAGCTTTACTAACCTTAGGGTGCTTTTCCACACAGTGCCAAAGGCTCGCCGACATACATGAGGGAGCCATATCCAGCACATCAAGAACAAACACAAGTTGATGCTTTTCTCCCAGATCACACAAAAGAATTTAAAATAGGTGAGAAATCCTTGATTTGAATCTGAGAGCTTAAATGAACTCGGAATTTTTGAACGGCGATAGAGAAAAAAATGTGTTTGAATAGCAGAAGCTGAGATACTTCCCTGATACCAGATCTTGTCTGGGTTGGCTAAGGAAAGATTTCTCCTAGCAGACATGTCAATATATTGAAAAAGATTAATTCTTTGTTGCCATGCAAGATTCTTTAGTGCAAGTACTGAACCACAGATCCAGCCGAGAGGTGCCGGCCACGCCAGGAGGCCCTAGCCAGGAACAGCCGGATCGGCTGCTGCAGTTTTGTGCAACAAAGACGCCACATTGTCAAACAACAAGGAGCACGATCACGCTCCATGAGACATCTCTTCCCATCTTAACGTTAAAAGCACTTTGATACTAGTGCTTCAGAGAGCTGCTGTTAGGTAAGCTCACGAGATTTCTGCTCTGTGCCCCAAAGCATGGACCACTTCAGGGTTAAGATGTCATCTGTGATCAAATAAGACTGAAAAATGGAGGAAACTGCTGACAACCTGACAGCAAAAGACAAAGCTGCAGAAAGGGGCTGCAAATCCTCTCTCCACCCTCCAGGCAGGCCCAAGCATATTTTTGTTAGCCCTAACAGATGCTTGTCTAGTCCCTTCTTACGGAGCTCTGGTGCTGGAGTCTAAGAAGTGTCTCCGTGCAGCCCAGTCCCCTCTCGGCAAGCACATTGCTCCGTGCCCTGCTCAGCAAGGGGATCACAGGTTGTTGACAGATTGTTGCTTTCCTTCTTGAAGCATTTTAGGCATCCAAACACCTTCCACACTTCACTCGGATTTGTCCTCATTTTTTATAAAAATTGTGTTTAATCTTCTGCACAGGGCTTTTTCCTAAGCTTATACTCCTCCTTGCTCCTTTGCTTTTGGTGGCTGAAACAACGGAAAAACAAGAGCCTTACTTTGCCTGCAAATTCAAGGCTCCTCCTCAGCTTTTTCCCCAAGCCTGTGCTACCTTGTGTGCCTGCTGCTTTGAGCAGTGCTTTCCTATTGATTTCTCTCACAGCTACTCAGATCTTTGTCTCATTTCCTCACGCACCTTCACAGAAATACGGCGTGTTTTCAGCAGCAATTCCAGCTGTGTTCAGGCTGAGCTTCACAATGCTCATCCCTGACTTCACAATTACAGACAAGGACCTCTCACAAATGCAACCTGCAAGGCCACACGCTCCTGGCTTCCAACTTCCCTCAACACTTTGTAGATGCTGGAGCCTGACAGGTACCTGGGGGCTGGAGAGGTGATCCTGGGTCTGCCCCGTAAGAGAGGAGGGGCAGGCAGCATCCTGTGAGCCAGCACAACAGGGAGAAACCACTGGCAGAGCTGTGAGTTAAATCCTGTCCCCACGGCTTTGGCTTTCATGCCCAAACTACATCTCTGCGAAGTACTGACGCACAGAACATACAGACACAAGCAAGGAGAAGAATATCTCCCTGGAGAAAGATTTCACAGCAACCGTGTTTTTATAAAGCCACAGGGTAGAGACAGAGCCTTGGAGAAGGCAAGGAGGTTTTGCAAAGACACTTATTTTCTTTTTATAAGCAGAAAGAGAGCAGCAGATTTTTTTTTTCTCTGTCTAGGGGAACACAGCAAACGATCAGCTCAATAAAGCTCAGGTTTTCTATTTCTGTGCATATTGAGGATTACCTTCTTCTGGTCAGGGAACGTCAGGCCTGACACCCATGTTGTGCTGCCGTGGTCTGCAGCAGCATGATGGATTGCTTTGAATTGCTTCCCAAAAACACTGGGTATGGATTCATCTGACCAGATGGACGTTTATACAGTGGTCATGCTAATGATGAGCTGGGCTCCCTTTATAGGAGCTCATCACAGAGCTGACCTGGGCTGTAGCAGCGCCCGCTGCTTTCTATGCACATCCCTGAAGTAGCACAGAGACACAAGGCAATTTCCATGTTGGAAACAGCAACCCATGAGTAGCAGCTTGCTTAAAACAGCTCTGCAGGAAGACATGGCCTTATCCATCTCAGGAAGAGTTCATGAAAGGATATCCACAGAGCAAGGCAAATATTCTCAGCACTCTTTCAAAAAAGAAAATATAAAACAAGTACCTCCTAGTGCTGGCTTCTGATTGTTGTCAAACCATTCCTATCCTTAGGAGGGAGAGCTCTGAGCACTTCTCCAGTCAAGGTAGGTTTGAGTACAGCAGACACCCACACAACTGCCAGAAGGCGGGGTGCTGCAGGGCGCCCAGCCTGCTCTGCACCGCAAACCCTGAAAATTTCTGCATACCTACTAGCACAAATATTGCACCTTCAACTTTGTTAAATTAAAACATGCTATAAAATCCAGTGCTTCCAAATAAATCTAATGCATTTCCTGAGGAAAAAATTAAGAGATGAAACTTAGGTAATTATTCAATTAACAATTGTTATGTATACAAGAGAATCTGATTTATGGGAAGCTGTTTACACAGGCAACTGCTTTAATTTGACAGCATGCTCCTGGCTTCTCCCCAGACTTTGCTGTTTAATTAAACAGTTCAATACCCATTTAGCCTACCAGCATACGGAGAAGTTAACTAATACAGAAGAGGGAGGAGAACTCTATTCATTTTTAATTGTGGTGTAATAATATAAGGAGGTCGCTGACGTGCAAAATTGCTAGGTAAACTGGATTCAACACTAACATCATCCCTCTGACCTCAAAAAACATGGTAGCACCAACTTTGCTCTCTCTAAGTGTGTCCAACCACCTCCCTTCTTTTTACCCTCGGTCATGAGATTGCCTTCCATCTCCTGAAGACTTATTTCTTCTTTTAAGTAACAAACATTTGAATTTCAGCCCCAGGTCAAACACTCCTCCTGTTAACGCTGTGCTGCTGAACTTCGCGTACTTACAATTAACAACTCCCCAGCACTCAGACGCTGAAGCAGCTGAAGAATAAATGTACATCACAGTTCCTAAATGTGTCTGCCTAACCTTCAGAGTTGCTGCTCAATAAATAATCCCCAGAAATAAAAATACTGTAATAAAGCTGCATTAATATTCCATGAAAGCAGTGTTAATGGAACACGCAGGGTAGCTGGCTGCAAATACAAGCACTAAAAGGCAGCTGCAAGCAGCCGATGCAAGTTATTCTGTACTTGTCAAATTACCAGTTACGATGGAGATGTGTATGAGTACTTGAAAAATAAGAACTCACACTGAAGAATAGGAAAACTAGCTCGTTCAATGTGGAAACCCTTTCCTGATTCACTACACATTTGTTCAATGTGTTGAGGCAATAACATACTAATCGCCCCCAGTGTCATCTCTTTTCTAGTCGGGGGAAATCTCGGTTAGGGCTGGTTTCAGCTCAGCTCTGTCTCCTTTGCACTGCAAACACAGGAAAGCATTGCTCCATGGAGGCAGGGCGCTAGGAGGCGATCCCTCAGCATCCTCTTTCCCCTCCCTGCCAAGGAAACCCACCAAGGACGGCGTCAGCTGAACCATTTCTGGCAAAATCCTGATGGCGTCGCAACCCTCACAGAGGGCTGAAGTGCTTCAGCCTTATCCCCTCCTGCTCACCCGCACCGCTGCCGGTGCCGATGGCCGACCCCTCCACAATTGCACGTGAATCGTCCCTAGCGTACTGCTTTATTCACCGGGGTGAAAGACCTGCCATGAGTCCAGCTATAGCAGGGGGAAAAAGGCCTCCCTTCTTGCAGGCTGCTGGAGATATGCTTTTCTTCAAAGCAACAAACCCGTCTTTTCCCTGCTGAGAACAAAATCCTTCCCTCAGGTTTCACAGAGTAGCAATAAAGATTTTTTCCCCAAGAAAATTACGAAAAAGCTTCAGTGTATACTCTCCTCCCGCTGCTGGCTCTGCCACGTGCAGTTGCACTGCCACTGCAGAGCAGCGAGCGCTTGGGTCGCCCTCGTTCTGTACAGAACCTGCAGGAAGGGCCAAGCGTGTGGGACAGCTGCCTGAAAATCAGAGCTGTGTTTTACATCCCTATCTTTCAGCCTACAAAAGGCTTTATTTTAAAGGCATTGGGACGGAATAGACTGGGCTGACAAACAGACTGCACTCTTTTGGTGCTCCATGTCCACTCACCCAGGATATAAGCCAAATTCTCTTCTTTCCCCACTTAATTCTGAACTTGGCTGTATCACTGGTATTCACGCCCATGGAGACGCCCCGGAACCTACAAGGTGCAGAAGCAAGAAATTGGAATACAAAAAAACACCAGCGGGCACCAAGACACAGAAAGACTGGCCGTCTTTCCAAAGTCACCGAGGAAAATTGTGGCAGAATCACAGATCAAACCCAGACCCCCAGTTTTCAACCTACAATACTAACTGCAAACGTAGTCCTATATACTACTTCTGATCACAACAGAAGTATTTGGAAGTTGTGCTGCAAAGAATAAAAATGAATTCTGCTTCCATTTTTACAAAGCAAGGTAAGTAATTATCCCTACCCACGGATCAAGGTGCAAGCTGAAGTGTTAAGCACTGACACAACTTGTTCAAGGTCAGACAGCAGGTCTGGAGCCGATTTCTTCCATCTACTCTTCGATCAATCCAGAGGCTTTTGAACCCAGCTCATTTGAAATTCAAAGCTCACAGAGTAACATTTAATAATCCCACAAAGCGTGTTGTTTCAGCTGAAAACAAAGGTTTCAAAGGTACTTGCATTTGCTATGAATAAATTCTTAATGTCAAATTTCTTAAATAAATATCATCTTAACTAATATTTTTAGTAAGTGAAAATTAAACCTGACACTCAGCTCAGATACTCTGGTTTCAAATTTCCCCATCGTTAAATTTTTATTTTTTTTTTTAAATATAAAGGAACATTGTGTTTGAAATTGTAAGTGATTTGTGCCCAACATATGATTAACTATCATGGGATTTATTTACTTTGAATTATGTGACAGACGTTTATTATTAGACCAGCAGACTCCCTGGATCATACAGCTGAGATATAAATAAAGGAAAATTTTATCTCATGACACCGGAGTCAGTCTGTGAGCTACAGAAGAAGAAGATACTATATCAAGGGAAATGGGCAGGTCTGTAAGCGAGGGGCTCACTCTGGCTCTACTCCAAATTCTCTGGACAGGCCAGTGCAGGTCCTGAAACTGCACGGCCCCATCACCGCAGCTGCTGAGAAGCAAGGCTTACTGCCCATGACGGAAGACAGGCAGCATTGCTTGTTCATGGCAGCACGGCTCACATTTTTCCCAATCTCCATGTAGGCCAGAGCCTGTATCCGACTGCCCGATGTGGCCGTACCTCCATTTCCTAGCGCAGTGCAAGAGGAGCCCTGCGGCGTCTCAAGGCACGTAATAACAACAACGCTTCTCTGAGGTCCGAGAGGTTTCGGCCGAGGCAGCGCCGCCGCAGCTGCAGCAATTCATGGCATGAAATTCATTCGACTGCCAGAAGTGTGCGTCCAGAGCCCCGGTACCCCTTCACAAGTTTGGGTTCCTTCTCATGCATGCACATAAAAAGCAATACCCAGCCTACTGCATCTGAAACAACCTAAAAAAGAAGAAGGGCCTGGAGGGAGAGATAAAAGATGATATCTAATATTAAAACTGTCGAGGCGGTTGGAGAAAAACGACAAGCTTGAAGGCTTACAGTCCTGTCAGAGGTAAGCCTGAAAGTGCTTCTGTTTTCCAACACTGTGGTTCCGCCCAGTAAAAGACACCACCTTTTCCTGCAAGTCTGCCTAGTATTGCATTCATGGAGGCAGAAGTAAACAGATATTTACTAAGAGAAAGCTGACTTCCTAACTAGTGTCAAGTGCACCAGCACAAACAAAGCAAATCTACTGACACACCTTTGTAGCGATCTATTTGTTCAAGGACTGAAAGAACACTCATTTCCCCAGGGTAGCTCAAACAGGCAAACACGACAAAGCTGAGCTGAGACGTGGCATATTGGAAGAGCAAGTCTCTGATTTCTTTATATGATAAAGTCAACCATTAGAATGTGATGAGGCAGAAGATTATGCACAACTGCACATTAAGCACAAAAAAGGGACTACAGAGGAAATACGTTAAGACTTACTTTCCTCTCCCAAGCACCACGTTATTTCAGAGGATGTTTACGCAGATGCATAGACTCATGCTGCTGTTTGAGCTGGAAGAGACCCTGGTGCTGTCTTCAGCTGCCACTTCTACATTTAGAAATATATTGTCTGCTATTCAGATGATTCAGAACTGACTAATTCTACCATACGAGGGTTATACGCATCGGAACACATTTGTCTAGTCTGCTTCTCTGTCCTTATAGGCAAAGAGAGTTGCGGGATGAGGGCGATACTGCCATTAACAGCGGCTACACACTTTTAACTAACAGTGGCACGAGACCAAGATACAAGGCTGCAATATTTTGTTCTGACATCTTACAATGTCTAATTCATAATCTTTTGGTTTTGTTGTTGTTTTCTATGCCATTTTAGGATCAATCCTACAAATCCCGAACATGATCAGTGCCTGGAGGTTATACTGCTGATCACAAAAGATTTTCAGTATTTTAAAGTACTTGATGTTGGCTTCAGAAACATTTGTTATCAAAGGATTTTTTTTAATCTCTTTCAACACTAGCTTATTTACAGAAGCTAGATTAATTTATACTTAACTCACAGAAACCCAATTTCACTCTTCCGTTTTAAATTAGCTTGCTCCCTGTAAGTCAAAAAAACTCAATTTCCCCATTTCCATTCAAAAAATTGTAAACCCTTTTTTCTCCATAATTAAGCATCAGTTCATATCTTAAGCTATTTAGCAACAATATTTTAATGGCAAATATCGTATTTGATTCTGCTAATCTTTGTGTTTCACATATCACATCAAAGTCCTACCAAGTTGTATTCTCGATTTTCAGATCTCGCAGCTGCTATTTACAACACATAACCCACAAGTTACCTAAAAAAAAAAAGAGCAGTGATTAAGTAACACACATATGGGAAGTACAGAGGAATTTACCCTATAGATCTCTACTTGGCCATCCTCTCCCCTTCTGTCCAAACAACTCTCCTAACTCCAAGTTCACCTCATATTAAACCAGCACAACATCAAAGGAAACAAGAGAGCGAAAAAAATATTTTTCCTATGCATATGCCTGTGACATTTTTGATGGCTTCTGTGAACGAGTGTTCATAACATCGTGAGTCTGAGACGAAATTTCTTTTCAGCTACCTGCAAATGAGGTCAGTTTTTCTTACGTGGTTTCTGACAGGCTAATATTCAGGCTCGGCTTACATGGAAGCCGGGGGTTTGCAGCTCGGCCCCAAGAGCCCCGATTTTTCTGGTTTCCTGCAGCCAGCCCGCAGCAGGGCACGGGGCTGCGCAGGTGAGAGGACAGCGTGCCGGGGGGGCTGCCAGGGGGGCACCCGCACCCCGATGGGCTGCTCCAGCCCTACCCACCAGCAAAACCCAGCACCGCAGGAACAATCTGCCCCTGCTCCGTATGTGCCCCAGATGCTTTAACTGACTTTCAGACGTACCCCTCTGTAGGCAGTGCCGAGGTCTCATCACCAGTTCCAGTGTGCTGCCTCGGCTGGAGATACAAACTTGGTCACAGCCATTCATCTTTTGCCTTTTCTGGCTCTTCCAATACCATCAAATCTTAATTTACTTTTAGTTATTTATTTATTTACATGCAGTAACAGACAGACACGTATACGAACCTCCTGGTTTGTCTACCAGCCAAGAGTTATCACCGCTGTAAACACACACAGCCTGTTTGGTACAATATCCCCTACAAACCTGTTACAGCTCATAAATTCCCATTAGCTGATGCTCTGAAGTTTTGTCAATACAAACTGACAACTCGGCTTTTTTTTTTTTAATTTTTTCCCCAAGAAACCTTACATTTTCCCCTTCCTCCAGATTATCTTTCCTCTCTTCCATCCTAATAGAAACAAAACTCAACTTTGTAAAACACTTGCTGGATGCTGTTTAACTTCACAGATAGTAGCTACGAAGTTATCCCCCGCTATGCTTTTTAATTCTGTACATAGCAACGATATGATTTGTTTCATGCACTATCAAATGAAATTAAATTAGAAATCAAACTCTCACCAGCATTCCCTCAGATTTGTATAGCTCCCATATTAAGCCTTCTTGAATATTACAGCCGAAATTCATTCTGGCAGGTTTTTTCTTCCTATGGGAGCTGTAGCTGCTGTCTAAAGGGTTGCAAAAGGTTTGGGCAAAGACAATGCCACCGGACACAATCTGAGTTTTACCAGCAGGTACACAACACGCCCACAGCACTGTGAAGCACACAGAAATCCTTCTGTCAACACCACTTCTGGGGATGTTTCTGCTGCACAGCGCTGGGTTTGATCAGGCAGCCAGGGCAGCGATTGACGACGTGCAGCTTGGTGCCCTGTGCTGGACGCCCGGCCACGCAGCGCGGTGCTGCGTGGTGGTTGTGGTCACGCCAGCACGGTGCAGCCCCACCACAGGAACGCTTCGCGAGCTGTCTCGTCAGGACTTTTGAGTACAACTGTACCGCTTGCTTGTGGTGAATGGGTTAATTGGAAGTTTTGATGTAGCAGCTTCCAAAACTCTGCTTTGCTGCCAGCAGCGTGAACAGAGGAACCTGCTTAGAAAAGAAAAGAAGCGTTCTAATATAAATGGATGCCCCCTGGCATTATATTTGACCTACCATGACTGTACTGGTCACAAAAATGTACATTACTTTCTGAGCAAAGCTCTAAAGCTACTAAATATGTAAAAATACTACCAGCTCTTCCAGCTCTGATACCTTAGATCATCTGTTGCTTTTCATGCTTGGGACTGTCAGACATAACCTATGCTATAAATTTGGTTTGTAGGGTTAATAAATTATCATTTTTCTATGCCACCCTCTTCCAAACAGTACATGCATTCTGTATGCCAGAGACATAAAAGAAGTCCCTAGGGCAGCAGGAGACCATTTTGATGTCTTTGAGCATTATGGATGGCGCCCAATGGGAGGCTTATTGCAGGCAAGAGAAATAAGACGCCAAGCAGGCAATGACACCCCTGAGATGGCCAGGTCTCAGCTGCTGCAGAAGGTAATGATGATGATGGCAACAATATTGATGCTTGTCAGCTACAGCCTGCAAGCTTGTACAACATAAACATACCAACAGGAAAACAATGTATTGAGCTAAAAAAGCCTATTATTCTTCAAGTGGAGTATGCAAAGTAAGGACAGCCTTTTACTGCCCATTATACAAGAACTTTACCAACCACTTTGCTAGCTTCGTTTGCTTCTGCTTCATCTAAAGGGACATCCCATTAGTTTTTCCTTTTCCTAATTTAGTAAATCTCCTCAATGATATGAGTTTCCAAGACCTGCAATTTTAAGGAATTACAGTCATCTCAGTCTATGGAGGAGGCAGATATAGTCAGCTGGAATTCAGAAAATTGATCAACGTATTTTGAAATTAAGTGCACACAGTTTGTTTTTTTGTTTTTTATTCCTTTTCCAATCAAAAGGCATCCCTCCAGTTGGGAAATAACCACAAGTTCCCACTCTTATTAAAAAATGCTGGGAGCTGGATTTCAGCTAAGCTCTGCCTCACTGATGGAGATGAAGCTATGCCACCTGGGAATATGGACCACGAATCAGAACTCAACTTCTACATTTGTTTTCTATAAATTCTGTTAAATTTCTGTGGCAGAAATCCCAATTTTCTGGCAACCACCAAGTATTCCAGATGCATCAGCCTCCACATACCAGTGAAAGAACGGGGCTTGGATGAACTCAGGAAGAAGCAATTTCTCCCTGTGCACTGCAGCCTCGACAAGGTGTAGAAGGTATGCATATCCCCACGGGCGGCCTTTGGGAGAATGCCAGCTGAGGGATAGCCTAATAAATCTTGAAACTCTACCCATACTGATTGAGCTACCGTGCTCTTGACCTTATGGAAGCAGGATTTAATGCAAAGTCCCCCAAGTCACAGCATTTTCCAGGAGCCCAACACACCAACATGAAGAACCCAGAGCTGAAGACTGATTCTTACAGTTGGGTTGAAGAAGTCTTGCACAGCATTGCCTCACAGCCTACCTGATTCCCACTCCTGGCAGAAATCCTGCATCACTGAGAGCCATCCTGGGCATCCCAGCAATGAACAAGGAGCAATGAACCTCAGGAGGATGCCAGGATCTGCCTGGCACCAGGGTGTGCACGCACTGCGTGCCCCAAAGCCACACATGCGATTCTGTGCTACAGACATCATAGCAGACACCGTGGTTTACGACAACTTCAGAGAAAAACATTCTTTCATAATATTATATCTGGCAGAAGGCATGTTTCTGGTAAACAAACATAATAAAGTTTTAAAATCTCAACAGTTTATAGATCCTAAAAATTTTCCAGCGGGACCCCATATGTTTATTCTTCTTAGCTACATTTTTTTTTTTTTAATCCTCAGCACTCAATCTGTAGACTGTTGCTACCGAAATGCACTGATCTGAGCTAACTGTGCAGTACACACAGGCCACGCTTCCAACACACAGCTCAGATCCCACGTCCTCCCGTCCCCACCCACCGAATGAACCCGCTGCCTCTCCTCCATAATGAGCTTTTGTCACCTGCAGCAGCAACAAGCATCAGAAACAAACACTCAACAAATCGCACCTTCAGAAAGGAGAAAACAAATAAAACAGCTGTTGTATTTTTTTTTTAAAACTTCCCACAATCCCACAAAAAGTATGTTGGTTAATGAATGTCTGTGATAATGGAAAGATGCTAGATTTGTTAGGAAATAGGTATATACTTCCAAAGGATACAATTTATAATTGCTTCAGCTTTGTACTCTACTCTGTTCTCCCAAGCAACCAGCTTTGAAAAATACATATCCTCAAATTGTTCCTTTCTACCAAAAAAACTGTTTCACACTAAATCCGTGATATTTGACACAGCTCCACATTTTGTGATTTTCCTCAATTTACAATTTTCATACGCCATGAAAACAAGAAACTGAGACACTTCCAAATTTAACACGCACACACGTGTGTTTAACTTTATATAATCTCATTCTCCCGTCACTTCCATTTTGTTCTGACTAAAACTATTATCCACTTTCCATTTCAAGAAAATGCTAACTCATTAATGAGGACACAGCTTTCACAATGGAAGACAGCCCCAGGCACCAGCGAAGCAAAGATCCATCTTTCAGGAGGAGGAAATCAGCACACTTCGCAGCCTTCCCCGAATGCTTACAAACACGTCCATCTTCCCGTTGCAGCTGCTGTTAGTTTGCAGTCTTACTGTACCTAATGTCTAAAGTCGGAGGATTCAGTGTTACAATTTCTTCTCGCTACAAGAAAATGCGCTGAGTAAAGTGATGACTATTATCATAACACTGTGAAACCCAATGAGAATACATGCATCTAACATTACTGGAAACTTTTATATTCTTATAAAATATCCTTTCCTCTTTTATGTGACATTGTTTTATACCGAGGCGTAAAGGGAGAGATTGCTCAGTTTTCGGGTTTCTTAAGAGCTTGGCAGGGTTGCTGGCACTGCATTGTTTTGCACATCTCTATCACATATGTGCGTACAGAGGAGACAACGACACTGCCTGCCCGAACAAAAATGAACACATTTAAGCAACCATGAGCTCCAGCTGCAATTCCCCAGGAAAAGCAGCCTGTAGAAGCAGGAATTGTGCGTACGGACAAGCCAGGAACAAGTGAACAAGCCAGGAGCTTGCTCCTCAGGCCCTGCTCACAGGGGACAGCCCTGCAGGACAGCTCAGGGGTGGCCTCGGCTGCACCCACAGCAGCCAGCGGGAGAGGCAGGGCGGGATGCCCGGGGGTACCCGTGAGCATCCTTCCACAGACCGGGTGCTGAAGCAGCTCCATTCCTCTCCGGCAGAAGGTGCAAGTGTTCCTTGTTCCTAGCACGGAAGCCACTAAGCCACGCCGTGCTTCTTAGAAGAATAGGAGGCAGATACCATGAGCAATTAAACACATGCTGCAGAATACACGGATAAATATTACGACCCAGCTATTAGCTTCTAACCATTGTATTATGTCTAAATCTCCCTTAAGAAAGGGAAAATAGTCTTTCATGTTGCAAGAGTACCTGTTTGTACCAGTTCAGCCAAGGAAAGTGTTTTTGCTGCCAGTTATCAAAGCAACCTGCTAGGGAGGGGAGGCTGCGGGCACACCGGAGCGCACACTGCCTTTGGGTGGGAAGTGTTGACTCTTCTCCCTCTTCCTCCTCGCAGTCAGGATTTGCACCCTCAGCTCAGGAAGGTGTTTCTTGTTCCCACAGGAATAATGACAATCGCTGTGCAGTGAGGCAGAGCCGAGAATAACTCAAATAAGTCCAGATGAGGGAGGTCAGAGGTGGAGTGCCCTTCTCCACACCAACGGAGGCTCTGCATGCCCCCGCTGCTGACAGAGGCTTCCTTTGCTGTTCAGAAAGGCTGGAAGTAACAGCCTCAGTAAAACAGGTCAGTGGGCACGAGTGTCAGAGCAGGAAGAAAAAGAAAAGGAGCAAAACGCTTTATTTCACACTAATGCCATGGGCCTAAATTCCCAGGCTGCATGTAGACAGGTGCAGATGTTGATAGGAAGGAAAAAGCATGGGCCAGGAGTCACTTTTTGCAAACTCCAGGAAACTGAATTATTTGTTTGCATCACATTTCATCACACTAATAAAGCCAACTGAGCTACAACATTTTCTACAAGCTGAAGATTTTTGTTACCCTTTCCAAAGAGAAGGGAAGACATCCAAATCCTTCTGGAGTTTTGAGTGCTTCAGTTTAAAGTAATTGCATCAACAAGAGAAACAGAAAGCGTGCCACAAACAAAGCAAATTCTTGATTATTCCAACAATTTTGTTTTGGCTTTAGTGAAATGAATAGTTCAACAATTAGCTATTAGAAGTCTGCAACAGGTTCCAGTTCTCACAATTTGCCTCCAATCTCAGCTTTCATTTGTATTGCCATTTGATTACTGACTGTTATGTCTAAATCTCTCAATAGTTCCATAAACAAGCAAAGCTCTTTAGAAGAAAATAGTATGTTTTCAAAGAGACGCTGAAATAAAAACATGTAAAAAGAAATTCAGGGGTAGAAAAATATCCTATAAAACTAAGCACACGCTTGTTTTATAGCGATTCATTCCAGAATCCATTGCAACAGACAAGACCAAGATCAATATCCCATCAGTGAAGATTGCCTGGGCACTTTGGGAAGGCTGTAACAAGACGCTGCTGCTGACACGCCAGCGCTATCTCAGGCACTGCCTTCCTTCCCCAGAATGTGGCCTAGAAACCCACACCCCTGAAAAAAACACCTCACATCAGTTAATTATTGCTGTTTATTGGCAATCTTACCGTACTTAAAGCACATCATGTGCCCAGAGTAATTCAATATTTAAAAAAAAAAGAGTGGGATATATTCCCTCCTCAAAATAAACTTTTGCACTGTATGTGAACTTCCTCACACCCCTGCCCAGGGATTATGAAGGCCTGGCAGGTCTGCAAGGTGAAGCAGAGGACTGAGCTGGAGACACTGCCGCAGCCAGAGTGAAGGTGCTGTACCGCAGCCCGACCATGGGCCCCTGCATGGCACAGACTCACCTTTGATTCCCACAATACAGGGCTGAGCAGTAGCATAGCACAGTTTTCACAGACTGATCTGTTATTTGCAGACAAGAACGCTGTATCTGGTACAAGTCAAGTCCTCCCAAATCTGGGAATCAATCCTGTTCTGCCTTTCTTTTACCACCTTGCTTGGAGCTGCCAGCTTTCTCCCACCTCCATTTTCTACAGATAAATCAGATGAGCTAAATCAGGCCTTTGCCTCCCAGTTCTGCATGCTATCACCATAATTCCCACTGGAAACCAGGCACGGACCCTAACAAGGAGAAAAACAGATAAGGAAAGATCCCCAAACTGAAAGAACACCGTATTGTAGAAGACCAAAACAAGTGCTTGAAGTTGTACTTCGCATCCCTAGGTGGCTGCTACCTCGGTTTGCAAACAGACAAGATTTTCTTCAAATTACTGAACTGATTTCAGGTGCAGATCCTTCTGGCAGACACATGAGATGCTGCTGTACCAAATCCAGCCTCTCAGATTCAAGAGGAGAAAGACTTTCCACCCTCAACTGTGAGCAGGATGAACATGCCAGCAACTTCCTCGCGGTTGTCTTACTCTGTGCCAAACTGCCTGAAATTGAAAATCTAACTCGCTAGGGCCTTAAGGCAAAGCAGGGAAAGAGGAACAGACAGCAAGGCAAGAACTCACATTACTGAGAAACCCTCAGTCTGCCTTGAACTCTCTCAGCAACACAGTTTCTCTAACTCAAGGACATGCTTGGTGCCCGCTGTTGGACGGCTCTGACGGCTGAGCTTATGATGCCCCAAACCTTGGTGCTCGTGCAAATTGAAGCCACTGGCTCGATAAGCTTCAGTAAGAGCAACGCTGCACGTTTCAAAGCCAGAAGGCAAGTTCAGCGCTGCTGTTGCATTTTCATCTGGTGCTTCAGTCTGTCCTCATTCAATGACTCATGATCAGCATATTTAAAATTCAATTAGGAAGAGATAAAACCGTAGGATAAGTACAGTCAAAGCTGCAGACTTCTATTTGCCTTTTTTTAGCTAGCTGTTCAGTCACTATGCACTCAGACTACTCAAATGGGTTTCAAGTCTGCAGGCCTTTGAAGACTTCAGGTCAAACACAGAACAACTGCAGCAGGCTGAAAGTTTTGGCAGTTTATAATTGTCCGTTGGGGTTTCTCTTATGGATAATTATGAGATTCTCTTTTACAATTCAACTAATTACCACAACTTCCTTCATCCACTAACATCACTGATACTCTGGCCTAAGCCCTGCAAGGGTGTCCTCATGGACATGAGGAAGCAGAGGAAATCAGAAGTGCCCTGCTACCTTCTTCATGCCTCCCAAAGGATCTGTTACACTCCGGTTACTTCTGTTACTGTATTCCCAACCGCTTCAGTTCCAGGCCAAGGCAGCAATCAGGCACGTGCTTCTACTCAAGACTGCATGAATAACCCAACTGACATTAAACAAAACAATTAATCCAATAACTTTGCTTTTATACTTAAATCATGTACCCAGCTCCACTTCATCTCAGTGCAGGGAAACTGAAGTTCAAGTCCTAGATCAAATAGCTTAAAACTCTCAGAGAGTCTGAAATCCAAATCTAGGAGCAAAGAGCAAGTGGAGATTTCTTTACGGTTTCTATGGAAGCAAGTCTCACGTCTATTTGTTAGACTGGCTAACCCTACGACTCTCAGATTTTTCTAGTGGAAGACTTGTTAACATCCATAGATGTTAACAGATGTTAACTTGTCCTGCAGTCTAAGGACAAGCATTATTCTGAGGGGGTTCTTCACGTCCGTGCAACATGACCAAGACAATCCATTAAGTGAAGCAACTATATTAGGAAGATATCTGTAATTTTATTAGCTGTTTTGTGACAGACCATCTGAGGCTAGAAGATTTAAACAGATAGTGTATTTTATTAGACCAGTTGATGGAACTGGAAAAAAAACAGACAAGCTTTCAGACTTACAGGCCACAATGACACCCATCCCCATTATAGCAGCCTAATAAAATATATTACTAGTTACTATAAACCTTGCTTCTCTGTGATTTTAGTCATCGCTTAATCCAACAGCCTTTTTCTTTAAATGACTCATGCTGCCTATTTTCTTCTTTTCTCGTTGATCACAGAAGTTACACATCTCAGCTGTACAAGAGCCCCAGTACACAAGAGGCTTCTGGAGCACATCAGACACTTAAACCGGCATTGTGCTAGCACAGACTGCTCACATTATCACTGCTGCCTCCAGCTGCATTGGCATGAGGACCCTTTGCCTCTGGGGCAGAGTGAATAGCACAAGGCTACTCCTATTCCTGTGACTTCAAACAGCTGAGTCTCAACACCCAGAAAAACATGTAAATATCCTATTGATTTCATGAGAGCCTCACCTGAGTTTCTCTGATTGCAATTCCTCAACTTCTTGTGTGTTCCTTTCCATATGATACTGCCAAGATAATTCACCTTAGCAGCAGTATAATAACGTCTCCTCTGATGGGGGACGTGCATCTTGCTCACATATGTCAAAGGTTTCCTTAAAAATATCTTCTGTGACCTTGATGCAGATTTCATCTGTCATTGTACGCTCAGTTTAGCTCCAGTCTTGCCTTTCTGCAGTCCTGTCCTAAAAAGTCAACTAGATATCTTTTCATTCACTTGCAACATATTGAGTGACCTTGGCAATAGTCTAATCTATCTTGGCAGATTCAAGATAGAGAAAACAAGCAACAGCGACAGACCTGCTGGTTTCTGCTATTGATCAGCGCCTTGAGTGAAAGCTCATTACAAGCAGAAGGGACGTGTCAGGTACAAGTTCTTACAGAGCAGAAGACTGAGACGAAGCAACTCCTAACCAAAGGAAGGGTGGCTGTGTGTTGCTTCTGGTGGGAGAGGAATGGCCACAGAAAGCAAGAAAAGGGCAAGGTAAGAACGAGGAGCAGACAGTACTTCACGTGTGAGGCTGCGCATTAGAAACTCCCAGTTAAGTCAGCTGTTAGTTTACTTAGCTAAAAGAGTAAAGCATCCTTAACTTCAAAATTGTGTATATCAAATTTTACAACGAAATAGGCCAAACTCTTAAAAAAATACTAGTAATATTATTTTTGTTACACATAGAAGCTCATCCACGATACCTAATGACACAACAGTAATTAAATGAACTCTGATTATTTCATTGGCAGTGGAAAGTATGGAAATGCATCAATACGACTATTTGATTAGTGCTGCCTTGCTCTGAAACAGGGATTTCTTGTTGTTTCTTTTCATTTTTTGTGGTTTTTTTTTTGTTTGTTTGTTTTAAAAAAAAGACAGTTACTCCATAGTATTTGCCAAAGCACATCTACTGTGACCCAGTGCACCCTCTCTAGACTCCCCAGAGGGCAAGCTGGCAATCTCTTCAGGCTGTTTGGCACTTACCTTCTTTCCTCTGACTGCCTTTGTGCCCCAGGCCGAACAAAGACACCCCCGTATTTTATGGGGTGAGTGCAGAACATAACTGACCCGCCTGCCACAAAGGTACCCCCAACAAAGCACTGCACAGTCACCGGGAGAGATGGCACTGAAGTTTCACCCACCTCCAAGACATGAGCTGGGCACCACGAGGGGTATTTTCTCCTGTGCTAGAGCTGTTTGGAGCATACAAACCAGGAGCAGTTCCTTAATTCGGGAGGTCACTCAGAGTCTCTCCTCACAGCAGGAAACGATTCAAATGATCAGCACTGCAGTCTGGGCTCTTAACTTGGTTTCAGCTGTGGAGTTAACCCACACCAATGTTTCTCATTGGCACTTTTCTGTTACAGCTTAAGAAAATACAGCCATGATCCCTGCTACTAGAGGGCAGCTTATCCTCCAACCTGTATGAGTCAAACATGTCAAAATTTCACATTTAACTCTATTTTCAGATGTGAAATGGAGATAGATGAAAAGGAAAGTTTCCAACAGCCAGCTGAGAACAAGAGTATATGACACCAAAGGATGTTTGCTGCTTCCAGATTTTACACCAGTCAAAAATATAAGGGGGAGGGAGGAGACCAGATAATGGAGTAATTGAAAACAACCGTGAGTAGGCATGCACAGAGAATGTGCGAGAAGGTGGCAGCACAGGGCAAATCTTACACAGGAAGCCTGATTTCTTTCACATTCTTGAGTTTTAAAAATCTAACCCTAGATCACTTTACTGCATCTGTATGGTCCACTTTGCAGGGTTTGTTAGGTCAAAAGACAGACTTAGTCTTCCTCCCGCCAATCATGTCAAAACAAGCAAAAAAACTCTTGATAAAAATTAGAGCAAGACATCAAAGGGAGGGAAATCACGTAGCAGGACTCTGGGGAGAGATATCTAGCAAGTAAGCGAGCAGTCATGTACTGTGTGTGCAGCTGATCCACCCTGCTAAATGCCAGCTCCACTAAAGGTCACTGCTGTATTGATTCCTCAACACGTTAATGTAGGTGATTCTGTACTGCAGTTCTGTTCATGACAGATCACACAGTCAAACAATTTAACATACTGATAAAGGGAGGGCAGAAAGAACAAAAGGTGCTATTTCTATCCAGACATATTAGCAGTGCGTTAAATGACATCAAACCAGAAACACATTAATATATGGAAAAAAATGCATTATGTATTCACACTGCAGTCAAATAAAGCAAATATCTTCTCTCTACACCATAGGTATGCATTGTATATATTCATGGGCAAGCAGATATCGTCAGCTCTGATATCCCCAGAGGATGGATCAGACGTTTTGTTTTAGTCTTACAAATGACTTTAAAAAAAAAAGCAAAACCACTAACCTAAGTTGTTCATTGCCTTGGCAAGAGATAATAAACGACAGAGAGGAAAAGTCATGGTAAAATAGCCTATAGTATTTCATGGAAACAATTTGCTGTTAATTGCTAATTAGTTAATGATAGCAGGACCTAATGGAGTAGGTGATACAAAAGATTAGGAAATAAACATTTGATTAGTATATGTATTTATATCGAATTAACACGTTTCTCCTTACCAAAATAAAAACAGCCACAAAGACCAGCCAACTAAGGGTTTGTTTTCTATTGATTTTTGCATTTAAACCCACCTCACAGATGCAGCATGACTAAGTGAAAGTAGATGAATGGCTTAGGAAATGATCGGGTGTGCTGGAGGGGTACTTCAATGACTTGCTGGCAATGGCACATTTTCTGGCCTTGACCAGTTTACAGCATTTCATTTCTTTGTTTTCAGGGGTGGGAGAGAAGGGAGGTTTAGAATTTGAAACACTTCAGAGAGCTGCTCTTATTTTAAAAAAAATAAGTCTGGAAACAAATGCTTTATTAAATAAGTTTCAGTAGCCTTAATGACAAAAAAAAAGGCTCTACAGGTTTGTTCATGGCTTTCTGCAGAATTGATTCTTACTTTATGCCCTTCTACTAAAGCATCACTACTACATAACCAATGAAAAATTTAAGAACTCCAAACCCAATAGGATACTGTCTCCAGACCTGTGAGCAGGTACACAGCAATACAGCGTATCTGGAGGAATATGAACATAAAACATTGTTCTCAAGATGCCTATAGACTCAAGCTACATCGGCAGCTGTGCTTGAGGGACCATAGGTAATTGAATTTTCAGCAAAGGGTACATGCCAGCGTTTGGCCTGTCTTGATTTAGCTAATCAGATATTTCCAGAATCAGTGACAGACATAATTTAGTGTCCTTGAAACTGCTTTTGCAGAAACTGAATAGATAACTAACTGAACAGACGAGGAAAAGTCTTGTCAGGAGATACACTCCTTCCTGAAAATAAGTAAGCCAATTCTATTGAGTGTTTCCTTTCTCCCCACCACTACTTCTTTTAAGAAGTTTGAAAATGAGACCAAAAAGTCTGGTTTTCTTTTCTCTTCCTGCAGCTCAAGACAGCAGACCCTTGAGGCATGCACCCAGTCCTCAGTTCCCTTGTCCTACCTCCGTGCTGCGCTGGAGAAGTCGCTCAGCTCCCTGCTCCGTGTCAGGTGTCGCTCTTCCCAATTCACCTCTAAAGCTGCAACTCTTTAAAAAGAGTTTTTTTGTTTGTTTGCTTGTTTTTTTTCTACAGGGGGCAGGCAGATGGGGTTGGAGACTTGATCTTACAATACAACAGATGAGTTGAAGCTTACTGCTTTCCATGGAGAAATTATGGCCAGTCTTCACCAAGACCTCCTATTTGGTCAGACAGCAGATGTTCTAAAAATACTACTTGCAAATAATATCTTCTGTTATTCCAAAATAGTCCTTTGGGCCTTGATACAGCACTACATTAAAACATATCCTTAGCTTACCCCAATGTCACTGAGAAACTTTTCAGAACTTATGTTTCAACAGAAACTGAGAATACGCCGTGCGTATACGTAACAAAACTAGTAGGGAAAATTAATACAGCGTAGGAGGACTGGAAGAAAAGCAATTCTTATGTGCCTGTTGTTAAGAAAAGTTTCAGAAGCTTTGCTTCGAAGGAAAGTATTAATATTTTTCATAAAATATTTATAAATATTTTATATCATTTTAATCAAATAAGCGTATTTTTACAGACAGCTTGGAAATTCTCAATACTGGGTTTAATAGAAAACAGGAACCTCTGCTTTGCAGTACTTTGCATCCTTTTGCATAATTTCATGGAAGTGTTTGTTTTTTTCATCAAATTTTACAGGATGACTTCAAAATGCCTCCCAATGATTATAAAATTATACTAAATTTGACAGAGCTTTTTCACAATGGAGAATGGCAGCAAAAAGGATTCATTTTACTTTTTCATTTGCTTCCGACCTGCCACAGAAACAGGAAAATAAGGCTTAGCCCTGAAGGTCCCAGCTTCTAATTGAGATACTAGGGGAGATCATGTTGTCAGACACCGTTCACGTGGTGGGCCAAAGGCACTTGACATTTCTGGGAGAAATTTCTGGGAGAAAGCTATACCAGGTATTGATTGCTGGGGTAACTTTTACCTGTGTGTTGGGAAATATAATCCTAAGTCATTTGATCAAAAATGTTGTTAGATTACCACAGTGAAAGTATTAAAGTCTCTCAATCTTTTATTCCTGTAGGTTGTATATCCTCTCCAGCAAAAAAGGGTTTATTTCCATGTGGAATCATGTTTTTTTTTTTATCCTAGTAAATAACAGAAAAGGTCAGCTTTCAAATTAAAGCAATACTTTTACTGGGTTACTCCTGTTCAGTGAATGTAGCTGTATTTCTTCAGCACATTAGTATTATTGGATTTCTAAATCACATTTCAGTAGCTTAAAAAATGCAAAACCAATCCAGTGTCAGCAACAATACCAATATTGAACGGAACCATTTAAAATGGGTCAACGCCACAATAATATTTTATTTAGACATAGCACATACAAAAGTAGTATCCTGGATGCTTATTAATCATGCAGTATTAGAAAACTGATACACTTGAAATCACTTCCCATGAAGACTTCCTATTGTTTTATATGAATAAAATTGTCACAGCATCATAAAAAGATAGGCCTAAAGCATCCCACCAGTCCTCACACTGACACAAAGAAGAATTAACTACACTGAAGGCACTCTCAGCATAACCTCTCCTTAAAAAGAAAAAAACAAAACCACCACAACTCCTAAAAAATAAAACCTCTAGAAACAGGGATTCTACGAAATGCTGTGGCCATCTCTTCCAGGATTTAGCTCCCCTTGTACTTAGTTTTTTCTTATTAGCAGATATAAACCTCTTTTTTGCAACATAAGTGTTTGTTATGTACCCTGGGAACAGAGCATAATAAACTTAATTACCATCCTTATGGCCACACGAGTATGCACACAAACATGAGAAACAACGAAGAGCTGATTTTCCATTCTGAATGTACAATGTTTAATATAAGTTGTAAAATACAAAGGACCAGGCTGTGTGATGTTTATTTGCAATATGGACTACTTGAATCTTTCCAGTCTGTAGGAACCCCGGGGATTAATATACATGTAACGCAGCGTGTATTCTCCACCCTGGTCTGTCAAACCACAGGCACCATCTCATTTAGACTCACTTATTACTGTAGTTCTGCCAATTGCCTTACAGTGAATTCCAGAAGAAACACATTAATGCGATACAGCCAACACCTTTGCGGTGATGACACCTTCTCGGATGGGACCTCTCCCTAAACACCAAGTTTAATTTAGAGGGCAAGTGCTCCATAAGGAATTTGGTTTTAATTGTTTCTAGAGGGCACTTACTAATGAACTTTTATCATCACAGCAATATCTACAGTGATCGCTATCAGAGTCCCACACTGCAAAAAAAAAAAGTGATATTCCTTGACTCAGAAAGGGTTGTCTTGTTTACTTACTGAACACATATGGCTTGTGGAAGGTAAATAAAGGTATTCCAGCAAAGGAAACGCAACGAGTGTCATCAAGCTGCCAGTATGTTACGTTTAGTGTTATAAAGAAGATGAGAACAAAGTGATAAGGGGAAAAAAAAACTCACTGAAGAGTCACCTATCAACACTTGAATACTTAACCTGTACGTCAAAGTGGGAATGAAGGCTAAACAAAAAACCCAAAGTCAGTTTCTACCCTGTAGTCAGAACAGCCTGAATACTCAGAGGCACCACAAAGTGGTTACCACGGGCAGGATTTGCACACTCACACCCACAAAACAGGGAAGAAAGCTGACTAAATCTTTGAAAATTGTCAGTAGAGCAGACTGCAAGCAATTCTGAAATGTATGAGAAAGTGTCATTCAGGTCCCCCCCCACGGCTGCAGTAAAGGAGACAAACCCCTGCATATACAGACTCTACTTACCTTTTCATAAGAGCAACCATAAGAAGTGCTTTGTTCTATATTTAAGACCATGATGTGATGAAAGAAAAGATTTTTACTGTCTTCTTTATATGAGAAAAGCACTTCTGTGTTTAAAAGGACTGTTGTCACACTCCGGATATTCCCGAGTACCTAAGAACTGCTTTGACAAGCGTACTGAGAGCTGTTGAAATATCATTAAATTGTAACATAACAGGTTGCTCATAAGCAATAACAAACACAAGTTGCCCTGGTACCCTTGCAAACAAAGAATGACAATGAATGGAAAGCCTACAGTACTGAAAATCTGTATTTTGAAGCTAATAGCAGGCTTCAAAGAGGTAATATGGGAAAAGTGACAAAGGGTTTTTTGTACAAAGAATCAAAAAGTTAAGTTGATCAAATGAATACACCACATTAATATAACACAAGTATTATTTGAATCCTGTGCTCAACCCTGTGGAGTAACAGTTAGTGATTACAGAGGTGCCAAAAAGGACTAAACACCTTTGGGAAGCGTACCTTTCCACGTGCTCTTTCCAAGATGCTTTCTGAAACAGGCTATTCTAGATCCAATAACATCTGGGAAAGAAGGGGTTACGTTAACCAGTACACGAGACTTCAGAGTACTTTTAAGATGCCCTACATATTTCTTCCCTTCTCGTGTTGCCCCAGGCTGTGCAGAGCTGTGCTGGACGTGCCCCCACGCCACCTGCTGTAACCCCAAGCCAGAGCCCCCCGAGCACAGGGACCCCCCCGGACGGCCTCGGGAGGTTCCTTCCAACCTTAACTGTGCCTCCACTCTAAAAAGCTTCATTTGGACAGAAATCCATTTTTGCTTCAGAAAATGGTTCTCTGTGTGGAAAACATCACTTGGCTGTAAGTGACCACGTTGCATCAAAGGTGTAGGTGACAGACAAGTACAGAGAGAGAAAAGGAGGAATATGTGAAGCAAGAGAACAGAAGAGCTTCTAGCAGACCTTTCAAGGCGGTACCCTTTAAATGGCACCTCTGCACATGCACACACACATGGCCAAACACAGGGCTTGTAAATTCAAGTCCCTCTGCCTGGTAGCTTGTGGTGGCAGAGAAGTGATTAAACAGAGCTGCAGCAATATCTCCATCTCGCAGCAATACTAGAGGAACTTAATTTGATACAGTCCTGGTTAATAAACAGAAGACAGATGAGATAATTTATCTCTATTTACTACAGCTTCCATGGGGAAAATAAAAATTTGTCAAATCTGTTTGTCTTTAATATTGCATTGAAGTCTTTAGTAACTACTTTGTGCACTGATCCTAAAGCAGGAGAAAATTCATTCATATTTTGGCTTCTAAGAGCAAGACAAAACGTTTTCTGTTCCTTCTGCTCTGCTGTTCTCATTAAACACAAACAAGGCAGGATGACTTTGGTGGTCTGCACTTATAAGGAACCAGCTGGATGAGCGAAGTCTGCAGACTCATCCTGTGGACGAGTAATCTTGAACCTTTCCCACCAGCAAAATCCAAAGCACAGACTAAATGAGCACACAACGCTCTTTTCAGGTCTGGAACAGAAGTTTATCACGGGTGACATCATCTGTAGCCATACACCACATTTTATAACCCTCTCGGCACTTTGGATACATTAATTCAGAGCAGCCTTTCAAGGGAAGAAAGCTTGCCCAGCATGTTCACAATTTTAACTTTCTCAAACACATTCTGTTAAAAGGAAGCAAAAAAAAAAAAAAACTAAACGTACCCAGTGAGTCCACGTCTGGAGGTGTTGATCCAAGGAGGCAGCATGCAGAGGCACTATTTAGCCCAGTTCCGAACAGCACTTACCCACTTATGTAGCTTCTAAATACGTATGTTTAATTCTGTCAGTCTAAGTGCTTGAAGACAGTGAGATAATTTTGACTCCATGTTATTCATCTTGCTTATGTGTTATATTCCTCCCACTACCCGAAACCCATCTCTGCCATGAAACTACAGGCTTGCTCTGGAGCAAAGGGCTGCTCCTGCTCTGTATGCAGCCAAGCACACTCGCGTCCCGCTATTAGTGGCTGTTAGGCACTACAATAACAAGCTGCAATTTTAAGTGACAAAAGGACTAACTGAAAAAGAAACCTTGATTCAGCTTAGAAAAGTGAGTTAGAGAAAAACACTCAAACGAGAATGACTTTGACCAACATTTCCATATAGACCAGTCAGAGCTGTTCTCAGCTGCTGAGAAAAAGGAGTCTATATCCTATCAAGCTCAATGCAAAATCCCTCCCTCACACTTCACTGGAACACCTGAATGGCACACGGCTCACGTGAAAGGCTTCAGAAAGGTGCGTGACAGCCTCATCGCAGGGCAGTTTTCAGGCTGGGTTTAGCAGCAGGCAGAGACCGAACCGCTCAACTGCGGAGCAGTGACTGAAGAGGTGGCAGCAGCCATTTCCCAGCACGAGGAGCACAGGCAGCATTTCCTCCCCACAGCCCGAGAACAAGCCACCTCACCAGCTGGGACAGGCTTGGGGCTATACTCACGACGCCCCACAGAACCGGCCGGGGATGCCAGAAGCCACGCCAGCCTCTCAAAGTGAGGCGCAGGCATCTCACCCCACGCGGCAGGGAAGGGGTCACCACCCCAAAGGGGCTGAGGCCCAGCACTCCCCAGGACAGCACCCCTTCCCTCAGTGAGCATCGGCTCTGAAGAAACAGCAAACTGGATTAGAGGATCAGAAACAAAACCTGCAGGCGATAGGCACTTCTGCAGCTTGCCTTGTGCAGAGGCGCTCTCCTTGCGCTGACTGATGAGCCCCCGCTGGCTTCCAAGTGGGCGTCATACTGGGCCACTTTATGTGCAGCCAGAAACTGCTGTAATTCAGCACAAATCCATTCTGCGGAGGATTTTGGGAAAAAAAAATGAAATGTTAGCATCCCTCCAAAAAAGGGAAATTATCTCATTGGGCATGACAGAATTATAAAGTATTTGAGCATTACTAACTGTTACACAATGCATCATCTGTATAAAAGCACCAAACCAAGAAAAATGGTGTATGAATTCATCAGAGCGGTTTATTTTTCAGGCCTACCACAAACATCCACAGTCCTCATTTCTGTGGATTCAACTTAACCTTTTGGAACGGCTGTACCTAATAAACTTAAGGAAATACTCCTTTTCCTGACGTCTTTGCACCTTACTCCACCAGTCCCTCACCTTCCTGCTGCTTTGGTCACTGCTGATTACTACCCCTCATCAAAATCTCATTGTCTGACGGCTTCTGTATAGCACTTTATCTTACAATCCTTTTCAAACACTATTGTAGCGTTTCTGCTCCCTGCCCACACTTGCTGGGAGCCGTTGAACTCACTAATCACAGTCCTGTATTAGCTTAGGAAAACTGCCCATTACTGCTTCCAAATCCAGCCCCACTTTTGCCCCAGTTGCAGGCAATGCTGTCAATGCCAAAGCCAGACACAAGGTGGAACTTCGCACGCTCCAGCAGCCACACCTGCAGCCAACCAAGCCTCGTGCTCTTCAGGTTGAGAAGGGGTTTTCCTGTTGTGAAAGTTATCCTAACCCTGCACCACCAACCCAAAAAGCAAACTGCCCTCTGCGGTGCCAGTGCCTGGCATAGCAGCACCGCACCATATGGGGACCATCAATGCCAGCTGGTGGCAAAAGCCTTGCTGTCGTAATTGTCTTTTTCTAGCCGATATAATTAACCTACTGAGTCTTCTCCTATGGATAAAGGTTTAAAACAGATCGTAAAATGCAAAGTTTTGAAGTTTCAGGCTTTCTTTTCTTTTTCTCTTTAAAAACTCAATTCTCAGTTCTGATCAAACTCGGTTTGGAAGTACCTTGCAAAACAGTTTGAATGCATTTCCACCACCTTTCTTAATGGCGTGAAAGCCATCGTCTGAGACATTGATCCTTCAAAATTGCCTGTGAGCATGTGTCTCATTTTACTCATTATGCTTCACAAGGAAATTTATATAACCTCATTATACACTGCAATTAACTGTCCTAATGACACAATTATACATGTGTCCTAATCACATGAAGAACATGATAATTGTCTAAAAATTATTCAAGAATGTTACATATAAAAATGCAGAAGTCTACAATGTGAAAATAATGATCAGAATCATAAAACCATCAAAGAAAATATATTTATATATTTGCAAAACTTCTGCTCCAAGCCCACAGACAGTAACTTCTAGCAATTTGGAGGAACAGCTGCAAGCAGACAGTTATTCAAAGCACGGCACAAATGTGACCAGAAGCAGTTTTTCATGTATCTCTAGCATTAAATATTTTTTGAATTTTTGAATATTTTGCTATATGTTCAATAGGGCTAATCAGCAGTGTTCATTTTTAAAGCTTCATTAAAGTTGATTTTTCCAGAACAGCCAAATTCAGTCTTGTTTCACACAGACTGCTGAGAGAGAGGTCTCAGAGGGCGTGTGCCCACTGCACGCCGGGCACCCACCCGTCCCCTCCCAGCCACCAGCACGATCCCCTGCGACACCCTGCTCGGCCTTCCAACCCACCCAGGGGAAGGAGGTCTGCGGAAAGCCCAGCGCTGCTCTGGTCTCTTCACAGGTCTGGTACGGAGATCCCCTGAGCCAGTTCAGTTCTACATTTCTGGAGCTCCAGCCTCACACTTTTCAAACACAGTGCAGCTGGGAAGGCAGAAGAGATCATCCCTGAGCAGTAGCAAGAAAGCAGAACCCATTTCAGCAGTACGAGGAACTTTTTTTTCATGACAAAGACTGCACAGATTAAGTTTTAAAGCCATTTAATCAGTAAATATTTTAGCATTTCTATAAAGGCATACACCTGTACTATCCCCCCCTCTGAAACAGAAAACAAACACAAGCTATAGTTATGCAAACACCGATCACATTTTCTCCCTTTGAGGGCCAAGACCTCCCAAGGAGTGGCTGCTATTTAAAGTAAAATTATGCTCAAATGAACAGCATCTATCAAAGTGTCATATTGATTTGGAAATAAAACACAAGGCTTTGCTGTTCTGAGTAAACCAATAAGAGAATCTAGAAAAAAACACTTTTCCAAGTGTTCATCAACCCAAAATTCTATAAAATAACACTCTTAAACTAAAATAACCTGTCTCAGAAAAGAATTCAGCTGAATCTTCAGCAAAATAAATAGAAGTGGATGTAACTGCAGCAAGAGAACATTACTTACTCTGTTGGAGAAGCAGCATTTGGATGGCTGTTTTTCCAAGCCAGCTGTACATTATTGTGTTCACTCTGGTGTTTCCTATCACTCAAGCAAAGCAGACTTACCACTGAATAAGCAAATTAGCTTCCTCCCCTGTGATTACTGTTCTTTCTTGGTCATTTCATTCAAATAAACAGGGAACCCCTTTAAGTTTCATTAAATTGTAAAACAAGTTAATAACTCACTATTATAAACAACGGTGTGTCTGTCTCTATACTTTTCCTAAATCCTTCTCAAGCACTTCTTGTTCTTATAGCATATGTTCTTGAAGACCAGAAAAAAAACGAAGTCTTTATATTCATTTAAACACCCCAGATGTGCAGCTCTGCGGCTGACTAAGCCCAGTAACAGAGATGTCCTGCTGCAGAAGCACTGGCCATTTTTCTGCACGCTTTTAGAAACAGTTCAATGCAACTAGATGCAGATTTTGATTAAATGTTCCAAAAAAAAAAAAAGTGAGGTCATTTAGAATGAAGGAATGAAAGTGTAACAGTGCTTTTCTAGCAGCATAATGACTAAAATACAGGCAAATACAAAACCCCTTAACGGTGCTTTAGGAAGAAGTGATGTATTCATTATAAAGTTTTTCTTACAGCTTTTGAGGCTATCCTTCATTTTTTGAAAATCTTCACAAGCTTATTGCTTAAGTGCTGAAGACGCTTTGGCAAGAAGTAATTTTGAACCCATACCATATTAAATGCTACACAAAGCATACAGTGGGTCATAAAAAGCTTTCCAGCTGTGTAGTTTAGTTCTAAAATCATTTAATTGATAGATGCATGGGGCTTTTTGCATCAAACTAATAAAAACTCGATTTAGCTTTCACAGAGCTAACTGACACAGAGCTCTAAGTAAAACTAACAGCAGCCAGTCATTGTACCTCATCCTCCACCTTCCATGTTATGGTGAAAATCCTTCCCATCACGGCTTAAAGTGCAATTCCTGGGGCCTCCTTTCAGCTGTGCTCATTGCCTAGAGCAACAGAGGTTCACCTTGTCTAGGACTCCCCAGATCACTACTGCAGAATAACCTTAATTGATTCTCCTAATAATGTAGGAATTAATAATCCTATAATGTTTAATTCATGATGGCAAAGTTGCTTAAGGAGCTTCCATGACAAAGAAATTCAAGCATGTTGGTCTAATAATAGGTGTCATGAATATATGGAATCCCAAAATACTTTCAGTGGAATGAATCTTTAATTAACAATTCTTTTAAAGAGGTTTACATTTTCAAGAAAAAAAAAATAAAGGATTGTCACAGAGAAATATAAATCAGGTTGCCACTGAGAATTTTCTTTTAAAGTGACATTTATCAACTACATGAATAAGTACATTGACATTTGTAGAAACTGAAGCTGATGAAGCTATATGCTACTGCTTAATATTATTTTCCTTTTTATAAAGAGTCACAATTTGAGCATAAAAATTGCTCTTATTAGGCAGAGAATGTCAAGTCTTATTGCTAAATTTACTGTAGCAATTCAGCATGAAAACAAGTATTGCCCTTTTGGCTTTCAGCACTTCAGCATCTTCCATTAAAGTGCCCATTCAATATCTATGCAAACTTTACTACTGTGTTATTACCTAGGCCAACAACAGGGTGTTTTATCTGAGTCACTACACAATACTAACCTCCTTCTAGTACTGACACAGTCACCAAAATATAATGCTAGTCTTGCACCCAGGCCTTAAAGCCTCATTACGAGCAGTGGCTGTGTGCCTAGACTCAGGCACACTTCTTGGCAAGACATCTGCACTTCTGAAGGTCCTGGAAAAATGACCCAAGTCACTTCTGTCCAGCTGGTCAGCTCTGGACACGGGGCTGAGGCAGGTGGGGACTCAACAAGACAAGCCGTGCACATGGCAGCCCTGCTCAAGACGTGCAAGACTGGGACTAAGATCACCGAAGGGCAATTTGCCTACAACATTTTCAAACATCTTGGACTAGCAGCTGCAAACATGCTCCTTTTAAAGGATATGCTGATCATAGAAACCACATCTATACAAGCACTAATAAAATGTCCCGAGCCTACACACTTCCTGAAGCATGGACAGCCTGATGTGCTGGACTTCTGACCACACGGCGTACAGCACAGACACCTCCAAGGTCCCTTCACAGAGATATACAGCCCCCGCTCTCAAGGGATGTGGCACGCCAGAAGCGATAGCCACGCTGTCGGTGTTAGAGCAGTAAATATTCCAAAGACCGCACAGATTTCACTCCTGGAGGATGGCATGAAGTGACTCTTCAACATCCACAAAACCTCAAATGTTTGCCTAAATGTTTAAACAATTTAGGAGCTCACACACAAACTCATGCCCATTTAGAGACAAAAATCAAAGCAATATATTTTTTCCAGATGCTCTACTGGATTGCTCAAGCTGTAATGGGCACACTTACAAGAAACCGCAATAAAAAAGACAAAATGTTCACGCAATACAACATGAACATAGCAAAACAGCCATTAATATCGTTCTCCCAGAGAAAAATGGCTTACTAAATAGCCTGAAAGGACATCTGACATGTATCTTTCCCCGTTTTCAAGAAATATAGCCATACATAAAACTGATATGATTACTTGCTAAATCTAATAAGTTTCTTTTTCTTTGATGGTTGTTTGCTCCTTAATGTGCTTTAAATGTGTAATAAAAATATAATGAAAAACATACATTTATTCTATGTGGCAGCTACTGCATATTCCATGAAAAAATAATCTTATAAAGTTTAATTTTACAGTGTTTCTTAAACCTTTTTCTACTTACTCACTCTATGCGCAGGGTATCTGCAAAGGAATTTAATACTTAACATAACACTTTTCTTTACCCACACTAATGCCAAATTTTCTCTTTAGTCATTGTCTCTTCTCTTCTGAAAGCCTAGAAGAGGAAAAGCAAATGGATTTAAGGTTTCCAGTGAGTCTCATTAAAATGTAAAGTCCAAATATCCTCATCGTTTTTTTCATGATTACTTTAGGCCTGTTGTGGGATTTTCCTGTCTGGGCATTTGTCTTCCATAGCATTTTAATATCCTTGAGAACTCTGAACTGAGCTTAACTCATTGTCACTAGTGATATCAGTGCATCTGTTTTGCATTAAGGAAATGCAAATTTGAGCACAGATGAGTTTAAAGAGCACTTATTTTTCAAAAGACATTTGTCAGGAGAAACATCAGCAAATAAAAGCTGTTGACAGGAGACCCTGTGCGAATCTTCAGGAAAACATAGTCCAGAAAACCTCTTTGGACAGCTTCCCTCATTTCTTCTTGCAGCTGAATTTCCCACCAAAATCATAGTTGTAGTCAATAGTCTAACAATCTAATTTTTTAAAATAATCTCACATTACATAAATGTTTATTTTACATGCCTCACCATTCATTTAAAGCCAAAAAGCCTTGCTTACAAAATCCTTCATGATGTCAATTCAGATAAGAGTTTTCACTCAGCTCAAGAGATAAGTGGTGAGGACCTGCAGATGCCGTGATCTGTTACTATTACCAGGCTCAGCACATACACTAAGCTCTTTGCCAGGGCCATAGTAAGTCACCCTACCACTAAGTTCACAACTTCAAACGGCCTTGATCTTAATTGATTTTATCACGCTACTTGTCATATTAGCAGAGCCGTGTAGAAAAATGTGTAGCTGCAGTGTTGAAAATTCTGTGCTCCTTATTAATTAGGATGTGTTCTCTGCCAAAAGTCAAGAGGATGACATTTTCCATGAAATACCATTTAAAAAAAAAAAAAGGTTCTAGTTGTTTCACAGAAATAAAAGTCTCTGCATTCCTGTGATCATCCCATCCCATCCTCCACCCCATCAATCCCAATTTCCATTCATCTTTCCTGAGCACACCTGCCCAGGATTGTGGAGGAGCCCCAATGGCTAGACACAGCGTACATCATTTTCTGTTTATATCTAAGTGGATGTAAGTACAGTCTTCTAGGTACACATGTTTAAACCAAAACTTGAGTTAATTCTTTCAGTCTTCATATGCGTACATGGGAGGTGGGGACAACACATCAAACCAGAACTGCAAACGGCAGCATGTACAGAAACAGCAAATACACTCGGGTATTGTGATTCTATTTCTCTCCAAAGCTGCCCATTTTTAGGGCCACTGGACTAAGCTCTGACCTTGACAGAGCCAAAGAGCCAGCAAGCACTCTCTAGCAATGGCCGGGAAGTGTTTTGAAATCATATTTTGAATCCCTCCCTGAAACCGCAGGCAGTTCTGCAAGCATCTCACCCGTCCAGTTGCCGACCCGGGGCTGCCTGAGCTCTTTTGCTGCATGGCAGTTACAGCCGCTCTGCTTTACCACTGCAGCTGTATGCTCCAACCACATTAAAGCCCAATATACTCTCAGTCACCGTAAAATGCCACTTCATAATACGCTAAGGCAGGGTGCTTTACTGTTTACAACAGATGGCAAAACTAAACATGCTTTAAAATGGTTTAAATTGGGGAAAAATCTTCCCATCTCTGACTGTCACACGATTCATTTTCTCGGGTTAGTGTGCAGGCCAAGCAGTGGCAGCAGCTGGAAGGGGACACCCCTGGTGAACGGCAAGCTTCTCCTCAAGCGCCGCACATCAGTTCCCAAAACTTATCGTGCTGCTGCTGCTCGGCACGGCCGCCCTGAGGCAGCAGACCTAACTCCGCTGCGGAGGCCGGGCAGAAGCACCCAGAAGGCAGGTTTGCAGGACGAGGACCAGTCAGTCTTTCCAAAACGTCTGCTGGGAACGTCTGCCCCGTGCCCAGCAGCCTGGCCTGCAGCCCTCCGGCCCTCCCCACTGACAAGCCACGGGCCGGCCTCGCCAGCCAAACGCGAGCACCTCAGTGCAAGGGGCACATTCTCTTCTTCGTCCTAAGACTTGGCCAGTGCTGAGGTCGGCAGGCCTGTGCACCTGGTAGACTTCCTTAGATGCTGCTGATGCATTTACTCCAGTTAAACATTAACTGTATGGGACAGCTAAGATTTTTTATTATTTCATGTATGGGAAGAGCAATGTCTCTGGCTCAGACTGAGGAGCCGCAGCAGCCGTAGGCGGTGGCACAGGGTGCCCAGGGCAGACCCGAACATCCCAGTGAGCCCAGCCTGCCCCCAGCCCTGCAGCCGGGCACGCACCGGGAGGTGGCCTGCTCGGGCATCCCCCAGCAGTCACACCTAGTGGGATTAACCCTGGGGCTTAAAGCTAGACATGGGCTTGAGCTTTTCCTAAATTGAATTCGCTTCCTGGCACTTATTAGGGTACCAGTGACTTGATAATCTCAGTGCTACCTTTACCGTGTATTTTTCCCCTTCTTTACCCTTAAATATGAAATTAGAAGAGCCATTTGCTCATCTAAGCAATATTGACACATCACATTTGCTCAAGCAACAAGGATCAATAGCATATGAATCCCAAGAGACCTGCCAGGACATGGAAAAATATAATAAAGATCAAGGTAACAGCAGGTTTTAATTATGTGAGAAAAAGTATGTTCTGTAAGGTCTTTGCAATTTGAGACTATAATCAAAATGTCATCAGCCTGCCTCTTGTATTTTCAATCTCTTAGGAAAATGACTAAAACTGGTATAACATTTTCAGATTAATTTTGATGCTTCCATCAGAAAGCCTGACATTTGGCTAATGTCAGACATCACCTACATTGTCATTTGATTTCTTTCTTCCCCCTTGGGTGTCACTTTGCTAATGACCTGGAGGTGGTAATGAAATGCAATGAACAGATTAAGGACAAAACTTAGAAAACAAAGCAATATAGGCTGTGACATTAATGTGCCACCGATGGAAAATATTCAGAACTGTATGATACACAACACCGCTTAAAACTTTAAATGTAAACATTATTTTCATTTATTCAGTTAGTTGACACTAAGCAAACTAGTCTGCCTCGAGTACTGTAAAACCTTGCATCAGAACACAAGATATCTGTCAGGAACACCACAAAGCTTCTTAAGTGTTACAGTTATATCACTGTCTCTGACGTAGGAAGATGTAGATTTTGGCCTCCGTTTCATGCGAAACAGTGTGCTTTTACAAAGTTTCTGTGCTCTCAGCCTACATATACCTGGTACCTAATTGGAGCCCTTCCTCTATCAAACCTTCTTTGAAGTTTGATACCAACTAACTTACTAAAAACTATATGAAAAGTTTTCTGTCTCCTTCCACAAAACATCTCGTGGTACTAGCTACACATGATACACAAGGAAAGAAAAACTCCCGGCATCTTAAGAAAATAATTATAGACATGTAAGGGTAAGGAATTATCTAAGATCCTTATGAGGAAACAAGGTAAAATATGCAAGCGTCATCAGGGACTCACAGAAATGCAAAGCCAAAAGGACTTGCAGAGATCACACGGGCAGCATTGCCTCCGATGCTCCCGAGAGCAGCACAGGGAGCGCGGGCTCAGAACTGCTCCTCTCAAGGCCACGCCGCCGTGCTGCAGCAGGGCTCAAGTGGCTCTCGGGGGCTTAGGAAGCCTATCTGATAGAGGATTAGGAAAGTGCCCCACTAGGAAGTCACTGCAGAAAGCATGCTGAAACAAGGCAGGAGGGCCTCACAGGGGCATATCAAACCAAGCACTCCTCCCCGGGATAATGACACCGCTGGGAGCTGCAAGCCTGTTCAGAGGACTCCCTCCAAAGTAACTCCTCCTGGGGACCAATTTAGAAGACCCCAAAATGAAAGAAGGGACAAGTTAAACACCATTTACTGCCTGCAATGTACTCCTGCTCCTCAGTCATGGCAGGAGCCAGTGCCTACACCCTTTTGTTTTTCAAAGAAATTCAGCCCTACTGAGTCTCAGCTTGTTCACATCAGCTCAGCTCACTACTGTAACCCCTTCTTCCCATCCCCAGCCTGTTATGCAGCTTTTTTCCCTGCAGTGAACATCTAAGGTTTGCCACAATCCCTCCAGAGAAGCTGCTGCTGCTAACAGCACCTTGACTATTAACAGGGAAGCTCTGCGCTCCCAATGAAGCTGCTCCCAATGATGCTTTCCTTTGTCCTCTAATCTTCTAGGTGGAAGCATGGATTGTAATTCCAAGTTACTGATTTCCTCAAACAGAATTTAAAGCACAGAGAAATTTACCTTTCTCCTTCCTTTAAAAGGTGCGTTACAAGAAATGCCAAGTATCCCAATTTCAAGTGCAGCCCAAACAAGCCTCAGAGGAAGTCCTATAGTTAACCACTGCAAAAGAAAAGATGCATACAGTTTAAGTGGGGACACAAAATATGAAGCACATGTCGTTTTGGCTCTTGCTTTTGCTGATATGAGTTTATTATTCCGCACAACGAAGTCATTTGGAGAAGGCGTGCACATTGGACGAAATTCATGCCTATAAGAAATGCACTTCGATGTCTGCCCAAGCTAAAGCTTTGCCAGGATAGGAATTTTGCAGAGATGGTTGGCATAGCATTGAGCAGGTACATCCAAATGCAGCCTTCATTGAGTGCACATTTCTAAGTCCAAACTCACCAGCGTTAGGCAGTTTGGCTCCATTTCTTTTGTTACCAGATAGCAAGAACTCACTTCGAACTTAATCTCATAATCCTAATGACTGAGAGCACATACTGCTATAACCAAAAACCAGAATCTGTTGTTGTGACTTCAGAGTGTTATCCCCAAACCTGAGAAAAGAAGTGATGAATGATATCATTACAGTTCCTATTACACCGTCTGTTTGCAGAGCTCACACCCCGCCCTGTCACTTGCACCGACAAGACAGAAACTATGGCTTAACTGAGGTAATTTCAGCTAAATCCAAAACCTCTGAAACTGACACAAAATTGAGATGCTGCTGTAGAACTCTAAGTATTATCATAAAAAGCAATAGCTGCTACTGTGATAATTGCAAAATACTATGGTGAAATTACTTATCTTCTAACCCATGCCTTGCAGACCTCTGAGGTTCTCATTTAACTGCATCGTACAGAACAAATACTGACTGAAGCTTGTCAAGACATACAAGACCACATATGCTATAGAGAGACCAACCAGACTTTGTCACCTCTTGCTTAACTGTCTGCCCTTGAAAAGATACATTTTGCTTCTAATTTAGGCCTTCTGTAGTGGGAATGTCTTTTGAATGCTAGAGAACTACAGCGACCAAAAGCTATTAATCTGCAGCGCATGCATCACCCTTACCACATTACTACTTTCCTGGTGAGAAAAAAAGGAAAAGTATTTCTGGCGTGCTCTTTGAAACGCTTGAACAAATAACTGAAGGCCAAGAGAGAGAGCAGAAAGGCCATGGAAGTACCAGGAAACATCTCTCTCTGACGTCTTCGAAAGGCACTTTTTCTATGAACCGCATCGGTTGAACAGGTTTTTGAGATCAAATAAAAGCGTAAGTCAGTCATGTAAATCTGAAAGGGAAAGCAACTACCATTTGAAGCAGTGGGGCTCAAAGCCAACAAATCAGCAGAATGGACCTCATGATTTCAGCCTTACTTCCAGTCTGCTCCTCAGATTCTTTCTACCTTCTAGAACTCTCACCACTCCCAAAGGAAAGAAGAATGAACCAACAACGCCACGCAGGATTTCACCACTGACAGGGAGCTTTCGTGGAAGGATCTCACGTACCATGGGAGAGGGGATGTGGCAGGCACAGGAGCCTTCTGAACCCGTCTGCCATGAGCAAAGCCCCTCGGCAAGGACACCACAGGCTGCGGCCACTGCTCTGCCCCCAGCTCTGGGGGAACCAGGTGGGCAGACCTCCTGCTGCTCCCACCATGTACGTGTCATGGGCAAATCCTCTTCGTACTTGTATAAGGGATAAGCAATTTGAGGGATTTGCATGTATAGCTTTACAAATAAAAGTATGCAGTGTATTTATTTTGTTCTTCTTCTATTACCATAAAATAATAATCTGCATTTTAACAGATGCGGAAATTGACACAATATGAATTAGGCAATTTTCTTACTATCAGTGAGTAATAGAATAAGGAATGACCTAACTTCTCTGCATGCACTAACTGCTCCATCACATTGCTTTCCAGCACACTCTATTTCTTTCCGCCCACTGCATCAACACTCCACAACGCGGCTTGTTTGCCCAGCACAGAGAGTATGCAAAATCCAACCTGCACAACGCAGTCATAATAATTATTTTGGAAGACAAAAATCCCAACAGAAAAAAAGAAAAAAAAAGGGGAAAAAAAGCGTTTTCTAATACTTTCACTGAAAAATTGTAGCTCGGATATAAAGCACGTTTCCCCAAACCTGCTGTGTAACA
The DNA here is from genome assembly GCF_964211835.1 of Anser anser. Taxonomy (NCBI): domain Eukaryota; kingdom Metazoa; phylum Chordata; class Aves; order Anseriformes; family Anatidae; genus Anser; species Anser anser. The sequence goes on from NC_139733.1 coordinate 23,184,771, forward strand.
TCCCAAGCAGTTGCAGGGCTCTCCCATGTCCCCGGCCGGGGCTGCTGCCATGGCCCCCCCGAGGCCAGACTTCACGAAGCTCGCAGAAACACCGTTACCGCAGCGGGGTACGCAGTGAAGTCGCCCATCATCCCATGTTGCCCTCAGTGAGCAGATACCTGACCCCCCAGTACTGGCTCAGGACAGGGACGGTACCCTGCGAGGAAGGCCGGGCTGATGCAGCAGGACCCCCAGGCCTCCTCATGGCCACCCTCCAGCAGTGGGGGCACCCAAGTGGTGCAGCCACACTTACCAGCCATCCGTGGGCTGGCGATGGTCTGCTTTGGTCCAGTTCCCTGCGTGCTTTGTCGTGTCCTCCCCAGGAGAGGCCACGCAGGACTGGGACAGTGGCCGGGCCCCCCACACCGCTGGCCCTACCGCAGGGCAGTGGGGATGCCGCAGCAGCATGAGGGTCAGCAGGTTGTGGGGCAGGGTGCCCCCATTTGCAGGCAAGCAGCACCCAGCCACAACGGGGGTGGCTTCAGGGCTCTGTCAGGACAGCTGGTCCCCGGCACGGTGGGCAGTGGAGGGCTCCCTGCCCCACTGCTACCTGCACGGCGGGTCACCGGCGCTGTCTGTGGCGCCAGAGGTAATAATTAGGCCTTGAGCGATGTGCGAACACCTGCCGGGGACCGGGGAGGATGACTACAAGGCATTAATTTAATTTCTTTCCCAGGCTGAGGCATTGAATGAACAGTGGTCGGTTCATCAAGGTAGCAGACATCATCTGAAAGTACGTCACTTAAAATAGCAGGTATAAAACCCTGCCTCAACACGGGGCTGAGCGTTAAAGAAAGCGGTTCAGACAGGCGCAGGTGTCCCTGACAAGTATCTGAAATGTATTTAACTTTTGTGGAAATGACCCTTTCCATGACAGGCATATTTTGCTACATAATACAATAGCTCACATTTGAGCTATTTTTCTGAGAGACAGCCAGATTTTCACTTTCTTAAACGTAGAACAGGACTTTATACTGTTACACAATCTCATTTTACCTTCAAACATTTCATAAAAGTACTTTTGATTCTTCAGAAACATGAGGTGCTGACAGACAAAGCTAAAAAAAAATGTGTTTTTTTTACAGGGTTGACTCTATAAAATCACTGCTCATGATTATACTTGAAAACCCGATGCTGTCTGGAGAGGACTGCACTGCTGCTCTGTGCCTGTCTCACATCTGAGCAGTGTTTGGAGAGCAGAGGGATAAAATGGTTCAGTGAATTAATTGAACTAAGTGTTGTAAGCCATAAATTAAAAAAAATATATAACAAAAAAAAGCCATTATTGTGGCAAATATTGAAGGTTTTTAAAAACAATGCTGCAAGAAATCTTATTTGCTACTAGATAACGCTCAATTCCTTTGGTCTTGATTTGCAAAGGATAAGTTGAAGCTAAATTATCAAGGAATACAGTAAGTAAATTGATATGTTTTAATCTCCTAATGTGATAGCAGCCATTGCATGACATTTTTCTCATGATGTGAGGTACAGTAATTTATGACCACATGGGAGAACTTCAGGCTCTATGTTTTAGACCATCAGTTCTTCCTAGGTGGTTGGTTCAAGCAGAAGGCCTATACTTCAGACATTTCCAGTTTAAGTGAAATATCAAAGAATTGGGGTTGTAATCTGGTGAGTTAGAGCTAAAATTTCCAAAGTACTGCTGCAAAAGCTTCCCTAGCAGGATGGGAAGTTTCTTTCTGCTGCATGCTTCCATGCATAGGATGATTTGTCATCGTGGAGGCTCATTAAGCCTAAGGTAAACACAGATCTGCATATGTATGTATTATCAAATAGTCTTACAGGCTATACCACTAAATCACCAAGACAATTATACTTCAGTATGCAAATGCACCACTGTGTTGATACAAGGAATATCCAAAATGAGATAATCTTGGCTAAAGTTCTAATTTTGAATAAGCCGGTATGTTCACAGTACTCCTTTTGAGAAGAATCTATGTTTGTTTGAAAAGAAAAGAATAAGGTTTATAACTTCATGGACCCTTTAATGTCAACACCTACTGCAGATACAAATTACCCCAGATTTTCCCTGAGTTGTATACCTACATTATATTTCATGCATATACGTTTGAAAGTTAGTGAACTGAAAGTTAGTGAACTGAAAGAAAATGAATAGATGTAGTCAGCCAGAGCAAGCATTCTCAAAGAGTTCTTTGAGATATAAGCCTGGGCTTCCCACATGTGAAGGACAGAGTACGGGGAATTTAGAGTTCAAGCACCTTCTTTTAAAAGACAACATTCCTTCCCCCATTCCCTTGTAGGGCTTGCTTGTGGCATGCTTCATGCTAATTAAACTTTGAGTTGATAAATACAGGGACTGCATTTTGACTGAATGCAAAGTCTTATTCTTCAATTAATCAAATTTCATATTTAGGATATAAGTAGAGGAGGGAAATGTCTCCAAAATATGTTGGTCCTGGTACATTGGGGATTCAGAGGAGAAGAATGTTAAAAAGAAGAATCTGAAATATCTGAAATTTTCCATTGAGTGACAGCTACACAGGCAGATTTTTGTTACAAGCAGTAACACCAAGCAGCTCCGGGTTCAAAAGTGATACAGAAAGACATTGAAGTATCCTCATTTCTGTTATTACTGAAATGGTTAAGTACCTGTCAGGCACAAAAATCTGCGAAGGGACAAAAATATGAAACAGGCATGAGAAGAGCTACAGTACAGTACACAACAAGTGATTAAACAGCATTTCACAGGCCTTGAACAACTCAGAACAACAGAATACCTTTTTTTTCAGGATTTCATCTGTTTTATACTGAATATGCCAGTATGCAATACATTACATGTATGTGGAGTGTTAGTCAAACTGCAGTATATCTTGAACATAGTACAAGCAGCTCAACACATCAGTGATCAGGTTTTTTTTTTGTGAAACCGAAAGGTGTTTATGGCACTGAGAAATCTAAAATCTAGGAACTCTGAATTAGTAGGAAAGTCAGGAAAATATTTTTAGAAGAGTAGAATCATCATACTTCCTAGGAAAGGAGCATTCACTCTTTAATTCATGCATCGTATAACCTTGAGGGCAGTACTGTCAGTATGACTCGGGTCTTACCCAAAGGAACTGAATCACGCTGGTGAAGAAGCACTTCATTTTATATGCCCATCCGTTTTTTACCTTCCACTGTGAGACTGTCAGTGAGAGTTAATTGGTGGCAACTGTGATAGTAACTGCTGTAGCGTAGGAAATGTCTTCTGGGGACTCCACGAACACCACCTATTCATTGTTTTATATGTATAGGCTGCCTAGGAGAAGATGGCTGACAGTGCTCTGTGAGTACTGATGTAGATCAGATTGTAGACAGTGGCCTGCCCGTGAAGTGTTATGTATTTTATCACCTAACGACTCAAATAAAAAGATGTTATAGAGAAAGAATATTACTTCCAATATTTATGTCAAATACCTATTCACTTCCCTTTGGAAAAGAATAGGTGATTATTGCGAGCAGGACAGTTGCAAAGTAAATAAATCCTAAGTTATCTGCAGCAAATAAAGCAATTTCATTGCATTTTACAGCCTGGTAACAGTGAACCTGCCAGAATGTGCTGCCAACACACACTATTTGTGCTGAGGAACTGCCCAGTTACAAGGCTCCAGAGTTCTCTTGAAGCAACAGATTTGTGTGCAAAAAGCCTGTTTTTATCGAAAACTGGTTCTACTTTGCATAGTATCTGCCACCAGTTGTAATAAGCGTTGAATTAAATGTGAGCTGGTTATTTTCCATCTGGTTCTAAATTACAAAGAGCAGAAATTGTGAATGATGTAACTGAATAATTTATTGAGATAACTAAAATTAAAGTTAATTTAATAAAGTTTATTTTTCTTTCATACTCAGGTCTCATCAGAAAAGCACACAATATGCACCATAAGAGAAGAACATTCCTATTTTCTTCTAAACACACAACCTGACAATTAGAGAATTTAAATGGCCTTAGTAGAAGGCTTTTCCAGATGGTTGTGATGAAGTATGAGATGTATTTATTCATATCTTTACCATGTAGAAGTGAAACAGATAAGCCATTGCAGTTGAAAGCTATAGAACATCCAGGAATTCCATAAAGAGACATGAACAATGCTGAATAATACAAATGACAGGAGAATTTGGGTAAGACAGTTCCCTGTTCCCAGTAGGTTTATGATGTAAAGTGCTGGGGTATTAAAAATAGGTGGTTTGTTTAGAATTTCTAGCTGTAATTCCTAAACTCAGATGTATGTTTTTTTGCTTCTACAGTAGAGGGATAAAGGTTTGTCTTCTAAGACTTACTAATTTTGTTTATTTTTCTATAATTCAAACCACTGAAAAATATAGTATTCCCAATTCCTACGTATACGTTTAGAAATCCTTTGTCGTTAGAGAAGTCATTCTTCTAACAGTGTCCATAAATAAGTGTAGTCGCGGAAAGCATTTTGCAAATCTAGAAAGCAGATGTGTTTGGAGTTTTTATCACGACATAATTCTTTGAGCAGGAATGAATGGAGAGAGAACCAGAGCTCTTTTCTCTGGATTCATTTTAGCTTGCAGTTCTGGAACATATAATAGCACTCTTGGTATTTGACAGAATCTAGTGATCAGTACTGCAGAAAATGTTCCAGATCGCATTATCTTTTGGACAAAATTCCAGATCAGCTGTCCTCAACAAGAAGGCAAGGTGTTCCATGGGTTTCAGATAAGCTAGGAACTCACTTGGTACCTAATGAATTGTGACATCCTATGTTGGTTTGGTTCTTGCAGTCATGTGGAAAATAACAATGAAAGGCATTGGCCATTAATAAAACAGAAAATGACACAAGCAGCACAGACAGCATTGTCTGATGATTCACTGAACTGAGAATCAGAACACGCAGGCTCTGTGACTGCAGATAACAGCAGCAGCGTGAAGGGAAGTTGCATGCTTTTTCAGGTGCTGTCACACCACTTGCAAGAAAATACAGTGCAGGGCTGCCAGAACAGGGCCTGGCTGATGGTCAGAGTAATCCAGCACTGCTGAACTACAAAACGTATAGTATAACAACAAAGACTACTCTGTGCCTAGCACCTCACTCCAGTTATGAATGCATCTTTCATTAAATAGTTATGCCTTTTCACATTTAAAACCAGTAAAAATAAAGACTTTTTGCTGATGAGAAGAAAATGTCCACTAGATTAAGGAACCGGTTATGTTCTTCACCTTTCAGGGGGAAGAAAGAAAATTCCTTTAGTGAAATCCACCAGGCTTGCAGTAGTGACGTTATTAGCAAAAACAGGTTCCTGGCTATCAATTAGACAAATTTACTCTAATAGGATACCCTAACATATTGCTTCTGTGGGTTTTTTTGTTTGTTTGTTTTGTTCTAATAGCAAGGTAAAAGAACCTTAGATTTTTAAAATTAAGTTTACAATTCAATGTTGGTTTTGAAGTAAATAGGAAATCTTATGGGATGGGGATAATGGCTTCATGCTTTTGCTCGGAACATCTGCATGCATGATGCATAAAGGCCATTGCTCTACTTAGGTCTCTTGGAGACTTATTTCTCCAGAACAAGCTTTCAGATGTTTTCCCCTGGACATACACGTACTTCCCAACTGTCAAGGTCACAGTCTCTACTTATAAATTCCTAAACAGAAAAAAAGTAAGTCCTTCAAGAAGGGAAGTTATGTAACTGAGTATCTATAATTAAACTGAACAATGACACCAATAATCATACTTCATGAAACAAGAGCTGAAACTATAACTTGGCAAGAAAAGTGTGGCTCAGGGGACCGGGTAGAAATCAGAACTTCTTCCCTCTCTGTGTCTCTGGTTCGAATGTGGCTCAGTCAGAAACAGCTAATAACAGAAGTTATTTTCGTCTGGCTTATTTGATAAGTCTTTGCAAGTAATCACTTTGTCCAAATCTCATTGAGGTCAGAGAGAGCCTTTCCATTTACTTCATGTGTCTTTGAATGAAAGTACTGGTAGTAAGATTCACGTGCAGCTATTTATACTCCACACCCATTATCTTTCTTCCTGACAGTATGAGCTGTAAGGTTATGAAGGCTGCCCCTCTCGTGTACAGAATTACTCATACAGCTGTAGCTCACTTGTTAAGGTATATTGAAACTTAGCACATGAACCATTTTTATGCTTGTTTCATGAATAAATGCTTGAGACTACGGACAGTCTCTAAATAAAGCTACAACCCATTCTTGTGTTCATCAAACACCTGCTTCATATTTGTGAGCTCTGCACTTTGCAGAGTTGACGTCTAAACAGGTGGGTGCTCTAATAATAAAGGAAACCCATTCGTATCTGGGAATCCCAAGAGCTGTATGAATCACAGCTGGACCTCTGAGATCTGGAGATCTTTGAAATCCTAATCTTTAATTAAACTTGTAAAGGAGAACCAGTATAGTAGAAGACAAAATAACAGTAGTATTTGGAAAGAGTCAAGTGAGGCAGGATGTAAGTATATGATTTCCTCCATTTTAGATGCACCTGCTGTAATGGCATTTGCAAGGGAAGAGGTGTCAGGAGCTGGTTAGGAGCTCACGATGCCAGTGAGGTTATTGCAGCAGCAGTGAATTATATGGGTGCAGAATCAGTGTGACTTCTGCCCCTCCTCTGCAGCAACAGCTGCTTCTAGATGAAAGCACAGGATAAGCAAAACTTCTTCTGTGTGACAGAATAAACCTGACTTATTTCTGGGTCCAAACATCAAAGGATCAAGTTGCTAAAATCCTCCGACAGCACTGAGAGCTGTGGCCACTAATTGCTTCTGTGGAGCCAGAGCAAATTTCCTCTGTCTTCACCATACTCAGCTACAGGATTGCTGCTCATCCAGCTGCAAATACCTGACAGGCAGACAGCACCTCAGGGACGGAGGGCTTTAAAGCAAAGTACAGCCATGTGTCTTTGACATGTCCACGTGAAAATTCACGATGTGCTGACAATCCAGATCTCTTACTAGCATCATGTAGTCCAGATAAAGTAAAAGCCCCAAATAAAAGGTGGCCCTGGGATACGTAAAAGTTGCTTTGGAGCAAGAGATGAAAATATTCCTGGTACAAACTTAATGGAGTCCAGCACACAGACCAAATTCCGAAACAGGCAGTAACAGACATGTCACAATCTCATCCACCCAGCAGGGTTTATTATCCATGAGGTCAAATGCAGCAGGTATATTTTAAATAGAAAAGTAGATAAAAGGTAAAAGCAAGTTCAAACTGTTTGAATTCAAACAGAAGCATCCAACAGCTACTCAATTTCAATGGGATTTATGTGGCTGCTGCCTTCAGACTCCTTTGAAAGCTTTATGAATAACTACCTCCCCAAAAGGTGCTCATATACAAGTAATTTGCTTAACTAATTATCTTTAAATCATGTCCGTTCAGCACTGTTCAGCCAGCTATGGCCACATATCCTGTGGCAGAAAAGTTCAGAACACAACTCAAGTATGCAACTACAGATATGTCTTAATAGAAGCAGTATAACACATCATACAGATGTTTTCTTTAACTACTTCCAGAAAGTTTCTCTACCATATTCCCCATAGGTATAGCAGCTCAGGGGCTGGCGTGCTTATTTTAAATGCTTGTTCATATAAGGCTGATAGAGATTTGGCCAGTGTGAGATTAAAACAGGTTAAGAGTTGTAGAACAAAACCAAACATGTTGCATGATCCTCTGTCCCTTGAATCTGAAAGCACTGTTAATGTTTTTGATCTAAAAGGATCTTTGGGAAGAAGTTGTCCGGTCTTGCATTCTCAGCTGTACCTCACCTATGGTTAAACAGCAGGTATCAGCCACCTGCAAGGAAGCTGCCAGAACCCATCCGCGGGCTGCCCCTGCAGGCACATCTCCTTCCACAGCACGGATTTCCAGTGCTAATTGCGCGTAAGGATACACAAGTATTTTTAACATGAGCAGCTTCAAGAAGAAATGCTGCTACCAGTGAAATAACAGAAAAACTGAGTTCTGCCATTTGCTGCAGCAGCAGCAGGGTTCCTCCCATGCCTTTAGCACCTCTCCGTACCTGTGTGTTCTTGTATGTTATTACTGCAATGCAATCATCTATTGTGTTCCCTGATCTTCATGTAAGAGCTTTCTGAAAAGCGTTCTGTCAATAGACATTTCGCCTAAATCTCAAAACATGTTTGACAGAAATTCACAGGAAGAACATTTTAAACCATTTGAAGATACTGGGGTTTGCTAACTTATTCCTATAAATATTATGCTAAAATTTTCTTCCCTTCATGAATCCACAAATTCATAAGGAGTCAAACTTTACATCTGATACAGGCATGATTTGAATGGCCCTGCCAAGGAACCTGTTGTATACACTTTATATAAGATTAGAAGCAATTTTAAATATAGTTTCATGATACTCATTTAGTAACTACTAAGATTTTAACATAATTAAGGGAGGTTTTATCCTTTGTGTGCTATTACTTGGAATTTGAATGAGTTAATATTTTGCCATTGCAGCGGTCCTCCCTCTGACTTGCACCACACTGAGGCTGTTACTGGAGTGGTTTGCAGGAACAAAAGCAGAAATACGTCCCTTGAGAGTCACCTAGCAAAATCCCCTGAAGCAGAGTGAGGCGTCTCATCATTGACAACAGAAAGACAAAGAATACACTGCTCTCCAAATCATTGCTCCGCGGAGATTCACAATCTACAAGATGTAAAAGGACATGAGGAAGATGACTTTTGTATTGCTTTAAAATCATTGATAGCAAAGGCAATGCAATTGAAGCAGCACTTGCCCTCAGCAAATTCTGTAAATGGCCTTTAGTATTTTAAGAACAGGGCAGCAAAGGAAAATGTCCAGAAAAGCAAAATCCATTCAGTTTACTGTCTGTAGGGATGCAGCATCACTGCTTGAGGTATTAACAGCAATCTCAAAAATCCTGAAGTATGATACAGATGGTATCATTGAAAGCCACGCACTGTCTGCCCCAGTTAGCTGCCTTGTCCATTTGCATGACTGGGAACAGCTTTGGAAGACATAAGAGGTCACACTCATTTCCGTGGGACAGATTTCCAGTTACAGCAGTCAGGTTCCGCTAGATTCCTACATTGCAGTTCATAAGTGACTAACACAGTAAGGACTGAGGGACTTTGGGTGCGTTTCAGCTTTCACTTTTGTGAATCACCAGGAATAAAGGTAAATTTAAACAAGTACTTTACAGTTGTAACAGTTTGCTAGCTTATTTTTTTTCATTATTTTCATTTTCTGCCACTTGAGTAAATAATTCATTTTCTATCTTGCTTTTCACAGTCAAGCTTCCTTTCTTCCTATTCCCATTCCTTCCTACACAACTCTTTCCCTTATCCTCCATCCTCCCATATAGGGTGACTTGCAGCACAAAGCAGAAGGGAAGTTTTCCTCAAAGACTTCAGATTTCTGTGTCTCCAAAGTTATTTTCCACCTTTGTATTATCCAAAAAAAGCTGTTGCCATATTTTGATTCTAGGAAAAATGGGAAGGCTTACCTGACACCTTTTAAGAAAACACTTAAATGTTGTTAAATAGAAGTAAGCCTCGAGCAACTTGTGGTGATGAGGTAAAAATGTGTATTAACATTCCTATGTGAGTCCGGTGTGACTGCCAAAGTTCCAGTTCCTCACTCAGCACATCAAAATAAGCTGCCCGAAAGCAGAGCTACTCTTAGCTGGATTTGCGCCACTGTATTGAACAGGAGGACAAAAGCAGGAATGGCATAAAAATATCTACCCATCCATTCATCTTCCTGCTGACAAATGCTTTGGGCTGGATGTCTGAGAGGATGACACAGACAATATAAGAAAACCTTCCTTGGCAGGACTCCAGCCAGTTGGTATTTCTGGTTTTGAGAAACTGCACCAAAGGTAACAGAGCAACCTTTCCATTTCAATTTTTCACGTTCCCATGCGTGCGTTTTTTTCATCTTGTTGAAGTCCCACCCGCCCAGCCCAGCCATAACGCCGGCTGCAAGCCTGGAACAAAGCCTTCTCATCGGCTTCTCCTGCTGGAACGGAGTGAGAAGCGGTGGAAATGTGAAACAGGCAGCGGTCACAGGCACGGCAGCTCTCAACAGCCCCAGCTGGCCCTGCTGACACTCCATCAGCCAGCCTCCAACAGTTCCCCAAGACACAAGAACAAAGCACACAAGATCCAGCCCTCAAAGAACTTCTGTGGGTCAAAAGCAGCCTGATAAATCACGTTCCTTCTATGCACGCGTTTATTCCCAGCACTTGTTCTTCTCTGGTGGTGCCCTTTGTGGTTGAGTCAATACTGACAAATTCTGGGTTTTTAGTTCACTAACCTAATAAAGTTTGTGAGACTGAAATGATTTTGTGGTTATACAGTGAACAGACAGTTTGGGGCGGTTGTTTTCTCTTCTCACTGGCAGAGCTACAGCCCCTCATAAGGTTACCAAATACCTTTAGGGTTCTTTTTTTGCTCAGGTCTCTGTCAAGGTTATGAAGCCTTGTAACACTGATCTGCAATTTCCAGATGTCCCTCTGTACCCTGAAACACTTTTAGATCAGGTTGTATGTCATCTGGAAATCCCAGCCAGCTATCTGAACAGGCACCCGCAATTAAAACTTGGTCTCCAGGAGGTGCTGAACAAAACTACCGTAATTCATTTCTCTTAGCTTCAAGGACCAAACAAAAACAAAGGGCTTAATTCAACTCTGGAAGGCAAAATAGTCCATTGACTTTAGGGGAAAGCAGAGTTGAAATTAAAATGGGATTTTTAAACTGCTATGGACCAGATGTTTTGTATTATGGCTACAATAGCTTCTGCAGGATATTATCTGCAAAGTCCTTTTGGGATCTTGTGCAGTGAGAGATACTATATAAACACTGATATTAATTATCCTGCTATTGTGAATGCTTATCAGTGTTCTGGAATTTCAGATGTCTCATGTTAACATTATGGCTTTTAAAATATGGCTTACATTAAAAACAAGTGGTTTTGCTTTCAGTCCCAGGAAGTACAGAACAATAATCTAAATAAGAAGGGGACCTACTTGGACTGGAGTGTCAGCTCAAGGAAACAAAGCAGCTTGGGGAAACCTTTGCACCAAGCCTCACAAACCAACCCTCCCCTTAGGTCTGTGAACATGAAAGGCTTACATAGCTCTACCTGAACATCATTCCTGGCAATGCTGTGAGTTCATGTCCCAAGCTTTTTTTTTTTAAAAAAACAATAACATTTATGAATAAATATTGTAATCACCTACAGATTTTCTTCATTAGTTCTAATTCTTCAGATATATCTTAAACAGATGCCAGTTAGCACTAAATGCACTTTGAGCTGTAGTAACTGGCAAATTCTCTAAAATATCATTTACAACGCTCAGTTCCGTTAGAGATCAATACTTTTCCCATAAATCCCACCTATTTTCTTAACTCTAAAGATCCCTTAAAATTTGGCAGTTACGCAGCCGCTTGGTGAGTAGTTTAACAGCTGCCTTACATTAAGTGTTTTACCACAGTGCCACCTGGTGGGGCTCTAGAAGTGAAATCTTTCACTAGCGGCTGGTTGGGCACTAACAGACGTTTCGGGGAAAGCAGTAATGCGAGCCCTGCCGTCCAGACAAGGAGGAAATGGAGAAATAGGATTTTTGTTCTTCAGTGCTGCCTACAGTCTCAGCACATGGAAAGAGTAAGCATTGTCTCCAAGAATGCAGTGCAGTGGCAGCACCAGGCATATTGGAAAACCATCGGGCTGGAATCACGGAAGAGTAAAGAGATGCACAAGAGACGTACAAATATTTGCAAATGTTACTGCTTAACACGTTAACCCTATTCAAGTAAGATGTGCTTACGCATGTAGCGTGCTAACAAACGTAAGCCAAGCTTGCAAGTTTATTACTGTTTGCGGTGCTCTGTAGTCCCCCCAGGTTTTGGCATGGCGAGGCAGTCCCGAGGTACAGTGCCCATGGGGCTGCAAGCTGGAGAGCAGCTCGGCCATTCCTGGTTCAGAGCTAGAACCTAGAAGTACAGCTGAAATCTGAACAGCGACGGGAGTCAAGTCTTCTATTTGTCTTGGTGTCTGGGTGCCAAACCAGCAGAGGAGTTGATCAGTTCAACTTTCAGCCCCTGAATGCTTCTTTTTAACCACTGTTTTGAGCACACTTATCTGTGTTTTCTTCAAGTCAGATCACTTCTGAAATGAATCTCCTTGTCATTTTCACTTAGTCCTTTTAAGTCTGTGTTGCAGAGTGGTTTTTGAAAGGCTGTGTCAATTACTTTCAGGTAAAACCAAACCAGATGCATCCAGCAGCACACTTTGTGCGCTCCAGCTGCTGCTCTTAGTTCACAGAGAAAGAAGAGAAGTTGCATCCTCAGCACCAGCTGCCTCAATCTGCAGTTCCAGCCCTCCTGAATTTCACAGAATTTTTACTTCATACTGTAGAAAAAAATCTAGATAACGCTTCCTGATTACTACTTATAATATTGGTGGTAGGTGGACAGTTGGACGAGATGATCTTGGAGGTCTTTTCCAACCTTGATTCTACGATTTCTCCTTTCATACTTCTGAACTTTCTGAACTCCAGTATTGCATCTGCTTATCTTGATGCATCGTTTGTTCTCATAAGTCACAAAAGATAGTTCATTACCCTATATTTGAATCACGGTGGTGCCACTGTCTACATTTTCTAAGCTATACGTTCAAGGAAAAAGAAAGATTGTCACATAATAACAGAATCTCTATGCATCTGTCCCACCTCACTCAACATTGTTCCTTTCATCTTTGCTATGAAAAATCATCTATCCAACAGATACATTCAAGTCTTTTGTGTAGCGCTGGGCCACAAAAACAACAAAAGTCAGTTCATAGAGGGCTTTGTCCCATAGAGGGCTTTGTCCCAGTTACTATTATTCCTTTCTGTAGGCAATCCTTCTCAGCACAACTTCTAACAATGAAAACATCAGTCTAGTATGGAGAACATTGTGCTTCACTGTACAACCATTACAGATATCTTGCACAACTTTCCTCAAATACGCCAGCATCTGACTCAAATCAGTATGCGTGGGGTAGCAGCACTACTTCCACACCTCACAAAAATTAATTTATTTGTGACTGGAGCATTAGAAGTGCATCTGCAGCTAACCTGGAAGACCAGTGGCATCCTTCCAAAGACCTTTCCAGTAAAAGGAAAAAGGCAAGTTCATGCAGTAAACTGGAGTGCCTTCTTGGTTTTGTGGATTGGTATGATTTTTGTTTCAGTGGAACTCAAGACTTATCAGAAAGTGCATCTGAGCACTGGATTGATGCATTTACCTGATTTCCTCTGCCACACAGAAAACCTCATCTTAAATACAGATTCAGAGATTAATGTAGATTAACCGAATTAACTGAATCTATATTCAAGTGGTTCAGTAGGAGCCACTCTCACCACAGCTCCATCCTAGGAGCTGCCTACAAAAGCATGCTTCAGTGCTAAAAAGGCCTGTACACCATCTAATTATGTGGGAACAACTCCTTGAACTTAAATGCCAGCTCATTTTTCAGTACCATTCTTTACTGTCATAAAGAGAGAAGCCAGGATCAGCTGTCCTGTTACCTGTGACAGCACTAATACTTGTGGTCAAGACAGCAGTCATTCTGGACTTAAATTGCTGCAATCTAACAAATATCATGCCACAGCTGATTACTCATCTGAATATGGCTAAGCAAAGGTCATTAAAGGCACATTGAATTTGGCATGACCAGATCCACACATTACAATGCAGTAATAAAAATTTGTACCAGTGCAATTTAGTTAAAATCAGAGCATTTGTGTGTTCAAAGTATTTGTGAAATATACAAGTAAGCAATAGCTATAAAAGAAAATAGCCTAATTGTATAAACATTGATTTTTTTAAAAAAATAATCATGCAGTATCTCCATCAGGCACTCATCTAAGGAGAAAGGAGGCATTCTGAGTAGCCACACTCTAATAGGCGAAATATCTCAGCCTTCAGGCTATAAATCAACTTCTAATTGTTGAAGACTAAGGAGGGAGTTTATGTAGAGATTACTTTATGCTCAATTCTCTGAGAGTTTTCTATTGATTTAAAAGTAAGGTCAAGCTCTAGCTGCCTGCTCCAGGGTTTCCTCTATGAAATATCTGTGTTTGATCATTGCTAGGTAAATAGAGAATTAAGAGAATGCCTAAGAGAAGGCATTGAATCAGGAGCAAGAAATAGGAACCAATAGTCTGTCCTTAAGATACCTGTTGTCATGATTTAACATGTAGTGAGAATAAATAAATACAAAATATAATATTATACATTAAAGTCTTGCCTATAAAGGGATGCAGTCTAATTAAGAGCAGCAATGAGTAAAAAGCTGGATGGCTAGGCCAGGCTGGAAACCCAGTAAAGTCAGCTTATTTACTATCAACAGCACAACCAGGACTGCAGTTCCTTCACTGTCGGATGTGAATCTGCCCTATAGCATGCTGCAGGGCTTCGTCTCTGTCCCCTGCACTCCTTTTCAAGTTACAGTCCTGCCATTTTTACATCAGTATTAAAGGATGGAAGGTAGGAGCTCCCTGAAGTAGCTCATCTCAGAGCTGCCCTGGAGATCATACCGCAGTTTAGTGGTGCCCTGAAGGTAAGACAAGACCAAGGAACACCAAGCCTTTGATCTGAATGCTCATCCAGGGCTTCTGCAGTCTCATCTTGGAACATGCAAATTGTGGCTCCTGGCTAAGCCCAGGATCAGTGTAGCAGTTCCAGAACAGCTGGTAGAGGGGTGAGCAGCACCTTCCCAGTGACTTTTGCTGTCAAAACCTGTACCTCAACATCTTACTGCATATCAGCAAGCTTTTAATGGTACCAAAACACTCCTCTGCCAATACATGAGCCTTTAGTTGGTCAAGGCTGCTCAACTGGGGACACCCTTTGGTAGCCTTTAGTTATAATGGGATACAGGATAAAGAGCTGAAATACTTTGGTGTCCCAGGCCTCATTTTATGGACTTGCCATACCCTAGGGTGAGAAGTGGCCCCACATAATTCAGTTACCTTATACTGCACTACTTAAAATCAAGCCCAAAATAATACAGTTACAAATCCTTAAGAAATGGGTGAAAAAAATAGGATTATTCTACTCACAATGTGGTTGCAGCAGAGATCACTTTTCCTTCACCCTGCTGACATCCTAGCTCACTCCTGGTGCAGTACCAGCGAGGGTCTGCCCTCATGCACCCTGCCTTTCCACCTCCCTCCCCACGGAGCAGCACACATCAGCTTTCACACCGACCTTCCCTTCGAGCCTGCGGGAGGTGATGCCCAGGCCCCTGACCCAAACACAGGCAGTAGTGACAAGGCCACACTGACTTTGCACATAAAAGTAGCAGATAGAGCAACGAGTAATTGCTATAGGTACAGATGTCTGCCTAATGTCAAAACAAGCTTAGATAAGTTCAGAAGGAAGCAGGTGCTTGCCTTAGATCTGTTAGATTAGCACAATGCTGTATTGCCCAGCATTGATACCCAGCAGCACCACAAACATCACAACTCATCACCACGTATATAAAAGTGCTTATGCCAGTGATACAGACCTTTTGCCCATAAAGCAAACTAATGTCTGACCAGTATGAAAAATGAAGCACCCAAACCCACTGCAGAAAACAAGTAATCTGTCACGTATGCTGAGGGCCCAGGACTAAATACTTCTTTGCTAGAAAAGAGATTTGCTGAATCTGCAATATACAGATTATGCCTGTCTTTTACAGCCCTATGACAGAGTGATTGCCGTTGTAGCAGAGATGAACCTCAGACTTGTTCTGCTCCCTCTTTAAATTGGGGACTACCTGAAAACCTTCATAATCCCCTGGGGAATTATAGTCCATTATACTATGAGCCTTCTCACGCATTTAATAGGGCGGCATGCAACTCTTCACATCAATTAAGTGTAAAATTCTGTTCCCTACCTTTAGTGGCTAGTTGGCATTCTTCAGAAAGAAATGTAGCGTTCCCAAGAGTTTACGTCCTGTCTGTATCCATTAAAACCGTGTGCAATGCATGCATCTAAATGGGTTCGCTGTATATAGGTTGCTGTTGCCTGTCAACAGAGATTGGATGGGATTAGTATTTAATCAGCATAGTTAGATGGTCCTCTTCTTAGACATCCAACAGCAGTACATGCACATAACATACAACAGTACTGGAATGGAAATGCTTTCCCTATGACAGCTGAATTCCCCAAATTCAGGCCTGGCTACAGCATGTAAGAACAGATGCAGGACCAGAGCACTGAGCACTCACAGCCTGGCAGGAGCCGGCTCCAATCTTCCCATTCACACCCTTAATGGGTATCACATTAGCCAGAGCCTACTCACACAGAAAGATGTCTCTAGTCAAGAGTTAATTATTAATAGATAAATTCAATAGAGAGATTTAACAAAAGATTAATTTAACAAAAGATAAGATTAACCCAATTCAGGTATTTCAAACACAGATCTCTCCATTAGTCTGTCTGGCTCTTTAAGCATTTCTTTCATGTCTACTGCTATGTATCTGGGTACTCCATCATAACTTGGCTACTGCACTCCTCCTCCTGTTATCTGGACGTTAACTTCTTTAGGAAGTCTTAGCTTTGGGGCACACTAACACTTTGCTATATCGCTGGTTTTAAAACTGTAAGCTTCTCTGAGGAACAAGAAATAGCAAGTTGCAGCATCAGGATGCAGTCCATGTGCCCGGTACAGAAGGAGATTTATACTAGCAGAACTTACACTGCTGATCCAGAGGAATAAAGTCAGATGCCCAGGAAGGCAAGCAGGACAGACCAGGGACTGGGCCAGCTCCAGCCAAGAGCGGAGGTGGCCAGTCAGGGAAGCAGGTCCAAAGCCAAGCCATGAAGTCCACCCACAGGCTGCGGTCAGGATGGGGCCCAGCCATCTCCAGGCAGGTCCATGCTGGTGAGACAGGCTTGGGGTCCGGGTGGGAGGTAAATGCACAGGGTCTGCCTGTGGCCAGGCTGGAGCCCAGCACACCCCAGGACAGCCCAGGAAGGGGCTGAGCCCCCTCACTGGGCATAGATAGGCTCCGGGCCCCCAGGTGCACGGAGCAGGTGAGGCTGCTCAGGGCTGTTAAGGCTCATTAATGCCCTCGGGGCCCTGGCACGGGGGATGAATAAGCACATGAAAAGGCTGCTCCTGCCCTAAAGAGCCTGTCTAACGGGGGGGAGGGCTTAAGAGCAGGGTAAGGTGTCGGGGTTTTTTGAGAGCTAACTGTTGGTCCAGCTGCATGTGATTATAGATGCTTTTCAGTTTGTTTCAGTCATTTAACCATCACTTCTGCCTGTAGCAACTTTTCCAGAGCAAATCAGAAGATGCCAGACAAAGCAAAATATTACAAATTATCAGAAAGATTTTACTCTCTCTACTTTTTCACCACTTTTTTTTTTTTCTGTAGTTAGTCTCTTTATGCTGCAGAGTGATGTTAACATTTCCATTTCTGTATGGAGAAGCTAAGTTTGTTTGCTGAGAACATAACTGGCTGCTTCTCCTCCTGACTGGCAAAATCACATTTCAAAAATCCATAAATAAATGCTACTAATAAAGAGACACAAAGAAGCCATCTGATTAATTTGCAGTGAAAGGCCAAAGAAACCACAAATTGTAGGATGGCTGGTGCCATTTTGCTTTTACAGGTGGCATATAAAAAGTCTAAAATAAATGTGTTTTCTTTTCAAAGAAATAAAAAAAAAAAAAAAAAAAAATTCCAGTGTCAGTATCTCCCTTGTTTCTGTTTTTCCTTCCTTCCTTTAAATGTTTCAAGCTCTAAATTTGTTCAGCAACTAGGAAAATACTTGTAAAGCCCATTTAATATTTACAGATATTTAGTGGCAGGAATAGCAACTTCCTTTTACATTTCCCAGCGGACGCTTCATGCTTCATATTTCACCGAGCCTGTCACAGCGCATTACATCACTCTGGGAAGCCGAAATAAAGATGAATCATTTGTGAAGCTCCTGTATCTCCTCCTGGTCAGCTTTTCCAATCGCATCAGAGTAAACTGATAAAGAAGCAGAAGGCTCCCCTCACGATGAACAGATAAGGTCTCAGATGTACTGCTGACGGGCCATTTTTCAGAGAAAAGGGGCCGGCATAGGAGAGGCATCCAGGAGCCGTTCTGGCTTTGAGCTTTTCCCCCATCCCCTCCACTTTCCCCGTTAGCGCAGCAGTGCTTGGATGTCCTGCCCACGTGAGCGCCTCCAGGAGCTGACCGCCGACCACCGCTCGCGCTGGGCACCGGGGAGGAGTGGCACGCGGCACGCGGCACGCGGCACGCGGCACATGGCACGTGGCATGGCCAGCCCCAGCTGGGAGCCGCGGCACCTGCAGGCTGCGGGTTTGGTGTCCATCCAGCTGCCAGCCCATCGCCCATCGCCGTGCTCCCAGCCGCCCGCCGTCCCGCCGCCACCTCTCGCCTGGCAGCAGTCTTTGACGCGCCGTGCTCGGTAGCGTAAGGAAATACCCAGCTTCTCGTCCATGGTGCTGTGGATTTAGTGTTAGCTTTTGGGATCCAAAGATAGTTTTTGCTGATAATATCAGAGGGGCAGCCGAATAGAAATAAGGAAGAGGTTTAATCCTGAAGGTGAGGCACAGCAGAAGCAGCTGCGAATACCCGTTTTTCAGAGGAGAGAACAAAACATTTTGGTGGCACGCCGCTGGCCACCTTTCTGCCTCCTCGGTCCCGTGTGTGTCAGCCCCAGCCCCAGCGTGCCCCCGGCACGGAGCTGCCCCAAGGGACGGCTCCACTGGGCAGCCGGGCTGCCGTGGGAAGTCTGTGTCTGCTTCTGGGCTGCCACGGATGTCCGTGAGATCTGGGGTCCTCTCGCGTTTTGGCTCCCTTTTTCCCAATGTTTAAATTTGGGTGAGTGTTTCTGGTGGGATGGCAAGCAAGTTATCTGTAGTGACTGTGAACATCAAAATGAGTTTTGAAAGGAGGAGAACACAGACATAAAAATATTATTAGAGGAATTATATGGACAGCAATTTTATGTCAGTGCAAAGGGTCTTGTACAATTATAATTTTGGAGTTGGACTCAATGATCCTTGTGGGTCTATTCCAGCTTGGGATATTCTCTGATTCTATAATTTTCCTTTACAGATAATTTATTTTTCACTACAAAATCCAAAGTTCTTTTAATTACAGAGAAGGGTCTTTTTTTAAAAGCTATATAAAGTTGTTCCCTGAATCAGTATTAAAAACGCACTCTGTTTAAAAAAAAAAATGCTGTTACATTTTTGTTCTCTGTAACACAAACAGCTTTTTTGTGCGTTTTTATTTTATTTTATTTTTTACTTTAAAAGTAGCATGTAATTAATCATGGATAAGCGTATGTTTCTGACTTCTATCAAGGCACTTGATTTATTTTTTTGCTTCCTTAAAGGCAAACACTGTTTATACCAAATTATAGCAAAAGTTTATGTTATAAAACATGCAAAGTAACTAGATAAATCTGTAAAATTAATAATATATCTGCCGTGTTTTGACATTGCCAACTTACAGCTTGAGCTAATTTCTGCTGAGGTTAGTGGACACTTCACCCACTGAAAGCAACAGAAGAATTACTGCTGCCTCCTCTGGAACAAGCAAAACCCCAGTCCCAGGATATGTGATAGCTGCTGTATATCAGGAATATCACAAATCGGCGTGAAATTGAAGCAGTTACACTGAAACTGTAATTTCTTATCCACGATTTTCCTCGTATATTTGAGTCGCGTGTCAGGGCAGGTGGAATCCTGCTCGCAGCAGCAGAGGAGCAGCCAGTGCAGGCTGTGTGTGATGACAAACTGACGACCTTAACTGAACCGTGTAGAGGAAAACGTCAGTCGTGCAGCCTTGCAGAGACCACGAGTGCACGGATAAACCTCTTTCACCCACACCTGTGTCTCAGGGACATCCTGGAGTTAAAGTACATGGACTGCAGGCACCGACAATGCACGCAGTCTAAAACAAAGTAGAAATATGCATGTAAAAGTCCGATATATAAGAAAATGTGAACTTCTGACTTCCTGACATTTTCACTCTTGAGGTCTCGGCACAGCTCTGGCCCGGTACCCGCGGGAGCTCTGCGGAGCGCCGTGCCCCAGCAGCCCGAGGGGACGCGCGGCTCTGGCCTTTTCCCCTCCGACACGCGGGGCATAAATCAGGAGGGGGACGTCCGCGTCCAGCTGGAACGCCGCTGCGAGAACATTTCTCCTCTCTTCTATTTTTAAGGGACAGAGATTGTTCTCTAAGGAGTGAACAAGAAATATGTAAAGAATCATCCAGGCTCACTTACGGAATATTTTTTCGTTACTATCTAAGGCGAGGTCTCTGTATGATGTTGTCAGATGGTCAGATTTTCCATCTTCTGAGCCAAACCTTTCAGTACTTTCTCAATCAAAATTCCAATCGATCTGTCATTGCTCATTTTAAGTACATACAATCAGATTAAGGCCAGGTTTCAAACATGAGTGAAAGCACTTTGGAGGATGGGTTACCACGTGCAATGCTTGCCCAGGTTTTGCTGGAGAAATGCTCCTGCTGATGGCAAGTCCTGGCTCTGCTTTCGGAACATGACTGGTGCAAAGAAGCGCTGAGGGGAGCGCGTCTCTGGGGCACGCAGTGTGCCAGCCCTGGGGACCCCTCCTCTTTGCCCCACGGCGCGGCACCCCCGGGAGGGGGCTTTACACAGCCTTGGCGGTTTACTCGCCTTCTCGGTCTTCTTCAGTTCTTTCAAAAATGAGGGCAATACAAGCTCAAACAAGTTCTCCTCCAGACAATGCAATCTGTTTTGACACGCATGGCATGACAGGGTGGTATAAAGCCTTTCCCTTACCGCAGAGCTGTCAGTTCTCTTCTGCAACCTGTGATTATTTTTATGGAGTATATTTTAATATACACACCCCGAATGCTCAGAGATCACCTGCATGCCACTCTGCCGCAGGCATTTCCAGGCCGTGGCACCCAAGCCCCCTGTACCTGGTCACCTGTGATCCTGGTGCTGCCCCTACATCTGCCCGGTGGGTTGCGTAACTGGAATTAAAAATGTACGAGGAGCAGCCCTGGCATGAATGTTAATCACCAGTGGTTCATCCTGAGAAACATGCTGCAAATCCCTTTGAGCCCTGCCTGTTTCAAAGAATAAGAGAGGATTAGGGAGAGACTCGCTCAGCTCAGTTTGTTTTTACTGGAGCAAAGTTCCCCACTGGCTGCCGGCAGCCGAGGAAGCGAACATCACATTTACATACACAGTCTTCCACGGGGAAAAATCTCTGATATCGCAGCACAAAGTCGTAACGCGCCAGATGGCACTTGCTGCTGGCTGCACGGGCTGTGCTGCTCGCTGGGGGCTGCCAGCAGCCGGGGCTGAGCCGCGGAGCCCCTGGACCAGCAGCACAGGTACCGGCATGGCCGGCTGCCCGGCCCCCGGCTGCTGCAACGGGGGGTGTCGGGTGCCAAAGCCACTGCAGAAACATTCCCGCTGAGAAGGAGTAATGGGCTCAGGTGTTTTCACCTGAAGAACAACTTCTGGGTGGCCTTTGAAGAGGTGCACATGCAACCAGTAGCCCTCATCCCCCAGAGGAAGCACGTTGGGTCAGATCTTAATGAGAGTTTTGCCTTTGTCTTCAGGGGCACAGGACTTCACCTGCAGGAGGTGGTGTTAAAAACCATGTATTTTAAATGAGGCCTTTATTTTCAGACATGCCCAAGGGTCAGAGAAATTTGCTGAAGGCTCTGACAGAAAGAATCTCACTTTTGTTTTTGGCATCCACACAGAGGAGTCCATGTCTCTGACAGAATGGCTTAAAAATCAATGTAGGAAGATTTTTTACAAGAAATTGTAGCCCAGAGCCCCCTGACAGCAGGACCAGCGAGCAACCGGTGCAGGTGCACAGAGACCTCGGTCACCTTCCACACCGCCAAGCTCCTATTCGTGGGGCCAGGTGGCGAGGAAGCAGCCAGAAGAAAGACCCAGACCCAGCTGGTACCTTCCATAGCCTGCACACCTCTTTCATCCAGAGAACAAAAGAATTAATATTTCTTTTCCTCCTGGTTCACGAGGCTTATAGGCAGCCTGCTCTCTGCTTGTGACACCACTGAGTTGAAACCAATAACAGAGCAAAGACCACACAAGGTGAACCAGTGTTGTGGTCTTGAGCCCTTACGTGTCTGATACAGTGAACTGCGGCTGTGTTGTCATTGAGATGGAGGAATTATAACACCAGCTGAGGAAAGACCTAAACAATTGCAGATATTGGGCTGGATTTAGCTGGGATGCTGACACAGCACCATGGGGTCCCGCTGGGCAGGACAACTGATGGCTGGGCCCTAGAGTGCCACCAGCTTCCCTCGCCTCCCAGCCAGAAATGGCTCCCCAAAATATTTGGCTATGTGATTTCATGTTTGCTCCGAGGTATTTTATACACACTTCTCATGAATATTTAGCAATTTACTTGGACATTTTTGTAAATCAATTTTAACCAAGTGGGGAATATTTTCATAAAACTAATTTTGAACTTGCAAATCCAAACGTTCATGCTGGAAGCCTCATTAGAAGAATTACAAGTAATATGCCATTAATGTGTCCAACAAAAAGAAATTAATTCTGCAGATGAACTACAAATGAACTTCAGATCAAGAATTGTCTGCAGAAATCACACTGTGATGAATAGAAGAATAGTGAATACTGGCAATGCAGGGCAAGAAAATGAGGTAGAATTTATTGAATAAATTACTTCTGTTTTTGCTGGAGTTGCGGTCAAGAGATTGTTGGGCTGAGTCTGCCATTGGAACTTGTTCTATTACTGTAGGAATAAACAGTTTTTGTTTTCATTTCTTGACCCAGCATTTTCAGCTCTGATTAGTTTATTTTTCAAGATGGTAAGGAAGGGACAGGGATAGATGGGACTGAGAGAGCAACATCAGGCTAAAACCAGCTAGCAAAAATGAGGATTGTTAAGAAAAAAATGAGATCCAATGGTGTGTTTTTCATATCCTGATGTGTGCCTCGCTCAGGTGCAGCAGGACAGTCCCTGCCCTTCCATAACTGCCCCCCTGTGTCCCCCCACCTGTGGGTTGTGGCCGATGCCCTTTCTTCGCTCAGAGACTTCAAGTGACAAGCATCTCCTTCTTCATTGCTTCGCTCAGTGAGGAGGTAAGGAGTTTCCCACTGAAATGCTGAAAAGCTGAGACGTGAGTGCACTGCCCACGAGGGAAGGGAGCCCTCGCCGACAGCCGTCCCCATCGGGTTCCAGCGCACCGCTCTGCGCCCGCCTCAGACATCACCAGGACCACGGGAGCACAGACCTCTGCAGAGGGACTCGCCACGGCACTTCTGTTCCTGTCGGTGGCAAAAGAACAACGTTTGGCGTAAAGGCAGAACGCTGCTCACGAGCCCGCTCCGCTGCCCCATTTGGGTGGGTTTTCGGTGGGAGGTCGGCACATCCCTTCCTCGGTGGCGGGGCTGCAGCCGGGGCCAGGCAGGCTCACGGCGGGTGCAGGAGCACGGCACAGCTCAAAGTGGGCACGAAATCTACAATTAAGAGGAAGATTTTGTCTACGATTTTAATTGCTGTCACGTGTTTCCCTGCATTTCTTGCACGACTCTCTAGGTGGCGGGTGCTACCTTGCCTAATGGAGTTATTACAGAGCATTTCCTTATTACTTGGGTGTGTGCCTCTTGGTTGTAATTTACACCTAAAGGATGAGCGTCAGGGTACAGATAGATGTTGTCATTTGATCCATACAGAGCAGTACATCGCCATCCAATATCTCTTCATCCTTAGGCCGGACGCCCTGAGGAAGGGGAGCTCCCCACCGGCAGCGTGCAGACGGCGAAGCCAGCCCCGTGTGCGGTGAGCAGCCCGCGGGCTCACGGGGATGCAGCTGAGCGACCCGGCTTTGGGGTTTGTTCGCCTCTTTCTCTGCAGCTGCTGAGGGAGTTCCTGACCGTATTATTCCGCATTGCTGCAAACTTGACTCTTGTGTATCTGGCGATCACACTATGCATAAGTAACCAGATGTTGTCCTTTCAATTATGCATTTAAAAAAAAAAAAAAAAGACTTGTTCGATAAAGAGAAGGGTGAATAATAGCTCTAGTTGAAGTGATGATCCTGTTTTATTCAGAAGAGTCTGCTAGCCTACAAATGCTTCCATGGATTTCAGTAAGATGCAATTCGCTTATGAGCATTAGTCCAATTTCTGATTTCTCAAGATTTATAGAAAACCAGTACTTCTGAAATACAGAAACAAACCTGATAAATGGGTCTTAGCAGACTGGCGAACAAATCACAAATGACATTATCACAGTTCGTACTAAATACCCGCTTGTTCGACCACCTCAGCAGAATTATTCAGGGGTGAATGAACTGCACGTCCATGACTGGACTCACAGATTTATGGTCAATGTCTTCAAGTGATGAAGGAGGACAGGGATGTGTGTAGCAGTGCTGATACTTTTCCAAATCAACTGGAATCAGCTGCCTATTTGTTTATTACTGAAGACTACCTCCTTGCATTTCTGCTTCGTACAAAGCGTGCATATACACACAATATATCTGTGAACTTCACAGATGTCACATCAACAAAGAGAAAGGTTCAATGAAAAAAAAAAAAAAAACCAACAAAAAAAAAGAAGACAGTCATTTCAGATCTGGAGTAGATCAGTGTGGGGGTCCCCTGTGTTCCCAAGGGGGATGAATCCCCTTGTCCCATCCAGCCAGCATCGCGGTGGGAGCTGCGAGGTTTGTGGGCTAGGAGCTCTGTGTGTTGTGCTCAATAAATAGCAAGGAAAATAATTAGTAATTTGAGAACAGGGAAATTTGAAATGGTCAAGAACATGTTTTTCAACCTTCCCACTTTTAAAAAATAAAAAATAAAATCACTGCCTGTCTCTTTCTGACTTTGCAAATATAAACTGAGATTCATGCATGAGGAGATTTCAAGCAAAACTTAGTTTGCCTGTGAACATTTCACACTGTTCTGACCACAACCTGTGTTTTTGCTTTCTTTCTGCGGGTTCCAGATATAGTTTGGGAGTGGCTGATGTTCTTCTTTTAACCTAGAAAATAATTTAAAAAATGATAATTTAATACATGGTTTAAGATTTTGGACTGTCTTCATATTTCTCATCTCTGAGCTTACTTAGTACTTAGGCTACCGAAATAAAATCATCCATTAGGCTTGAGCTTTTTATTACCTCTTAATCTAATGTCCAAGAGCAGTTAAAAGAAACAGTGGATTACTTCAGGCGGCGGGATCTGAGCGCGCGCCGAGCAGCGCTGGGGTGAGGCTCAGCGTGCTGTAAGTCACCAGGAACTCGCGGGGGCATCTCCTGAATACAGCCAGGAGCTCTGCTAGATTTTGAACTAAAACAGACAGGTGGTACCTTGAAAATAGTGGGAAACCTTTACAGCCCAAGAGTCCCTTTCCATATCTCTGTGCAGGGCCTCTTCAGCACGGCAGTGCTGACATGCCAAAGTCTTTTGCTAAAACTCTCCATTAGTGCATATTTACTTCCAGAGAGCAAAATACCTCAGTATACCACGAGAAAATAAATCCCCATGCCCCAAGAGATGGAGGGTTGCGCAGGTAACAAAATTCCTTCGACAAAATCGCCCTCCAGATACCTGAAAGGCACCCGGGCCATGTTTTATGTCATGCATCATTTCAATTTTAACCTCTTAAATCCCCACCAGAAGTGATGAAATATCAGATGTATTAATGCAATTGCTCTGAACCAGAGCTAGGACGCTTTATAACATATGTTTACTGCTGTTATAATCTGTGTTATTCTCAGTGGACAGAGGACTTAAAAGTGTCAGCCAGTAAAATACATGTGAGCTTGAGGATTACTGTTAGGGATCACAGCCGGTGTGGCACTTGTCTTTGTCTTTTTGTAAGCCAGTGTTCAGTTCAAAGTGGAACTGAACACCAAGGGTGCCACTGGAGTATGAAAGGAGTTATCAGCAGGTGGTGTTGGCAGGTAACTTGCACTCGTACTCCAGTGTGTTACCAGCCTTCTGGTTTTCTTTCTTTTAATTTTTTTTTACCAACTTGTTTTCATTCTCTTGATCAAGACTTTTAAACCTCAGCTTCACAAGTCTGTTTTGTAATTTAGGTAATTAGGTAGCGTGTATATGCATCTCCATATACATGCATGGTTTTATGCTTAGCTTGGCTTTAAAAATAAAGACAGAGTTTCCAATGCTGCAAAATTCTACATGCATTTAAACGTAGGTAATTAATGCCATGGAGATCACTGGAGGAAAACAAAATGCTTTCCTGAAGAAGATGGGGACAATCCACCTACATTACCAAGTCAAGATTAGGCAGAGATCTTTGTCATGTAAGTGGTCAGTTGAAAAACTTCCAAGTAAGTAAAAATTACTGTTTTTTCCAGTGTCCATTTTGTTTTCAGTACAGGTTGGTTTATGGGATTTTTCAGAGCCCTTCTGGAATACTCAGAGGTAGGGTGTAGATTAAATGGGGTAAGATAAACACAGGTTCCTTCAGTTCTTGTGTCAAAAACCTTTTTGTGTGGAACTCGGTGAATCTGGAAAGCCCTAGCAGACACACGCGCCAAGGGCCCCTGAGCAGCTGCCTTAGCCTTGCAGTGCTTGTTGCCTGCATTAATACTGCAATGATTTATCTCCTGGAGAAGTTAGGTTCTCGATGGATTGCAGAATGCATCTGGACCGGTCTAATGAGCACATTCTTCACCATCAGAGAGGCTGTGGAGGGCTTACAAATATTTTAGACATGATTCACACAGCCAAAAGGTCTTGTTTACTGATATGCTATTTATACCTAGCTCAATTAAACCTCTTTGGAAAAAAAAATAAAATCAAAGATTCCAACACTGGCAGTGCTGTTGAAAGTGAGTATCACCTCATTTAAAAGGTTAGAAAAACACCATTAATAATTCTGATAGTTTCTCTTGGGCATATTTATGTCCTAGTCTTTGTCTAACTGCACCAGGCATCCCATACGGTGTGGTCCTGACGGCAGGCGAGATCAATTAGGGTGTAACCGTGTCCCGGTGGTGCCCAGTTGGCCCAGCCTTCATCCCTGCTCCTGTGGGCTGTATCCAGCACGGAGAGGAGACGTCCATGGTGCATGGTGAGAGGTGGCCAGCACGCAGACCACGCTGTGCTCGGGGCGGCCGCGTGAGGCTTACAGACGGACCTCGGCCATCTCCTGCAGCCAGCGGTGGCACCGAGGCCCTGCTGGCAGCAGCGGTCCCACATCAGGGTGCTTCCAGGGCAGACATCTTTCTGGACCACGCTCTTGCCAAGGCAGCATCCTTCTTGGCACCTGCAGCTCCACCCGCACGCTTCTGTTCCCCACCTTGACCAGTACCAAGAAACGACGAAGGAAAAAGCCTCGTGGGGAAATGTTTGGGGCAGTTCGAGTTGCGCCGTGTTTTGCCAGCATTCCCTTCAACTTTCTTAATACATCGCATAGATTTGAAATACTGCATGAAGGCTGAGATAGAAAAGTTAATCTTAATGATGGATGGGGCAAACGTCAAACATTTTATTGTCTCACACATGAGACACTCGCCCCGCGCACCCGCAGACAGCCAGGCGCCTGAAGGCAACGCGGCGCCTGCTGCCCAGGGCTGCTGGGGCTCCTTCGGTGCTCTTGGATTTGATGCAATATAAGTAAGATTTCTTCACCATTTCACATTAACGTATGTAGACTCTTTCTGTAGCATAAACCAAGGTGTCTCCTTGTACGGTGAAGCCGTACCTTATTCAGCCCCAGGATGAACAGCAAGAAGCCTATGATATAAGCAGGAACATTCATGTGGCACGTGCAGTGAGCACTAGCAGCATTGGCACAAAATTTTCAGGAATAAATTAGTGGTGGAAAGTAAGGACGACAGCCTTTATGTAACATTTTTAAATGATGCACACATTAAATAATAAAGGTTTTGATCCCTTAATACACTATTAATAAATTTCAAACAAATGTATCTATAAAAAAATATAATTCAGTCAAGTGGAAAGCAGACTAATGTGGATTTAGACAGAGTGCAACAAATTATAAATGCTTGCTACTTTATCAGCATTACAGAGTAGTATTAATTTTAAAAATAGCTTTTAAAAACATACATGGCATACCATAATGGAGATGGCTGTGTTTCAATTCATCATCGTGATGACTCTTTCCACAGCAATGAGTTATGCAGACGCGCCAAGCTCTGTTTTGCAAATATGGCATGTACCATGCTGCAGCTGAAAGTTAAAAAAAACAGTTTTGTCTTTTGATTCAGGATTGTGCTCTGCTGGGACTTCAGAATATGAATGGTTACGGACACGCTCTGTGTGTGCATCAAAGACCAGGATGCTGCCTCCCGCTGTGTATCTCCCAAGGAAGCAGCATCCCAGCAAAATTTCCATTGTTCATCATACCCGTAGCAAGTCGGAATCAGACCATTTAATACACATTCTGAATGATTAAAAATAAAGAGGTTAATGGAAAATGCTAATGTAACAGAGTAGCTCCTTTAAAATACTTTGGCTATAAAAGTTTTCAGTGCTAATTGGCATGAGCGTCCTTAGAATGGTGCATTATGTCTGTCTCAGTGATGAAGGAGGTAGTTGCCATAGCAAGGAGTGTTTTTATTGACTGCTTAAAGGAAAGAGACGCATAAAACCATAGCCGAGGCCAGAAAATGAATTAGAAAAATCCCTGGGTAGCTCTAACTTACGCTCGAGCTTTCTTTCATTCTTTTATTATTATTATTATTATTTGACTGCACAGTTCTCTACTTCTCATAAAATGGCAATTATAAATACACCAGAACCGGCGACCCGCCGGGCGACCCTCAGAGCCACAGGCCGAGCTCTGCCATCCCCCCAGCTGGGGGGTGCTGGGTCCGTGCACCCCTCTCAGCCCTCGCCTTGCCCAGGTCGGGGCAGCCCCCGGCCCCATCCCAGCGGCGTGGAAACAAGCCGGGGGCTTAGGGCTGGCCAGCATGAGCAGCAGACCTGGATGTGTATGTGTGTGTGAGTGTGTGAGTGCGGGACCGTGCTGTCTCTGCCTGTCCCTTCCTCCTCCCTCCTCGCAGCAACGACTTTTTAATCTGTCTGCCAGTTCCAGCCAAATTGCACAAAGCACACAGGTCTTCTCAGCTTGACGATGCCACAGGTTTCACAGCAATAGGGAGCTCGATGGTATTAGGGCTGCTGCTGAAAAAAAGGCTGCAGCATGAACTCATATTGGGCATGAGAAGATCCTCAGAGACCTCCGTCACTGACCATGCAAAGGGAACCAGAGATGGTGTAAGTTAAGGCGTGGGTGTCTCCCATGTCACCACGTGGGCGTTCCTCTTACGTGGCCTCTTTTGCACGCACCAAGTCACAAACTCCAGCTCAAGCTTTTCCTTCAGTTGCATCTTTCCTAACTTTCCTTCCCCAATACTGAAGTACAGGATAGACTATCTATTGTCACTTCGCTTGCAGATAAGAATAATACTTACAGAGCATATATTGCTGCATTAATGTGTTCCCTGGTCACATTTTATTTTATTTAATAATATAAGAATACCCCTGAGTTTAATCACCATTTACTGGGTATCCAATTCAACCAAAAAGACCAGAACTCACTAGAAGGCAGATTTTTTTCTCTATAAACATTAGAATAATGCCCAGACAGTAGATCAAACTCTAATGATAAGGTTAGCAAAGCCATTTTTTTATTACCTTATCATTGTAAAAATGAAATTTGTCCAGCTAGAAATGGCAAACTCCATTTACCTGCATACTGGCCTCTTCAGCATCCTTCCTTCAGACTTCTGCTCTTGCCTTGCTTTCTGCCTTCCTACCAGCATACTATACAGAGCTCATCAGTTTTTGTCACCTGTTGGGAACTACAGCAATTTAATCTGTCTTTATGTTCTTTTATGCCAATATCCGTTTACATGGATTGCAGGCTGCATTTTCATACTCTTAGTCAAATGAGCATCAGTTGCAAAATCATCTTTCTTCATAATGCTTATGTAGCACTCTGTTTCCTCTGTTGTTTAAGTGATTAATAGATAAATTCTCCTGGAACTGCGCTGTATAAAATCTATATAATGACAAGTTCGAGGAATCTCCTTTGCCCGGATTTACTTCCACATGCTGTTATGCAACTGGGAGCCGTAAATCCGGCTTCCCGTGTGACTGGTAGCCACATTGCAAAATCACATTTTCAACGTGTATGCATGGCAGGTTGTGATTGCTGCACACACCATGGTCACAGTCCACCATCACAAGCAATTAATTTTCTTTCATTCTTTATTAAGTTTTCCCAGTACTTCATATGCAAGTTCAATATCCAATGGCACCTCCTCCATCTTGTAACTCAGCCATCATTTGATAGTTCTGTAAAAAGATCTTTAGAATTCCTAATCCCTCATAAAAATGCCCTGGGCACATGGTACACCCATTGATTACAAATGCATTCTGCAGGTCCCAATTCTGTGCCACACCAGCTTTATAACAGGTCAGATACTGTCTGTTATCTCACATCCAGTAGAAAAGCATGATTCAACATCAATATCATCTTGTGCGCACTGGCTAATGCAACAGGAGTTTAACTGTGCATTCACCCTTGCTCTATATCAAATCTATATGCTGGGTCCTGTGACAGGACAGAGGCTCTGTATTAATGGTCGTGGAGCCGCTGCCTGAAGAGCACATTAAGTCTGTTTGCATAGCATCTGATATGCTTCAAGCTGTAACATCATTCTCTCATTTTTCCTATTATATTATGATCAACTGCTATTATTCGAGAGTATTTCAACTCCATTCATGATGCATACACAGAAAAATGTTCTGCACAATCATTCTGAGAGTAAGCTATCTAGCTTAAATGAAACAAGATCACTGCTGCTTCAAGCAAATGAGAAGAGACTTTCTATTTTGCACATCACTGAGCTCTACATTTTGGCATTGTTTATTTTGCTGAGCCTCCTTTACAGAATTAAAATATTAATATACTGCTGCTATTTAGGTAGTAGCTAGAGTATGTCTCCCATTTATATTAATTTCCCAGGAGGGAGATGTTTCAAAGACCCAATCAGAGAACAAAAGTAACTTTATCTTTTAAAATCTTGAAACATCCTCTCCCACCCAGACTTATCCACAATTACAGACTTCAGTGCTGCGTCCCTCAGAAGGCACCACCGCTGCGCTCAGCGTGCAACCTGCCCACAAAGAAACCACCGGGGAAGTCGCCTCGAGATGCCCGAGATGCAGGGAATTGTGTCCCCGTGAAAGAATTGGGTCAACAGCTCAGCAGGGTCCCCACACCCGGCCTGGGCACTGCTCTGCAGCTGCAAAATCTCAGGGTTAATGTCACCTCCTGCAGCCTTCTGCGCTCTCGTCACCGCTGCTGTGGGACCAGGGAAAGAATTTGTGCCCCTGGTGCCAGTGTGCCGCCACGGCAGCTGGCTGAACCTGGCTGAAAACGTGAGGGCTCTCACTGGGAAGTGTCATTTCTGATGTGCTTCTCTCCATCCGGACTCGCTTTGGACAGAGATGTGCTTTAACAACCCGTCCATCCCGATGCCGATGCCGACCATGAGCTCCTTACAGCAGCCCTGAGCCAAAAGAAGGCATATTTTCCAGTGACAGCTCTAAAGAGTTACAGCACCTTAAATCAAATTAGCAGACAGCATCTGAGTGGGAGCTTCTACAAGACGAATGAGCCGGCATTTTTTAAAGAGTAACAACGAGGCAATAAACAAGATTAACACAGAACTAATGGATGAATGGAGACAAATTCGCAGAATGTCCATGTAATGTCAGAGGGGGTTGCATGCCAGACTTTTGGCAAAGTGTTTGAGACAGGAGTAGGTGGCTCGTACCTACTAAATCACAGGCATAAATCCTACGCTGTGTTAACAGAACATGAATGATCTACTCCGAAATGAACGGGGAAAAGGAAGGGAATTCACTGTTGGTGATAAAAAGGGCTGCTAACCTAAGCTGCTCCTTTTTATTTCAGCCAGGTTGTGAAAGGCACTTTATCTGCCTAATGAAGCATTTAGGTCCGTGCATGGCATTCAGTCCCCCAGCTTCATAAAGATGCCCCCCAAAGATGTCCGTACGCTGCAGTTGCCACAACGAGGGCTCACATAGCCGGCTTTGGAAACAAAGGAAATTCATACCGGCAAGTTGATTCCAAATCTCATACCAAAACCAAGTCAAGGGGGAAAAGGCCTGCTCCTTTCCTTACACTCAGAGCAGATCTCGGCCTTTACCAGCCCATAAAGGATCATAGCAGGTTTAAGATGAGTTTTCAGTGTGTCAGATCTCCAGGTATGGCCATGGGCAGTTCTTTGTCATTCTGGCTAAACATTAGCTAAACAAAGGAGATTATTGATTAATAGGTAGACTTAGTACTAACAGAAGTACGAAAGCCTTTCTGTTGGAAAAGATTATTTTGTCGCTATGGCGTGAGACCGAGCCTGTGCAGCCCTGATGCAGAATTTCCCAGTCACTGTAAGCAGGTCTTGCTCAGTTCCTTGCCCTTCAAATTAATTTGGACAAAACCTGATACACATGGAAAAAGCAGAGAAACTCTTGAGCTCGGAGACTTCAGAGACCATAGCTGAATCAACCCTGCGTGCTCAAGTTGTGCCAGTGGCTCTGGAGGAAGACGAAACTTCTCTCCGCAAAGCTTGCTGCGTGTTGCCCTCAGCTGTCAGAGTACAACCCGGGTATCTGCCGGCTCCTCTGGAGTCACCGAGTGTGCCTGTGTAAACATCTGGTTACAGTCCTGCTCTTCTCAAATATGTTTCTACTAGCTTCCACGCCTGAAGAACAATAAATGAAGAGCCGTGAACAACAAGCTAGGCTCACTTTTTAGGCGTGTAACCTCATACTTGAATTGAAATCCTTCTGGGCTGTTTGATGCTCTTACAGCCATTTGAGTAAATAATGGAAACTCTTACATTTGTGACATTTTCTGCCATTGCTTGGAAACAACCCATATGGTACAGCGATGCCTTTCATTTTTAAGTGGTGCGTGGAATCAACTTGTAAGTGCATTTGAAAAACTAGCTGGAAATACTTGAAAAACTGTATGGAAATAAATGCTTTCTTTTAAATCCACACTGTTTTTTGAACTTGTAGAACACCAGTTAAGCTAGATGGATTTAGAAAGGCCCTACAGTGTTTTTCTATTGAAATACCAAATGATAAACACCATTTTTCTTGTGTCCCTGCAGAAACAAGACAGCCTAGGGTAACATAAAATTTTCTTTTACTTCTTTCCAACAATGGTACACTTCTTGTTTTAGAGGCTGATTAATATTTATTACTATAGTAAATGGCAACTTAAATATATGCTAGCAGTTGTGCAGTATATCATTAATTTAAGAAAACAGGACACCTACTATCAAACTACAATGGGTCCTTCTACAATGAATAATGGGGGTGATAATGGCAGCCTTTTAAAAGGAATTATTGGAACGCCGTGGTACCAATTTAAGTGGCAGAACGTTATCACGCAGAACCAGACCATTCCAAACAGTGCCTGTGATTACACACGCGGTCAGTAAGTGAGGCGGCTTGGGTTACGCGCTGTGAGTGGCAACCAAAAAATAAGAAAGTGGGAAAACAGTCATAACTCAGCCATGAAAACTGGTATTCTCCTCATAAACGATACCGAGAGAAGTGCTTCATCCTTTGCTTGTCTTAGGGGCGCAGGGATGCATTCAGCGGGGCTGGCAGGCACTAGTGCATGTTTTGTTAAAAGCCAGCCTTAAATTCTTTCAAAAGAGGGTTTGAAGTTGGAGCTGGAAGAGAGACCTGTGGGTTTGTTTTTCGATTGGGAAGGTACTTTGTAGAGGAGAAATCTTTGTTCTGAGTATTTTTCTTTTTGAGATTCCTGAGTTGTCACATCCTCAGATGTGACTTTTGAAAAGTCAAAATGAAAAAGTATTTAATCAATAAAACTAAATGTCAGACTGTAAAGAGTAGTATCAGATAAGGTTAGTTCTAGTTTTCTAGTGGTTGTATATTTTAACTACAGCATTCTTCAAAATTACTTTTGTTAGTTTAATATTCTTGCACTGGTAAGACTTCTCACTCTGGTAGTAAAGGCCTACATGACATAACATTTTGGTCTTTAAATAAAAGCAGCTCCACAGTATGATGCAGACACTTACACAGAGGATGACATTTCGCACAGGACTGAAGGAGAAAACCGCTGCTTTATTTACATGTACTTATTGTGCACAACAAGAAACCAGGGCTGCTGGATCAGGAGGTCGCTGCCGTTTGAGGGATAGAAGATTTACAGCCCTGAACCAAACCTTTCCCGCCCCAGGATGGCCTCGACACGGCTCAGGCACCGCCACTGGTTCCCATGGTCATTTTCACTAGCAGCTGGCCTTGTCCTTGCCACCCTCATCCTCTCCAGGCATTTCCCACCGCATGAGCAGCCAGTGCCCCCTGCATCCATCCGCTGACCCTTTACAGCCACATACGTCACTTGAAAACAACCCGTCACCCTGGAACATCTCTTCTAGGACATTTCTTAGCTTCTTTGTGTACGCCCACGGCTTTCTCAAGAGGTTGTGTCTCCTCCAGACTCACTCTCCTCCCTCCCCAGACTTGTCTTCACGCCAGGTGGGATAAAGGCACCCCTTCCCTGGCGGCATGGCCAGCCGGACAAAGGTCGGGGCCGGCGGCTGTGGTGCAGCCACCAGCACCCTCGGCTCAGCCGCAGCGCTCCTGCCTGGCAGGGCGATGGGGACGCGGCGTGGCAGCCCCGTAACACCTTCGGCCAGAGCTCTGCCCCCGGGATCCCATCCACGGGCACAGCACAGGGCTCGGCCCCGGCGGGCGCAGGACGAGGCAAAGGCTGGGCACACAGCGGGTGCCCCCCCCGGGAGCTCCCGGTGGCTCCCTGGGCGCAGCGGGCAGGCTGGCAGTGCCAGCAGCGGGTGCCAGCGGGGCCGTCGGCACTGGAGCAACTTCGTGCAAGTACCGTGGCAAAGACAAAGTCAAAAAAGTCCTTGAGGATTCAAACCAAAAAGGCAAAAAGGGTGATTCATTTTCTTTACAAATGCTACATATCGTTTCTTTACGGATTTTAGTATCGCTGAATTCAGAGACTTAGACCGATACATGATTTTAAGAGCTTTACTCACCACGAATAATCTTTTGATGATGAAACTGACTGCGTAAATCTTTGGAAGAAAAACCTTGCATGAATATAGCCAAATTAGGAAACCCATATCACAACAGCTGTGTCCATAACCACATGCATTGCCGTTTTATTTTTTAATCTGCATTACTGGATCTATTTTTGACTATAAACTAGATGACTCATTTGATCACAACCAGTGAAAAAAACATACTATGTTGCCACAAAATATTTCTTCAAGCTGAAAATGAAGGGTTTTTATTTGCTCTCTGCCGCAATCATACATCTCTTTACAAATAACCACGGGTAAAATCAATACATACAGGAACTTGGCCTGTTGTATTTGATAATCAACAGAAAAAGAGCTGCCTGGCTTTAATTGTCATTTGTCTGCCTTCTTGATTAGTTTCTTCCAGTTATTTTTCTGTTTTTCTCCTTTGATCAATTTGTTCCGATTGAGAGTCCAGGAAACGAAAATTTCTTCAAAAATATTTCAACCAAATCTGTATTTTTACTACTATGTTCATGGAAGAGGGGCAAAAACTTAACCAAAACCAGCTGTAGAACAGTACTTTCTACTTCATTTATCCCTTTATGTTTGTACAAAAGAGAAAATTTGAAAATTAGCCAAGAATGCAATACCACAAATTCTCTCACTAGAAAACATAGCATAGTTTGAAGTAATCCCTTTAACCATAGCACTAGCTTCTTGGTTTGCAGCACACAAACTCTGTTCCCTAAGAGGCAAAAGACTTGAGCAGCTCTCGCAGAGCGCGGTGCCACGGAAGCCGCGACACCAGCCCGTCCGAGTGCGTTCTCTGTAACTGGAACTAGTTCGTGGCATCCCGAGTATTTATAGTCGTTGTCCATTTCTGCTGTCTCTGGGCCAAATTTTCACTTGCATCAGTCAAGGAGTAAGTCAAGCAGCAACTTTATATTAACAGTATCAGCGTGAATCTGCCCGTGGGATGGAAGCAGTATTGACTGCTCTGTGAGGATCGTTTGTCAGGATCGTCTGGCAGCCCAAGGGCACCAACCTTCTGGTTAACATATGAAAATTCAGCTTCAGCAGCTGCAAGGCTTCATTCCTCTTTCTGCAGCAATGCTTTTTACTTCTTCGCCACAAAACAGGTCAGCATAAATTCCGGGCAGAAATTTGGCCCTTTCCTCCATGTGGGATTCCTGAAGAAATCGAGAAATCCTTAAGAAAGGTCTTTCTGCTCCCCCACTGCTGCTGTTCTCCTGAAGCCTTCACAGTCTGCTCCGTACGGGTCTGGTCCCTGAAGTCCCCCGCTGCCCCTCGTGCCAGGGCTGGATCCTGCCAAGGTCTGTGCCCATGCTCCCGGTGCGCCGCGGGCAGCGTGTGCCGCAGCGGTGGGTGGCGAGGGAGGGGACGCGGGGCAGGCTCCGGGCCGTCCCCCGCCCGCAGCAACCGTGGGGATGTGCCTCCTGTCCGGGCAGCTCACGGCCGCACTTCAGCGCCCGATGGGCTCTCCGCTTTTTTCATTCTCCCCACCTCCGGGCAGGTCTCGGCTCCAGGAGATGAGGGTTCTCCGAGGTGCCCATCAGGGTGCGGGAAGGGGCGCTGAGGATGTGCCCTTAATTATCCAGATGCAAAAGTCAGAGGGCAGGAGAGCTGCTGCTGCCTGCTTCGAAGTCACAGCTGAGGCAATATGAGCGGCAGGCACATCAGCGAGGGATAAAAACACGCGTTCAACCAAGTTGGACCTGGCAAAATCCATCTTAGAAAGCACCGATTCCACTCTGAGAGATGTGTACTGCTGAGACATTTTAAATCACAGAGTGAGGCACTAGGAACGACAGCTCTCCGCAGATAGCCCAATACATCTTTCCTCCCCTGTCCTCAGTGATCCCAATAAACTCCTGACCTTACAGACAAATAAAGATGAACTCAAAGGAGACGGGAAGTCTGGCTT
Organism: Anser anser; assembly: GCF_964211835.1. Taxonomy (NCBI): domain Eukaryota; kingdom Metazoa; phylum Chordata; class Aves; order Anseriformes; family Anatidae; genus Anser; species Anser anser. The sequence goes on from NC_139733.1 coordinate 23,221,880, forward strand.
CATCTGCAGCATCATGTCAAAAGGAGAGGAGCTCTGCTTGGTTAAGAAATGATTACTAATTCCTAAATTTTACTGACATTATTTCAGCCAGCAGCTATTTTTGTCGAAGCCATGGTCCAGTGACACCTCTTTGGGGATAGTTTTGTCCTGATACACACTGCTGGTGAGTCAACAGGAAGCCCAAAATCTCTCTTTCTCATAGTTGAGCATCTTTCCCTTTTGTCAATTTGTCGTCAATTTATGGGCCATGACTACTGCAGAGATTTAGCTGTGTTTAGTCATAGGATGATTTTGTCTCTTCCTAGCAAAGAGCTAAGTATAGCACAGACTCATTATTCAGAGGCCGTCAGTGATAACTGGCGTTGGCGTCTGGCCCGGCTCAGTTTGAGCGTTCGGGTCCTCCTCGGTGCTGACTTTAACTTTCCTTTGCCTCTCCCCATCCGCCCTCGTCTCTGCTCCGCAACCTGCCGTGACGCGGAGGCAGCTGGCATCCTCCAGGGCAGCAGTCACGCGTGTGCATTCCTGATGACAGCCAGGATCATTCAGAGAACCAGAGGCTGAAATATGCAAAATCCGGCTTGGTCTAGCTTCCCGTCTCTGACAGCAGCCACTGCCAGGTGCTTCACCCAGTGTTTCTGAGCACCAGCAATAATCTGTCCTCGATGTTGTATCATGGTCTGCCTAGGATTAGCTACAACTTATCATGTTATTTTTTTGTGTTATCATCAATTACAACAATTCCAGACGTATTTTGCTGTAGACATAAGCATTTAGGATGTTTCTGAAACCTGTTCAGACCTTGGTTTGATTCTCTTCCAACAGCAAGCCTAATTACACTAGGTGCAAACCGCTGTTTCCACGCTGACGGAAAGCCTCCGTCGCGTGGGGGCCAGGTCAGCCACCTGGGCACCTGGCTCTCTGCAGCTCCTGTGTAAAACCACAGGCAGGACACCAGGAAGCAAAACTGGCGCTTTTTCACAGAATGCATCCTCACTGCCTGGGTCTGCTGCCCACGAGCAGGCTGCCCCCCTCCACGCGTGCACGAGGTGTGCCTCGCCGCGGGTGAGCGGGGACCGGTGGCAGCGTCCCCGACCGGGGGGGCCTGGCCTGTGACCCCGTGCCTCGCGGGGCTGAGAAATCCCTCTGTAAGTTCTTTCCTACTCCCCAGGTTGCCATGTGCATGTGTGTATTGGGAAAGTGAGTTAATGTCATCCCATTGCCATTTCAAGTGTTTTCTGTGGCTGCCAAGCCCTTGGTGACACGGGCCTGAAAAACAATATCCCCGCGCTGCTCCCTCTGCCGCTCTCCACATGCCTCTGTAAGGTCAGGTTCACGCTGTCCCCGGCAGGACTTCATCTCTCCACAATTTCTCTTCTGCACTTGCCTGTTAGCCCAGATTATTCTGAGGATGTTTAAATATCTCCTCCAAAACACGTAAAAACCTCGCTCTGCGTATCAGGGCACGTGTTCCCTCCCCGGGAGGCTCTCCAGCCCCGGTGCCCACGGCCTCTCTGCTGGAGCAGGCCGCTACCACCCCCGTGGCTGCCGCGGCGTTTCCTCAGAGCAGGGAGCCCCGGACCCTGCGAGGAGCTGCTGGGGGGCGAGCACACGACCTCGGCAGGGCTGCAGGGGCCAGCCCGAAGGTCGCAGCCCGTGGAGCTGCTGCCCAAGTGGGACCCCGGCTCCTGGGGCACCGCGGGTTTAACCCCGCTGCAGGTGGCCGCGCTTGCAGCCCCCGGTGGCAGCCACACCTGGGTGGAAGCTGCGGGGAGCCCTCGTCTCCCACAGCCTGCAGAGCCGCGTCAGGGCCACGCGGAGCACGGCCGGAGCAGGGGATGGGAGCACGGACACCGTGCTGCGTTCCCGGCCCCCCGTGGGCACCTTTGCTGCCCTTCGCGCGTTTTCACACGGCCGCTGCAAATTGCAGCCGCTCGTTTTGGGGAGGCGTATCCAGGCACTGGGGACAACATGCAACGTGAGCTCCCATGGCTCCTGCCGGGGTCACGTGCAGAAGCAGGTGAGCAAAAGGCACTTTGTGCCCTCAGAAACCGAATCCTGGTGAAAATGACCCCACGCTTCCCTTCTTTGAGTGAATATCTGAAAGGGATCTCAGAAAATGTAACAACAGGTGAGATATTAAATCAATGTTAGGTCATTTACATTTATTTTATTTTATTTTAATTACACTAGTAAAGAGGCAGCCCAGCCTGGAGCTGTGCCGGGTGCTGCTGGCAGCTGTGTTTTGCTTGCAGGACGTCAGGAGGCGGTCGGGTGCAGGTTCCTGGTATTTCAGCACGGTCCCGCCGGCGCCAGCAGGAGGAGGGCACAGCAGGGGGACAGGGGACAGGGCCAGCCGCCAGCCCGCGCGTGTGGGCCCTCGCCCTCAGCGGGACAAGGGGGCTTTGTACTGGGCCTCCCTGCTAAAGCCAGAGAAGGCAGGAATGTCTGTGGGAAACTGTACAGGAGACCCTACCCTTTTGTGTAAAAAGAAAAAAAAAAAAAAAAGAGAGAGAAAAGAAAAAAAAGAAAAACAACACCCAAAGGCTATAGGTCATCAATTAACATACGCTGAAATAGCAAGAGGCGCATGGTTCCAGACATTTTCTTCTGCTCAAAACACACCACGAGTGAGTGCTGCAATAAACTGCCCCGGCCCGCTCCTGCTGGTCCCCATGCTCTGGGCGGGAGCTGCGGTGGTGGTGGGGCTTGGTGCGGACTGGTCAGTGGGGATGGGATGGGATGGGATGGGATGGGGAGGGGGTGGGATGGGGATGGGGATGGGGATGGGGTTGGGGATGGGGACAGGATGGGATTGGGATGGGGATGGGATGGGGATGGGGATGGGACGGGGATGGGATGGGACGGGATAGGGACGGGGATGGGGATGGGATGAGGATGGGGTTGGGGGTGGGGACGGGACGGGGACGGGATGGGATTGGGATGGGGATAGGATGGGGATGGGATGGGACGGGACAGGGACAGGGACAGGGACAGGGACAGGGATGGGATGAGGATGGGGTTGGGGGTGGGGACGGGACGGGGACGGGATGGGATTGGGATGGGGATAGGATGGGGATGGGATGGGACGGGACAGGGACAGGGACAGGGACAGGGACAGGGACGGGGATGGGATGGGATGAGGATGGGGTTGGGGATGGGGATGGGGATGGGATGGGGATGGGATGGGGATGGGGATGGGGATGGGGTGCGCCCAGCACTGTTGCGCTGCGCCCCGCGCCCCGCGCCCCGCACCCGCGCACACGTGCGCGCAGCACCCAGCGCGCCCCGCCCGGCCCTGCCCCGCCGCGCGCCCATTGGCCGGGACAGTTCGTTCCGGCGGCCGATTGGCCGGGGGCCGCCGGGGGCCGCCAATGAAAGGCGCCGGGCGGGCGGCGCGCGGCAGGCGGGCAGCGGGCGCTGCGCGGGAGGGAGCCGGGGCCGGAGCGCGCAAGGTGCGGTGCGGTGCGGGACGGGACGGGACGCAACGCGACGCAACGCAGCTGGGGGAGCGGGACCGTGCGGAGCGGTGCGCGGCTGGGGGAGCGGAGCGGGACGGGGCGGTGCGCGTTGCGGTGCGGTGCGCGGCTGGGGGAGCGGAGCGGTGCGGGACGCGGTGCCCGGCAGCGCGGTACAGCCCCGCGGGCATCGCCCCGGGACGGTGCCGGTGCCGCCCCGGAGCCGGGCGCGGCTTCCCCGGTGCCGCCCGGTGCCGCCCCGTGCCGGAGGCGCCGCTCGGCTCCGCGCCCCGCGGCTGGGGGCGGCTGAGCCGCGCAGTGCGGGGGGCGCCCCGCTGCCGGCGGTGGTGGCTCCGCCGGGCTCCCGGCCCCGCTCCCGCCTGCGGTGCCCCGCGGGGGACGGAGCCGCGCCGGGAGGGAGCCCCCGGCAGCGGGGCCGAGCGGTGCGGGGCGGCCGCAGCCCCCGCGGTGCCCCGAGCCCCCGTCGGTGCGGCTCTTGGGGAAGCCGCTCGGGGCCGTCGGGGTTAGCTCCTGTCGGGCCGAGCTTGTGCGCTTGGGGGGTTTGTCCCAGGCTTCCTAGGGGCTGGGAAGCGCTTGCGCCCCTTGGTCGGGCCACCGAAGGCTCGCTTTTACCTGGAAAACCCAGGTTTCTGCTGGAGATGAGCAAATGAACCGGAATAACTGAAGCCCCCCCTTGGCACGGCGTGGAGCTGAGTGGAAGGGGCTTTAATCGCTAAATAAAAACGTGTGGGACGGGTCGGCAGGGAGCAGCTGCTCTTACGGCCTTACTCGATGTACCTGTGTCACCGCATAGTTAGGGGATGAGTTAAATGCCTAATGTCAGCGCTTCGAGGCTTCCACATTGTTGTAACCTCATCTCCCGCTGCCAGATGGCTGCGGTGGGGCAGTGCCAGCGCGGGGGCACCGCGGGACCTCCCCGGCCACGGGATGGCAGCTTCCCCAGCTTCGTGCCAGCGCTGGCCTCGGAACCCCCTCCTGGGACAGGTCAGCCTCTGTCCCAGTGGCTCTGAGCAGTGCTGCTGCTCGAGCCGTTTGCTGGGTTTTGCAGAAAGCTGCCTGCTCCGTGCAGGTCGCCCTGGGCGGTGTTGGTGCTCGGCAGCAAGGCGCGCTGGCCAAAGCGTCCGCTGTTCAGTGACACCTTCTCATGGGCAGGTGCAGCTGAGGATTGTGCTGCTGCTCGTGGAGCTGTGGTCTGTTGGTTTTCATCGGGCACCAGCGTGGTTCCTGCCTTGGCCAGGGCTTTGCTCGCGGGGCTGGGGATGCCCCGGGAGCAGCAGGGTGAGATGTGGGCAGCGAGGAGGGCTGGGCAGTCCGCACCGTGGAAAAGCTGCCTCTGCACTAGACCCATCACCCAGGACCCTCTCAGTCATCATCCTCAGAGGGGCTGGAGCCTGAGGCTGTGCAGTTGTGGGTCACAGGGTTTAAAAGCCTTTGAAAGGTTTCTCTGTGCAGAAACCCACCAACCCTTCCAAAACATGCGGCCTGATGTTTAGCTCCCTTTGGTGGAAGGATGAGGGATCATAAAGATCCACCATCCATAGAGATGCCATCTTTAACTGTAACTTCCCTTAGATCTGTGAAAGGAACAGCAGAAAGTGCCTCCAGTGGAAGGGTGCGCTCCTGCGGGACATGTTGTCTTGTGGTCACTTGTGACCAGACAGTGTGGAGCTTAATATCTCCTGCGAGGAGTGAGGGAGGCGAATACCGCACCTGTGTACCTCTTCCGACAGGCTGTCTGTCCCGGTTCGCCTCAGCTGGCACCGGGCACAACAGCATACAAAGAAAAGTCCCAGCTATTCTGCGCTTTGAAAGGGAAACAAAATGGCATAACAAGAACAAGAAAAATACTGAACCTGGATCAGTCTGGATAATACATGTCCAAAGACAAATGGGCGTCTTTGCAGTAGACGGCTGTTTAATTTCCTGAATCATGAGAAGGGCACTTTTTCTGGGCACAGGGTGAAATACTGTCAAATTTTAATTTGGTTTGGCAGTGTCGCGCAACCAGTTTGAGCAAGTCGGGGAAGGCAAGTCTGGAACTCATTAGGGCTTGCTGCAAGGCCCTGAAAATTTGATTTTTCAATCGCTGTTGGGTTTAATTATTGTTGATGTCTTGCCTAGCGTATTATGGGATTCTTTCTGAGGAAATTAAAACAGCATGAGCAGGACGGCATTCTGTTTGGCAAATGGGTTGTTTAGATTAAATTCTAAATGGAGAGTTAAAACTCGAAACCAAGATAAAGCATGATGGCTGGCATTTTGTGCTTTCCTGGAGCTATTTCAACTGGACTGCGGAGGCAGAAAGCATCAGGATTTGTGTACTGTTCTCACTAAATTCAGTCAATTTTTTTCAGGAGAAGAAAATAACCCTCTAAGCTAAAAGTGCTATTCAAAGCCAAGGTAAAGTTTACTCAGTTAATACAACTTTTGGTTCTTTAACTTTTTATTTCTTCAGTTCTCCAGCGTGGATTTTTTGCAAGCATCCAAAGCAGACAAACGGTAGGACAGGAAGAAAGTGCTGCTGCTGCTGTGGCAAGACCTGCAAGGTGCAGAGGTCTGGATGTCGCTGACCTTGGGGAGAGGCAGAAGCCAGCCTCTGTTTGCCATCAGCACCGTGGCTGGACACCTGAATACTCTGCGCACGTATCCGCAGATGTGCGTGGGAATGCTATTAAGGCTTGGGAGCTTGCCCCTTAAGTCCAAAATGTAGGGCATTTAAAAGCTAGAGTGTATTGGAGCCTCGGCTTTTTCATTCATTTCTTCATAAACTGTGTCCCTGGATGAAGACGCACAGGATTTTTGGGCTAAGTCCACAACTGTGCTTTCCCTGCAGAGTGACGCCTGCTCTGCAGCTCTCCGCAGAGCTTGGACAGATGGCTGCCTTTGTGGTTAGACGCTGAGCTCTCAAACAGCGAAGGTTACGCCTAAAAGTAGTCTTCCACAGAACACATCTGTGAAATCTATAGTCTGTCCAAAGCCACTCCGAAGCAATTTGAGCGTGCAGCAATAAAGATAGTAAACGCTAACTGCAGGGATCGTGCGTGCGAGGCAATCACATCAGTCACTTAAATGCGCGAGTGCTCTCTTGTGTAAACACTGTCAGTGACTGTACAAGCAACTTCATCCTTGCTGTTGGAAGTTGGACCTCATCATTTTTAACAATTAGGCCATAGAAAGTTATTTATCTCTTGGAGACTTCTTGTGTCCATAGTTCCCGGTTCTGTTCTCCATTAATAGAAATTCAGTGGATCACTGTGAAGCGCTGGTTCCTCCTCCAAAAAGCTGCCTCGTGGCTGGTGAGGCGTTTTGCCCCAGCATAGGTACAAGAGGTTACACGTGGCCCAGGGGAGACGACCGTCGCCCTGCGTACCCTCTGTGAAAGGTGGTGTGCTGCTGTGGCTAAATCCCCACTCAGAGCTGCCAGCGTCATTGTGTTGGAGCCAAAGGGAGGAAATGCTGCTGCAGCTGTCATGGAGAAACAGATGTTGATCTTAATGCAGAAACCTGCTTAGCTCTGTGGACAAGTATTTATAGATATGAAATCATAAAGCACACATGGGTTAAAGAGCTTATTTTGGGACTTGGACTCAGGACTAAACCTAGCCCCATAAAACACAATTTACAAGTTACAAAATCCTTCTCATCCTGCAGGGAGGGAGTGTCTGGAGTATTTGTTTAGGCTGAGACTTTTCTTTTTTTTAAATATATAAAAAATTTGTATTTCAGCCATTCAGGAAAAGCAGTATTTAGCTGTCCTAGCTTGAAGCTATTGCTTTATTTAAGGATGAGGCTGAAAGAAAGGGAAAAGTTTAGGGGAAGCTATTTCCACTTTTTGGAAGAGGATCTGGAAAGAAAAAAAAAAATCTACTGTCATCTTAGCAGGAGCATGTGACTGCAAACCTACCCAAAAGCACGGCGGCCAGGTGCTCGGGCTCTGCAGTGCGGGAGGTGGCACAGCTCCTCAGCTTCTGCAGCAGGGCTCTGGGCAGCCCCAGAATGAGCTCTGACTTCCCTCGCTGCCTCTGCACGCCTGGAGAAGTTCTGCTGTACTTCATGTGCTCTGCCACAGTCCCTTTGGGCACACCTTTGGCTTTCTCGTGTCTCGATCTCTGCAGCTGTAAAATGTGAATGGTTAAACTGAGGAGGGATTTGGGAGGACTAAATCAATGACGTTGTATAAAAACCTCATGGGAGTAGCTCCTGAAGTGCAAAATGTCAACGCAGGGATGGAAACCCCAGCTCCTGATGATGGCTCCGCTCCATTTCCACTGCTGGAAGTGGGAAGGACAAAGCTGGCGTATGGGAAGGGAACTGATGACTAAAATGAGACACTTACCTGAGCACTTTGGAACTTATCACAGCTGCTGTTTAATTAAATTTGGGTGGGTTCTTCCCATTCCATACATCTACTTGCAGCTTGTTTTGCTCTTATAATTGAGACCAAGTGTCTGAAGCACTGTCTTGTTTGTGGAAAAATCTATTCATTGTATTTTTTTTTTAATTTGCCCTTCTCTTATCATTAATTCACACATTGTTAGTGGAGAAAGGAATCCTGCCAACTATGTGCTCTTGGAAGAGCAAGATATTTGCAGAGGCTCTGGTTCTGTTATCTCTGTCATCCTGTAGGTTGAGATCTGGCAGCTCTATTGAAATAGTTTCCTCAGATATCAGTGCCTTTCCCAGGTCTTTATGCTGCTAAAATAAAAGGCAATAAACTTCTTACTTTGCAAAGTGTAATATCAATTGGAGCCTCCAGTATTCTAGATGGTACTAACTCATTCACTGACTTAAATCCTAATGAGAATTTGAGGTAAGACAATCTTCATGAATGTCACTTTTTTTCCGTGAGCCTGGTAATTTGGATAACTGCTCAGAATCTGGTAGGGAAGCAAATAGCTTTTAAGTTAAGGCTACAATAGATGTTTTTCATCTATGAAAAGAAAACAAATCAAAGCTATCCTTTGCTGTTCCAAGTCAAAATTATTATAGATAGGAGCATGTGCAGAACTGATTAATGCACTTCGAAGAGCAGTTGCTCACACTCGCACAAGTTTATTCCATTTGCAGCCACTGTCAAGCAGCCCCTTCAAAAATAAATCTTGTCCTGAGCTGCCCATTCTAGAGGCTGTCCCCGCTACGTGGCTCCTGCTTTGGGTGGTTTTCTGCTCGGCTCTGGTGCTCGTGCCCGCAGTGCCGAGGGGCATTGCTCTGCTCCCCTGGGCTCTGCCTGTGCTCACCAGGGAGCGGCTGGGTGGCCTGCAGGTCCTGCTCCACGCTAGCTCCTGAAGAACAACTCCACGAGAGCTGCTTGGAACTTTTCCACTTGCAATCTTCTGGGGCATTTTTCCCCCCAGTTTGAGAGTCAGGCTTAATGAGAAACAGGTGATCCCCTTCCTCAAGGAATTTATTAATAAGTTTTAGACTGGAAAACTATCTAGGAAAATGCTGAGTGAGATGGATTGCCCATCCAAATTACGAATTAAGATGCTTGAGGTCAAGCTTTTGAAAGGAGGCTTCTGCTACCCACAGGAGGGCTGATTGTGATTCACCTACAATGATGAAAGGACCTTAACTCACTATTTTAGGAGGCAAATTAAATACTTTCAAAATATCTGTGGTTTTGTGGTTGTTTTTTCCCCTTCCGGAGGTATCCAGCCTTCCCTATTGGGGCCTTTAGGCCAAGTTTTCAGTGCCTCTGTGGTTACCTGAAATTCAGGATCATCATTTAGGTAACACCAAAAAGTGTTTTTCTGACATTGATTTGAATTCCACTTTGTCAATGCTGTTTAGCAGATAGCTCAGCCTTTGGGGTTGCCCTGCTGTACTGCCTTGTTGAAAGGCAAACTGCTCGGTACCCTAAGCAGCGATAACTGCCCTTGCACTTAAATATCTGTATACAGAAGCTAATCAGGTGATGCAAATCAAAGGCCCTTATTTAAACAAGCACACACAAGTTCAGATTCGTTAGATTAATGCGATTCTTTTGCCAGCAGTAGGAACCACTGAAGGGAAAAACCTCTCCTGGTAATTGGACCAGGTTACTGACAGTCCCATTTGTCTGAGTGCTTCTGCTTTTCGGCTTGAATTAAGAAATGAGAATAGAAGTGAGAATATTTGACGTGGGTTTCTTGTTGGCTCGGAGTGCCTGTTACCCAGGCTACCTTTCCTCTGTACAGCTGTTTGAAGCAGGGGTACCTTGAGGCCTCCCAGCAGCACGCAGCAGTGGAGCAGTGCTAGCTGCCGTACCGATTGCAGGGAGCAGCAGAGGATCTGTTTCAGTGCTAGTGCAGCACTGTCCTGCTTTGCCTCAAAGTTAGGGCACTCTCCCCCTGTGCACACCCCAGGCTTGGCCTCTGTTGGCTCCGTCCCTGCTGGGGGTGTGCAGCAGTCCCTGACCGCAGCCCTTGGCCTGGCTATGGCGGGGATGTGCTCGCAGGGAGCCCGGGGTCTCTGGGGGCTGCTGTGGGCAGCTCGCTCTGTGTCCCTGGGTGTGCCAAGAGGCTTTTCCTAACCCACAGCTGGTGCTGCTGCTCCGGCAGAGCCGAGGGAGGTGGGAGGCTCCAGCTCCAGCCCAGCAGGAGGATGGGGAGCTCACCCTTCTCGGGAGAGGCAGTTACACGTGTGCTGGCGTCTGCGGCTGGAGAGGGGACGGCGAGGTGCCTCTTACACCTGGATATAACAGAACAATCGATGCAAATCTGCCCTGCTGGACCAGCACATGGAAGAAAAGTGCAAACAAAGAGGCTTTCTCTATGTACTGAGCCTGTCTTAGTTCCTGCCTTTAACTAAAAGACAGTCCCTTGGATGCATTAATATTTTGCTCTTGGGCTCGGCTGATTTTCCTGCCCCGGCCCATGCAGTACCTCGTAGCTCTGATTTGGGGTGTTGTACTTTTGCAGAACTTGCAGCGTTCCCCTCATTGCCGTACAGATACCTCTTCTGCCGTGTGTAAATGTTTACACCCTCCAGTTACTGGACTTCCTTTAAGGAAGTTTGACTTAGCTCCCTGTTATGTGAGCTTAGCTCTATTATAGTCAAATAATGACACCAAATTAATTGCTGTCCATCCGTATCCTTGAGACTCAACAATTGCACTGAGCAAACCAGTCCCACCCATGTGAATACGATCTGCCTTTTCCTTTTTTCTTTGTTCGGGGCTCTCTCAAAGCTACAATTGTTAATCTCCGAAATTCGTTGCAGCTGGAGGAACCCCACCCGGAGGGTTCACGCGGTGCCTGGACTGGGACTTTCGGGGCAGGGTGTCAAATGCCAAGGCTGCGCGAGGGTCTTCAGGGGCTGCACCAGAAGCTTGCCTTGTGTCCTTGGCTCTGCCACGAGGAGAGGTGAAACCAGGACCTCGGCTCTCAGTGCTGTTGTCAACGTGTAGTAACTTTTTGGAAGCCAGCTTTTCCTCCTCTCTCCCTAAAAAGGAGGAGGAAGCATACTTGAGGTAGTTACGTGTCTCCATTGCCGTTTTTAGCCTCCAAATAAGGTGTTGTGTAACGAGTACTTGCGGGATCCAGAAGGCTCGCTGCAGACGCAGGAGGGCCCCGCTCAGCCAGGCCCTTCTGGAGCTGCAGCAGCCGGTCCCAGAAGCCCTGCCAGAGGCTGGAGGGCGCGGGGTGGCTCGTGCAGCGGTGCCAGGGAGCAGTCACGGTGCCAGGGAGCAGTCACGGTGCCATGGATGTCACCCGACAGCCCGTCCTCGTGTCCTCCGCTGGCATGGAGCGCAGCGAGCTGCCTCCTGTCCGACTGCTGCATGCAACACCCGCTCAGGAAGGCGTATGTTCTTGGAAGCTTTCAGGGCTTTTGATTAATAACCATATTAGCCAAATTTGCCATTTGGCTGGAGCTGCCCCGCGTGTCTGGGGCACGGGGCCGGCACTCGCAACGAGACCCTGCTGCCCGGGGGAGCCTTCTCCTTCCAGGGCGTTTCCCACCTGCAGAACTGCTGCAGTCCGCCTTTGTGGTTAGACCAAGGCCCCCGTGGATAAGCAGGAGGAAAGAGGATTAAAGGTCTTCCAGGGGAGCAAGCATCCCTGAGCAGATAAGGATCTCCTCACTTCAGCAGTTGTCCTTTTGTTGCAGTGACTGACTTTGCAGCTGGAGCTGGCTCTGCTCTCCTGTTTCTGCCTTGCTTGTTGAGTCACTTAACCAAGACCCCGTCTGCCGCAGTCTCGTGCGGCAGCATGCTTCTGCTAGAGGAAAAATGAATTTGTCAAGGCTGTCTTGACCCTGTGCTTGTGCATGGCCAAAGAGAGATGGTGTAAGGAGCAGCCTAGTCTGGGCAGTCTAATAGCAAAAGAAGAGGAAGAAAGCTAAGTGTCACTGAAAAGCCGGCACCAGACTCATGACTGCGTTTCTCTTACGTGGTGTTGGTAGCAAATTCTTCAGCAAGGGTGGGTGGGTGCCCCTGGCCGGGGAGGGGAGTGGGCTGCGGGCAGTGCAGCCTGATCTGCACCTGCTCGGCTGGGTTAGAGGTCGGTCTGCTCTTACTGTGCTCAGTTCCTTCGTGGCTCAATCTCACAGTCCTTAAAGGAAAGCAAAATACTGCTGTGGGCTCCTCCTGGCGCTTGGTTAATCTGTGTATTACAGACGTTAAGTGGAGCTTCCTGATCCTGCGGTGACATGAGATAAATCAACCTCTGCAAAAGCAGCTATTAGCTGAGGATGTCAGGGTGTTAGCTTTCCCGTACTGCCCTTCTTGTAAGCTCTGTTTAAAGTTTGTATTAATATTAAATTTCTTCCACCCATTACTCCGTAAAGCAGTTGGCTCTCAAGGAATGAGTTTCCTGGGAGCAGTGTGCTAGAGCTGCCCTGTGCTTCTGAGGCTAAACAAAGCGGAGGTGTTAAGTACATCCCCAGGCATTTTTTCCGCCCTGCAGATTGTATCAGCCTGTTCATCACTGTCTGCAGGAGGACCTCGGCAGCCACCCCGACTGCTGATGTTTTTGGTGCTGAGCTGTTTATCGCTACAGCGTCAGACTGGACGTGTGCAGACCACAAAACCAAGACAGCTCACGGGGCTTTGTGTCCGTATTGAGCCAATTACACATAAGGGTGGAAGGTACTCATGTTCCCGGAGATGCAGCTGTAGCAGGGAGGGCTCATTTCTGAGGGCCCGTGCTCGCCGTAGCTGCTGTGTCCACTCGGCACCGGCGGTCCGAGCCCGGCCCCTTTGTGGTCTCGAAGCTTGGCCGGCTTCCCTGTGGCGATAGCCTGGGCATGGCAGGGTTTTTACTCAAGGACCATTCGCTGGAAAACACTTAGCCGAGCTTAGTCTGAAGTCTCCTCTTCTTGGCCGTACTAAATCTGTGGCACTTAAAGCCACTGTTGTGAGGAGAGTGGAAAGAAGCTTATTTAAAGGGGTTTTATAGCCAAGGGGATGTGAAAACAGTGTTTTCTCCACGTGTCATTGAGGGTGGTCCCCTTGCAACAAGCTCAGTTGTCTAGCCAACTTCAGCAGACCAAAGGGCCGATGGCCAAGGTGTGCTGGACCGGTCAGAGGGCGATGATACACCCAAAACTTCTGGAATCGCAGCTGAGCTGTGAGCAGAGCAAGCTGGGGGGGCTGGACCTTGACCAGCTCGTAACTTCTAACCAGGGGTCCGTCCTGCCAGGTGGGCCTGCCCTGGAAGCTCAGTGCTCCTTTGTCCTCAAGTCTAAACCAAGCATGAATGACGTTTTGTTTTGTTTTGTTTTTCCCGTGGCACTTGGCATTATAGGTTCTCTCTTTTCCAAAAACTGAGCAAACTTGCCAGTGTCTAGGATGGCCCTGCCTTTGGCCAGTGTAGTGAACCGCAGCATTACACTGACCAAGAAGCTGGCATATTCCTGAGATTGTTCAGAGATGTTTTTGTGGGTAGAATGGCCTCAGTTTCCTATCATTTCACTGCCTAAGAATTTCCTCTGCCCTGACTTGCTTTCTCTCTCTTAGTAGCAAGAATGCTATCAGACTAAAAGCCAAAATAGAAATCTTAAAGTGTGTTGTATATCTAGTCATGGTGAGCAGAATTTGCTTTTCTTCCAAGCAGTTTGTTGACACAGACATTTTTTTTAAAGGCGTTACAAATGTCTTCACTCCTCACGTCTTACACTCTCGCATCTCTTTTAACATTGCTGTATCCAGATGGGCTTGGGCATAGGCGGAGTCCAGGACAGTCTGTTTCACATTCTTACTGGGTTTGGTGGGCTTTGCCATGTTATATGTCTCTTTTTTCCTTTTTTTTTTAACAAGAAATCTCCTTTTATGCGTATTTGAGGAGCTAGAGCTGAGCTGCGAGGAGAAGCTCCATATCTGGGCAGGGAGCCCTGCTGACCAGGCAGCCCGGGCAGCCGGCACGGCTCCTGTTGTGGTTGGCCCCTGCACTGCGATGGGAATAAGGAGCTCAGAGCTCCCTGCGCTGCCCGGGGGGAGAGAAGCGTGCTGTCCCCCAAGCCCTCAAGTACAGTGGCATCGCCGTGCTCCACGTCCTCGCGAAGGCAGATGCTGCCTGGAGGGGTCAGAGCTCGCAGGAGGAAATGCGAGAGGTGGTGGCTGAGTGCCCCGACCCGTGTGGAGGGGGCTCAGGTGCATTTGGCAGGGTCTGTCCCTGCCGTGGGGATGTCCCCCGAATTCACAGGGCCACCCACGCTGCCCTGCAGGCAGTGGTGGGGATGAGCTGCTGTCCCAGCCCCTTCCCCTACTGCTGCAGACCTGCACCTCCAAGGGCAGAGGAACCCGAGCCACCCCAGGAGCTGCACGTTGCCTTGTAAAGCTTCTGGATTTTCATATTTTCTTCATCCATTTCCTATAGCTCTAGACTTGCGGCTGCCATGCGCGGTGAGGAGCAGTGAGTCGTGCTATGGACACCTGCAAACAGAAGTTTCCAAAGAGATCTGGAGCTCCTGATGGTGAAGGCATCGGGGCTTGGCAAGAGCAATTGCACGAATGGGAGGGATGGTGGCTGGGTCTTCTCTGCAGGTCTGAATTTGTATGTGGTGGAAAGTAAGGGCTGGGACTTCAGCTCCATCTTAAGGAAACAGATCCCCAACCTTCAGTACGTAGCTCAGAGGTGGGGATTGCCCATTAATGCCCCAGGTTTGTTCTGCAGGTGAAACAGTGGCAGTTTCAGATGAGAGCTGAGATTTCAGTGTATCAAATCTGATCCATTTTGCTGTATGCGTTTCAGCTGAGTAAATGTGTAACTGGTGAGACCGTAGTGAAAGTTCAAAAGCACTTCCCCAGGGTGGTGTTTGCAGAGGAACTGTGCCAAGGTGGCAGGTGGGGAGGTGAAACCTGCATTTCAGCCCGTCTGATAAGCTTCACCAAGGCAGCGTCTGCTACAGGGCCACATCAGAAGTGTTCTGATGTGAAAACTCAGAAAATCACAGGCTCCCAGTGGGAAGAGCCCCGGGGCTGCTGGCCGGATGGCGTGGGGTGGTGCTGGCTGCTGCGACACCGCCTGCCTGCTGCTGCCCGGCGTCACAGGGCTGCTGGCCGTGTTTGCACACCCGCACCGCCGTGTGCCCAAAGGGCCTCACGGGCGTTCATGTCGGCAGAAGAAGCCGTTAGCTGAACAGAAGTTTTTAACCCTTTTTGTGTGAGGTCCTCCGGACTTGTCCTTCCATGGCCAAGCTGGAGGTGGTCCATACACAGCGGCGTGGGGCACCTTGCTTCCCGGCTGGGCTGTCCACAAGCCTTCAGGATGCACGGGCAGCGTTTGGAGCTGGAAGCTTTTGTAGCAGGGGCAGGTGTCCGAACATGAAACCCAGCAGCCTGCTGCAGAGGCCATCCACAAGCTGGGCAGCAGGGCTGGGGCGCAGGTCTCAGCTTCCCCAGGGACTGTGTGGCGCACTTAGTTAGCCCCAGCTACATGTGGAGCTGGCACGTGAAGCAGAGGTCTCATCTGGACAAGTAGAATGAATTACCAGGACAGGGGCCCATGAACCCTCAGGCAGTAAAGAAATACCGGGTTTACATCCCGGCATGAAGGCTGCAGGCAGGTGGCCACCCCCTGGATGGCCGAGCTCCCACCCTGATACCTGGGGACTCCAAGGCTTCGGGTTGTCTTGTTGGGTGGCTCCATGTGCTCTTGCCGCTGACGGTGCTTTTCGCTTTGCTTCCCCTCTGCATGGGCTATGTAATGACGCTTTTCCAAATCAGTTTATTTAATCCAGATGTTTGCTTTTTGAATAAACAAACATTCATAGTCCCTTGTCTGTATCATAGTCCCTTGTCTGTACTCAGCTTCTGTCTGGTTCATTAAGATTAGAGTTGGTTTAAAAAAAAAAAAAGGTAGATATGTAGCGCACAGTTCCAGAACTGACAAGATTTAAAGCGGTCTGTGTGTCAGAAATGTAAATGTGTGTCTGTTCTGGAGAGCTGGGTCAGAGCTGAAGAATCAAAAGCATCCTATTTTCTGCATGCTAGAGGCAGGGGGAATGTGTGTGCATGCACTCAAGTGCATGTTAAGACCATTTAGAAATGTATTTTTATGAATTCCCAGGATGAGAGGTCTGTCCTTTCAATGGTCTTCCGAATGTCTGGAAAGACTAAAGGTGAAATCTGAAGCGAAAACTAAAGGTGAAGTCAGAGGCACAACTGAAATAGCAGGCCCTTGGACAAAGGGAGCAGGAACGGACCATTTTGTACCGATGGGGATGGGTTTCTCAAGGATGAGCAGTCTAGTGGGAAGATGAAAAAAATGGGAGCTGGGGCAGGAGGAGCAAAGCAAGCACTGCTTGAAGTAGCGCATGGTCGTGTGGCGGGACGAGCGCAGCTCGGAAACACACGTGGGTGAATTAAGATTGCGCAGGCAGCACCACCCTGCTCGAGCACTGGGAGCCTCTGCAGCCCTAGCTGTGTTGGGAAGGACTCCGCCTGGGCACACACCGATGCCTGGTCGATGCCTGGAACAAGCTGCTACTTCTAGAAGAATAAGTGTACACAGACTGCGTGCATTGGAGCAAACAAAAAGGACATGGTAGTGCAAGATTTGTATGCATTAAGCCTTAAAGGAAAACGAGCTTCAAAGTGGTCAGAAAATTGCAGGAGGCTGGCATTTTACAATGCCTCCCGAGGACTGGGAGTACTGGGTGTGCTGGCGTGGGTGGCAGAGCAGAGAGCTGGCTGCAGCTTTGCTTGCAGACGGTAACCCTGTGGAGCTGCCACCACTACTGGAGTTGTTTTCCTTAAGCCCATTTTTACAGGGAACAAAGGTGTCTTTCAGACAGGAGTCTACGAGTTCCTGTAAAAACAGCCAGGCTGACAAGCCCAGCGCCCGCCGTGGCCCTCCTCCCCGATGCTTCCTGCAGCCCTCGCTTCTTGGCTCCCGCCGTACCCTCCTGCATTCCTCACATTCACAAAGCCATGTTCAATAAGTCTGCGGCACAGACACTCAAACAAGTTTATTCTCAGCATTATTGGCTCCTGCTGTGACTCCTTGCACTTGCCTGCCTGCTGCTGGGAGGCTGTCAGGGCTGTCTGTGCGGCAGTGAGCACCCACGTATGTAACTGCTGCGAGCGCAGCACAACTGCGGCGCGTCTTCCCCTCCCGCTGCCTTTCCTCCCGCAGCCCTTCCCTGCTGCATTTCCTCTTCACCATGGAAAGCACCCATAAAGCCCAGCACCCGAGATGAGGGAATGTGTCACTCCCCAGGTATATCTGAGTGCCTGTGGGACAGACGGAGGAGGTGCAGGCTGCGCTGCAGCTGGCAGCCTCAGGTCACGGCAGCGTGCCTCCGCGCCTCGCCGCAACCTCGCTGCACCGCGGCGCTCCTCGGCCGGGGCTCTGCTGCTGTGGCGCCGGGGTGGGCGTTCTGGGCCGTCAGGTCCTCTGGTAGCTTGCACCAGGCTATCTGCTTCTGGCTTTAGTGGCGTGCCATGAAATCTCTCTGGCTTGCACAGATGCATATGTGCTGTATATGAGTTGACTGCAAATAATATTTTAGTAAGACCACAAGGGTGGCTGCCCAGCACCGTGTGCATGCTAGATGTGCCAGCTCAAACCCACCTTCCTCACAGTGTTCCAGGCCAGTTATGGCTCTGGCATGTGGCCTTCTCTCAATTTGTGGTAAAAAACTTCAACCCGACCATCCCTGTGGAATCCCATAGCCAGCCTGCATGGACAGGGATCAGACAGCATCTGGGAGATTTGGGGCATCACGGTGTGTAAGGCGTGGCCAAAGAATTCGGCATCTGAAGGACCGAGTGCAGGGCTAGCGCTCAAGCCCTGGATGCTCTTTGAGAAGCAAACCTTTCCAACTGGTGTTCTGCTCTTTTCCAGATGTCTGTGAGCCAGCAGCAGTCGGGAAGAGGTGTGCCATGCTTACGCTGCAGAGGGACGTGCACGGGCTTCGAGCCACATTCTTGGAGGTAATGTCTCTGCTGGGATGGGCCCTACCTCTGAGGCTGTCCTTTCGGGTCCTGTTGATGTTGTATCGGTGGCTTTGAGGGCAAAGAAAAGCTGCAAAGTCCTTGGGCAGTGCTGGGATGGTGCAGGGAGGACACACTGTCTTGCTTGGACAAGCGCTGGGTGGAAACCACGCTTGTGCTCCCTGCTCTCTGTCCCCCTTCCTTCACTGAAACTGCTGTTTTATTTTGATTTGGTTCGTGACTACTTCTTTAATTGATGCAATTAGAGGATGGTTTGAATCATACTTGTTGCAAGACCCTGCTGAAATACTTCAGGTTGCATCAGAGTTGGTCTGTCCTTTTAAAGCTTGATGGGAAAGTTGTCCAGCAGAGAATGGTCTTACAGACCCATACAGACCCATCTCTGTTCTATAGCCATTGTAATTAGGACTGTAGAATACCCTGAGCTGGGAGGGAGATCCCCAAAGGTCATCAAGTCCATCTCCTTAAAATGGTGGACGCGTGGCTATCAGTTCCCCTTCCAGTGGTCACCTTTATAAAGGCGTGTAAAGCCTCGTAGCAGGCGAGGTTTGTGCTCTGCAGTGGGAGGCTGGGAGCTCTGGTGGTGCCTTCGTGGGACAGCGCCAAGGCTGGCAGCGCTCTGCTCCAGCCCCGCGGCTCGCGCCAGGGAAGCCTTTCGGCCTATGTCACCAGCCCAGTTTGCATTTACCCTTTTAGCGTGGCTGGATCTCGGTAGCAGAGCCTTTGAAAAAGCGCGTGCCTCCTGCCACCACAGTGTATCAAAAGGGCGATCTCGCTTGTCGCTCGCAGGAAAATATGCAAGTCATGCAAATGCAGCCAGGAGGATCACAGCCTGAGCTCCGACTTGGAGGATGACCGGAAAATTGGCCGCTTGCTGACGGATTCAAAGTACGCCACGCTCACTGCCCGGGTGAAAGGAGGGGACGGCGTTCGCATTTACAAAAGGAACCGCATGATCATCACCAACCCCATCGTGTCGCGGAAAGACCCCACCTTTGACACCATCACGTATGAGTGGGCTCCGCCGGGGCTCACCCAGAAGCTGGTAAGGGAATACAGCTCAGCTTTGGAATAAAGGTACCATGAAAAATAGCAAAGCAGGTGGTTTGCCTCATGGAGCAAAACTGGACGTAATATTTAGTATTTTGGAAAGCCACATAAATATCCAAAGCAGGTAGAAGAGAGGAATGGGTTGACTTTGGGTTTGTGTAGGCTTGCTTACATTTCTAATAGAAGTCGGTGCATGTTTTACAACAGGAAGGCTCGCTCCTTTGGTAACATTCACGTCCAACGAAACACTGCTGAGGAGAGATCCCATCTGGGCCATCCTGCATGCAGCCCACAGGGGCATTGCCAGGCTCAGAGAGCCCAGAGGGGTGTGGAAGCAAGTCCTGCAGGCCCTTTTGGGGTGTTGTGAGCCCTGCACAGCCAAGTCGGGGCTGGGGTTTGATCGTCCCTAAACATGCCCCAAGGAGGCTGCCAAAGAGAGACGGCTGTGAAAGCTGTGGGACACGCACGAGGATGGTGGAGCTGCGCTGGCCACACGTTGAGCCTAGAGACCCGTTCCCTCTACGTCCAGCTCTGTAAATTACTCTGTTATGAAAACGGGCTTTCATGATAAGGCAGAAATAGCTGTCCTCCGTATAGCAGTGGTTCTCTGCACGCCGAGGTTATCAGTAGTGTTGGACTTGTGATAGGCCTGGCACCTCCGCTTCGTTAGGCAGGAGCGTAGGCGGCTCTCCCTGTGCCTCCACGCAGCAGACGGGCCTGGCCCCTGCCCCAAGCACAGCGCCGCTGCCGCTCGGGCACTGGGCCCACAGCCGCGGAAACGCCGTCATGGAGCCGGGGCGTAGCAGCCGGTGCGTCTGCAGCATTCGCTTCCTGGCTGAACTTTTTGTATTGCTGCTTTCCTTCATTTAGGCTCAGATGTGCCAGGCAGGGGGGTGATGGGTCTGGAGTAGCCCTGGGGGTGGGTGCTGCAGCAGCCGGTCCCTGTCCTCCATCCCTGTCCCTGTCCCCAAATCCGTCCGCAGCGGGGCGGGCAGGCGAGCCGTCGGCTGCCTCCTGGCACACAGGCGCTGCTGCAGGCCCTGCCGATGGCCGCCCTCCAAGGGGAAGCGGGCGGAGGCACCTTCCTGCTCCTGCCGGCCGGCCTGGGCAGGCAGCATGGCACGGCCCGGCGAGGCAGGGTGCAGAGGGGAGGGAACCAGCAGCTCCCCCACTGAACCAGCACGGCGAGGGATGAATGCTGGAGCTAGACCCAGACCTGGTGCTGTTTGCCAGACTATATTCAGGACCTAAAAGTGAGCCCGGTGTGAACTGTCAGCGTGCATCAGCACGCAATGGTGCTTGTCTAAAGATCCTTCTGGAAGCAGGGTTTCTCATGCTCTGCAGGACTTGCAGCTGGAAGCTACAGCCCCTGGGCTGTTTTTTGGAGCTTCCTTGCGCAAGGAACAGGAGGGGAAAAGGACGTTTGTGGCAACAGGCTCACTCTGCTGCTGTGCACAACCTGGAAGCTGGTGGGCAGCCGCACCGTGGGCAGCATGACCCCCCCAAGTCACCCAGAGCTGGTCCAGATGAAAATACTTCTGCTCTGAGCACACAAAGAACTCAGTGTAGAAAGGGGAGAGAGCAGGCATCGTCCCATGCTGTGGGGGCAGACCGAAAGCCCCCAGCCCCGTCCCACCTTCCTGTGCCTGGTTTGCCTGGGTCAGTAGTAATGCTGCTGTGGGAACGCATGGAAGTGGTTTCAGGCGTGTGGAAATCAGTTAGCCAGGAGAGGACTTCTGGAGGGAAAGCACTTAACTGAACTTTAACTGTGCTGTGGTACTGAAAACATTACACATTACACCGTCATTAGTGGGCAGCTTTTGCTCTTCGAATTAAACAAATAGTTTAAAGCTGCTTAAAATTGCAACCAGATTTTTTAGAAGATGAATTGGGAAACAAATGTGGAAATTGCAGCTGCAGACCCAAGTGACAGACCTGTTATTTACTCTTAAACTCAGTAGTCCTCGCCCTGTTGGGAAGGCTGTACGGGAGGTGCCACGAGGTCCGTACTGGAAACGCAGATGGGCACGCAGCTCTGTAACCAGCTTGTGCTGATGAGAGCAGACCCCTGGGCTTTAGTAAAGGACCAAGACTCCCACTTACTTGACTGTCTGGCTGTTCAATCATAGTGCTTCTGCTTCTAGTTTCCTTTCTTTGACTTTTTTTTTTTTCCTTTTGGTAGGAGCTAGCAAAGCAGGAATGTTTGTTTAACCAGTGTTTGCCTTCCACAGGTCCCAGGGGGAATTAGGGAACTTGTTGAGGGATGGGGAGAACAATGATGGCACTTCTCCAACCTAGCATGATTTATTAAGCAGCTGCCCAGCCCGGGATTTATCAGAAATTCAATTTTCACTGCTAAAAGCTGGCTGCAGAGAGGTGCTGCTGGCAGCTGGCACCTCGGGACAGGGTCAGCTCCGTACAGCGAAGGAAGCCCAAAGCCTGCTGTTGCCATGCTGCTTCCTTTTGTGACCCTGAGCCCAGACATGCCTCTTGCAGGCATACATCTGTGATTGTAGCATGCAGCACTGAGCAGCAGGGCACAGCAGGGCCGGGTCCTCGACAGCTCCATGACCCAGAGCATCGCATTCAATCCCTGCAGAGCCAGCAAGGGGAGAGGCTCAAACGCAGGTGCTTCATGGAGCTTTGGAGCTTCTTGCCTCTCTGAGTTGAAGTAGTGCCTAAACAGATTGGGAGTTATCTGAGTTCAAGTAAACAGTGCTCAGGAACTTTGAAGACAACCTTGATAAATTTTGGCTTAATGATCAACTTGACAAACTCAGGAAGAATATTGGATGTCAACAATTCTTGATTAGTTCAAAAGGGACTTTGGCCAAAAAGCTTTTAGTGCATAACTGACTCGCTCCAGCGATTTCCTTCTGAAGGCAAAGTGGAAACTGTTTTTTTTTTGTTTTTTTTTTTCATATTGTTGTTGTGAAGTGAATGGTCCAATAACAGGGGAAGCTCAGAGTATGTTTTCATTAAGCCATGCCTGGATAAGTTATGATGTAGATATTCAGGGTCTTTGGGGAAAGTAGAAAGAGCAGTTCATAAAATATCTCTTAAAAAAAAAAAAAAGTAGTTAACAGTGCTGAAAACTTAAAATGGTTTTCCTCAAAATCATCTGTGCTAAGGCAGCATAATAAAGCATTTGACAGCAGTAATACATGATAGTAGCAAAAGAAGCAGCTTTTTATTATCCTTTATTTCAGTTTTTGGTGTCAGGTTGAATTATTTTTCCTGGTCTATTCTCTGGACACATTTTAAGACATCTGCAGTTATAACCTTAAGTATTCCCTTGACCGGGGGAGTGAAGTCACGCTGAATGTCTGCACAAATGCTGAGAAGTGCCACTGACCAGTCCGGCTGCCCTTTTAAGAAAGGCTTGAGGCATTGCTCAAAGCCTGGCACCAGAGAGGAGCAAGATGCTTCAGATGCACGTGCTGGCACTTTGCTGCTCTTGTAGCTCTGGTGTAAGTGTGCGTTGGTCCTGGCCCATTTGTACTGCATTCTTTCTTCCACTGAGATTACACCAAACTATCTGCTAGTGCTCTTGCTGCAGCTGAACCAAGCCAGCAGGCTGCCTTGTGTACTCTGTCTTAAAGTTCACCACCATACAGCAGCGAGATATTTAGTTTGCTTTTCTTTCCAGCTGTCAAGTATTGATGGCAGTATCTTTATTTTCTGAGGCACGCTGTGTGAGGCCTGGGATGAGCTTTAAGTAAATCTTTGTCTTTTGCTTCTGTAGTTTCTATTAGGCCTTTTGGCTTCTGTGAAAACCATCTTTGTAGCAAAAGTTTTTTACTGCATCCTCTGGCTTTGTAACCCATTTTTCCCAAGCAGCACCTTCTCCCATGAGGCTACCGCTGTGCCTCTGCAAACTTCTAGATACCAATCCTACCAGTGCACAGAGGCACAATAGACTGAATTTTGATGTCTAATGCAATGTGCAGCAACATTAACACATGCTCCAAGACATGGGGAGGAAGGCCTGACTCCATTAAATCATTTGTTTTTTGCTGTCACAAAACTTCAAGGGGGAATATTGCCCTGAATATTGCTGTTTGGCTGCAAGTAGCTGGAGTGGAAACTGACTTTCAAATTTACAGAAGCACGATGAGCTGTTCAGTGTCACCTTTCTGTATTTAAAAGGCCATATTGAGCTAGACTATGTACAGTGAATAGTTAATCACTTCTCCATTCCTTTAAAATTCAATTTTCAAATGCTGACCAAGTAAGAAACAAATCTAATGCAGCTGGATGCTGGTCTTTAAAACTCAATGGCAACGAGCCAACTGGCTGCCCGTTTGCTCTTCACACTACAATAGGAAAAATGTCTTGAGTGGGAAACTCCCTTCCCTTTAAGCACCAGGCCAGAAAGAAGTTAAGTGCGGAGCCCCCCCTTCCTGCAGATGTTGCTCCAGCCTGGGACAGACCGCTCCAGGATCCGTTTACTCTGCTCTTATGGCAGTGGCTGGGGGCCAGCTGAGTAGGAGACTAAACTTCAGAGACGGTTTCTTGGCATTTGCTTCCCACGTTGCAGGGCATCAGTGGCAAAACACCGTCCCTTTATTGCAAAATCAATAGTCCAGTAGCGTGGGTCTTGGAGATGCAGACTCAACAGACATCTGATTACTTTTTTTATTAGGATTTTATGTGAATTGTAAAGGGACTTTTCACTATAAACTGTGCTGTATGAATTCAGTGGGGGACTGTGGGGTGCTGTTCTCGGTTCCTCGCTGTAAGGAACGTGTTTCTCAGGCTCCCAGTCCCTATGGGCAGGGTGACACTGGCTGATCTCCAGTTTACGATGAACTTTGATGGGTTTCTGGGCTTTTCAGCAGCCTTGTTGTCTGTCCTGCTGCTGGTGAGGGAGGGTGCGGTGGGATCTGGACGCCAGCCAGCGAAGCCAGCAGGAGCTGGGGGAGCTGTCAGTAGGTCGTTGTCTTTTGGCACTGCCCGAAGTGCACGACATGAGGAGCTTCATGCAAGCATAGCCTGCAGTGTCTGATGCTGCAATGATCTGGTTCGGGTAAACACAGCGAGGTGTGCAGCAGAGCAAACCCACTTCTTTCTCTGTTTTCTGAGGATGAAAACTGTCACTGATCAGCGATAGCCTGGCTGCTGCCTGCATCTGAGTAAATTTGGCCTTTTATCGCTAAACGGCGGGTTGGAAGTTGAGTGGGGGAGGCAGGCAGGGGGCCGGTGATGCTGACTGTCGCCTCTTGCCCCCTCCAGGCCATGCAGTACATGGAGCTGCTCCCCAAGGACATGCAGCCGGTGGCGGGCACCGACGGGGCCTACCACCGCCGGCGGCAGCTGATGAGGCAGCTCCCGGTGTACGACCACGACCCATCCCAGTGCCGCGGCCTGGCCGAGGGCGAGGTGAAGCTGATGGAAGACTTCGTGAAGAAGTACAAGGCCGAGGCGCTGGGCGTCGGGGAGGTGGCGCTGCCAGGCCAGGGCGGCAGCGGGAAGGAGGAGGGGAAGGCGCAGGACACGGGCTCGGCCGCCGGCAAGACCCCCGAGACCACCAATGGGGCCCTGGAGAGCACGCCCGCGGCAGGGCTCTACGTAAGTGCTGTGCTCTGTGGTGGGACGGGCTGGTGGCAGTGCCCTGCCTCTGGGGTGCTTTGGGGGCAGGTACGGTGTCAGCTGAAAGAAAGCAACAGACAAACGTGCCAGCAGGAATTTCCTTCCCTTGTTTACAATACTGCTCCTGCTCGTCCAAGCCTGCTGTAATGCCTTTCCAAACCGGCCGAGCAGTGCCGGGATGCTTGGTGGCATCACAGCGTGCTGCAGTGCAGTGGTGGGAGAGGCACCGGTGGGGCCCCCATGTGCTCCTCCATCCCAGCCGGGCACAAGTACCCATCCAAGAGCCATGAGGAAGGGTTATCTTTCCTCCCCATCCTCATCCCTCCACAGCAGATGCCTGTTGAACCACCAGGGCATGTAAGTGCCTTTTGTTTCCTGCTTGCTGTAGGAACCAATGATTTCAACGTTGGATTCTTGGCAGCTCTGAAAGATTGAGCTTGATATGTTCCCAGGTGACTGTGTAAAAATAAGATCAGAAACTGTGCGTAACTGCAAGTTCAAGTATTTTCAGCTAAGCCTCCAGAGCAGTACAAATAGAGAGAATACAAGTGACTACAGGTGGTGGCTCAGCCTAATTAATGCAGAGCTATGAACATGGAGACAGTACTGCAGGGGCCATGATTACTCTGGAGAACTTTGAACAGAGCATGCACGTCTCCGGACATAAAAACACATTTCCACAAGGAAGCAATTGAGATTCCCTAGCACCCTTTTAGATTTATGTTCTCTAAGTGCAGTTGAGTGGCCATGGTGACTGCTGAACAAATGCTTATCATAAGATATGTTGAGTGAAAATATTTCATACTGGCCCTTGTGAGGGTAACTTGCAGCAGAGGATTTAAAGCTGAAAAAAATGGTATCTGAATGTTTTTAAGACAAGATTTTTCTAGCAACTACTAAACTGAGATTGTAACATGTTAAGAGCAGTTTTCATTTTCATTCCTTATTGGGTAATGTCTCCCCTCTGCTATGTCCTTTTCTATTAACACATATCTGACTTTCAGAGTCCAGTGATGCAGCAGAAGTTTTTCAGTATAATAAAACATTGATTTGGACAAAGAATTTTAAGCTAAAAGAAGCCAAAAAAGGAAGGTTTCTATTAAATTCATTAATAAAAGTCATCTTAGCAATGAGGGTTTATTTAGCCTACAAGATTGTCCTTCCAAATAAATACATAACTGTGATGTTATTCTTCTTAGACTTTAAAACATTATTTTCCTAGAGGCACAAGCTGGAAAATGGAATTGCTGTAAAATCAGTTGTAGGAGATGCTCTCTGACTAACATGCTGTGCAGCTCAGCTCCCAGCACACAGCAGAGGACTGTGGTTTCTCACCATGCCAAAGACAGACCTCCTATTTCCCACTCTACCAAAACACCCATCATTTAGTGTGATCTCCAGTGCAGGAGTTAGAGCAGCTGAGGTGAAGTGGATGGACTATGTCCCAAAAAGGTGAAATGTGCTGAACTTCCAGAAGATCTGCTGGTTTTCACAAAACTGCATGGAGAGGAAAGTTCTGCCATAGAAAAATAAGGCAGCAAACTTTTCCATAGTAGCTTATGTCAGTGTTAAATAGTACCAAGTTGGAAGAGGAGGAGGAAGAGGAGGGAGCCCACCTTGGTGTGGGCTGGGCTGGCCTGGCTGGTGTTGGGATGTTCCCCATTTCCTCTGTGTGTTCCAGGCCTGCTTCTGCGGGGCACCCTTGTATTGTGCAATACTGTACCGTGTGTGAAATGGGTTGTTTCGTAGCTATGTGATAGTAATTTTTGAGTCCTTGCTGTTCTTGCTAAAACATCATAATTTCTCTTTCTTCCCTGCTATCCTATCCATGCACGTTTCCTTCATTCCGTTCCTGAGATTTCCAGTTCCTTGTGCCCCTCTAACAACCTGATTCTGCACGCTTTAGTGCAGATTGCATAACAGATTTGTCAGTCCTTGAAGAGACAGTCCAAGATGCAAATGCTCTTATTATGTAGCACTTTGCAATATGCGTGAGGCTGAAAGTCAAGATGTGAGCAAAAAAGAGCTCCATAAAGACTCAGAATAGATGTTAAGGGGACTGAGAAATGAGGTGCCCAAAGGCAATGACACTGGAGGTGTTCATGTCTGTGTTCAGAGCTGAAACGTAGATCCACACACTCCAGATGTGGAGGTTTAGGTGCCTCTAAGCTTGTGTGACCAGCTTCTATGCATTTCCCAAAGGCCGGGTGTTAAACACAAACCCTGTCCCCAGGGCTCCTGAGGAAGCTTCCCCAGGCCTCCTTCCACTGTTGCTCTGCAGGACACCAGAGGTGATGCCCACGAGTGCCAGCGGGCTGCCCGGAGCCCTTTCAGGGCATGGTGTCCTCAACTGAGAGATGTTTGTGCTGACCCTCAGGGACCTGCAGGACTGCAGCAATGAAGCAGGCTTTTTGAGAAGACATGACTGCCTTGGGTTCAGGGATGGGCCCGGGGCAATGTGGTGCTCAACTGCGCATTTTGGAGATCTGATTCTGAAGCGCTTTGTCATGATTCTTCATTGAGTCCATTAAAAGTAGGACACAGATTCTGGTCTGTTTGATACCAACCCTTTTAGCCAGCACCAGCAGCCTGATTTTACCTGCTTCAGTTCAAGGTGTCAGTCTGAGCTATAGATTTACGAAGGCTGGGTGTAAAGTATCCTGGCTTTAGAAGAGAATGAGCCAAGACGGCATCAAGTGCTGCACCAAGAAACGTGCAGGAGTGATTTCCTCGGGTGTTTGTGTGGTCCCTGTGTGAGGGCAGTTAAGCCTCCTGTTGCACGCTCGGGCCAGCTGTGTTGAAATGGTGTGTAAAGGAAAGCACACCGGGCCAACGTATATCACCACGGGCAAGGCATCTGAGCTCAAACAGCTTTCTGAACTCTTCTCACCTGCAGAGAGGGGACCCATCACTGCAATATGTCTGTCCTATTAGCTAAATGTTTTCCACCGAGCACAAAATCATCTTTAACCCTCCCAGAACTGGAAAATCTTTCAGCGTTGTATTGGAATCAAATAAATCAAAACCTTAAGCAGTTGACCAAAGTTAGCCATTGTCCCAGTATGTTTGAGGCCAGCAGTCTCACACGTACTGGGCAGAAGCCTCATGGCATCCAGGGAGCCCCATCTGTGGGAGCTGCAGTTGCAAAACAGCAGCCAGGGGAGAGAGCAGCCTGAAAAAGCTTAGGGGAGAGAGGGACACTTTCTTGGCCAGCACCTCTGGTAACTGCACTAATAAAGTCTTCAATCATCTTCTGCATGATGGAGATGTAAAGTGAGTGCTAAGCTGTAATCCCATCTCAAAACTGAAGAGCCACTTTTTAATTAGTGTGGTACATGACAGGAGAATATGTTATATGATGCTTAGGAAAAGCCTAGTGAAAAATTGCCACAGAAAGAAACAGCAAAATAAGTTGTTGGGTTCTTTTTAACAGTTCTTATTGGCAAGAAATTTGAGCTCAGACTTGGAAAGCTGCTCATGTTTGTTCTTGCTGCTAGATCTCGCAAGATAAGCGGGGCTGGGGAGGGTGAGTGGAGGCTGCTGGAAGGGTGGAAGTGTAGGGGCAGCTGTGGGGCCGGGTGCTCTGGGGCAACGAGATGCTGCTCAGGTCTGGTGCCCTTGGGAGGTGTCGGGGATGTGGGGACACCGGTCCCCTGGGGTCAGCACGGAATTCGTCCTGACCACACCGCCCTTGTCGGCGCGCCGTGGTGCACGGCCAGTCACGCCCCGCCGGCCACAACGCTCTGAGCGCTGCCACTCCACTGAGTTGTTTTGTTCTTCTGTCTCCTACAAGACCAGAAATAGCATGGCTTCTGCAGCACGCTGGAAGTTTATCCGTTCACTTGCGTAGTTCTTGGGAGTGCTTAGAAATGCTGCCGGAGCCCGTCAGGGTGGAAGGAGCGCTGTAGGCAGACATAGCCCCCTCCGGGCTCGCAGGAAAGCCAAGCCATAAAACATTGAGCGGCTTCTCTCACGCAGCCTTCCCCAAAACGCCAGACTTGCTGGTAAAACAGGAGATGCCCCTCACGTCTGTGGCACCGCTCCAAGGGCTGCATGGGGCTGTTCCCAAAAGCCTGGGCTGGACAGAGGAGAAGACAACAGCAAGATGTGTGGCATGCTGGAAATACTTGCCCTGGTGGTGCGGTCAGGGCGTTGCTCCTCATCCACAGCATCATTGCAGCACCCACACAGCAGCTCCACCTTCTCCAGCCCCAGGGCATGTTGCTTAACGCTGCATGGTGTTTGTGTAAAAGCTTCAGGCAGACTGCTGCGAGTGGCTGGTAGAAGCCTGGCCTGGCAGCCAAGGCTGTGCTGGAAGGGGCTCCAGCCCTGGAGCATCCCTCTCGAGGGCTGAGGAAGCGCAGGCTCGGCCACCGTTGGCCTGACCTGGATTACCCAGACTTAAACGGGGACTCAAGTGGCTGGCCCTGGGCTGGGAGAGGAGAGTTTTAGAGCTCCCTTTAACTAACCACAGGGTCACCCTGCAGGCACAGACAGAGTAAGCCCCGTCAGTCTCACCTACAATATGCACAGAGGATAATTAATCTTCAGATCAGCCAGGTCCAATTCTCTTTGGACTGTTGTAAATTGAGAGCACTGTGCAGAAATCTGCAGAGTGACATCTGTCTCATATGCAGGCATGTATGTTAAAAAACAGTGACAAAAGACCAAAGTTCCTAATCTCTGCGCAAAATATCCGTCTTTGACGTGCCACATTTTTCTGCACTGCTGGATGTCTTAACTTTTTCTCAGAGAGTGTTTTGATTTTAGTGCAGGTTGGTTTTTATTTAGGGGAATACCCAAGGCCACGTATGCAGCTGACGGGGGTAGTGCCAGCCTTATCCGCCTGAGGACCTGGCTGGAAGAGAGTGAGCACTGCTCCAGGTGAGGGCTGCCAGATGCATATTTATAATGACTTTTAATTACGATTTGGTGCTCCATCCACACTGAGCACTGGTCCAAATGTTTCCAGAGGATGTGGGGCAATGGATTTGGAGATGTTGCTCCTGTTGGCCGTGAGCACCCTGTGATATTGTCAGTGTTCGCTGAGTCCTGCTGCAGGATTAAGACATTTGTTCCCAGCACTTCCTTTGAGCTGCAGCCCTTGCTTTCTCTTCAGCTTACTGTTTCCTTCTCTTCCACCTCGCTGCACTGTTTCTGTGGCCTCACTGCAGACTGTTTTCTGCTTGCCGAGCCTTCCAGGCTGATATAGCTGTGAAATTTGGCTTTGGCGTTCTTAAATTTATCTCCACAGAACAAGAGCTAAAACAAAAACAACCTAAGCCGCGCAGGCCTGGAATTACACGCTTTATTTCCCCTGTCCTCCTTGGCGCTATGGGACACCGAGCAGGAACACAGAGGGTCCCTTCAGACCGCTTGGAAGCAGGAAGCATTGAGGACACGCTCTGAGATTACATGTGTTGTTCTGTTTTGCTGAGCTGCTTACCAGCTGCCTAATTAAGAACGATGCATTGAAATAATGCCATAAAGCAGAACCCAAAAAAAAAACAGCCGGCGCGGGCAGCGAGCGCCGCGCGTTTCCTCACACCCCGTGCCACGCGGTGGGAGCGTCACACGTGCTCTCTCTTGCAGCACTGCGAGGCCTGCAAGCAGGCGGTGCCGGCGGACTGCCCCGTGGTGTACGCGGACCGGGCCGGCTACAGCCGGCAGTGGCACCCGGCCTGCTTCGTCTGCTGCCAGTGCGCCGAGCCGCTCGTCGACCTCATCTACTTCTGGAAGAGCGGGGCCGCCTGGTGCGGGCGCCACTACTGCGAGAGCCTGCGGCCGCGCTGCGCCGGCTGCGACGAGGTAGGGGCGCGGGGCCTCGCCATGGCCTGCTTGGGGCTCGTCGGGTGGCACCTCTGCACGCGGCGGTGCTGGGGCCGCAGGCATTGTCAGCCGCAGGAGGGAGGAGGGTGGTGGTGGCCACGGTGGTGGCCGTGTGCATGTCTCGGTGGCGCACCGGCCCCACTCCTGATGGAGGGAAAGAGCTGGAGCGCTCTTTCCGTGCCCCTACAGGGCCGGGGTCGCAGAAACGAGCAGCAGTCTGTTTGTCCCGCAGATCATCTTCTCGGAGGACTACCAGCAGGCAGAAGGGATGGCCTGGCACAAGAAGCACTTCACCTGCCTGGAGTGCGAGACGCTGCTGACCGGCAAAGCCTTCAGCCTGGACAAGGGCAGCCTGCGGTGCGCGACCTGCAGCAGGAGCAAGCGCCTCTGAGCAGGGGGCGGCTGCGGCAGGCGCTCGGGGCCGAGACGGAGTCGGGGTGATTTGACAAGAACGTGAAAAATGGACAGTAAAACAAAAAAAAATAGAGCCTGGCTATTCACTTTGCAGCTAAGTACCCCCTTGCATCCAACACAGTTCTGAAGGAGGAAATTTCCCAAGGGAGGAAACAAAGGAAATCTGTATGCCTGTGGAGTGGGAGGTACCGGTGTATCTCACTAGGAGGGGATTGAAAAGGAGGGTTCTGTGTTGTTTTACAAAGTGTCTAAAAGCTTCTCATGACTAAGATCTTGCAATGTTGTTTTAGAAATAACACATCTCAAAAATAATTTTTGGCACACTAAACCTATGGTCATGGTTAAAAACAAGGGTTGCTTTTATTTTTGAAGTCCATACTGGAAGTTTTACACTAACAGAATGCTGACAACTGTACTAAATCAATGGTTTTGAGCAATTTGATTAACCCGAGTGATTACTTTCTGAAATCAAATGTTATTGAATTGCAGCAATGCATAGCCGTAGCTTTCTCCAACGTGTACAATAATGTAAAAATAGGTAACGAGGTGGTGCACGGAGTGATCGGTTTAACCTTACTGAGAAGGGAACTGTGCAGACCGCCCCAAGGGCAGGAGGTGCTGGGCAGCCGACTAATTCAACTGGTCTGGGTTTTAGCCATGGAGCTGGAATGCAAACATTCCTGGCAGTTCTCGCCCAAACCCTGTTCCCAGTTTTATCTCACTTGCCTCCTACTGTCTGTTATTTCAAGCGAGTGTTTGCACAGAGAGGCATTGTGCTCCCACCGTTCACTGGAGGTAGTTAAGCATTTAAAGTATGGAACTTTTTCAGCTGCTTTCTGAGCAGGAGTTTTATGGAAAACAGCTTTCCAGCTTAAGCTATCCTAGGTTTTTTTTTGTGCCTGAAATGCTGCGATGTCAGTTTTTTTCCCTTTAGTAAGTCAATGACCCTCTCCAAGAAATAGGGACATGCAGTCTCCTTTGGAAGCCTGCAGCATCTGTGTCCTGCACAGTGGCACAACTGCCCCAGACTCTGGTCCTCGTGGTGCAGTTCTCCAGCCCCGAGTGAGGCCAGCATCGTGCGTCAGGTCCCGTGGGATGACATTGTCCCAAGATCTGCACTGCATCTCTGCTGATGATGTTTGTTCCCTCCATCATGCAAAGCTTCTGTTAGTCACAGAAAATGTCAGATAGTCCAGGCTGGCAGATGTCTGTGTGCTCGGTCTCTTTTCTTATACTAAATGTCTACATTATTTGCCAGAAAGAACTGGAATATTTTTTGCAGAGATAAGCGTATAAGGAGCTCACCATTGCTAGGTTTTCATTCCACTGCAGAAATTGCTGGTTTCTCTCCTTAAAACCAACTCAATGCTGTGGATCTTTGCTTGCTTATGTTTGAGTAACTTACAAATGAGCTTTGGTGGAAGCCGTACCTGCTGCTGCATGTTAGTCACGGACCAGACTCTGCCCCTCTGCCATGTGCAGGGGGACGCCCAGCTCCCCTGGTGTGAGGAGCAGGCAGTGTCGGTCGGTCACTGTCTCACTGCAGGTGAGGCAGATGTGGTGTAAGATGCATCTGTATGTTTGCTGGGGGTGGTGTCTAATGCTTTTTCCACCCCTGTGCTTTTGTGTGGTTGATTTGCCTGAAAACACTAGGGTGTTTAAGAAGAGTGCGTAAAACCCTACCTCCAGAGCTGGAGCAGAGCGTGAAAATCCCGAGGCGGCAGCGACAGCCGTAGCTGTGGGGCGAGGGATGTGTGCCGCAGGGTTCCGCCGTGTGCGTGCCCCGGGGGTCCCTGCGGCACTTTGTCCGCCCAACACATCCCAGGCCCTTTGGTGGGTACACCGAGAGTCTGGGGGATCGCTTCTGTCAGCTCAGGAGGGTGCCACCAGCCAACGGGGGACGTGTAGATGTAAAGTTTTGAAGTTGTGCTAGGAATAATAAAGCTCCCTTGGAACAGCCTTAGATACAGGCACTTTGGTTACAAGCAAAATGGGACTGAAAAATAAAACCCAGTGCTTAGCTTTATTGCCTCTTCTTTCTTTTGTTACAATGGAAATGTTCAATCTTTGTAAATTATTTTTAAAGGTACAGCATAGTTCTAAACCCTACAATGTTAAGGCAGCCAAAATGCATACAGTCGGTGTAAGCAGTGGGAGAAATAGCGTGAATCACTTAGGAAACGTTGTTTCAGCAAAGACCTTAACATCCAAACAACATTCCTTGATGGGAAGTCATTGTCCATTTGTGCACGCAGCTGGTTACCTCTAGAGTGATTCGCCTGTGAGGTAGGTGCATGGCATTACCCGCATTCAAAAAACAGGGAGTGCAAGAAAAATCAATAAAACTCTGAGTTTTTAAAAGTGAAAGACAGTTAACTGAGTAACTGCTGCCAACAGGCTGCTGCCACCTCTTGCCGGGCGTTTTGCTTTATTTTGTCGTGGTTGGCCACACTGTCCCTGCCGAGTGTTTGTGCTGAAATGAACGGGGAGGAGGGCGAGCCCCAGCGGGGTGTTTCTTCAGTGCCAGTGTCTGATCGGGGAGCTCAGAGTCCCCCTCCAGAGCCACTTCACCCTTGTATTGAAGCTGGGGTCGGTGTCGGGGTGTGCACCGGGCAGGGTGGCCCAGTAGAAGCTGCAGGGGGTGGTTAGGCCATGTCCCTGGGTTGGGGGACGCGCGTCTGGCCCCTCCTGGATGTGGAAGGAGAAGAAGGGTTTTGAGATCAGCCGCTCAAACCGCGTGGACGGGACTCTCTGGCTGTGCCCCTGTGCAGCAAGGGGTGGCACTGCTCCCAGCTCCCACGGGACAGGAGGATGCGGGTGCCGTGTCCGTGGGGCAGCACCTGCCCCAGAGCCCTCAGTGCTCGTGCCTTTGGCGTGGGTTTGTCCTGCTGGGCTCTGGTCACAGTCCGCACCCAGTAGCACCAACTTTGTATGCAGCCTGTCTGCGTTAATGCAATCCTCGTCACTTACGGCTTTATTTGGCTACGTGGAAGAAAGATACCCCTGTAGCGTGTTCTGATTTGGGTTTTGATTTTGTAATATATGAATTGTAATTCTTCTCTGAAGTCCCTCTTTCAGCATACAGATATTGCTTCAGGCTTTTTGGACTGCTGGCGTCCACCCGAGCCTTTTAGGTATTCCTATAGCTTGTAAAATACTGTCTGCAGAAAAATGTACTGCACTTAAACAGCTTAACAAAATCCTGTGCCTCTCAAGTGTCAGGAGCAAAAGCGTGAAATTAATGCATCTAACAGCTCAAGCCATATGTGAGTCTTTAGTTTCGATATTAAAATTGAAATTCGGTGTAAGCATGAGAAGACGTTCACCCCAAGCGAAGACACTGCCTTGTTCCGCTGGGGTTTATCGCCTGGAACGAAGGAGGCTGCTGCAGCGCCTTCTGTGTGTCACGAGCTCCAGCTACCAAGAAAGTTACATTTGTGTGGGTTTGCTGCTCTGTCTAACCGGGAGTCACCGGCGAGCAACATACAGAGGATCTTTCCAAAATTAATAGAAGTGGAGGTGTCTCACAGGGTTACTTTGTGTGACGGGAATCGCCTGTGGGCAGCCTGTGCTGTGTGACTGTTGAAATGTATCTTGTACCACAGCTGTTCCCAGTCCTTTGTTTCAAATAAAAGCTCCTCTATCAAGAACGCTGCGCGGCGTTGGCTGCCTGTGTGGCAGTCAGCAGGCACAGGATGCCTTGAGACGCCAGCTGAAAATGTCACCGCGTAGTGCACCAAACCGCCGGGCAGTTAATGTTATTTAACGTTATTTCCTGCCCGGCCTGCAGCAAGTCTCTGACGGAGGGTGCTGTAAGCGAGCCCCTGTGCTTACGGAGCTTGGCTGCATCTTGCTGAGGCCTGATGTGCCTGCGCCTCAGCAGCAGTGCTGGGTGCTAGCACCAGGTGCCAGGTGCCCTTCAGAGGTCTCAGCGCGCTGCACTGCCAGCAGCACCGCGGTTCTGAACAAACGGGTGAGTCTCTTCTCATCGGACAGACAGATGAAATAAGAAGCAAGGAAGAAGCAGGCAGCAGGGGTGGGCAGGCGACCTCGGGCACCCCCAGGATGCTCGGACCACGTCAGCGGGAACGGGCGTCTCCAGGGCCTGTGGGACAGCAGGAGGCCGAGCCGTGGTTGTGCCACGCTGAGCTCAGGAAAAGCATCTCGTCTGGCTGCGGGCGGGCACCTGGGAGCACGAACAACGTAAGGTACCTGTTCCTTTCTCCGTGCCCAGGATGCTGCTTGGGGGTGACTTTCAGAGTGGCTTTGGTCAGAAAGGCATTCCCAGCCTCTGCGTCTGTGCCTACTGCTTCTGTCCCTATGTTCCTAACCATGAAAACGTTTCTAAAGCTTTATAAAATAAATTGTTTCTCAGTATGAAAGCCTCTGATGTCCTGCTTCGGGTCCCTTCCTGCCCGTGGGGTGGTGACGTTACCCCGGGGGCACGGGGAGCGTGGTGCCCGCTGCCAGCCTGCAGCGGGGCGAGGAAGAGGGAGGGCGGGAGGAAGGCCGGGTGCTGCTGCTCTGCCACGTCCGGGCCGGAGCACGCCGCGAGGCGGTGGTGAAATGGGACACAACAGAATGAAGGCAGAGCCTGAAACAGCAGAGAGCCTGGGTCGGGAGCCTGGGGAGAAACGCAATTAATGTAAAATTGCACTGTGGGGCAGAAATGCCTGCACACGTGTGACGGCCAGGAGCTGACTGCCAGAAGAGAAGGGATTGCTGCGAGTCTTCCTGACAATGTCATGTACCCGGTATGGTCCTGCTGGTGTTTGAATGCTTCTGTCGGCATGAAGCTCACTCGCTGCCTGGTGCTGTTACTTGGGGCGAATCATGCAGTGAGTGCAGTTACCTGCAGCATCTCCTCAAGATGGTCCCAGGGAGGAACCACTCCAACAGTACTCTCATCACTGCTGTGCAGAGGCAGTGCGAGGCCGCGGGGGCTCCATGCCCTGCCCTCCCCTGCCCCTGCCCCAGCTCCCAGCTCTCCTCCCAGTGCCGGCAGGGCGAGAAAATCCCCGCGGGCTGGGCGAGAAGCCACAAACCACACATCAGCAGCTTCTGCACGCTGAGCTTTTCACAGCTTAACTGCTCTGAACCTACAAATATTTGCAGGGCTGTCTTATTTGTGGTACCCCATTTTTTTATTTTTTTTTAATATTTGGGAAGGAGACGGGGCTGCCTGTGCATGACTCGGCGGGGTTTCGCTGGCAGGACGCCCGCTGCCCAGCTGCCCGTGGTGTCTCTGGGGATGGCACCGAGCGAGCGCGTGGCTCTGCCCTGCGCTGGGCATCAGTGTGCCCAAAACCAAGCCTCTGGGCGGGAGCACAGCATTTAACCCTGGCTGTGTCCGTATCAATTAAAGCATAGGTTTCTGTGGTCATTTGGGGAGTGTAAGCGACTAATACATCACTTTTCTATTTCTCCTGTTTTGCTTTTAGCCAAACAAGCTGCCTTCGGCAAGGGCAGAGAAGCTGAGCTAAGGACGGGCTTTTCCATCTTATCTGACAACACGGCTGGTGAGCGTGCCCTTCTCGTGGCTGGAGTCCTGCAGCAAGCCTCGCTCTCACCACGGCTCTGCACAGGCCCCCCCCAACCAGACACATGGGGCAGGGAGCTCTGGAGCTATTTAACAATTTCCCTCTGAGCTCTGTGGAAAACACCTGGGCCCTGTGATTTATTTACGGGCCCTGAACCCATGAAGGGAAACCTCTGTCATCAGGAGCAAATGGGTGGTGAAAGGGTGAGCGCTGGGGGCTGCCGGGCAGGGACGAAGCGTGGGCTGGGGGCCAGCTCTGCACCCGCTGTGCTCCTGGGGTCGTGCAGAAATCACGGCTGGTGATCCTTCTCTGCCAGGCATGGTTCAGCACATAACAGGAGCTCTGCTCTGCAGGGTTTTGGTTCTTATCCTGAAAGAGGCTGGTTTGCCCTGGCTTGAGAGGTGACATTTTTGATTGATGGTGCTAGGGCTGCATTTCATCTCGTTCTAGGCGAGAAAAGCTATATAGCGTTCTCCTCTGCAATGTATTCCAGGAAGAATTGTGGTTACTTGGGTATTTTTCCAGCGAGTTGACTAGGTCCCGATTTGTTGGAATTGGTGGGGGTCTTGTTATTTACCTTGGTGGTAGCAGACAGCCATAGAAAACTTGTTGATCTCTGTTATAACTCAATAAAAGTCAGATACTTGGTTGCAAGACAATTGCCTGAAACAGAACCTTTGAGTTTTACTATTGCAATCAATTCTTAGAAGAATGTAATTTCAGATGCCTATATCTAAAAACACTCAAAATTCAGTGGCTTCAGGTGAGAAAAACATAAACCAAAGGCAGGCTGAGGTGGCTATATAAACACTACAATAAAACTTGCTTAAAAGCCCCAGAGAGGAGAAATTTAGAGGTGCAAAAACAAGTATTCATGAAGTGTTCGTGTGTTTCAGTGGAAAAGCTCTTCCAGAGCCTTGCAGCAGCTGCTGCTTTCGTCAAGCTAAATAAAGCTCATATGGGTATGTGTTATTCGATAAAAAGCGAGGTTAATTATGCCTATATAAATCTAATTTGAGCTTTTATTTACTTTTTAACTCAACTTCTTCAGCCAAATCACCAGAAAAGTAAATCTCTCCACAGTCAGGTTGTTATGGGTTGTTCCTCACTTCGAGGGCTGCTGCACAGGCGCCTGCAGATGCTGTGGCCCCGTGCTTACCTCCCGGCGCTGCTCCCCCCTGCCTCGCGCCCTGCAGCAGTGCTGGATTTGGGACTTGAGACAGCCACGTGCTGCGCTGCGCTGCTAACAAAATGAAGCTGCAGAGAAACGGTTTCTGCCCACCTGGGAAGCAGAGCACCTCCTAAGCAAATGACGACGTTTAGCATTCGGGTAACCACTCGTACTCGTTCAGGTGGCTTCCAGGTGGGAGCTGTCCTGCAGACAGGTACCCTGACCGAGCCCTGGGGAGTGCTGTGGCAAGTCCCCCCCTGCTTTCTGGCCCAGGGCTGTGTTTTGTTTCCAGCAGGGAGGACAGCGCCATGCTGCCTGTACCCACCTGGCTGCGGGCACAATGCTGTGTCGGTCGGACACATTATTTTCAATCAGATTTTTTAAAGTTGGGCAAAGCGCTGAAATATTTCCCTGGTGCCAGCTCTAATTCTCCCATTGCTTTCCTGCTGCCTTTGCTAGGAATTTGCCCCAGGAAATCACCTTGGTGCTTCGCACCCATGCCACTCGGCTAGGCCAGGAGCCCGCTGCAGGATCAGACCCTTGGCTGCCCTGAGGACGTGGGGCTCGGAGCAGGGTGCTCCCTGCGCTCCGGTGCATGCGGCCACTGCCGTGGCGTTACGTGGGTGCAGGGTGTGAGGGCACGGCGCCTGGCTGCGGTGCTGACGAACCGGGCGGCTCACGGGTGGCTCAGCAGATTCCTCTGGAGCCCTGCACCGAGAGCTGAAGCACTGAGACTGTCAGAGACAGACGTTTTCTTTGTGCATGAACTTAAATAGCCTAACAAAACCTAGGCCAACTTAAAGAGCAGTGAATAAAGGTCTCCTTTGTAACAGAAACCTATTAATGCTTTGCCAAGGCCTTCCCTTGAGACTGCCTAAATAAATTTCCTCGGATTGACAAGGCTGGAAAAGCAGCCCTTTCAGAGAACTGGGATGGGAAAGCTGTTCTGCGGCGGGGCTCCAGCCTTTGGTGTCGCAGCGCTGACTTCACTCAGACGGGAAAGGTCATTTTTCACACCCAAGGAAAACCTGTAGCGATTTTTCTTTTCTGGTGATGGTGCAGGGACTGAGCAATTGCCTCCTCCAGGAAGCTCTAAATTCAAGTAGCCGTTAATTAACTAATCTGCTAATAGGTCATAGAAATTAAGAGAGACAGGTTGTGTGCAGATCACATAAGGTGTCTGCATGGCCCTAAAGGGGTGTGATCCTGGAGCTGTATCTTCCCTTTGAGGGGGGAGGCAAACCAAAGCCCTGCACACACTTCCTGCTGCCCTCGCACATGCACGGCCGCAGACCAAAATGAAACGTTTTGTTCCCCAGCCTCTAATTTGCCTGCGCTCCCTCCGTGCCGCACTGCGGAGCACAGAGGGCTGTTGTGCGAGCGGGCACGGCTGGCACAGCGCCGCGCTGTCCCTGCGCTGCTTTTTCCAGGGTGTCTCCACGCCCCGTGCTGCCAAACCGCATCTCCCGGTGAGCGCCAGGAGCAAAAACCCAGGGAGGGCGTTGGGAGCGCGGCGAGGCCGGGCACGGTGCCCCCGAGCAGGCAGGCACGGGCCGGGCAGAGCCCTGCAGCCCACAGCCCTGCCCGGCTGCACCCAAAGGCTGCCAGGGTGCCTGGGGTCGGGCGGTGGGGGTGCTCCTCGGCTTCCTCCGTTTTGTCCTAGAAAATGTGCTTTTTCCGAATAACTCCCTGTATTTCCCCTGTTGTTTGGGGGATGAAGTTTTCCATCTTTGAAGCCACGATCGAATTGCAGGTTTGTTTTTCACTCTGGGGAGGAACGTCCTGCTTCCAGCAGCACGATCTCTGCAGCACCACCCTCCGTAATGCCACATCCCTCACGTAATGACCCACACACAACAGCCCGCGCTGGTCGCCAGCCCCAGAGAAGCGGCTGCACGTGGTGACAGGAGGGAGCACTGCCCGGCAAAGGCAGCGGGAGAGCCTGGGGGCATGGGGGGGCAGAGCCCAGGGGGAACAGAACTGTCCGGGGGCTCTGCCTGAACCAAAAGGGCTCAGCAGAACCCGAGTTCAGCCCCTTTTCACCAGGCACTTGTTGGGACTGATATGCCATGACTGCCACTAGATTTTTTCCATAGCGTTCTAATGTGAGAAGTGAAGGCTGAATTGCAGAGGTTAATAGTTTGTGGCCTTCCTTATCCTTAATGCAAACAAGCGGTGCCTCAGGACCAGTAGCACGCCATGAATATTCAGAGCACAGCTCCGAGCAGCCTTAGAAGCATTCTTTATTTCTGAGAGAGGAAAAGGGTGCTTGCAGAGGTGCTCTCTGAATATTTTGGCTGATCGGATTAATTGTTTTTCTCCACAGCCCACAACGGTGCCTTGTTCCTGCGGTTACTACTCAGGCGTGACTCCCACAGACATTACTGTGTGTTTTGTTTGAGAGCCGCGTGCCCGTGTCAGGCCCCGGCCCGGTGCCGCGTACGGGGCGGGCAGGAATCCAGGCAGAGCCGCGCAGGTTGGCAAGGACCGGAGCACGGGGCAGGAGTCTCAGCTAAGAAGTGCTGCTTATGTATTAACACTGTCCAAATATTAACCTTGCCCAAAGGATGTGGAGGTGTTACCTTGACATATCAGCACGAAGAATGTCATCTTCTGCATCCAGCTGTTACGTTTGTAAAACACCTCTGTGAGTGCAGGATCCGGCCACGAGCGGTGCGGCAGCAGGAAAGGGCCTGGTGGTGATGGTGCGGTCACAAGCCCGCTGTCATCCTGAGGTCTCCCATGCAGAGTTGTCTGCAACCACTGCAGATTTTAGCCTGGGGCTCCAGGAGCAGCTATGCACAGAAGTAAAATGCCAGGTATGTTCGTGCTGCCTGCAGAGCAGGGCTCTAACGCGCAGCTGGGAGCGCGGTGGCCCCGAGGCCAGAGGCAGGAGCTGCTCCTGGGCACGCCAGCACGTGCAGGCTCCGGGCAGCAGCCAGCAGAAGAGCCCTTCCATTTTTCAGTACAAACAAACTGAAAAAGTTACAAATATCCTATGCTTTAAGACGTGTTTTTTTTTCCCCAAAAAAAGGACAAAAGTTTAGGCAAATTGAATCCCGGTGTTTACTTTTTCTCATCAGGAGGCGTAGGGTGCAGCTTGAATACCCCAATGGCCCAAATTGTTTGTCATGTTTTAGTTCTATCAACCCAACCCTTTTATCTTTCATACTCTATGGGTAGTTTGAATATATCTCATCTATCTGAGGCTGTACCTACTCTTAAACCCTCGAGAGCAAACCTTTCTTTCACTGTATGTGATTCTGTTTGGTTTCTTTTTGTCTGGCTTTAAGCACTTCGGCAAGGCACAGTGTTGAGGTTTTGCATCAGATTTCTGGTCATCACACCTCAGTCAGTAGTCCCTCAGGTGACTTACGTCTTTGAACGAGCATGAAAGCATCCTTTGATTGAAATCGTTGTTTAGATTCTTCATGGGTGTAGGCATTCGCAGCAGCAGGGAAAAACCTGGACACCCAGCCGGGACTGGCATCAAGTTTTGGAGACTGAGGGCCTGCCTGAGGGAGCCGGGCTGCTGCAGAGCTCAGGCTGCCAGAGATGGGGCTGCAGGCAACACCTCCCATGGCACAGCACGGCGGATTCGAGGAAGGGTGTTTACTTACAGCACCAGAAAATTTGCCCCCGGACTTTTCACTAAAAGAAAGCCAGGATTATTCAAGGACTTTCCTACAAATGTTGTTGCCTGGGGTAAAAATGTTTTCATTCCTTTTTCAGGATAAATTTCGAAGTGCCAGAAGCTCCTGCAATACTCAACAGCTAAGTTTCAGATGATTCTGATGAAAATGCGGTGTCGGGAGAAATGTGTCCTCCCTGAAGTAGCTGCTCTTTATGGTGTCTTAGTCATCAAAAAGGTACGGGAAGGCTGCCACGGAAGCAAGCATTCATCTGCTTATCCCCTGGCAGAGGAGTGAGGAGCGAGCCCTGCACACCGTGGGCCCAGAGGCGGCGCAGGGACCAGTCCTGCCGTCCCCGTGTCCGT